>NC_134240.1:16435710-17685710 GCF_965152275.1 Natator depressus | reverse complement strand
TATTATAATCATAGAATCATAGAATTGTAGGACTGGAAGGGACCTCGATAGGTCATCTAATCCAGTCTCCTGCACTCAAGGCAGGATTAAGTATCATCTATCCATGTGGAGTCATTGTGGGCCGAGGGATGTGTTGCCTGAGGGATGTGCTGGCCGCCGCTTCCCACACGCGGCCCATCAGGAAAATCTGCTGGAGGGCCGGGATGGTTTGTTTAACTGCAGCGTCCGCAGGTTCAGCCGATTGCAGCTCCCATTGGCCGCGGTTCGCCATTCCAGGCCAATGGGGGCTGTGGGAAGCAGCGGCCAGCTTCCCACAGCCCTTTTCTGAATCTTTTCTGAATCTGAATCTTTTTCTGAATCTTCCTAAATTCCTAAAAAATATCTTTTTTGAAATGGGGCAACCACATTCAAGATGTGGGCGTACCATGGATTTATATAGAGGAAATATGATATTTTCTGTCTTATTATCTGTCCCTTTCTTAATGATTCCCAATGTTTTGTTCACTTTTTTGACTGCCACTGCACATTGAGTGGATGTTTTCATAGAATTATCTACAATGACTCCAAGATCTCTTTCTTGAGTGGTAACAGCCAATTTAGACCTCATTTTATATGTATAGTTGGGATTATGTTTTCCAACGTGCATTTATCAACATTGAATTTCATCTGCCATTTTGTTGCCCAGTCACCCAGTTTTGAGAGATCCCTTTGTAGCTCTTCGCAGTCTGCCTGGGACTTAACTATCTTGAGTAGTTTTGTATTATCTGCAATTTTTGCCATCTCACTGTTTACCCCTTTTCCCAGATCATTTATGAATATGTTGAATAGGACTGGGCCCAGTACAGACCACTGGGGGACACCAGTATTTACCTCTCTCTCCATTCTGAAACCTGACCATTTATTCCTACCCTTTGTTTCTTATCTTTTAACCAGTTACCAATCCATGAGAGGACCTTCTCTCTTATCCCATGATTGCTTACTTTGGTTAAGAGCCTTTGGTGAGGGACCTTGTCAAAGTCTTTATGAAAATCTAAATACATTACATCCACTGGATCCCCCTTGTCCACATGCTTGTTGACCCCCTTAAAGAATTCTAGTAGATTGGTGAGGCATGATTTCCCTTTACAGAAACCATGTTGACTCTTCCCCAACAAATTATGTTCATCTATGTGTCTGACAATTTTATTCTTTACTATAGTTTCAACCAGTTTGGCCGGTACTGAAGTCAGGCTTACCAGCCTGTAATTGCTGGAGTCATCTCTGGAGCCTTTTTTAATAATTGGCGTCACATTAGCTATCCAGTCATTTGGTACAGAAGCTGATTTAAACGATAGGTTACAGACGACAGTTAGTAGTCCTGAAATTTCACATTTGAGTTCCTTCAGAACTCTTGGGTGAATACCATCTGGTCCTGGTGACTTATTACTGTTTAGTTTATCAATTTGTTCGAAAACCTCCTCTAATGACACCTCAGTGTGACACAGTTCCTCAGATTTGTCACCTAAAAAGAATGGCTCAGGTTTGGGAATCTCCCTCACATCCTCAACCATGAAGACCGATGCAAAGAATTCATTTAGCTTCTCCACAATGGCCTTATCCTCTGTGAGTGCTCCTTTAGCATCTCGATTGTCCAGTGGCCCCACTGGTTGTTTAGCAGGCTTCCTGCTTCTGATGTGTTAAAAAATTTTTTTGCTAATACTTTTTGGGACTTTGGCTAGCTGTTCTTCAAATTCTTTTTTGGCCTTCCTAATTATATTTTTATACTTCATTTGCCAGAGTTTATGCTCCCATGTCTTTGACCAGGTGGGGACATCCTCAGCCTCAGGGCTGCCCTAATTTGAACTGAGCTGGATAAATCTGCTTCCCTAATGTGCTATTATGAAAGCTGGGGCAGGGGAACACCATAGCCACCTTCACTTCTCAAAGAATCCCCCTGACGCGCACTCTGCAATGAGGGCTTCAGTGCGGAGTGGAGGGGAAGATGCATAGAGCCAGTTATGCCAGTGTTGCACCATCTGCAGGTTCCTCCTACACCAGGAGATACCACATGGCCCATTTAGGGTTCTTAGGACAATCATGAATCAAGCCCAATGTGAGTATATACAGAGTGTAAAAGCTAATATAATCATAGCTGATACTTAACTCCTTTGTAAAGTGTTCTTAGATCTATGAGGGAAAAGTGCTATACGGGGCGAGGTTTTATTTCAGAGAGAGCGAGAGAGAGATATTGAACCTACAGGACTGAATAAGTTTGTTAAAGGTATGTGGCAGGTTTAGGAGCTTTTTCATATCAAGATGAATTCGCTCTATCAGAATCCCAAATAATTTAATTATAAATAAGAGAGTTATTTGTTTTTTTCAGTTTTTATTTCTATTTAAAATCACTATCCAAATATGGAAGCACCACTTTCTGCTTCCCTTGAGACATTTTTTTGTGTTTTGTAAAATCATGCCCAAGAGGGACTGTTATTTTGTGAGAAAAAGCCCTGTCTTTCGGGAAACCAGTGCTACAGTCCAGGAAAAGAGACGCTTTGGGACATTTTAATAGGGCGTGATTTAATAGATGTTTTTCTTTCCCTTGCTTTTGTAATAAGAAAGGAATTCTGAGGGCGTTATCTCACTTTAAATATGTGACCTCTTCCATCATTTAAATCTTACTTCTTAAAGGTGGGGAGGAGTGGAGGCTGGAAAATGGGCAATACACAGCCATGAAGAAAGACCAAGAACAAACTCAATAGGAGTTTAATATATATGCTTTGATATGGAAGTTATTATTGTCTAATGGGTAAAGCAAGTGAACTGGGGATCAGTACTCCTGAGTGCTGGTCCCAGCTCAGACACAGTCTCACAGTTGCCGCTCTGTGCCTTAGTTTACCCATCTGTTACAATAATCAATAAGTGCTTCATTGTAGTCAGGAATGTCTGAATTCCAGTTATCCCCTTATAGTATCATAGTTTAATTTATTTGTGTGGGTATTCTCTTTGGAAGGGAAATTAGAATCCGTAAGTGAAGAGCAGCTTGTAACTCACAGGTGTAGCCCTGCCCAATGAGAGGTCCAGAATACAGACTGAGCATTCATGCTCTCACATAGGCTGTTCCCTTCTTGCTTCTCTATCATCTGTGCTAATACTGGTTTAGCATGAATTTTTCTCTACACTAAGGCTCTCACTAGTGCTACCCCAGGGTCTAGTTGAACTAGTGTTAACATTGGTGGCGGTTTCCCCTCCTAGAATTCCCTAGTGTAAACATGGGTTTTAGCCTTACTTCACACAAATTATAGAAGTGCATACGTGGGCTATCATTCAAAATCACCCTCCCACTTGATTGGATGGACCTTTGGGTGTTGGCACCAATGAGCTTACAGCTACTTTGCAACAAAAGACACGCTGTTACTTAATGACTTCTCTCCCAGTTTCACCTGGAGAAGTGTGGTTGTAATTTGGCTGTAGGTAGCTGTATAACTCTTTAAGAACCTCGAATGAAAGGCCTTATAAAAGTGTAAAGAATGAGGTTTCTCTAGAATGTTTCCAATAAAGAAGAAAAAACATTTCCCATTGTCTTTTTTTTTTTTTTGGGGGGGGGGGGAGAGATACCAAGAGGCAGCGAGATAGTAACATAAACAGCTAAATTAAAGAAATGTCAAACCTTTAAAATTTCTCCTTTGATTTAAGGGCTGCCATAATTGTCGATGTTCAGGTACAATTCGCTGCACAAAGTGTCATGGAAAAGGAAAGGTGAGTAGCCACGTCTAAGGGGATCCTTTGCTTAGGACTGAATTTATTCTGGTGTCAGACTAAGAACCAAGCAAAGATGCTGAAATCAAATAGCTTTGGGAGGTTAGAAGGGGAGTGAGGTTGGCTGTGAAGAGTTCACAATTGTATTGTGCTCTGTTTTACAGCATTTATGTTTATTTATTATTTGTATTATCGTAGTGCCTAGGAGTCTCTGTCATGGACCAAGACCCTATTGTGCTAGGCACTGCACAAACACAGAATAAAAAGACAGTTTCTGTCACAAAGAGCTCACAGATCTAAGCATCTCTCAAGCAGTTCATGGGACTTACCTGTGTAGTAAGGTGCTGAGTGCAATGGTGGTTTGTGGAGTAGGGCCGTTAAAGATTAATTTATGCTTATTAGGAATGCTTTGGTCAAACACGTTACAGGACTCAGTGCAGGGGTAACTATGTGAAATTCTATGGCCTGTGTTATACACACTAGATGATCTAATTACCCCTTCTGGCCTTAAAGATCTATGAGTCTATTAAACTTGCAATCTGTTTTCCATGTGAGGAAATGAAGGTTGCAACACCAGCAAACTGCTCTGGCAAAGTATATATAGCTCTGACTTTTCCATCTAATTAATGCAGGTACAGTGCTGGATTTGTCATGGCTCTGGGAAGCAAATGAATGAGGACAGATGCACACACTGCAGAGGTTCTGGTCGGAGCAGGTGAGTCAACACTCAAGGAGAAGCCAACATGGGAAGTCCATATTTTAATTAGCATCAGCTTCAAAACTAGGGCTCGTTGGCACAGGGATGGAATACTGCTATATTCAGGGACAGTTCAAGGTCAGATTCTTAGGTGGGCTCAGCTAGCCACTGTAGCTGTACAAGTATTGATTGGTTTGTGAAAATGCCCCTCAGTGCTGGGCTGTGGCTGCCCAGGATAGTCAATGAAGTCCAGCTGTTGCTGTTGAACCTCCTGCTGGAATGAGCAAAATGTATTACTCATTCTGGGGCTGGGGCTGGCCCTGAGTTTTTTAATGCGCTCTTCAAAATAAGACCTGTAGAGTCCCATCCAACTTCCTTCCCACCTATAAGGAAGCTCCGTTTATTTGCAGAGCATGGTGTTTCCCTCCACTGATCACTTCCTGCCTGCAAGTCTCCTGTTTTTTCTGTTTGTGAAGATTTATTGCCTTCAATGGCTTCCCTAGGAAGCCATGAGTTACAGGGGAAGCAATTATCTCCAAGGCAGGAGGGCAGTTGGAGAATTCAACCCAGCTGCAGCCTAGCTCTGGAAGAGCTATTCTAATGTTTCTCCAGTGCTTTGGTGGCATCAGCTACCCAAGACATTGCAGTGAAGCTGTACAGTGCTGCTGGAAACACTTATGGAATCATGCTAAGTGTAAATAAACTTGTGACTGGAAACAGAGAGTAGACTTCATGGCTTATACATATATATATAAAATATCAGATTAGGACTCAATACTGTAAATACTTACTAATGGGTATAGTACTTACTACAAGGAGTCAATGGATCAGTGACTTTATTGAAGTCATGTTCTTCAATGAGACAACTCCTGGTAGTAGACACGATGGCAAATACTAAGCATCGGCTGGACTGAATCCCCGATGTGATGCCAAATGAAGTGTGATGTGTGTGTGTGTGTGTGTGTGCATTCACACACACAGTGTATGCATCCAAAATCACTGTGGTAATAGTTTCTCACCATCTATTGTAATTATCATTCTTTGTCTACAGTTGCAACAGTTGTTCTGGTTCAGGCCACAAAACCTGCATAACGTGTGCAGGAAAAGGACAGTTGCTGTACTACATTGAGCTTCAAGTCAAATGGCAAGTCTAATAAAACTTTAAATAATTGCAGAGAAGCTCCTTCTTCTTCACTGTTGTACATACAGGGTTTAACTGGCAGTGTTCTGACAGGCCAGACTGTGATATGCTGCTTTCCCTCAGGAAGGGGGCTGTTAGGATTTCAAGAACATTACCAGCTTCATAAAATCGGGCTGTGCACATATCCATACCAGCTAATTATCATTTCAAAAAATCTGTTGAAATTTACCAGAAAGCTCCAAAAGAGAGCAGCATCTTAAGAAGGAAATTGGAGGAGACAAACTTTGTGAAAATTTACAGTAATCACAGTGAAGTTGAAAGCTTAGTTGTGGCCCTTTACTAAAATGGGATCAAAGCTATGGGCTGTGTCAACAGATCATCTCTCTGATGTGCCAGCAACAAAGAAACATAGATTAGGACTAGACTCAGTATCACATCACTGGCTGTTTAATCATTGATGACTATTTAGGGAGGAGCCACAGTAGAGAATAGGAGAGTTATTCCCTGCGTATTTAATTAATGAGATCCTTGTTGTTCTACACTGCGCTTCATATGAAGGAGAAAAAATGTCCTTCCCTGACTCAGTGACCAGGGTGGTACATGGAGTACCAGACGGAGTGGTCTAACAAGTGCCTGACAGAACAGCAGTTTTACCTCTGTCTTTGTATCCTGCCCCTTTGCTAATCTACTGTAGTGCAGTATCTTCTTTGACTTTTCAGTCTCCAGATTGGGTTAGAGTTCCCAGATGGTTTTATATTGTTCTGAATTAAACCACTGTTGTCCTCTGTTGGCCCAGTCACTGACTTAAAGATGTTCAGCCATTGTTATTTTAATATTTGTAATTTTTAAAGGCATTTTATTTTAATATCACTTGATGGACTTTTTAAGAGGATTGTTACAAAGAACAAATATAAATAAACCATCTCAGCATTTCAGCTGGATCCATTACAACTGGAATTTGAATGCCAAAGTCTCGAAGTTTGCATTCCAGCATAGCATGCCTCCATATTATCATTAGAAAAGTACAAAGAACACCATGTGGTGTGTTTAAAGCTCTGCTACCAGGAACCTCAGTATAGACTGGAGAACTTATTTAACAACTCTGCCTTGTGGAGTTTGATGTTTTTGTAGCACAAGAACCACAAAAAGGAGGGGCCCCTCTAAAATCCATTTGAGTAAGAGGAGATACAATAGCTGACAATATCTGTGTCCTTGCTCTTGTAGGAAGAACAACATTTTTGAATATGTGGCGGACCAAAGATCTGGGTTTCCTGCTGACCACTTCAAGGAGGTCACTGGGCAGAAGAAGTTTGTTGATGAACAGTCCATGGTAATGAAACTCTAGACTCTACCACCTCTTGAAATAACAAAATGAGAGGTCTGGAAACAGAACAACTCACATAGCCTGAGGTGGAGTTTACTAAGAATTTAAAGTGTCAAAAGAAGAAAAAGACATTTGAGAACACAGCGCTCTGTTATTCTGATTACTAATGTAACTAAATTAGTTAATTCTCCTATGTCATCTACAGTAGGGTTTTCCTTTTTTTAGTAAAAAATGCTGGTTTGGGATATTTTGTGTGTGTATCAATTCACCTCTTTGGCTTGATAACCAGAGGTGCTGCTCACCCGCAAATCCCAAATGAAGTCAATGGGAGTGAGAGATGTTCAACACTTTTTACTATTCAGACCAGGGGAATGTCCTGTAAATCCCTGCAACATGGATCTGATTAACAACCTATATTCTCCACAAAAATGGGCCAAATCCTCTGTTGGCATAAACTGGTGCAGTTCCATTTAAGTCAATGGAGATGTGCTAATTAACACTAGCAGATAATGTCGTCCCATGTTTACCTCTGCGGATCCGGGTGTATGTGGGTTGAAAGCTGAACTTGCCCTGCATTTGGCCTGTCGGTCATATATCTATTGGGTTAGCAGTGTATGGGTTTATGGTCACTGGGCTCATGTAAATTCCCAGTGCTCACACGCAAATAAATAAATTTCAAATATATTTAGTTACATGCAGTTTACATTGGAGATGGTCCCAAAGAAACCCCCCAGATCTAAACAGCCTCCAGCTTTGTGATGTTGGAAATCCAGATCTAAATTTTGCAGCTTTGTTCCTCTCCCGTTTACATATTTGCAGGAGCTTTCAAATAGCAAATATAAATGCGATTTCTTCTGATTTTCCTGGTGGCTAACCCTCTAGAGGTTCTCCAGGGACCAGCCACCCCTGCACAGCACCTACCATAGTTTGTTAATCTCAGACTGATTCTGTGTTCTGTGTTCGAGCCCATGTCTGGGGCTTCTAGGTGCTGCCATAATACAAATAATAATAATAGAAGCGCTCCTTTTTGGGGTGGCTTGGTATTTCATAACACACTCCAAGTCCTCCTTAACCACCCACTTTTGGAGACGCTACAAAATGGATGATACATAATGGATTTCCTACAGGGTATGTTTGGAATTGATTGCAGTGATTCTTTTAGAGCTTGCCAAGGAATCCACAATCAAATGCAATTAGGCTACTGCCCTGGAAATCCAGAGCCTATTCCTTTTCAAGTTTTAGCCCATAGGGTTTATGTATACTTTTTGCCCCAGTGTAGATGTGCTGTGTCGGTGTAAGACAGGACTTGCACTAGTGTGACTAACCCCCTTTTGAAATCTAGTACAGACAGGCCCTTAGTTTTTAGCAACTGCAACACAATTAGCTGATACCTCGCAGCAATGAAGACTGCTGAAAAAGATACTCGGGAAGAATGCGATTGTTTTCTTTACAACTGGCACAAAACGTCCTACAAAACCGTACTCATGTGAGTCGCTTTTCTTTATGCAAGCAATCCCATTTACCTCACTGGCCAGATCCTCGTTGATGTAAATTGGCATAGCTCCATTGATCTGGTCCATGGCTGTGAACAAAGATTACTCATGTGAGTGAGGGTTTGTCTCCACTGCGACGCTCAGGAAAATTAATCTGAATTAACTACAGATGTGAATTTTAAATGAATTAGTTAAACTGCATTAAACCCCTGTCTGGATGCACCGTAATTGAGAATTGAAGTGGCCTTAATTCACTCTGTAAGTGAATTAAACTAAACCGAATTACAGCCACTTTAATTCTGAATTACGGTGTCCACACAGAGATTTAATGAAGTTTAAAACTATCTACTTAAAATTCCCACCTTTAGTTAATTCAGATTAATTTTCCTGAGTGTCCTTGTGGAGACAAGCCCTGAGAGACCTCAGGACTGAGATGGGCCTGATATTTGGAAGCAATTGTGATCTCCTTCCAATTTGTGTGTTTTAAATGTTTTCCATTTCTCCAGGTTTACCCTGTTGTGAATTTTCCTGACCCTTCCATCAGTCAGGCTTCCCAGAATGCTGTTGTGCAACATCACACTCAGTTTGCATCTACATCTCGTGTACTGAGACAGGTGAGTGCACTGCAGCCCAAGTGTAACAAGAGGACGCAAAGCAACTAGTTTGTGGAAATCAGACTGTACCAGCTTAACATTTGTGCAAGTCTCACCATGCCCTTTTTTATTGGACCATTTGAAACAATTCTTCAAGCACCAGAGCAAAAGACTTTCTATTAGGTGGATAATGACTATTAACATTAAAGGGATTGGATTTTCTTAAGTGCCTGCATTTCAAGACCTTTAAAACATCTTTAATTTGATTTAGAATGGGAGGGAGTGTAATGCTGAGCATAAGAGAACTGTCAACGAGATAGAACATGGGCCTGGGAGACTGGAACTCCTTGAGTTAGAATCGCAACTCTGTCACTGATTGCCTGTGGATGGGTCAGCTCACTTCTCTGTGTGCCTCAGTTTCCACATCTGTAAAATGGGACTTATCATGCTCTCTTACCCGGGGTGTGGTGCGGATTAATTATTTAATGTTTACACAGATTGCAAAGTGCTACATAAAGTGCTTTTGAAAATGCCACCAAGGGAGTTTACAAATCCTCCTGTATTATATAGATTTAGCTTCATTATCCTTGTATTTTCTCTCTCTTTCTTCCAGAGGCAAACTATTGAGCTGATCCCTCTTACTAAAGTGGAATACGAGTGGCAAGGGGAACGGTATTCCTATTACGTGTACGGAGATGAAAATAGGGTGTACGCAGAGAACTACCCCAAAAAGTGCTGCTGCTCCGTTATGTGACTGACTGATCACGTCTCAGCACGCCAAGGACCGCGGCGTTGTCCAGACTCATGCAAGGAAAAGCTTCATCTTGTACTCGTTTTGTTTTGTTTTGGTCAATAGAAGTTCATTGATTTGCATGTTTGGGGCAGGCTGCAGCAGGAAGAAAATGGGGGAGCGAGAGTTTGTCAAGCTGATTATTCAATTCCAGGACTGGATCCTGTATGTATGTCACAATCCCTGTGGGGCCGCTTGGCTTTTGCTGTGGCTCTCCCTGTCCCGCCCTTGCCACTCGTAGAATACAAACTCCATTTGGGATTACAGTACCATTTAGTTTCTGCACTGTGTGTGGGCCTGGCCTAATCTACCTTTACTCAGACTTCACTGAGTCTCTTGGCGTTAATAAGGTCTACATTTTTATGAGTAAGGGAATACAAGGAAAACAGGTCCTAGGTCTGTGTCTTCCATTATCAGTAGTAGTAAAAATTATGTGACCGAACAGTCTGCTCTGTCTTACGCTAGGGAAACCCGCTGACTTCAGTGAAGTTGTCTGTGGCAAACCTTGAGGCAGCATTTTAACTCTTCTAACAGAATCTCCAAATGAAGATAAACAGAGAAGGAAACAGGACAAATTGTGGATTTTTTTTTTTAAATTAAGTTTAAAGGGCTTGACTAAAAGCCTCTCGAGGTCAATGTGAATCTTTCCATGACTTCAGTGGATCAGGTTTATAATGCATATTATTAATCACCCACTATCAACTTCTAACCTTTCTTGCTGCTGAGTTTTCAGCATGTTTGGATCGTTCCTCATTTGCCATGTGACTGTGATACACACACACACACATCTGTAGTTTCTCTTTCTGTACCAATGTCATAGTAATAAAATATGACTAGGTAGGATTCCTGTTAAGAATAAATGTATCTGGGCAGTTGTGCTAACAACACTGTAGTAATAATGCCCAAGTGTTTACTTGCACATGCTTGTCAAATCCAGTTTTTGTAGGTGGAATATAACCAGGGTGGACTGCATTGTTCTTTTAAATAGTTAAGTGGGATTTAGTGGCTGTGATAAGAGCTTCGGAGAAGCTATTTGTCCACATATCCAGTATAAGCAATAGGAGTTTAAACGTCCTCCTATTCTGCTAACATACTGTCAGTGTGCCCTAACCTTGACCTGGAGGGATCAAGTTGGGGGCTAAGATGGTAGCCCAGCTGCCATACCCACTCAGTCTTTGTCCTCTGCTAACACTATCAGTAGTTCTAATTGCTGTCAGTTTATTGTTATTACTATTAGTTGTGTTGCACGGGAGCCCCACTCATGGACCGGGAGCCCCACTCATGGACCAGTACCCCACTGTGCTAGGCACTGTACAAACCCAGAACAAAAAGTGAGCCCTTGCCCCAAAGAACTTACAATCTAAGTTAGAGTTTACAATCCAGTTGTGCTGGTTTTGTCCACTAGGAAATGGACTGAAATCACTAACCAATTCTGCGTACAGCAAGGAAAGGCCATCAGCTGTGGTCACTCACTTGGAAGTGACCTAGACGAACCAGTGCTAATGACTGCATGGATAACATTTTCAAAAGCACCTACGTCTCATTAAACATGGGCTCCTAAGTCACTTAGGTGCTTTTGAAAATGTTACCCTACATTTAATATTTACTTGGGTAATAGTGTATCTTACCCAATATTTTGCAGAGCGAAAACTACTTTCAGACTGATTTATTGTTGCAAAATGACTTCTGTCATGAAAACCAAAAGTATTAGTCACCATAAACAGAATAATTGAACCCCTGATACCAGCAGTCAGGATCGGGTTACTTTTGATGCCACTGCAAGAATCATATTATTTAGTATGTTTATAACACTTCACCAATTATAAACATTCAGCTTTAAATTCAGGGATGTTTAGAAAGCATCTCTTTGTCTGATCGTGAATGTAGGTTTGGATGGGCCATGGATCAGAATTTAACAGACTCTGGTACCCTTTGCTTATACATCTAAGGTAAAAGAGGGCTTGTTCTGTTGTAGAATTGATACAAGTGTCTTGGGTGAACATTTTGATTTGGGGGTAAATCTGAATGAGCTCCATTGACTTCAGAAGAATTATTCTGGATTTACATTAATGAAACCAAGATCAGAATCTGACCCTTGGTAGAAATTAATGTAATTTGTTTGATTTTTCAACAGCAGAATTATGTGGCTAAACTAGCTATTACTTTGCCTCAGTCCCATCTTTCCCAGATTAATGTGTATGTGTGCTGGAAAAATTTGAACAGGCTGAATAATTTCAAAAATACGGATCTGAATGTCTCCCCTTGTAGTATTTTTGGATAGTCTTTGTTTTTAAAATCTTTAACCAGGATCTTTTCAGCAGATCAAATGTAATTTTTTTCAAAAGTGCCTCAGTGATTTAGAAGTAGAGCTGGTTGGCGAAACTTCAATAAAACCATATTCCATCAGAATATACAGTGCTGTCAAAATAAAAATGCTTTGCTAAATCAGGTCAATTTTGCTGGAATTTAATTGTGGAAGAAAACTGGAAAAAAGTTTTGATTTTTTTTTTGTTTTACTTTGAAACCACTTTTTGTTTTGAATTGTTTTTATTTTGTATTATAAAGTTTTTTTTTTTTTAAGTCAAAACTAAAACATTTTGACCCACCTGACATGGAAATTCTTCAGAATCTTCCTTTGCAGAGAATTTAAAAATATTTGGTTTGCATTCTAATCTGAAATTAAGTCAAAATTTGAGATCTTGAAATCCTCTATGAAATGGAGCATCCATCCCTTTCATAGCTCTGCTTAACCTAAATCCCCAAAACAGACTTAAGAACCTAAGTCCCATTGAAAGTCAGTGGGTCTCAGGGTCCTAAGTCTGTTTTGAAAATGGACCTTACGATCTTTTGTATATTTTACCCCAAATCTTTTCAGAGAGCAGCATAGGATGAATACAGCTTAGGTGCATATACAGATAAGCAATGCAACATTTAAAACAAGAGACACAGAATGAGATTTTACTACATTATGTTCCTAGACTATATATCATGACTTTTTAAAACTGGAAAGATATTTCATCAAGTCAGATTTACTTTTCCCATAAATGTTGCATGGCACTGCAATATACAGAAGACCAAAGAGTAATACAAGTTGCCAGTTTTCAAGGTGTGTCTGCAAGGGTGGAAAATGTGTTTAGTTTATTCTAATAACACATTTATGAATAAATAATAGCATAATGTTCACCTTCAAGAGTAACTTCTTATCTGCTAGTTTCAACATTTATTAGTTCTATGGTGCCATCTAGTGTGTGATTATATCAGTGCAAACAATAAAACATTTCCCTTTTTTCTAACAGGCCCATTGGGCCTTATTCTGTTCTCATTCACACCAATTTTAAACAAGTATAGCATGACGTACATTGACTTTAATGTAACATTTTGTGTCTTTGATGTGTGACTTCAGTGGAATTACTCTGAATGTGCAAGAGAGTGAGAGACTGTCGCCCTGGTCTGTGCTGTTCAGATGACAAATTTCCACCTTATCTGACTTAGCGATTCATAAATCTTTGTTCTCCCTATTTGGGCTGGACTTCCCAAGACAAAATTTTGTCACCAGAACCTGTTGTTTCTGATGGAGGTGGATTTAAAGTAGAAATAGCGGCCATATTGGCATTTTGCCACTTTGAGAACCATGATGTACAGAGGCCTAAGAAAATGAAAAACAAAGTTAGCCAAACTTTCTCAATCCTGGAGAGTTGCAGTTTGAGTTTTTGGTGGAGGTTCGCAGGGGCAGGGCATGCACGGCTAGATTCTGATCTAACTCCACTGAAAGTCACTGGAATTGCACTTGTGTAAAGTCAGTTATAGTGAGAGAAGAATCAGGACTAAGAGACTTATCCTGGAATTTGCCTGTATAAATGAGATCAGAATCTGGGACTCAATCTTGAAATCTTTCCATCAGGTGGGGTATGCAATAGGCTGCTTACTAACAATTTTGCCAAGCAAATAATCCCATCCCAGGGAGTTTACCATTTTAGAGTCTGAACTGTTATGCCAAAGTGTTAATAAAATGCATCTAATGACTTAAATACATGTGTGACCCAAGCATGCCAACTGGCAGATGGCTTAGGGGTACATATGGGTACAGGGATCCCCTGATCAGATAACGTCCATGCTGAAAGCCTGTGTCACACTGGTCCTCATAGTCATTATGAGATGTACGTATGGAAAACGTGTGAGGAGTTATGTGTATATGCTGAAAATTACGTTCTCTAGGCCTTGCAGTTAAAGGCAGGTCACATAAAGTTAGCATGCCTTGCAACAAACTTCTCCAGACAGAAGCTGTGAGGTGGACCACTGTGAATCTCACAACAGAAGTCTATTAGCACACTGAGACAAATGCTAATGAAGAGCTTGTGGAAGCTTTAGAAGGAGATTAACGGGAAGAGGTGAACAACAGAGGGAGACTGGAACCCTATTTTCAGATGATCATCCAAGGTCTGGTCTGGTCTATGTAGGTAAGATGAACCCTCAGGCATCCTTCAGTCTGTGAGGACAAGCTGCCAGTAGGCTTGATTTTATGAAAGGGGGATCTCAGCCAACTGGGCTGAAAATGCTGGGGAAAAGGACTTTTTAAGCTCTCTTGTATGAGACAGGGAACTATCTTATGCAGTGTAGTTGTATCTGTGTTGGTCCCAGGATATTAGAAAGGACCTCCTGAGTTCCCTTCCAACCCTGATATTCTATAATTCTATGAGGCAAGGTGGGTGAGTTAATATCTTTTATTGGACCAACTTCTGTTGGTGAGAGAGACAAGCTTGTTTGGTGATTTAAGTTTAGGGTCTAGAAAGTGTATTTTGATTTTGTTGGATATGTAACCATTTGTTTCCAATATTCTTACTTCCTATTATTTGAATCTCTGTCCTTTGATAATAAACTTCATTCTTGTTTTCACTATGAACATATCTGGGCGCTGCGTGTTATGTGGAGTGGTGATTCCGAGCTGAATCTTACAAGCGTTGGGAGCAGCACCTCAGCGAGTTCTGAGAGTGTTCAGTGGAACAGGGACTGGACACTCCAAAGGGACGCTTGGAGGACTCAGGGGTTAGAGAGCCCCTATCGCTAACCTGTACAGAGAGAGCAAGGTCTGCAGAGGCTTGGCATGTAGCGCTTGTGTCGTCAGAGGTTAAGGGCCTTGCAACCTAGGGTACCCCAGGGAAGTATCACAGTGAGTATGCAATATGAAACACTTCATATGTAGAGGGCCTGGCCCCAGGGACACCATACTGTAACAGCATCCAGATGGTCGCTAAGGGATATGGAGTAAGCCTTTTCGTGCGGATGGGGTTAGTAGAGAAGCTGTCTCCACATAAATCTGTAGCGGTTCTTTTCTGTTGCAGAGCAGCTGCGCTAAAGCAGGGTTAATGTCCAGACCCTCCAATATACCCCATACTGGCCAGAGCTAGGAGTTTCCAAGGTAACAAATTCAGGGGCCCAGATAGGAAAAAGGAAGATAGGGCTTGTCTGGACTACAGTTTTAGAAATACATATTTTTATTCTAATCTAGAAAAGCCCAGTGGGCTGAAGCAGTCAGTGACCAAGAGATCTAGGCCTTTATCCTGCCCTGTTGAAGTCAGTGAGAGTCTTTACATTGGGCACAGGATCAAGCCCTTAGAGAGCAACTTTTTAAATAGCTGGCCCTGGCTGATTAAAAGTAGGGGGATGGCATGTTGAAACCCTACAGGAATGTATGTGATCCTGTACTTTCAGATTTAGTACAGACACTGCAACTTCCTTCAACTGTGAGGCCTTTGGGGAGCTAAACACCAGCACAGGAAGTGTCATTTCTTGAGCAAACAGCAGTCAGTGTCTTTCGACAACAATGGAGCAAGAGCTGCAGATCGGGTGAGCTTAAGAAATAAGAATGTATTTTTGTGAAGGAGAGGCACAAACATTCTGCCGTTGGAATAATCATGGAATTGTACAGCCACGGCATGCGGTTTTAATACAGTAATGCAGAGAGAGGGAGGCTGCAGATTAAGAGAGCTATGAAACTGCGGGGTTTTTTTTTTAATCCAAACAAAAGTAAAAATGTGGGGAGAATTTGTAGAAATGTCTCAGTTGGTTTTTAAATGTTAACTGTAATGTTTATAAAATGAAACAGCTTCCTTTCAGGTTTCAGTTTATGCTGTTGCTAAGTCAGAGGGAGTTTTTCATCCGACTCTGGAAAGTTCCAGTGAATGCCAGTTAGTATTCTCAGCGTTGCCTTTTGTATGTTGTGTAAAGATGTCTTCATCCCATGATATGTATTTGAGTCAGTTATAGTTCGTTTCCATCAAAAACTCCTAGTTTTTGCTGCTCAGGATAAATAAAATCCTTCCTGAGTGAGGCATGATAGACGCTTTCCCAAGAGTAGGGGCAATACAGTATATTCAACGAAGGTGAATGGCCATATTTTCAGACGTGGTTGCAGTGGATATATCTTTAAAATCCCACATTTTATCATTGTAGCAATCTGCCCTGGTTTGAAAATGTAGTCCTATATGAAACTCACCAAAACAATGTAATTCACAGGTAAAGACTGCAGTACAGTTACACACCTAAAACTGCATGTAATAATGTTACTACGGTGTTTAGAGTATTTATTATAGAATAACACAGTATTTTTCCTCCAGAAGGATGCTTAAGCATGATTTGAAGACGCTCAATTATTTTTTCAAAATGCAGCTTGGAATTGGACAATGTAGTACATTTTAACACTTCTTAAAGTAGGGCTATCCCTATGCCCCTTCCATCTCTTGAACAGTGCTGTGCTTGGGAGATTAACTTAGATGTGCAACTGCCAATACTAATAATAACAGGAGGCTACATTTATCCTTTGAAGCACAATGGGCCAGATCCTCACTTGGTTCAAATAAGTATCTCCACTGAAACCTATGCTGATTTACACTGGTTGATAATCTGGGCTAACATTGCAAGTGTTTCCCTTGACAATGATGTATGCTGGGAGGGGGGGCAGGGATGTCGGTCTGTTTTCAGAACAGGTTAAATTGTCTCTCTGAGATCTCTTCCAGCTAACTGGAATAAGGTTTCAGTTGACTTCTTTCCCCCCTTATTTTAAGCTCCGCACCCCTCTGTATTACATGCTTCTGCGTGGGATGTGATGAGAGGCTATTTTTGCAATGTTTCTAGTCCAGCTGAGAGCAGGAAGTACCAGAAATGCTAGGAAAATTCCTGCACGGCATTTTCAGAGATTCAGATAAACACATCATTCATTTAACAACACACGGTTATCTCTAACGCCGTTGACTCCTGGGCAGTGACTCAGAGATCACACGGGTGTAAATGAGATAAAAATTTGGCCTGCCAGGACCGTTAGTCATAGCAATGGTATTAACCTTACAGCCCATTTTGGACTCTTCTCCCTTTTATTTTTAACCTTATTTGGATTTCCTTTTTAGAATCAGACATCTGGCATGATTCTAAACAGGTACCAAGAGCAAATTATCCAATGTCTATAAAAAACCTCAGACACGTTGAACTTTTTCAAATCAGTAGTTTTTTAATGCTATTTTTATGGTATGTTATTTCCTTGGGTGTTCTTGTTGAGGTTTTTTATGGAGATTGTTAGAAAAATGCTTAAAAATGAAATAAAGAAGAATTATCTAGGGTGAGCTACTTATGACAACATTAAAGACTTTGGTTTACAAAGTGTCTGTAAGTTCTGCTTCAAGCATCTAGCAAAGTTTCTTTAAAATTTACAACACAGACTCAAGTATATGTTTAATACATCATATTATACCTGCATTGTTAAATACAAATAGTAAAGGGAAAATCTTAGGTGGCTGGTGATAAAGGTTTCTACACCCTGGGAATCAAGATTAAAAAATATCAGCTTATCAGTGGTAGAGTGGTCTACAAAAGGAAGAAAGGGGCACCATGCATTAAAACAAGATGTCTAAACAGCTTAGTGTATTGTAAAGGTTGCCTTAATGTAGCCTGCCCTTCTCTATATATTGTGCCTTTTGAACTGTAGCTCAATACAGTTTGAAGGTTTTTGGCTGACGTAGAGACAGACCAAAACTTTGGATAACTTAAATGCTGGGAAATTCATGATCCACCTCTGGACATTGTGTCTCAGCCACATTTGTAGTTCTTTCAAAAAGTTCCAGGCTGATGACAATAAAGTCATTTATTTATTTTCCGACCAGATACAATCTGATCACTGGCACTGCAAACATCCTCACTGTGCCCCTACGCCCTGGCCTGGAGGGACCACCTCTAGGTGTATGAGAGTTGTTCATTCTTCATTGCCACTCAGTCCTTGTCTTCTCTGCTAGGCACATTGATTATGATGATTTTTTAATGTGATGTGGACACCTGACTTCTTAGAACTGAACCGAGACACCAAAATCATCTTTACCAACTACAGATCATCAGCAGTCACCTGATGTCTGTCACTTGTGGCCTAGACTGCATTTGAATTACTGGTGAAAGGCCCCATATCTCATTAAAAACCACCTTTGCGATCCAGGTCCCCATCGCTCATTTTTCATCCATCAAATGCTGTGAGTTTGTTTTAACGTGGCCTTCACATACAACACTCCTATCCCTCAGTCTCTGTTTTAGAAAACTTCCCCAATTAAACCATGCAAAGCAGAGACTTAAATAGTTGCTTGCAGCTGCTATAGAATGACTCGGCCCAGATGAGAACCAGGACACCAACCAAAATATCAGAGAGAAGCATTTTAATTTAGGAAGCATATTCTCCGCCCCCTATAGACCTGCACAACTTCTGGCAAAGCATACAGGAGTGATGGGGTTTAAGGCCCCCAAACAGGCTGGGAATCTCTCTTTTTGTATCTGGACAAAGCAGAACAATTATAAAGGGGATAAAAAACAGGTTAAAGACCTGCACAGGGGACCACCTGATTGACAACTGTATTTTTAATTCATACTAGGCTAGACCTTTGGCCACAATACAGTCTCCGTACCACTTTGCCAAGGCAAGGAGACTGTAAAACTGCTTTATCAGGCAACTGGTGATGACCCTGGAATGGGGGGATCTTTGGCTTGCGCGGTCGGTGTATAGACAGTTCTGTGCCATTCTATCCCATTGCCCCACAGCATTGGGGGCATGCCAGGGATAGGAGAAGCCTACGCTGGAGAGTGCTGTGTTCCATCCATCCACTCATTGTACAGTGTATTGTGCAACCAGTTAAGTTAGTATGGAAAATCCAGTGATTAAGGGCTTGAAAACAGAACTGGCTTCTGATGAATGATTAGTGACAGTTTTGTGGTGAGATTGCTAGCAGGAGAAAAAAATGTAAATAGCACTTGCAATGGTAATCAAAGTTAAGAAACATTTTAAGGAGGTGAAGCTGGTTTCTGTTTACTTTTACATTAAGAAAAAACCCAACTCTGTTTCCATGAACATTCCAGCCAACCGCAAATCTAATTCACTAAGGTGTTTGCAAAAGGGGTGCAAACACTTTCACATTGGTTTAAAAATGCAATGGACTATTCACAGGGCTTTTTTTTTTTCTTTGCCACATTCTCACAACTCAAAGTAACACACCCAACAAGCACAGTAGAGCATAGGCAATGGCAGGATGAGTTTCTCCTAAATTGCATTGCCAATGTGTCTCAACCTTCATCCTGCTGGGGCCTCCTCTAGGGGTGAGCGGATAATAAATACCACTAATCCTACGTCATAATGAATCATGACCTTGCTGTGCATCCCCTTCTCCTAGCAAAGGGCTCGTTTCATTATATTCTTTGTTTGCATTCTTCCAAACAGAAATGAAAGCCATCTGAATTATGGAAGTGAATGTCTCCTTTCTCCCTCTGTTGCACAAGGTATGGACAATGGTATTTGTAAATTAGCAGCTGTTTACCTGAGATAAGATCTAAACTACTGAGCAGGCTGTTTTCAAGCAAGATTGGCCAGGAGCTAAACACCCACAATCCTTAGTTTTGTTTGTTGTCTAAAAATGAGGGAAACAAAAGAAAAGACCATTGTCCCACCTTGTTGACTTCAATACCAACAACACTGGGCTTCAAATAACTTACGCAATAACTAACAATTCAAATAGCCCATGCTTCGATTTTTGTGTGTATCTTTGGAAGCATTCTTAATGACATCATGCTGGTATGTCAGAAAAGAATAACCCAAGCGCATAACAGTTCATAGTATATGAAGATACTAATATGTTGCAAATACTTAGGGCTTTGATTCTCCCCTGAATGATAAATGCTGTGTACCTGAAGGAAGGTTTGAGGCTCTCTTCTGAAAGACGCATAAAGCACATTGTGGTCAGTGCTTTTCTTTTGCAGTCAGGCATGCTGATCATCACGATTGCAGCTCACATTGTGAAATGCCACATGGTTATGCTTGTTCCCCTCGAAAAAGCCTCCTGTCCTTTACCATGCATGAGCTGCACTTTCAAAGAAGGTAGAGTCATATTCAAATATTTACCCATTCTTTGACGACGTGAAAATCAGTTTTACAACAGCAACAACAGATCCAGTTATACTAACAACAGAAACAACAGACCTCGTCATATTATCTAGCACGGTCGGCTCGACTCATTTGGAGTCACAATAGGCTAGGAGTCTTCACCGTACAGCAGAGGGTGCAAGATAGAGACAGCTATCACATATGCAGTACACTAGGTAAGTGAGAAAAGCAAAAATTCATGCATTCCATTCTCTTATTTTAGTTACTTATTTTGCGCCAAATTCTGCACTGAATTACACACTGCACAACTCCACTGACATCAGGAAGGTTTCATGGGGCTATAATCAGTGCAAACAGGACTCTTAGTTAACTTACAGTTTGTGAGTAAATTTAATGCTTCTGAAAGTGAGTGACTAATAGCACCAGACGGAGGCAGGCCTGGTTTTTTTTTGTTTTTTGTTTTTTGGAGTGAAACAGCAATGTTATTATACTTAAAAATGAAGACTAAAAGACCCAGAACACTTCGGGCTGGTTTCTCACCCTACCAGTTGAATTTGCGGTTATTGTCAAGCTCCATTAGAAAGCAGTTATTCAAGGGCTTAGTCAGAAAAGAATCAAAGTATTATTTGTATTAGGAGAGGGCCCAGGGCTCCTGGTCAGGGATAGGCACCCTACTCATTGTACTAGGCACTGTCTGCACTAGGGCAGCATGCACAGTGTTGAATCACAGAGGATTTGCATTAGTGTCAGTTCTTGCAGATTGAAGTGGGGGCCGTGGGCTCCCAGAGCACCACCAGCAATTGCCTCAACAGGCAATGCAGGCCAGCCCAAGATTACAGCTGTGATGCTATCACTTCTTGTTGGAGGCCCGGTAGGCAAACCAGAAGAGAGCAACAAGGTTTCCAAACAACACCTGAAACTGCATCGGGACATAATTGACATTAATGAACTGGACTGGGGTCCACACTTTCCAGTTCATTTTGAGTGCTACCCAGTAACCACTCTTTATCTTCTCAGCATGTTATAAGGCAGATGCTGTGGGACCTTCTCCCACACAGCCCTGCCGATGCACCTAGGTCCTTAGCTTGCAGCATTCCTACTAGTCCAGTCCGGAAGCTATCTTGAGCAGAGGCTGTTAAACTGTGCTAAATGGTGTGGTGATTTTGCGATGATCTTACACTAATGTGGATGAGGGCAGGTAAATACAATTCTGTCCATTTTTACAAATGAGGAGACTGAGGCACGGAGGAGTTAAGGGGTTTTCCCAAGGGCACATGGAAAAAAAGCCTGTTGCAAAGAATAAAATCTGGATGTTCACAGTCATGTTCCTTAAAGACAAAATGGCCTTTCCTTCCCTAGCATTGTGGCTAATAGTAACAATAAGTGCACATGAAGGAATATCTGAAGGTGGGTTAAAGCTGGCCAATAGTAAAGGGTAACAAAACCAATAATATGCCAGGCATGTGCTGCAGATACTGTACAAACTGAATGCTTCCTTTAAATGTATGAGTATTGAATATATAGCACACTGCCTGCATATTTATCAGAATAATATTGCCACGTTTCTGACCTGCACTAACACAAAAGTTTCCATTAGAGGAGGAAGAGTCCTGTGGCATTTGGTGTTGCTCATTGCCACACCTTCCTCAGTCTGAAGAACAAACTTGACGTCTGCATCTTGCACTCAGAAACATGGCAGAAATGTTTCTAAAACAAAATAACGGTGATTGTTCTTTATTCTCTTTGACTTTGCTCTTTGAGTCAATTTATTATGAATTCAATGAGCAGGTTTGTTTGCTACTGAAATAGGTTAATTTAGCTAATGACTTTATAAACTCTCTGGGTTGTTAAACACTTTTGGCTGGGCAGATCTGCCAGAGTGGATTCCTATGAAAGATTATTGCCTTCCTCCCTTGGCTACTAGAGAGATAGATTAGTTAGATAGACAGCTCCAGCACTGCCTTTTGCCTCATTTTGCTTGATCCCATTCACTGCTTTTAGATTCCCACCCTCGAGTCTTTACCGCCAGAATGCACATTCTTACCTGTGGCCATCATCTAACACTTCAAAGACTGACTAGAAGGGAATGCTTGAATAATATGTTTATATATGGTCCAGAAAGGGGAGATCTTGTAATTCAATGACCAACCCTGTTATTTTTGCAATATGGCTGATCTCCATTAACTTAAAAGTCAGGAATTTTGAGACTGCCCCCTAACCCCCATTTTCTGCATCATCACAATACCACAGCCATCTACTTCTGTGGCATTTTTTAGGCAGTTCACATGGGTATCCCAGTTCATGGGATCTATGGTTAATGCACCAAAGGAGGACTAGTCAAGCCAAAGATTCAATTCTGGAGTGGTAACTAATTCAGATATGGACTAATCATTTTGCAGAAACACATGATTCTTGATGACCCACAAGTACCATAGTGGTAGGACAAACTGATTTGGAACGTGCGGTATACTGATCTGCAAACATCACACTATTGTTGTGAAGACATCACTTCCTATCCAGGTCTAATCAATACAGCACATTTCTTGGAACCTTCTGCTGAAGGTTTCCCATCATTATTTCAAACTGGCATTAATGATTTCATATGTTCTCTTCTCTTGATGTTTTTATTGTATTGTTAATGACTGTTTCCTTGCAAAGCACTTGCACTTGTATGTACTTTTAGATCCCTACCAGGATTCACTTCTCTTAAACTCATGTGTTGCAGATGCCCCTGCTCCTTATTCCTCGCCCCATGAAGGACCCTCTACGCCCCGCTTGGAGCTGATGGACACGGCCACTGAAGATGAAGGGGAAGATTCAGGAGACTGCGGTTGGTACAGCCTTCCACATGTACATTAGGGTTGTTTGTCCAGGGTAATGTCTGTCGCTTTAAAATAACCACCTGTTGCAGATAGTGTGAAAGAAATCAAGGAACAGGTCTTTATTGTGCTAGGCCCTGTAGAGAGAGACAGTAAAAAGAGAGCCAAAAATCTAGGTTATGATACAATACTACAGGTGAATGAGACTAATAAAAGACACAGGAGGATGAGGTAACAGTAAAGCTAGCAAACTATATTATAAGAAGCAGAGTCCTGAACTCACCATCTGCATCTTTCTAAACTAGTGGAAAACTGAACTGTGGCAACGCAAGTTACTAGATGCGAGCAACTCTTCTTGCTGCTATTTCACTGTAGGAAACAAAGGTTTACCTCCCCGAGCTGATCAGCTGCCTGAAGGAGAGCACAATGATTCCATTCCACTTCAGACAGAGTGGAGGTAAGACGCCTTTTAGGTGCTGTTTCCAGTGTAGGAGCGCAAACCCTTTTTGAACTCATATTTACATTATTGTCTATGGAAGATGGTGGAATTACAGTGTAAAATTCATAGCCTGAATTTCCATGTTTTATTGATGTACTTACCTAGATAAGTTAATGCTGGATACCATCTATCATATTGCTTGGATGCTGATTGCTGTTATCTAAGTTTGGACCTGATTCTAATCCCATTGAAGTCTATGGGAGCTTAGCCCATTAAGTACCTTCGACTAGCAGCTAACAGAATTGTTCTTTGCTGGTCTTTTCCTACAGCCTTGTGCACATTGCTTTAAAACAGCAGCATTATGAAGAGAAACATCTTCTAAAACAGAACAATGTATTTTCACCTTACCTTGGAAAAGAAAATTAGAACATAAGAACAGCCATACTGGGTCAGACCAAAGGTCCACCTAGCCCAGAGAAAGAGCATAGAGAAAAGAGGTGACACTGAACCAGAATCTTGGGTCCAAGCCTTGCATCAGAGTAACAGCTTGAACTAATGTCAATGCTCTATTGAATTCAAACATTGATTCTGAACATTTGGGAATTTGGCTCTGAGTCTGATCCGAACTGAATTTTTTTACAACCCCAATGTTCAAGAGTTTTTGGATTCAGGGATTAATCTGGACCTTTCCTGACCTTTATTTGCCATCAGAAATGTCAACCTACTGTCAAATTAGTCCAGACTTTACAAACAACTGTAATCTAGGGTGATGGCCACAATTCTCATAAGTAACTTGTGAGTTAGAGCACCCCAAATTTTGGGTGCTCAACAAGATATTTTAAAGCAACTTGATTTTTCAGAGGGGCTCAGCACCCTCAGAGATCAGACCCTTTTCAAATGTGTCTTTAGTGAGGCTCCTAAAAGTGAAACATGCCATATTGCTAGCCACTTAAGCAAATGATGGCTGATGGTTTTACCTTTTTTCCTCATTATATACCTCAGGAAGTAAAATGGATTGTCCAGTTTTTACCAAAACATTTCTTTTTCTTTCTTTTTCCAGCATTCTCTCTATTTCTGAGCATGTAGCCAGAGAAGCCTTGGTACAGTACACAGCCAATAAGTGCTGCTATCGGATTGCCCCTGCAAAACGTATGGTGGTCCAGAACCTGACTCCGCTCAACACATTCAGAGTAAGTACATATAGTATTGAAAAGAGCTGACCAAATTTAGCATTGCATGGCAGGCTTAGTTGATAGGCTTATTCCTATACCAACTGCAATGATCTGCGGTTTCAGACAGACACCCGGCACAGCTGTTACGGGAAGGTCGGCGAGATATTCACAACGAAATCTGAAATCTCAAAAATTCAGCTTTTGTCATGTTACCAATTTGAAAGTGGTCCCATTTCATAATTCCCCCTCTCCACACACATACACACTAAAATTGCATTGGCCATTTTCAGCTAAGATAGGCGCATTAAATTTTTCTTTGCTCCAAAATGTGGTGCTTTCTAGGGAGACTCTGTGTGTGTGTGTGTGTGTGTGTGTGTGAGAGAGAATCTAAAGTACATCCCAGAGAAGAGAATTTTTCCCTAAATGTAAAATTGGTCAGAAAAGTTCTCGATCTCATAGATTTCTCCACTGTGGACTGGAAGATGTGAGTGTTCCCCTCAGTATTGTGGTTAGGCAGCAGCAAAGAAAACAAATACTGAAGTGATTTATGCTAGTGCAATGACCCTCCCAAGATGCGTCTTCACCAAGTTTCACCAATGACTTTTAACAATGTAGCACTGATCACTCCCACCTACCCTTATGCTAGCATGTCTCTGTGATATCAAGACAGCTTATGCCTCAGCCAGACACAGCATTCTCCAGGCTATTACCAGGAACGGCTCTAGGCACCAGCAAAGCAAGCACGTGCTTGGGGTGGCACATTTCCAGGGGCGGCATTCCGGCCTTCCTTTTCTTTTCGGGGCAGGTGCGCTCTCAAAGCTGCGCCACTTAGACGGGGCGAGGGCGCCTCGCCCCCGGCCGCAGTGGGAAGCAGAAGCTCCAGCCCTGGGATGCTGAGCTGCCAGGGCCCAGCTGCTACCTGGGGAGGAGAGGGCGAGTCCTGCCAGGAAGCGGGGGCTGCCCCACTTCATCTGCGCACCGGTTGCTGCGCTGCCTTGTGCTACCCCGTATATTGGGGCTTCTCTGCGCAGCCGGGCAGGGGAGGGGGGAAAGCCCCTGCAGGCGCTGGGAGAAGGTGACTTCACTCCCTCCACTTCCAACGCCACCTGCGAGCCCCAGCCCCACCTGAGCTTGGGGCGGCAAAAAACCTAGAGCTGGCCCTGGCTATTACTCCCCAGTGCAATCATTTAGTAATTTAACTATTTTATTGCTCTGTCTGGCTCTTGCTCTTGAAATCAGAACAGCTCTTATTACCCCAACGCAGGAACCAATTCTACTCTCCTTGAAGTCAATAGAGGTTGTGCCATTGGTTTTAATGGGAGCAGGATTAAGCCTAGAATTGCTTCATCTCCTAGCAGAGAATAAGCAGCAGCTTTACATTAAAGTTGACTTTTGTTTGGTCTTATCAGTATCATCTGCAAACCTTCACTGAAACCAGAGAAACATTCCCGGTCAGCGAGCCTTATAACGGTAAGCAAATCAGTGCTCTTACCTAGCAGAGTGAACACTGTAGAATGCACTGTGGCAGGGGATGACTATCTCAGTGGACGTACGGACTTAACGAATGACCACATGCGCCTTAACTACACAGACTAGCAGAATCATGGGGGGTGATATTTTCAGAAATGGCTACTGATTCTGAATGCCTCAATTTTGGAATCCAACATGAGGTCTCCTAGGGCCTGATTTCAGAGGCACGGAGAACTGGATTGAGTACTAAGCCTTTCACCTGTTTAGGTGGTGAGTTTAAATGCAGCCCAAATTGGTGGAGACCAAAAGGTTTAAAAATTATAATTTTTTGTTCAAACTTTCTTTGCCAATCACCTTTTGTGACATTTGTTTTCTCTTTGGCTTTTGGACAGTGAAACAAGGCGAATCTGCTTAGACTAGTGCTCCTGCAGTAACTCAGTGATGATGTGTCTGGCATCCCATTCTGGCATTTTAGTCCAATTTCCACCTCCATCCTGCTCTCCCTGAATTAAAAACCATTGGAAAATATTTCTGTTCATGTAATGTTTTGTAACAGAGAGGGAGAGAGAAGCGAAGAGGTAGATGATGGGGAAGGAAGATCAGATAAACGTGCCAGGTGAAGAATGGGAAGAGAGGAAAGGAAAAGTACAGAGAGGAGTACAGAGAGGAGAAAGAGGGAGAGGAAGTGGGGAAGAAACAGAGGTAGGAGAAGACAAGTGGGAAGACGAGAGTGGAAGAAGAGATGTTAGATGTGGTGGGATCTGAGTTACTACAGAAAATTCGTTCCTGGGTATCTGGCTGGTGAATCTTGCCCATATGCTCAGGGTTTAGCTGATCGCCATATTTGGGGTCGGGAAGGAATTTTCCTCCAGGGCATATTGGAAGAGGCCCTGGAGTTTTTTCGCCGTCCTCTGTAGCATGGGGCACGGATCACTTGCTGGAGGATTCTCTGCTCCTTGAAGTCTTTAAACCACGATTTGAGGACTTCAATAGCTCAGACATAGGTGAGAGGTTTTTCGCAGGAGTGGGTGGGTGAGATTCTGTGGCCTGCATTGTGCAGGAGGTCGGACTAGATGATCATAATGGTTCCTTCTGACCTTAGTATCTATGGGTATGTCTACACTACGAAATTAGGTCGAATTTATAGAAGTCGGTTTTTTAGAAATCGGTTTTATATATTCGAATGTGTGTGTCCCCACAGAAAATGCTCTAAGTGCATTAAGTGCATTAAGTCGGTGGAGTGCTTCCACAGTACCGAGGCTAGAGTCGACTTCCAGAGCGTTGCACTGTGGGTAGCTATCCCACAGTTCCCGCAGTCTCCACTGCCCATTGGAATTCTGGGTTGAGTTCCCAATGCCTGATGGGGCTAAAACATTGTCGCGGGTGGTTCTGGGTACATGTCGTCAGGCCCCCGCTCCCTCCCTCCCTCCGTGAAAGCAAGGGCAGACAATCGTTTTGCGCCTTTTTTCCTGAGTTACCTGTGCAGACGCCATACCACGGCAAGCATGGAGCCCGCTCAACTCACTGTCACCGTATGTCTCCTGGGTGCTGGCAGACGCGGTACTGCATTGCTACACAGTAGCAGCAACCCATTGCCTTGTGGCAGCAGACGGTGCAATAGGACTGGTAGCCGTCATCGTCATGTCCGAGGTGCTCCTGGTCACGTCGGCCAGGAGCGCCTGGGCAGACATGGGCGCAGGGACTAAATTTGGAGTGACTTGATCAAGTCATTCCCTTTAGTCCTGCAGTCAGTCCTATTGAACCATCTTATGGTGAGCAGGCAGGCGATATGGATTGCTAGCGGTCGTATTGTACCATCTTCTGCCAAGCAGCCCTGAGATGTGGATGGCATGCAGTCCTTCTGCACCGTCTGCTGCCAGCCAAAGATGTAAAAGATAGATGGAGTGGATCAAAACAAGAAATAGACCAGATTTGTTTTGTACTCATTTGCTTCCCCCCCACCCCCGTCTAGGGGACTCATTCCTCTAGGTCACACTGCAGTCACTCACAGAGAAGGTGCAGCGAGGTAAATCTAGCCATGTATCAATCAGAGGCCAGGCTAACCTCCTTGTTCTAATAAGAACAATAACATTTCTTACTGGAACCCTCAGTGAAATCCTGCCTGAAATACTCCTTGATGTAAAGCCACCCCCTTTGTTGATTTTAGCTCCCTGAAGCCAACCCTGTAAGCCGTGTCGTCAGTCGCCCCTCCCTCCGTCAGAGCAACGGCAGACAATCGTTCCGCGCCTTTTTTCTGTGCGGACGCCATACCAAAGCGAGCATGGAGTCCGCTCAGCTCACTTTGGCAATTAGGAGCACATTAAACACCACACGCATTATCCAGCAGTATATGCAGCACCAGAACCTGGCAGAGCGATACCGGGCGAGTAGGCGACGTCAGCGCAGTCGCGTGAGTGATCAGGACATGGACACAGATTTCTCTGAAAGCATGGGCCCTGGCAATGCATGCATCATGGTGCTAATGGGCAGGTTCATACTGTGGAACGCTGATTCTGGGCTTGGGAAACAAGCACAGACTGGTGGGACCGCATAGTGTTGCAGGTCTGGGACGATTCCCAGTGGCTGTGAAACTTTTGCATGCGTAAGGGCACTTTCATGGAACTTTGTGACTTGCTTTCCCCTGCACTGAAGCGCATGAATACCAAGATGAGAGCAGCCCTCACAATTGAGAAGCGAGTGGCGAGAGCCCTGTGGAAGCTTGCAACTCCAGACAGCTACCGGTCAGTTGGGAATCAATTTGGAGTGGGCAAATCTACTGTGGGGGCTGCTGTGATGCAAGTAGCCCACGCAATCAAAGATCTGCTGATATCAAGGGTAGTGACCCTGGGAAATGTGCAGGTCACAGTGGATGGCTTTGCTGCAATGGGATTCCCTAACTGTGGTGGGGCCATAGACGGAACCCATATCCCTATCTTGGCTCCGGAGCACCAAGCCTGCGAGTACATAAACCGCAAGGGGTACTTTTCAATAGTGCTGCAAGCTCTGGTGGATCACAAGGGACGTTTCTCCAACATCAACATGGGATGGCCGGGAAAGGTACATGACGCTCGCATCTTCAGGAACTCTGGTCTGTTTCAAAAGCTGCAGGAAGGGACTTTATTCCCAGACCAGAAAATAACTGTTGGGGATGTTGAAATGCCTATATGTATCCTTGGGGACCTGGACAGTAGTCAGGAGCTGTTCAACTACAGGTTGAGCAAGTGCAGAATGGTGGTAGAATGTGCATTTGGACGTTTAAAGGCGTGCTGGCGCAGTTTACTGACTCGCTTAGACCTCAGCGAAACCAATATTCCCACTGTTATTACTGCTTGCTGTGTGCTCCACAATATCTGTGGGAGTAAGGGGGAGACATTTATGGCGGGGTGGGAGGTTGAGGCAAATCGCCTGGCTGCTGGTTACACACAGCCAGACACCAGGGTGGTTAGAAGAGCACAGGAGGGCGCGGTACGCATCAGAGAAGCTTTGAAAACCAGTTTCATGACTGGCCAGGCTACAGTGTGAAAGTTCTCTTTGTTTCTCCTTGATGAAACCCCCCGCCCCTTGGTTCACTCTACTTCCCTGTAAGCTAACCACCCTCCCCTCCTCCCTTCGATCACCGCTTGCAGAGGCAATAAAGTCATTGTTGCTTCACATTCATGCATTCTTTATTCATTCATCACACAAATAGGGGGATGACTACCAAGGTAGCCCAGGAGGGGTGGTGGAGGAGGGAAGGAAAATGCCACAGAGCACTTTAAAAGTTTACAACTTTAAAATTTATTGAATACCAGCCTTCTTTTTTGGGGGGCAATCCTCTGTGGCGGAGTGGCTGGTTGGCCGGAGACTCCCCCACCGCGTTCTTGGGCGTCTGGGTGTGGAGGCTATGGAACTTGGGGAGGAGGGCGGTTGGTTACACAGGGGCTGTAGTGGCAGTCTGTGCTCTAGCTGCCTTTGCTGCAGCTCAACCATACACTGGAGCATACTGGTTTGATCCTCCAGCAGCCTCAGCATTGAATCCTGCCTCCTCTCATCACGCTGCCACCACATTTGAGCTTCAGCCCTGTCTTCAGCCCGCCACTTACTCTCTTCAGCCCGCCACTTACTCTCTTCAGCCCGCCATCTCTCCTCCCGGTCATTTTGTGCTTTCCTGCACTCTGACATTATTTGCCTCCACGCATTCGTCTGTGCTCTGTCAGTGTGGGAGGACAGCATGAGCTCAGAGAACATTTCATCACGAGTGCGTTTTTTTTCTTTCTAATCTTCACTAGCCTCTGGGAAGGAGAAGATCCTGTGATCATTGAAACACATGCAGCTGGTGGAGAAAAAAAAAAGGGACAGCAGTATTTAAAAAGACACATTTTATAAAACAGTGGCTACACTCTTTCAGGGTAAACCTTGCTGTTAACATTACATACATAGCACATGTGCTTTCGTTACAAGGTCGCATTTTGCCTCCCCCCACCATGTGGCTACTCCCTCAACCCTCCCCCCTCCCCGTGGCTAACAGCGGGGAACATTTCTGTTCAGCCACAGGCAAACAGCCCAGCAGGAACGGGCTCCTCTGAGTGTCCCCTGAAGAAAAGCACCCTATTTCAACCAGGTGACTATGAATGATATCTCACTCTCCTGAGGATAACACAGAGCGATAAAGAACGGATGTTGTTTGAACGCCAGCAAACATACACTGCAATGCTTTGTTGTACGATTCCCGAGTACGTGTTACTGGCCTGGAGTGGTAAAGTGTCCTACCATGAAGGACACAATAAGGCTGCCCTCCACAGAAACCTTTTGTAAAGGCTTTGGGAGTACATCCAGGAGAGCCGCGAATGCCAGGGCAAATTAATCCTTTCACATGCTTGCTTTTAAACCATGTATAGTATTTTAAAAGGTACACTCACCGGAGGTCCCTTCTCCACCTGCCGGTCCAGGAGGCAGCCTTGGGTGGGTTCGGGGGGTACTGGCTCCAGGTCCAGGGTGAGAAACAGTTCCTGGCTGTCGGGAAAACCGGTTTCTCCGCTTGCTTGCTGTGAGCTATCTACAACCTCATCATCATCGTCATCTTCTTCGTCCCCAAAACCTGCTTCCGTGTTGCCTCCATCTCCATTGAAGGAGTCAAACAACACGGCTGGGGTAGTGGTGGCTGAACCCCCTAAAATGGCATGCAGCTCATCATAGAAGCTGCATGTTTGGGGCTCTGACCCTGAGCGGCCGTTCGCCTCTCTGGTTTTCTGGTAGGCTTGCCTCAGCTCCTTAAGTTTCATGTGGCACTGCTTCGGGTCCTTGTTATGGCCTCTGTCCTTCATGCCCTGGGAGATTTTGACAAAGGTTTTGGCATTTTGAAAATTGGAACGGAGTTCTGATAGCACGGATTCCTCTCCCCATACAGCGATCAGATCCCGTACCTCCCGTTCAGTCCATGCTGGAGCTCTTTTGCGATTCTGGGACTCCATCATGGTCACCTCTGCTGATGAGCTCTGCATGGTCACCTGCAGCTTGCCACTCTGGCCAAACAGGAAATGATATTCAAAAGTTCGCAGTTCTTTTCCTGTCTAACTGGCCAGTGCATCTGAGTTGAGAGTGCTGTCCAAAGCGGTCACAATGGAGCACTCTGGGATAGCTCCCAGAGGCCAATACCGTCGAATTGTGTCCACAGTACCCCAAATTCGACCTGGCAAGGCCGATTTAAGCGCTAATCCACTTGTCAGGGGTGGAGTAGGGAAATCGATTTTAAGAGCCCTTTAAGTTGACATAAAGGACTTCATCATGCGGATGGGTGCAAGTTTACATCGATTTAACGCTGCTAAATTCGACCTAAAGTCCTAGTGTAGACCAGGGCTATGAATCTACAGGAGAGATGGAGGAGAGTGGAAGGTGAAGAGGTGAGGAAAAAGTGAGGAACATTGGAAGTGGAAGGTGAATGTTATCATAGGGGCTAGCTAAGTCAAAGCTAACTTCCTGGCAGTCCATTATGTGGCCACTAATATTTTTTGTTCTTCTAAGTTGGTTTGCTCTGGGCCTGATCCAAAGCCCAGTAAATGAATGGGAGTATTTACATTGACTTCAGTGGGCTGTGAATCAGGTCCTGGGGTTATTCACACAAGCTAAATTTAAGCTGGGGTAATAGATTCGTTTAGAACCTTTCCCACCGTGTATTGTAATTGTCTTTTATAATTTAAAAAAAAAAAGTCCAGCTCAGGAAACAGCATGTTCCTTTGCTTCAATTTCCACTGACAGATGCAGGTTTGTTAACATAACAGAAGTTGCTCACTGGAGTCATAGTTCCTGGTACACAATTAACTTCCCCATTAGCTCAAGCACAGTGAGGCCAGTTTACTTTGACCTCAGAGTAAAATGGATTGTAACATCTTCCTGCCTTTGGAGAGAAAAGGGGGGAGGGGGGAAAGGACTGTCTAGAGACCAGGGGTATGGGTGCAGTGTACAAAGGGAAAGAGAAGAGAATTGAATACACTAAGGTTATACAACCTTATATGGTTACAAATATAAGCTTTCTTGGGGACATTTTCTCATCTAATTAAAACAGATTGGCCTCTGTAAAGGGCTGGCTCAGGAGGGGAAAGTCCAAGGAGCTTCCCTCCATCCCCCTGAAAAAGGGCAAGCGACAATTGCAGGAAAATGATTCCAAATGGGATGAAGCCAGGCACCGCTCCAGCCTTGGAGAACGAGCTACTGGAGGAGAAGGGAAGAGGTGGCAACGTGTTTAAAGAGGGCACAGCTTCCATGTTCCTTCTGAGCACCGGAGACCTGAGTGGTTCCCTCTGGGGTGCAGTGACGCTGGTGTGTTTTGGACTTGAATGTAGCACAGATTAGCAGAGCCCTAATGTCCTTCCCAGCTGATGGATTCAGTAGTCTTTCTTGAATGAGTTAGTGAGTCTCAGCCCAGTAAACAGAGGCTGGCATCAGAGGAACCAGTCAGTATTAATTGGCACCTCTCACCCCTAGGAAGGATCCCTGTGGAAATTGGTTGGGGCTGTAATGGATAAGATCTGAACTGCCACTGTCTAAAATGTATATGCTTGTGGATAACCTGCTTCCGTCAGTTTCCTCCACTGCCATCAACCTGTCACCTTCGACTAGCACTGAAATGCACATGTGAAAGGAGGTGCCTGGTGATGTGTTTGTCCATTCCATGCTAACCTCCCGTTCTTCCTAATGCACCACTGTCTTTTCTGACTGATCTTTAGTCCTTTGCTCCAGGTGGATTTGTGGACTCTTCTGATGTTGCACCAGCACCTGCCCCGTGGGAAATAGAAGTGGATGCACCTCCTCTGTTTACGGATTGTGAAATGCACATTCCAGTGCCGCACACATATTCAGTACAGGTAACCCCCCCAAAAAAACATTCCAGCTTTTAAAGGATCATTAATTGGGTGACAGGAGTGCCCCATTTGAAATCAGGTCCCTATTGTGCTAGGTACTGTACATACACATGTTAAGCGACTGTCCTGACAATCTAACTAGACAAGACAGACAAAGGGTGGGAGAAGGAAAATATTTTTATCCCATTGTACAGATGGGCAACCAAGGCACAAAAAGAGGTTAAGCAATTTGCCTACGATCCCGCAGGAAGTCTGTGGCAGAGCCAGGACTGAGCCCAGGTTTTTTAAATCCCACTTCAGTGCCTTAGTACCTACCCTAATAGAAAATATTTCTAATCCTAAATCCAGCAGCATGTAACTCAAAGTCTGCTCTTCTTCAAGGGCATGATCCTACTCTCATTGAAATCAATGGCAAAACTCCCATTGGTTTCAATGGAGCAGGATCCTTGTCCCAAGGCAACATGTTATCTCAAATTCAGAAGGCTTGATTACATCCTGATTTTAAAATCACTGTGCCATCATATTTCAGTTCTATGGTTTTGGTTAAATATCTAGCACATATACCTATTTTGACACAATTATTTTTATTAATTGCAATAGCTCTTCTGGGGTATAATTATATTTTTTGCTTCTTCCTCTCCTGATTTAGGATAAGAAAAGATAACTCAGGTTTCTGGCAGGTAGTATTGTTTTTGCTGCTTTAAATAATGAGATATTATTTGTATTAGCTTCAGATAAAGGATTGGCCCTTGTTTTTGGCAAGGAGTTGATTTTACTGCTCCAGATAGTCTAAAGTGTGCATTTCAAGTGGGCAGGCTGCCATGAAAAAGGATTTGTATCCACCCAACAAAACAAAGCAAGACTATTTCTGGAGTAAAACAAACAAAACCAGACAGAAAAGCCAACCCAACTGGTTTTGTGTGTGAACTCAGTAACCTAGGTAAGAAAATATATATCCTGCTTCCTGATGTTTCCACTAGGAAGGGGACAGAAGACCTCTGAGCATGTATTGCAATGTAGGGATGACAATGAAACCAATCTTTTTATACTTTCTGCTCCCTGTGATATGATCATTTAATTTCACAATGGAATCCCTGTCTGCACTAGTAATTTTAGGTTTCTTTGCCAATGGATTTCAAGCAAGGCTCTCCTTACCTACAGGTGTAATGAGAGAGAGGATGAGGTTTAGGTGAGAATGATGGCTCTTTGGGGTTAAAAAGTAATTGCCCATGGGCTCTAATGCCAGAAGCCTCAAGCTGCTGTATTTCTCTTTCAACCCACTGCTCTGTTACTTATACCTTATTTGCTTTGCTTTCAGGATTGTCCTAATTGCCAAGGACGTGGTAAGAATCAGTGCCACTCGTGTAGTGGATCTGGAAAGGTATGTTATAATGCAACTATGGCAAGTTCTCTTTCATGTGTCACCATTTCCTGTGCACTACAATTCTACAGTGAAGGAAGAAAACACTCACACTTCCCTTTGAAAATACTTGGAAAACTATATAAAAACCACTTGGCCCAAACTTTTCTCTTTCTGAGCTCTTGACAAGCAAATTACATCAAGTCATCTGAGAACAATAGTCACTAGTAGGAATTGGTCCCACCTATGTGTCTGTTGGTCATTCAATTCACATTCTTTCTTCCAAATAGATGGAACAGATAAAGTTAGGTCTTTAATAAATACTGAGGGAACATATGTCTTCAGCTTTCAAAAAAGGGGCAGCTGTTCCCAGTCTTTGACAAATCTCTCAAAGAGAAATGACAAAGTCAGGAAGGAGATGTAAATGGTTGTGTGACAGCTAAAGAATTGAAGGTTACGGGCCTGATCCAAAGATCATTGATGTCACTGGGAATCTTTCTATCAGTGGGAGTTGACCATGGCCCTTTGTTATTTGAGAAGAACTTGATTGCAATTTATATTGACAAACGAGTCTGACCTTTCTTTGAACCTAGGGCTTTCCATTAATAAAGGAGTGATTTAATCTAACCTGTTTTAAGTGAACACTGAAGGGAATGACAAAACTTGGGAGGTTTAACAGAAATGACATCCTAATCAAGTTGGAGCAGATTTGTACCCAGAACATTTGGGAAGGTTTCAAGACAGAAGATTAACTGCTAAGAGTGGCTTCTTATACTAGTTTCACTGTGTATTGTCTGCCCAGATATAATGAAAGGGGGAAACAGAAATGCCAATATCACAGTTGGTGAGTGACTAGAGTAGAGAATAAGATGACATTAGAAGGCACCCTTAGGCCTGTACACTACTATGATAGAATCATAGAATCATAGAAGATTAGGATTGGAAGAGACCTCAGGAGATCATCTAGTCCAACCCCCTGCTCAAATCAGGACCAACTCCAACTAAATCATCCCAGCCAGGGCTTTGTCAAGCCAGGCCTTAAAAACTATAAGGATGGAAATTCCACCACCTCTCCAGGCAACCCACTCCGGTACTTCACCACCCTCCTAGTGAAATAGTTTTTCCTAATATCCAACCTAGACCTCCCCCACTGCAACTTGAAACCATTGCTTCTTGTTCTGTCACCTGCCACCACTGAGAAGAACAGCCTAGGTCCATCTTCTTTGGAACCCCCCTTCAGGTAGTTGAAGGCTGCTATCAAATCCCCCCACACTCTTCTTTTCTGCAGACTAAATAAGCCCAGTTCCCTCAGCCTCTACTCATAAGTCATGTTCCCCAGCCCCCTAATAATTTTTGTTGCCCTTCACTGGACTCTCTCCAGTTTGTCCACCTCCTTTCTGTAGTGGGGGCCCCCAAACTGGACGCAATACTCCAGACGTGCCCTGAGCAGTGCCAAATAAAGGGCAATAATCACTTCCCTCGATCTGCTGGCAATGAAACTACTAATGTAGCCCAATATGCTGTTAGCCTTCTTGGCAACAAGGGCACACTGTTGACTCATATCCAGCTTCTCGTCCACTGTAATACTCAGGTCCTGTTCTGCAGAACTGCTGCTAAGCCAGTCGGTCCCCAGCCTGTAGCGGTGCATGGGATTCTTCCATCCTAAGTGCAGGACTCTGTACTTGTCCTTGTTGAACTTCATCACATTTCTTTTGGCTCAATCCTCCAATTTTTCTAGGTCACTCTGCACCCTATCTCTACCCTCCAGTGTATCCACCTCTCCCTGCAGCTTAGTGTCATCCGCGGACTTGCTGAGGGTGCAATCCATCCCATCATCCAAATCATTAATGATGCTGAGATTTTGGTAGCAGTTAATAAAGAGATCCTCAACTGAGGTTCTTCCTTTGTAAATATCATCTCAGTATTTAACCAAGCACAAAAAGAAGAGCTGCCCATCTGTAGCCACTACAGATGTCAATATTAATCCTTTAGCACAAGTCCCCTCAAAAGTTTTCCCAGGCTCTCCTATACAAATTTAGGATGAGAAGTTTGTAAAAAAAAATTGAATAGAACTTCCATTCTGTGGTATATAGCTGTCACAGTCGTTGCTGGCAGGGAATTGCGCTTCTCCAATAGCTAAATCATTGTCACTGTCAGAAACATGCAGGGTTTTTATCGGAGGAGCTGGTTGGATGACTCAGGGAACAAGTAATAGGATGCTCAGCTTTTCATCAGTTTGTTCTGGCCCGGTTCATTTGTAACCAGAATTCATTGTGATACGGTGGCTGTTCACATCTGATCTAGCGCCAGCTGCCTGGCAGTTTCATCAAAGAGGCTAAAGGACTGCTTAAGAATGGTGACTCCGTAACTGCTCACTCTCATAGGTCAGTCAATGTGAGTAATATGGCAGTGCTTCTGCGCATGCGGTGCCTGTAAATAAAGGACATGAATCTCCAGAGGACGCAAATTATAGGAGAAAAACAGGTCCTGCAGGTGGTAAGGGCTACTTTTATGAGTATCAGCTAGACTAGATAACTGCATGAGCATGGACCTTTATCGATAACAAGGAAGGAAGAACAGGTATTGCTGGAATCTCTTGCCTTTAATTTGTAGTCCTAATTCTGGAATCTGCAGGTGCTATTCAATAATGTTCAGGTGAGCATTGCAAAATTTGAAACTGAACAGACTCTACTGCCATCTTCAGACACAGAAAACGCGTTATGAAAAGTTTCTTGCTAAAATATCAGCTAGTACAGACTATAGACTAGATCCAAGGATGTGCCTACCTCATTTTAACAGTAATATTAATGGAATGATGTCACCTACATAAGCAGCAGTATTAAGTTGTCTGCAATTAAATACGCTGCTGGATATGGAATCCTTACTTGGAAGACTCTGCATTAGGGGACAAATTCATCCCTGTATAGAAATCCAGCATGAGGCCTATGCATTACTTTAATTCCATTTAAACCCTCAAACCTAGGATTTAAGTGGGACTATCACGGTGCCTGGACCTTGTGTGCGTTCTTTACACAGAGATGAATTTCATTGTAGGTGCCTTTGCCGCATGATTTCTGCATTTCTAATGCACCCTTCTAGGCATGGGATGAAATAAGTTCACTTAGGTTACCCTGTTCTGAACTCTAGATACTTGTGTGTACTTTTGTTGTTGAGAATGTGGACTTGACAAAATGAAAAGTGAGAAGATCAAAATCTTGTCAGAGAAAAAAAAAAATTATTTTCTTTTCTTTTCACCTTTTTAAATGTAGAGAAGATGTACAGCTTGTAATGGGACTGGCTGGCAAGACACATCCAATCAGAGTTGTTTATTTTGCTCAGGTTCAGGAAAGAGACGGTAAGAAAAAGCTAAAATATGAGATGGCAATTTGTATTTCTTTCACAGTTTTTGTTTACCAGACATCACTTCCAATCCAGGTCTAATCAATACAGCACATCCCTCAGCTGCTTCCCACAGCCCCCATTGGCCTGGAGGGGCCGGTAAACAAACCGGCTCGGCCCACCAGGGGATTTACCCTGGCAGGCCGCGTGCCAAAGGTTGCCGATCCCTGCCTTACCATTTAAAAAGTCAAGTCAGACAACTGTTTTTCCCACTCCTTGGTGCCATATTAGAACACACCCATACAGACTGGTGTTGTCTGATTAATGAACCCATTGAAATTAGACAGCTGACTGAACCTATCCAATTTCTGGGTGAAAATGAGAGTGCTATAAAGGATGAGGAATCAGGACTTCGTTTCACAAAAAGCAGGCTTGTGTGTGTAAAGCGAGTGCATAAATGTTGTATTTCTTCCATAGTTGCTCAAACTGTCATGGAGGTGGTTGGCAGAAATGCATCCGTTGCTCTGGAAAAGGCCTCTTGCTATATCATTCTGAACTTACAATCACTTGGTAAGTTGAAATCAAATGAACACAGGGGTTTGTTGTTAGACAGGAGAGTATATACAGTTGTTGGCCATTCTCAAGCATGCTGATGTTACTGAGATATAACACTCAGCCAGATCCTCAACTGGTGTAAATGAGGGTAGATCCGCTGAGGTCATTCCTGTTAAATGCTGTGCCATGGTTAGGAGTACTGACTTCAATGGAACCATGCTGATTTACACCTGCCAGTTATGTGGCCCAACATTTTAAACATTCAAACATGAGATCAGTGCTCTTAGTGATAGTGATGTCATTTAACAGAAGTGTTAACGAAATCCTTAGAAATTGATATTTTACATGTAGATTTGAAAGAAAGAGTGGCATTGAAATCCAGCTTTCACCTCTAGGAAGTATAATTTTGTAAATTTCAGAAATCACTTGATTATATAATTTTAGTTAAGCAGTATGAGAAATGACATTATCACCGTCCATGCTGAATGCATCTGGCACACAAATATTCAGAGACCTGGAGTGTTCAACTAGATTACTAGAACTTTTGGATCAAATAGAAAACCACGGTCCCGAGCATTAGTGCCCATTAAAACTCCCTCATATGGTAGGCTAGAGCACCTTAGCTCAATGCTCAGACAGAATTCTAAGCAAACTACATTTCACCTCATTAACATTTTCTTGTAAAGGGGCTGATTCTTATTTACACTATGATCCCTTTACCTTGCTCTAGCAAGATGAAGGGGCCTTAAAGGGAGTGTTCATGTAATGTACACTCACTTGACACTGCCACTAAGGTGTAAAGGAACTTTCGTGTAAATGAGAGTCAGACCCATCATCTTTCCTTTAAATTCTGATCTGTTTAATGTTGCTGTGCCTTACTTGAAGGGTGTCTCTCATACTCCAAAAGTGGTTGAATTTCAGTCATGGAAGAAGCCATCTCTATATATCTTAGGCCAAACGGAAGCCCTCATTGTTTGTAGCTTGCACAGTGGCACACATTAATCAACGCAAGGGCAGAATTAAGGTAGAGCTGGGACTGGCTGTGGCCCTGGAAATCTCTTCTCACATAGTTTATTCAGGCCAAGGAAAGCAGTAACCTGCAGGGGGCGGTAAGGTCTGAGATATATGCACTGACACGCGTGAACCACATGACCAAAGCCCAACCCCAGAATTTCTTCTAGCTACAAAGGCTTGAACTTGACAGATCTGGGGGGAGATAAGAGCAGAGTACAAAAGTTACCCCTAATGGTTCCCCTCCCAGCTGTGGCTTTTCCGCCATAATCCTGTGTACTTCTCAAGGCGTGATTTTGTCCCAGGGCTTGTAAAACATGTTGAACACTATGGGGTTTTGTTGTATAAAGCTAATCATAGCAATCCTAACTTTTAAGGAAGAGAAATAGAAATCAACATGCTCCCCCCATTTTCCCAACAGGAAGAACAGCGTTGCTGAATATGTTGTTGACAAGAATTTTGGGTTTCCTATTTATCACCTGCAGGAAGTCACTGGGAAGGAAATATTTAGTGATGAAAATCAAGTGGTAAATAATGATGCTATTGTGTTAAAATTCTTTTATCTGGAATCCACTGAAACTGCAGAGCACACTGCCATGTTTATGAACTAGCTCTCTAAGTACCAAGTAATTTTAAAGGGACAAAGAAGTAAAATTAATAGCCATACATTTTATGATAAATGTATAATTTTTATAGGAGTGTTTGCGTATTTGTAAAAAAATGGGACAGCAATTTTCCAGTGACAGTACAACACAGTATCAGCCATTGCTATATCATCATGGGCAACATGTTACAGTCCAGTTAAACACTGGTGACAGCTATCAATACTTGTGGATGAGCCATAAAAGAGACAGGCCTGAACCAGAACCCTGGATCTGAACTACTAGGAATTTGGGGAAAGTTTGCATCCATAGAGGGACTTTGCATCTCGGGCCCATTTTTTGTCACAGCACAAGACAGGGAAAGGAGTTCTCCAGGGTGGTTATTGGTGCTCCCACAGCTTCAGGAAGGTGTGCAGAAGCCAGTATGGTGGCTTTGTGCCATCTGAGAATCTCACTATCCTGCAATCATCCTCCTGTGCTGATTTAGCCAGCTGCAGGTCTGCTTTGTGCTGGGGATGTGAGGTGCTGCAGGACAGTCCAGGATCTGTATTTAAAATTAGATTAAAACGGATTTATCCCTTGAAGCACTGACATTTTGCCAGCTGCCAGTCAAATTCATGCTTAAGAGGGTGTCGGCACTGTACATGCGGTCCGTGCAATGGGCTAAAATTAAAATATACCCAAGGGACTACAGTTCTTTACTAATGATCCTTAACATGATAAAACTGCATTTTGGAGGGTGTATAAATATGTCCTTTATAACTCTGTTTTTATTTTCACAGGTGTATCCTCTAGTGAATTTCCCTGAGCCGACCATTGATAGGGGTTCAGAATCATGCATTGCGCAACACCAAATGCAGTTTGCCTCCCATAGTCGTATATTGAGACAGGTAGGTAACATGCACCAAACAGATGTGAGCTCATTGCCCCAATAAATGGGAGGCAGCTGGGGAGAATATTAGCCTGCTAATCTCCAGCATATGTAATATACAATTGTAAATTGGTGAAACAACACAGAAAAATCACACAAGGTCAGCCAGTCAATTCCCTTACTCAAGGAGAACTGTGCACTGCAATTACAGAAAACACCCCCAAAACATCAACATGCAAAATATTCCCCCAGTCTGAGGAATCTTAACTTAGATCTACAGCCCCACATTCAGAGACCAGCCTTCAGCCAGCCAGTCTTTTCCTTCCTGTTCCTGGAAGCACAGCAGCTGTTTTACCGCATCTCTCTGCAGCACCTATGTGAGCCCAAGTTGCTACTAACTTACCATCTGCCAGGGAGGTTGTATCTCGTCACATGTTTACCAGATTTCTGTTGCACGATTCTGATCTGACTTTCACTGGGAGTAAATTGATCAAAATCAATGAAGATCCATCATGTAAAATCAATGTAAACGATGTAGTCAGTCCCCAAGATTTTTTTATAAAAGGAGAGTCAGACGGGGGGACAGTAAGTTTGAACAGCTTGTTTCACAGCCACTTGGGGAGGGAATAATTTAAGTCGTATAAACCTGTACAATGAAGTCCACTATCTCTAGATATCCTGGTGTGCAAGAAAGATGTAAAAATGTTGCCATCAAAGGACACTTGGGAAAGGAACTGAAACCATTCCAAGAATTCATCATCACCATAGCAATTCTGAGATGAGTGAAACACTAGGCATAGATAGGCTACACCAATGCCAGTTCCTGAGATCTTCTATGGGCTTTGGATCAGGCTCTTTAAACCAAATAAAAGCCAGGTTATGATCCACTTGCTCATGCTGAGTAGTATTTTACCCAGGAAGTGAAAGGGGCTATTTGTGAGTAAGGTGCACCTCAACATAAGCTAGGCCAACACGATCTGACTCCCAACCTCTGCCCTTTGGATTATTATCAGATATAAGCATATATTTCCTTTGTCTTTTCCAGAAACAAACCATTGAGCTGATTCCACTCACCAAGGTGGAATATGAATGGAGAGGAAAAGTCTATTCCTTCTATGTCTTTGGAAATGAGAATAAAGTATATACAGAGGACTACCCAGCAAAGTGCTGCTGTTCAGTCATGTGATTCGCAGATAGGTCCTAAGTTCTGCTAAGAAACACACCATTGGGCACCACAGAAGATCTGGAATTATTTATTCTCCTTAAAGTGAGCAACTTCTTCCTTTCCAACTTTCACTGGAGAGCAGATCTAAAGATCTTTCATTCCCATCATCATCACATAGGGTGATGGGTGTCTCTTTATCAGTGCAATAACGATTCATGCAGGTCATACAGTACTTAAATGAAACAGCAGAACACCTCTCTAGTGCACCCCTCGCCATTTGCTCTATAGTTATGGAGATGAACTAATCGTGATAATGAAGATTGAAACATTGCTAACATATTGTATGACAGAGATTTGAATTCAAAGCTTTTGGTTTTGGTCTCCATAGCTTTGCATTGAGATATTTAGCTTGCTAAATGTATCCTTTAAATTCCTGTGTGTGGAATGCATATTCTAAATGATGGAAATGTAAGCAGCTTCAGGTAGCTTTCTTACAGAGTTTGAAATGAAGGAATGTGATCTGTAATTTTCCAAATACACTATTACTCTGCAATAGCTCTCAGGGTCAGGAGCAACAGGTGTGTGTTCCATCCCCTGATAAGGATCTTCACAAGAAAGTGGGGGATGAGATTGGTTCAGAGAGGGATAGGTAGTGATGTTAGCACATGTCCATGTGTAACCTACACAAGGGGAATGTGAGTCTTTGTCTCCCTCATTGTGACTGAGCTACACAATAGCCACGAGTCTGCTTTGAACTGCAGGAGTTACTCCTCTAGCTCAAGTGATAGCATCTCATGCTTTCAGCTCCGTAGGACTTGGGCTCAAACCACACTGTCAGCACAAGCTGGGTCAATTACAGAAGGATCTCAGGAGGCTCCTTACTAGGGTGGTCTGTTAAAAAATTAAGATTTAGGACAGACCCTTACACTGCGAGACCCAGAAGATTTCTGTTGGCCATCTATTTACATAGCTGGCCTATATACATAGGAGGGAGCTCCTCACAGCAGGGAACATGAACTCCCCCATGTCTTGAACAGCACCAAGCATGCAACAGACAGTTTAATTAGGAAAATAAACATTGGAGCTGAGCTTTCTCACTTGAGGATGAGCTCCTCCGCCCCAGGGCTGTTCTAAATGAGTGATGGAAAGAGAGCAACACTCTCTTCAAGCACTTCACAGACTGGTTGTATTCAGACCTTTCTCCCTTGCCTTCATATTTTATATTAGATGTTACCTCCAAGCAGCCAATGAGGTTGCTGGCTACCTCCTGCTGAGGTGCAAATCATATAGTTACTGTTGTCATTGCCTGCATTGTTGTCATTGACCGAGGTGTATAGCAAGAGTAACTCCAGTCCCTGGACTGACTGCACCTTTTGGTAAGTGACATCAGACCCAGGCCCTCGAGCAGCACAACAAGTGATTTGTCTTTGAAACCAACTCATGTGTGTAGTTTAAACGCCATCCTTTTCAGACCCAAGATCTTCGTCATAGACTATGTCAGGGTAGACAGAGAAAGAGGGGTGGGGAGTAGGAAATGTGTTGAGTGGATAAATGCCAACACTAAAGGCCACCAGATTAGTAACTATGATAGCACTCCAAAGCCATTGTAGTCTGTGTTGTTGTGTAACTGGGTACAGTTACTAGCGCAAGCTAACTGACACAAGCAATTATAATATGCAGTGTTGTTGTAACTGTGTTGATCCCAAGATATTATAGGACAAGATGGGTGAGGTCATATCTTTTTGTCCCAGATCTGAAGAAGAGCTCTGTGTAAGCTTGAAAGCTTGTCTCTCTCACCGACAGAAGCTGGGCCAATAAATGATATGACCTCACCACCTGGTCTTTACAAGGAATTATACCACTGTCAAAACAAGGGTCGAACATTTAGCCAAATGATTATAGCCCTTGTAGCAGGACAAGTATGGAAAGATGGAAGGGGGAGCTCATTGCAAGGTTAGGTTTGGACACAAATTATTCTCTCTGTTTTGGGTATTGTTGCATGGGATTCAGATTTATCCCAAATTGACACCAACTTGGCAAAAGGCTCAAGCTGCACGTTTCTTCCATGCAGTAAACTCAAAACAAAACCGGAGAGTATAAATCATACAGCAGAGCTCCTTTCTCTGGTCAGCATAAGCCTCTCGTATCTCCCTCCACTGACAGTAGCACCCTTCTTTTAAGGTCTTGAGCCTAAACAGGCCCAGCAGTATCTAAATGACTCCAGCTTATAGTACCTCTCTGAGCTACCCTCGAACACGGGCTGGAATTAAACTTCAACACCCCAGACCAGTCTGGTTTGGCAGGATCTTCTCCTAGTGACACCACTGGGGTGGGGTATGCCTTTGGACTCGGGAAGGGGGCAACATGAAACAGTAAACTGGTCAATATTTTCCTCTCAAAGTGGTTTTTGACAGAAAATTGGGTTTTTGACAAACTAATATTTTGCAGAGAGTGTTTGTTTTCCATGGAAATTTTTGTTTTTCGCTAAAATATTTTGGTCAAAACCCAAAAGGTTTTGGTGAAAAATGGGAGCTATAGTGTTTCATAGCAAGTGATAGTTTGCATCTCATGTCCTCTTTCTACATGCTAGCATTCCCAGCAGGACTACATCTCCCATAATACATCATAGTCTCCCCTACCAATAAGGGGACACCTGTGTAACATGGAATCCCTGGCAATAGTGCACTGTGGGAGATGGTGTCCAGCTGCAGAACCTGGTACGTAGTGGGGAATGGGGACACAAAGAGCAAAGTACAAATCCAACTCCCATTTTCAGCCAAAACTTGATAATTTCCATGGAAAATGTAGATGGACATGGAAATTTTCTCATTTTCATCTCAAATTTAAGTGGGGAAAAAATTTCAGACCACCTCTACCTCACAGCCCTAATGTAAGCAATGGCAAAATATTACTGATTATGTGATTTGCTTAGCATTGGAAAGACTAGACACTACATTTTAAATGGCTGAACACCCAAACTCTGTAAGGAATAAAACACATGTGGGAAATATCTGGCAGAGGTTCTTTCCTTTCTGATGTGAAATATTTATCTAAGCATTTGTGCCATATCCATCACCATTCCTGCCAAACCCAAACATTCAAAATTCATGAGTTTCCCCCCCCCATAAAGAAATGTAAATAAATAAATAATGTTGAGCTTTTTTATTTGCCTTCAGGTTTTTTAACCTTTCGGGGGCACCTGGGTCATGTTTCCAAACTTTTCTCTGCAACCATCAGGAGTGGAAATTTTCATAAAAAAATAAAGAAAGAAAGAAGAAGGCTGAGAATTGCACCTAAGTGTGTGTCTCCAGGAGCTGGGGCTTTACGTAAAACAAAATCTCCCCACTATATTTTCCACTGTATGCACCTGATGAAGTGAGCTGTAGCTCATGAAAGCTTATGCTCTAATAAATTTATTAGTCTCTAAGGTGCCACAAATACTCCTTTTCTTTTTACGGATACAGACTAACACAGCTGCTACTCTGAAACCTGTCAAATATGACAAGACTCAATAAAATTCAAGTGTTGGCAACCCTGCCATAGTATCTGAGTGTCTCATTCAATCATTCCTGTACCATACTTGCATTTATGAAACTCTTTAAACAGCTTTATGACACTGAGGTTTCCCTGTTACTCCACGGCAGCTGGAAAGATGGGTTGCTCGCAGCTTAGAACTGTCTAAGTTAAAATAGACCTATTTAACTAGAAAAACAGATGGCGCGTAGCATCAAAGATAAATGTATTTGTTCCTGACTGAAGTTTGTATGTTCAATCTTCGTTAATCATAGTGCAGCAGGCATCCCAAACCAGTCACACTTATCTTCTGAGCGCAGCACAAAATGCTATCGTTCCCCTGGGAGTGGCATTGAACTCTACCACCATCAGTGTGCCTAGTCAAACTTTCCACAGGCCAAGCAAACATGTATGTCTTTTTATAAAGAAAATTCCAAAGGGTTGTTAACAATTGAGGGTAGCTTTTCCAAACACTACAGAGAGGTTTTACAGCTATATGTCTCCCATTGATTTTACTGACTTAAATCCTGCATGAAACCTCTAAAATAGGAGGGAGGGTGTCCATTGGGTAGAGCATAGGACTTAAAGCATAGGACTTGACTTAAACCAGGGCTCTTGGTTTCCTAGCTTTGCCACTGATTTGCTGCATGAGCTTGAACAAGTCATTTTATCTTTCTGTACCTCAGTTTACCCTTCTGTACTTGGGGTGTTGGACTATGAGATCCCCACATGAAGTACTTATTTAAAAGTATTATTTAAATATACATCCAGGAAGATCTTTTCCACTCCAAACGTTCTGGGAGAGACATCAACTTGTTCCAATCAGAGATGATGCAAGCACATTCATAAGGTATTGTATATAATACTTCCCAGAATCATTGCTATTTCACAGATTGTTTTTTATTCACACCAGATTATCCTACTGAATGGAATCTAGGGCTTTCCCTTGCTAATATTTACAGTATAATTTGTTGTTCTTGGGGAGAGTTGATAAGTCAATAACAATGTTATCACAATTTAACAGGCAGTTTTGTTTTATTTACACCATACAATTCACATGCAATGAAGGGTGTGAGCATTTCTCAGTAGTCAGGTTTTGGATGGGCTGTGAAACTATGAGCCCTAATTCTATAGCTGACAACTGACAAAACTCATATGGCCCAAACCAGAGTTTAATCAGCAATGTCTTAATATAAAAAGGGCCGTTATAAAAGTGCATTCATTCCCACCCACAAATCCAACACCAGACACCCTATAAGGCCTCTAAAAATGTGACTAGCTAACAGGAAATAAGATCAGCTATACAGCTGGAACCAGCCAATGCCATGCAGCAGCTATAGCTATAAAGGTGTCTCTTTTACATGTATTCCTCACAAAGAGAAATAACATGCTAATTCCAGAGTTCCTCGATTGGGAGGGAAGACCCAGTACAATATATATTCACAGAGGTATAGACAATAATGTTACTGATACCACGAACACATATAATTGTAAAATAAGTATCTTAAGAGTAAGGAAAAGGTCACTGTTCACATATGTCCTGTTAGCCTGAACTGAGACTTTGTGACCAGCTCACTTGCTCTCTCTACCAAGGCTGGTCAAAAAATGTGGGGGAAAATCCAGCATTTTAAAATATGTTGTGACTTTCTTTTTAAGTCTTGACATTTAAAAATGGGGACCAGTCTGACCCCTCTTTACAGGTGGTCCAGAAAAAAATGCTATAAGAAGATTACTCCATTTTTTATATTATGTTTTATTTTATTTTAGTTTGCTTTTTTAAAATTCCAATTGCAAAATTTGAAACCCTCGGCCTGGTCTACTCACTGGTAAAGGGAAGTGAGAGTTGTAACGGGAGTGAATTTAGCAAAATAGCACAAACTCAATGAGTGTCTCCAGTTCATTCATTCCGGTTTCTCTTCACTTGGTCTTGCTATCTTTTCCACCAGATCTTAAGTCTTCTAGTCCCCTCAGGGTTCGGGAACAAATGCATTGTAATGGGATTCTACCCAAAACTTAATTTCTGCCAACAATCCCAGAGTTTTTGGAAGTTTCTACTAAAGTAACCAGCAGTAAATTAATTAACAGTGACATTTAAACACTCTTTTTAGGATTCAGCACCAATATACTATTGAGTTGGATGGAATTTTTCTCTCTCTTTGGTCCCATTTACACTACAAAAATAACAGTGCCAGAGGCTCCAGTTACACACTGGTGATCCCGACTGTTAAACAACACAGTTTGGTTTGCAGTATAGATGGGGCCTATCTGTATTAACCATATATCCAAACCATACTACCAGCCTCCTCCATCTGAAGCTGCAGTATGAGGAGAAGGGTTGCACAATATATAATCATTGCTATAAAAACCTCCACTTTCAAGGGTAGTAAATGCAGTCACAAATTATAATAACCCTAAGGAGGACTCAGTGCCTCCATGCCTTGTCCCGCTTATATCAGACTGTTCCATAGTTTTAAAAGATGAACTTCACCAAAGAAGTTCTCAGACCCTCTGGCTTTCACTTGGATGATGAAATGCAGCAAAGCACTGTAATCTAGTCATGCCTCAATGTGGTATAGCGAAGGAATAAGCCCCCTAACATCTTGGTGCCGTGACTGACTCGGATGCATCGCATTGGATAGGTGAGTGGCAGCCTGTAAGTCCCCCTCCCCAACAGTCCGCGCAGCTGCTTGGAGGGGGTATCGCAAACTCTCGTGATGGTAGTTGCGGGTTCTGGCAAGCCAGGGTAAAGGATTTTTTGGATAAATGGATAAGGAAGAACCAGGGCCCATACCAGGTGCAGGGGTCAACCTGGGATGAGATTAAAAAGGAAATGGAGGAAGTGTTAGGGGACCCAGAGGTATGGGGGGTGGCTGAGGAGCCCACCTTCCTTGGTATATGGGTAGTGGAAGAAGGTCCCTGCCCATGGGGACTGAATGCCTTCCAGGGAAAGGAGGCACTTCAGTCTGCTTGTGAGATGTTTGAAGTAAGGGCAGCATTATGGGAAGCTGCCAGGAATCTTTCAAGTTTGGTGCTGCTTCAGCAAGGGCTGCTGAAGGGTTGTAAATTAGTTAGGGGTAGTGAAAGATGATTTGGCACAAAAGGGTTTATAGTCAAAAGCAGAGTTAACAGACCACCTTTAGAGACTGGATCTGGGACTTGGTCCTGGGGGAGTGGGGAAAAAAAAAAGTTTCAAAGTGCAACCTGCCTTTCCACACTCTTTTGTTTTTCTGAAGTTTTAATGGAGGGTACTTTGGATACTTATGTGAGATGTCAAGAAGGAAGTTTTTGTTTAATGATAAAACCCAGTTATATAAATGTAACTGTATGTGCAACTCTGTGCAGTCACATTGGATGGAAGCAGAAAAGGAGGACTTGTGGCACCTTAGAGACTAACCAATTTATTTGAGCATAAGCTTTCGTGAGCTACAGCTCACTTCATCGGATGCAACTCACGAAAGCTTATGCTCAAATAAATTGGTTAGTCTCTAAGGTGCCACAAGTCCTCCTTTTCTGTTTGCGAATACAGACTAACACGGCTGTTACTCTGAAACCTGTCATTGGATGGAAGCTTGGTAATTAAATTTTCCAAGGGGGTCAGGTAGAGTGGCTACTACCACCACTACGCTTCTGTCCCCAGAACCTTTACAGCCGTTCTGAGGGAAAATGGGCCCTTTTCCCACAGAAATGGTCTATAAGGGGCTGCTGCAGGCAGCAGGCGGAGAGAGAATCTGAGAAAAATTATTTGACTATTGGGTAACGTAATCAAAATCACTAAAGGATGTAAGGGGTTTCTATTGGAACTTAACTTGGCTGCCCCTGGTTGTGTCCAGTTGTACAAGATGGAAGTGTAATTGGGGTACAGTTGTGTAAAAAAGAGTAATCACAGTGCAAGGGATGTTAGGCAAAAGAGAATTTTGTGTGTGTGCACAGGTAAAAGAAAAGGAAAAGGGGAAGAATGATGGGAGCACTGAGCCTTGGGGTGGCTCTGGGGGATCAGATTGTTGCTTTGGTGGGTGTGCATGAAAACTCTGTGGGCATGGGGGAGGCAGTTACACCTTGTGTAAAATTAATATGGCTAATATAATGTTAAGGAGGTTAAACTATATGGAAGGAATGTGCATTTTCCCAGGACATGTGGAGTGTCTACTGGAGAAGGGGTAAAAGAAATGCAAATAAAATATAATACTTCATTAAAATCCTAATAGGGCTCCAAAAGGAGCCACAATAGGTTGTGCTTTCTTTTTCAGATCTGTGTGTTTTGGAGCAGGAGATGAAAGTGGAAAGTAATCAGAACTCTAGTGGAAGTGGAATGTTTCCCTTTTAAGACACTCTCTAAACTGCTAATAGCTTTCTGTGTGTAAATGCAAATTACCTAGCTGATGGGCACAAAGGAGCTGCAAATAACGAATACATCTGGTCAGCAAACAAGCTACTAGAAGACTCAGATTAAGGCCCTCCAGGAAAGGGAGGTGAAAAAAACAAGTCAAGCCTGAAAATAAGGGGGACAGGTTAACCTTAAGGGGTGTGTGTGTGTGTGTGTATGTGTGTGTGTGTGTGTGTGTACAGTGCTAAAATCTGAAGCTGTGTCTCAGCTATTACCTGAGAATAAACTTAAAGCTTGGTACAGCAGAGAAACTATTGCAAACATGGCCTGTTGTACAAGAGGGGAAACTGAGATACACCACCTCATGAATTTCATAAATGACCAGTGAGTGGGGTAATTCACTAGCCTGACTATAGAACAGCCTGACTATAGAACAAAATAAGTACAGTCTGGAGGTAATTCTTCTGTTTTTCCTGCAATTAGCAAGGAAATTTGTAAAAGAAAGTGGTATTATTATTAAGCAATAATCTGTCCCCACCAGGGGGGTGGAAATTGTTTCTTTTGTTTTTCAGACACTCTACAAGCAAGCTGGCGCCAGCGGAAGAATAACTCAGAATACCATGGATCTATGTTTTGTGTTGTTTGCCTGTGGTGTTTGTCTTGTTGCTAGCATCGCTGTGTTTTAATGAACAGAAAATCTCATGACATGGGTGGGGGATGGCTTCAAAAGGCTGACCTTGGGGGGAAGATGTGTATGGGAATGCAAAATGCTCAACTAGGAGGCCAGCACCTGTGTAATAGCTACCGTGGTACCTGGAAATGGAATGGCAGCTAAGGTGGTCCCTACAAGCCCTATGGAAATAATGAGAAGGGGAGGAGCTCACTGGGAATCAATGGAGGGGTGTGTAAAATAGTGTAAATCAACAGAAGATGTTTGGATGTGCCCCTCTCCTATGACTATAGAGGAGCAGGATCAATGGCCTATGCAAGGGGTGGACAATTGGGTGTATTGTGTATAAGGTGTTTTGCTGAGAATGTACATATTACTGGGGGCACAATTACACCAGCCCATAACCAAAGTACACCCATCTATATGCTGCTATCTGGACTTCGGTACACAAATGGATCTGTGAATCTTATTGCTGTGAATAAGCCAGGGCATACTGCCTGATTCCATACCAAGTGGTCAAACTGGTTTGGACAATATCCCATTTCTCTGTGAACATTCAATGGACTTATGATACGGACAAAAGCAAGCAAAACCTCCAAGGGCAGCTTGTTGCAACTGCCAGCAACTGGACACATCAGATCGTGACCCTGTCGAAGGAGGAGAGGCAGTGTTTTGGGGGTGTCTCGAATGTTGGACCATACTGCAGTGGTCAGGACTCAGTGTTGCTGTGGATTTTGTATTGTTAACTGTACTTGTGTTACGTTGCATAGGGAGATAACCTATAAGGAATGTAATAAGCCCTCCAAACCCTACAGTGTACTAGACAACCCGGACTCAACCTTCTCGGGCCCACTATAATGGGAAGTCTGGAACACTAATTGGAATAGGTGTGGTATGCCCGTATGAGAGAAGGTGCAGGGCACTATACTACACAAGGGGCAGTGGGACAAATGGAATATCGACAGCTTCCACCTTGATGCCTGGCCCTATCAGGAAATGTGTCGCCATATGTCCTATGCTTTTCCAGGGATACCTGGGCAGGAGGATCCCAAAAGAAAAAGAAAAAAAAGGGGTGGAGTGTTAGGATATAGATATTCAGGCCTGTCTGTAAAGGCCTATACTCTAAGAATTTAGGTGTATTCTTATCACTTGGCTAGTTATAGAGGTACAAAAGAGAATCAAAATCACTGTCTGCTGATGTAAGGGCCTTTTCTTACTGTGACAGTCTGAGGCCCTGTTCTTAGGCTAAGGCCTTTGGCTAAGCAGCAGAGGCAGCCATAAGCTAGGAAGCGACCGGTCACATCCTCACATTCCAAACTAGTCACATTGAAAGAAGGTGCTATTGGGCTGTTAGGCACTATCAGGACAGGATTGTATTCCTATCACCTCCAGAGAAAGGGAAGTGCCTAGAAAATGTAAAAGGAAACTTAGTTTGATAGCATCCTGTCTGGCAAGAACTCACTTATCAATAGCTGGGATGTGAAATCCTCACTTCTGTATTGTCTTGTCATTATAATTCCCACTTTGCTATTGTTTGTCTGTATAATCTCTGTCTGGTTCTGTGATTGTTCCTGTCTGCTGTATAATTAATTTTGCTGGGTGTAAACTAATTAAGGTGGTGGGATATAATTGGTTACATAATCATGTTACAATATGTTAGGATTGGTTAGTTAAATTTCAGGAAAATGATTGGTTAAGGTATAGCTAAGCAGAACTCAAGTTTTACTACATAATCTGTAGTCAATGAGGAAGTGAGTGGGCGTGGGTGGGAGGGGATGGGTGTGTGGGTGGGGGAGATGGGAACAGGGAATGGGGGTGAGGAAATTGGAACCATGTTTTGCTAAAGGGGGAAATGGGACCAGGGAATGGGGGTAAGGAAATTGGAATAATGTTTGGCTAAGGGCAGGAATGGGAACAGGGACACAGGTGTAAGGCTCTGTGGTGTCAGAGCTGGGAAGGAGGATACTAAGGAAGGAAACTGGAATCATGCTTGCTGGAAGTTCACCCCAATAAACATCGAATTGTTTGCACCTTTGGACTTCGGGTATTGTTGCTCTCTGTTCATGCGAGAAGGACCAGGGAAGTAAGTGGGTGAAGGAATAAGCCCCCTAACATAGCTCAGACACAGTGGTGGAAAAGATCAGAGACCCCAGAAAAGGTGTGACCATCAAGTTCTATTAAGTTTTATTAGGACAATTAAGACTTTTATTAAGACAGGTCTGACTTAGATGGAAAGAGAACAGTTAGGAACACATCAGGACAGCCTCCAGGCCTTTTCACATAAAATGGACGGGACAGACGGAGGAAAGAAAAAAAACAGGTTTTTAAGCAGCATATTTAGGTCCTGATCATGCAAATTGCCCTACCCAGGCAGACCCAGGAGCCCCAGTAATTTCAGTGGGGGTTCACCCATGCAGCTCTCATTGCAAGATTAGGGCCTTAGAGTCTGTTTAGGATGCCTGGAAGCTTTTAGTTAAAGAGTAAAAATTAACAGCAACATGAAGTCTAGCTCGATCATTAAGAGCCATTTACTTTAATCTTGAAGGCATTTAATGAATCACAGCTTCTCAAGTTGAAATTCTAGTGTAATAACAACTACACCTAGCACACTGACAGCATTTAATGACCACCACCAACTGTCGCTGGCAGTAATAATGCTTAGCACTGGGGCTAGTGGATCTATTCATTGCTATTAATACATGCTGTTAATTTATTCCTCTCAGAGGTGTGGCTCTATGGCACAGTTTAGCTCAGTGTTTATCAGCACTGTCCCATGGTGGTTGGTATTTTTAGATTTTTTTAAAAAAATCTGATTTAAATAATAGCCAAAAAGATTCCTAGCCAAGGCTGTAAGTGCTCTAAAAACTCCATTAACAATTACATTTCAGCCGCATTAAATTATCAATTCAGACAAGAACTCAGCCACCCAGACACTTACAGAGACTCCTTCCCCCACTCAGTCGTTGAGGGACCCATACTGTCAGCCCCCTCCAAAAGCCCTATCAAAGAGATGTCACTAGTTACCAAATTCAGACTATTTTGGACTAAGAAGGGGAGCAAGTTCCAGAGTCCTGGTGCCCTCACTCAGAACGCTCTGTTAGCCACCCCCTCTCTGTTGGAAAGAGGGGGAGATTCAGCTCACGTGCTCCTGCTGACTGCATCTAGCAGTAAAATGTAAACTCTCTTCCTTGATGACCTGAAAGCAATGTCAGTATGGACTAAAATGTATAAAGGTTTTGGAGCTATAATAGGGACTCATTCTGAGTTACATTGTCAGTTTATACAACTCTGACAGCGTAAACAGGCCTTAAAGTATGTGTAGGTGGCTCCCCGAAATATCTCTTATGTAGGGAGCCTTCCTGGCTGGTGAAGTACTGGAGTAAAAATTATACACCAGCTGTGCACCCAGACCTGACATAAGGCATGGATCAGGGCATGCCAGTGGTGTGGCCAGGGAACACTACACTATAAGTATTCTCCACTTCTCACAGTTTATAAGGTCCTTACTGATTCCCCGTTGTTGTTGATGAGGATTATGATGTATTTGTTTTGCAGCAGCACCTAGGAGCCGCAATCGTGAACCAGGACCGCATTGTGCCGGGCACTGTATAAACACAGAAAAAAAGACAGTGCCTGCCCCAGAGAACACCCAATCTAAGTATAAGCATCATGCCTGCAATTTTGCTCGTCCGTTATGCAGTCCATGCAAAAGGATATTTTCATGAAAAATTCATGTCTTTTTTTTTCTGTCAAAATTTTTCAGTGAAATGTTGCCATTTGGAAAATTTTGACCAGGTCTATAGCAGTTGAAAAAAGGGATGGAAGGAACTTTTTGCCCAAAGATTCTTTTTTGGTCAACATTTGACATTGTGATGGATTAAAGTGAAAACAAAAATCCAAAATTTGACCAGCTCTAGAGAAAGGCTCCTACAGCCTCTCTCTCTCACACGTGCTTCATACCTACATAAGGGTGACACAGAATCAGGCCCCTAATGAATCAAATATTTGAATATCATTGGATATTAACCTTTTGGCCACATGAACTAATAAGTAAGACACTGAAAAATTGGCTAGTAACAACATATCCTCCATTCAATTCTTTTTTTAAAAAACTTCACATTTTTTCTTTTTCTATAAAATATAAACAATAATGAAACAAAACATATATAAGATGGATGTGCAAGATGGAAATAGCACATAAATAACAAAAAATTCAAGAACAGGTTTGTTTCTTAATTTATGATAATCATCAGCTACCTGGCCAAAGTATCTCGTTAACTGTTTTCCCAGACAGGCAATGGCTTATTATCCTTAACCATATCAATCTGTTCCTAATATTTCAGCTCGTAGAAATGATGGATAACATTAGAGAGCACACATATTACCAAAGGAATGCTGTCTGCAAATAGTACAATTCACTTAGTTTTTTTGGATGAAGGTTGAAGTTCTAAGAGGAATTATGTTTGTGGAATCAGAGAACAAAAAGAAAGGGATGTAAGGTACACAAGAGGGAGTTGGGAAAGCTAAGCATATCTTGGCACAGAATATTTATTAGCTCATTTGGTATAGCTACAGTATTCACTAGGGGCCACAAGTATCCTAATTTGAGTTGTAGTAATGTACAGGATTCACATATATACAAGTCTGGCTAAATGAAGAGCAATGAATGGAGGATTCTGATCATTGCTTAAGTCTGCCAAAAGCTCTGGTCTCTAGCTGGCATGTATTTAGCAATCATAATCATACACAACAGCAGATAATACCCAACATCAGATACAAAAAACTTCTAGTGACAGCAAAATAGGTGAAAAGGGAAAAAAAAGACAAAGTCCCATAACAGGAAGGTATTTGTTACATACGTATAAAACAGTACATCTGTATTTTGGGTGGTGAGTAAAAGGAATAAAGCCCATGATCACATTTAAACCCATAATGAAAGAACTACCTTTCTCATATTACTGGATGGAGAAGAGGGACAGATGGGAATATGATGTGTAGGGGGACTTATCACCTACTCTACAGCCCCCTTATGTCAGGCTAGCTGGCCTGAAGGGCCCATTGAGTAATCTGACCCTGTGTGTTAGTCTTTCTAAACATTTTGTCCCCTCTTACGGGTTTTGCTCTGGGAGGGGAACGTGACACTCATGAATTTGTTTGGCTTTTATTTTCATCACTCACTTTTGCGTCAGCTTTCACTTTAATTCTGACCTTTGAATTGTTTGTGAGGTGGGAGTGGCTGGAGGGGATGGGCTTTAGCTACTATGAACACAGAATGCTCAGAAAACAATGCATTCCATGGTGGAAATTGGGATTAGAAAATCCTCTTTGCCTCTTGACCCTTGAAAATGGACCATGAACAGAATGAAGATGACAGTAAGTAAAACTAAAGGAAATATAGCCCATGTCCTGCAGAGAGTATTAGTATTCTCTAATACTTTGTTATCCTATTTCGTTATAATGCATGCTTAAAAACAGTTATAGGCTTTTCTTTCAGGCCACCCACCGAACAACAGTATGTTTCCAGCACTGAAAAGGCCCACAGTAAATACATGCATGCTTCCTCCCATTGTCTGTGAAAATGTGGCCGCTGTCAATGCATTCCTTAAATACACCTCCCTGGACAGCTGAAAATGTTCAATTCAAATTTAGGGTCTGATCCAAAGTCCACTGAAATCAGTGGAAAACTCCAATTGCATTCAATGGATCAGGCCCTTAAAATCATCTTCCATAACTAGAATTCCATAGTAGTTTTGCATCACAGTTTTGTTTTTAATAAACAGAGGGCTTTTGAATTCTACTACAAAGCTGCATAGAATGAATTGAACAGGGACATTTATATCTTCTAATAAAATGCTGTGTAATTTAGACATCTATGATAAAGGATCTTTGATCTTAAACCTTTGTCTGCACCTTTTTAAGGAGATTATAATACAGTCCAAGAAGCCATTTCAAGGGGCCCCAATGATACACTGCTGTCACTAATACTGCTGAAATGTCATTGAGTTCTGATGTTTAATTCATGAATGATGAAAGTCTTGATTATTGTAGGGAGAAATAATGATGCTACATGAAGTATTGTTAAATCAAGAGAAAAATGAGATATTAATCTCTATCTAAAGCACTCAACTCCAGGTCTGACTAACTGCTAAAGAGTTCAGAAATAGGTGAAATGATACAGGGTGAACTGGGTTTAAATGATGCTTTCCCCAGGTGTTGTGAGAAAAAATTATGTTTGAATGCTATATTTTTCTAATGAGTGAGATTGGCTAGATGTTGTTTGGAAAGGGTTGATCCAAAGTCACTGAAAACAACGGGAGTCTTTCCATTGACTCCAAAGGGCTTTAGATCAGATCCTGCAATAACATATATTATTACAAGTATCCGTTAAAACAATTGCACATCAAGAAAATGGGCATCATTATAAGCAGATTACAATTTAAAAAAGAAAATGATCATCCCAATATATTATGAGTGTCATATAAATGCATTGACACCATTTACTTCTAGCTTTAAACCTTCCCTTTCTCATCAAAAGGAAAAAAAAATAATTTCTCAATATGTAATTCCTGCCAATTATGGATAAACTTTCCCACAAATATTCTTTTATATGTAGGGAAAGGATGACAGATTTAAACCGGCTGTAATACCAGAATTCTTCCAAACCATTTTTAAGTTTTGTCCAAACATCACTTTCTCCGTTTCCAGCAAAAATATATAAATTATTTTTGTGTGCTAAATGGCACAAAAGAAAGGTGAGAAAATAAGAGATGACAAAGTTCTGTGTATTTTATGATAGGGGAAAAATGTATTTGGTCATTTATTTTATATGTGCCTATCACTCATCCACTCATATCTACATTGTGGATTCTTAACCAGGCAGTCCCAACCACTCTGCGCTTCCATATTGCTCCATGGAAGGGATGGGGCGTTGGTTTTGCAGTCTTGTTATAGACCCCCAAAGTCTGAAAAACAAATGACCGAGATATCACAGAAAGTGTAAGAATGCAACAGTATAGGATAGGGCATACAATAGTTTCGCTTAGCCAGAAACTCAAACCCAACGGACCTGCCCTGTTGGAGTTTGCTGGGAAAAAAAATCACACTCCTGTAACCTTAGTTTCATCATAAAATTATGGTGTTTCCATTGAGAAATTATTCTATTTGATGACAGCTCAGACAAACGTGCTTTTGAATTTGGGGTGGCCACACTGGAAAGCATCTACCCGAAGATGAGCTCTGCATTCTGGAGGTCCATCCATACACACATATGGTCTGTGGATGGAATTCTGGGGCATGGGCACTTCCAAATTGGTGTCACCATGTGCTTCCATGCATTGCTGAAGTCAATGGGAATTTTGCCACTAACTTCAATGGGTGCAGGATTAGATCTCTAACGTACAATACAAGAACTTGCTGCAAACTGAAATACCTAAGGCACAACTGATGAGTAACAACCTACACTCTCAATTTCCTGGCTTTGGTCAAAGCGCTTCTCAGCACTTCTCGTTATTCTAAAGTACAGCAATACATGTGTTTATATATTATTGTGATATCCAGCAACAGGAAAAAGTCTGTTGGTGATTTATATGCTCCAAATTCAGGATATTTATAACTCAGCCATTGAAAACATTGGCATGGGGCTGGAATTTGGAACACATATTCTCAGCTCAATTTTTGTTGTAAATAAGTTACTTAAAATTGCTGGCCTATTTTTAACTTTAGCCCATTTAAAATAAATGTTTGGGTACTCTTAAGAACATGCAGAGCTAGATTTTTTACAAGTACAATGTGATTTAGAAATCAAAAATATTGGCAGAGATTGTGGTGTAATGGTTAACAGGGTTCTAGGGGTAAGGACACTTGGGTTCTTGTGTCTGCACTGACTGTGCCCATCGGTAAACCACTGACTCTCAGTTTATGCCTCTATAAAATGTACATAATGCACACCTACCACACAAGGGTGATGTCCGTCTCAATGAATGTTTATAAAGGATTTTTAGTTCTCCAAATGAGACAAATTTATAAAATTGACTGATTTCTTGTGGGCATCATGACCTAAGTGAGTTCCATTGGTACGTCATATGAGTTGGTGAATTGGGTTGGTTATCGCAGTCTAGTCCAGGGGTGGCCAACCTGAACCTGAAAAGGAGCCAGAATTTACTGATGTACATTGCCAAAGAGCCACAGTAATAGGTCAGCAGCTCCCCCGGCTCCCAATGCCTCCTGCCCACTGGCAGCCCTGCCAATCAGCGCCTCCCACTCCCTCCTCACACCTTCTGATCACCTTTTCCATGGTGTGCAGGAGGCTCTGGGGGCGAGGGGGAGCAGTGAGGGCATGGCGGGCTCAGGGGAGGGGGCAGAAAGGGGTGGAGTGGAGGCAGGACCCTGTGCAGAGCCAGGGGTTGAGCAGTGAGCACCCCCTGGCACATTGGAAAGTGGCACCTGTAGCTCCAGCCCTGGAGTTGGTGTCTATACAAGGAGCCGCATATTAACTTCTGAAGAGCTGCATGTGGTTCCGGAGCCACAGGTTGGCCACCCCTGGTCTAGTTCATAGTGGACAGCTGTTCAAATCTTAGTGGCAATCTCAGCAGAAATATCGTGGAAACTGAACTTGTAGAGAGGCTGTGAGTGAGTAGGCATCAACTAATATGGGCCCTAATTCCTGGGTCTGTCACTGACCTACTGTGTGGCCTCTGGCAAGTCATTTCAGCCTCTTGGAGCCTCTGTTTCCATGCTCATCCTTCGTCTGTCTTGTAGCTGGAAAGCTCTGTGGGGCAAGTATTGTCGGTAAGTATCTATTTGTATGGGATCTAGCACAATGAGCCTTCAAAGTCCACTGGGTCTCTAGTCACTACTGTAACATTAATAATTCTCATATTATCCAGAGGTGAACCCTCCAGGTCGTGAGTCATAGATAGGCGTAGGTTCTCCAAATCTCTTTTTTCAGCAGATAATTTCTTTTGAACACAGAGATGGGGCAAAACTGGAAGTATTTATCCAACACCTTTCCCTATCCCTGGACATTGGAAGTGCAGATAAAATGCAACCTAGATCAGAATTCTTGGACTATCCCTTGATTTTAAATTTTCAAAACCAAACTCTGACTCAAGGGACTTTAGAAATGCATAATAGACTAATATAATCTGTGATCTAATCTACTACTCTAGAGATGCTTTGCTCATTGCCTTAAATAAAAACACTTTGAATTTGCTCTGGACATGACCAAAATAATTATACTGAAAGCAACATTGGATTTTTTTTAAAAAGAAAGTGTCCTGTAGTGTTTATCACTCAACATTAGGCTGATATCTTCACTCCTTCAGTACAAGGACAACCTTGTCTTCTCCTGCACAGGAAAGGTGACATTTCTATTGAAGCATATAGTTTCTTATTTTCATAGGTAAAATAATGAAGAGGTTAATTTAGGCTCTCTGAAGAATTGAGAATGGTCTCAGAAGAAAAGTCAAGTAAATCAAATTGATGGATGACTGCACTGAGCCATTCTTTATGTCGTTTGAATTGTACATTGTTAGCAGATGACATTTCCTGGCTCTTCCACGTGTGTCTTTGTTTTCTTTTATTAACTGAATTTTCTTCATGGTGCAAACCACTCTAATATGATGGGAAAGGTCACTGGATGGAAGGCTAGTTAATAAGAGATTGTTTCTGGATGAAGAATCAGGAGTACCAATTGTTATAGCTCAGTAAAAGGAGTATTTTTAGAGCAGCACATAAAGAAACAAACATCTGGTGTCCCAAGATTAGGATTAAAATAGTTTAAAGTGTGGCAGAATTTTATAGAAGCAACTGCTAGTTACCAGCGTTACTGTTACTAAAAACAAAGGGTGAGATTTCTAAGATAACTAGTGGGTTTGAACACTCAGCTTTCGTTATCTTTAATGGGCCTAAATGCCTTGGGCAATTTGAAATTCTCATTCATATTTTCTTATCCAGTTACTAAATAGAGAAGTCCAACCTCTGAAAAACTGGTATTTACAGGAATACTTCTGTAAGGCCCTAATTCTGCATGCTCATGTTTAACATTACAAGTATGAATAGTCCCATTAAAGTGATGTGTGTATAAAGCTAAGAATGTGCATAAGTATCTGCAGAATCAGGACCTAAATTCTAATATCTGATATCAGTTACAAGTTTGTTTGTTTTTTGGTTAAAAAGTTAAGTCAGCAGCCATTTCCCTAAAGAAGTACTGCTGAAAATTAATATGATCCTTTAGTTTGTGGAATGTTTTAATTACGTCAAATATTATTATTAAATCACAGTGGTAGTATTTTCATCTTTTTCATTATAACCAACAGGACAAATACTTTATGAGTAGAAATGATTTTGTTTGTATTCAATAACTTTCATCTGAGGATCTGAAAGCATTTACATTAATGACAGGTTTCAGAGTAGCAGCCGTGTTAGTCTGTATCCACAAAAAGAACAGGAGTACTTGTGGCATTAACTTGGGTTTGAATAGAGACTGGGAGTGGCTGGGTCATTACACATATTGAATCTATTTCCCTATGTTAAGTATCCTCACACCTTCTTGTCAACTGTCTAAATGGGCCATCTTGATTATCACTACAAAAGGTTTTTTTCTCCTGCTGATAATAGCTCATCTTAACTAATTAGCCTCTCACAGTTTGTATGGTAACTTCCAACTTATCTGTATGTGTATATATTTGTTACTATATGTTCCATTCTATGCATCCGATGAAGTGAGCTGTAGCTCACGAAAGCTTATGCTCAAATAAATTGGTTAGTCTCTAAGGTGCCACAGGTACTCCTGTTCCATTTACATTAAGATATCTATGCTGAAAAGGCAAGCATTATTGTACCCCATTTACAGGTGGGGGAATTAAGGCAAAGTTAAACAACTTGCCCAAGGTCAACGATTCATTGGAACGATAGGAATAGAACCCATGAATCCAACCCCAGCTCTAACAATTAGGCAGCATCAGTTACATTTCTGCAAATGTTTAATTTGGGAGAGTTGCTCCATCCCCAGCCTGGAGACTGAGCTCACAGGAGGCAGGGCAAAGGGAGATGACAAAGATAAAAATGGAGAGATCACAGCAAACCCTACCCCCCTCAACATAACGCCAATTGTTGATGTTGCTGAACAGACACCAGTAAAACTGTAGCACAGTAAGTGATTACTCCATTTTATTTATCACACAGTGTTCCTTATTTCTACACTAGCTACCCTGGATCTGGAATCGGAGCCTGAAAGTCCACTAGCACTCCCTGCAGATCTTCTAGAACAACTGGACGGATATGAATGGACTCTCCGAGATGGGGGTATATGGGCAGCATTGACAGTTTCTCTTTAATTACAATCTGTATGTGAATTTGGTTCTGTGAAAGTGAGGGATTAATTGCCCCAGCTTTATCCAAGCAAGAGCCATGCAAGCTCCCTCATGACTCTTTCCTAAAAGTTTCTGTTCTGGTGTGAAAACTTTTGCTGCTGTGGTCCCAGGCCACTCTTGAGCAAAGGCAGCTGTTCATGCCAACATGTGCGGCAGCTTTGTCAAGTATGTGAGTGCGGCTTGGATGAGATCAGTACACTAATGTTCACTTAGGACCTAATCAGGATTGGGTTGGAAATCCCTAGAGAAAGGAGCATGAACACACTCTGCTACCTATCTATGCCACAGTGTTAAATATTTCTGGATTGTGGTTAAATACCGTAACCCGGTCCCACTGTAAGATGTTGCTGCGAGTGTTGGGATGCACCAGTCCCACAGACACTTGATAGCATGCTGAGTGTCTCCAAGGCTTCAAAGATTAGGTTCTTTAGGCTCAGTGGGTTCCTCAAAACATTTCCATGCTTTGAGTCACAGAAGATTTCTTTACTAGGCCTGTCAGCAGAAAGACGTGCAAACACCCAAGCCACAACGTCTTTCAGTATTACAACAAAAAAAGATAAACCCAGCATAGGTGAATACAAGGTCATAAGGACCCCATGAAAACCCTGCACACTGTCTTCCCTGCAAGCTACTGCCCTGTATCCTCCTGCTGGTCCTCTGCCAGCAAGAGGGTGCATCTCTGTCCAGCTCTCAGGCCCTCTATTTCCACCTCCCAGGCTACCTCCATCCACTGCCAGCTCCCAGGTTACTGTGTTTGGTTTGCTGCTGCTCCTACTGACAACAGCCTCCATCTCCCGCCTGAGCCTAGCCCATTTCCCCTCTAGTTGCACTTCTCTTTCCCAGGCTTGGGAGGTTATGGAGCCCTCTGCTGGATGTCGAGCTGGGGGTTAACAGTGCCTAGTAATTAACTAGTAAATCTTTTACAATGTATCTAATATTTCTGCATTATTAGGCTACTGGAACTCCACTGGAATGAATGGAGTTTGCTGGCTTGGATAAAGTTCAGTCGCTACATAAACTCTCAAAAACCGCAGAGAAAAAGCCTTTGACAAAACTCAAACTGAAACTTTTTTTTTTAAAGTGATCAACATTCATCATTCTCCTCAATGCGCTAGACTAGTGCAACTAGAACTGTTGAAGCTCTGAAAGAAAATGCCCTTCTTTCCCAAACTCTGGCCTGCCGGAAAATAGAAAGGATTAGAAACCTCATGAGAAAGTCTATTCAAGAGATTCTGGGCCAGATCCCCAGCTGGCGTAAATCAGTATAGTTCCACAGAAATCACTGGAGATTTGATGATTGACACCATCTGAGGATATAGTCCATCAACCCGACTTTGCAGACTTTGGATAAGCCTCCAGACTCCAGAGACCTTATGTAAATTCCTCTCTTTTTGGAGGTTCCACCATTACTAATTCATAGCAACGTGCAACCTCTGTAAAGTAAAAGATTTTACTGTCAAATTTTAGACTAATTCCATATTTTGATTGTTTCCCTTAGGAGGAAAAAACCTACCACCACCTGCAGACTTACAGAGAAAGCTCAGTGAACAGAGAAACAGGCCCATATTTCTCGAATACAGGTGAGATCCTTGCCTTTCCTGCTGTATTTGCTTAACGTGACCTAGGGCCCTAGCCTGCTGCCCCAGGAGTAGTATTTTGATGATTATTAATATTACAATGGCATCTAGGAGGGGAATTGCGGGGGAGGGATCGCTCAGTGGTTTGAGCATTGGCCTGCTAAATCCAGGGTTGTGAGTTCAATCCCTGAGGGGGCCCTTTAGGGATCTGGGGCAAAAATTGGGGCTTGGTCCTGCTTTGAGCAGGGGGTTGGACTAGATGGCCTCCTGAGGTCCCTTCCAGCCCTGAAAGTCTATGATCTTCTATGACATAATGAGAGAGAGAGTTCCTGCCCTTATAGACAAGCCAGACAAAGGGTGGGAGAAAGAAGAAAGCATTCTTCTCCTCATTTGACAGAAAAATGAAATGATTTGCCCAAGGCCAGACAGGAAGTCTGTAGCGGAGCCAGGCACTGACCTGTGTCCCCACCAATGCCTTAGTCACAAGGCCATCCTTCCCTCTCTCGTCTCACTGGGACTACTCATGAGGGAATGGACCCACTCATGTGAGTGGGGGGATGCACCTCATTAAGTGGCACTTTGGGCTAGCCCTCTGCTCTGGGCGGAATTTCACCTCAAATGTGCAGCCCCAGGTGTTGAACTTAGCGCCTTCCATCTTTGCCTCTGCCCTCACCCTTTTAAAATGACCTTCCATTTGCCAGTAAAGTAGAAAAGCAAAGCACAAACGATAAAGTGGCATTTTAATGAACTGTAGTATAGTGTAATGAGTGGAGGGAGCCTCCAAAAAGATTTCGTCTAGGTGTACAGTGGGATTAAGTTTCTCAGTCTTTATGAGAGGGAAGGGCATTAGGACCTGCCTGAATGTCTTTTTAACACACCCTGGAAATGACAAAAAAGGTAATAAAGAAAGATAGGAGTTGTGAGTTGATAGTTATCTGCTAAACACTCATTAAATTAAACATCTGAGCCAAATAAAACGGGATCTAGAGGCTCAGGAATATTTGCTAAGAGCAGATGTGTTTTAAATTTCCTTTGGATAGCGTGAACACAAGGATGATTTATTAGCCCCCAGTCTCTAATTAGGGTGTCTTGGATGTTTCAGACATCCATGTTACCGATCAGAAGGCCTGCAGGGGTGATTTATCCTGTCAAGAATTATCTGGCTAATAGCCTATAAAATGGTCGTTTGCGCTCTCTGATAACTGCCTGTAGCATCATATTATTTTAGGATTTGTGATATTAGCTCTTCCTTTTTATTGAAAAGGGGCTTCTTAATATAAGTTGTCACAATCCTGACAGCAAAGATTCTTAAAGGATATTGTCTCGGGTCACAACAAATCCTTAGCAAAACTTACTTTACCTGGGAAGATTCAGTCATCATTGCCTCCTAAGAAAAGAATTGCTTACTTAAGCATTCCCCAAACAGCAAACACTGAGATGAGCTCCTCTATTAGCATCCACTCTACAGTATTTCAATACATCTTTGCAAGAGCATTTTTACATTAGAGAAATGTACCGCCTATATAGAAGGAAAACGTTCAGTATTACAATGGGGGCATGTAGGTCCCAGTCTTGCACCTTCGCAGTCAATGTGAGTATTACCATTGACTACCGAAGGCAGTAGGAGCAGGGGTTTAAGAATCAGTTATTACCGTTGCGACTGCTAGCATGTCATCCATATTCTATTTCAGCTGTATATGTAGGTATGCTCGTTATATTGTGTACTGCATCCTTACATTTCTAGGCAGCTGCTGTCTGCAGAGGCAGTTGCCACTCAGAGCAGAGCTATTGCAGCATGTTACAGAGGACACATATAATGCTCTCTTCATGTGCACATTAGTCTTTTTGTTGTTGCCATTTCTATTAGCCTGAAATAAAAATAATCCAGACTCAACATATGGCTACTCTTCATGTGTAAAATTATCTATAGTTTCTACATGTGTATAGAGATCGGACAAGAAAGATGTTTGCATTTTGGTTTGGATCTGGCAAAATCACAGGCTGGGTTTTGATTTTGCAAAAGCCACCAGTGGTGTTTTAGATCTGGCATTTTTCTTATCCCGACCAGCAGACGTTAAGGTGGGGGTTCAAACTTTTGCATTAGATCCATTTTTCTAATAATGAGCAAAGTGAGATCTTTTTAGTTTTGCAGGTAATTTAAAAATAGATTTGTCTTTTACTTGTTTGTAATTAAAAAGATGCTGAGGTCAGCAGTGATTAGTGTCAAAGACTGGGCTTCTCTCAAATGGGCTTCTCTCTCCTGCCATGAGTTAAACATGCTAAATAGATATGGCTGTTTCTTTAAAAGGTTAAAAATTGAGAGTTTATCATTTTAATGTTAATCCTTAGGATTCCCACAATGACAGAAGACATGGCCAGGAATGCCTTCCTCAGCTTTGTCAATTCCAAATGCTGCTATGGCAATAAAGCTGCTGGAGAATTGGTCATTCAGGACTTGAAACAGCTGACTGTATACAGAGTGAGTATATTCAGATCTGAAACTGAAAAAACAGTGGTTGGGCCATGTTTGGCCAAGTTGTTTGGATAATTTTCCAGCTGTCAAGTGATACTGGTCCATGAAGAATCATCTATTAATTAAATAAAATGTTTTTAATTCATTTGTCTTGAAATGGAATTCTATTGCTCAAATCAATATTTTCCAAGGAAAACCCACCTTACAATTATTTTCAACCTTCTACGAGTGAAAAAGTCCATCTTTCTCTATAGCACGAGCATCTGCAATACCTAAACGCTACAAGATTTCTGAAAATTTTCTCCTCCCTTCTGACCTATGTCTGTGGCATAATACCCCTAAAATTCCCCAGGCAAAACTGGAGCTATATGCTAACCTGTACTTGGTTTACACACACAAACACAGGGAACAAATTGTAATCCTAAGTGTATTCTCCCAGAGTTATTCACTGTAATGTATAATTCAACTGAAAACTGACTGATCTAGGTTCTTTATGTCATCCCCATCACGAATTTATTAAAGTGAGTTCAAGAGGAGCTCTCCCTCTCTTTCTCTCCTTCCTCCATTCTGTAGCAAAGTTCTTTTGTGTATGTTCTTTTATGTTTTTAAAATATATTTTGTGCTGCTCCAAAAATGCCAGTTTGCCATTGAATTTAGCATTAATGCATTTCAGAATACAGACCCACCCGTTATTATATACACTGGATCACACAACTTTCTAATACAGATACAATGGGACGAGCCTAGCTGTTAAATAGAACCAAAATGTTATGCTGTAGCAAGTTCTAATATATAATTGAGCACTTCTCTCTTCAAAGCTTTTAAAAAGAGAAATAGAAGACACCAAATATCACAATAGACAAAACTCGTTGGTTCTCAATGGAGTTTATTGAATAACTCACTAAAATAATCTTTATTGCCAATCTAGCCCTTTTTTCTGTTCACACAAGACTTATGAGGTGCGAGGTCATTAGTAATTTGGAAGTATTCACTAAATATTCAGAATCAAGCCTATGGCCTGTTAGTTCTTCATCATTTGTGTTGAGTGATGGTTCATCCAAGTCACATGGTATTGTTTCTGCTCCCCAGCGGGTTTTCGGAAGCCTTTCAGATTAGACAATAAATGACAATGGATGAATAAGAAATCATAAATACTGCACCTTTTGTTTCAGACAAATAACCATTTATACTAGGTTGTTCAACTTTTGGGATTAACAAACATTTTATCTAAACATTGTTATCTAAACATTCCCGAGAAAACAAGCAACAGAATTCCATGGATAAAAGACTTTCCATTTGTATTTGCCAGTCCAATTCTTTAAATAAATAAAAAAATAAATAAGTTGATGGAGCTCTATCTTTGAGTCAAATGATTCAGTGAACATCCTTGCCGACTTTTTCCAGCAACTTATTGTGAAAACTTGAAATGGAAAAGTTCTCCAGTCTGATTTAGTTGGTGTTGGTCTGATTTAGTTGGTGTTGGCCTTGCTTTGAGCAAGGGATTGGACTAAATGACCTCCTGAGGTCTTTTCCAACCCTAATATTCTATGATTCTATGGTGGCTTAATACAATTTCACTTAACAGTAATTGATTGCATGTTTATTTCTCTTTTCTAGTATCGACTGGAGACCTTTCATGAATCAAGGCTAAGTGAATGGACTTTTCAACCTTTTACTAGTGAGTAACTGCCACATGACCAATTTTAAATGACACAAACAGGAAATGCTTGAATAACTGAGGCTGTGCATATACTTGGAGCTAAGGGTGTGATTCCCAGCTCATACTCATGCCAGCTCTCATTGAACTAGTGCAGTGTTTCCCAAACTTGGGACTCCCCTTGTTCAGGGAAAGCCCCTGGCGGGCTGGGCCAGTTTGTTTACCTGCCACATCCACAGGTTCGGCCAATCATGGCTCCCGCTGGCCGTGGTTCGTAGCTCCAGGCCAATGGTACGTTGAGGTACGTCCCTCAGCCCGCGCTGCTTCCCGCAGCTCCCATTGGCCTGCAGTGGCGAACCGTGGACAGTGGGAGCCGCGATTGGCTGAACCTGCGGACGCAGCAGGTAAACAAACTGGCCCGGCCTGCCAGGGGCTTTCCCTGAACAAGCGGTGGCCCTAGTTTGGGAAACACTGAACTAGTGCATTGAAAGTAATAGTATAGCCAAGGTGGCATGGGCAGCAGTGAGAGCTGACATGTGCTAGCCGCCCCCGAATAAGTATCCATGTGGTCTAAGAGAGAATATGTGATTTATTCATGGTCATAGATGAAGTCTATGGTGTCCACATGACCGGAACATTCTTCCTCTTGCACTAGACCATCTCACATAGGACAATCCTCTACTAGTACCTATAAGATATGGACCTAAGATGAAAAGTTTGGATGAGGAAATGGATCAGATCTCTCTCAAAGCTCAGGAGAAGGATAGTCAGACCTGGGATTTTGTTTTGAACCCATCTATAATAGGGTACATATTGTACACAGTGAAAATCACAATCTGTTCAGAGACCCCATGCAATGCCTGAATATTGTAGCAGGAGGATAACAAGCTGTGTCAGCTCTGCTATTCACTGCTTAGATCATTAACTTAATTTTAACATTTAAAACTATTTCATTTCAATTTAAAGTCAGATTTAATTCATTTTTTTGCATGGGTTCTCTTGGTCAACTGTTTACAGTATTTTAAGACTTGGGACTTTAAACCAAGAAAGTAAGCTTCACCTGACTAGTTTAAAGAGGATTTTGTCAGATTATGGTATGTGTGATAAAAAGAATAAATGAAAAAAAATTAATGAGTAAAAAGAGAGCCGCTTGTGAGAAGTCAAGGACACAATGAGGTCTGTCTTGCAAAGGTGAGGTGTGATGGGTTTCTAAGAGAAGTAATACACTCTGGCTGAAGTGATTGGCATGACCTATTATATGAAGCAGCTGAGGGACTTTGAAGAGAGCATTGTGGATGGAAGACTTTCCTTTACAGATCTAGGTTCATTTTATTCCCATTTTGTGAGGTTTTTGTGAAGGGTCTTGGAAGCCAATGACATTATTTCCATTAGAAAAAGCGGATGGCCTCTATAGTAATAACTTCCTGCAAAGTGTGATATACAGTGGGGCTTGTGAAAGATTTCAGACTGACAGCCCTAGAGAGTGAACTTCTTTTATTTATCTAGAAGAAAGGTACAGCTTGAGGAACAGCAGAGATAACAGTCCCTTACACTCCTTGAACAATGTGCCTGAACCCTGACTAGGATGGGCCTTAGGGATCTGTGAGAGGCAGTTGAAGGAGTCAGTAAGAAAGTACACCAGAGAAAGAGTAGGCAGTTCAGTCTTCGTCCTTTGCTGAGAATACCAACAAGAGCACCCTGTAGTGCAATGCCATTTGTGGGGCTTGTTGGTGTTCCATTGGGAAGTGGCTGGAGGATACCAGACTCATTTCCAATCACATATACACCAGGACAAAGTGCAACCAAGGTTTATACAAGGTTTTCTTCCCGTTGCAGATAATTTGGTAGATGGACCACAAAATGGCGCTTCTCCTCGGCTATGGGATATTAAGGTCCAGGCTCCGCCAATGTTTCAGGATGATACAAAGAAGTTCCGAGTACCTCACTCTTCATTAGTCAAGGTAATTCAGTCTATGGATTGGTTAAAATCAAGGGCAAAGCATGTTATTAATTAGGACACATTTGTTTAGATGAGCCTTCCAAAGATCTAATGAATTATTTATGGTTGTGGATGGCAGAGTTCAATACATTTTAGTGTTAGTTTTGTAATTTTATCTTATGGATCTTCATATGAAGATAATGTCTGTATATGGCATGCATGCATGCACGCGCACACACACACACACACACACACACACACACACACACACACACAAAATCTGTATAAATATGTGGGCAAATAGGTATAATTTATTTTTTACTACTCTTTTTGGTTTAGCAGAAATTTTGCTCTAAGCTTTATAAGCAGCGGTGTAGGGTGATTTTTCCCTTCTCTCTCTCTTTCTTTTTTTTAATACTGATAAAAATTGGCAGAAACATTTCCAATATTTTTTCATGACACCTCCCTCCTCTTTTGAGCACCTCCATGGGTAATTTAATATTTTTTAACTAAACTTTTGATTAAAAAAAAAAAAAAGAAATTCAGCAAAAGTATGCATAGAAAATATTTTCCATTTTTCTGGTAGGTCTAATTAGAAATTCTCCTCTGTTAAATAATATACTATTGATGGTTCCTTTAGTAGTCTTTTAAGACAGGTTTTACTGTATTTGATGCTGTCCAATTGGGAGTCAAATACCATCACGAAAGTATTTTTGATGTAAAATGATTGCATAATCCTATGTTAATGTTTTTGAAATATCTTGGTAGCTTTATACATGAGCAACATTTTGATTTCAGGCATGCCACAAATGCCAGGGTCATGGCCGACACAAATGCAGTGCTTGCCATGGTGCAGGCAGGGTAAGTAGCAGTTATGGCTTCTTCAAGACAGTCCCCAATTCCCTACTTTTCATTTGGGTGCTTCATTCACAGATGTCTTATCTAGTAATGCAGTGCTACTGTACTTATAAAAGGGGAGGATTCAGGATAAGTGTACGGGTGGTAAATCAGCAGGATAGTATTGTTTACTTCTGAACTTTGCACAGTAAAAGCCTGATCCTTCTTTGTACACCCAAACTTCCTATTGACATCGAGGGATCCACATATACAGAATCTGTATTGTGACTTTATCAATGAAAATAATCTTATTTGGAAATCCACTCAGGTAAATAGGCAACCTCAGGAGTTGTAATATCTTCCTCCTCTTTAGCCTATGGATTACACTGGGTTTGTCTGAGAGTAGATTTGACTCTGCATGCAATCAAATGAGTGTGAATCCTAAACATACAATACAGTAAAACCATCAACACATTTGCTCGGATTATAGCTTTGAAATTTCTCAGTGGAAATGAGTCCCCAATGCAGCAAGCCATATGCCTAACTTTAAGTGCAAGAGTAATCTCACTGAGTTGTTCCCAGCTGTGCATTTGGCCTCCTCTTTTTGATCTGCTCATCCTGCCTAAAGGCTCCCAGCAACAAAAAACGTATTGTCCTTCACAGCACTAAGAGCATACTATTTAGCTAAATCTAGTCCGATTTTAAAAAAAATGTGTCTGCAAAGCAGCTTGCTAGTCATTACAATCACAAATATAGGTGCAAAAATGTGTATATAATATAAAATACATTTCATCTCATTGCAGTTGTGCCCATTTATACCAGTGGTAAATCTGACCAACAGACACCTATTTAGCTCACTTTCATAGGCACTGAGGTTTAATCAACCTTCTATTTTCCACATTATTGTTGTCAAGGCTGACTCCCCACTCTGGCACTTTGAGTGCAGAAGGTGGGGCCCTACAAGGATTTTAAAAATGAATACTGGCCACTCCAGGCTGGTATTAAACTCCCAAGGTCACAGCTTCTCTCTGACCTTGGATAGGTAGATGCTGCCACCACCCAAGTGCAAAAAAACCACAATCCTTTGAAAATCCAGAAAGGAACACTTGGGAATTCCTTCCTGTGGGGTACCCTCAAGCCCTTTCACCCCCCCTTCCCAGGAAGAGCTGAGAAAAAAACAAAGGAAATCAGCTGTTGCCACCAGCTAATTAAACAATATATGCACAAACCTCTTAGGGACACAAAAATCCAATCCTGTTCTTAAAAAAGGTAAATTTTATTAAACTCCAAAAGAAAGGAAATACATTTGGAACTTAGGCTTTTTGCTAGATCTTAAAAGAAACAATTACAAAAATTAAGCATCAAGATTGCTCTCTTGAGGTTCAGCTTAAAGGTTACAAGCAAAACAAAAGCATCTGGGGTTAGCACAGAGGAGTCCACAAGCCAATAAAAGATTAAAAGAAATAACCCTAACTGCATCTTCCTAGACATTCCCTAATTTGCTTACATTTCTGGGGTTTCAGATCAGCCGTCTTTAGGTATGATCTGATGATTTTTCATACGTGGCTTGAAGCTTCTCACAGCATAACTGCTCTCTGTTCCCCTTTCCCAGAGAACACCACCACACAGACAAAGGGAAGTTTTTTCCCAATTTTAAAAAGTTCTAGCCCTTCCATTGGCTCTTTTGGTCAGGTGCCCCCTCCTTTCCTTTTACCTGTGGGCTTGTTAACCCTTTTCAGGTAAAGCAAGTAGAGAACCACCATCAAGAGGGATTCCATAGCCAACTGGCTGGCTGGGTGTCCACAAAAAGGAGCTATCCCTCATCTTATTTATCACAATTGTGCAAAGCACATACCTAACATAACTTCTTTTTCTGCTGAAACCTGACTGAACAAGGTTCTGGTTAGAAAGCATAATGATAATGTGCAAGACAAATCTGGCTTTTACAAATCTGAAACATGGTTGTTTCTAGTATCAGGGAGGGCATATTTTATTTCTCTGGTTCATTTTCAGATGAGATGTGTTACGGGCAGTGGGGCCAGACACAGGGCAAAGCAGCAAAAGCGATGCCAGATGCGTTCAGGTACTGGACGTAAAAGGTAAGGTGGGCTCATCGGCATTTTGCCACCATGGCTCCATTTGGATTATTTTCTAGAATAATTTGATTTATTAAGAAAAAAATCTATTCCTCATTTGCGCACAGAGAGGCAGATCTTCTATGTGGAAGTTGCACTGTATGTAAAAGACGAGTATGATTGCTCAGAGCTCCAGTATGAAACTGGAGAAAAGCCTGATGAGAGTCTTCGGGTTAAGTTTAGACGTGGGAGCAACAAGGGTGATGTCGTGGTGGGCGTCTGCTATAGACCACCAGACCAGGAGGATGAGGTAGATGAGGCTTTCTTCGGACAACTAATAGAAGTTTCCAGATCACAGGCCCTGGTTCTCAAAGGGGACTTCAATCACCCTGATATCTGCTGGGAGAGCAATAGAGCAGTGCACAGACAATCCAGGACGTTTTTGGAGAGTGTTGGGGACAACTTCCTGGTGCAAGTGTTGGAGGAACCAACTAGGGGTCATGCTCCTCTTGATCTGCTGCTCACAAACAGGGAAGAATTGGTAGGGGAAGTAGAAGTTGGTGGTAACCTGGGCAGCAGTGACCATGAGATGGTCAAGTTCAGGATCCTGACAAAAGGATGAAAGGAGAGCAGCAGAATACAGACCCTGAACTTCAGAAAAGCGGACTTTGACTCCCACAGGAAACTGATGGGCAGGATCCCCTGGGAGGCTAATATGAGGGGGAAAGGAATCCAGAAGAGTTGGCTGTATTTTAAAGAAGCCTTATTGAGGGTGCTGGAACAAACCATCCCGATGTGTAGAAAGAATAGCAAATATGACAGGCGGCCAGCTTGGCTTAACACAGAAATCTTCAGTGATCTTAAACACAAAAAGGAAGCTTACAGTTAGTGGAAACTTGGGCAGATGACTAGGGAGGAATATAAAAATATTGCTCGAGCATGCAGGGATGTAATCAGGAAGGCCATAGCACAATTGGAGTTGCGGCTAGCCAGGGATGTGAAGGATAACAAGAAGTGTTTATATAGGTATGTTAGCAACAAGAAGGTGATCAGAAAAAGTGTGGGACCCTTACTGAATGGGGGAGGCAACCTAGTGACAGATGATGTAGAAAAAGCTGAAGTGCTCAATGCTTTTGTTACCTTGGTCTTCACTGACAAGGTCAGCTCCCAGACTGCTGCACTGGGCAGCAAAGTATTGGGAGGAGGTGAGCAGCCTTAAGTGGTGAAATAACAGGTTAAGGGTTATTTAGAAAAGCTGGACATGCAGAAGTCTATGGGGCTGGATGCAGTGCATCCGAGGGTGCTGAGAGAGTTGGCTGATGTGATTGCAGAGCCATTGGCCATTATCTTTGAAAACTCATGGTGATCGGAGGAGGTCCCGGGTGATTGGAAAAAGGCAAATATAGTGCCCATCTTTTAAAAAGGGAAGAAGGAGAATCTGGGGAACTACAGACCGGGCAGCCTCACCTCTGTCCCTGGAAAAATCACAGAGCAGGTCCTCAAGGAATCCATTTTGAAGCATTTGGTAAAATGGAAGGTGATCAGGAACAGTCAACATGGATTCACCTGACCAACCTGATTGCCTTCTGTGATGAGATAACTGGCTCTGTGGATATGGGGAAAGTGATGGGCGTTATATACCTTGACTTTAGCAAAGCTTTTGATACTGTCTCGCACAGTATTCTTGCCAGCAAGTTAAAAAAGTATGAATTGGAAGAATGGACTGTAAGGTGGATAGAAAGCTGGCTAGATCATGGGGCTCAACGTGTAGTGATCAGTGGCTCGATGTCTAGTTGGCAGCTGGTATCAAGCAGCATGCTCCAGAGGTTGGTCCTGGGGCCGGGTTTGTTCAACATCTTCGCTGATGATCTGGATGATGGGATGGATTGCACCCTCAGCAAGTTTGCAGATGACACTAAGCTGGGGGGAGAGGTAGATACACTGGGGAGTAGGGATAAGGTCCAGAGTGACCTAGACAAATTGGAGAATTGGGCCAAAAGAAATGGGATGAGGTTCAACAAGAACAAGTGCTGAGTCCTGCACTTAGGATGGAAGAATCCCATGCACTGCAACAGGTTGGGGACCGACTGGGTGAGCGGCAGTTCTGCAGAAAAGGACCTGGGGATTACAGTGGATGAGAAGCTGGATATGAGTCAACAGTGTGCCCTTATTGCCAAGAAAGCTAATGGCATTTTGGGCTCCATTAGTAGGAGCATTACCAGCAGATCGAGGGAAGTGATTATTCCCCTCTATTTGGAACTGGTGAGGCCATATATGGAGTATTGCATCCAGATTTGGGCCCCCCACTACAGAAAGGATGTGGACAAACTGGAGAGAGTTCAGCGGAGGGCAGTAAAAATGATTAGGGGCTGGGGCACATGACTTATGAGGAGAGGCTGAGGGAACTGGGCATATTTAGTTTGCAGAAGAGAAGAGTGAGGGGGGATTTGATAGCAGTCTTCAACTACCTACATGGGGGTTCCAAAGAGGATGGAGTTAAGCTGTTCTCAGTGGTGGCAGATGACAGAACAAGGAGCAATGGTCTCAAGATGCAGTGGGGAAGGTCTAGGTTGTATATCAGGAAAAAAACTATTTCACTAGGAGGGTGGTGAAGCACTGGAATGGGTTACCTAGAAAGGTGGTGGAATTTCCATCCTTAGAGGTTTTTAAGGCCTGGCTTGACAAAGCTCTGGCTGGGATGATTTAGTTGGGGTTGGACTAGATGACCTCCTGAGGTCTCTTCCAACCCATATCTTCTCTGATTCTATGATCCTTAGCTGGGATAATTTTCACCAGCTGAGGAACTGGCCCAGGATATTTTTGACCATGGTTGAGGCACATTAGAGGGGCAAAGTCAGGAATCTTATGAAAGGCTCTATTCAGCACAGTAATCTACATGACCAGTTTCCCTGAAGTCAGTAGGATTCCACCTGCGCTCTTCAGTGTAGGGCTGGTGCCTAAATGACTTCATTCTCCAAGCTTCACAGTCTTCTATGTCACCAGGATGAAGATCTCTTTAAAAATATTAAATCCAAGGTAAACTGGAAATTGTTTTTCTTTTTTAATTTGTTAGAAAACCCTTTTTTCCTCCCCAGAATTTTAAACTGATAATTTATGACAATATGCTTATACCTATATAATACCGCCAACCTCAAATGTTCAGAGATCAGGAGTCACGCCCCAAGAATCATGGAGCAGACTTAAAAATCATGATTTTTTTTTAAAATAATACATTTGGCATTCGGTTTGTTCATCTTCTGGTTTTTGAGCCTTTAGTCTGCAACCAGAGAAAGTTACTTTAAAAGAACAAAACAAACCAGAAAGAAGAAACCTAAGATTCTCATACCTGGAGGACATGGAGACACCAAATACCGTGAGATTTATGGTAAAGTCATTAGAGTTGGCCCCTACAGCTTTTGCCAGACACAGTATGAATGTTTAAAACAAGGAAGAGAGAATGGACCCAAGCAACTCTAATAGCCTTGTGGCACTGATCCAAAAGTCAACTGAAGCTACTGGAAAGAGTCTCATTGTCTTCAGTGGGCTTTGCTTCAGGGCTTACATTTCTACAGAGCACTGTTTGGGTTTAAGAGTGTTTAGAGCTAATGCAGCTTGGAGAATTATTGCTCTATTGCCTTTCTAAATACCAAACTTAACACGTTTAAAAATGATCTTTAAGTGACATACCAAAAAAGCCCCTGTGCTAAACTGTTTTGCTTATTTGGTTCCATTAGATTTAAAAGAACAGAGATGGTATTATGGCACCTTAGAGACTAACACATTTATTTGAGTATAAGCTTTCGTGAGCTACAGCTCACTTCAGCTGTAGCTCACGAAAGCTTATACTCAAATAAATGTGTTAGTCTCTAAAGTGCCACAAGTCCTCCTGTTCTTTTTGCGGATACAGACTAACACGCCTGCTACTCTGAGAGATGGTATTGTGGATAATCATGGCAATAATTGTAAAGCATGAATCCACTGAGGCTAACGAAGGCTTGAAGAGCTTCAATGAATCAGTTATTAACTGCTGCTAATCTGAGTTGTGTTGAGGCAATCAAAATGTACCATGCATGAGCATATGCCTCCTGCATCTGTTAGAGGCAGAGATATCTGTGTCTGGAAAGGGACTCAGCCTTCTACAATTGTTTAGGGAAACTGTTATTATCCTTAATTAGATGCACAAATAATTTCTTTGACTAATTCCACATTTACAAACAAAGTCTTTGTGGTGGTATTAGTCATTCAGTTTATACAATAAATGCAAATCCCTTGCATCACAGAGAAATGAAAGAAGTACACTCACTGCATATAATTTTGTTAACCTCTTTACTGCCTTACAGAGATGGGCTCAAAAAAGAAACAAACCTGTCATAAATATAAAGGGAAGGGTAAACACCTTTAAATCCCTCCTGGCCAGAGGAAAACCCCTTTCACCTGTAAAGGGTTAAGAAACTAAGATAACCTTGCTGGCACCTGACCAAAATGACCAATGAGGAGACAAGATACTTTCAAAGCTGGAGGTTGGGGAAAAACAAAGGGTCCTCTCTGTCTGTGGGATGTTTTTACGGGGACCAGAGCAGGAATGCAGGTCGGAACTCCTGTAAAGAGTTAGGAAGCAATCTAGTTAGATATGCATTAGGTTCTGTTTTGTTTAAATGGCTGATAAAATAAGTTGTGCTGAATGTATATTCCTGTTTTTGTGTCTTTTTTGTAACTTAAGGTTTTGCCTAGAGACATTCTCTGTTTTGAATCTGATTACCCTGTAAGGTATTTACCATCCTGATTTTTACAGAGGTGATTCCTTTACTTCTATTAAAAGTCTTCTTGTAAGAAAACTGAATGTTTTTAAATTGTTCTTAAGAGCCAAGGGTTTGGGTCTGTGTTCACCTATGCAAATTGGTGAGGATTTTTATCAAGCCTTCCCCAGGAAAGGGGGTGTAGTGCTTGGGAAGGGAATATTTTTTGAGGGGAGACATTTCCAAGTGGGCACTTCCCCTGTTCTTTGTGTAACACTTTAGTGGTGGCAGCTTTTAAACTAACCTTGGTAAGAATAAGCTTAGGGGGTCTTTCATGCAGGTTCCCACATCTGTACCCTAGAGTTCAGAGTGCGGAAGGAACCTTGACAAAACCAAACAACATTGAAAACATTGTAGGGCCTGAGTCTCCAGATCTCTCAAATGTTTAACTCGAACCATTTAACTGCTATTGAAACAAACCTTTATTTTTGCCTTTAGAAGGTGCAGCACCTGTTCTGGGCGGGGCAACAAAACCTGTACGACATGCCAGGGAGAGAAAAAGCTCTTACATTTCATACAGCTGATAATAACCTGGTAAGTAGGGTGGGTAGAATGTTGTAGTTATTATATGTAGTACAGCAATACCTTGAGGTTCCAGCCAAGATTGGGGCCCCATTATGCAAGATAGGTAATAAGAGCTAGATGCAGATAAAAAGATTTATTTATTACCATTCTATAGATAGGGAACTGAGGTGCACAGGCCCAGCTCCAACTCTCATTGAAGTCAGTGGGAGTCTTTCCATTGATTTTTGTGGGAGATGGATTAGGTCCAGAGAGATAAGTGACTTACCCAAGGTCAGAATGGAAGTCTGTGGCAGAGTCAGAAATGGAACTCTGGAGTTGACCCAAAAGACCAGCTTTCTTGCCTGTAATCAGACGCATCTCACAGTTGGAAGCATCTCTTTTGTGCAGAGAGTGAAATGAATGATCAAGTCTGAGTTAATGGTAGGTTGGCAGCCAGAGCAGAATGGATGACATTAGCACTCTGCTATTAACACTTGTTGTTTGAGTGGTTCAGTGCCCGTCGTGACATCTGAGTCTAGCAGCTGAACCCCACTTACCAGGGTTTATGCTACAGAAAAAGGCTGGTTCCCTCTGTTGTGGCTCCAGCATTAACGCTTTTAATTTGGTAGCTTTGGAGCCAGAGGTAACAGAAGGGTCTAACAGCGTCTCAGGTTGTGAGCTTTTGTTCCGCTTTAAAAGTCACACATTGCCTGTTGACCCACATCCCAAAATACTTTCTAATGGATGCCCAAGCGCCACTGGTTTAAGAACTTTGCTTCTCAAAAATTCACGTCCGTTCATCCTTTAAATTGGGAATTGCCACCAAGGGGTGCTGATAGTTTTTATGAAATGCACGCCAGACTGCTAAAGAAAAGGACAGTGACCCTGAGCTGGGAAGCTCTATTTTCTAATCACTAAATCCTCAACACATGAAGTCCTTCAGGCAATGGAATGATCTAGTAAGGTATGTTATGGTACTGTATACACATGAGATACAGGTATGCCTACTCTTGGAGCTGGGGATATGATTCCCAGCTCACGCAGACGTACGTGTGCTAGCTCTTGCTGAGCTAGTGAGCTAAAAATAATAGTGTAGCCTGGGGTCTCATGGGCAACAGCGAGTAGCAGCTTGGGCTAGCTGTGCCCATGTATGTACCCGGGGGGTTCAGGCGGGTTTGTACTTGGCACGGCTAGCCGGCTGCTCGCTGTTGCCTATGCTACCCAGCCACACTACTATTCTTAATGTGCTAGTTTGATGAGAGCTAGCAAAAAGTATGTCTCTGCAAGCTGGGAATCTCACCCCTAGCTCCACGTATAGAGAGATCCAGATACAGCAGTGGTGGGGAAACCTGTGGCCCACGGGCTGCACACGGCCCGTCAGGTTAATCCGCTGGTGGGTCGTGAGACAGTCTGTTTACATTGACCGTCCGCAGGCATGGCCGCCCGCAGGTTGCCCACCGCTGATCTACAGTATATCCAATAGCATTGTGTAACTTCTTTTGAAGTCTTTCTTATTTAGTAACCAAGCCTTTATCTTGTAAGCCATAGCGCAAAATAATTAATTATAATAGAAACCATGGCTTCTGATGGAGGATATACAGCTGAACCTGCAATAGTAAAATAATAGGTTTATAAGTCCTCTTGAAAACTGTAAGGTAGCCTGTTAAGCATGAAGTTCTAGTTTCAGGATCTTTTAATGCAAGAGTCATCCATGCCATAAAAGCATTTGAGGTTGTTAAGAAAAGAGGTTGTTGCAGAAGAGCACATAAGTTGCAAAGAGGGAATATTGTCCTCAAATCGGGAAGCGTTAGAGCCTTACTCAAGCGTTTAGAAATAGTTTAGTGTATGATGCTTTTTCTCTCCCAGGAAGAACAAAGTGTTTGAATTTGTTTCTGAGCACCAGCTGAACTTTCCAGGAGAGCTGCTCAGTAAAGTCAATGGAGAGAATGTATTTAAAGATGAAAATATTCTGGTGAGTAAATCTTAGGGCTGGAGGAAATTAGTGATTGTTCCTACCTCACACCCATTTCTGGACTTTCTTCCACTTTACCACAAGTCAGCTTTAGTGCAGGGTGGACTTGAGTTAAAATAACTACCAGCTCCTCAAACCACTAACCAACTGTAAATTAGCTGAATTCTTTATATTATTTATTTGTATTGTGTCAGCCATCCCCCAGGGCTCCATTGTGCTAGGCACAGTTCAAACATGTAACTGAGCAGAGTCCCTGCCCCAGAATACTTAGGTTTAACTAAGCCTGTCATGTCAGTAGTAAAGATCCTGCAATCAGAATTTAGTTCAGGGGTGTGAGGCAGAATAGAATCCAGTTCACTATTCCAGAGCTGTCTTGCCTCTGAAGTCCTAAGCATACATCACTCACAGGTGTCTAGGAAACAGTTATGTTCATGAAACTAGATAGATTTTTTTTTTTAAATGTGTCTCTCCAAAGCTCAAGGGACATGAACAAATCATTCTGAAAAAGAATCCATTCAGATTTTCATTTGGCTGATTGACCAGGACAGTGATCCTTCCCAATGCACAGAACTGGTACTTCTTCCATAAATCATCAACACACACTGAGAAAGCCATGGTGAGAGAATGAGGCTTTGCAACAAGCCTTCAAAATCCAGAAGACTGGTGGGATTCTGTTGGAACAAGACGGGAGTGAATTCCATAATGGAAATCCTTTCTATGGAATTACCACCTTGGCACTGGAATCTGGGGCTTCTCAATTAGAGAACATCAGCTGATCTCAGCTGCTGTGGTACTGCACGAGAAGAGTGTACTGTGGTACTGCACGAGAAGAGAAGCCTCTAAGTCGGAAGATGCCATCTTTACACAGTCACTTTTCCAGCCACAATTACATTTTGAGGTCTGTAATGTTATGGTAAAATGGATATAAATCTGTATCCACAATTTCACTATTTAAGGACATTCAATAGGTTTTCATTGTGCTGTAGCTGGCTCCTTGCATGTGTTGACAGGATGGCAAACCAGATAATTTGTGCCATGCAGGTTGGGTTTTTATTCCTTTTTTTTCTTAATTTCAGGTGTATCCCATCATTGACTTCCCTATACCACAGCTCTCCCTAGCTTCACAGAGAGCCATCATGGAGCATAATGCAGCATTCACCACATCATCACGCATTCTACAGCAGGTAAGCAGGGAAGCCAGATAGTAGGACCAAGGGTAGAAGGTGTGGATATCTGATTCTTACTCATGCAAGGCAAGGTTGTGGAATTTAGTTGCTGACCCAACATGCCCTGACAGCAATGGGAGTCAAAGGATCAGGTTCTTAGCCAGTAGCCCATATTGTAGGTCACACTTACAAGATTGGAGTCTGTATCCTGAAATGCAGAGACCGAAAAGGACTTAGGGTAATGGTACATAACCAGTTGAACATAAGCTCCCAGTGTGATGCTGTAACTAAGAGGGAAAGTGTGATCCTTGGATGTACAAGCTGGGGACAATCAAGTAGGTATGTGGTATTATCTCTTTACTTGGCATTAGCCAGCCCATTACCGGAATACACTGTCAAATTCTGGTGTCACACTTCAAAAAGGAAGCTAAAAAATTGAAAAGGGTTCAGAAAAGCGCTACAAGAATGATCTGAGATCTGGAAAACATGCCTTACAGTGAGGGACTTAAGAAGCTCAATTTATTTAGTTTCTCCAAGAGAAGATTAAGAAGTGACTTGAGCATGGTCTACAAATATCCACCCGGCAAAGAGATTTCTGACAGTAGATGGCTCTTTAATTCAGCAGAAAAAGGCACAATGAGATCCAGTGGCTGGAAGAGAAGCTGGACAAATTTAGACAAGAAATAAGGTATGCATCTTTAATAATTAGAAAAATTAACCAATGGAACAATTTACCTAGGGATGAATTCTCCAACACTCCAAGTCTTTAAATCAAGACTGGATCTCTTTCTAAAAGATATGCTATAGCCAAACAAGTTATGGGTTTGATGCAGGAATTGCTGGGTGAGGGTTTATCACCTGTTATGCAGAAAGTCAGATTAGATGATCATGATGGTCCTTGCTAGCCCTAAAATACATTAATTTATTGTCGGGTGGCAGGAAGCTAGGCTAATCCAAGGGGGTCCTGAGATATAATCCCGCTCCGGCACCTAGGGGAAGGGACACACTGCACCATCTCATTGCTTCACTCTTCATGGCCAGCTAGCTCTGCAGGCCAGTGTCTGCATGTAGGGATGGGAAGGTGGGGAGAGAGGAAAGACAGAGCAGGTGGTGCCAAGTCTCTGCCCTATTTGGAGCAATTTAAATCCCTGGGACTATGCAGGGGGAGATGGCCCTGTACTTCCCTGAGAGCAGGGGCTGCACAATTGCCCTTGGCCTCTGAGTCGATGATGAGGGAAGGCTCTTTGTGTCCCTCCCCAACTCAGAGTCAGAAACCGGGGCAATCTAGTCCTAAGGCATCAAAAGTTGGGCAGCCAAAACCACTGGTCACTCCTGATAATTTTGGATTGTGTTTATTTCATTAGATTTATTCATGCAATTGATTAAAACCAGTGATGTTGGGGGAGGATGTTAGATTTTAATTACTAGGTTAGTCATTTAAGAGCAATATTATTTTTGAGCAGATGTCAAGCCTGATATCTTTAAAAATCAGAATTAAATCCCAGGGGAAATAATGGCACTTTTCTCTAAAGACAAGAGAAACTTCTTTCCCCCTTTCCAAACAAAGTCACTGACAATAAATTCTTTATTCTCCCGGGTTAATATCCTAGCAGCTAATTTTGCATAACCATTATGTTCCATCAAGTCACATCTATTGCCTTCATTAGGTTGCAAATGCTAAATTATAGCTGGTACATACTGCCTTTTCCCTCAGGAAAGAGAAAAATGCCACCTTAAAAAAGAAAAGTAAATTAAGAGACCAAAATAAGCTAACAGGGCAATGGTTTGATTTTCCATATGGTCTGTCAATCTAAAATCAACTCTTTGGCAAGCTCATGCTTTCCAAATTAATTCCAGGCAATAATTCTCACTATCAAAAGCAGTTTGTTCACTAGGTTGGGACACACCATCCAAATGCCTCCTCTAGCTGCCTGGGAAAGCAGGTGTCGAGAAGCTCTTCCAGTGCCAAATCTCCCAGACCATGTGTTGTTTACTTAGGTCTGAGCTGCGTCCTGCCAGACTATTCCTCACTACTTAATTCTTTGCACCCTCCACTTGCTCTTGGCTAAAGTTGTACCACTTAATAATCAGCATCTTTTGGAAGAAAAGAGGAGAAACACCTCTTACTCCATATTTGCTTGGCTGCTGGCATTCCAGCTTTTTATGAAGTCGGCCATATGATGGAGGTAAATATTGTGCCCATAAACGTTCCGTAGGCTCAGCGTGACTACAGTCTGGCGGCTTTCGCTTGCTTCATTTAGTTGTGTTTAGAACACTGACCTTCTGTGTACTTGTAACACGTCAGGGTGGGCAACTGAGGATCATTACATAATGAGAGCAGGAGATTATTACTTAATCTACCACAGCTACTGCATTTCTCCTCTGCCTTGTTAGTTTATACTAAACTAGATCCCAGTTGCATTAGCTTTGCTTCAGCACGGGATGGCAGTGTCTTTTCATAATAAATGCTACCAGCTGTACACCTTTGAGCTGTACACCTTTGCAAGGCTGAATGGGACTAAAGAGAGAGAATTATGTAGACAAATGGTTTGACTGAAAACTTGCTTTCAAAACACTACAGAATAGTGAACAGTCATTTAACCTAGGTGTTAGCTTCCTGTCCAGACCTTTTTCTGGCATGGTCCCTCATTGAAATATTTGCACTTGATTAGTTATTTCTAGCTGTTGAAACACATTTGCTAAAATGTCCCCCAAACAGGATTTTGTTCCAGGTAACTCTCTAATTGGCACGTGTGATTTATCTGCAGCTTTCTGCACAGAGACTCAAAATGTTTTACATGGTGTGAGTGGGTTGGGATTACTATACCCATTTCACAGATGTGCAAACTGATGCACAGAATTGTTAAGTGAACTGTCCAAGGCCATGCAGCTAGTTGGGATGAGTCAGCAGGGGCTAGCATGGCCAATCTGCTTATGGTGATTCTGTGTCTGCTCTTTCACTCGTACTGGAGTATGAGGGAGTGATAGGGCCATCAGAAGATGCAACTGGGCAGAGTGTGGGACAGAGTCAGGGTGTCTTTGGCCCTGGAAAGAGTGTGGCGTTGAAGGCATTGGGGTGCAACAAGGAACCCATTAGTGACGGAGTCTTAGCAGCTGAAGTATCTACAGTGCTTATCTCAGCTGTGGTACAACGGGTGTCCTACCAGGCACTGCGTCGGATGAGGTTTGGTACCATGACGCCCCAGAGACTCTCCGAAAGACAGTCACACAGTTACTGACTGAGCCATGAATAGAATCCAGGAGTCCCAGGTCCCTGTTCTAGCCACTGGACCACACTGTCTCCTAAACCTCTTCCTCTCTTTGCGACAACTCATCCTTAGACCCATATTTCTATATGCTCCAAAGACAACCAATGGGCTCGTCTTTGCCTTTCTCAATGCTGCTTCTTCACTGACATGCTACCCTCCCAGGAAGATGCTGATCCTTGAAGAGGAACACCAAGCATTTGCTGTCATTGTCTTTGAACTACTGTGGAAATGTTTTGTGAGGCCAGCATTTGGAGGGGATACAATCAATCTGCATTGGTGACACTTTCTGCCATAGAAGGCACCAGACTCCTAGAAGATGGTTTGTTTCTGATTCACAATCTTCTTGAGTTCCAGCAGAAGTGAAATGTACCCAAACATATTCTTGAGGCCCTTGTACAGGGTACAGGAATTTTGCAAGTTTCCTAAGAATTCTTCCATTAGGGGAAGAGAGTGGCATGGAATTTATGGCAGTTCTGTGTTTCTGCCCCCAGTCCCTGTGTGCTTCTTCCTGCTACAAGGGGCTATCCACAGGCCAGTACACCAAGAATCCACCCTCCAAAAAAATCCAGTTGCAAATTGGGAAAGGTGGGTGGATTAATGCTAATAAGGTCAGCATTAAACTTCACAAGAACTCTGCTGGGTTGCACGGTGGTAAGTATGATGCTGGGTTGTATGTAGGGTTGGGAAATAGGATACCGTGTATGCAGCATGTCCCTTGTTTGCATCCTCCCCATCCACATATCTGGAAGCCCGGAGAGCCCTTGTGTCTTTTGGGTAAGAGAAAAAGAGAACAGTGCTATTGAGACATGCTTCCTCCTTCTAAACCATGAGGGTAGGGAGCCTGTAAACACCTCCCACTTACAGTCTATATAGCCCAGACAAGAGAAAGGAAGTATTATCTCCATGTCAAGAAACTGACGCACAGATTGCGTGACTTGCTAAGGTCACATAGGAAGGCTGTGGCAGAGCCAGGATGTGAAGCCAAATCCCCTGAGTCCCTTAGCCCAGCACCTTAACTCAGAAGGATGATCTTGTGACTATCTTGGGTACTTATATAGGCCTCATCTCCACAGTGTCTGAACACCTCACAATCTTTAATGGGTTTATCGTTATAACATCCCTGTAAGGCAGTGGTATTATCCCCATTGTACAGATGGGGAAACTGAGGCACAGGGAGACTCAGTGACTTGCCCAAGGTCACACAGGAAGTCTGTAGCAGAGCACAGAATTTAACCCAAGTCTCCTGAGTTCCAGGCTAATGCACTAGCCATTAGCCCATCCTGCTTCTTTCTTTTATAAAAAGATATGAGAAAAGAAAATCTGCCACTAAGGGCAGGATGGTGAGATAAATATTGTATAATATGTAGAAGGATGCCCTTCTCTGAATATAAAGGGGTCACTGTGAGCTTCCCATATAAAAAGACATCTATTGAATTAGTTTTATTAATAAACGGTCAGTCACTACAGAAAAAGATTACCAAAGAAGTGTGTGTTCATATGCCACTCAGGTATCATAGGCATAAACTTTAAGTGTACATAGTGCAAGTTCACTATAGTAAAATTGAATCTACATAATGGAGGATAAGGAAGAAACAAGTCTAAAAGCTCCATTAAATGTTGGGTTGGAAGAATAACAGGAATAATCCTTATTCCCTTTGCAAAAAATGTCTCTAGCTCCCTGCGCATCTGCAAAACTTCATATAGTACTGGTATTTGGCTGAGAAAAGAAACAGATGAAATAGGAACCAGTTGGAAATGGATTACAGACAAACTAAATCAAACAGAGAACTATAACCAGATAGCATGTAAACTGTATATAAGTGAAAAGCAGGTAGATTACAATATGGTCTCTTTTTACACAAAGTTCACTGAGTATTTTGAAACCACCCATCTAATTTTCTTTATGCTGTAGGAGCACTGTAAGTTAGAGAGAGCCTGAGCAACAATTTTTGGCTCTAAATCTGAACCTTCCCAAGATTCAGGGGATCCTGGGTTGGAGATCTTGATTTGGCACATTATTGAAAGAGCCATGGATCCAAACTTTTCCAGGGTTTGATTCTCATTAGAAAGGGTCAAGACCTATTGAACCCTAAAGCCTCTCCTCCCTGCAAGGGGAAAACATATTCCAATAAGAGACATGCCACATAGTAAAACATTTCAGTTTATTTTAGCCAAAAGGCTGATCCTGTAGTACAGTGTTCCTCTCCCTCATTCAGAATAGGCGCTATCTAGGACAACTGTGTAGTAATGGCTGATTCTTTAGTGTTTTCCACCGTAGAATATTTTATAGAAAGAACAAGGGTAGGTAGACTAAAAGTGAAGGTTTAAAAAGTTTAGCTGCTTTCTTCACACTGCCAAGGTAGACATGCTCCTAACAATCTTTATTTGGGAGCAGGGGGATGGGGCTACATGGAATGGGGGCTGAAAAGAATCTGCAACTGTAATTTAATGGACCAAATTATGCCTTTAAGGATGGCCTTCTCTAGGCAATCTCATTGTCTAAAAGCTTGTAATCTGTGGCTTTTATCATGCTGCTGCTGCTTGTCTATATACTTCACTTTAAAAAAAGTCTTAGTACTCTTCCCACATGGAAAGTTCCGCAAATATTTTTCTGGGAGACCTGAGGAGAGACTGTCTCAGGATATTCACACTGTGGCCTGGAGATTAGACTTCTGTACTCTTTTACCCTAATCTTCCCCTCCCCACAAAAGCCAACCACTATCAACAACCCCCCACTCCCCCGAAACCAGGAAATGACTCACAGTAATTGTTTGTGCATCAGGCCTGTTAAAACATACTAGCCCCAACTTCTAGATAACCAAAAGAACCCATCAAAGGTTTTATATAGATAAACCCTTCACAGAAATCCAAACAGAGAGCCCTGCTCACCCAAAACTAAACTAACTCTACTTTTTTAGACTACAGGCCTTGCTACTACCCTCCCCCTCAGCCTTCCTGATTATTGACCTGAGGGATCTCTTTATAAATGAAGGTTAATAAGGAACTCACACCTGGGCCCTGGTTGACCAATGAAGAGTTCTAATTAGCTCTGTCAGTATCCTTCAGGGTGTGGGACCCAGTTTAGACATTAACTCCCTGATTGCTGGCTTTGATGCAGACCTAGTTTCTGAAGCAATAAACATATCTTTAATTTCCTTTCGTCTGAAACTTTCCTGGAAGCTAAGGATTTATCTATCTACAAGTACTCAAATAGTTTTGTAACAAGGTCATGATTGACATGCTTATCTGCCCTGGTTACAGCAAGCACAGATGACTTGTACCCTCATGGCTTTTAACCAGAAAACCGTATGTCCACTGTTTACACATCTACTCATACAAAGCTGCTGTACCATGTAGCTATCCCATAGTGCCTTGCAGGGACAGAGAGGGAAAATTGTATCGACAGGAGATGTACCAACAATATATGAGGCAATGTTTTCTGGGGTGTGTTACCACACACAGAGCTGTGACAATACAGGACTGGCTAACCTGTTTACACAGTGAAAGGGTCACATTTACACAGCAAAATAACACTGTCATGACACGGTTACAGGAAGACAACTACATGCTGGCCTGGCCTAGGCACACAGTTAGCTCCCAGGATTACTGAGTATTAACCGTGGCTTGTTTGTGAACAAGCCGAGCATGTCACAAAGTGGTCATAAACTCCCTGCCAATGTTCTAGAGTGCACAAGGCCGAAAGCTCCAAACACACAGGATAGTTTGTTGAAGAAGGGGGAGAGCATTTGACAACTGATTTGGTGGCTGAAGGCATCTCTCTCTATCAGATGTCAGGCGTTTCTTTCTTCCTCTCAAGACGTGGCAAAAGGTGAGGCATCAGCCTTAATTAAGGCTTTTCATATGCTTTTTTTTCTTTTCTCAGCGCCAGACTATTGAGCTGATCCCCATCACAGAAGTTCATTATCTGTACGCAGGGAAGACGTACCTATACTATGTCTATGGACTAGAAAACAAGGTGTATGCACTGGACTACCCAGAGAGGTACTGCTGTGGCTGCAACATCATATGATTGGAGTGGAATGCTTCTAGAGTTCTTCAGTGTGAAACAAACAATGGCTGCACTTACAATGGCAATATTAAGATCTGTAACTTCCTGTGGATGCACTGCCAGAGGGGTCAGCATCAGAGGAAGAAATAGCATGGCAGGACCTGGGTATTTTCATCACTGTGTCATCTGGCCCGGCTCACGGTACAGTTAGAAGACAGGGTGGTAATAACTCCTGAGTCCTGTTTACTCTGCAGCTTTATCTAGTGCTACCACAGAACTGCATGGACCTAAAATTTCCAGTGTAGACAAAGTAAATGAAAGAAGAAAACAAACCCTACCAGGAGAGAGAGAATAAGGAACACAATTGACATACACATCAATGCTATTAGCAGCTCAGAGCCTGATTCAGCCTCATTAGAGCCAATGGAAAGATCAGGCCTTCAGAAAAATATTTCCATCTGAGGATGTTTTGGATTTTTTGTTTATTGCTGTAATGATTCACCATTACAATGTTACATATTTTTAAGCCTTTTTTTTTTTACATTCAAGGTTATGCTACTTATGATTGATGCATTCTCGTCTCTCTTCTTTTATTTTCTTTGTTAGGATTTCCCTGAGCTACTACATATAACCCATAGTAACAGATAACATATTTCTATATTTATTAAATTTATTTTATTTTAAAATACCAACTAGAGTTTGCCTGACGTTATAATACTTGTATAGAAGGTATCAGATAAGAATAAATAGCATTTTCAGGCACCCTGTACGTTGTGTGTGATGTTCTTGGCAGTCAGAGAGGAGGTGAAGAACATCGGGCCTGTGGGCACATCAAAGTGGAATTGTTTATTTAATTGTATGTATTTTTAGGGTGGAATTTTTAACTCTGTTCCCACTTAAGTCAATGCTGAAACTCTCAGCCATTAAAGATTATTGCTCTTCCTGAGAACCCAGCACATGCTCCCACGAGTAGCAGAAAAACCACGTTACTCAAATCCTGATGCAATTCCTATAACCTTGTGAGGGGTCAATTTCACCACCTGTTTGTGCCAATGTTTAATTCCTCTCACCATCCCTAGCACCAGACTTTAGGGTTCAGGTTTTTTAGAATAAGGGGTGGGTGGGTGTCCAATGCAGCTATGTGTCTATGGGAAGTCAAAAGTCCACTGGGAGCTGAGAGACAAAGATCAAGGAGTCCATCAAGCTGGGCTGGTGATGATCATGCTGAGGAAGATCATGGAGTCCTGGAAAAGCATGGAAGACTGTTCAGGATGGTCAGCATTTTTTTGAAAAGGATTCTGACAGCTTTGTGTATCCTGAATTTTCCAGCCTGGATTGGGATGAAGGTGGAATATTCCTCAGGCAAACTAGCCATGTGAAAATGTTGCTATAGCACTAGAAGTGAAGACTTGTAACTTACTGTTCCCATCACCTGGTTCCAGACAGTGCTTGCTGCCCTCTGGCCGGCAATACTTCATCTAGGAAGGATATCCAATGCTGGGACCTGATCCAGTACACACTGAAGCTAAATGGGAATCTTTCCACTAACCTCAGTGGGTGCTGGATCACGCCTAGAGTATGTAGTGTTGTCTGCTCTTGCAGTTTAACCACTAATCTTGCAATATTTGGTGTTATTCTTAAAGGCCCAGCTAGGGTGATCAGACAGCAAATGTGAAAAATAGGGATAGGGGATGGGGGGTAATAGGATCCTGTATAAGAAAAAGACCCAAAAATCGGAACTGTCCTTATCTGGTCACCCTAGTCCCAGCTATTGCCAGAGACCCCCTAAGAATCCTAGCTTTCATTTAAAAAAAAATGTCTAGCCCTAATTGTGGAAGAGAAAAGCTTGAGTGGGTGAAGTGAGCACCCTCTAAACACTCAGAAACCAGAAAGCCAATAAAAAAAAGCCAACATTTTTATTTTAAAAACTCTCATGTAGGTGAAACCAGATAATCACCATGCACACGAATGAACTCACATAGAAACATGATAAAAACAAAAACACCCATGGGCCAACACTTTTTACAAAACAATCATTCCATATGTGACCTCTCAGTCCTTGTCCTCAAAGGAAACCTGCACAACACCTTCAAAAAATGAGCCGGGGAGCTTAATTCATAAGTTTGCTAGACACTAAAAATCATGGTCTTAATAAGACACTGGATTTATGGCTTATTACAACAATCTGTAACCCACTCTTTTTGTAATATGACTGCAGAGTTATTAATAGGCCACTTCACCTTGAATGATCCCTTAGAATATATGTTAACTAATTATGCTAAACAATTTATTCCACCTTGTATTTAGCTGTGACACTCTTAGTACCTTCCTCAGACTGGGAGAAGAGCTCTGTGTAGCTCAAAAGCTTACCTCTCTCTCACCAATAGAAGCTGGTCCAGTAAAAGATACTACCTCACCCACCTTGTCTCTCATGAGTTTTAAGGCAATTTCATAATTTTGGAGCCTGACTCCTGGTTTTCAGATAGTTGGGGTTGGCAATAGTGAGTACATTTCGGTGCCTTCAGTTTGCACATAACACTCCTATTGACATCACAAGGTCATGTGGGAGCAGATTAGGGATGGTGCATAGCTTGAATTGTGTTAGATTAAAAAATAAAAGAACTGATGAATATTTGGGTTGATGGACCATTTTTCAGAATTCTTTTCACTGCTCTAAATTTAGCAGAATCCAGTGCCTTTGAAAGTAATGTTACAGCAGAAGAATTAGTTTCTAGAGGAGGTCTGTCTAATATTATTTCTAGAAGAGAAAGAAGCATCCCATTGGTAATCTACTGTAACACACAGAGGATGAGAGCTGGGAGAGGTACATGCCCTTATAGCTTTGCCCACCAGAGGGAGGCAAATGCAAACAGAAATGTAGTTTTGCCTGGCATTCCATTTTTCATCAACGTTGTTTGCACAGATTCAAGACTGTATGGTTTCTGGGACTTCTGCTAACAATTGTACACAGTAGAATTTATCCCTGGCATTTGTTCTTAAGACAATTAGGCTCACAAACTGAGTCGGCTGCCGTTAGTCCATAGATTGCTGCATTACGGCTTAAATCCATGTTGCTTTGGGTGGTCTTTTATATTGGTCTGAGCTACAGCATTTTGAATTAGATTTTGAAGCCCTCACATTTGTGGCAAGACATTGTGATCTAAGGCTTTGATTCAGGTGCATTTCTAAAATCACTGAAAAACTGCTAAGAAGAATGCACTTTAAAATAATATTTGACTTTTCTTTTGCCTTGCCACAGTCTCTCCCCCCACTTCTCTGGTGTCACATATGATAATATAAAACAAACCAAACTGCATTTCCAAGGAAAGAAGAGCATTTCAAAGGGCTGTTTCTGAAGCTTCCTCTAGCCTTCTTTCCCCACTTCACAGATGCCTTTACAAAGCACAGTTTGAAGCAACTTATTCTCCTCCCTATCCATGTCTTTCTCACTCAGTAGCTCTAATACACACTCTATCCCAGTGGTAGGTCTTGCCTGAAATACATCAAGCAAACTCATGTGTGCATTTACTATGTACAAAGTGCTATAGCAGTGCCAGAGCTATCAATTCCTTTAATTTCTTTTTTTAATACACAAAAAGTGAGTTCATTTCTCCAGGATGAGAAACTACTAATACAAACCAAGAAAGAACTCCTCAGCTCAGGCAAGTGCTTAAGGGCATCTGTGCCCTTGTCGTCAGCCTGCAGACAGCTACTGCAGCATAGGAGAAGGAGTCCTGGGCTCCATTTTCTGTTCTGTCCCACTGCATAGAATTTGTTGGGTGTGAACCCACTGACCATGCCCTTAACAGGAGCAAACATTTGTACTCCACTGGGTTCTGTAGCCAGACTACATCTCCCATAATGCATCCAGAATCATGTGACTCCCATGCTGCACCACACAGGTTGGTGAGTGGGGAATGTGCATTGTATTATGGGACACCTAGTCTACCAGAGAGCCTGACCCCTAGGAGAGAATGTGGGCTCAAACTACAAGGACCATGAGGCAATGTACTGATAGGGAAATTCAGTTTAAAGTTTTGTTGGAATGATTGGAAAGGAATCATTTCAGGTCAGGTCAACAAAATGAAATATTCTGAACTGAATTTATCCAAATGAAATGTTTCATTTAGATTTTCCCCATCAGAAGATCAAAACATTTTGGAAAAATTGAAATTTCCCTATGGAAAATGTCAGTTTTGCGGAGACCACATTTTCCATTGGAAAATCATTCCAATGGAAAATTCTTAACCAATTCTCTATATAAAACCTGATCATTATCCAACACTTTCAGCTGAGGCCTCCTCATAGTCAATGTTCCCATGTTCTATCTTCTTTCTTCTACAGCTCAAGCATTTTTCTTCCCATCTTTGGCCAAACCTGAATGCAACCTAGGTTTCTGTTTGGCTGTTGTCACATAAAGTATTGACATCATTCACCTTTCCTTCATCACTGAGAGACCCTAGCAGGCTGTGTTTGACCCATCTATCATATATAAAAAATCTAACAGAAAGATTTTACAAGCTAGAACTAATGCCAATTCCATATTCAAAATTGCTTAGCCTTGACCTCCAGGTGGATTCTAAGCCATTTTGAAACACAGCCATGGTCTTATTAAAGTTTTTGATGTTAAACAACATGAGAAAGATTTAGTGCTATTCAGAAGTCATTTGTTCTTTGAGAAATGTTCTGACATGTTGCCAGAGTCAGTGTGAGTGTCCGAAGGAAGCAAAATAAGTTATTTAATATTTTCCCTCACTAGAATCTTTGCATGGCGTTTTGGCTGCACAAAATGTACCTGCATAGAAACCAAAGATCCAAGGGTTTTTCCTAGCATCATGCAGGCTACATTGGGAGGAAAGTCACAAAAATGAAAAGAAAACTAACCAGGTCAAGGGCAAACACATTTTTGCTCATAAACGGAATCATCAATGGTCATGTGCTCCCAGCTGGAATACAGCTCAATATCTCTTTCTTTATTAAACCAGACTCATAGAAATAGAAGATGGGAAAGATCCACTAGGTCACCTAGTGAAGCTCCCAGCCAGCATAGGATAACTCATCAAAGTGCAATAAAACTCAGGTTTGCTATTTTGCTCCTAATCTTCAGTGAGTCATGCACCCTAGCAGATATATTAAACACACTTCTGTTATCTCTAGTACATATTGCATCCAGTCCCACTCCCTGTGTAATTTTCCAAACCATCTTTTTTTAAAAAATGCTCCTTGCAGGCAGGACCCATGTCACTATGACTTCTCCAGTCCAAGAGACCCTACATATCTACCTCCATAACCCCTATACAAGTTGCTCCTTCATTTATAGCCAACTTTACACTTCTGGTAGGGTCCAGTCATAGGCTCTGCCCCCGTTATGCAGGGGATTAAGAGTTCAAGAATACAATTTAATTGATCCAAGGTATCCCTACACAGCCATGATCAGTGCTTCAGCAAAGCCCTTCTCCTTCTCTTTGCCACCATTTTTAACAGGGCAGACAAACCTTTGCACATGAACCAAGTGAACCAATTTTGCACCAGTTAGCCATATAAATGGCATCATTTGTGTCACCCACTGATTGCAGGCAAAAAGTTATGGGTGAAAAATTGTGCACACAAAATATGGGACAGGGCTGGAATCCCTTATAAACAGACCTGATTAACACATTACCATGTACAGAAGTCCTCATTTTGGTTACTGTGTTTCTTACAAAGGGACAACAGTATGTTTCTTATTTGCCTTGTACACGGTCTCTGAGGCATATTAGAGACCCAGCTATTTCGAAAGGGTTAAAAAAAGAAGAGAAACACATTGTAAACTCTATGCACCATCTCCTACCATTAATTATTCTTTGCACCTTTGTGAATTTCATTGAGTTTGCAGCTGGGCAACAAAACCCATCAACAGACCTTAAACTATGGAGACATCAACATATAAAAGGATATTACTTGGTGCACATACTGAAGGTAAATTGTAAAGAGAAAAGAAAAGAAAGAAGATCCCAGATGTTACACAATTACAGCTCTCCGAGCTGGAAAGGGTAAGTCTAAGACAACAATTGGTAGGGAAGTTATGCCATCACGTTCAGCCATTTCAATAAAGCATTGGCACATGCTGATTTAGATAGCAAGGCTTATATACAATTGTTGGAGTTTAATGTGATGTCAGCACTGCTGGAGACTTACAGCAGCATACACGTTTAACTCATTAACAGGAATTGTGTTAATAATCTGACTTGACTGTTTAGGAAAGCGCAAAATACATCCAACTTGAAAGCCAACTTGTTTCCTTTGTCTCAAGAGGAAATGAAGCAGATGAGCCATAATATACACAGCGGCTGCTGATGTGCAGCCTGCAGTTTGAATGGAGTACAATATAACACTATAATATAAGCTGATTTTCAGGGGCAGGATTGAATGTCTGGTTTTTACTTTGCAACTTGTTGTTCATTTTAGGTTGCTTTCACAATCACTTGGAAAAGCTCATGAATGGTCGTTGTACCAATGTTCCAAAAGGCTGAGTGCCCTACCCACAGGACCACCCTGCCCCTCATATCTTAGAATATAAGGTTAGCATTTAGAAACCCTGGAAGATCAGAAGGTTCTATTTTGGATGAGAAGGGGCAACAAAGTATTTACTGAAAGGGGATGGCAAATGGATATTCATGGCTGCCCATGGTTATATAGGGCTCTCTACAAACTCTGAGGGAAACCCTTGTACCCATCACGGTGTCATGTAAATGATATCCTCTTTTGACCCTGATGCCACTGAGGAACCCCTGGGAATTGGGGTTGCTTCACACTGCAGTGCCCAAGTGGCCTCATCCCTTTTTCATGTTAAATCAGAAGGGTTCATTGTAGCCTGAGCCATTACCGGTGCATTTGTGGGACTGCACAGCCTTCTGCATAATGGGAGACAGGTTTTTATTTCTGATTGGGTCTTGGTAAAACACATTTCTCCTAAAATTGGCCCATACACCTGCTACATTTGAGTGTAAATTAATTGTATTAACAGCTCTTTTTCTACACCGTTTCGTTCAGCAAAGCCATGACAGCCTGTTTCCTCAACAACCAGAGCTTCAGAATGTCATTGTGCTGAAATCCAATAGCTACATAACGCCTAATTTTCCTCTCAATTGCACTGGTGCAGGGAGAGCAAGATAACAGTTGACAGGCAAGAGCTAATGTAGCAGCGAACAGGCTAGACCACAGCTCCCCCTTCTCTCCTAAAAGCAGAGAGAACCCCCCAGGTCCCCTGCCAGAGTTGTTTGGGCTATTGGTGCTCCCTGATAGCTCCTTTCCTGTTTGGCTGGTGAGAACTCTCCCTCCTATTTCAATCGCTGTTAACAAATTTATTAATCTCTAAGGTGCCTCAAGTACTCCTGTTCCTTTCACTGGTTACTAGTATTCAAAGGGTCCAACTACAAAGGACAGAGAGGTTGCGTTAGTCACCCGTAGAATTAAGAGGAGGAAAGTATAGGCCGAAGCCCAGGGAAATGTTGTGGCGATGAGAGCTATTAGATAGTAAGGGAAGTGGCAAAAGCTACTACTTGTGCTATTTAAAACATGACTGGGCGAAGCATTAGGAAATGTGCTTTCGGGAATGGTGAGGGGAGATGGATTAAATGACCAAGTCTTTTTTCCTGTATCTATAATGTCTATAATTCCAGGAAATCTACTGCACAAAACTTCATCTGATTTGAGCTTACAGCAGCTGCCCCTTTACTACAATCAACATGTGTATCCTTCTAACTAGTTCAGGGATCGGCAACCTTTGGCAGGCGGCTTGTCAGGGAAAGCCACAGGTGGGCTGGGACAGTTTGTTTACCTGCAGCGTCCACAGGTTTGGCCAATTACAGCTCCCACTGGCCCAAGGTTCGCTGTTCTAGGCCAATGGGGGCTGCGGGCCTACGGATGTGCTGCTTCCTGCAGCCCCCATTGGCCTGGAATGGTGAACCATGGCCAGTGGGAGCTGCAATCGGCCGAACCTGCAGACGCTGCAGATAAACAAACCGTCCCGGCCCGCCAGCAGCTTTCCCTGACAGGCCGCATGCCAAAGGTTGCCGATCCCTGAACTAGTTCTTTGTTCTTGATTTTGCTTCACTGATTATATAGTCTGACAGTTTGTAGGCAATAACCCCAACTGAAAAAAGTAATGTATCTATCTATCCAAGTCAGTGAGTGAGAACTAGCTTGCATCTGGTATGCACATTTCTCCATGAATCATTATTAGACCCAAATGCATCCAGTGTGGTACTCATGGAACCTTTAGAATATAAGCTCCTCAGGACAAGGATCTTTTGCTTATCTGCACATTCCCTTTGTTGTACAGTGCTGTGCACATAGATGGCATCAGATCAATATATATTAATAATGCAGTCATAACATATTGCCTTGTTCTGCTGATGCAAAGTAGCCAGGTGAGCTGGTTATAGAAAGAGTCTCCCTAAAATTTGTTGCACTAACTTGGACATAAAATAGCCCCCTTCCCCTAGATGGGCATTTTTTAATTTTCTTCTTCTGATCAGTGCATCCAAAGTGGGAAGATCTGTTTGCATTACATTTTGCCAGCTTTCTTACCACTTCTTGGGGATAAAATAATAAGAATTGAAATATTTTTAAGACACTGATGTAATAGGGACCACTCATTCATTGACGCTGTCCCTTGTTTTAATATTCCTGGTCAATTCCCCTTGGATAGTAAAACACAGTATATAGTAGCAGGAGTTGAGTGACGATCAAAAATCATAAAGCAATTATATTAGGCCACAAAAGGCTTTATTTTTTCTGCATAATGATAGAGCTGAAAGCTTTTCAAGTTTTAAAAAACCCTCTATTTAAAAAATAATTTAAAATTTCGATTGTATCTTTGCCTGAATTCTAAAGTTTCATTAAATGTTAATAAAACCTTATGTCTCAGTCACTGCAGCATGTAATTTAATGATTATTCTGCTTTTATGCTGTTTATGATGAAAGAAGCAAACTCTGCCTTGCAAGTCCATTAATAACACTTTTAATTTTGAAAGTACTGAAATACACATATTTCGTAGACCACTAATTTCCCCCCGAGTCTTCGCAGCTTCATACAAAAAAGTTAAATCTTTTAATAAAACACCTCCTAACTATGATTTCATCTAGTAAATATGATAAATTAGTTGCTGTGACTGCTCTTTCAATGCATATCCTTCTTCGCTTGGTGACAGAAAAGTGCAAAACTGTAAAAGACAGGAAGACTATAAATTCTCTCAAGTTGTTTTGTTTGGATTTCTATTGTCGGCTCTCCCTCTTATGTCTCTTAGGTCTTGCAGCAAAATATTGTTGAAAGACTGAGGAAATACTTCTTAGAGGTTGAGGCTTTCAGAGAGGGGAGATACGTTTCATTTTTATCACATAACTGACTATAATTGCAGGTAATTTTTCTTCCAGACTGTAATCACCTTATTGGTGTCTTAAACTGTTCCACTGTGCATACTGTGTGGGGCTCTCTGTTAGCATTGTACATTATTAAAAAATAATACACACACACACACACACTTTTCTGCAAAGCTGTATCATAGAGTTAACCTTAATATTTAGCCAAACCCCAGGCAGGTGGTAGCAAAGCCTTAAGGAGACATTGGAGACGGTCTGTGAACCAGGGATGGCTACTACTTTTGGGGTGCCGTGACATCCATTAGAACTGGTGTGGGGTGATGCTGCCCCACCTGATCCTGGTTTTTTTCCCGTCCTCCAAGGTGAACATCATAGGGATAAGCCAGTATAGCTTCTGGAAAGAAAAACTGAGCTTAGTCTATACTTCAACAGTATTAATAATATAGTTGAAAAAGCAGAATAAGTCATATATATTTGAATTTTCAAAAAGCCTCTGACAAAGCCCCTTACAGAATACTTTTAAGGAAACTGAGCAGTCCTAGAGTGAGAGATGAAGATCTATTCTGGGTTAGAAACTGTCCCAGAGACAGCAAGCAGAGTAGGACTAACTGGTTGATCTTCAACATCAGCAAGTGTTAATAATGGTTCTATAAAATCAGAAGTCCTAGGGTTCATACTAGGACTGTTTGACATCTTTATTACCTGGCCTGGAAAAGAGTGTGACTGGTGAGGTAGCAGGGTGTTTGAAACAGAGACCCATTAATGGAAGTATACAACTTATTGTATATATTCCAATATTTGCATCACATCCAATGCTCTGGGCACACTTCACTTGGCTTTAGTTTAAAAGCAGTAACATTTCCCTAGCACAGGAAAAACAACCATCACCATCACCATGGGGGATGCACACACAGCCTCCAATACTCCAACTATGCAGGTCCGAGACAGGGAAATCTCAAGATAGGTACCAGAGCCTGCAGTGGGTGAATAGCCTGCACAAAAGAGGAGAATTGTTCCTGAGCGTGGCCGGGATTGCACACACGCTATGAATGTGTAAAGGGAGTGAATTCCAGAAACAAGGGTGTGATACTGGAATGCTCTCCCCTTTACTCCCTACTTTTATGTGTTTGAATGGGGGAGGGGGGCAGAGCTAGATTGAGTCTCTGCAGTAGCTGGGAAGATAGGCCATTGTAAAACAGTAAGTAAAGCAGTATTTTGAATTTCCCAGGTAGATGACTGGCAGCCAATACATAGAATGGGTTCAAACTACTCTTGCTATATACACCTTCTAAGCAGGGAAAAGCCACACATTCAGCACAAGCTGGAGAGCCTGCATGGCTCCCACATTGCAGTCAGAGAGTGGGAGAGGTAATGAAAACATGGTCAGCTATGGCAAGGTTTGCATTTGAGATGAAAGGACATAATTGGCGGTCCACCAGTAGTTGAAAAGTGTGTGGTTTTGGCAACTGTAGCAATCTGGGAACCTATGACTGGGGATGAGTGTAGTAAAGCATGGAGATTACGACTCCCTTTGATGAAAGACAGACAGATGCATTCAATTGAGGATGTGGCCAGTTCTTGCACCAATCAGTATCATCACCATCTAATCTAGACTCATCTTAAATTTTGCTGGCTTTTATCCATGTCCCTATCTCTGGCAGACGTTGGGTGAGCAAGGAAATGGCTCCGTCTGGGTCTGATGAAAAAGAGTTTCATGTTTCCTTCCCGCGACCCTCCCCCGGCCCTTAAAGATGACTTAGATTCCTCCACATGTTTCTACTGCTTTTTTTCTTTTAAATCATTTCCCTTCTATGTGCTGGAGCAAGTTCATTACTGCAAGCAGGAAAGCTAAAAATATATCAAAGAGCCTCTGTGGAAAACAACATCTTCACAGAAGAAACTCTCAAGTGCATTGATCTATCCATCTATCTAGCCCTGAAATTCTTCACATATTGACCTCCTGACACAGCTCATTTTTGTGGAGAAAACTTCCCTGAATAAGGCTATTTTGTTCTTTCCAAATTCTAGTTTGGTTTTGTTAGCAGTCTAACCGTTAATAAGGGTAAGGGTTTTTGCAGTCTCACCATTGTCATATCCATTTGTGTTTTAATCACAATTCAAAAACCCATTTCAGGATATATTTTCACTACAATGTTGCCATATTTGGTGTTTTCCTTTCTGAGATTCCGGTTACATCATTCACAAAGCAGCTGATTCAAATAAATATTGCACTAGATAATTGCTAGTATTTTTCTACAGAAAAAAAGCCTAAACTGAAGAGTTCTCATCAGATTAGAATTTATCCCAAAGTCTGGGGAGCATGAGGATGCGTGCACAATTTCTTTAATTTTCTTGCAGAAACTCAGGAAGGAAGGAGGAAAGCAGAAGTTCTTCAATGAAGCAGAGAGAGACATTCAGAGCAGCTTTAGGGATACAATTGTGTACTGATAAAGTTCTTGGGTTAGTGTTGGAAGAAAGTGATTCTTTCTGCGATTCTTTCCTATTATAGGAGTGCTTGGATCCAGGGATTTGTTTTTTTATCTCTGATTTCAAGTACATGAATTAGAAGTTAGAGTTAGAAATTAGAAGTTAGTTTTAATCTATTTCTGTGAGGTCCATCATACATGTTTTTAAGGGCCCATTTCTAAGTACATGTTGAGACATTTGTGTATGTGTGTGTGTGTGTGTGTATCTTATTTGCATTAGAGCCCGTGGTCATTTCCTGATTTACACCAGTGGAACTAACTCCACTGATATCAATGGGCCCTACTACTTTACACTAGGAACTCCTAACTGTTAAAGTCCTGTTCAATAGGACTGATGGTTAGTGCTCCAAATGCAAATGCTGGAGTTGCAACCCACTTTTCTCATCCATTAGCTTTTCTCTGTTCTCTCTGCGTGCCCTGAAGGTTCTCAGAAGATCAAGCATAATATTTACTGTTGACAAGGTGAAAAAATAGTTGGCATTTCTGAGGTAAATCACACGTGCTGCTTATCACTGTCCACACACAAAGTATCTTTGCATCTGGAATAATAATAGGCCAATTTCACTGTTTATATAAGGACGCATGTTCTGAAAGAAAAAAAAATCTCAAAATGCCAGCCTACAGAATTTGACTAATAAAATTTTAAATAATTCCCATAAACCTTTTCAGGTGACAGAATTAACATAGCTATTTTCTACCTTTGTCGTGAAGTGATTTAGTATAGCTTTCCCCTTTCTTCTCATACTCTCAAACGATCCATAATTGTAACATATTCACTTAGTTTGTTTTTCTTCCCTGCCACCAACAGCTGGATGATGGATGACTGCCAGGCCTGACAACTGTACAACACCTAGACCAGCCTGCTAATAGTCAATTATTTGGCACTGCGATAACACCTTCTCCAGTTCTGGCATATGCGGTCTTTGTTCAGATGATCCATAATTCCATTCGTGACAGATATCCTACCGAATGCAAGTAGTGTCTGTGACAGATATAGCAATTTCCTGCAATATGCTTAGGAGACCTTGTTGAATTAAGTTTAAGTATGTTTGGGGTCCATTGCATTAAATTAATGGTTTATGTATTATTGTGGGCTGGGATTGTATGTAATCTCTTGCTACAGAGGGGATGGAATGTGTACCCTGGGAATTGTTATGAACAATGTTAAGAGGTTTGTTTGGGGAATCTCTAAGGGGAGGTGAATACCAATTCCCTGCCTCTGGTTATGCAAAAACCCAGCCTTTTGAAGCTACGCCCCAAGGAGAGGACCATGATCTACTGATTAACTGTTCCTGGAGTCTCAAGATCAAAGGCCTACACTGTATAAAGGAAAGACCAACCTACTCATGTGTGGGCTAGTTCTGAGCTAAGGCTGTTATGAACTTATAATCACAGAAGCCCTTGGTGGGGCTTGAAGGACTGACTCATACCAAAGCCCTTGTTGGAGTTAGTAAGCCTCTTAGCATGCATGTATGTTTTTATTGTTTTTAGTACATTTTTTCTGTAATGCTTTCACCTTAGAATAAATGTGCTTGCTTAGAAAGAGCTGTGCGGTAACTTTTGACTGCTGGCAATTACAGCTATTCATAGCCTTCCAAGAGAAAGCAAAGTGCAGACACTGGTTTATTTAGGCAGTCTGGCTTTCTGGCGATATCACAGTGTAGGCAGGGAACTGAGGAGCTTGGAAAAAACCCAGTCAGGAGGGAGCAAGACCTGGGTCTCTACCTAAGAGAGATGATGGCTGAGGAGCCTGGAGCCTAGAGTGAGTGCCTTTGGTAGACCATGCTGCAGTGGCTTTGGTAGACCATGGCAGACCAGGTGCAGTCACCAGAATCTGAACAAACTGCAGATGAAGACGCCGCTTCAGCAAAATCTTTAAATATGGCCTCAACTTTAACCATATATTTATATATTTTTCTGAAATGGGGGCTAAATTTTGCATAGCAACCATTAGACAGCCGAATGGATTTGTTTTGTTTTGGCCCCTTCACAGATAAATTATGCTATAAATATGCAAACACCCAAAATGGGCACCTAAAAACATGTAAATTCAAATTTATGCCTGAAAGTTTAAAATTGCCATGTCAGAGGTTCACCACTCAACTCTGTAACAATCTCTGCTTACCTGACCCCCCACTATAGAAGATCCCATTTCATGATCCAATTTGAAAAGTAAGAATTGAGCAAAATCAAGTTGGACATTTTTGAGTTACCAGAGAAAAGGCCCAATCATATAGCTCCAAAATAGCTCATATGTTGTTTTTTTAAAAAAGAGAACTTGTGCATTAATGACACCTCAATACAACCTCATTTCTTTTGCTATACTTACAAATGTAAATTAATAATTTTGCTTAAAATAGAAACCCACTATTTTATACAAGAAAACTAATAATGAGTGTTTAGTATGAGGTCTTAGTGGCCAATGGCTCGGAAGTAAATAGACTCTACCCAGTCAAGTCTTACACTATGTCAAGATATGCGATATCTAGGTGTAACTGGACCTTGTATACATTGATCAATTCTCTTTTTTCAGTTGCTGTTATTTTGTGAGTTGCCGATCGTGCTACTGGACTTCATGTGGGTGAGCCAGAGTGGAGCCAAGTCAATTAATCTCAGCAGGAGTACAAGAGTCGAATGTGAGGATCCAATTGCAGGATGGGGCGACAGTCTGTGTCTTTGTACACACACATGGAGATTGTCACATGTCAGATGAAAGGTAATAACATTTAGCCATATATATTTCAACAAATAATACATCATTGATGATATAAATCTTAATAAATAAATTTGAACCAAACTTATTTAAACTTATTTAAAATCAAATGCTTCACAGGATACTCAAAACAATGTTCATCTTTACAATACATTGACTTTCCCAATGGTCCTGATCCAAGGTCCATTGGAAGGGACTCCCAATGGGAGTCTTTCCACACACTTTAGTGGGCTTTATATTAGGCCCTATATTAATTCTTTGCAAGTAATTATTTTCACATTTCCAAACGAGTTGCAAGGACCACTGAAGATAGTATTTTCTCCCTGGTCATTCGCCCTATGACCTCTGCAGTCACAGTATAACAATGTCCTTTTTATACAGGGGTGGAGCTGGTCTAATACAGCCAAGAAAAATAACCAAAGAAAGATAAAACCCATTTTTCCAAGGTAACCAATTGAGAGTTTTCCCCCCCTGAGAATCCTGTGAGTGGAAAGCACATAAAACAGCCGTATTCTAAGCAATATTTATAACTTAATTCCTGGTGAATCTCCATTGACTTCAGGCGAATTACACCATGGTTAAATTTGACCCATTGCATTTATTTTTAACAGATTCAGAAAGGCAAGAAACCATCATCTAATATTCATCCCATCCCTTCTCACGAAAACAACTCACAGAAAGGAAAAAAACACCCACACTTTGTAAAATTGTGTCAGTTTCAACAGGTGGAAATCTTGATGCTTTATCCCCTCTGACAAAGCATATTTCTTGGGGCTTGTCTACACTTGAAACACTTCAGCGGCAATGCTGTGCCATTGTAGTGCTTCACTGTAGACACTACCTATGCCAACGGGAGGGGTTCCCCCACCCTCGGTCATGGAAGAATGATCTGTGTGGATGTAGTTAAGCAGCCCCATGAGCGATGTAGTTAAGCAGACTTAATTTTCTAGTCTAGCCCAGGCCTCTGCCAAGGTTTCTCATAGCTCATAAGAAAAGAGGCAGCAATGGATAGCACAGTGATTCTGCTGGCAATTATGCCTAACCCACAGTGTTTAGAATTAATGCTGGCTACATTCGCACCCTGTATATACCATAGATAAGTTAGGTTTCCTCCACATCACTTGGCAGGACCATGTCAGTAGAAGGAGTTTTTAAAAACAAAATAAAACTGTGTTTAATAAATGATTTCCTAATGCAGGGAGCAAACTGTAGAGTTGACCGGGGCCAGATATTTGTTTGGGACACTTGGGCTATCCAAAGCCTTTTTGAAAGAGTGGAAGATAAAACTGCTAGCATCTACTCGTACAGTCAATGAACACAGGCAGAAAGCAGCTGGCATCAACATCTCATCCACTGTAGTAGAAACATGCTTATGCAGCATTTTCTCAGTCAGGGATTAAAACAAGATGCTTAACACAGTTCTGTATTTATGATACAAGTATTTAGAGCCCCTTGGCTTTGAGTTCGAGCCCTGTTAGCAAAATATTAGTCTTGAGCTTGCAGTGTGTGTAGAGTTCTAGATATTTGAAATTGGCTTATCTGAAGGTTTCGGTTTCTGTGGAAAGAAACAGATAGGCTCAAGCACGCAGTGGTAAAATCAATAAGTGTTTTCTCTCACAACTGCTAAGCAAAAAAGAAACAATACAACTGAGTAATTAATTTTCCCCAACGAAAGCACAATTTTGAGATTTTCTATAGCTGAAATGAAACCATGTATTATCAGGCTTAATTTTTTTCCAGTCATCTTCTTTAGTTTCCCAGGACAGATGACATTTTTAGTTGCAAAAGCTATGCCTGGAAGCTTGTATTCTTATTAGCGTCAAAAGCATACAACAGCAGATAAGTGATTTTATCGTTTGCTCTGTGGTTTTTGCTACGGTGTTGCCCTTTCACTAGAAAAAGCTATTAGTACAGGGCAACATCCAGAGGGAGATTTTGTGGTTATCTGCCTAGCTTCTTGTTTCAGTAGGCAGGCAAATGTTTCGTGGTCTTTATTTCATTTCCTTTTGCATCTGTAATGATTATGAATTGGTTATCGTAACTCCTATCCCTGCTTTGTACATTTTTAAGGATTTAAAAAGACATTCATCAATTCAGACACAGAGAACACTTGAAAGAAATTGCATTTCACCTCGCTTATGTTCTTATGTTCTACCTCACTTAGGATTAGGGAGGTAACAAACTTGGTGAGATGCTCAAACAAAATAAAATTTAGGAAACACGATAAGTAGAACTTGTTGAAATATGTCAACCAAAAAACTTTCCCACTGGAAAAGATGATTTTATTGGAATAAACATTTTCTCATGGGAAAATGGTGACACTGCCAAAAATGTTCAATTTTCCAGTGTGAAAATTCTAAATGAAAAGTTGAATGTCCAATGGATATTTGGAAACTAAATTAAATTTCAACTACATGTAACTTAAAATATTTTGTTTTGATACTTGAACACCAAAGAATTTTATTTTTTTCCATTTTGGTTTTTAGATTTTCAGGAGTTTTTTCCTCTCCTTTTGTGCTCCTCTCATTTCTCCCCCCGCCCCCATAGTATAAAGTTGGAAAACAATACGTAAGTGTGAAAAAGTGAGGCAACCCCATATCTGATCTGCTCCAATAATAACACAGTTGAACAGGATTGTCACTTCTAGAGGCTGTTTACATTAAAAAAACAGTATATTGTGGGAACAGCAAAGGCAGCCCAATAATTAAAAGGTGATAGGAAAAGCCAGGGCTCACGTTCCCAAATGTGTGAATACACAAGTTACTTGCATGCCAAGTCCAGTACATGGTGAAAATTAGGTTGGCATGTGCAAATACTCAATTTTTATGTATCCACCAGGCATTTCACTGGATCCACACACATTTCTGGAACATTTGGACTCCCAAATCTTTGATTCAAAAACACATATCCAGTTTCTTTCTTTCCATTTGTTTTTAATTCTCAAAACAATAATAGCATCCAGATGTTCTGACAAAGGCCAGTGGTCCATGTCATTCACACACTCCACCCTGTGCTTGAATGAATTAAATGAAAGATCCCTTTGGGAGTGGATAAAAGTTACCAGAATCCTTACATTGTGTCATCCAGCCACCCTGGAGCTGTAAGAGGTCAGAGCATGATGAGGTTTGCATGCTAATCCCATGACATGGGACTGCTAGACACAAATGGCAACCACAAAATTGGAATCCATTTAAAAATATCAGGACATCTGTATAATAAGTGGTAGTGCCAATTATTTTACGAGGCACCCTTGGTAGTTTCACATTTTCTTTGATCTCAGTCCCTCTCATTTGGAGTTCTATCAAAGAGCAGTACAAAATTGGTGATGAATTGGCACTGAAATGAGATGTGGCTTGTACACTTGCTGACAACAGCAAGGAAAGATCTATTTGGAGTATGAAATAAAAATGAGAAATCCTATTTTACTATAATTCACTTGATGGAAAAATATTCTTGGGGTTAAAACAAACTGCACATAAAAGACATCAGGATTGTTTTCTGCCTCAGAGAGACATGCTTTAAAAAATAACCTCCCTTAAAACGAATATAAACGGAGGGAGCCACCCTCCAGATGAGTAAGACTTGGCAGGCTGAAAATTCTGATTTATGCCGTAGATCATAGGGAAAAAGCTCCATCATTATTAGTACTGATTTATTAGGAGGCATTGAAAGTAAAAGTAAAAAAAAAAAAAAAATCAAGTCATAAAGTTAGCAGGTTTATCCTGCACTGTGATATCCTTATTAATAGTAATGAGGTCCAGCATTGTTTCTTGTGCATGCCACACACAAAATTTTTTTTAATAGGAACTACACCCACTTATGCCTGGGCTGAATTTGGCTCATAAATTATGTAAGATAATAGGACAAAATGAAATTCACTGTAGGCTGCAAACTGCAGGCAGTATTCATAAACACTCATTAGAATTCCTAATAGCTATTCAGTTCAGCCAAGATATGACTTGATTAGGTATATAAGTATCTTCACAGAGAGAAAATACCAGGTAGCAAAGGGCTCTTTCACTTAAATGGAGAAAAGCATAACAAGACCCAGTGGCTGGACGCTGAAGCCAGACACATTCCAATTAGAAATAAGACACTCATTTCCAGCAGTGAGGGTGAATAACTATTGGGACAAACTAGCAATGGAAGTGGTGGATTCTCCATCTCCTGAGGTCTTCCAATCAAGACTGGGAGAGCCCTGAGTGGACACAAAATGTATATCCGTGGATGCGGATATCCATGGATATAAAGCAGATATCTGTGGATCTGCAGGGCTGTTTTCACAGCTGTGAAAGCAGGAGCATGCCAGGCCACCGCATGCAGGAGCCAGTGCCCAGCCCAGGCAGCTCTTCTGGCGTGGCTGTAATGCCCCCAGCCCTGTCCACTGGGGTGGGAGCTAGGCTCACCAGCAGCTGTCCCTGGCCACATTAGTGTGTGCAAGCGGCTCGCATGCTCCCAGGCAGGAATCCCTTCCCTGCAGTGGTGTGCCTGAGCCCTCTAAATAGTACCTGTTGTTAAGAACTCCAAGAGGACATTCTGACAGCTGGGGACTTCAAAAGGGGTCAGGAAAAGCTACAATCATTCCCTCTACATTCAGCACAAGGTGAGTTTCTTGTAGACAAATGATGTCAGCTAGAACTTCCTTTGGCATAACACCAATAACTTACTGTTTGGTGGCAGACAACCCTTCACATTCAGCTTGAGGACCTTAAGTACCAGACGTATGATTAGAAAATCATCATCTGGAACCTGTTTGACCAGTTGACCGAGATTTGTGGTCATCCTCAAATTCAATCTGCTAATTGGATTGTCCATTTCTCCAGACTGCAAACAAGCTGCAGCTGGGTACTTACAGGGGATGCACCAGGAATGCTAATCCCTTGAACCCCACGCAGGAAAGGATGTGCCACAGGAGAGAACAGACTAACTCTACATCATCGAAGAATCTCCTTCCACAGGGCTGAGTCTTCTGTGGCTGGGCATCCCAGCTTCAGGGTCATTTTACACCAGCAGTGCAGTGGAAAACACCCTAAACACTGGGAGAGAATGTGGGCCATTGAGTTTCTATAGCAATTACAATAACGTGTATCAATTTGTAAAACCCAAAGCCTTCTTTGGAGATAATTCATTAACAAAAAAGGGGCTATATTTATCAGAAACATTGTTCATTACAAATAATTAATGCAACAGTAAGAATAGAAAGAAGACTCTACAAAAATGTGACTATTAGAACTGGTTGGTAATCTTCTGTCAAAATGTTTTGGACAGAAAATGCATCTTCCACAAAAGCAAAATGTTCTACAGGAAAATTGAAGCAATATTTTGATTCAGGTTGGGTCATATCAACTTCAGTCAAAATATTTTGGTTTGTTAAATGCAATCAAAATGCTTAATTTTGGGTCAGTTCAACATTAATGCATGTTCACATGAGCCCATTATCTCTCCTGGGACTTGTAATTTGCGTGTTTCACATCCCCGTTCCCTTCTATGGGTCAGCTACGCTCCCTGGCTGGACTACGCTTCCATCATGCACCACTGTCACCCTCTGGTTGAGCCACCATGGTGCATTGTGAAGATGTAGTCTGGCTGAGGAGCCCACAGAGAATGGGGTCATGAGGCACAAACTACAACTCCCATGAGGCACTGTTGCAGCAAAGGTATACACAGATTAATGTTTAACCAAGTGGAAATGGAGAACTTTAATTCAGAAGTGGTGGTAAAATGAAATGTTCCAATATTTCCAAATAGAATTTTTTTTAAATGTTCCATTACGTGAAAAGTAATAAAGATATTTTAGAGTTTTGTCTTGATTTGGAATTAACATAAATTTAGAAATAGTGGAACTTCCCACTGGATAGAAATTCCAATTTTCTACTAGGTCTAACGACAAAGTAATATTCTGATCTGTAACTCAAAAACTTGCACCCTTTTTTCTTGTTCAGTAAAGAGAATACTCTGCAACAGAGAGCATTACATTTGTGATTGTACATCATTTTCAGGTCACAATCATGTTTAGAGGAAGATTGCTTTTGCCATTGAAATTACTGCTCCTCTGTGAAACACTGCTCGTTGGATACCATGAGAAAAGAGTCTCTGAAAGAAGAGGGACAAGCATCTAGGGATAGTCATTAACCCCTACATCACATCTTTTTTATATTCCTTCTTTGGTGTGGACTGAGGATCTGATACAAAGACTTTCTACTAACTTCAGTGGGTTTTGGATCAGGCTGCGAATGCTCAAGAAAGGGGTTGGCTGGCAGCCCTGAAGACTGTAATGCCCTTTTCTCCAAAGAACAAGTCCAGTGCAGGCAGCAATATGGCAATATTTCTCGTATTGCACAATGCTCTCTCCTTTCTACTCCATAAGCCTCAACCCTGAGCTGGAGAAGCCACCTTTAGAATCATAAAATCATAGAGTATCAGGGTTGGAAGGGAGCTCAGGAGGTCATCTAGTCCAACCCCCTGCTCAAAGCAGGACCAATCCCCAACTAAATCATTCCAGCCAGGGCTTTGTCAAGCCTAACCTTAAGAACCTCTAAGGAAGGAGATTCCACCACCTCCCTAGGTAACCCATTCCAGTGCTTCACCACCCTCCTAGTGAAAAAGTTTTTCCTAATATCCAAGAAGTCAGAGGATTCGCTCCTCATGGTCCATTCAATCCTTAGTGGTGGTAGTTTCTATGATGTGGACAGAACTCTGTTGATGGAATTAAGGTGGGTTTACATCTATCAAATATCTGTGTTTTCTAAACGGGGCCAAACCAGCAGAAAACTAAAACTCCTTCATTAGAACATTGGGATAGAGTACTAGAAAATATGACACAAGGACAATCTTCTGATGGTCTGGTATGGACTTAATGTCTTAGTTATTTTTCCTCTATGACTTCTATGATTATGATTTAGCAGCATGAGTCTTATTGTCTAAACCCTGTTCAGCTCTTTGGAAATGTCGGGATGCTCACCTTATCATAGGCCCAACTGGTGGGCAATTGTTTCCTGTTACAATCTATTTAAGGGATTCTGATTTATCTTCTTGATCTCTACCATAATGGGCTGACATTTTGCCAACCCATTGTCCTGCACTTTGAAACAGATGGTGTGGGCCCAAGAAAATGATCACATTCATATAACAACCCTATTTGTTAATGTCAACCTTCCTATTATAGATGCATTTTTCAGGTCTCTGTCTCAGTTCACTGTCCTTTCTACATTGCAGTTTAGTCATAGACAAAGGACTCTTCCCTCAGAGCTGGGCATAGAAGTGATCTCTTGAGGAGTCCATGACTGGATAGAAGTCATTGTTTGGTACTGCAGGCACAGCATGCTGAAGAATCAGAGAGGCCAGTGCAGAACAGGGAAGAAAATTGGCAGCATGTGACCTCTAGAAGAAGAAAGAGGAGAACCCATGTATCTCCAATGCAGATAGAGGTAAGAAACCATTTTCAGGCTCTCTGTACAGGTATTACGGTGGAGAATATTTGGAAGAGTCATCTGAGGGAAGGGATCAGGAGACCCATCGACCAGAAGGCATGGGATGCATTGTTCTAGGGATGGAGGTTCCATGACCACCACTCCCAAGAGGAGGAGAAGGGTGGTGGTGGTCGTGGACTCTCTCCAAAGGGGGATGGAGTCATCCATCTGCTGTCCAGACCAGGAGACTCGAGAAATGTGCTGCTTTCCTTGAGCTAGAATTCAGGATGTGATGGAGTCTCTGCTGAGACTAATCAAGCCTCGGACCTCTACCCCTTCCTACTTCTCCAAGTGGACACCAATGATACTGCCAAGAATGACCTTGAGCAGGTCACTGCAGACTACGTGGCTTTGGGAAGAAGGATAAAGGAATCTGAGGCACAAATCATGTTCTTGTCCATCCTCCCTGTTGAAGGAAAAGGCTCAGGTAGGGACCATTGAATTGTGGAAGTAAATGCGTGGTTAAACATTTGGTGTCAGAGAGGGGGGTTTGGATTCTTTGACCATGGGATGTTGTTCCAGGAAGAAGGATTTCTAGGAAGAGATAGGATTCACCTAACTAAGAAAGGGAAGAGTATCTTTGAAGGCCAGTTTGCTAACCTAGTAAGGAGGGCTTTAAACTACGTTTGCCAGGGGATGGTGACCTAAGCCCAGAGGTAAGTGGGATACCGGGAGGAAACACAAGGAGGAGGGTGCAACAGGGAAGGCCTCTTGATTCATACTGAGAAAGTAGGGCAATCGGCTAGTTATCTTAGGTGCCTGTATAGGAACGCAAGATGCCTGGGAAGCACGAAGAATTGGAAGTCCTGGCACAGTCAAGGAACTATGATGTGATTGGAATAACAGAGATTTGGTCGTGTAACTCACTTGACTGGAGCACTGTCATGGATCGGTATAAACTGTTCAGGAAGGACAGGCGAGGGAGAAAAGGTGGAGGAGTTGTACTGTATGTAAGAGACCAGTATGATTGCTCAGAGCTCAAGTATGAAAATGGAAAAAAGCCTGTTGAGAGTCTTTGGGTTAAGTTTAGAAGCGAGAGCAACATGGGTGATGTCATGGTGGGCATCTGCTATAGACCACCAGACCAGGAGGATGAGGTAGATGAGGCTTTCTTCGGACAACTAACAGAAGTTTACAGATCACAGGCCCTGATTCTCATGAGGGACTTCAATCACCCTGATATTTGCTGGGAGAGCAATACAGTAGTGCACAGACAATCCAGGAAGTTTTTTGGGAGTGTTGGGGACAACTTCCTAGTGCAAGTGTTGGAGGAACCAATTAGGGGACATACTCCTCTTGATCTGCTGCTCACAAACAGGGAAGAATTGGTAGGGGTAGTAGAAGTGGGTAGGAACCTGGGCAGCAGTGACCATGAAATGGTCGAGTTCAGGATCCTGACAAAAGGAAGAAAGGAGAGCAGCTGCATACAGACCCTAGACTTCAGAAAAGCAGACTTTGAGGGGGGAAAGGAATCCAGAAGAGCTGGCTGTATTTTAAAGAAGCCTTATTGAGGGCATAGGAACAAACCATCCCAATGTGCAGAAAGAATAGTTAATATGGCAGGCGACCAGCTTGGCTTAACAGTGAAATCTTCGGTGAGTTTAAACACAAAAAGGAAGCTTACAAGAAGTGGAAACTTGGACAGATGACTAGTGAGGAGTATAAAAATTTGCTCGAGCATGCAGGGGTGTAATCAGGAAGGCCAAAGCACAATTGGAGTTGCAGCTAGCAAGGGATGTGAAGGGTAACAAGAAGGGTTTCTACAATTATGTTAGTAACAAGAAGAAGGTCAGGGAAAGTGTGGGACCATTACTGAATGTGGGAGGCAACCTAGTGACACATGATATGGAAAAAGCTGAAGTACTCAATGCTTTTTTTTGCCTTGGTCTTCACAGACCAGGTCAGCTCCCAGATTGCTCCCAGACTCCTTTCTGGTGCGTTGCTCCTCTTACCTTCATACAGCTTCCATAGTAAGCTAGATAGGTTTCCATCTAGATTTTTAGAAGGATACTTCTCACAGTGGTATCTGAACTAGACTGTTGGGATAAGACTCTGCTAACACAATGAGGACAAAGTTCTGTGTCTTTCCTTTTCAAATTCATAAAATAATCCTGGTAATGAATATAATAGTTACACTCTCAAGAACTCATATTTTAGCTTTGTAGCTATTCCTGCCTAAACTAAGTTAAATTAAAGGTCAAAAGTGCTGCTAAGAATTATGATCTCAAAGAAAATTGTTACTCTTTCTGGGAGAGCTGGTGAATGGGATAGTATATCCTCTTAAGTCACACTTTTGTTGTATAAGAAGCAATGAAAGACAGCTAGCTTAATTGTTAAAGTACATGTCTTCTAAAATGATATACGGTATTCTTTAGAACAGGCTGAAATGCTAAATTGCCATTCCATGAAAAACTCTGATGTTTCAAAACACCTTTGGGTTCCGAATTGGAATGAACAGAAAACAGTTTTTGAACTATTCAACACAACAAATGTAAAAAAAAATTATTTGTTCCAATCAAAATACATTGTTTAGATAAAATCATAGAATCATAGAATATCAGGGTTGGGAGGGACCTCAGGAGGTCATCTAGTCCAACCCCCTGCTCAAAGCAGGACCAATCAAAATATTTCATTCTGCTTTCAACTTTTTATGTGATAGATTATAAAATTTTAAATGTATAAACATAAAGTAGTTTTGAAATGAAAAATTGAAACATTCTGTTCCCATATGTCCAGAAATGGAACATTTCAACTTTATCAAAATGTTTTCAATTTTTTTCCTAAATGAAAATGGACACATTTCTGCAGAATGTTTCTATTTTGACATAACAATATTTTCTGACAGAAAAATGTCCCATCAGAAAATTTTTGATCAGCTGTAGTATTTATTGAATGAAAGATTCTAGAGAAAATTCTCTGCTGCTGTAAATGGGTGAAACTCCATTGACTTTGATGAAGTTTAATTCATTGATACCGGCAAAGAATTTTCCTCTTAACTACTATCTGTCCTGAAAGTTCTTGATGCTAACCTCTGTTACACCAAGATATTTACTCTGCAACAGATCTAATTCTTTTTCAAATAGATGTTCAGTCTCCTACAACTGAGGATAGCTCTTTTTAGGTCTAGACAGAATTGGCCAAATTTGTTCCTGCTGCCACTCCATTGAGTTCAACAAATTTACACCTGGGATGAATTTCACCCAGTGATTTTAATCAAAGAATCAAAAAATTTCAAAGCTTAGATGTGAGCAGGACAGACGACTGACCAAGACAAGACCAGGAATCAGTTGCACTATCTAAATGTCATGCCTTGCTGAAATGTATAAAGACAGGCAAAAACTAATAATAATATACAATTAAATAAAAATTTGCCCTTGAAGATTTAAGAGTATGCTGCTCCCATGGAGCATATTAAGCTTTGCATATAAACCAGTTATATTCAAACTACCCATGGAGTATCAAGGGCAAAAGGATGCTGATGTGAAACAGATAACAAAATGGACCATCTTTGTCATTTAAAGCAAAATATTTAAACTGAAGTCTAGTATATCTGATGATCATAAAGTTTCTGGCTTGATTTCAGTATGTACAAACAAGGTGGAAAGCAAAATGTTTGCCATTTATTTTGTTCAGAACAACCTTACTTGTTACCTTAAACAATTACCTTAAAAAAACAAAACCAACCTTTCCTCTTCTCCCCCCCAAAAAGAGTAAAATTTACTTGAAAGTATTTAAATAAAAAACCCACAAACACAAACAAAAACACCCTGAAAAATCTGATTAAAAAGGCATAATCTTTTCCTGTGCCCTTTGTTTGATGCTAGGCATTCTACAGGGAAGGTGGAAAATATGCAACGTATGTTTAGCTTTTAAGATTTAAATGTTGAGCCCTACATTCAAGGGAAATCCAGTGCATTCCAAACAAATCAGAGTATGTTGTTTTCTTGCTGGTTATTTTCAAGGGTAAACAATTAGGATTTGACTTGTGTAAACATTTTGTCCTGAAAAAGGCTTGAAAGAATTAGAAATATCTTTTTGTGTTATTTTATTTCATTTAAGAACAAGAAACTTTTTCTCTGACTACAATGCCAGTTTCCCACGGTGAATAGATTTTGGATACACACACACACACACACACACACCCATGAATACAGACCATGAATGTGAAAAGAAATGGTCACTGAGGATGAAGATTAACTCTTTTAAGCTCTTAAGTAACTTCAAACTTGCAAGAAACTCTCTACCAAGGGTGGGTCTGGCTCTAGGGTTTTTTGAGTTGCAACTTTAATTAAATTAGATTTAATTTAATAAGTTAAAATTTGCCTTCTTGGGCTAGCCTCATGATTCATGCACATCTTGTTTTTGGCACAGGCCCACAAAGCATACAAAGTTCCTCTAGCATACTCCAGTACAATACAAACAACAAAATGCAAGCAAGGTGCTCCATCTAAAACAGGGATCGGCAACCTTTAGCACGCGGCCCGTCAGGGAAATTCGCTGGCGGGCTGGGACAGTTTGTTTACCTGCAGCGTCCACAGGTTTGGCCGATCACAGCTCCCACTAGCTGCAGTTCGCCATTCCAGGCCAATGGGGGCTGCGGGAAGCGGCGCGGGCTGAGGGATGTGCTGGCCGCCGCTTGCTGCAGCCCCCATTGGCCTGGAACGGCGAACCGCGGCCAGTGGGAGCTGCGATCGGCCGAATCTGTGGACGCCGCAGGTAAACAAACCGTCCCGGCCCTCCAGCGAATTTCCCTGACGGACCGCGTGCCAAAGGATGCCGATCCCTGATCTAAAATATCAGGCAACAAGCAGCCTCAGCCCTGGTCTGCACTACAAACTTATGTTAGTATAACTATGTGGATTTTCCACACGCCTGAGAGACATAATTATACCGACAGAATTCCCCACGTAGACAGCGCTATGTCAAGGGGAGGGCTTCTCCCATTGACATGGCTACCACCTCTCGGGGAGGGGGAGTAACTACATTGACGGGAGAAGCTCTCTCGTTAGCGTAGATCGTGTCTTCACTAAGAGCCACAGCGGTGCAGCTGTGCTGCCGCAGTGCTGTAAGTGTAGACAAGGCCTCACTGTCAGTTTACTGAACAAAGACAAAACATATTAAACCAAGGGATTGAAAGTAACTAAAAACTAAGACCCAATCCTGCTTAACTGCACGTAGGGGAATAATCCCACTGGGTTCCACTGCAGCAGCATGGTACAGGGAGGCAGGTGGGCTCTCTGGTAACCAGGTTCGAGCCATTTAGAGATGTAGAGGTTAACTGCAAAGCCTTCCAGCACAGATACAAGGGCACGGGTGTCATATATTCTCAGTGTGAGACTCCATTTCACTCACAGCTCTCTTGCTGTCTCGCGGTGCAGCCACATGAAGAGCACATTTGTAGGTGTGCTTATGCCTTCGTGTAGTGCTCTAGGGCCCCATATTCACGATAACAAACACCTCCTGTGAGGTGATGAGCGCCTCCTCAACCCTCTGAACTCTCAGTGCTTTGCAGGAGGTGCCTGGCACCTTGTAGGATCAGGCTTATAATGGGGGCTAAATTGTAGAAACTGGACACAGCTCTACAGTGGGGCGTCCCACAACTGCCGGGGAATACACATCCTCCAGCGCATGTAAAGATGGCGCCTCACATACATGATTCTGTGGCTAGCCAGTTCTATCTCTGCACTGGCACAAGAACGGGTTTTGCCTCCCCTAGTCAGAGGATGCCAGGGGCCACTGACACAAGCTTGGTTACCACTGACAACTCCTCAAATTTGTGTCCCTGTTGCAATAACCCCTATGGGCCACTGTGGGGGCACAGAAGAATGGGTGTGAAATTCCATCCTAACCATGCCTCCTCTTACTCCATCTGCTTTGACCCAGTCTGCCTCCAGCCTGTGGTATTGGGGGGGTCTGTGCCTTTAAGGACTGAGCTTCCCAGACCAAGAGTCTGTGAAGCTCTTGTTGTTATGCATGCCCAGTTGGGATCAGACACAGAATAAAACAGGTCTCTTGTAAGCTCCTTAGCATTTAGTGCCACTGAACACTGCACACCCTCCTCTGCACACTTGAGGCAGGCATAATCTGGCCCTTTTGGAGATTCAGCACGTAAGAAAGGAAGCAATTTTACTTGCTTGGGAGGAGTTTTCACAGAAAACCAGGACATAAACAAGCTGCCCATTCAGAAATCAAGGAAACCCTTGCAGACCCTTGCTGGACTAATGAATTGCCTCCCATATTCTGCACCAGCATCCTTCATATATTGGTGCAAGCAGCATGTTAACATGAACTAGCACAAGATACTGTAATGAGAGAACATTGGAGACTAACTAACAAGTTCTGTACTTGCTATTCAACAGAAAACAACAGCCAGCTGGTCCAATCTGAAATTCTCCCTCAGAAAACCCCCCCCCATGAAAATGCATGGAACACATTCCATCCTGGAATACACCTTATTGACATCAGTAGTATTGCAGAGGGACGGAAGAACTGGAGTAAAGATGTAGGGATTGGGTTCCAGTGTCCGATGTCTAGCAAAACTGGAATAAGGTGGATTTGTCACAGCCTTGCTATCAATTATTGTACACGTTTCTTGTGGCTGGGGCTGGAAGACTATTATGTAACCTACGTGGTTTTGAAGGACTTTAACAACAGAGCTGATCGGAAAATGTTGAAGACCATGAAACTGACAGAAAAAGAGAAACAAAACTTGTGTATTTTTTTCCTTCTGTTTTCTCCCCAGCTGTGCTTCCTAAGGAAGGTTTGTGTCAAAAGTGAATGGTCTGAACTGTCTGCAATTCAGTCTCATCTGTGGTGAGTTTGCTTCACATATACTACGACTGGCACCAGACTAAGAACAGTAAGGAAATGCGGCAGCACTCCAGGTTGTTCCCTCCTGGGGTCGCTGCTATTAATTGGACAGACAAGAGTGTGTTCTGATGTTGGCCCCGGTGGAGTAATACGCACGCAGCGCACGGGAGAAGCCAGCATATTATGCAGCTCATTCTTGAAAGTACACTGAAGGCTTGTTTTGCTGGTACGCCGTCTTAATATTGCTCTTGTTCTTTAAGATCCACGCAGATTCATATAATAAGACGGGTCGGCACTGTTGTAGCTGTGTCAGTCCTAGGGTATGAGAGAGAGAAGGTGGATGAGGTAATATCTTTTTGTCACCCACCTTGTCTCTCTCATATCCTGGGACCAACACAATTACAACAACACGGCAAACAACAAGGTGAGATATTGAATTTTGCCACCTGAAATGGAAACTCCACAATATGAAGGTGAAGGAAGCCCAAAGTAACAGCGACATCTATTTTCTGAGCAAATGCAAGAAACGATTAGAAGATGGCCCAATATAAGATATTAATTTAACTACCTTGTCTCTCTCTCCTGTCACAAGACAGTCATACACTGAAGGCGTAATATGCCCCGTTAGTATATACAGTGGTGGATTAGCCACTGGGTCTATCGGGCCCCGGAGCCCTGGTCAGGTGGGGAAAGCCCCCATGCCGCAAACCCCGTGTCCAGGCAGCAGCACCCACCCCCCATCCCTGGCAGCAGCCAGAGGCGGCGTGGGAAGCCCCAGCACCCTGGACTCTGTCCCCTACAGCAGCCGGGGGGCAGCAGGGGAAGCCCCAGCATTGGGACCCCCACTGTGGTCCTGGGACTGGAGGAGCTCTTTCTCCCCACTGCGGCCTGGGGCTGCGGTGGTGGGACAAAGCTCTGGTCTTGGGGCTACAGTAGGGAAGCAGAAAGTGGGGAGACTCTGAGTAGAACAGGGGCAGGGCCCCGGGGAAGGGGAGAAAGGTGTGGGGCCGTGGGCGGGATCACATGTGGAGGGGGCGTAATAGGGGCAGGACCACAGGTGGAAGTGGTGAGAAGGGGCCCCTCACTTGCTCTGGCCCAGGGCCCCAGGAAACCTTAATCCACCTCGGAGTATATGTTATTTGGTCTCAACGGAAAAGGGGTAGAAAGTCAAAAGTGGGTCACTTTAATTGTCATAATTAATATTTGTTGTTTTTATTAAGGTTTGGAGGCATTTGACTTCAGGCACCCAAATAATAAATAATGATGATAGAAAATCAGTAATTCCATAGAATTCACACATCCTCTGCTGGTGTAAATTAGTGCAGACCCATTGACTTCAATGGAGCTACAGCAATTTACACTAGCAGATACTATGGCCTAGTGATTTAAAAAGTCTCATGGACTTTGTCTCTTTCTACTACCCTGTCCAGCGTCTGCTACTCTAGCACCGGCTTTCTCTCTCTTTCTCCCCCAATATCACCATTGGAGATAATCCCTGATTGTCCTAAAGTACGAAGGGACCATCAGAAAATTGTTTCTGAATGTATGTGGGGGTGGTAGATGGGACAGGAAAAATGATCACATAATTGGAAGCTGCAGTTGTGTTATGCGCCTCAGTTCCACAAGGCTGAAGCAAAGATCTGCAGGAATGGAGAAGAATTTAGTTTTCACCCAGAGTTTAAAACCCCACAGGTCTGATGTGTGAAGCTTCCCTTCTCTTAAGAACTGTACAGGAGGTGAGTGCAGCATTAAGGAATATAACCAACTTTCTGTTAACCTGGAATTTCAGTTCTGCAGCTTGGAAAATCATGTGTTAACTGCATTTATTTCATCTGGAACAGCTCTCTCAAATCCTCCTGCCTCATCAGCTCTCCACCTTTTCCAAACCTTCCTTGCCCCACCTCTTATTTTTTCTCTCATTGATCTAAAAGACACAACATGACTTCTATTTAAGCCAATGGGGGTGGAGGGAATTCAAGTTTGGTTGAATTAAGTCGTTAGTTACAATTTAATGCCCTGAGCCTGCAAATACTTATCCATGTGTAACACTTTATCATGCTATTTATTGATTTCAATAGGACTTCTCAAGGTAGTAAAGTTAAGCATGTACACAAGCGTTTGAAGAATCAGGGCCTAATGGTGTACAGCACTTACAATATAGTTTGTATGAAAGATGCTAAAGAAAGAGAGGTTGTGTTGTAAGTGCATTGTGTTATATAAGAGGCCTCACTATTTGCTCAAAATCTTCTCCCATTACTATGTTATTACTAGACAGATTTTGCTTTTCCAGGGGACAGCTCTATATAACATCCGGATACAGAAGTGGCATTCTGTATGACGGGGTAGGCAACCTATGGCACACGTGCCAAAGGTGGCATCCGAGCTGATTTTCAGTGGCACTCACGCTGCCCTGGTCCTGGCCACCGGTCTGGGAGACTCTGTATTTTAATTTAATTTTAAATTAAGCTTCTTAACATTTTGAAAACCTTATTTACTTTACATACAACAATAGTTTAGTTATATCTTATAGACTTATAGAAAGAGACCTTCTAAAAACATTAAAATGTATTACTGGCACGCAAAACCTTAAATTACAGTGAATAAATGAAGACTTGGCACACCACTTCCGAAAGGTTGCCGACCCCTGCTGTGTGATAACATGTCATGGAATCACCTGGGCACCATTTATAATATTTAGACTTCATTTATATATGATCAGTATTTTGCAGTTTAAATAAACATCACGGTAGTTCACTGACACTTGTAAAACCACAAGGCACTGTTTAGATTTCATCAGGCTCTTTGTTAAGCAATACAGCTGTGCATAAGCTTAGGACCGAACACTGGCACTCTTTATGTAGGCAAAATACCCATTAAAGTCAATGAAAGTTTTGTCTGATTGCCTGCAGAAGGACTGTAGGGCTGAGTCCTTGATTATGAACTGTTGGGATCAATAATACAACTGACCAACCAAGATATTTACACAAGCAATATTGTAACTCTTTTTCCTCTAAAAGGTAAAGAATGATTTTGCAGTTCAGGAGAGAGAGATTGTGGCACATTCATGAGGATATTATTGGTCCTGAGACATTGTTAACATTCATTAAGAAGAAATATGAGGCCACCAACCGTTGACCTTTGCAATTTAGTGCCTTTTCCCTTGTACCTTGGGGACAAAAACTAACTAAGACATAGGTCTATTTGTCACACTTACTGCTACATGAAATCAAGATTAACTCATATTTTTGTTTGCCCTGAGGTCAGAAGCCTGGATTTAAGCTAGTAAAAAGGCAGTTTTCCTCAGTGTATTAGAGCTGCCGTGGAATGAAGACGTTTGGATTCAGATCCAAGTGAAGACATTTCCAGAGTTCAGGAATTTTCAGATTCAGGGTCCTGGTTTGGGCATGGAGAGATGGGCATGAGCCAGGATCTGGATTCAAATCAGACCCCGGTAGAGTTAAAGCAACCAAAGATTTTTTCCAATAACTACAGGCCAAACCCCGATACGCTTACTCCATAAGAAGTCCTGTTGACTTCAGTAGGACCACTTGGGAGTAAGTTGCTAGTCAACATGACTAATAACAACACAATCTGTCCCTCAGTAAAATACTTACTTTCAGTAGTACTGATTCCAGTTTTCATTGAATTTTTCTGCACAGTCACAATTAAATTACCCTATGTTTAAACTAAATCTAAACCCTACTTTTTTGGCTGAATGTTCAAACATGCACACTTTTATACATGCACATGCTTGTCTTCTGCCATCACTTTAATCCTGTGGCAGACGAAATATTATCAACAAACAAAATGTTAGCATACATTTTGCAGCCACTTTGGTTTGACGGATCTATTTTATTTGGTTTTGCCCCTCCCTCACTTCCAAAAACCAGCTTGTCTCTGATATCTACATATCATTTGACTGTTCTCTTTATTTATGTCTCCTTTACTATCTGTTGTAGATTCTTTCTTGTGACTAATGATAGGTCTAATCCCCAAAACTCAGATCTGCATCTAGATTTTGGATGCTCAAGCATTCAATAGATTTCAGAGCTGGGGAGTTGATTGGGCTCATTTTAAGAAGAGGTTCTATTTGCATTTGTTTATAAAGCAATATCTCTAACCTAAACCTAGGCACAGGGTAGCACCATAAGGTGACAGAAGACCATACTTTTAGAAAGAAAAAGAATATTTAAAAAATACTAAAGTTAAGTTCTTGTAAAGATTTTTTTCAAAGTGGTATTGTTATTTATTAAGCCAGGATGAAGACAGCAGTTGAATGGGTGGTATTCATAGTTCTCAAATTATCTATGGTACATCAGCAAGACAGACAAACTATATAGCTGATATGCCAAAAAAAGAAGACTTCTAATAATAATTTTTTGTGTAAATGAAAGAAAATGCACAACTTTGCTTGAAGGCATGCTTAAATTAAAATCAAAAGTCTAGCGTTTATGTTAGTCAAGCTAACCCGCCCTAGTTCGGACACTTAAACTCTATCATTTTTTGCTGTTGGCGCCCACCAGAGAGATGTGGTTTTGAGTTGCAGGGTGTGGAAGTAACCATGGAAAAAGCATTTCTGTGGAACAGTGCTGCTTTATGTCCCCTGTGGACCAACTTGTATAGCAGCCATCTGTCTTCTGGTTTCTGTGTTTGGAGTAAACATTGGTAGATAAAACAGCTGAGGAACAAAACAGCTGAGGAACAAAAAGTTTAATTTTGATTTGTGTCCATATTTTAGGGCAGCAGGAAATTTATTTTAGCGTACCTCTACACTACAACTCACCGCCCTGCCCGCCCTGTGCCAGCAAGTCTCAGAGCCCAGGTCAGCTGACTCGGACTTGCACTACAGGGTAAAATTAGCAGCGTAGACAAACCCAGTGGGGCTGGAGCCTGGGCTCTGACTCCCTCCCCCATTGCTGGGTTTCAGAGCCCGGGCTTTAACCAAAGTGGGAATGTCTACACTGCGTTAGCCTTGTAGTGCTAGCCCTGCAAGCCCAAGACAGTTGACTCAGGCTCCGAGACTTGCTGCTGTGGTTGTTTTTTTGTTTTATTTTTTTGCAGTGTAGATGTACCCTTAGTTATTTTAATGGAAGATACAATTCCAGCATTATGTCAGACACATTAAGTGATCCATGAGGTGTATCAAGTTCTTGAACACGGTCTAGTTTAACTGAAATAAATCACTAACCACTGTATGGTAGTCTAGTTGTTTTATCTGTAGTACTAGGCTAGAAAAAGAAGCATGGAACTACCCCTCCAGTTTATAAAATAGAAGATACAAGGTTTCCTTTACTTATCCACCAAAGTCATTGATTGCACTGCCAGTTAGCACTAAAGCTAGATTACCAGCTGCACACATTTATCCAAAAATGACCAGCAAAGATTTGGGAACCTAACACTCAATCCGAAAGTTTTTGCAGTACGTCAGAAAAGTAACACGTTGGGCATACGGCCATTTTCAAAAGGATGTTCCTGAACTCAGCTGTTTTCTGGGACGTGGCCACACCCGAAGTGCATATACACTTCAGTGCTTGGTGCAGTGGGTCTGAGTGACTTCAGCAGGAGTTGGATCAGGGACTAAATAATGAAACAATTAGTTTAAGCCTATAACTTATGGAGTATCCCATTCAGCCTCCAACACGCCATATACCCATATATGCAGGATACAAGGCCTGTGTGTGTTCAGAGGCATAGCTATTTCCTCAATGGGTGTTTGCTCAGTGGTAGTGCATATGCCCTGTTCCAGGGGAAAATACAAGATGTATTTTGTGCATTACATATAGTCATTGACTGTCCTGTTCTGCAGACCTTACCCATCCAAGACTCCTATCAATGTCAATGGATGCATCTTGTGCCAAAGGAATGCACCATCAGAGTCTTGCTGACAACACGGGATTCAGTCCTATACTGGGATACATAGGGTTGTGCATTGTTTATTCCTGGAATAGTCTCTTATTTGAAAAACAGTACTTCATTCCAAATGCAGCTCAGGTCCTCATCTCAATGTATATTCCCCACAAGAAAAGCATGAAGTTCCCAGGATTTCCATATTTCAAACCGTTGGCCATGATCCCACTTTATAGCTCAACATTTAGCGAGAACTCCTTGTTTTCTGTGGATGGATAGATCTCTCGATATGCACCCTAAGATGGCATTTCTTTCTTTACAAAATATTGTTGTATTATGAGCTCATATCTAGTTTATCATAAACTCTAATCCGTTCATGTTGGTCTTTTCCTGCATCAGTGAATAAAAAGACCTGTAAATAAATTGTTGCTTTTCAAACCACACTTTCCCATTGTATATCTTTCCTTCCTTTTTTCATCTTTCTAGCATTCCTCCCATTTATGGTCCAGGATGACAAGTTAAGAAGTTGGGTTACATTGTCATGTGAAATCTGAACAAATATATTTATAGGGTTTTTGTGTGACTGAAATTCTATGAAGTATCCTTTCAATATATCAGGTCTCTGAGGTACGTCATTAATCAAAGTTCAACGTAATAAATCACTCCTTGTAAAACCATCTGTAAAAATCTTTCCCACTATGCTGCTGCTGATTAAAAAAATAAACACAGTTTGTCTCTTTAACGCCCCTTCTGTTTTAATTACCAAACCTGTATGTCTGACTGAGATCAGATTTTCTAAAACAGTTGATTCTTCTCCCTGTGCGATGAATTTCTCCCTTTCAGATAAAGCTTCAGCATAAAGAATTGATTGTCATTCTGGTCCAAAATGGCAACAGAAAAGGGCTTTTCATTTCCTCCCTTGATTACTGCAGTTTTTCAAGTTCTTTAATTTTTTTACCTCAGAGCTGAGGCCTGGAGGCCACCACATTTCTGAAAAAATCCTTTGGAAGAAGCATTTATTCAGCGCTTTCCTTTGAAAGAAGTTACACAGAACTTATCTGTGCCCTGAGTTTAACAAAAAGACTAAGAAGACAATAAAATATAACTATAAACAAAGTAGTTATTTATTAATAGTTTAGTGTAAATGTGAAAAGAGTCCGTACTACGAGAGTGATCCGAAATAACCCTCTACCAGATTTAATGGTGAACATAAGCTGATTGGAACCAGAGAATTCCCCCAGGATCAATGGATGAAAGAGACCTCCTGTGCTGGCTCAGCACTACCTCCTGTAGACAGAGGTGGGGGAAAGTGAATATTCGCCGACGTACCATCCCTGGGATCTTGTGGAGGGTTCTCTCTGGCTTCAGAATTTGCTGGGTCTGTTTTGTTCCATGGAGAATGAGAATAAAATTTGAAGAAAAGTCTATAATGAAAACCTTGTGGCAGTTTCCTCCCCCAAGCTTCCTCTTGCTGGCACAGGAGTCAAAGCCAAGAAAAAGAGGAATGTCTAAAGTGCTGCTCTAAACTATTCCAGGGCCTGGGATGACATAAAACTGGCCACAGGAGCGACAGTTGCAAATGGCTTCTTTGCACCACTCCTCTATCTCTAAAAATTAATCAGGTGTTGTAGTCTTCATCAGTAGATAATCCATAGGACTGTAAACATTCTATAGCATTTGCTACCTTCAAAGACAGACAGACTTGCATATGCATTCATACCAAGTGCAGTTAAAAAAGTTAATACACTATCATACAGAGCTACATAGGTAAGACAGGCAATCAGGGATAGACAGTATCAGAAACCGCAGAGAGAATTTTCTGAATGGCAAAAAACAAAACAGCCCACCAAACACCATCCATATGAGAGGAAAGCACAGAATTCACGATCCAAGGGAAACGGACATTAAGGCAGCTTTAAGCCACCCTTGTGGCTTCCCAATCCTGAGCTATTCTGCAGACTGAAGAGGCCCCAGCACTACTTAAAGGCAGCGATGAAGGCCTAAGAAACACAGCCTCCCTGAGCTGTCCAATAGGCCACCACACAGCATGCTATTGCCTCATCCCAAGACGCCCTCCTGCCATCCAGCTCCTCCCACCTACTCCAGATGTTTGAGGGAGTCCTCAGAAGGCAGCCTTACAGCTAGCATCCATAGTGCCTGTGTCAAGGGAATCTTCCCCACAGCCAGACTGGGACTTTTAGGGACCCTTATGCAGCTCCAACCCTTTTACGTGGGGGGAAAAGGGGTCTGAGCAGGGGCGAGGATCCATCCCTCCATGCTTCTTGTGCACTGAAGGCTTACAGAGGGAAATGTGATGACAGAATCCATGTAACAGTTCAAGTCCTTTGAAAAAGCAACTTGGGATGAAAGACAAAAACAAAGGGCTACCACAATAAGTTAAGATACGGACACTGCAAGGGAAGGCCCAACCAGTTTTGATGAAGCAAGAACCAAACCAAACCTTCATCTTGAAAGATGAACTAAAACCAACTCTAAATCCCTTCCGGAGGCTCAAGCAGCTCAAATACCCTTTTTTATTTTATTTTTGTAAACAAATTATTTTCCATTTTCAAGGGCGACTTTAGTTTTGGCAAGAGCAGGTCAATTAGTGACAAAAGGTATTCACAAGTAATTTGACATTTGATGGGAAACGAATTGTGAAAAACTTATTTGATAAATATCAGTCAACCATCTGTAGAGCTGGGCGACTAATGAAACAAAGATGTCTAATATTTTATTTGTTATTATTTCAGCAGCTCTGCTGGTTACAGGTGCCATTGTGTATGGAAATACTGATGTTCTGCAACAATTTCAAAACATCTTCTCACAAAGTTTCTTGCCCAGTTATGTAGATTTTGCTGTTAGATTAATGACTAGACAGTGGGAATCCTGTGTTTACTATACCAAAAATGCTCCCTCCCTAGTTACCTGAACCTTCCTGTTTTTCTTCCAGCTGTTGTCTTATCATATGTTTAGCCTGCAAGCTCTTTGGGAAAGGACTATATTTTTATGATGTCAGTACAGTGTCTAACACAATGGAATCCTGACCGCTGATTGGGGTCTCCATACCCTACTGTAATACAAAATACTAATATCAGATAAGCACCCTAAAGTTCTTTTGCTTCTCCATGCATTAATTCAGGCAAAACCTTACTAATGATATAGGGCCCAATTCAGACCTTCTCTGAAGTCAGTGAAGTTCCACCTACTTCCATCAGGTAGGAATTTGGCTCACTGACTCTTTAGGGAAAAAAGATTCTCCCCATTCACTTGCTTTCCCTGCCAACCCAGGAAAAGATACTAGCCTCTTAATCTTGATGTTATTGTGGCATTAAGTATTTTGGCTTATTTACCCTTAGATTTTCTCTGGCTATATTTTATATGTCCACTTCTAAGCCACTGGAAGGATTCCATTGCAAATGAAAATGAATTATGTATTAAACCCCCCCCACACACAGAATCAGTAATTTCATTCAGAGTAGTCAATTAAAGGTCACTTGTTATTGATTTTAGGATTCTTTAACTACCTAATTGCCCAGATCTTGTAATGTCACCAGAAAAGAAAAATTACCGTGACAGGTTTTCCTTGTGTTTGAAAAATGGCCTTTCATTTCTGAGTAAATTCTCTTCTGCAAAAAGACAAGCTGGTGCCTCCCAGTTAAATAGCTTTTGAATCCTGTTCTGCTAAAAGGGTGCCTTTTCCAGGCTTGTCAGTTGAAGGAAATTTATTCAGGTGGTCTCGGGGGAAGATCTTGGCAGTATATCAATAGGTCTCTTTTATAAGGAGACCTTTACTCACTGAGCTGTAACTTGGTCTAAGCCTGCTATGGCTTTTAAGTTAAAATACACACAAAATGTCTGTATTTAAAGCCCTCCATGCTTCAGCTCTGATTGTGAGTCTCCCAAGGAATTTATTAGCCCAATAAATAAAACAGCTGGTCCAACAATAATACATTTGTACATCGGTTGTTTTTTATTTTGATGTGACGTGGCAGAGATAAATATTCTAATAGCAATCTCTACAAACCCTAGTGGTGCATATTTAAAGCTACCTGGGTGTAATGAACAAGTTGTACCTTGCAAACAGAAACACCACGTGCATTTGGAATAAATGGCATACTGTAGGCAATATGGATCCTGTCCTGATGGAAAAGCAAATGTATCACATACAAGTTTACTAAGTCAGGAAATGTTGAGCAGCCGATCCATAGTACATATTGCCTTAAGCAGATTAACAACTTCTATACTAGGTTTCAGAGTAGTAGCTATGTAGTCTGTATGCGCAAAAAGGAGGACTTGTGGCACCTTAGAGACTAACAAATTTATTTGAGCATAAGCTTTCGTGAACTACAGCTCACTTCATCGGATGCATGCAGTGGAAAATACAGTGGGGAGATTTTATATACACAGAGAACATGAAACAATGGGTGTTACCATACACACTGTAACCAGAGTGATCGGGTAAGGTGAGCTATTACCAGCAGGAGAGAAAAAAAAAAACTTTTGTAGTGATAATCAAGGTAGGTCATTTCCAGCAGTTGACAAGAACACGTGAGGAACAGCGGTGATGGTGGTGGGGGAATAAACATGGGGAAATAGTTTTACTTTGTGTAATGACACATCCACTCCCAGTCTTTATTCAAGCCTAATGTAATGGTGTCTGGTTTGCAAATTGATTCCAATTCAACAGTCTCTCGTTGGAGTCTGTTTTTGAAGTTTTTTTGTTGAAGAATTGCAACTTTTAAGGTCTGTAATTGAGTGACCCGAGAGATTTACGTGTTCTCTGACTGCCTGACATCTGATTTGTGTCTATTTATTCTTTTACATAGAGACTCTCCGGTTTGGCCAATATACATGGCAGAGGGGCCTTGCTGGCACACGATGGCATATATCACATTGGTGGATGTGCAGGTGAACGAGCCTCTGATAGTGAGGCTGATGTGATTAGGCCCTATGATGGTGTCCCCTGAACAGATATGTGGACACAGTTGGCAATGGGCTTTGTTGCAAGGATAGGTTCCTGGGTTAGTGTTTTTGTTGTGTTGTGTGTGGTTGCTGGTGAGTATTTGCTTCAGGTTGGGGGGCTGTCTGTAAGCAAGGATTGGCCTGTCTCCCAAGATCTGTGAGAGTGATGGGTCGTCCTTCAGGATAGGTTGTAGATCCTTGATGATGCGCTGGAGAGGTTTTAGTTGAGGGCTGAAGGTGATGGCTAGTGGCATTCTGTTATTGTCTTTGTTGGGCCTGTCCTGTAGTAGGTAACCTCTGGGTACTCTTCTGGCTCTGTCAATCTGTTTCTTCACTTCAGCAGGTGGGTATTGTAGTTGTAAGAATGCTTGATAGAGATCTTGTAGGTAGGTGTTTGTCTCTGTCTGAGGGGTTGGAGTAAATGCGGTTGTATCGTAGAGCTTGGCTGTAGACATGGATCGTGTGGTATGGTCTGGAATTTAGCTCAATCTTATTGCAACTCTGTGCCTAAGAGTTCAGCCATACATTTAAATGTGCATTTGTGCTTGCAGTCACTGACGGAGCTTGTGCAGTAGTAGCAAGTACATGCAAGTTAAGTGTGCAATTGTGCACACACTTCCCTGAAAACAAGTCTCCATACTCAGAGGTACAAATGTTGTGTTTCTATAGAGTTGTACTATGTTCTGCTCACTTACTACTATTATATTTTTTATTGTACTTACAGTTTGAGAGCAAAATATCAGAGAACAGTGATCCACTTTGGAAACAAAGAGACCTCCTTGCCTTCTCCCAAACATTCGCTCATCTCCAGAACTCACAGCTGCTGCATAAGCCTTTTTGATATTTCTGAAAAAGCAGGAGTTCATTTTTTTAAAGAAGTTTTCATTTCTGAGCATTGCTGGGGTTCCAGACGGGGCTAGAACTTGAACTGACAACACACTTCAGAAAGAGAGATATTTGCAGTATATGTTGTATGACCTGAAGCTGGAAATGCCAGAAGTCATACAAGAAAGCATGTTCTTTCCAGATGTTGAACCCAGTTATGCAGACCCAAGAAGCTGGCTTTGTCATGGCTGGAAGGCTGGAGATCAGCACAGAAGGAAAAATCCCTAAGGGGAGGAGGCCCCTAAAACCCAGACATCTTTAATCCCCATTTCATCCACAGATGGAGAATGTGCGAACTTCTGAATCCATTTGTTCCCTTCTGCTCACCTTGGCAAAGAAAGGCCAAAAAGAACCAAGCTGACTTAGCATGGCAAGCTTCTAACAAGTAAAAAGCATATGGAGAATTACACTTTTCAACAGAATGGCAGGGAAAATATTTCAACTTATGCTTAAGAAAACCTAAATCAAAATAGCTTTGTTGCCTGTAAATAATCAACTGGGTTTTGAGGGAACACCACCACTTTTCTGTGCATTAGAAGCCAAATGTATCCATGGCATAAGTTCTAAAATCAGTGGAATTACAACAGGATGAATTTGGCCCTAGAAACCTCCAGTACGTAGACAAAAATTTTAGAATCTCTAAATAGTTTATAAAACTGTTTTGTTTCAGTTGACATCTGGTAGTTACTGGGACAAAGAGTTATTTTTCTCTGCAACAAAGAGCTGTGGCCAATATTTTAACAGTCTTACCATGATATTTTAAGCAGGAACACTTGGGTTTGTTTTTTCTTTTTACCTGGAAAACAGAAACTGGTTTTCGTTTTTTTTTCCCCACATTTTTGTGTTTTGTTTCTGTTACAGGATATGTGGTTTATTTAAAGTCATAAATAAAGTATTTTTGTAAGCAGTGGAAGTCAGAGTAAAAGCAGGCCAAATTAGACAAGTACACTACCATAAAGCTCCTGCAGGATACATGATGTCCATGTGAATGAACTTCAGAAATAGTAAAACAGAACAGAAAAACCAAAATGTAGAGATTTACTTTATTTTTGATAGTTTTTACTGGAAAAGTAAGATTTTTTTTAAATTTACCAAGGTAATTTTAAATAGGAATAATTAACTTCGCTTTTTATAAGACAACATGTATCCACATCAACTGTATTGTAGGACAGCCCAAAAGCAATAGCTGTTTCAGGCCACTAAAAGTGAAATGTGAGTTTTCTGAAGCACAAAAGCACTTCATAACTCAAAATGAATGCCTGTTGTTTTTACAACTCTGATTTTCTCTCTCTGGGGTTTTTCAGAAAGCAGTATAATAGCGTTTATACAGCGACCTAAGCCTGCCTTTGGTTCATATTTTTCTCACCTAATGTTGCTGAGATATGATTCTTTATTATTTAATGAAAAGTATCTTTCTATAATTACATTTACTTGCTTGCATATTTATACCTGCTTCTGGAAATTTCCACTACATGCATCCAACGAAGTGGGTATTCACCCACGAAAGCTTATGCTCCAATACGTCTGTTAGTCTATAAGGTGCCACTGGACTCTTTGCTGCATTTACTTTCAAAGTTGCCTAAAAAAATTAAGACTCCCGACAATTTCTATTTCTTTTGATTTTAGCACATTTCTCCTGGGTCCAAAGCAAGATGATCATTACCAAGTTACAGGGCAGATCAGTGGTTTCTTTAGGCCTGATTTTGTTACCGCAGACATAAATGGTAGACATCACATTAACTTTAATAGAGCAGGATTAGGCCTGTTATCTCATATTAGTAGTTCTATTGGTTTCAGCAAATAGGGTCAACAGGATTTAGCCTATGATGTAATAAGGGGATGCATAATAGGGCATTCTTACCTAGAACCCAGATCAGGGAGCAGCCATGCCTCAGTTTCCACCCTTGGTCCACATTCCGCTTCCAGCAGGTTGGATGCTTGAGTGATTTAGTCCTCTGGCCAAACCAAAAGAATCCCCTTCTGGGGTAAAACCAAGATTCTAAACAGCCATTTACCATGCTAGACTGAGTCCTTCCTCTGGGTTTCAAGTGTGTATGTGGGGGTGAGGGGAGTAATTCCTCCCACACTTTTAAAAAATGTCCCAGCCTGGGACCTCTGCAAGAAAAGCAATTTGCATGGAGAATGCCTCAGCCCTCCAGCACTGCAGCTGTGCCAGATCAAACAGCTCTTCCCCTGCACTATCCCAGTTCTAAACCTTCACCAGAACACCAGCCCTTCATCCAAAAATAGCTCTTTATCCTTTGGCTACTTCCACAGCCCTCCAGTAGAAACCCATAAGTATCTCCATATTTCCCCTTCCCAGGCCTCTACCCTAAACCACTGTGGAGAGACCTCCAGAAACATACTGCTGTCTCTGAGTTTCTTCCTACATAGCAGGAGGGTGCCCTGTCACCTGACCCTCTCCGTCACCTGACCCCTCTAGGCCATACAGATCCCCGCTTCTCTCCTGAAAGGACTAGAATTTAGAATAGAGATAGGCTGAACTCAGACTTACCCTTTAATGGATAGCTCACCTTCTGACGGAGTGTTGTCCCCATGACACTCTTATTTCTCTGTGAATATCCCCTAGTTTTCACCTATCTGTCTGATCTGAGAGTTGGTATTAAAGGATGTCAGGAAATGGTGAGGTTTTCAAAGTTCTCCCAGACAGCTTGCCCATGTTATAAGATTTGAAAATGTGTTTCTGATTCTCCTCAAATCCCTCTGATGTGACTGCACCATGTTAACTAAACTGTTGTAGGATTCAGACAATATCTGAATTCATTCAGTGCAATATGTGATCATACTTTTGAAGCAATTTTCATTTTATCTAAATTAGTCTGCTGTAGAATAGTCATGATAAACCTTCCATGATACTGGGCATGTTTGAAAATGTTGTTGGATTTTGATCATTGCTATGATCGTCTTTCTCAGTTCTTAATGCATGCTAAATGATTAATAGTAACAGAGTAAATTTCAATAACCTAAATTAATGTCTAATAAGCACCCACAAAGCTAGAGGTCATTGTGATCATGAATTCTGCTCTTTGGACAGTTAGCAAGAGATAAATATTTTTTAATTAAAATAATCATGACACTATATTTAACGTGTTCATTTAAGCAACTGCTTGTCTTCTCTTTGACATATTTTTCCCCGCAGGGCTCCACAAAACCATTATTTCACTCATCACTAAATTCTGGATTATCTTTTCACTCCAGCAGTAGAACAAGTTTTTTCTCTGGAGGAAGTTTCTTTAAAAGGTCTTCCAAGTAGTTTTCAGGTTTCATGCTAGCAGCAGCCATTGCCTTGATACTGAAGATCACATTGGCTACAAAACTATTCTATTACACTGGTAAGAATTGAATATTTTCATAGGCTCAGAGGATTACATAAATCAAGAAACTTACGCAAATACTTTATTAATTGAAAGGAATGGAAAAGATCATTTCAGTTAATATAATTTTACATATCACAAGTAGAAAAGCGGTTGGATGCTACATTGATGGGCACTACTCAAAAACTAACTGTCTCGCTAGGTACCTAAATCCAATAGTTAGGCCCCACTGGCATTCACAAAACTCCCATTCAGCGTCCGCCTAACCCTGGAGGTGCCCAAGTTCCCACTGGTAAAGTCCCCAAGGCACCTACATTTCTGCCGGTGAGCATGTGCGTAGCTGCCTAACTTCTGATGCTGCAGAGCTCCATCTACCCCCCGGTGGGAGTCACAAAACAGGCATTCTGTACATTTTATGTGCTGAGCCCACTCTGGTAGGTGGGCTCACAGCACATCTAATCTGCACAAAAGACCTTCTCCTGTTATATCCAATAGCCCAGTGGTTTGAACCAAATCCTTGCTTTACTGGATTTGAACCTTGTGTGGGCCCCGCTCCTTGGAAAATGAACCAGCAGGATACAGAGTCACTCTTTTCTCTGCACCAGTGAATATTTAATTAGTTCTACACAATGGAACACTTCAACAGGAGACACTGAAAGAACCCTGGGTCAGAATACCCTATAAGCTAGAAGTTAGGCCACTCACTGGGGAGGAGTGACCTGGGTTTAAGTCCCTGCTCCAAATCAGGCAGCGTGAGGATCTGATGCTCAGTATCCAACATCCCAGGTGAGTGCTCCTCCTCTGTCTCAGGCGGGTTAGGGTGTAAAAGGGAGCAACAGCTCCTTCTAATTTTTGCCACAAGAAAGGGCTCACCCGATTTAGGCACCTAACTCCAGGAGAACATTCATGGCTGTGACATCTGACTCTCTTTATCAGCTATTTCACTGGTGATATTGGGCTCACAGATTGTCTTTACATTGCCATAAGATTCATGCAGTGCAATATTACATGGTCATCAAAGAAACACATTACAGTTAATCTCATCTTTAAATGGCAACTACCTCAGTGTGGAGAAATGTAATAGGCTATCATTCCTTCTCCCCTAAAGACTGTAATTGTATGACTTGTCCATGCAAATCCTGCCAAAACATACTATTGACATTACTAATAAAGCTGATCAAAAGGCTCCGATTTCCCAAGAGCGGTAAATATCTGAGAACGAGGCTCATGCTTTGTCCAGGATTTAAAAAAATAAATAAAAATAATCAGACTCATTTAAAAAAAATCTTATGGAGTCATCCTGACCACAGAGTTCATAGAAATCTGAACTTGACTGACATTATAGAAAAGATTCTTAGCTGGTGTTAAACAGCGTAGTTACATTGCCATCAATGGAGCGTCTGCTGGATTATGGCAGCTGAGTATCTGGCCCATAATATTTAGAATGGCTAGAAATCTAGTTGTTCACAGGTTTGTTTTTTCTTGCAGGCACTCTGTCCCATTCCCCAGGTCACCGAGTCCCATTGACTAATGCAAAGGGGGAGTGACTATGGCTCTCCTTCCTTTCCACACCTCCCATGGGGCACTAACAAGAAACAGACCCTGTTTTCAAGAGAGAGCAGACAATGTACTGTAATTGAGCGACATCTGCAAGGGCATTGAGATGCATGCAAAGGTTAGTCCCAGGTTGACCCACAGTTAATAACACTACAGATCTGTGGGAAAGTCTTTGATGTTACATCATGAATACATGAATACATTCCACTCATTCATACGATGTGTGTAATTTAAAAAAACAAATAAATAATTGATGTGATGAGTATTCATTGATGTGGCGTATCTTTGAAAAGGGTCATGATCATGGGGCAGGTTGATTTGTTATTCTGAATTACTTGACAAATTCCTGCTCTTTAAAACCTCTAAGGCCCTATCATGAACTGTTCTCTGCATCTGTTTACATTTGCGGTTTGACACCTGTTTGTTGTGACTGGTGAGATAAGGTAGGGGCTATGTTTTCTGCTCCTTAATTGGTCAAGTGTGTCAGCATTTCTAGCTCAAAAACCACATTTGTATGAAAAAATAAACATTAGGGATTAAATTCTGGCCCCATTGACTTCAATGGGTCCAGGATTCCATGCTAAGGCTCTGCAAATATCTGCACAGGGGACCTTGAATCAGACCTGTCAACCCCCAGATTCTGAAGTGAGGGACGGTGGCCCTCAAAATGGGGGACGACTTTAAAATCAAGTCCAGATGTGGGATGTCCTGCACAGTGTAGGACACTTGAGAGATATGCCTTGAAATTCACACGCCACAAACATCTGGGCCAGAACTCAATCACACTGATGTTCACAGTAAGAGCACACAAAAGGGGAGTCAGCATGGGCCAGGCAAATGCATTTAAAAACTGGAGTTAATGGTTACAGAAAAGAAAAGAAAAGCAATCATTTTTGAAGTATTTGCCTAGCTATAGTCATGATTACCTCCCTTAGGAACTGGGCAGAACATGGAGGAAGGCATGTGATTTACTTGAGAGCAGCGTGATTTATGGAGGAGGAGGAGGATGCTTGGTTTGCAAGGGGTAGGAGTTGCAGGTCTATGAGACAACATGGAATAAGCCCTGAAGAAAAGTACCCCAGAAGCTGAATGAAGACATCCAGGAGGAGAGTGAAGACAACAAGAGCAGATTTGTGAGCCGGACCAGTGCTTGAGCCTAGATGGGGAGAGTCAGAAGCTTGAAATGCATAGAGAAAGTGAGAAGTAGCCAGGGAAGGGATTTGAAGTGGGGAAATGACATGATTGGAGTAGCAAACCAGAAACAAGAGGTCTTCACAGCAGGATTTTGGATGGTCTGATGGGAATCAGGTGGCAAATAAAGCAATCTACAGAGGAAAACATTACAGTCACTAAGGGGAGAAATGATTAGGGCCTGGACATGGTAGGGTGTTTTTTGGTTTTGGTGTCATTTTTACCTAAAACTCTCCTCCTCCAGTGCAGCAGCAGAATGGAGAAAGCATTTGGCATGGATTTATTTCTGTAGGGGTCATGGCAGAAGTGGATCTCTAGGAAGGATTTGAATGCCACAGATGTTAGCCTCAGGAAGTTGGTTTGGGAGGTTACTCCATACATAGGGAGAAGGCGTGGAGACCGAAACAAGAATGAGGACAGGAAAGATGCTGGCATCAAAGAGGCATGGCGGGGACACAACAAGATGAGCTTGAGCTATGGCAGAGTAGATGTCAGAACATGTGTCTGCAAGTCCCTGGCCTTTGCATTTTTCCTGGAACAAGTCTGATTTATTATAAATAGGTGGACAGTTAACTTCTCTTTTTCTTACTGCAGATAAAAACTCACCTTAAATCTAAAGAAGGTGGCTGCCTTTTACTATACACAAAATATTGTTTTAAGCCTTTAAAATAAATAAATAAAACCACTTTCGTTGACAAGTGTCTTTTTACCTCAATGGATGAGCTATTTTGTACCTCCAGCCATACAGTGACGTTAAAGACCATCCAAGTGCAGTCTCCACCTTTCCAAACTGAGCTTACACATCATGGTTAAAATAACTGAAACAGGAGCTTCGCTCTCTTGGCACAGGATTATTTTCTTCCACCCATGACACAGTTCAAAGACAATGTTTCTGGAGGCTTTGCAACATGATCCAAAGCCACCCACCCTGATTACAAATTGACTGACCAAAGCCTCTTCTTTATTTTGTCCACTCATTTAATACATACTTTGAACAGTCGAACATGAATTTCATCAGTTATTCTGCGTTTCAAAATATTCCCCTTGCTTGAATAGCAAATCCCACTTTTCTCCAGGGGTTGGAGGATAGTATAATTCTTGTTTTCCCTTAAGCATCATTGCAAGACACTCAACCCCAAATAATAGACTATAGCACTGAGCTATTATTTTACACTGGCACAAATCTTTAAACATCATGATTTTAAAGGATGTCATTGGTATTGGATGGAATTGTTTATGAGTCATCCAGTCACCTTTTATATTAAATTCACAGTAGTTACATGCAGACTTGTCAGTTTTTTGCTGTGTATTACCTCTCTATAATAGTTTGATTTCACATTTATTTGTCTCAATACAACTAGTGACCTGCAGTCCCCTGGCTTAATCTCTCCAGCTCAATTTGCAGTTTGTCTCTGTCATACAATGTCATACTTCACATTTTGCTGCTGTGATCAAAAGTTCGACCGTTGAATTTATACCTTTTTCTGGATTGTTCATGAAAATAGGAGATTCAGTATTAAACAGGGTCTCCCTAATTTATTATTTTCTTCTCTTATATGGCCTCATCGCTGTCATAACGGAGCACCTTACAGTCAGTGGATTTTATCCTTATGACACCCCTGGCGCCATTAAGCTGCTTGACTTGTTACCAGTTTTTATCCATTTCCTTTAAAATAAATAGGAGCTGTCTTTAAAAACCTCACAGTTGTATGCTTCATACTTAACACTTTCCAAATCGACAGGGTGGAACATATTGAGATGCTTTAAAAAGAGATACGTTTTATTTACGCATTTAGAAACATTTCTATGTCTTATCAGTCATATATGTAAAGAAAAAATGATGCAGAATATTTTAGTTTAAACTTCATCAGAGAAAAGTATTAATCTATATTTATATACCAACTATATATCACCATTTTGAGAATATATGTGGGAAGCAAACAGAAGACTTAGTCACTTATAAGCTTAAGCTATAAGTCTGGCACTGGTTATTAGAAGAAGTGTTATTAAATTGCATATAAGTCATAAATTATTCCTATCCTTTCATGGAAGAGCTACATTATTATAAACACAACTATCAAGTTAAAAGATCATTTAACCCTATTCTCTCCTGAGCAATTTGCTAATCAACTGAAAGCAATAGGTAAAACAAACTCAGAATTTATTTGCAACAACTCATTCTTGTGTGAAACCAACTGTCTTACACAGCTGTCCTGTGGGCTGACTGTGTTATAGCAGCACACAGATGTGTTTAAAAATAAATTACATCTAGATCCTTGAAGAAATACAGTGACAATATTGGAAAGGTATATGGTAGGTGTCTGGGATATCCAGAGTCTGAATTATCCCCACTAGCATGGATCCTTACACTGGAGAGAAAGCTGAGCACAGATTGAATTCTCAGTTCAATGTGGTGTTTCACTGACATGCATAGTAATGAAGCTCATTCCAGTTTGTAGCTGTTATTAAATTCCACTTGCCCTGTCTAATCCATTTATAGTAGTTAGAAAAACAAATTTGTCTGGATGAACAATTTTAAGCATCCAAACTCTGGACTTTTCCAGTTAAAAGAAACTGAGTTAAGGGGGAAAAAATAAAGTTGTCAATTCGCCTTGCAACTAAACAAACATGCAGAATGATTGGTGTTATTCTTTTGATGAAGGCAGCTCTGAATGCTTAATTTTTGCTCAGCATCTTTTAGTACCTTAGCACAGAAACAGAGACTGATATTCTAAAGTCTTATTATATACAACCAAATCCGACAGGATGCTTTTTCATCATAACAATTCACAGCGCACTTAATATTAAAGCTGCTTTCTTCAAATCACATCGCACATCCGTTAGTAGCTGCAAATGCAGCTGGAAGATTGAGGTCTTGTATGTTCCTCACTGACAGCCAGTTTTTTTCATGTCTGTCATCCCCAAACTGAGTCCTGTGTGCTTATTCCTCATGCCGGTTTATTGCATCCTTTTTTATACCTCTGAAGATGAGGCAGTTATAAAACTGAAGCATGAATGCTGTCATTAGCAAATTAAAGGGAGAGGGATATTTTCCAGAAGGTGATGATAACATTGCCATTGAGTTACAGTGCATCAAAGGCTTTAACCATGGGAATGTACTAAGATTTGGTAGAGGATCTAGAGCAGTGGTTCTCAATTCTGGTCCGCCGCTTGTTCAGGGAAAGCCGCTGGCGCACCGGGCCGGTTTGTTTACCTGCCACGTCCGCAGGTTTGGCCGATCACGGCTCCCACCGGCTGCAGTTCGCCACTCCAGGCCAATGGGGGCTGCAGGAAGTGGCAGCCAGCACATCCCTCGGCCCACGCCGCTTCCCGCAGCCCCCATTGGCCTGGAGTGGCGAACTGCAGCCAGTGGGAGCCGCGATCGGCCGAACCTGCGGACGTGGCAGGTAAACAACCTGGCCTGGCCTGCCAGCGGCTTTCCCCGAACAAATGGTGGAACCAGAGTTCAGAACCACTGACCTAGAGGAAGCAGTACACAGCCACTGTTGATGAATCAAAACTCAGTTGAGCAACAGGGATTACTAAAGTAATTCTCGTGTCAGACCATTTGGCTGGCCAGGGAGGAGAACAAAATCAGCTGCATACTCAATGGATGCCATTCAGTGGGTGTCCGCTAAAATGCTACAAGGTAGGGAAGGCACCTTTTCTCTGTAGTCTCAAAGCACCTTGTAACAGCTAAGAATTAATTTAATAAAGCAATCACTACATTTACTGTTTGTGTTTTGTAGCACCCTTTTTGGGGCTATTATTCATATTGCTGTAGCACCTAGGAGACATACTCATGGTACAAATCCCCATGGGGCTAGTTGTTGTACAAAGACGTAACAAAGACGGTCCCTGCCTCAAAAAGCTTAAGCTAGAGTAGCTTCACACATCATCATACTAGATTCCTCTTTTGTCTTTCTTCTGTGGAAAAAATCCTACAGATGGTGTACGTTGTTTCATTTATGCTTTTCCACTGGATAGGGTTATCACGCAATGATAGGCATAGCTTTCTTGCAGAGGACATACCATGGCACATTGTGGAAGAAGTCTGATCATCTAGAACAATGAAGATTATGAGCCATAAAAGAATAGAGGCCAATGTATTTCTTTACTTGCTATTGGTTGGTGTCTGACTTCATGTTTGCATTTGTTTTGACACAAAAAGTGAGATTCAAGAGACTGGCATGTTTTGCGCTGTTCGTATCAGTCTTGTCATCCAGTTACTGACATCTGAGAGGTGGAAAAAAATTGAGCTTTTTAATCATAGAATATCAGGGTTGGAAGAGACCCCAGGAGGCCATCAAGTCCAACCCCCTGCTCAAAGGAGGACCAAGCCCCAATTTTTGCCCCAGATCCCTACATGGCCCCCTCAAGGATTGAGCTCACAACGCTTGGTTTAAGCAGGCCAGTGCTCAGACCACTGAGCTATCCCTCCCACCCCGTGCAAACATGAGTGCCATTTTGTTCCTAGGAATGGTGGAGGAAAGCATGGATACTTGTGCAGATATGGATCTGTGCCAGGGTTACCACTAGGGCTGCCAACTGTCTAATCGCACAAACCCAAACACCCTTGCCCTCCCCATTCCCTGAGGCCACACCCCTGCCCTGCCCCTTCTCTGAGGCCCCTCCCCCCACTGACTCCATCCCCCCTCCCTCTGTTGCTCGCTCTCCCCCACCCTCACTCCCTTTCACTGGGTTGGGGCAGGAGTTTGGGATGTGGGAGGGCGTGCAGGCTCTAGGCTGGGGCCGAGGGGTTTGGAGTGTGGGACGGGGCTCCAGGCTGAGCCTGGGGCAGGGGATTGGGGTGCGGGAGAGGGAGTACGGGCTCTGGGAGTTTGGAAGCAGGAGGGGGCTCAGGGCTGGGGCAGGGGATTGGGGTGCAGGAGGGGGTGAGGAGTGCAGGCTCTGGGTGGCGCTTACCTCAGGCAGCTCCCAGAAATGACCAGCATATCCGGCTCCTAGGCCCAGGGGCAGCCAGGTGGCTCCGTGCGCTGCCCCCACCTGCGGGCACTGCCCCTGCCTCTCCCACTGGCCACAGTTCCCAGCCAATGGGAGCTACAGAGTTAGCGCTCAGGATGGGGCACAGGGGCAGCACGAGGAGACCCCTCCTGGCCACCCATGCACCCAGGAGCTGGACGTGCCGGCCGCCTCCGGGAGCTGCATGGAACCAGGGCAGCCAGGGAGCCTGCCTTAGCCCTACTGTGCCACTGACCGGATTTTTGACCTATAAAAATCGCCTGGATTGCTTTTAAAAGTCATCAGGAGATTGAGGCCAATTCTGGAAGACTCCCGGCCAATCCGGTAGGGTTAGCAACCCTAATTCCCACTGGAAGCTATGCGTTAAAAGCCCTCTGTTTGCAATCACTCCAATGAAAGTGAGAAAACCATGTGACCAAGGCAACTATCACAGGGCACAGCTCACAGGTAGCACACACTGAAGTGAGTAGTTGCTGGGACCTTTTGCAAGCAATCCACGTCACAGAAGCTTTGAGAAGAGTGGCTTTATGCACTGGTACGAATGCCTCAGAGGCTAAGAAAGAGGGTGGTAGCCAATTCTTTAGGGTTCAGGGAGGTTGTACAAATCTGAAGTTGGAACTTCAGAGGCAAAGGCTTGTTACGATTTTACCTGCTGCTATCAGAGAAAAATCCAAACTAGAACATGCTATGTTAGCATTTAGCAATCCTGAGTGATCAAATCAGTTGGTTATTGTTTAATGCAATAATAGTTTATCCACCACTAATGGCAAACGGATCTGAAAAAGAGCTCTGTGGAAGCTTGAAAGCTTCTCTCTTTCACCAACAGAAGATGGTCCAATAAAAAAAAGATAGGACCTCACCCATCTTGTCTCACCACTGATGGAGGCACAGGCTACATACAGTACCAACTGTATAAACTTGTATGTTAAAATAATTGTATTATAATCCATGGCCTATGACCTTTATTCATAAGGATACACATATGTGGAAGACATCATCATTATGACACCTTCTACATAATCAGAACTTATGCCCACAGTACACTGAGGAGCAAACAAACAGTTTAATTACTATTTCAGCTGGAGAGATTAAATAAAGCAAAACAGGATTTAGAATCATGGAATCATAGAATATCAGGCTTGGAAGGGACCTCAGGAGGTCATCTAGTCCAACCCCCTGCTCAAAGCAGGACCAATCCCCAATTTTTGCCCCAGATCCCTAAATGGCCCCCTCAAGGATCGAACTCACAACCCTGGGCTTTAATTGGCTTGACTCACAACAGCACTACTCTGAGAGAAAGAGCAAGGTCTTTTTTTTGGTGTAACAAAAGAACAGACAAAATGGTGTTGAGAATGCTCAAAACACGAGTTTATTCAATTATTTTTTAAAACAAATAAGTTTGTTTTAAGTTCTGGAAGAGTTAAACCTATCATTTTATTCCAGTAATTCAAACACTAGGCCAAATTCTGCTCTTAATCGTACAGATGAAAATCCATAGTTAACTGAATTATACCAGACTTACACCCATATATACAAAATATTTTTGGCCCATAACAACAAAGTTTCAGAATGGAAATTAAGAACCTGATTCTTCCAACCCTTCCTTATGGGAATGGTCTCATTCATTAGGACTACTTATGCCAGGACTACTCACATATCAAGGATCTGTAGGACCAGATTCTTACAGAAAAGCTGGGTAGATTATTAATACAGAAAATAGAAAGCTTCTTTCACTAGCTAATTTCATGCCCAAATCTGGTCTGCTATACCAGTTTAAATTAGGAATAGCTATTTCAGAGCCAAATTCTCCATCATGCTTTATGCCCCCTAGGTATGTCCCCCTAGTTTGGGGGCTGAATCAGCCCTTCACACCCATCAGGGACACTTATGGCCTGGCTGCATATAGCTCCAAATGTCATTCTGGCATCCAGGAACAGACAGACAGAGTGAAGTTGTGCTGTAGCTATGCTCCCCCTACTCCCAACCCTGCCCCTTGCAAGGTCAAACCCAGAGATGCCAGAAGCTGTGGAGGGGTGAGGGTGGGCAGAGGTGTTACCTAGAATCATTGGGCTGGTTTTATGCCACATAGGACTGTCAAGTGGCTGGATCCCCCGAGTTCACTGCCTCTTAGTGCTGGTTCAAAGGGACTGTGGCACAATGGAAAAATCAGGCCAGAAATCGGTGAAGCTGCACAGGTACAAAACCAGTGTAAGCAAGGTCAGTCAGGCCCCAAGCAGGACAAACTGTGCACGAAAGAAAATGGAATTACTGCCAGCAAAATATCTGAAAAGATGGTTTCTGCCCATAGTTTCATTAAGATTCTGAAGTCCTCTGATTTGAAGGCAGTGTTCTGCATTCATTGGCTCAGACATTTATACATATTGCCACCAGGCAAATTCTTTTGAACTAACGAAAGAAGAACGATTTGTTCCACCTCATGTTCACTCTGACCTGAGCCTGTTTTTTAAAAAAGAAAAATGATTACCTTACATATCTCTTTTCAAACTGCAGTAGCTGAGACTTTTTAGATGAAATCTGAGCTTATCCTGAATATCTTTGGCTTTAGACTCCTATTGCAGTATATATGCTTTGAGACAGACACAAAAGCAAGGAGTAAGCAGCCAGTTTACTTTAAGCAAAATAAGAAATCAATTACTCTGTAGGGGGTAGACCAAAGATGTACTGTATTCACTGCAAGAGTGATTTTTGTTATATTTAAAAATAACTCAATGTTTTATTGACTCATTGTACATGATTTGTAGGTTTCTTCAACTCACGTTCTTTTTTCATATTTACCTCTTATGAAGTGATTGGGCTCTAACATAGCATGCTTTGTGCACAAATGGAAAGTGAATACCTGTCAATAAATGCTGCTAATTTCTTTATCGAAAGACTATTCTCTATATGATTCAGGCTCTTTTCACCACCAATTGCATGCTGTGTGCACTTTTTACCCTTCTTAATCTTTTAAAGGTACAGAAGTACATTGTTTTATTTATGTTGGACAGCAATAATTCAGGATACTATAAAGGACATCTAGAAGGGTGCTGTAAAACAAAGCCATGGGTTTTTATTTCCATCCACACATTGCTAACTTTTGATGATCATTGACTACTTGTATCCAAAGCTATTCAAAGAGAGCTTAACAATTCCTACTGTAACTTGGAGTCAACACATTTTAAGGTGATTTATAAGATCCTACCGAGTTCACAGAAGTAACTGAATCAGAGATGAGTCAGATTGACAAAATGGCCACAGGCAACCCCCGAAATATGCATACTGTAGCTACTCCACAAAGGATGCATTTTCACTGTTCCCATGCCTATTACCATCAGCATCACTTCAGAACTTTTGATGCTACTACATCAATTCCGGAGGTAGGGTTTTATTTTTAAATGTCCAAGCATGTCCAGGAACACCACGTCATCTAAGTCAGTGGCATTCAAAACAGAGCCCTCATTATGTGCATCGTAAGAGTCCCCACTATGTTTTTACAGACCTCCATATGTGGATTTATCCGTTCTCACCCCTATTCCCAGATATAGACATATAGATTGGCAGATGTTCTCCTTTTCATGTGTGAAGGTGGGTTTGAGTAAACTTAGGTTTCACTCGGAACATGTATAATGCACACCCATGCTGTGCGACTGTATGTGCAGTTGTGCTTGTAATAAGGTGTGAAGAACTGGGAACCTGATTTGCGCATCCAGCTTTCAATACGGTTGTTGCATGTTCAAATTTACCACACTTTCATTTTCTAGTAATATTACAGAAATTGTTCACACACTCAGCATGCAATTATACCTAGTCCATCTGAAAGAAAGACATTTTCTATAGTTCAAAGAACGATTAGCCAGCAATTCCAAGCATAGTACATATCTAGCATGGAAATATTGTTGCAAAGTTACCGGTATATTCCAGTTCTCTTTAGTGAGTAATTTGGGTATAAAAATATAGAAAACCAGGCTTATTCCCATTTGGATGTTTTTTTGTCTATTACCAGAATCAGATGGGTGTAGGGAATTGATAATAGGATTGGGAAGGTCTGGATGTTAAGAATCCTTTTTCAGTTTCTTGGGTGGGAGCATTAAATGTTATCCTAATAAATCAGGCACAGCAAGAACCAAGAGACTGTTCTGATGAGAAAGTTGGTTTCTGTGAGACTTCCAGGCCAAAAACCAATGGTATAAAAATCCAAATAAATTCCACTTTTGAGGCCATCCCATTACTACTCACATTAATACAATGCCTCTCCCCAGAAATTCACTAACTATAAAGGGGATGAGAGGAGAGTACGAGGTTAAAGCCTGTAGCCTTGGGGCTACAAGTCTAAGAATTTCCAGGAAATTTTAATCATACCAAAATTCCAATTAAATAGTGGGATTAGTCAATTGCCCTCATTATTCCAATCTGCCATCAACCTAGATATGCCTGGCTCAGAGGAGGACTGCAATAACCTACCTGCAACCAAATTCTTGCAGGCAATTAATATGCCAAATTACATGAAAAAGTGGGACATTATACACCAACGAGGAAAAGCCTACTTGTTTCCACAATGTATACAATTTCCTGCCCACAACATAATTATTGGATTAATCTATTTCTTTGAAGCCATTGATTTAGTACAAATTGCTAGTTTTCTATGAATACATTGAACAATAACACCATAAAACTAGTTATTGACCATAGGTTTAGCATGCCCCAAAAGGGCTTTTAAAATGTGTCATTATAAAAAGGATGCCGCAAGATCTTACAGTTGAACCAAAAGTCTGCATGTTTCTGGATTTGTTGGGTTCAGATTAGTCACATGCTAATCACAAGGTTTAACCTAGTGGATTTGATCTCCCAGAAACTACTTATACCAGTGCTTTAGTGCAATTCTTTCCCAGGAAAGAGACCAGAGATCTCCTTCCTGTCCCCTAGCATGTGAATTTTCTTTTTGTTTCCTCCCCAAAGGTTATTTTCCTTTAATTTAAGGAGGGTGGGGTTCTAGTTGCCTGGCAGTGAACCGGCAGACTCTAGTTTGAGTGAAACATGAAGTGATTCTCCCCCTCCCTGTCTATCCCTTTTCCACATATTTGTCAAATTTACACCAATTCTAACTTGGATCTATGACAGCAGACTTTGGATTCTCAAGCTATTGGGTGTTTAGGGATGTTTGGTTTTACTGCAGGTTGTACACAGAAGCTTGGCTTTATCCAGGCTGAAGGATTTGCCAGTCAGCAGCATCTCACACTCCAGGCAGGTAAAGTGTTTCTTGTGCCAGGTCAGCCCTTCAGCTTGCTGGTAGTCCTCCGAGAATATTATCTGTGGAAGTAAACAAATACATCTGTTTATTGGCATAGTTTTTCCTCATGCAGACCAACCATCACCCTTCATTAGGTGAGCAAAGGAAAAGGGTGTTTGCCAAGTTGGAGCACAAAAACAAACGAACACATTTACTGGTCTCCATTAGATATGGAAGCTGTTCTTAGGAGAACTCATAAGCAAAGAGCATGGGATCATTCTTGATGGTGAAACCAAAGCCGCAGACCACATTTACATGTTGTGTTGAAAAAATAAAAATCCCACATATTTTAAATGCAAATAAATGGGAAAAAATTCAACTCCATTACACTGGATTTACATTAGTGTATCTATACTGATTACAATGACGTTATTCTAGATTTGCGCCAGTGGAGTTAGTAAATAAGCCTGCCCCCTTCCTCAAAATAGTCTGGATGATCACAAAGTGAGCTGATTACTCATATTTATTATTCCTAATAGGGAATGAGGTCAGCTCTCTACCATGCCTCAACGCAGGACTTTCCCCCTGCAATACTGCAATTCTTTAATACCAATACTGGTGGTTTCAACATATTTTAAGCTGTTTGTAGAAAACTCTCACAACTGTATCCGAACCTCTCTAAAAAGCTTCTCACCGCTTGTATCTCTTCATGAGATTAGCCTTGTCTACACTGTGCATGAAAGTCGATCTTAGCTATGCAATTTGAGTTACGTTAATAGAGTAACTCAAGTCAACGTAATCTAGATCTACTTACCGGGGGGTCCACACTACGCATTGTCGATGGGTCGACTCTCCTTACTCTTCTTGATCCGGTGGAGTACAGGAGTTGACAGGAGAGCGATTGGTGGTCGATTTAGCGGGTCTTCACTAGACCTGCTAAATCGACCGCCTATGCATTGATCCTCCGGTAAGTGTAGACAAGTCCATAAATAGATATAGGCTCCCATGAGAAAACAATTACATAGGCTACCTTCAACATACTGGACTACATTTCAATGAGACCATTTTCCAGGACCTTTTAAAGACAGACCACATTCAACAGTGACAACAGCAGTTTGCTATTCTTTGACAAAGCTTCTTAATAGTTAAATAGCCCTAAACTAGGATCTCAGACCTGAACCTCTTCAAATTTGAGACTAAATCTCTGGATCAGAGTCTGAGTCTATCCAGTGATTTTGGTTCTAGGTCAGATCTAAAAACCAGAGGAGAAATATTACCTCTTTCTGGTTTTAATATGAGCAAAATCTCACAAGAATGGTTGCCCTTGTGAGGAGATTTTGGCATGAGATGATGGAAACTTTCAAGATGATGCCTTTGTTGGCAAGAAATATAACACAACCAGCTCAACAACATTTTCTGCACTGCCGATTCCATACCTGAAACCCAGCCCTATACCTTGAACCTCCTCTTAAATCTAATCCTGATTCAAATACTGGCTCCTTAGACTCTCTGAAAAAAATTAAAAAGGTATTTAAACCACAAGTGCCTGTTTCAATGAAAGCAACAGCATATAAAGCCCATTCCAATTCATAACCCTTACTGCTATCTAACTTCATGGAGACCTCACTCTTTTAGTAGCCCTACACTGCACATCCCCAACTCACCAGGCAGATTTCCTGTCCTTGACATTTCTAGAGCCAGTGGGAAGCATCAGAGAACAAGTTCTTTAACTACCTTCCACATATGGCATTTGAGCCTATTGATTCATGAAGGAAGATCACCAGGTCCACAGAGCCTCAAACAGGGGTGCATGTGTATGCACACTCCCTCCCCCCCACCCCCAACTCACACACAAAGCATGGGAGGAAGGAAACCCCACAAAAGCAGGATGCAGCTATAAGAGAGTTTCCTGGGCATACAGAGATGGAGGAACAGAAGAGGAGTAGGCCCTACAGGTCTCTTTGCACAAGGTCCCAGAAAGCCTGTCTGCCTGGGCGTAGCAGAATTGCAGCAGGGAATCAGCCCTACCTCATCACAAGCTGCACAGCGTGGCCTTATGCTCTCACAGTAATGGCGGCCACACCAAACAGCACCGTTCTTCCAGAAGTAGATCAGGTCAACTAGAGGTTCAGAACACTTGTAGCACACGAAACAGGCTGGGTGCCACTGGTGATTGTAGCCTGCTCTGTCCACATACACCACAGGGCAGTCCGTAGGCACCACCTGTTTGCAGATCTCGCAGCACTAGAATAGAGAATAGATTATTGACTGTGTGGGGAGCAGAGAGGCGGACTCCTTCTACAAGTCATATGGCAATCAAACCTGCTGTAAATACAAGGCATAGTCATGATTAAGAATTTTGCATATTTTAGTGACTTTTTTTAAAAGGAATTCCTGATTTATGGCTTGTTTTGGATCTTGTATTCTTATTTATGCAGTTGGTAAGTACTGACAGAACTGCCATGGTGGACTAGTACAATAATCCATCTAGCCTAAAATAGTCCATCTTGTCTCCAACACAGAGGAATTTAGATATTCCAGGGGAAGCAGTAATTAGACAGGAATGCCGCTAATTGTTCAATAATATACCAAGAGGGGAACACGTTTTGGTCTCAGGATCAGCCAGATAATCAGCTTATGTCCTGCAGTAGGAGGATTAAGAGCTCTTGTTTTTAAACCATCAGTGGCCTAGCAGCAGAACAAGTGTGAATTCTTGTACAAATATGTCCAATTTAGGTATTGCTTTAGCTGCATAATTTAGGTTTAAGTTGTTCCCCCCCCCCCTTACTCTCAGCAAGAGTAGTTGGAAGAGCTGAGGAAAGGAGCAAGTTGCTGTGATATTTTTCTTTTGAAGGAAGAAATGATTAAGTAGTAAAAAGTAAAACCAGACTCAAGGAGCCGACACAGGCAGTGCTGCAAAGTTGTCCAATGAAAAGCATTAAAGATTTGCTACCCCAGGATGAGAACTGAGGGCCAGTGATTCAGCTGGGATAAGTTGACAAAGCTCCTCTGAAGTCAATGGAGCTACATGAATTTCCCATCAACTAAAGATCTGGCCCCATAACCTTCTGATGTTAAAAATTAATCAGATTTTTCTCATTATTTCACAGGCTGCAAGGTATCATTGTAATCATCTAGTCTGACATCCACATAGTTGGGCCATAGGACTTGCCTGAATTAATTCCTGCTTTAACTACAGCAGGTCTTCTAGAAACTTTCCAGTGATGGAGAATCCCCCCACAGTTCTTGATAAGTTGTTCCAATAATAAAGTTACTCACTGTTAAAGATTGCACTTTGTTTCCAGCCTGAATTAGTCTAGCTTCAGCTTCTAGCCATGGGGTAGTGTTATATCTTTGTCTGCTAGATTGAGGAGCCCTCTATTATCAAATTTCTGTTCCTCATGTAGGTAACTTATAGACTGATCAAGTCACTCCTTAATCTTCTCTTTGATAAATTAGAGTTAAATGCAGCCTACAGTCTTTGTTCTTAAGGGCCTGACCTAAAACTTGGCCCTAGTGAAACAGATTGGTAAACTGGGCACAAGAACAATCTGGATTGCTGTGTATCAGTGACTTGTCCTCTTCATTATTTACCACTCCCCCAATCTGCATATCATCTACAGAGTTGATCAGTTTTGATTTTACATTTACATGACATCTTGTAACTCAGAACAACAAACAACAAACAAAAATCAGCACGTCTTAGCAGGTGTAATTTTGTGCAGATGTTGAGAGATTAAGATCCTGGTTCTCCTTTCACATACACTTGTTTAAAACAGGTGTAGAGCTTCATGGACATCAGTGGTATTACCCTTCATTTACACAAAGGTAAGAGAATCAGACTCCACATGCCCACAAAGGATGGGAAATGAAAGCTACCTGAAGGTACTTGGGGAGATCTGTGAGCTCGTACTACAATTAGGACCAGTTAGGTTTATTTATTTTATAGTCCACAATGGGAAATCCTGCAATCATTTTAAAAATACAGTTAAAAAAAAAAGGTCTATTCTCTACAGCCAAAAAAAGACTTTATTGTGGCTGACAGGTTGCTCTTTATGTTCCCATTTTATAATTTTGGATGGACAGAGTCTGCCTCATAGCTGCTGAGTCCGCACTTGATCAGCATTTTAGTTTCTTAGTCATCAAATGAAGTGCTTTTTAAGTGGCAGCTGGAATTTCATCCAGCACAGCCTTTGGCTGTAAGGCAATTTTCTACGAGCAGTCTTTGAAGGAGTGTTAAAGTTTCATCAAAACAAGATGTACTGCTTAAGCAACTTCGTCTCACATGTGTTGTGATTTAAATTGCTCTGCCTGATTAATTGTTTCATTGAGTAACTCTCTATTTCACAGAGTTTAGTGTGGCAAGAGTCATGGACGATCAGAGGTTAAGAATTAAAATTCAAGACTCCAACTCATGTTTAGAGCAAACAGCCTTATGTTGGTGTTTGCACCAGGAGAGAGAGGAAAGACAGAAAGCTTTTCCCCAACAGTGTGTACAGAGTGACAGTTTCTGGGATCTCTGACAATCTGAGAGAGTCCTGTGGTTGGAGAAGGGGTGTGGGCAGAGGGGCAGGACGCATGTGGTTTGACTGTGTTCCAGGGTTGTAGCTTGTGCAATTATATAATTTAAACAAAAAATATTAAGCTGCATAACATTTGACTTTACTTCCAAAGATCTAGATAATCTAAACACGGTCATATAATCTGAAAATATGTGGGAGGTTCCTTTAAATGAATGGGCTTTACATACCATCCGAACACTGGCAACTTCAATATAACCCTCTAGATCAGTCTGGGGACACTGGTTCTGTCCTGGCTCAGGGAGGAGGGGGCCACCGAGTGAATTCACCATCGTATGCAGCAGCAACCTGGAGCTTGCTTGCTGCCTCATAAAGGAGATCTCTAAGAACCGACCCATCCCAACTCTGCTGATTTTGGGAGAACTGACTATTAAACCACAACATTAACAAGCAAAAAACAACACACACACACACACACACTCTTCCTCCCTCCCTCCCTCCCTGGGTTCAAGCTCATGTTTCTTGCCAATAAAAACATTTAGAACTTGTTTCTCTGTTCCCTCTTCTGTCAATTATTCAGTCTTCACTAGGCAGCAAACAGTAATATTTCCACTTTTTCTTCCTTGTGGTAAACGAAATTCTTTTGCACATTTTTGTCGGGATCATAATAAGGCACTCTTATCTTACAGCTCCATTTCTCTGGGGATGAGTGAATACTTCATTTGCGGACTACCACCTGGGGTAACTGAATGCTACCCCCTTCCTCCAAATTGAATGGTGTCAAATTTTGACCTCTCAAAAGAGCCAGTCATTCTCAAAGCTCTTTTACAACTGAAGTTTCCACAGTTGAAGCTCCTTCTTCCTTTTTGAATATGTCTGTGCTGCCACTGAATATTTATTAGACTGCTGCTGGCCTCAAACTATTTGGAACCGTGGCTAATTTTGATGGATTCCAACATGCTGGTTGGAACACTTCTTGAGACTGGGTGGGTCAGAAATAGTCTGTTTTCTACCTGACAGAAAACTAGTTTGGCTAACAGGAGATATCGAGTCAGAGCCCAGTCCTGTTATAGCTACGGAACTCCTCCCCCATGGCAGAAAAAAAAGTGCAGCCACAGTGGTTTGAGATCAGCTCCCTTCCTTAGGGAGAGAATTCCACAGATCCAATAAGTTTTGCTTTATACACTTTGATTCCAATAGGAAACAGCTGCCTGAGCATGCAACAGCCATTTCAAGACTGGTATTAGGGAGGTATTCGCCAATTGATGCGTGCAATTAATAGGAAGGGATTTGTCAAGGGGAGACCAAATACTGCACAGAGAAATTAACTGGAATGGTCCCATGTAGTTACTGTTGTCACAATGCAAAGCTGCGAGCATCCTCCACAAGGTTTTAATTCTGTACTTCAGTCTGATCTCCTTGACAGCAAAGTCTGTTTGAATTAGGCCAGGGTGAAAAATCAGCTGCTGGGATTCAAGCAAACCTTTCCTTTGGATACACCCGAGTCTGTACCCTCGGTACAGAAAACAAGCAAAATGTTGCAGAAATGAATTCTGAGAAAAAACCCCCAACAGTACACCCTACCAGGTCACGTTTTATAACCCTGGTAGATCCCAAGACTGGCAGTCTCCCTCCACCTTGGCTTTCATAGCTTCTATCTATTATCTTGGGTGTCAGAAAACTGACAAGTATAGCTTACTGTCCTGGTAAATCCCAAGACCACAGATGAAACACTCCTTCTCTGAGGCCAGCTTCAGATGGCATGGAGATTGCTTAACGATTTGATTGAAGCCTCCTAGGAGAAGCAGTGGTAGGGAGGGTAGAAGCGAGATCCCACAGACAAAAATAAAATCACTCCATGTAGTGAAGATGTTGCAATATTCAGGCTTACACTTTAGGATTTTGGGAGGTGCACAGAAGATGGTGGCAATAGCAATACTCGGATCTAAAGCGATAACGGTCTACATGACAAATAAAAGATTGCTCTAAGTATCTTTACATCCCTTTTACTTCATTCTCTGCCTGCATTAAAGCAACTTTAAATTAATTCTCACATTCATCTTTTTCTGTATACTCTAATTTTGTTCAGATCTCCCCTATTGTTTTGGCCTCTCACTAATTGAAAAGTAAATGCTGTATTAGAATACCATTTGCTGCACTCTTGGCCTGGCTCTTTGAGGAATAAAATACCAATACACATCTTAGCTTGGACAAATTGGACAGGATTTGAATTGCAGCCCACTTCATAGGGGGGAGGGATAGCTCAGTGGTTTGAGCATTGGCCTGCTAAACTTAGGGTTGTGAGTTCCATCCTTTAGGGGGCCATTTAGGGATCTGGGGCAAAAACTGGGGCTTGGTCCTGCTTTGAGCAGGGGGTTGGACTAGATGACATCCTGAGGTCCCTTCCAACCTTGATATGCTATAGCTGCCATCCCATCTTAGCATTTAAGATAGACCCCCCCCAAAGCCACAGGCTTGCCTTGCCCCCTAATTGAAATTCTCAAGTTTCAGGACCCAACTCTTAGCTCTTTTACAGGTGTAACATCACTGGAGTATGAGAATCTTGTGGTATAAAGCCATTGAATCAAAGTTCAGAATTACATCCTTAGCCCACAGCCTCCTTCCTTCATCCATGCTACTTTTAGAGGCAAGAAAAATAAAGTGTGCGCCCAGTACTTGGCGTGCATGTTTCTGTGTTGAGGGTAAGGGGAAATGTGAGTTGGTGTGGACAGGAGGAGGGAGGAATCTATGATATGCTCTAACAAAGGCAGTGACAGAGGACCAGGAAACAAGTTAATGTCACCACATAGCTCTTATCATGGAGCAGCTTGTTTAGCACATCATGTGGCACTGGAGAATGAAGAGTAAGAGTCACATTAGCATTGCAGGAATCTCAGCATTAGCTGAGCCAGCCCTGATCTCTGTCTGGCCTAATACTACTTTTCTTGCCTGTTTACACTTGCATGAAGTGGATGTAAAAATGCTACCAGTTTTCACAGCAGTGATTACAGAAAGGCTAGAGAATCAGACCCCATTGTTTGTTTTTCTGTAATAGAATTAGTTTTTCAGGATTCATTCCTGTGCAGTTCTAGGAAAGCCAGTATTAATTTAGGACATTAACACATTCAGCTTTTGAGATCCTAGCCACTCAGGCCAGTTCAGCTGTGTTAAGTGCTGCATCAAGTCATACTAAAATGGATGCCCTTGTTAGACTGGGAAATGTGCAATTACTCTTTGGTATGGCAAAGCCTGCTGTGGAATTTTACAGCGCTGCCTCAAAGTTCAGCTATGTGATACCTTAATTACAAGGGAGACATTGGTGCTATTTTTGAAACAATTTCAGTTTTCAGCTGGTGCCTGAACAAAAATAAAGCTTTAAGTTCTTAGAAGAATAACACCACAGTTATGTATTTGCTTGGAAGGACAAACTTCCAGTCTAAATAAGCCCTTTGTGCCAAGATGGCTTTTATAAATTAGTTAATGGAAGCCTTCCTTTTCCGGATACTAGTTTGTGATTCTTCACACAGCTTTAGGTATATTCCCAGACTAGTTACATACTAGTCGACATGGACAATGAGAAAGTTAATAAGAGGTCTTTACTCGATATAGAATGAAAAGTGACTGCACTTTTGACATGCTACAATCCCAGTATAATAATTACAAGAAAATATTGCCTTAAAAATTCACACGTTAGTTTTTCAGCTTTAAAAATCAATCCATCATTGAAGTTACCTTCACAAGCGTCAGCATGAAATAAGTTTCCAGCTCAATGAATATATTTTATGACAAGCATTTCTTAGAATGATCACGCTGACCACCTCAGACCCCTTTTAAACTTTACGTTACATTAGATTTATACTCTCCAAGCACAAAAGACTGGTAAAGAATCTGGATACTTTCGGAAATGCATTTTTCAATCCCAGCTGTGCACATCTATGGATGATGGGTTCCAGATGTATTAATATTTCATAGGTTTATGATTTATCTAAAAATAACTGCTCTTGTAACTTCATTGCAGAGCGCCTCCACCATTACGTGTTCAAAGCATTATGTTCAAATATAATGCTGCCTGCTATTATTTAAGTTATTTTTACTTTTATTTGGGTTGAAGACCCAATTGAATTATTCAATAATTTATGGGTGTAGTAAAATAAAGCCATCAACTGTGTGTGCGCTTCATTTTCTCATGCCCAACTTGAGACAGATTGTCTAATTTTTAAAGGCTGAGAACCCATAACTCCCACTGAAGTCAATAGGAGCTGCAGGTAATGAAAACAAGGCTGCTTTTTTCCATGTGCTTAAATTTAGGTAGTCAGCTTTTGACTTAGGGAGAGATTTTTAAGACGTGATCAATGTTGGGTGAACACTCAGAATCATAGAAGATTAGGGTTAGACGGGCCCTCAGGAGGTCACCTGGTCCAACCCCCTGCTCAAAGCAGGACCAACACCAACTAAATCATCCCAGCCAGGGCTTTATCAAGCTAGGCCTTAAAAACCTCTAAGGATGGAGGTTCCACCACCTCCCTAGGTAACCCATCCAGTGCTTCACCACCCTCCTAGTGGGATCGTGTTTCCGAACACTACTTTCAATGAGAGCAGGGTTGGGCCAACACTGAATGCTTTTGAAAGTTGTTTGGGCAATGGGAACTTAGCCTGCAGTAATGTCCGCATCCACAAGAACTTCACAGAAGTAAAGATACTTACATACTCCACTCCCATTGGTGCATCACTCAGGGCTCCGTTGGCTGAAACAGGCGGTTTACTTGTAGCTGCATTTTTGTGATGTTGCTCCCCTTCCTCCTTGGCACTGCCACCTTGGCCAGGAAGTGCAACTTCACCAACTCCCAGAGCATCACTTTTATATTTCTTTACAAAATCTTCCATAAGCTTTATCTCACTTTCAGCAAGGTCATGGCAGTGGGAAGAGTCCTGGTCATAAATAGGGAGCTGCCTCATTAACTGCCTACGACGATAGGATGCCCCTTCCGTGCCAGCGACTGGTTGCATATCCTTTGGAATCAGTTCCATGTACTGTATAGCCTGATGTAGGGAGAAGGAAGAAAATCAATATTCTCAAAGTGGTTCCTACAGAGAAGTACTAGCTCTGTGTGTATGCTTAATACTTTTACAGTTAAGATGAACATGTACAGACAAAAATAAAAAGGTAGGCTGAACTTCTGGAAGCCAAGTTGAGTTTTGAAGGAAGAGCTAGTCAAAATTTTTCAAATTTTCAAATAAAATTTGGATGAGAGATGGGAAAGTGTCAAATGTTTGTTTTTCCTTCTTGTTTTTCCCAACCAGCTCTATAAATACCTAGAGAGATCAGCCAACCTGATATTTTAGCTCAACTCACACATTCTCAGTGTGACCAGGAATGCAAATACTATCATATATAGTATTATATCTAGTGCTTATAGAATGCATTTCATCTGTAGGAATCAAAGCACTTTACAAAATTATGATCCCCCATTTGTAAAAAGCCAAGTTACCCAAGGTCACCAGGCTGGCCAGTGGCTGTGCTAGAGCTTCAACACAGGTCTTCTGTGTAGCAGTCTGGTGGCCTAGCCACATGCTTGTGTCCATCCCAATATACATGGCTCTCACAGTCATCTAAATAGCCTGTTCAACTCTAATAGGTCTGGATAAGCCTGTGTAATTATCTGAGCCAACACATCTTCTATTTGAATGGACTTCCTTCAGAAGTCCCTTCCTAGCATTAAAAAAAAAAAAACAAAAAGAAAAGAAAAAGAAATAAGAGTTCTAGTCTACATAAACAAGCCATTCTAATCAACGTCTTTGATTGCCAGGAGAGATTTTTTCAAAAAGCTGTTTGCCTAACAAGCGTATCTAGGAACTAAAAAATAAAAATTCACTCAAGTTGAGAGTCATCCCTTATTCTTTAGCTTCAGATGAGCTATTAGAAGAAGTTTGAAGTGTGTGATCAGCTCAATTATGTCTAGACAACTAGAAGATTAGTTCATACATCTTTGTGCATAACTGCATCAGTATTTAATACTAAGCCAGCTAGAGTAGTAATGTGTATTGTATTAGAGTCAGTCAATTTTCCCCTTCTAAAATGAAGGGAAGCATCTAGCAGGTACAGCAGGGTTGATATGTGGCATGTCTTTATAGTTTTATTCATATCATTTGCATTGACAGTGGCTTTTGGGATCTCAGCTGTTCCAAGATATTGAAAAAAGAATTGTTGGCCAGAAGAGCTTTATCCCATCCACACTTGGTTAGGATGACAAATCATTCCTCTGATTCAGGCCCCACCACCCATTCACCCAGGCCCCATCATATCACTACAGTATGCTCCATTAAGGACTACTATTGAAAGCCTCAGCTAGTACAGAAAGCAGCTACCCACTTATGTTTCCCAACTCCAGATTACTTAATTGGGAGTTGCATCAGGACCTTATTTAGCAGTGTTAGTGAAAGGCAGCATAAATTAGAATGACACCAAAATTCCAGGTTCCAAGTCCATGCCCTTTTCACTCAGCATCCAATGGCTTGTTAAGCATTGACAGAGAAAAAAAAACCACCCAGAAAAGCCAGTTTTCTACCCCCACCACGCTAAGAATTTGTCAAGAGGCTTACATCTATTTGCAGCCAGTGTCTACCTGAAGAGACAAGCTTTTTAGATTTAAAAAGACAGTGTTTACTAACAAGAAAATGAATTCCTTGAAGACATTATTGAACCCAGGTATTCTCCCATCTTGTGGAAAGCTGGCACGTCTAGATTTTTTTGAATAATGGTTGCTTCTTACCCGAGTACAGTAGCCTCTAAACATTCTAGATTAAAATATGCCCGCAGGAGCACTTTCAGGTAAAAGGCTACAACAAGAACAGAGTATGTCAGGAGACTTCCGTCCTATTGCTGAGTGATTGTACAAAGTGGCTGCCAACAGCCAGGTGGCTTCCAGTCATTACAACTGAGAGAGAGTCAGAGGCAAGTCTTTAGCATTGTATAATCAAAAACTACAGCTTATAAACCTCAAGAATTGCACACATACATTTTATCCATTGTATAAAGGGAAAACCCAGAGGACTACCCATGCCTCCCAATGTGTGGGGGGAGGGCAGAGTGAGGGCAGCTGGCTTCAGCAGTGTTACTGAGCATGTTCAGTCTGTGCGAGCACACTCAGTATAAGCCAAGCAACAAATCGGGGGGGGGGGGGGGGGAAGCAGGGCACATGCCCCCCCCCCACCGCTAGATAAACCTATATGCCAATAAGAAGTTCAGTGACTACTGAACTGACAGCTTTGAAATAGATGGCCACCAACATTACTGCACTATTGATTTTGTCATATACGGATGGTGGTCAGCAACTTCATACCTCATTACTGTGAAGAGAGAATTTGCAAGAGGGCAATTAGGAAACAGCTCTCTGAATAAAGTTAATCTGATGGAAGATTCCCTTGGTAGGCAGTTGGCCATTGAATTCATGGCTTTTTTGGTCCTATGACAAGTCTTGTCCCATGCTGAATTAACATTTGCAGGAGGATGTTTTCTGTACACTTAAGTGATTTCTGGCATAGATCTTAAAGGAAAGGGAGTTTCCCATTGGAGACCTTTTTCCTACTTTAGTGTGAAGAGCTAGTAGGCAGCCAGTTGGCTGCCTGACATTCACTTTTAAGACCAGCATCCAGCTGCATTAGATTTGCATCTTACTTTGTCAGCATTTACAAATAGAACAGTAATGGAATGAAAGACTATTAACTGTTTAGTGTATGTCTTAAGTGGGTAGAGAAGTTGTTTACACAGAGTAGCAAACATTAAACAGCCAATAAGAGAGTTGTTAAAAAAAAAAAAAACCCACAAACAAACGAAAAACACACACCTTAATGTAAATTCACTCCTCAACTATCTTTAGCAAAAAGATATTTCAGAAATACCATGAAATTTCCATCTGATTTCAGAGCTCAACTAGAAAAGGAGACTAATGGGAGAAATCCTGGCCCCACAGAAATCAGTCAATGGTTAAATGCCCATTCAGTTCCCCAAAGACCAGGTTTTCACCCCACATTTTTGGCAGTGTAAATAAATGTGGTTGCAAACAGTGGTGTTTAGACAAACTCTGTCTATTTACCTTGTGAATGGAAAGAGGTCTTAAAAGTGTTGATTTTTGCTCCTGATAATTTACAGCCCCACCAAAGAAGTGTCCTAAAGACAGCTGTTGGTACTAAACTCAAGATCAGGTTGAGGCTCCCTTAAAAATGTTGATCCTTAAGAAAGAAGGGTTTCCATAGAAGACCACACAAGGAAAAACAACACTGGCCCAACCTTTATGCATATGTATCTGTCATAAATCTAAAGCAAGCTACAGAAACGCTGCAGCTACTTTAAGCGCAAGCAAATGTATCACATAGACATAGCTTCCACAAGAAATGAAATAAATATGTGAGATTATACTGCCATAAGCATTTATTGAGTGGGAAAAGAGTCAAGGCAGTTTATCCAAGAATATTAAAGATAACAGACTAGACAGCTCAAAATCTGCTGACCTAGTTCAGCTGCAGCACAAAAGACAAAAAGCAAAACCCGGTACACCTTAATGAAAGGCTTTAATAAGAATTTGGCAGGACTAATGTACTCCTATAGCAGAGCCATGAGACCAATATAAATGTCAACATACCTATCAAAGGCATCTTATTCCAGTGCCAGATGGAGATTTTTTTTTTTTAAATAATGTAATGTGTTAGCAAAGAAAATGAAAAACAGCAAAATTCATAAGCCTTTCTAAGCCTCAGAAAGGTATTGGTCAGCTTGGCCATCTTTAAGACAGGGCCAGATACAGTGTGCTTTCCCCCTTCCAGATGAAGGAAATGCTTAAGTGACTGCAGAACAGGACACAGAAGTCCAACCTGTCAGAGAAGACTGGATTCAGTGGTAACAAGAGTTCACCAGCACATCTACCAATGTGATATATGCCATCATGTGCCAGCAATGCCCCTCTGCCATGTACGTTGGCCAAACCGGACAGTCTCTACGCAAAAGAATAAATGGACACAAATCTGACATCAGGAATCCTAACATTCAAAACCCGGTAGGAGAACACTTCAACCTCTCTGGCCACTCAGTAAAAGATTTAAGGGTGGCAATTTAGCAACAAAAAGCTTCAAAAACAGACTCCAACGAGAAACTGTTGAGCTTGAATTAATATACAAACTAGATACCATTAACCTGGGTTTGGACAGAGACTGGGAATGGCTGGGTCGTTACACATATTGAATCTATTTCCCTACGTTAAGTATCCTCACACCTTCTTGTCAACTGTCTAAATGGGCCATCTTGATCACTACAAAAGTTTTTTTCTCCTGCTCATAATAGCTCATCTTAATTAGCCTCTTACAGTTTGTATGGCAACTTCTCCCTTCTCTGTGTGTATATATAATCTATCTTCTTACTATATGTTCCATTCTATACATCCAGTGAAGTAGGCTGTAGCCCACAAAAGCTTAGGCTCTAATAAATTTGTTAGGCTCTAAGGTGCCACCAGTATTCCCATTCTTTTTTTGGTAATAAGAATGAGATTCTTCTTTTGCTACTATAATGTATAGTCAAATGTTTTATTAGGTTACCTTCACTTGGATAATTTAGGACAAAAACATTTTCACTTTTCACCCCGACTATTTTATTCGGATAGTTTGCAAACTGTTCTCTTCGTTTTCCACTGGGATTTTGGATACCCACTTAATTACTTACACAGACCCAGCTCATTGAAAACAAGCACTGAACTACTGCCTTCTGGTCTTGAGCCAGCCACTTCAGGACAACATTAAGAAAAATCCCCAGATTTCCACTTTCTATTCAGAAGGGAAAAAAAGTCACTACTGCTGGTTGATTAGAGGTTTTTCTGACCCAAAAGGCCCTTTTTCAAGCTTTTCACAAAAACTGTTGACGTTCAGAATTTTTCATGAAAATGTCATGTTTATCAATTTAACCAAAACTTTTATCAATGTTCAAAGTTAATGAACATTTGTGTTTACTGGAAATGTAACTTTGCAACAAAAATGTCTAACAAATCAAAATCATGTTGGAAATTATCAAAGGTTTCAGAATCTTTTTTGGGGTGTGGGGGGGAGGGAAGAAAAGAGATCCCCTTTGAACACCCTAGTCTGCCATGTCTCTAAGAATCTAATTTACAGCTCTTTAGTCAGTCTGAACTTTAAGGCCAGGCAACTTGCCCAACCACCAGGAGGCTCTCCAAATGTTCTCTCTGAACAGTATATACACTGCATTTGGTATAGACACATGATTACCAGTAGGCATGTGGTAGATTCAGAACCATAAAAGAGCAATATGGCTATGAATTAAGAGTTAAGTAAAGACCTAAATTGAATGAATAATTTTAATTCCATGAATAGAAAATAAACCTTCCCACAGTGCTGTCTAGTCCAAGCAGCACTATTCAATAGCCAGCCTTCATCATGGTGAAAATTGGATCTCTGGTAAATCTAAACTGGGCAGTGTGCTTTAAAAGATTCATGTTACTTTGGAGAACTGCCATTATTGTTCTCTGGATCCCCCAGCAAGCTTCCTATCTCCCCTGGGACTCTGAAAGACAAACATTGGTTAAACTGTAATTTCTGGTTAAACTGTAAATTCCAGCTGTATTTGTTCTTTAAGAAAAAAAATAAAAATAACCCCCCCCCCCCCCACACCACCAGTAGTAGCTGCTTGATTAAATAGCCAGACAGTCAAATAAGATGGATTCTTGGCCTCCTATTACAACACAGTGCTCTAGTTTTAATTGAAAAAAATGTGATTACATAGTTGCACAATTCTAGTGAACAATAACCTCTCTGTTTTTCCCCAAACAGGGAAGACAGTTTAGTTAAGAAATAAATACCATGTATGCCTCCCTGATTTGATGAATCCTGCAACTTTACCCTTACTTCTAAATCCTTCTTTGGAGCATAGAAGAGAATTTTTAGAGCAGCCTAAAAATCATCCTAGCTTAAATTTGAAGAGGAAAAGAAACCCTCAGAAGTGTGTGTGTGTGTGTGTGTGTGTGTGTGTGTGTGGGGGGGGGGGTTAATAGGATGTTTAAATACCAGAGCACATAGCTCAAAGCTATCTGAGCACTCAAATTCCCCTAAAAGTCCTTCTATTGGTTAGTTTACTTCCAAAATATTTTTAAAATGTTTTCATTTGTTCCCATAATTGCATTATATACCAAGTCCAAATAGTGGGCATAGAAAAGAATGTGTGATCTGATTTGTTTTCTTTAAAATCCAGCTACCCATTCGGATGGTGAAGAACCCCCTTTTGGCTCAAATAATCAAAACTTAATTTTGTTTTTGAGTTAAGCAGCTGATTTGGTCTAGACTGTATTTAGCTGTAAGAAATGTCTCAGCTTCAGTGCTGATGTGATAAGGCTCATTTCAGTGGTTTCCCTATGCAATAAATACAACTGGACACCAGATAACAGTGGGGCTGCTAGCTACTGACTTAGGACGCTTAAGGAAAAATAAGTTACAGTCCAACCATCCAGTCTCTTGCAGTTTGTTTCAGTGGCACCTGTGTCCAGATATTTCTCTTTATACTCCCTTTGCCTTTTAGACAAGAAGGGGGTAAGAGGAAGATGGCACTTGCTAACATGGCAAAACATTTGTCATGTAAGCCTGAAGAGCTCAGCAATAGTTGGTTCTCAGAGAAAGCAGGTATTAAATAAATAGCTTCATAATTGTTGAAATAGTTATGTTTGCTAAAAAGCAGACCATGATATTTATGGATGGATGGCCTTTGTGCCTCAGAATACACAAAGATATGTTTATGTATAGTGGATATCAAACATTTCAGTTCCATATAAATAAAGCCCATGCGCAAAGATTTCAAGCTACTAAAGGACCAGCTAGAGTAAACATTTTTTAGAAGAACTGAAGCACACAAGACACTTTAACAAGCAGCAATGATCTGGATACTACTGGATGCTGACTGAGCAGTCACTAACTAGGTTATGCTCCTTCTTACTTGCCGTGAATTTATGCCAAGTCCCGTATTTCAACTCGCCCTCATGTATATATGGATCTCAATTCACAGTACATATCCTGAGTGTGCTACTTAGCTACGCAGCATCCTTAAGAGCTTAGGGCAAATATTACAATATAGCGCACACTCTGTGTGTGGACACAGCAGCAACCTAGTTTAGTTGCTAGCTATATATGTAAGTGCAGCTGAAAGTTTCTGGTTTCCCACAAGCAAGTTTTAAACAATCTGCTGTACAAAATGGGCGAAATCCTGCTCAACTCAACAGTGAAACTCCCAGTGGCTATAATGGGAATGTCCACACAGCAATTAAATATCTGCAGCTGGGCTGATAAGCGGACTCACGCTCAGGCTGTAGAGCTGTAATATTGCTGTGTAGACGTTTGGCTCGTTCTGGACCCCAGATTCTGAGACCCTCCCACCTCATGGGATCTCAGAGCTCAGGCTCCAGCCCAGGCCCAAAAACTTCTACATAGCAATAGTACAGGCCGCAGCCCAAGCCCAAGTCAGCTGACTTGGGCCAGCCAGAGTCATGATGTGGGTCTTATTCAGTGTAGACTTACCTGATGAGGCCAGGATTTCACCCTATTTTTAATCTGAACCCTGAAACATTTAGTACGTTATAAAAATTTCTGCATTCCAGACAATTGTTAGTCTATTGTAAATCCTAGTCTCTGTACCTGCTTTTGAGCTGACAGAATCTATGGATGATTAAGATTTTATTTGCTCTTGTTTTTCTAAAACAGGTGCTCAGACAATCCCATCCTCATTCCTTTTGAGTGACAATGAACTTTTAAACATAAGTATTATGTCAGTCGCTCTACCCTGTAACATTAGAAGGTCATGCAGAGCCCCTGTAGGATATTTGCCAGTATAAGTGATGCCTCTCTTAGCCAAACTCCTTAACCTGTTCCTCATGTAACTCCTGCAGCTCACTACCCCTATTTTCATGCATCAGCACTTGCTTCCAGAGACTGGAAGTACCGATGTAATTGAGACACCTAGTTTCCTCACTATTCCAAGCCAGCTGGAAGTAGGAGATACTGGAATTCTATGAAAAAAAAAATCCTGTTCTGACAAGACTTCTGGGTCCAACAGATTCAGGACAAGACAAAGGAGGAGAAAGCATTTCTGTGAGAGTAGTATCTGGCGCTTGACCATTCTGGGAGAGACAGCTGATTTCCATTGAACAGGGGATGATTGTACTTGCCCCTCTGCAAACAACTGGAAGGGCAACAATAGTTAGAGAGGCAAACTGTTAAACAGATGCAAGTCATTTATTGTCATGGGCCTGGGTTGCATCTTCCCCAACTTTGAAGTCTGCCTTTAAGGGACGGTATTAACTTGTCGTTCTGCAAAATTTGTAAGTGGCAAAAATGTGGAACTTGCATGCATAGTTATTATTAGCCAGTTATCACTTACATCAGTGTCTTACTTTAAGACCTAAAGCAAGCTATAAAAGCTATTACAGCTTAAATCACAAAGTAAACACCATTTTTACAATGGCTGTTATAGTTTGGCTCTGTGCAGAAATAGCTTAGGAAAGCAAATCCAGAGGCCTATACAACAGAGCATTAAAGAGGAAGTAATACTTCATCCTAGAAAGATTTAAGACCAGTTTGTGATTTACATGTCAGGAAATGACCACGGACTGCTTCTGGTTAATGAAGAGAGATACTGTACCTCAAATTAAGCCCACACTATTGTTGGCCTCAAAGGGTCAAGAAAAAATAAACTGCTGTTTAAATGGAGATTTCACATCTACTGTTGAGACCATGGCTTATTTTTAACGAGACTCATACAGGAAATTTGCAAATACAGCATCCGATGTAGATGCTGCATTGGTCCTTACAGCTTTAATATAGTGGCCTTGTTTTTGAAAAATTGAGTCAAGTACAGTTTAAAGGTTGGTTGAAAAAACCCAGACCCCTGTCACATTAAACTACCTTCGTATAAGTATACCAGAATTTCAGTAGGCCCTACACTTAGATTTGCAGGCGAGTCAGACCAACACAGCAAGCACCCAAGGCATCTATTCATGAAAGATTAGCATCCCGATTGTTTAGCTTTGAAACAAACTGAAACATGCCATCTTCCTTATGACCATCCTGAAGAAAGCTGAGAAACATTAGTCTGGTTTTTTAAGCTTAAAAAACACTTATGTGGAATACACAGATTTAGTATAACCAGATGTACAACAGAGATAGGTTGTCCGCTCCAATGTTTTTACTGGGCATTAACTGGATGAATAAGGTAGACTTTCCATTCTTAAAATACATTTCTAGGGGAAACATTAATGTAAGTGAACTTAACCCCCGTATGCATCCCCCAAAAACAAATAAATCAACCTACCACAAGCCACCACTATTGTTGCAGCCTGAACCCACTGAAGTTATTTCTGCACTTGTGTGGTTTTTGCACTACACTAACCATGGCATGAACTTTAACTCCAAGAGAAACCATAGGTTCTAATACTTTTTAATGGTAATGTTTCCAACAGGGACTTTGTTACGCAATAGAGAACATATTACTCAACTGGCAAATCCTTACCAGCTTCTGGGTCAGTCCTGGTGGAGCCCACTCATAAGTTATCGTGTCAAACGTTGGATCTTTCCGAGACACAATAGGATTAGTGATGATCATGCGGTTCCTTTTGTAGATGCGAACACCATCGCCACCTTTCACCCGGGCAGTGAGCGTAGAATACTTTGAGTCAGATAACAAGCGGCCAATTTTCCGATCATCTTCTGCATCAGAGCTCAAGCTGTGATCCTCCTGGCTACATTTGCATGACTTGCATATTTTCCTGCGTGGGACAAGTGAGATCAATCATCCTTTTGATATAAGCTGGACCTCGGTAGGCATGTGCTCTTTTGAAGGCTCAGTGCTGAACTTTAAAGTTACTAAAGGTTAAATACTAAACTGGATCGCGACAGAAGACAAAAAGGGCTTTGTGATGCAAACTATATTTGGGAAGGCAGCATGATATGCCTTAAAGGAATCTGCAGTGGTATGGAATACAGAAAAAAACCGTAAATGCCTTACTGTTGTCCCTAGTGAGAGCAGCAGCAGCCGCCACTGATCAACTGTGCCTTCTCACCTGCTGTGACTGAACAGCTAGTTTCCATGAATTTATAAGGGATGCTCAAAAGAGATTATTAATTTCATGGCAGTACCACACAGTTTCCATTATTGAAATTTATACTTCATTGCAAGTGTTTTTGTAGTCATAATTATAACCAAAAAATAGGAAGATTATAAATCCATACTGCTATTTCTTGGTAGTCAAAAAATATATAGTTTTAAAAGCAAAGGGCCAAACTCATTTTTAGTATAACTTTAATAGCAATGATTAATTTTGATTCACAATTCTTCTCTGTAGTTGGCAAGTTGATTTAAAACAAGTAGTAGCTGAACTTTGAAGGCTGAGATTTTCATGCAGCTTAGGTGTGGAAATCAGGAACCCACAGTTGTATAATGTGATGTTACATACCACACTCTGTAAATCTGTAATAGTACTTAAGTAATACAGAGATTCCATATGTACAACAAATATGGAACTCTGCAGGACTTAAATACATAATTATAAAAGCAATATTAGCAAACAATACAGAATTCACTGACCAAACACAATGGAGTGTTAAGTTCTAAAATCTTGAAAACGGTTGTGTATTTTACAAGCATGATACAGACTCTTAAATCATAATTCTTGTTCATCTGCTAGACAGAAGTTGCCTTCTAATTTTTAGTCATTGTTTCTTTTTGATTTGCAACCAAACACTTTGGCATTCTTCAGGATAAGAGAAGGGATACAGATGTTCAGTAGTTAACATCTGTGCTGCTCAAGCTGTCCTCAAAACAGAAGTGTGTTACTGGTAGATCTCTTGGTTAGATGATGTTTTTTTAGAAAAATACTGAAAATGGGATATCTAGAATCACAAGATATTTCTGATACTAGACATCCTGTTGAGATAAACCTCAGTTCAGCCAAAAATAGGCTTAGGAGAACCATTGCTAAGGTAGATATTTTAACCTGTTGATGAGCATGGTGAGGGACATTAACATCCTGTGAAACCAAAGCTTTTTATTTTCACTTTCCCCAGCCATGTCTGTCACTTTTGTCCTTGATAGCAGTGAGGCAGTGTGTAGAATATTTACTATGGACATTTGGCATTATCCTGTTGGCTCATGCCTCACAGATTTGAAAGTGAGCAACGACAGACAGCATGGGTTTTGTTTAAAAAGCATTTCTCAAATCGTTGTACACTGGGTTCCAAGCCTGTGTAACACACACACAGGGGATTTGCATTACAGTATATAAGCCCATATGCAGTGCATCAGGTGGCTCAAGTCTAAACAGAGTATAATTACTTTGGCACTAAGCCCAATTCCTGCTGTGCCATTGAATAGCATCAAGTACATGTCTGCTATTTTGCAGCTGTCTGATGACAAAGAAAAAACAGTAGCACAAAGAGAGCCACCATCATTTAGTATTATTACTTTCCCCCGCAAAGTTATGTCAAAGCATAAAAGTGAATATTCAGTTTTATTTACTAAATTCTCAGAATTACACAAACTCAGTAGGCTGTAGTGTAGGGTTTACAGCCTGTTCTAATCCCTGCCAAGAAATTCTATTACACAGCACAATTTAAAAAAAAAAAAAATTTTAAGACAAAAAGAAAAAAAACTGGTGGAAGAGAGGTGCAAACTCATTTTGCCTTCATTTGAACCTGCATTTACACTGTGGGTTCTATAGTTTGACTAGTTCAGACACTGCTACTTCACAACCCTTAGCACCTTGACCCAGCTTTTCCCTACGGGAGGGATATTTGAGTTTGTAAATTGCCTGGCTTACTGGTGGTGGATCATACAGCTGCAGTTTCATCAAGGGCACACAGAGCAGATGGACAGAACTGCTAAAATGACACTGATCTAACATACACCCCCACTGGCATTACTGCTGTATTTAAGTGCCTCCCAGTATTTGAGATAGAAACTCCTCTCCTGCTTCCCAGCCTGTAAAAGTAATAGCTTGATTAGTTATCAGGATTTTATTTTTGCATGAGAGTTTCATATTCAGTTCGGACTGCTGCAAGATCTGAGCTGGTTATCTTTGCAGGAGCAAGGCGCATAGTCTGTGCTCCTGTGAAAACTGTCTCCCACACTCATGGGTGAAGTTGGTTGAAAAATAGGAATTGGTTTCCTTTGTTGGAAGATTTCAGGTTTAAGTTTTCTGCATGTTTCCCCCTCTACTTTTTCTAGTCACATTAGATGTACAGTTTGGATCTACGGTGCTTAAGTCAGAGTAAACATCTTTCAGTTCACTTATACAAAGGAGGAGTATATTTTAATTCATTTTACAACATATGACAAAATGCTCTCAGATTTAGGTGAGTGTGTATAGATTGTATTACCAAGTGCATTATTGTTTCTCCTTGTTGTGATACACTGGGACCCTCTAGCATGAGGGTTGCTAGAGAAAGGGAAAGAAATGGTTAACATATGCAGAGGTGCAATCTAGATTAATACATTCTGAGGTCCAAAATAATCCTCACAGCACAGTAGGTCACCTGCAATGTGTTGGCAGAGCATTTGGTGCAGTTTGAGAGATCTAGATACAAAAAGTTAACCTGCTAAACATCTGTTTTCCTTTGTTGTGCAGGTCTCTACCCAACCAGTATATTCTTACAGATTTTATATTCCAACCCATTCTATTAACAGCAAGTAATCACATCACAGCTGTTTCTTGGCTCGAAAGAAGCCATAACGTAACTAAGTGAAGCTGAACATGTGTTTTTATTTGAATGAGATGATGTATCACTAGTAAGCTTTCAGCTTCTCTGTCACCTTCATCCAAATATCACCTTAAAAAAGGTCCTAGGTTAGAGCCACATCTGCACATTAGAGATGTGGAATGGAGCAGTTTGTTTACTTTTTAAAGTCACACTATACAAAAGTGCTTATTAAAGGGAAAAGTCAGTTCCCCACAATGAAGATAGATCATTTAATTGAAAAATGCACTTTTTAGCTTTGGATATGGTTAATTCATTTTTGTTCTGCACAGACAATCACCTCCCAGTGCTGCTCTGGAGGGCTACCTTGGCAAGAGTGGCTTAGACCCTTTTTTTAATCCTCCCTTGATCATGGTTCCCCACAACTTACTGCAATCTCAAGGGTGATTTAAGTTGTGCCAGCTGCCCATGACCTCAAGAGGGCATTCTATCATATGGAGATAACCAAGTCACAGGGCTGTCCAGATCATGCCCCTCCACTCCCAATATCAGCAGGTGTGAGTACAGCAGCACCAGAGTCTAGACCTGATGAACAAATGTGAATCTTTTCCCTCAGAAAATGCTTGCTATGACAAGATTTTCTTTTAAAATTTTCCATGTAAATTTCAGGGTTTTCAAGGAAAAGAGCCTGAAAGTCTTGACAGTTTAAAAATTTGGGGGATTCCCCACCTGTAACAGAGGGGAATATTTCATAATATTGTGTATGAAGAATGTGTGTTCCTCAATTTCCCCTACATGCTGCATGGTTAACTAGGCAGGGGGGAAAAGGTTTATTCCCTAGACCTAGATGTGACCGACTCCTTGCTGTCTGTGGCCTGGGCCCAGACAATTGCCTGGCCATTTGGTACCTAACAACTAATGACCAGAGGGACCCACCCTCTGCAGGATGCCAGACAGGTTTGACCAGCTGGAGAACAATGTTTTCCCAGGAACAACAACAAATGTTTAAGGAAGAGCCCTTCGGGATTGTTAAGTGTGGGGCTGCTGGAAGGAGGAGATGCTTCTGTACTGGGACTACAGAGGGATTGGAGGAGGGCTCTGGGCTGATCCAGATGGACTTTTCTGTTCTATACATTAAACAGAAAGACTTTCTATGCCATGTTCCAGACATCTAATAAACCCTTCTGTTTTTACCAAGCTGGCTGAGCCACTCCAGAGTCAGGGGTGCATTGCTCCCTTTGGTTGTGCAAGTCTCCCCTAAGCGTTCAGTTCAGGTGCACTCACTGAGGGGGAGCTCACGGAGCGAAGCAGGGGTGCTGATGGCTCCAAAGTTCAGTCCCAGGAGGCGGTAAAGTCAAGGGACTTACCCCAGTGAGAGCGCGACCCGAACAGGCTCAACACACTAAAGGGGTCCTCCCCAGGGACTGTTCCAAAGCACCAGACTTGTGGATCTGAGACACTCCCGCCCCCAACCCTTTTCTTGCTTTCTTGGTGGCGGGGGGAGGGGGAGAAGAGACATTTTGACTAGTACTGTGAATATAGTTAAAAGAAATACAGAGTAAAGAAATGACTATGCAATTCTGACAGATAACACAAGATGAAGAAGTGTTTTCTGGATAGAATGAAATGGTAGTGTAAGCAGGGGAATAGTCCCACTATTGTGGGGAACTTTCCTGGCTTCTGCACTACCCCGGTGAAGTGGGCTAGCGAAAGGATCCGAGTCCTTGCTCCCACTTCCTTTACCCAGTGGCCTCCCTGTCCTTGAAGACTCCCTTTTCACTCTCCTGTCTGGCAGAATCCTCGTAACCCCAACAAGGCTGGGCCCAGGATTCCTGAGGAGCTCGACCCCCAACCCTGCTGTGGTCACCTAGGACGGGGCTAGGGTGTCCCCACTCCAGGGTACTCTCTCTGCCCTGGGCACTTCTCTGACCCACTGACCATTACATACAAGTTAAAGTTATTTAATCAACAATTAATTTTAAAAAAAGAATAAGGAAAAATGAGAAAGGTTACAGGAAACACATCACCCCGCTCTGTGGCAGGGAACATCACAAACAGTGTCTCTGGAATGTCAGGGCAGTTCACAGTCTGTTCCTTGTAAGTCCCAGGCCGCCTTCTCCGGCCCTGGCTGTGCTGCAGGAATGCTGTGGGTTGGACGCTTGCTCTGGTGGTGGCCACACGCTCTCAGGCTCTAAGTGGTAGGACCCTTCTTCCAAGTGTCGCCCCCACCCAGTCGGGGTTACGATCCAAGCCTGGCCCACAGAGCCTCTTGGCTGAGGCGTCTCCTTGTGCTGGGCCCACTGCCTAGGGTCCCCCTCGCTCTTCCCAGCTGCTCACCACACCCAGCTCCGGACTGCTCCAGCCCCAGCTCCACCACTCTGTCTCTGCACTGCTGCTGCTCTGCCTCCAGCTCCCTGGGCTGCTTCTTTGGCCCCTCTGGCTCTGGTTGCCGCAGCTCTGCTCCCAGGACAGGTCTGCTCTGCAGGCTGCCCCCGTGACTCTGCTCCCAGCACAGACCTGCTTCCTGGGCTGCTTTTCTGGCCCCTCTGGCTCTGGTTGCTGCAGCAGCTCTCCTCCCAGGGCAAGTCTGCTCTCTCTGGGCTGTGCCTCTGGCTTTGGGGCTGCAGCTCTGCTCTCAGGACAGGGGCTGCTCTCTCTGGATCTGGCACAGCTCTGCTCCCCAGCTCAGCTCGGGCCCCTTTCTCCTTAGCTCGGCCCCACTCTGTCTGACCCGGGCAATTCCAGCTCACATGGAGGACGGGACCTCCCTGGCCTCCTGACTCCCTGATTAGCCTGCCCGCCCTGTCATTCAGGCTGACCTGGAGCATTGGCCTCTCCCCATTGTTCCTGGGGGCTGTCAGTCTCAGGGTCCTGATTCCCCATCGACCCTTCCCTCTTTTTAATACGGGGAGCTAGCAACTAAAACACCCCCACTGAATGTTAGTAAGGGGGCAACAGTCCCCTTACAGTAGCTAAACACACTGGGCCACTGATAGTTTTACACAGGCTGGCTGAAGAGAGGAGTCCAGTCCTGAATAATTTTTATTCTAAATTTGTATCATTTAAATTGTGCAAAAAGGTTACTTTTGTTGTACACAGCTACAGTGGAACTGAGCTGAGGAGTTTTTAAAAGCATGACATCGTTGCCCTGGGATCACTCGTGCATCCTGCTGAAATTGTCTCCTGCCTCCCAATTGAAGTAGGAGCAAGTGTCATGAACACAAAAAATGAAACTGGCTTTTCTGATGGAAACATACTCTAACCATTATTATTGTAGGCATACTGGGATAAAAACACCAGACACTATTAGCCTGGCTGCTGTACATGAGAATTTTGAAAAGCTGAAGAACATTGAGAAGCAAATGAAGTGTGTGGTGGGGGGAGAGGGGAGGCAGGAGGAAGGCGTCAGGAACAATCTAGGAGTACTTCTGCAATGAAGTGTTGATACCATTTGGATTCCTTCAGTAAAACCTAATGGTACTGATTCTGGTCTAAGAAAGAAGGACACAAGGCTGTTCTTTGGCTTAGGATCAAGGTGGGGAAAACTATTACAGATTTCTGTGGGATGGCAGTGTAGAAGGGATATTTTTGTCTGCTAGCTTGTATGATTTGGGCCATTCCTCATTCACTGAAGATCCAAGCGCCACTTCTGGTACAGGGTTCTGGCAGGAGGTAATCTTAGCAAAGACTCCCTTCCCTATCCACTCTGCCCCCCAGCTCATCTTGGAGCCTCTCCCCAAGCCTGGAGGTTCCCCAAGATCCCAGAGACTTTGTGCAAGTGCCCTGTGCCCAGGGGTGAAAGTATGTTAGAGGACTTACCGGTACGCCGGAGTCCTGAGCAGGGGGCGTGGCCCCAACCGGAAGAGGTGTGGCCTCAAACCCCCGGGCCCTTTAAATCTTGATTTAAAGGGCCAGGGCTCCAGCTGCGGTAGTGGCGGCTGGGAGCCCAGGGCCCTTTAAATAACCCCTGAGCTACCAGCTGCAGAGGCGGCTGGGAGGCTCGGGGGCAATTTAAAGGGCCCAGGGCTCCAGCTGCCGCTACCGCAGCGGAGCCCCAGGCCCTTTAAATCACTGAGGAGCCCTAGGGGCTCCCGGCTGCCACCGCTACCCTGGGGCTCTGGGGTAGCGGCTGCCAGAGCCCCAAGCCCTTTAAATCCCCGCCTGAGCCCTGGGATAGCGGTGACTGGGCTCCATCAGAGATTTAAAGGGCCCCGGGACTCCAGCTGCCGCTACTGCCCCGGCCCTTTAAACACCCGCCGGAGCCCCACCACTGGGGAGGATTTAAAGGGCCAGGGCAGTAGGGGTGGCTGGAGCTCCAGGGCTCTTTAAATCCCAGCCTGAGCCCTGTTGCCCGAGCTACCACCCCGGCCCTTTAAATCCCCTCCGGAGCCCCGCCGCTGCTACCCCAGGGCTTCGGCAGCAGGGCTCAGGCGGGGATTTAAAGGGCCCCGGGAGGGTAGCGGTGGCTGGAGCTCTAGGGCACTTTAAATCCCCACCAGAGCCCTGCCACTGCCGCTACCCCAGGGCTCAGGCAGGGATTTAAAGGGCCCCGGGGCAGTAGTGGTGGCTGGAGCTCCGGGGCCCTTTAAATCCCCGCCGCAGCCCCGCCGCTGCTACCCCAGGGCTTTAAATTGCCCTCTCTGAAAGCCAGTCCTGGTATGGTGCACTGACTCTTACCGGTACGCTGTACCAGGGTGTACCGGCTTACTTTCACCTCTGCCTGTGCCTCATTATTACCAGGATTACAGTAAAACTCTGATCTCACCTAGGGCATCTGATTCCCACTGTGCTAGGCATTAGACAAGTTGGGTGAGAGACAGTTCCTACCCTGAAGGACGTACAGGGTAAAGAGAAGACAAAGAGGTGGTGGAGTGGAGATACACCATCCTGGTAGAGTGAACAGGACAATAGTCTCCAAACATCATGATAAATCCACAACTTTGCTTGTTTCTTTAATTTTTGGATGGGGTTGTATAGGGAGGAGATTAGCTAAACAGATAGCGGGAGGAGGAAGAGGACAGGTTAAGGTGTAGAGACTGAGGGTTATGTCTACACTGCGCAGGTAGCCTGGATGATTGGCACTCAGGTCTGAGCACTTGGGTTAGCCTAACCCAGTATAAGCATTCATCAGAAAAGCCCTATGTCCTCACCGTTTCTGCACTTAATGTGTATCTGGGGCCATTTCCCATGGTTCTTTGTGCTCAGATACTCAATGGATTCTTCAATCAATTCTGTCAATTGTGGAAGAATATACCGGTCTCAGGGAGAATTGTGGAGGACTATCAATATTCAAGTGACCTTTCCTGTGTCCTCACTGCAAAATGGGCAGGTTCCAGTCTGAGATAACAGCTTCAATCCAGACCTCCAGACATGCAAGCAAACACAGGTTCAAAGCACAAAGAGACACATGCTTGAGGGTTATGTGCAGCATAGAAGGTTTAGACCCAACCCCCCCCCCCCCAAAAAAAAATCAAATCATGTAGGTGCATGAGCAAAGACTGCACTGTAGACATATCCTAAGGGCAGAACCTGCATGCTGGCTCTAGCCCTCTAGTGGCCTTCCCAGCACTGAGCTTGCACAAACTCTGCATTTCCCTTCCTCCAACACAATCATTTATCAGTTTGCATCTACATAGAGAGTCAGTGAAGCCTGAATATAGACAAAGCCCCAAGAGAGATTTTTTTTAAATAGCCCATCCAGCAGTAGATAAATTACCTCCAAGAATGTGGCTCAAAGCCTGTACACATCCCTCTGCATCGCAGACAAGGCACCCCTCTTCCTGATTGCTGCTGGCTTACAGACATCTGGAAAAGAGAAAAGTTTCAGGATTTTTCTTTATATCTATATCTATCTCTTGGCCTTGAGTTCTTACATTGTGCATGGCTTCTCAAGCATGTTGATTCCTTTACAACTGTGCCTTGTGTGGTTTGAGGTCTCCCGATCAATAAATCATTGGGCAACTGGGTACTCATGGTTAAGCAAGACTGCTGAAAAAGTTCTGGTCTTGAACGTAGATGAAAAGGGATAAAGACCTCTTATTGACTATCTGGGTGCCAGCTTGTAGTACCTCCACCATACATTATAAACCATTGAGACAACATTGGAATAAAACTTCTGGTGGCCAATAAGGTGGGCTCACCAATCAAAGCAAAACTTCAGACCCCTTCCCTTCTAGGCCATTTGTTTAATGGACATGTGATTAAAATGCAGCACGATCTAAACAGATGTTTAGAGACTGTGAATAAAGGAGCATGTTTTACATTTAGTTTTAGCACAGGATATTGAATTACCACTTACATTTTCCATTTAGGGGGCTGTTTGAGATACTTCTGTGAATGTGAGAAGAACGGATCTCAGACTGAGTCTTGCTGAGAGGTTATCAATGAGTTAAGCTTCACCAAACTTATCACACAACTTGTATACCATGTACAAATCAACTCAAGACTGTTGAGTGATAATGACTGAGCTCATTATCTTTTTACCTTAAAGATTAAGGGGTAATTTGAAGTACCTAGGAGGGGAACACATGTGATAATGGGCTCTTCAATCTAGCGGAGAAAGATTGAATGTGATCTAATGGTGGAGTTGTGCCTTATTTCTAGTCTGAATTTAAGCTCAATTTTTTAAAAAACAGTAATTAACCATTGGAACAATTTACCAGGGTTGTGGTGGATTCTCCATCACTGACAACTTTAAAATGGAGATTGGATGGTTTTTGTAAGATCAGTTCTAGTAATAATTTGGGGAAGAGCTCTATGGCCTGTGCTACTCAGTAGGTCAGACTACAGGATCACAGTGCTCCTGTCTGGCTTTTGAGTCTATGAATTTAAGTTTCATGGGATGCAAACAGCTGAATTAGATAATCTTTAGCCTTAACCATGAGAAAAGCTTCCAGGAAAAAATGTCTGGGTGAGAAGAATTATTTAGATATAGGGACAATTATTCAAATAGGTGGGAAATGTGAGGCCAGAGACACTACAGCAATTTAAATACATATGAATTGTAACAATCAGTGGTTGAAAACTAATACCCCTTTTAACACAAAAGACTGGATTTTAAGAAAAATCCAACCCCTCACTTGGGCCCTCTCCTTGCATTTGCTTCTCCCATGTTGAGGATTCACCATTCTAGTTGTTCAAAAGAAATTGCAAAGAAGTAACCACCCACTCTTCCCATTGCTTCCTCTACAAATCTAAAGACACAGATTTTAATTTATTAAATGTTACCAAATGAAAGGCAAATTTTTGTATTTATTATACATTCATATTCAGACAGAGCACCTTCTCTTAAAGCAACAGAAATGAATGGGAGCTGAGGGTCATCAGCACCTTGCGGGGCTATTCTCATTTCATGTAGTTCTAAGGGCTTGTATCTGGGAAGCTGTTCCTGATTATCTCTATGTGTAGACACACTTATTCTAGAATCAGAGTGCTTTATTCTGGATTAGTTTAATCCAAAAAAAAATGGACTAAAACAGTTGATCCAAATTAATTCAGAATACAGCATTCTTATTCTGGAATAATGGAGTGTCCACACATGGAGATAATCAGAAATAGCTCCCCAGGGAAACAAGTTCTCAGCTTCCATTCACTTCTGTTGCCGAATAATAGAGAAAACACCACTAAGCAGTGAAAGATTGAGATACATGGTGCTGCCTTACTACTAATGTTCATTTTATTGATATACATTATACTCCTGTTTATCCAAAACCCTGTTATTCCAACCTCTGCATTATCAGAATCCCTTCTTCATCTCCCATGGGAGATATGTATACATTGCAATTAAAAACCCTCGGCTGGCCTATGACAGATGACTGACTCACAGGGCTTGGGCTAAAGGGGTTAATTGCAGTGTAGATATTGAGGCTCGGGCTGGAGCCTGAGCTCTAGGACCCTGTGAGATGAGAGGATCCCAGAATTTGGGCTGCAGCCTGAGCCTGAATATCTACCCTGCAATTAAATAGCCCAGCTGCCCAAGTCCAGCTGGCAAAGACCAGCCGCAGGTGTCTAACGGCAATGTAGACATATCTGATGTGTCTTGTGCTGGGGGGCCAGAAGAGATGTGGATGAGGATGTTTGGATAACAGACTAGGGACCCCCCAGACACAAGGGTAACAGGGGAGGCTACCTTGCTGCTGACTGGCTCCTGCCCTCAATTAGCTGAGCAAAATCCATGCCCCCCCATGCTATTCAGATAGTCCGGAATATACTGTAGAGACTTCCTTGGTCCCTATTGAGAAACTCAAGTTTCCATATCTCATGTTTTGCTTTGCAGATGGTTTCCATGGTGAAGGGGAAACATGGTGGGGAACAGATAAATGCCCAAGGGAGGAAAAAGAAATAGTGTGATCATGCTCCACTTTAGGCTGTTCATTCACGACAGTTGACAGACTAAGTTTATACAGAGGAATCCATGGCTGTGCAGGGAAGGCAGTGATAAAAAATGCTAGTCTCAAAATGGGAAGAAGGGGCAAATATGAGCTCATTTGTTGAGCAAAAGCAGCCAAAAAGGTTTAAAAATACAACTTCTGTGTCTGTCTTTGCACTGCAGGATTTATCAAACATGACTTTCTGAATTTAAAGAATGTGAAATGCATGACAGGAGCCAAGAATGAAGTAATTCTAAAGGAAAAGTTATGGAGAAGTGATACTGTGGATTTCTGAATAGGGCTATAAACTTTCCCAGACTCCCATCTCTGATGGACAGTTCATCTGCACTGGCAACAAGTCTCTACAAAAAAAATAAAATCAGTTTTGCCAACTGTTAATTTTTTTAAAATCCTGTGAGTTGATCCCTCCCCCCCCAAAAAAGCAACCCCCCATGGGAATTACAATTAAGACTGATCCCAAAATTATGATTTAATCTTAGGCTTTTAGAACCCCTCTCTCACCCGTTCCCAGTGGGAATGTTGCTAACTCATAAAATTTATAGTGAGCAAAGCAATTTTGGTCCTGATACAGGATTTTTCACTGGAGGACACAATGAATATCAGGGACCTACTGCCATAGGCTCTGTACAAACATATAGTAAGAGACAGCCCCCATCCCGAAGAGTTTAATCTCACTACCATGCTTTGCATTAGAGTATGTGACATGGGAACTGGCTTAAACTAATCTCATATACGGTCCAAACTTCCTTTAGATAGTAGCAGTATTTAAACCCTGATGAGCTGGACAGGATAGTGACCTACAAGTGAAAGCATTTATGCCTCATTAGCAATACCCCAATACATCCAGTCTCTTGTAAATGCTAGTGTTGCCTGGCTTTCTGGAAAGAGATATACTAAATCAAGTTCTGACCTTTCTGGAGTTTACACAGACTGGGTCTTTCATCCTGTAGACACAAACAAAGCAGCTCACACTGCTCTCAGTCTTAAATATATTGTCTGTTCTTAAAGGGACAGATCCATTAGTAGCACAACATCCATATTCCCTTCTAAATAATCAATCATTCCAACACAAAATATTAAAAGAACATTAAGGCTGTGAAAATAAAAGTACGCTGTCCCCCGTACAGCCTCAGGGACATCACAGGTGAGACAGGCTCCCTGCTCTCAGTTCCATTGCCCACGCCAGAACTGCAGCCCAGAGCTGCAGTTGCAGGGGAAGTCCTGCTCAGCCCCAGGCTGGAGCATGCCCATTGTGCACAGCATCTTCCGGGAACATTGTTAAAAGCTCTAGCTAGCAAAGTCTCCTCTGAGCCACAAAGTCTTGCCCTTGCCAAGTGACTTAGCTTGTGTCAGTTTTCTCTTTTGTTCAACGAAGTCAGCATTTGTAGAATGCTTGGAGAGCAAATGCAAGGAACTAAGGGTATGTCTACACTATGAAATTAGGTCGATCTTATAGAAATCTATTTTACACAGTCGACGGCGTACATCCCCACTAAGCGCATTAAGTCGGTGGCGTGCGTCCTCACTACCATGGCTAGCATGGACTTACAGAGCGGTGCACCGTGGGTAGCTATCCCACAGTTCCTGCAGTCTCTGCCACCCATTGGAATTCTGGGTTAAGCTCCCAGTGCCTGATGGGGCAAAAACATTGTCGCGGGTGGTTTTGGGTACGTGTCGTCAGTCGCCCCTCCTCTGTGAAAGCAATGTCAGACAATTGTTTTGTGCCTTTTTTCTATGCAGACGCCAAACCACGGTAAGCAAGGAGCCCGCTCAGCTTAGTGTCACCGCTGCTGTTGTGTCCTGGGTGCTGCTGTCAGCAGACGGTGCAGTAGGACTGCTGGCAGTCATCATACACTGCTTCTGCTACAACTCTGCTCTCCTGCAGACACCATACCACGGCAAGTATGGAGCCCGCTCAGCTTACTCTCACTGCTGCTGTTGTGAGCTTTGTAAACACCTTGCGCATTATCTATTGTTTTGAAACCATGCAGTCTTTATTAAAAAAAAGAGATAGCGGACACACTGGGTGGGGTGGGGGAGGAAGGAAGGACAAGGCCCACAGTTTGGATTGTTAGTATGACTACAATAAACCATTTGAATGACAGCCTTCTGTTGCTTGGGCCATTCTCTGGAGTGGAGTGGCTGGGGGCCTGGAGCCTCCCCTCCCCCACCCCATGTTCTTAGGCATCTGGGTGAGGAGGCTATGGAACATGGGAAGAAGGGTAGGCGGTTATACAGTGGATGCCGTTGGGGGAGGGGGGGGGGGAAATCTGTGCTCTTGTTGGCTTTCCTGCAGCTCCAACAGACACTTCATCATGTCCGTTTGCTCCCCCAACAGAAGGTTCATAATGTCCATTTGCTCCCCCATTAGCCTCAGCATCGCGTCCTGCCTCCACTCTTCGCGCTCACTTCAATTCTTTCCTGGCCTCTGCCACTGAATGCCTCCATGCATTAAGCTGTGCCCCATCAGTGCGGGAGGACTGCACGAGCTTGGAAAACATATCGTGAGTGCGGTTTTTTTTTTTGGCCTTCTAATCTGCGATAACCTCAGGGACGGACGCAGGGAAGAAAGGTAAGCAGCAGGATACGGACCCTGGACTTCAGGAAAGCAGACTTCGACTCCCTCAGGGAACAGATGGCCAGGATCCCCTGGGGGACTAACATGAAGGGGAAGGGAGTCCAGGAGAGCTGGCTGTATTTCAAGGAATCCCTGTTGAGGTTACAGGGACAAACCATCCCGATGAGTCGAAAGAATAGTAAACATGGCAAGCGACCAGCTTGGCTTAATGGTGAAATCCTAGCGGATCTTAAACATAAAAAAGAAGCTTACAAGAAGTGGAAGGTTGGACATATGACCAGGGAAGAGTATAAAAATATTGCTCGGGCATGTAGGAAAGATATCAGGAGGGCCAAATCGCACCTGGAGCTGCAGCTAGCAAGAGATGTCAAGAGTAACAAGAAGGGTTTCTTCAGGTATGTTGGCAACAAGAAGAAAGCCAAGGAAAGTGTGGGCCCCTTACTGAATGAGGGAGGCAACCTAGTGACAGAGGATGTGGAAAAAGCTAATGTACTCAATGCTTTTTTTGCCTCTGTTTTCACTAACAAGGTCAGCTCCCAGACTGCTGCGCTGGGCATCACAGAATGGGGAAGAGATGGCCAGCCCTCTGTGGAGATAGAGGTGGTTAGGGACTATTTAGAAAAGCTGGACGTGCACAAGTCCATGGGGCCGGACGAGTTACATCCGAGAGTGCTGAAGGAATTGGCGGCTGTGATTGCAGAGCCCTTGGCCATTATCTTTGAAAACTCGTGGCGAACGGGGGAAGTCCCGGATGACTGGAAAAAGGCTAATGTAGTGCCAATCTTTAAAAAAGGGAAGAAGGAGGATCCTGGGAACTACAGGCCAGTCAGCCTCACCTCAGTCCCTGGAAAAATCATGGAGCAGGTCCTCAAAGAATCAATCCTGAAGCACTTACATGAGAGGAAAGTGATCAGGAACAGTCAGCATGGATTCACCAAGGGAAGGTCATGCCTGACTAATCTAATCGCCTTTTATGATGAGATTACTGGTTCTGTGGATGAAGGGAAAGCACTGGATGTATTGTTTCTTGACTTTAGCAAAGCTTTTGACACGGTCTCCCACAGTATTCTTGTCAGCAAGTTAAGGAAGTATGGGCTAGATGAATGCACTATAAGGTGGGTAGAAAGCTGGCTAGATTGTCGGGCTCAACGGGTAGTGATCAATGGCTCCATGTCTAGTTGGCAGCCGGCGTCAAGTGGAGTGCCCCAGGGGTCGGTCCTGGGGCCGGTTTTGTTCAATATCTTCATAAATGATCTGGAGGATGGTGTGGATTGCACTCTCAGCAAATTTGCGGATGATACTAAACTGGGAGGAGTGGTAGATACGCTGGAGGGCAGGGATAGGATACAGAAGGACCTAGACAAATTGGAGGATTGGGCCAAAAGAAATCTGATGAGGTTCAATAAGGATAAGTGCAGGGTCCTACACTTAGGATGGAAGAATCCAATGCACCGCTACAGACTAGGGACCGAATGGCTAGGCAGCAGTTCTGCAGAAAAGTTCTGCGGAAAAGGACCTAGGGGTGACAGTGGACGAGAAGCTGGATATGAGTCAGCAGTGTGCCCTTGTTGCCAAGAAGGCCAATGGCATTTTGGGATGTATAAGTAGGGGCATAGCGAGCAGATCGAGGGATGTGATCGTTCCCCTCTATTCGACACTGGTGAGGCCTCATCTGGAGTACTGTGTCCAGTTTTGGGCCCCACACTACAAGAAGGATGTGGATAAATTGGAGAGAGTCCAGCGAAGGGCAACAAAAATGATTAGGGGTCTAGAGCACATGACTTATGAAGAGAGGCTGAGGGAGCTGGGATTGTTTAGTCTGCAGAAGAGAAGAATGAGGGGGGATTTGATAGCTGCTTTCAACTACCTGAAAGGGGGTTCCAAAGAGGATGGCTCTAGACTGTTCTCAATGGTAGCAGATGACAGAACGAGGAGTAATGGTCTCAAGTTGCAATGGGGGAGGTTTAGATTGGATATTAGGAAAAACTTTTTCACTAAGGGGGTGGTGAAACACTGGAATGCGTTACCTAGGGAGGTGGTAGAATCTCCTTCCTTAGAGGTTTTTAAGGTCAGGCTTGACAAAGCCCTGGCTGGGATGATTTAACTGGGAATTGGTCCTGCTTCGAGCAGGGGGTTGGACTAGATGACCTTCTGGGGTCCCTTCCAACCCTGATATTCTATGACGGAGATGATAGGGGGAGCGTAGAAACATTTGCACCTGGGGGGGGGGGGAGGAGGAGGAGGAGGGAGGAGAAGAGGAGATAAAAAGGGAGAGTAAAATGGGGTTGGCTTCTTACACCTTCATAATGTGTGGGAATGTTTTCAAACTGCAGCACCCCCCTTTCCCAGAGCAAGCAATAGTTTGGGTTTCAAATTTAAAAAGGAGGGGCTGTAGTATTCTGGTAGATTTGCAGCACACACCTACCCCCACCCCACCACGTGGCTATTCTCGGGGATGATCCCTTCACCCCTCCCAGCCGCCGCATGGTTATTCTCTGGGATGATCCCTTTTAGCCAAGCACAGACAGTCCAGCATGAATGGGATCCTTTTACTGTTCCCTTACAAAAATCCCCCTATTTCAACCAGGTGACCATGAACACTATTGCTTTTAAACCCTGTACTGTAGTTCCAAATGTGCATGCACGAGAGGTGCCTTCTCTGGTTTCAGGGTCGGGATCCTGCCTTGGGAGGGTATTGGCTCCAGGGTGATGAAAAGGTCCTGGGTAGCAGGAAGAACAGATTCACTGCTTGCCTGCTGTGCATTCTCCTCCTCATCCACAAAATCCTCCTCCGTGCAGCATGAGACTCCCCTCTTGCAGGTGTCCACAGACAGTGGTAGGGTCCCCCGCCCCCCAGAATGGCATGCAGTTGTTCATAGAAGCAGCATGTATGGGGCTCTGACCCAGAGTGACTGTTTGCCTCCTTTGTCTTGTGGTAGGCTTGCCTGAACTCCTTAACTTCCACGTGGCACTGCTGTGTGTCCCTGGCGTAGCCTCTGTCCAACATGCCCTGTGAGATTTTGGCAAATATATTTGCATTTCTTCTTTTTGATCAGAATTCTGCCTGCACAGATTCTTCTCCCCATACAGCAATGAGATCCAGCGTCTCCCTTTTGGTCCATGCTGGGGCTCATTTGCTATTCTGGGACTGCATGGTCACCTGTGCTGCTGAGCTCACCATGCTGACCAAACAGGAAATTTAATTCAAAAGTTCCCAGGGCTTTTCCTGTGTACCTGGCTAGTGCATAGGAGTTGAAAGTGCTGTCCAGAGTGGTCACAATGGAGCACTCTGGGATAGCTCCCAGAGGCCAATACCATCGATTTGTGTCCGCACTACCCCAAATTCAACCCAGCAAAGTCAATTTTAGCGCTACTCCCCTTGTCGGGGAGGAGTACAGAAGTCAATTGTAAGACCCCTTTAAGTCGACAGAATGGGGTTGGTTGTGCGGACGCAGTCATTTTTAAAATCAACCTAACCCTGTAGTGTAGGCCAGGCCTAAGTGAATTCATCAGAGCCACATAAACATAGCTAGATGACACTTAGTCCCAGTAAACCCTTTCATAAATCCTTTATAATCATTTTTGGCCCTTGTATGGGTCTGAGCTGCAAAGTTCAGATTCGATCCAGTTCTAGATTTCTAAGATGCTTTAAACCTCTCTGAATTTCAGCAACGGTTTTGGTCTGGCCTCTACTTTAAGACTCAACATTTCTATAAATACATTTTACCTGACTTGCCCCTAAATATGATCCTAAATATTAGTTTACTGTCTTGTTAATGTGCCTTCAGGATGTGAACTAGACAAAAAACCTGCATTGCTGAAATAGCTGGCAATGCAGTATAATTGCGCAAACTAGCTACTCTGCTGCCAGCAAAGGACACAGCTGACATGAGACTGTAAATCTACCCATTATTACTCGAGATGCACCACAGCTAGAAAAAAATTGCTACGAGTTCTTGAAGAGCTAGATTCCCTCAGTCCTAAGGATTCACAAGATACGCCTTGAAATGGTCATTGGCCCCCCTTCTCCACATTCTTCAAAAGTCACCACTGGCTATGGTGACCAGGTGTCTGGTATTTGACCACAGCACCCAATCAAAAAGGGACCCTGGTGGCTTCGGTCAGCTGAGTGGGCCGGCCAATGGGAGCTGCAAGGGCAGTGCCTGGGGGCGAGACCAACATGAAGAGCTGCCTGCTGCTCCTCTGCCTAGGAGCCGGGCTTGCTGTTGGCTGCTTCTGGGATACAATGCGGAGTCAAGACAGGCAGGAATCCTGCTTTAGCCCCCACACTGTGCTGCTGACTGGGACCAGACCCCAATCCCCTGCCCCAGTCCTGAGCCCCCCCAAAAACCAGAGCTCCCTCCTGCACCCATAAACCCTCATCCCCAGCCCCATCCTAGAGACTGCACCCCCAGCCCAGCGCTTGTACCCATCCTGCACCCCAGCCCCCTGCCTCACATAGCCTCCTCCCACATTCTGAATCCCTTGGCCCCATCCCCTAGCCTGGAGCTGCCTCCTGCACCCCAAACCCCTCATCCCTAGCCCCATCCCAGAATCCACGATCCCAGCCAGACACCTCACTCACTCCTGCTTCTCAACCCCCTGCCCCAGCCCAGTGAAAGTGAGGAAGGGTGGGGGAGAGTGAGCTACGGGGGTGTGTGGCCTCAGGGAAGGGAGGGGGCTAGGGTGTTTAGTTGTGTGTGATTAGGAAGTTGGCAACCCTACCCCGGCCAATAATCTTTTTGGGACCCCAAATATTGTGGGTGAGGCAGGAAGCCAGTGAGATCAGTTTTGGAACAGTGCATTAAATATAAAATCGGGACTAGGGATTTTAACGGGGACATGTACAGTTTGCAACTAGAGAGATTCAGATGTCTGACAGAATTTGAGTCTATACGAAAGTCTATGCTTCTGTTCATTTAAAAGGCAAATAGGATTAAATAAAACCCATTTAGAAGAGAGTTATGATACACAGACCAAAGGGGGGGGGGAAAAAAAATGTAGGAGAGCCACGGGTTTTTTGGGTCCAATGTCAGCCAGTTAAAGGTCTAAAAGTAAATACCCGGTCAAGACATTGAGAGTCAGGGACATCCAGCGACTGCTGAAAAGTTCCAAGATACATTTGATATTTCACTTAGCCTTGTTCTGTTTAAGAGTGTTTATGGGAGAGTAGACTTGTCCAAATATAAACACTGCTTTATGGGCCTGATCCAAAGCTCACTTGAAGTCAGCCTCTGTTGACTTTAGTGGGATTTGGATCTGGTATCTACATGCTTTAAAATTACTTTCTAAATCCACATTCCATAAAAGTGTGGACACAGCTATCAGACAGACAGTTGACTATGAACTCTGCCAGCTCCATGTTATCCCTTTGTTAAAACTTCTTACAGTTAGTGATCCTTGTTCTGCTCCATTATGTACTGGAACAGATTTGACTGACCAACTCATATGTAAAAGATGGAGACCCTTATACCTGCTCTAGCCCCTTTTACTCTAGAAGGGCATAAAGGCATAGGGGTGTGTGCCAGGTTAGGGCCACCATGCTCCGGAGATTCCAGACAGTGCTGTGGCCCAAAGGGCAGCCAGTTAGCTAGAACACAGACAGCCCTGGGGGCCTACTTGTTACACCAGGGTTTACACTCAAGGGTTAAATATTCAGCAGCACCTGTTAGTGTGCACCTTTCTTCTGCAACAGGTGAGGCTGTGGAGTGGACCCTACTATGTCAATCAATCAATCCCTCATATACACAAGATAAATAAGTACTTTGAACTTTGCTTGTTTTTGTCAGCATATCAGGATAGCTGAGATGAAACAGGTTTCACCTTCTCACTGGCTTTCTAGGCAACACAGCCACTTTGCCAACACCAGCCTCATTTGAAGTGAAACCTTTTTGAACTCCCCTATTGTGTATCAGGGTTACACATCTGCTCAGCTCAAGCAATTATATATATATATGTGATTCAATTAACTCTTATCTTGAGCTGTCAATATAAACGAGTGGTGTACTTCTTGGATTATGCAGTTCAGCCTTTCCACATGAGCATTTGCTTTGATTTAAAGATGTAAAACAGATGGACTATTTCCTTAAGGAAAACAATGTATTTATTCTTAGGCAAATGTAGACTCAGGTTATCAGTCAAACAGTAGAAAATACCTCCCATGGCTCCTCTCCCCCACTTGTTTAATTGCCATAGCTAATTGCTAATTCCATGCCTCAGAGATAAGAGCAACATATCTAACTTTCCTAGGATACTTTTGTTTCATAACTTTCAACAGTTTGATAGCACTGCTCCTCCTGGTACTAGGCATATGAACCAGCTCAAAGCCAGCCTTGTGTAAACCTAGACCTAAACCAGAAAGGGAACAAAAGAGAAACAGTGTCAGGATAATGTGCAGGGCTGGGCTGAACACTTAAGAGGCTCTTCTAGCTAAGACAGGGGTCCTTAAAATATACACTTTACAGTATCTTTGACAGTTTGTCTCTCCTCTGGTACCATGACCATAGGTGGAGATAGATCTCTGGGTTAACCCACGGGGTGCACTCTGCACTGCAGGGTCCCCAGAAGTACAGAGGCCTTAAGTAGCTACTTATGTTTGGTTTCTGTGTTGCCTTCCAGGCACAATCCTGTGCAGTTGCACTATCCCCTTCAGAGTATCAGGAGGCATCGTGCCTTGGGGAAGCATAATACACTCCAAAGTTTCCAGAATCTTCAGGGCAGAGTGCTTGCCTGATGCACTACTTCAGTGTTGTGCTGCATTTTCCTCTGCACAGCCAGTTGTCTCAGCTGGCCAGTGGCTCCAGCTCCTCATCCCCTACCCACTTTGGATGGCTAGCGATGCAGTGGGCCTTCTATATTCAGAAGATTGCCTGTGTGCTCTTCTCTTCCATGAGAGCGGAGGGAGGTTTTGGTCATTCATCATTTGCATCCCCGTGAAGGGGCTGGTCATAATAGGAGCCTTTGTCTGTATTAGAATTTGCATAGTCAACAGTACTTCCTGCCCAGAAATGCAGCTTCTTAGTTTCCCCACTTTATGTATCTTTAAGGGTCTGGATTACAAAAACCTCCCCCCATAAACGAGACCTGGCAAAGACAAACAGCAAGATAAGGTAAAACAAATGATCATGAACCCTGTCTCTGATTTTCTGACTACCTATGTACAAGCATGCTTACAAATAGCAGCAGTGAAAGATGAGGTACCATTTAACAGATCAGAAGTGAAGAGTTTAGCACACAGAGGAAGGAGACTGATCATGGGAAACACTGTTACCTAAACTTGGGACAAGCATACTTCTAGTAAGGCGAGGTGAATAAGACTGGATATAGCTCACTAGAACAGGCTGTACTCCGAGACCTCCCAGTGCCAGACAGATGTACTGACGATAGCCAGCAAAGAGCCCTCAGAGAGCAATTCCTCCACCCTTACTGGGGTTAGTGTTCAGGTAAACACCCAAGTACTTGCCAGTATTATACAATTGGCTTCAAATGGATTCAAAGCCTGTTAGTAGTCATGATCTTGTGGTCTGAACAAATCCAATCTAAAGCTCCAGTGATAAAGGGCTTGAAAGTACTGCCAGAAATAGCACTAGTTGTGTTGTCTGCTAAGATCTGCACGGCAAGTTTATCATGCCGACAGCGAGTCTTCAGGTTGCGGTATTGCACAATAAGAAGGGCTTACCTTGATGCGTTGTTGTGGCTATAACAGGAGCTGTTGAACAAGAAATATTGGCATGGCCCTGGCACTCAGGTAGCCTAGTACACCACATAGCCAACTACATAAACCAGTCTATCGAGTACATGTTGTAACCATGATTTTAAAACATTTAACGTTAAGGGTTAGATAGTGCATAAATGCACTACCTCTGAGCAACGGGGCATACCACAGTTCTACGGCACTAGAGGCCTTGTGCCTCAGACATACCCCTTGGAGAATGGATTTCTTCAGTCTTCACTCTTGCATGGAGACCCTCCCCCTACCCTTTGCATCCAGTCACCTCCACTGGCCAGCACAGAGCCATGGTTCCATATGCTTCATTTACTCTTACGGGCAAGGGGGTAGCCACTTTTTTCACCCTGCACCAGATGTGTGATCCAGTCAGGTGTGATGCTGCCTCACAAAGGGGGCAGGGCACTGCCTTGTTGGGAAAATAAGGTTATCATGGGCTTGGCCATAATAATCAAGTCATAAGCAGCACATTGTTTAGGGGGCTTGGTCTTGTACCTGTTGAAGTTACCACAGACTCCCATTTACTTCACTGGGAGCCCCTGGTGAGGTACTGATCTGACCCCCAGTGAGGTACTGAGGTAAAGCATAATCTTGCAGGATGCTGGGTACCTGCGACTCCTATTGAGTTCAATGGGAGTTGAGGGCACGCTGCCTTTCTCAGGGCCATGCCCATGATCATCATTCGGATTCCTTTCGGCATGCCAGGCTGGTGTCCAACATTTGCTGTACAAAGACTATTAATACTGCTCAGACCTTTATCTGCAACTTTCCCACAAGAGAGAGACAAACGCCAATAAGAGGTTTATGTTTCCCTACAGACGCCAATGACATATCCAGTAGTTGTTCAGCAAGGACAAAGTTTTCAAACTTTGTAGGTGCCTAATTAGGCACCTACATTCATAGTCTGGCACAAAAAAAAAAACCACACACCACAAGGAGCTGATCACTCTCAGCCTCCCACTGGGATCACCTTTTCAGCAATGGAGTTAGTCCAGTGGCCTCTTTTGTCAGTAGCCTAATTTTTTGAAGTGCCTTTGCTTGGTTTATCAATAGTGGCAAAAATAAGCCCCAACAGCTTATGAGATCAAGAATTCATTGCTTGTGTTAGGCAATGCCTGTATATTAGGTAAGGATTAATAAATGTATAGTATTTTCCTGGAAAACATCACACTAAACAGTCCAGCACTAGACTAAACTAATGGTTCAACTGTCTAGACAGAATTGGAAAGGCAAGCCTCATTCCTGGTCAGCTACCCTGATAAGCTAATAAAAACAAGGAAAGCACTTGAGCTTATGGCTAAACAAGGTAAATAAGCAGGTCTGGAGTATTTATGTAAGCAAATATTCATAGAGGTTATAAAGTTCCATTTTACAACATCTCCTGTCACAGCTGGACAACATGAATTCAAGTGTTGACCAAACATTTGACTTGTAAGCAAGACAAGTTCATGTTCAATCTAAAGTTTGTTTTCCCCAACATGTACTACAGTGTCCTAGTGGCAAATACAATCTGTGGCAATTGTTTTAGATGTGGAGTTCAAAGCATCTGTCTATTACAAGAGGCAAAAGTAGCATCAATAGGAGAGAGAAAAATACTACATTGTAAGTTGTGATCGTATGAGAAACAAGCCCAAAGAGAAGGCCAGTAAATCCAATTAAGTCAATAGGTTGTACTCCTGTGTGCTTTAGTGTATAATTAACACTAGCCCACAGAGAATACAATATTACAGTTCATTCGTGAAGCCCATTATACTACTTTGGTATCTAATGTATCTGTCCATTGTAGTTGAAGCCACAGCGTAGCAATATTTTGCTTCCTTTAATCACCTTACAGAGCTTTACAAATATTAAGGGCCAAGCAGAGTAAGTTAGCATGGCCAGCTCTGTATTTCCCCTAATGGGAGGTCAGAAGTGTTATGCCTCAGGAAGTATAGAGTGGGACTGTGCAGACTGCATCAGAGTTTAGGATGAAGCAGACTATTCCCCTCTTTCTACGATCAGCCAGCTCCATGGGCTGATGCAGGAAGTGTGAGGAAGGGTCCAGATCTACCTCCCTCCATCCCTGTTGGAGAATTTACAAACCAGACTCCATGAAGAAACAAGGGCAGAGCATGGGACTCTCCCAGTGATGTGTTTCTCAACAGTGCCGAGTGGGCCCCAATAAGAATTGGAGCCCCATTGTCTGACTCCCAGCACAACCTCCCTGACCCCATTTATGTTTGGGTGCGTGGGGTGGGGGTAGAAAGAAGGGTAATAGCAGCAGGGAATAGAGGTTGCATGTATTATTTGTATTACTGTAGCACCTTGGAGCCCCACTCATGGGCCAGGATCCCACTGTGGTAGGTACTGGCCAAGCATATAATTTGGAGGCCTTGTGGTTTAAAAGTAATTAGGGACTCATGTGGTGCAGGTGGTGAGGAGAAGGAAGGGAAGGCCCCTTACACATCCCATACCTCTTCTGATCTGCACAAGGGTCAATCTGGACTCAAGTTAGTTTTGACATCCTTTGGAGATATGGAAATATTTTCCTCAGGTAGGGGAATTGAGACATGGAGGTTAAGTTGTTTGGCCAAGGCGGTGGCAGAAGAAGTGAAGCCAGGTCTGACTACTAATGATTTTACTTCAGCAGTGATCAGTACCGGAAGAGCTAAGGTAGTGCAGATCAGGACTGAGCTGCCTTGGCCAAGATGAGTGGCAAAGCTTAAACAGCACTTGCTTAGAGTATAGTTAGCTCTTTCTGGCCATTTCTCCCTCACGTTCCTGGGTGCTAAATTGATCCACAGAATTATTAGAGGGGCAAGGACTAGCCATTCCACTTTAGTGCCAAGCTATACAAATATCTTCAGAAACAGGTGGCATTCCCATGACAGGAATTACAGCATCAGGCTCATTCTGAAATAAGGTATGGCAAGATTTTTGCCTCAGGAGGTATGTTTTTGTGACGGTAGTGGCCAAACATGAAGCATACGTTAGTTGCATTTGTCTACCATAGATCAATTTAATTTGAATAATATGAGGACACCACTTTTTAAAATGGTAAATACACCACATGCATGTAGACTTGCATTCCTTCCAAAAAATCAGTGAGTCAGTTTGAAAGTGTCATAGAATCTCTGGATTCTATCAGTCTATTTTCAAAAAGGCAATGTCTCTTGGTGATAGGTACTACTTTTCTCCTTCCAAATAGCTTTCAATGACTCCAATCACCTGGAAACTCATTTGTTCAAATGCAATAGCTTGTGATCTAACACTCTCCCCCCCACATCCAAGATTTTTTTTTTTTTTTTAAATAAAGAAGACACCTGGAATTATTGTTTTCAAGAGGCACAGAAGGCTGAAGGGAAAAATGGGTAAAACATTCTCCCTCAAAAGAGAGAAGCAGAAAGTAGACATTTACAGATTTAGTAATAAAAACCCATAGCATTTACATTCAGGTATTGTTTGGTATCCAAGTGACTTCTGAAACAAAACCTGAAAGACAACTTTGCTACCCTTAGCCTTCCTCTCACACATGTACATGTTTTCTTATTTAAAGGAATGCCTGAAACTTTGATCACAGGCATATATCAAGTTATTATGACTTGCATCGAACTAGTGTAGCTAATGGGTATATTTTACCAGTAGTCCTGCACTGTTTGCTGTTTTAACTGAAGAAACTGCAACTCTGGTATTTTATTCCAGACCTAGCCTTAGTCATATTAGAGCTATCTATGGGAGACACTGTAAACCTAGTTCTCTTCTCATCTTTTTATTATTATTATTAGGAGTGTAAGAAATACAGCTCAGACCTAGACTTGAGGCAGATTCTAGTGTTGGTGTAAGCAAGCATAACCCAATTCTACTTGGGCCTGCTTATAAGAAGGCTGAATTTGACCCTTGGTTTCTGAGGAAAGATGATCAACATCAGACCAACACTATAGAAAACAGAACTTGGAGACCTCCTTTAAAAGCAAACACCCTTATTTATGCTCTAGCCTTCCAAATGATTACAGCACTTTCCACAGATAAAAACCAAGCACAAACCTTTACCTGAAAGTCTGTGCAGAAGGATGTATTTGATTATTTGCATTACAGTAGTTGCGTAGAGACTTCAACCAAAATTGGGGCCAAGACTGCTAGGCTCCATGAAGACAATTCCTATTCTGGAGATCTTAAATGCTAGACAAAGGGTGGGAGAGGGAAAGGCAGAGGTTACGCTAAGAGATGTTCAAAAAGCCATAGTTGAGAGAGAAGGCTACACTGGTTTAAAAAAAAAAAAACAAAACAAAGCCTGGCTTAGAAAGAAAGTGAAAATTTTACATACATACACACACAAAAACCAAGAGGAAAACAGGGAAGTTGATAACAATTAATGTAATTAAAAGCTAAGCATTGGAGAAAGTTGATAAGTGAAGCAAGAGAACAAGGAGAAATTGTCCTTAATTCTGCTGGCCATAGACAAGGAGGAGTATTCTTTTAAGAATAAAAGGACCCATAACCATAAGTACCTAAATGGGATACAGGAGTTTTATCCTGGAGGACTTTTCAGTCTAAAGAAGGTATAAGAAGTTGGAAGCTGATGCTAAACAAATCCAGACTAGACAAAGCACGTATTTTTAAACATAATTAGCCAATGGATCAACTTACCCAAGGTTGCAGGGGATTTCCCATCACTGGAAGTTTACAAATCAAGATTGGAGTTAAAAACATGCTCTAGTTCAAGCACAGCTATTCAACTTGAAGCAGGAATTATTTCAGGGAAATCCTGTGGCCTGTGTTATGCAGGAGGTCAGATGATCACAATGGTACCTCTGGCCTAAAAACCTATGACTTTGGGCAAGCTCACACTGCAGATCAGTGACAGTGCTGAAAATAGAACTCCGCTCTTCCTGGTTGCCCATCCTGTGTCTTATCTGCCAGGCCACACATATATAGCCCATTGAAAGTCAATACTAAAGTTATTTAGGCACTTTTGAAAATGCCATCTCGTATGTATAAAATGCACTATGCAGAATAATGCCACAAGAATCAATGGAACGTCCGCTCTTAAGTCACTAGGGTGCTTTTGAAAGGGTTACCTATATTTAGCCAAAAGAATTAGCTCTGGAGATGCTTATCCTAACTGTTCATCCCCACTTACCTATATGAGGCCTCTGCATTCTCAAGGAGTGTACTGAATTTTTAATCTCCAAACAGAAATGTTATGCAAACACACCATGCACAAACAGTGAAGCACCCAAATAATACTTTGAGGTGGTTATGTTTCAGTACAGGCTTTAATTGGGAGAACAAACAAAAAAAAAAACCACCCCACGCACCACGACGGACAGCCAGAGAGACCTGTATCACTGAAGTCAACTTCAGAGAGTGGATTTGAATTCATTGAGTGTAAGTGAGGTTTGAGTCTATCCCTTTAGCATTAAAGTTTTCCAAAGTCAAATTCTAGCTTGTCTTATGGGAAGATTGTTGGAGGAAGAGGAATCTGTTCCAAAACAATGACCTAAAGATTGCTTAGTTCTAGTTCTTTGGTATAGTTTAAGAAGTCCTGCATTCAAGAACGTTTTGGGCACTTACCAGCCCAGCCAGAAAGCTGGGGTTAAATGCCCGTAAGGAAGAGCAAGAATGTTATGGGTGGGGCTCCTCCAGCCTGCATAGAATTTCAGACATTAACAATTCCAGCTTTGAAAGGACTCCCACGGGCAAGAAAACACTAAGAATTCATGCATATAATGTTTAGATGGTTTGGGACATTCCATGCAGCATGTTTATGAGTTTAATTACTTATTGCGATTGCTTAACTGGGTTGTGTTCCTTAGATTAAGGTTTATTTGCATGCATTAGAGAACTAGGACTGGTAGGAAAAGGATGCCTAACTCAGCAAGTCTCCTTAAGAGGTTTCATATCATGGCATGGTGGGAAGTGTTTTAAGTGAGAGCGTGCGCAGGTATCTGCAGTATAATGGGTAATGCTGCTGCATGATCTGAACAAGGATGCTAACATAAGCTCCAGGAAAGAAATCACAGGGGCTGAGGGAGGGAAACAAAGCCAAGACAAGCTGAACAGTAGGAAAAAAAAATTATATATATATGTATTATACACACACACACACACACACACACCCCCAAGATGCACTATGTTGGAGGACAGGAGAATTAAATACTCAATATATGGACAAAGGCTTTCTTCACTGCATTCAGCAGGCCCAGCGGTATGAATTTGTGTTTCCTTTGGTTTGGTATATTTATTCTGTATTGACCTTTGCGATCCATCTAGATTTGGAAACAAAACTGTACACTGCACCCACATCTCCAGGGAAGCTTAAAAAGTGAACACATCCCTCTTAGTTTATTTGAAGCGGTTGTAAACAGTAGCTCACTCTCTAGAGTTTGACTTTCACTGAGTCCTTTGACCAAGGCCAGAGGCTGCAGCACTCTTCTCTGCCAAGGTCCCTGTATGTAGCATCAGCTATTAGAGAGGCTTCCAGGAAGAGGGGAGGAAAAAGAAAAAAGCTGTTAGGAGAAGGACGTTATCAAGGTATGACAAGTTTGCAGCTCCATTCCTGCTGGAGTCTCAGTGAAAAAAAAAAAACTTAGATCTACCCGAAATAATGAAGGTTCCACAGCTCCTAAAAAAAGAATGGTTGGGAGGGGGGTGATTATTGGCATGGAACTCAGTTCCACATCTTTGGGATTCTTATCGTTCCTCTCCTGTGTTTCATATCCAGTTTTGGAGAAGTGATCAATGTTTCTGGAATTCCCACAAGGGTCATCATGCCCACCCATCTTCTGATCTCAAAATCAGAGACATTCTAGGACAAAACTCATAAATGTGTTCATGCTTGTTTATAGTTCAGCTGGCACAGTGATGATTATGACTGTAGAGAAAAGGAAACATGTCTGCCTTTCTGCTGATAGTGTTTACATACAGCTGAATCAAAAGCAGCTGCAATAGCCCTGTGTATACAGGCTGCACTAGACTGAAAGTGACTGGACTTTACAATTGTGTAAAATGTCATCCTTTGAAACTGGTTCACTTTTGAACAGAGCAAAGTACATCACATTCATTCAGTTCTATTCATAAATGCATGAGGAACTGGCAGGATTCATTGAGAAAGATGTAATGTATACAAGACCTGCCCTAAATTCAATGAAAGTCAGGACATTGCTCCTACCAAGGCAGATCCAGTTGGTACAGCAACAGAGGAATTGTGTTTCAGTTAGAAGTTCTTACTCCCACTCCAGCTAGGACTTTTGAGAGCAGCTGGATCCTCAGAATATATTATATGCCTTCTCTTGGGTTTAAAGAAAAAGGTAGTAGATATATCCTTGGTGTTTCAGATAGGAATGGGTGATCCACTGTGGATAAGAATGGGCTCAAAAATTTCACCCCAAAACTAGAAACAAACCTAACCCAAATATATGTGAGGTTCAGTATGTTCTTTTCACTTCATTTCCCCATTCTGGGAATACTATGAGAAAAGTCAGTCTAATTTTGGCAAAAAACATGGAGACTAAGTACCAGAACTCAGACTCTCCCTCCCCCCCTTATGGAGGCTTTCAAGTAATTCTTCTGGTAAGCATCCTGTCCAAAGGTGATCTTTTGTAGTTTCTATGTATTGTTTGGCTTTTCTGTGTCTCATTTATTTTACCCCCAAAATTATTTTGAGGAAGAGAAGTATCATGAACCACATTTTAGAGATGTGGAATTCAGTCAGCACCCATAGTTGAGGCCAGATTTTTGGAAAATCTGGTCTCCTAATTAGGTACCTAACTAAGTGGCCAGAATTTCAGAAGTATGGAAAAATATGGGCATCAGTCACAATGGAAGATGCTGGGTGTGGACCATTTGAGAATCTAGTCCTTCATTCAGTGCCTAAATGTGAACAGAGAGTTCTTTTGCGGGAGGGGGGGAGACGGGCGCCTCACTTAAGCACAAACCTACAGTTATATATTATACACACACACACCCTGTTATTTAAAATGTAGGGAAGTTCTCTAAAATTTGCTTTAAAAAAAAAACACACAAAAAAAACCAAAAAAACACTAAGCTTCCATGCCTATCACAAGGTCTTCCAAAAGGAAGAATCTTTAGTGAAGATGACAGATTTACTGAAATAATTTTAGAGTATATAGGCTAATTAATGCCTTAGAACATGCATATGCTGGACATTTATAAAGCAATCATAACCTGCTATGTAAATTAAGATTAAGGGCGACTCCCAAGAGAGGAAGGCTTTTGAGTTATTGCCCATTAAATCTGTGCTGTGCTGAAAGTAGATGCGGGGACCTTGCATGGTGGATTAAAATAAATAAATAAAAATCCAATTTCTTGCTGGTGCTTAAATTGCATGTGCTTATTAGCAATTGCACACACAAAAAACTGAATTTTGTGGCTAAACTTGCTATTTACATGCATAGCTCCATTGGTACATGGAACTGTGGTAAGGGTGTACACAAGTTGGAGCCATAACCCTGTAGAGACTTACATGCATGCTTAGCTTTATGAATTCTGAGTGGCCAAAATTAAGTCAATGGGACTGCTCAGGGATACAGAATGAACGATGCGAGTAAAGTGTTTGAAGAATCAGGACCTATATTTATAACAACTTGACATCACCAAATACAGGACAAGGTACATGTTTTGGTGAATGCCAGGAATTATATTAAATTACATGAAAACCTATGTTAGAGGAACATTAAAAACTTAATGTCAAGCAGTCAAAATTTAGGTAGTGATCACATTAAAGGTTGGCTGAGCTCCTTGGGCATTATGATCACTTTAAAATGATCACCTTAATACAGGAGCCCTGCCTCATTCATACAAAAAAAAAAAAAGCCAAACACCCAACACCCCCCACCCCAAGTTAGCCTGAGGCAGACATCCAGCATGGAAAAATTGCTAAATTAAAGTTCAACAAAGTTATAAACAGCTGGAGAGGGTCTTATTGTGGAAAGTATTGTGCAACTTTGTAGGTGGTATGTATTATCTGCCTAAAATTCATATGCAGAACAAAGATCCCCATCAGCCCACACCATAGGCAGCAGGAACCTGGCCTGGAGTATCATGAATTCATAGTTTGGTTTAGGGATTCACTTCACTTAGTCAGGCAACATAAGAAGACGCTTTCTTTTAAAACCTTTTGACAAACTCCTTGAAGAAAAGGTATCCTCTCAAAGACAGAGCACTGAAAAGTTTAACAACTCTTATAGATCAGTTCTTCAGAAACCACAATGCTTAATATGCACCAGTCCGATGTGTTTCCCTAGTAAAACAGGATTATCTGACACCATAAACGTTGATAGAAGTGACGCGGTGGGGGGGAGAAGAGGGAAGAGATAAAAGTTCTTTGAAGAAACTTTGGCACAGTACTTAGGATCTATAGGCTAGATCCTCAGTGGATATAGGTTGATGTAACTGAATATTAAAAACAAAAATTATGTGGTCAAAAAGAATCATGTGCTCAAAAATATAAAAACCCTTATTTTAACTAAGAATATAAACATTTTTCCTCCTTGGGTCTCATTTAGCCCTGTAACAAACAAATCTTGGGTGGTATAAGTTACTGTTATACAGAGAGTAGGGAAGTTAAATTCAGAGCCAATTTGAGTTGTTTTGATTCACTTTGTGCTCTGGAATTGATGTTCACCATGCCTTTTATGCAAAAAGCTCTCTCTGGTTTTACTGTTCCACAATTAAGCAAAACATTTGCTTCTTGCATTCAACAAGCAGAATGGAGAAGCAATGATGTAGGGCTTGGATGATTACTGTACATATGTAGGCTATATTCAAGTCAATGGCAAAATTCCCTATTGACTTTAATGGGTCTAAACATTTGGTCTTGTGTCTTGATGCTGCTGCAGTTGCATTGAGAAAAATAGGCAAAAATTTCCAATATAGAGGTTATTGGATGGTTGAAGTTCAAAGATGAAGCCAGTTGGACCAGTTCACAAGATGAAACCTGTTCATTTGCTCCAGAGTTGCTTACAGTTATGCTGCTGTTTTGTGTTCTTGACAAGCGTGTGTTAATGAAGTACAAAAGGAATGATGTAACACAGCAAGGGTCCTACAGTTGAGGCATAGGAATATTAACCTTGCCTAGCAGTTTCTCTTTAGTAGTAGTATATGCTTGTTTTCTCCTTAAATTGAGGAGTCCAGAACTTTGCAATGCCTGTGTCCTGTCAAGTACCCTCTAGGTGAGGCCAAACTTGGTACTTTGACAAGCAACCTAATGTCTTGTCACACAAGGCAACTGTGAGAGGCCTAGTCTCTTAGAGAGGACGACATTCAGGGTGGACAATTCACATTGCTACAATGCTGTGGAGAAGCTTGTCCTTGGTGACTTTTGGAAGGAGCTTCTTGACTATGTCCATTACTCACCTATGGATTCACTATCCAGTTTCCAGTGGTAAGTATGGCATACCACAACAATCTGCCAACAGGGCAATTGGATGATGTCTCAGCAGAGGTTAAAATGGCAACTGAACAATCCTCTACCCCTTGGAGATTGTAGCTTCAGCTCTGTGTCAAAACATTAGTGTGGCGAAGTTCTGCAAATAGAGAACCTCATCATGTAGGGCCGTCAATCCAGCACCTCCCCACAGCATTGAATTCACTAAAAAGTGACAAAAATTTGTCAGGTGTGAGATTTATCAACACCTGCATTTCTTTGTCGTGGGAAAAAGAAGGACTGTTGAGACTTTTCTTATTATTTGCATGGGTGCAGGGTCCATCATATGCACGGTCTTGACCAAGACTCGCTGTGGTAACAAATTAGGTTAAGTGCAGATACTCATGTTATTACACTTCGAAGAAAAAAAAGTCACTTTTAAGGTCTGAATTAAACTAATCCAATAGAGAGTATTTGGATACAAGATGTTGAATGAATTGGTGCCATTTGGAATGCTGGGAGTACTAACTGACATTGTACTTCAGAGTGTGGGAAGTTTATCCTAAAAACAATGCCTTTTGTTTTGGCAATATATAAAGCACAGGGAAAGGCATTGATATTGAAGGAAACTATTTCAACAGAGGTGCCAAATTTCAACCTCCAGTACGACAAAGATATAATCGAGCTAGAGACTCTGCAAATATCTTTCCCGTCCAAGAGCACATACTTGGCAGGCAGCATTCCTTTCTCTAACAGAGAGTGTGAATTCATGATAAAGAAAGGACAGGCTTTTTTTTTTTTTTTTTTTTTAAAAAAAGGTGAACAGATTTTTCCACTGATATGAAACTGGAGCTTTGAAAACTTGGTCTGAATTCTAAAAAAAACAAATGGAAGTGTGGGGGTGTGAAGCTGCCCAAATTTGAACTAAATACCAGCCCTTATAAATTCCAAAACATTCAGATAAGTACTATATTTCAGTTAAGTGTGCCTCCTCTGTGCTTTCTGCTTCCCACTGGAAGCAGAAGTGCTGAAATACCACAAGCATGGTAATCTACTAATATTTTGCACTTCTGTTGTACTTTCCATCCACAGATCTCAAAGAGCCTCACAACCCCCCCCCCCCCCCCCGCGCACCCTTGTCCTCAGTTGATAGATGGGGAAATTGAGCCATGGGGAAGTTAAATGGCTTGCCGAAGGCCACAAACGAAAGCGGTGACAGAACACGTGACTCCTATTGGTTCAAGCATGGTAACAGATCACATTCCCTGTTCCCACAGTATTTACAGCTCAAATGGAAGTAGGCACCATCAGAAATCTCACATGGAGAAAGCCTGTCCTTGGATATTATAAACTCACTGGTAGAGACCTAAGAGTTTCAAAATAGGTGTTGAAACTTTGGTTTCTTTACAAAACCTTAAATGCAAACCTGGGGAGCTTTTAGAAGAAGTGATTGGAAAATGTATTTAAAGACTTAAGTGTGAATATTTTTGCCTCAGGAACTTAACGTTACCTAACTAAGTGGCTTGATTGACATGTGATGAGTATTCATAGCTCCCATGGATTTCAAAGGGCAGAGTTTCTGCACAGGGCTGCGGGCTTGGGTCCTTGCTTTGCAAATATAGGATGTATAAAGGATGCTTTAACCTCAAGAATGATTACATAATTAAATGTATGCAGCATTGTTCAAGGGCTATTAGCCAGGGAAGGTGTCCCTAGCCTCTGTTTGCCAGAGGCTGGGAATGGGCCACAGGGGATGGTTCACTTGGTGATTACCTGTTCTGCTCATTCCCTCTGAAGCACCTGGCATTGGCCATTGTTAGAAGACAGGCTATTGGGCTAGATGAACCATTGGTCTGACCCAGTATGGCTCTTCTTATGTTGTTCTAGCCATAAGTTTAGCGTAAGTAGTTAGCACATAGCTGAAGGTACCATTCAAGGTGAAGTGGGGCTCCTCCACCCTCACAAGGTCACAGCCTGAGCCCAAACATCTACACAGAAATTTTTAGCCCTGCAGTCCAAGCCAGCTGACCCAGGCCAGTTGCAGGTTTTTTTATACTGTGTAGACATACCCTGTGTGTCTTACGTTGAAATCACTACCATGGACTCAGTCCATACCAGAACAGAGTTACATAACACATGGGTCTGATCCTCAGTCCATTATAGTCAATAAGAGTTGAGAGTACTCATCACCTTGAAGGAACCAACCCATCACGAGCTAACTGCGATCATAGCTTCTCTTCATAGCTCTGCCAATGGACCTCACTCCAAATTCACACCACCAGAGGACTGTTTATACATTGCAGGCCCAAGACTAAAACAATCATGACAATTTTAGATTTGGATATTTGTCTAAAAAGGAGGAAGATCCAAATCCTCAAAGGTTTTTAGGCACCTAAATGGCATTTATTCCAATGGAAGCTTGTCACCTAAACACATTTATGATTAGACCCAAGGCATGTGAACATCAGATCTATGTCCATTTGTAACCTAAGCAAAGGGACTCCAGAGGAGAAAAGCTAATGCTTTTACAAAGCTGCGAACAATAGTTCAGGCTCATTAATATTTTATTGTTATATTCAAATATTCCAGACTACAGTATGTAATTTTTGCCTTTTAGTGAGACAACATTAAGTCAAATGACTTATTCCACAAATGAATACATTTTATATAGTTCAAAGCCAAAAGTCAAATGCAGCTGGCACAGGGTCATTTAAGTTATACTCCCCTGTACCAGCCACACCCCTTTTGCTGCAGGGGACACATACATGACACCTCTATGGAGCCCCAGCCAATAAAAAAAAAAAAATCTCTATGAGGAAGGTACCTCTACCACCTATCCTTCCTCAGAGATTTTTTTTTTTTTTAAATCAGCTTATGGCTGGCAATCCATAGAAATCTCATGGGCTGAGGCTGCAGAATGGATGCACTGCATCAAACATTGCCCTGGTTGTAGAACCAACCTGGCTGTAGAACCAAAACCAGTTTGGCCACTGGTGCAAACTATTTGGCTAGCTCTGCTCCCCTACACACTCCTGGTGATAGGAAGATATTCTCTGCTGTCATGAACTCTCTTCCCCCAACAGATTTTCCATGTCAGGAGCACTTTGCCAGGGCTTGAGCAAATCTTGGGGAACTTGCCCATAGTTTTAGTGGATTGCATCAAGTATTAGTGAAGTTTTGAAGGAGTAATATAGAACTGGATCCTGCTCCTACTGAAATCAATGGGAGTTTTGCCATGCCTTTTAGAAGGGAAAGATCAAGTCCATGAAGATCCCAGGGGGAATCAAAATCTGATTTGGAACTGGGCTGCTACTGCTTGTCTTGGGTTATTATTCTGCTTCTGTTCTGGCTGGTGTTTGTACACATATAAACACACTTGTGCTAGGTCTAGCTGCTAAATAAAAGCCCATAGGGAGCTGCTTGTTATGTTCACTCTTCCTCTTCCCTTTTTGTGAAGCTTTCAATCTTGTGCCCCCAGCAGAGACTGGGCAGCATCCCTGCAAGGCTGCTAAAAAGCTTAGCTGGTATGTTCACGGGTGCATGAAAGAGTGTTATTAATATGCCCCCTGGGCATCTCTGAGGGCCTAACAACTGCTACAGCCTGGATTTTCTCAGTTACACATGGATTTTACACAAATGTTAAATTCTGGATCCTACTAATTAAGTCCTCGCTTTTTCAGAAAAGGCTTATTTCTTTCAAACAGCTCATTTGCTATCCTTATTGAAGAGCCTGTGGCCCTAATTATTTGTACTCATCTCACCTGGGAACCGATGGTGAGCTATTAGACACACCCTCCAAACATTGGATGGAGTCTTTACTTTCTAGAAAGTAGAGAATGTACAGTAATGTGAGCAATGTTACATGGGTATTGCACACCAGTAGTGGGGACAGGGGTTTTCCCCTCTCTTTTCCTCTGACCTATTCAGAGGATTCAGTTCTTAGCTGGTTTTAAAATACTCTTCGTGAAGGAGCTGCTAAACATTAAGGCCCAGATTTTAAGACATCTTCAGGCATTGCTGCACTCAGCATTGCAGCATCTGATTTAGGAATCTAAAGCTCATTTTCAAGAGAGATTTAGGGTACTTCAGAGTCTAAATATAATCAAATGTGGATGGAATTTAAACTCCCAAAAAATAAGTCAGATGCTGCAACACTGAGCGACGATTAACACCTTTAAAAATCTGGGCCTAAAAAAAACCTATCATGGCTTTTCAGGCAGCAGTTCCCAATCTCCAAAGTTGCTACTAATTTCATTTATCTCAGTACTTGTTTTTTAAAAAAAAAAAAAAAAAAAAAAAGTACAGACCCTTGCACTTTGTGTGGTGGGCCAAGGACTGAAGAGGGGGAGGGTTTGGAGATTCTACACTTGTGCCTGTGACTGAACAGAATAGAATGGGACAATGAAGAGGTGTGGTGATGGTGATGAAGGGGAGGGTCTATAATAAGAATAAGGACAAAAGAAACTATTCAGAGTATCTGTAACTGGACTGACAGAGTTAAAGAATTTGTAGCCAGGGTCAGGTGTGGTGAGAATGTCCTGGGAGTGTGGATGGAAACAGCCCTTAAAAATATTGACTGTAGTGGCTAAATAGTCTCAGAACAGCTCCACTGAACTCCTAATTTTGAATGAAACAATACCTACATTCTTGGCACTTCAGACCCCCTCCCTATTTACTTCCTATAAAAAAGGGACTCTCAAATTCCTTCTGCAGGAAGAATATTTCTGAAGTGCCTGAACCATAAGGTGAGCCAGATCTGGCCTCAAAGTCTAGATAGAGCCCAAACACACAAGCTCTTCACCCACACATTCTTCACAGTGAGCTACTGGCTGAAGTTTCATAACAATTTGTGTTTGGTCTCATTCAAGGCTGTTTTAGTCAGGATGAGGGAAAGGCAAAAATATTGTCCCCCACCCCCTCTTCACATGACAGTTGACAAAATATGACATCATCAGTGCCTTAACAGTCTAGGTCTAAGAGAAAGAAAGGCATGGGTGTGGGCAGAACTCCCAATCCTCCTGCACTGAGGTCAGACTGTGTTGACAACTTTATGATTCAGTACATAGAAATACTTGTTAGTAGAGACAAACAAGCATCTACGGTAAGATGAATGTTTTCCTTTGCAACTAATGCAGTGCTATTAGTCATCCCACTCCAACAGGAGGAGGATTGCTCTCTTTGGGGTACATACTGATTCAAGTCATACAGATGACAACTATGGACCAACTTTTAAATATGACCACAGATGGCAATGTGTCTCCAGTTTTCTTGGGTAGTACATTACGTAACACCATTGAGATCTACTGGAGCTACACAAAGAAGGAATGCCTTTTGGCTTTCCAGTTAAGATTAGGGTCTGCATTAGCTGAACCGTGTAAAATAACTAACAAGGTTCCAACACAGAACTCTGAACTTTTGCTAATGTGATCCACAACCAGCAATTGTGAATAATGAGAAAGACAAGGAGTACTTTTTTCCTTGCAGGTTAAGCGTAGAAAGTATTTTGGTCAGATTTCCTGACAGTGTAGACATGCAATTGGTTGTACAGTTATTGTTCACACAAATTAGCACTTGCATATGCAAATAACTAATGAAATCCTTTTGCATGCAGTGTCACTATAGTTTACATGTGCAGTCCTAGTAAATATGCATGTCACTCAGACCTTGTCAGTGCCAACTGGCAAAATGTTTGCTGTTCTGTAACCGTACCCCGACAAACTCACTGCACACAACAAATTGCCATCATAGTATTTATCTGTAAAGAATGTCATATGAGATCTTAAATGAAAGCCAGGATCCTGCTGTTCGTTAATATTATTTTTAATCATCCATATATTTCACAAGTTATGACTATATATAACTTTAGTTAGTATCAAGCATTACCACCCAACACAGGTGAAAAACTGGTGTTGCCAGACAAAGGGATATATATGTATATATTCACCAGTCTGTCTAGGTTCACATGTAGAGTAAGCATGGTGAGCCAAAACACCGCAGAGCCCCATTTACAATCAATCAGTGGAGGGATAGGAAGTCAACAGGAAAAAAAGAGCCATGTCTAGAGATGCACTTCAAAAGTTTTCTGGATTTGTCCTGGTGTTATAAGACAACACCCTGTTCTCCATCAGAGAGTAAAAAGGAACAGAGCTTTTTGCATCTGTGGATCCCAGCCAGGGGGAGTTGGGGATGCTGGGAGATTGTTTTAGGTGAGAAACTACTTCATAAGGATTTTAGCCTGTTAAAGTTAAGTTTAGACTCTAAGGAGTTATACTTTTTATGTAACCATTTCTTTTCCTGTTATCCTTACTCAATCTCTCAAGTCTTAGTCTTTGATAAAAAGCATGACTGCTTCACTATAAATACATCTCTGTGTTGTGACGTTATAAAGGGACCTCAAATGGCTGACTGGACAGTTGTAGGAGACCCACCATGCACAGCGAAAAAAGAAGATCACTTTGTGGATTTAGCTTAAAGCTCCTGACTGACTTAAATAAGTGATATAGCAATTTAAAGGTCTCACAATACTGCATTAAGACAGAGACCAAAAAAATTGCAGGATTTTAAAAGCTTCCGGGTAGTTTTATGGCTTATAACAGTGAGCCAAATTCTGCAGTATCAAATGAAACAAAGCTCTCATTCACTTCTATATCATTAGACATAGTCAGATATAAATAAAATCTCTGGCCCCCAAGGCCTATGCTGACTACTGCAGGGTTGCTGGTGATTTATTATGGAGTTTTTTTGCCACTTTCCGAAGCATTAGGTTGTCCACCCAGAATTCCAGACATGACAGACCAATGATCAGATCCACTATGGCAAACGCTTATGCCCCTATGTTTTCTCTAGCTCGCCCACTTTGGGCAGCACAGCTTTTATTTAGCTATGTACATCCTCTGCTTTAAAAGAAAAAAAAAAACAAAAAAAACATTTGAATCACCTCAAACAAAACTCTTCCGCTTCACTTTGAGCGCAGTTTTTGTTTCCTTTTCCTGATCAAATTAGAGTTTGAATTCAGGGGCAGCAGCCCAGGTTTCTCTGTGCTCATTCAAATATTTCCAATAAACTGTAAAACATCTTTGTTTTGAGTTCAAAAATCTTTTCAAAATTTAAGCTAAACCACCAATTCTCCAAGCAGAATGCTTTCCCCTCACCTTGTTTTAATTTCCTTAGAGGAGGAGTCCCATAACACACTGGGCGAGACATCAGCAATAACTAAACCCAACAGTGATTGAAGAAAAAAGAAAAAAAAAAATCAAATTTTCAAGGCCCTTGAACAAGCCCCAAAGAATTCCAGACTCCCATTCGTAGACTTGCTCAGACTGGCAGTGTGAGACTGCCGAGCCAAATTAATAGTTGACAGTAGCTCACCCTGTGCCCAGAAAAAGTGCCCTTCTCACAATTCAGGAAATTAAACAGCTGTCTAATCCAAAGACATTCGTGTGCCTTTGAACATATTCTATTATTCAGACAGATTGATGCAAGATAATTTTTTTGGTATTATGTAACTGCATTTCCCTTTAAGTGTAAACTAGCTGGGGCTTTTTTCCTTTTACTGTTGTGTTTGGTTCCAATTCAGGTGATAGGAGACAGACAACTTATCAGAACAATTACAGAAGATAAGGAGATAGATCATTGGGTCAGTCGATTCAGGGAGTTTTAGCCCTATTTTGACCCATCAGATGCAACTGTGCAAAGACATGTGAACATGACACCACATCCCTGTAATGCAGAGCAGATACTCATGCAATGCTTGTCACACATTTAAATGAAGTCCAAAGTTGCTGATGATATCTTCTTTCAGCAATGACAGCTCTGTATAAAGCTTTATCTTTTGGAAAGACTCTGACAAGTTTCTGCATCCAGAGTGCAAAATATCCCCTCTGTGATCCACAGCTGTGCAGCATCATTGTCCATTCTCAAATCACATATGAAGAACTTCTGGGCAAAAACAGCCTAGTGCAGAGATTGTCACTCATAGTATATACTCACACTGGGCAGTAAGGGGAGATAAGTAGTCCCCTTGTTCTCCTGCATACGGTATCCACATCATGAGTTGCAGCATGAGGGAAGAGTAGCTAGAGCTGGCTGGAAAACAGATTTTCTGGCCCAGGAAAGGTTTCAAAACATCTCAAACTTTTTTTGGACTAGCCACCCTGAGTACAGATGCACCATACCTCAGGGGTAGATACTCAGGACTTGTACCATGCGACACTGCTGTGTGTGCTACCACAGCTGTGCTATGATTTTCAGCATGCTAGCTCAGAGGAGAGCTAATGCAATTATGGCTACATGAGCTGGGAATCACATCCTTAGCTTGTAGCGCAGATGCAGCCAAAGAGTGAGCTTCGTCTTCTGGCCTTCCCTAAGAAGGGCTCATTTCTGGGCATCAGAGGAAGTATTCTTGGATGATCAAAAGCTACCGCTAAATTTTTTGCCCCATATACTTCAGGTTTTGCTGTCATTGTGTGGTTTCTGCTAGGGATCGTTTCAGGCTGTGGGACTGCACCCCATGTGGAAGCAATGGCCCAATGACATTCTGGCAATAAGGGGCTTTTAAAAAATTATATATAAGCGTGCTGTACAGTGAGTGGAACCAGTGTTACTAGACTAGCAATGCCAATGACGGTCATCTCAGCCAGGCAGCATTCCAACATGCATCAGGTGGGAATGAAAGATGGGGAGTTGATGACCACATGGAGGACAGACAGCAGCAGAGTTGGAGGGGGAGAGGAAGAGGATGAGGATGGGAGGGAGAAGACACCACAGATCAGTTAGACGTTCAGGGCTAGACTCCGACTGGTCTTTGGGAGGGTTTACAGAGGGCAAACCAAAAGAGCTGCCTCTCCCCAGGAGCTTGGTGCAATGGCCCGTCACAGCCATAGTCCCGGAGCTCAGGAGAGCACAGTAGCGTGCACCCATGGGGTTACATTGCACCAGCGGGAGCAGGTAGGGCAGTGAGAAAGCAGGGCTGGGTCCCAATCTCAGAGGGAAAGGAGGTGCAGGGGTGGGAGGAAACAGCTTGCACAGTGCTTTTTTTTGGAGAGATCCCTGCCATTGGTCTCAATGGTGCCACTGCTGCTCAGCACTACTCCAAATAGTGTGAGACTGACATGGCTCCCTGAGACTGATCCTCATTTCCTGTATTAGAAGCCAGGAGAGGGATTTTTGGGGAGTTGTTCTCTGCAAGGAATTGCTCATGGAAGGTTTTAGCTGGGGATGGTAGGGGTGCCACCCATTTCTCCCACCTCAAGGCCTCAGGACCTGCCACCAAACCTGGTAGATTCCAGGGTGGCTACAGCCATCTGCACAGAGGCCCTGAGACTCAGCACCCATGCTAGTCAGTGGGTGTTGCCCCCACCAGCTCCTGGGGGAGCGGGGGGCGGGGGGGGGGAGGAAACCATGCTACCAGGGTTGTTGCCATTAAGTAGTGAGGTAAGAAGCTGTTATTGTAAAGAAATCCAAAATGTGCTATTTTGACAAAGCAGAAACCTAGAGATGCATGTGATCTCATTTCAAGGAGGTGGTTTCCTTTCTTTCCCTAGTTATGCTGCCATGCAGGTGTAAAAAATAAAGCCAAAAAGCACCCAGTTCCCTGACAACATACACCATATATCTTTTCTCTGGAGACTAACAGCTCTTAAATTCAGTTTTAAGTCAGGAGTCACAGTGGGATGGTGTTCAGTTGTTCTAACTCAAAGAAAAGAATGAAAGTAGCCTGGGACTTCACTTCCTGAGTAAGGGTGATAAAGTACTGAAAATTCCCCAGTCTCAAACAAACAAACCTCCCCCAAACAAAAACTCCACCCACCCAAAGGGTCTCTCTAAGGTAATCTAAGTCTCTAGTAGAGGCTGATGGTCAAAGCTGTGATATATATCAGTTTAGAATAGATAAGAACTAGTAATTGGTTTTGGCCAATTGAAGTTTTACTGAAGTAAATTTTCTCAATACACATTTTCCTGTCAAAAAGCTTTATATAGTTCAATTCTTGTATTAAAGTTCCCTATGGATTTTTTCCATGTACTTAGTGCATAATGTTTTATATTACACATAACAATACACTTATTTTGTAACAGTCCTTCCTTCTGTGTCTGCTGTTCATGCACTGGATCCAGAGCCCATGTAAGTCAATTGATTGCCCCCACAACCCATCAACTTCAGTGTTCTTTGGATTAGGCCCAGAAAGGGATGGAAGTAGTCCAATACCATCACACTAAGAATTCACTTCTATAAGTCATGGAAGGTTAGTGGAAACCATTCTGAATCCTGATCACTACAGTGTGATTCTGCAAAATTCTGAGCATGCTTTCCCTGAGCCAATACAGCACCCAAGAACACCTACTTACAATTAAGCAGGAGTAGTTCTATTGACATTAATGAGACTACTCACATGCTTAAAGTTAAGCATGTGCTCAGAGCTTGAAGGATCAAGCCCTGTTAGCATGCATACCACTCTAAGCCACCACTCCATCACAGGCTTCTTTTGGGGTAGCTCCATACAACCCCTTACGCTGGACACGGAGCAAATATTACACACAAAATTGGGCAAAAATGTAGAATTGAAATCTTCCACTATCTGCAGCTCCCTGGTGTATAAAAACCTCTCTCCTCCCACTTCTAGCACATAAGACTTTTTTTTGAATATGTAACTGAAGCCTTGGAGAAAAATGAGAAGAAGATCTTTGCACGAATGTACAATGTGTGGACAATTAAGGAAGTGGCAATAAGGGGGAAAAGCGTTCCTCCTATAATCCAACTCTACCAAGGAAAGGAACAAGACCAAACCCATTTTTAAACGGATTTCCACTCTACTGAGGAGAGTGAAATCTAAAATTAAACTCCCTCCTCATTGTAAGACAGCCCAAGGTGAAAGTTTCTAAAGAATCTCAACTTTCAGAAGACATCATTCCCAGCTTTTCCATCATGCATTTAGGCATCAAGTTTTGTCAGGCAAGCCTTCCACTGCTAGATAACTAGCTCAAAAAGAGATTTGGAAAGAGTCATTAATTGCACCCACCAAGGCTATTCCTCCATCTGCTTAGGAGATAAATGACTACATTGAATAGGAAACTAAATTCCTTCCAGAATCTGGCTTCTTTCCATTGTGTGCAGGTAAGTTATCTGCCTTCAAGCTAGGGGAGTAACAAACTACACTCAGTTTTATTTATTGACCTGCACATTTTTTATTTTTTTTTTAAAAAAAACCATACACACACTGAGCTGGGCACCAGGCCAGCACTGTGGGAGCGAAGGGTCAGACCCTGGAGAGAGCAGTTAGCTACCTTGTGCCAGAGTTGTGCTCCCAGTACTTTGAGTGAGCATTTTGGCAGTGGCCAAAGACGCTACAAGAGGTGAAGGGAAATGGGGGTTTTGTTACTAAAGATCTACCAAAATAGGCTACCTACCACTTTGTTAAACTCCATAGGCTACCTTTCTGATTGTCCTCTCTGAAGTACACCGATGGTGGAACGAGTCACAAGGTGGCTGAAAGCAAATCCTACAAAGTGACAGCAGATTAACTGTGTCCTTTGGAAAAACATTACCGTCTCCCCAGCCAAGAGGGTAAGTTAACACCTCCACTGGCATTAGCACAGGAAAGATCAAGGTGACACCACAGAGAGTCTGTGTTCAGGAAGAAATTGCATTGATCTATTTAGAGGCTTTACTTAGCTAGAGCCACTGGCGGAGGGGGGAAAGGCACATCAAAATTTATAACATACTAGCCACTCCTAACCTTGCTAGGCGAGTGGTGCGGGGGGGAGAGAATATACAAAGCAGAAGGTGCAAATAAAGTTACAACTCACCTTTTGAATTCCTGGGCTCAGATCCATTACAAGCCTCGTCCTTTCTTTCCCCCTTCCCTTTTGTCAAGGTGTCAGCTCTCTCGGTGCCCTACAGCAGGGTGCGACAGGCTGTACTCCTGGCAGCAGCCGGTGAACGACCTCTGCTTGTAAAGGGCTGTGGGCTAGAGTAGTGCTGGTTAACAAGGCTGCCGCTCAAGCCTTCTCCCCTGCCTGCGCGGGGCCTCTTTAATTGGAGGCTACAGCTCCCTCTAAAACGCTGTCAGCCAATCCGAGGCGGGGCTCCAACTTTTCCGTCCAATGCCGGAGTGAGACTCGATCCTCAGGTTCTTGCTCTCACTTTCACCCCTGCGGGGGCAGGGGGCGGAGTAGGCGGCACCCAGACCCAGCTGTTGAGAGTTTGCTGCACATCTGTCCCGCGCAATCGCAAGCAGGGAGGCTGGAGCCTGAATCACATCTCCCCCTTTAGCCTTTTTCCTTTAAAGGAAGAAGGAGGGGGAAGGGGAGAAGGAAAGCAACGATCTTGGGAAACCAACTCATTCACAGAATCACAGCAAAAGGGAGTGTGGGTGTTTAAACAAGAGAATCCAGGGCACTTTTAGTCCTTTAAATCTGGAAATTAAACCTGCTCTGCCCTCTCCTCCCCTCCTTCAATCTCACACTGCGCCCCCCCCCCCACTTTGCAATAACCAAGGTGTTGATTTAAACCAGACTATTATCTTCCAAGCCAAGCTAATATTTTCTTGCACTGGGGTGTGTTTGAGAGAAGGGGGGCAGGACTGTGAGCTCTGAAAGGGTTGTAGGGGTGATATATGATTTGTTAGAACCACAGTGCAAGGGCAAGTTATTAAAATATTTGACAGTGAATAGGCATCCTTCAAACAAAGACTCTTTTTTTTTTTTTTTTTTTTGAGCTGCTAGTGCCATAGGCTTTAGCACTGGGAAATGCTAGAGAGGTGGGGTCTCATAGGTCTTGAATCAGGCAGAAATGTGTTGGGTCAGTTTATCACAGTGGACAGAGATCAAATATATTAGAAGGGCAAGGGTCTAAAAACATGATTCCCTTGTAATTGTTTTGTTGGAGGGTGGGGGAAGCCCCAGTGCAAGATAATGGAATAAACATGACATTTTGACATGAAACTGCAGGATCTTCCTTAATGCCCTCAACAAGAGTTCATTCCTGCTCTTTCTTTTGCAGTGATTTAAACACAAAGCCCCTTTGTCCAGATGAAAGTCAAAGTGGATTTCATACACCTGTGTTTTCAGTTTCCTCACTTCACCCTTTTGCCCTGCTGTTTCCCATTTCCTAATTGGGGTCTAGCTCTAAGCTGCTGAAAAACACAGACAAAATGGGAAGTCCAGTCAAAGAGCAGGATCTAGTTACCTTGTTGTGTTCGGAAATAAAACAGGCATTTCAGCAGTGAAGAAAAATAACTGATCAGGGCTGAACGGTCTCCCTATTACATGTTCAAATGTATCTCGTGAAAAGTTTAGAAACAGCTAACTGATGGGCTGTGGGCAGCTGTTTCTAAACTTTTCACGAGATATATCTGAACATTTTAAAATTAATCTGGAATAGAAAAGGTATGGGAGAAAATCTGGACACACCTAAAAATCCCATTACTTATAAAGCCCCCCTCAAAGAGGCATTTTCAGACTAGAATGGCATAAGGATATTGTGTTTCAAGCTCATATGATGAAGAGTGCGCACACACACACAGTCTGGGAAATGAGTTTACAAAGGCACTTTTCAAATCCGTATGCAGGGAGCTTCCACCACAGGATCAGGAGATGGTGGGGCACTTTTAATGTTTCAGGGCTAAATTGACTTTGCAACATGGCTTGCGCATGGGGCGGCATGTAGCTGTGTCACCGCATAAGCGGCACAGAGAGATACAGCTCCCTCCCTGCTTCCCCCTTGCTGTCGAGGACTTGAGAGGTGGCTTGATGTGACAGTTCCCAGCAGCAGCCATGGTTGTGAGGTACCTCGCTATGACCTGCACTTAGTGTGAGGAAGCCTTGTCTGTGCCTGCCATGGGCCAGCTCCCCGACTCTACCAGCCACAGGCAACACAAGCACTCCCTCTAGGCATTACAGGCCCCGCTGTTACTCTGCAGGTTAGCAATAGGCACGCTCCAGCTCTCAAGCCCTCCAAATGTCTCCCTGGAGGGTCCAGTCCCTCTTCCATTGGACACAGTATTCACAGATTCGGTGTTGCCACAGACACAGGACCGAATCCCAGCTTACCAGTTATACCTCAGACTACTGCTCCGTTTAACATACAGCACTCAGATACTGAAAATAAGTAAAAGTTTATTTAACAACATACAGAGTCAAGTGATAGCAAGTAGACGTGTTGCAAACAAATGATTCCTTATCAAACAAAATAACACAACACACATTCTAGAACCTAGACTTACTTTCATATCTTACAGATCAATGCTCACCCAAGTGTTTTCAGCATTTTACAGCCAGGCTTGGCTGTGGTCTTCCATTCATGAGCCAAAGCACCCTGTCAGCTTGCCTCCTCGGTGAAGATCCAGGGTGTCTGTTTGCACCCACAGAGAGATCAGAACAATTGTTGTCCTTATTCATGAACAGGAAGTCCCTTGCTGGTTTTTTTTTGTGTATACTCCTTTCTTGTAGATTTCACAATCTCTTAATCAGCATCTGGCTCAGTGTGCAAATAGACATACATTGTGAGACACACAACATACAATGACCAGACAGAGAGATAGGTATCTGTTATTCCCAGCCTGAAAGAAACTTGTCTGAGACCTCTCCTCCTGGTTACCTGCTGTAAGAACATTATTTTCAGTATAGATATGTAACCCTTCTGCCCATCAGAGTTGGCAGCAACAAGGGCTGGGTTCAGTATCTAGGGATTCCATTCCAATAACACAATGCAAAACCGGCTTGAGCTCCCGCCCAGTGACCTGGGACAAATACACACCACCCTTGCTGGGCACCTTTAAGAGTCAATACTTTCCCTCTCGCAAGCACAGAGTCTGAGTGTAGCAAAAGCCTTTTAATAACAGAGAGAAACAATGTGGCATTATGTTGGGGAAACACCACCAAAAGAATTCATAACACAACCCATGAGCCAAAACCCACCCCAAGCAAATTGGGCCATGTCCCTTCCCTTTGGCTCTTGAGTCCAGCAACCCAAAAGTCCCCCAAAGTCCCAAAAGTCCAACAACCCAAAAGTCTCTGTCCTTGGTCAGTGCCAGAGCTTAGCCAGAGTTTGAAAGTTTATCTACAGAGTTCTACCTCCCAACCTGTGTGGAAAGGGCGGGGGGGTCTAAGGGGCACCTTACATGGTCCGAAGCCAACTGCCCAACCTCTCCATGGGGCTCTGCTCTGCCAGCGATCCCACAAACTGCTCCACAATATATCTTTAAGCCCCCCCCACACTACTTAACACAACACTCAGTGATTTTAGCTCTTTAGTGATTTCAGCTTGTAGTAGGGAAGCCCCAGTGCTGGTACACCACTGGCCCGAAGTGAATTCAGCTCAGTACCCTGTAACTAGACTCATAGTAGAATCAAAACTAGCTCTGATATTCCACCATGGAGAGAGAATGAGAAGGTGCAATTAGCATGTAAGACCCTCAGCAGGGCCCAAACCACCACATATTAATAACCATCCCCAACATCTCTCAATTCACTGGCTTTTGGAACCCATGACCCTTACCTAGCGAGTGCTGCTTAGTTGATGGTGAGTCCCTCCATCATAACAAAAGGCCAAGTACAGTTCCACTGTCTTTGATTCACATAATCAGGATAATAACAGTTTATTCTTCCTGCCCCAATAACAGAGAAACTGGGGCTCCTATAGCAGCCAAAGTGACGATCTAGGCGGGGTGGGTGTGCCTATGCAAATGAGATCAGCCCCTGAAGTTCTTTTCCATAACCCACCACGACTCGCCACCAGATGTCAGGGTAGAGCTCATCCTGATTCTGCTTACAGACATATAACTGCTTAAATGTCAGCTGGATGTACATTTCACAATTATGATGACCAGTGGGCTACTGCATGGATGGCAGGTGAACCCCCCTCTTTGGGGATGCTAGCCCCCTGGCCCCGCCCCTTACATCCAAGCCCCCCCTCCACCCGCCCACCAGAGCCCCAAGGTCCACCCTGCCCGCTGGAGCTGAGCCCCCGCTGGTTTCAGGGAAGAAGGTGAACAAGGGTGGGGCCTCAGGATGGATCGTGGGTGAGGCCACAGCCTGGGTTAGGGGAGGCTCAGCCTCCCCTGGCCTATGATACCCACTGCCAATGGGCCACTGGCTCAGAGACTTCACATGCCAACCTTTAGTGAATTACTATACATATATCTGACCTAGAGTAAAACTCTATGCACCCACTGTGTCTTCTGCCAGTTGACACTGAGAGGTTTATGGGTCACACTTGATCACTGTGGATAGATGCATACACATGACAAAGATATCTGAGAGGGAGGGACTTTTCAGACTTGTTGACAAAAACCATTTCAAAATCCACCAGCTGCAATGTGAAGTTAGGCAAATTCAACCTTAAAATAAGATGCAAGTTCCTAGCAGTGAGGTTAATCAAACACGGGGACAGTTTACCAGGGGAGTTGGTGGACTCACCACCACTTGGAGTCTTTAAAGTGAAATTAGATATTTTTCTAAAACAGTGGTTCTCAAACTTTTCCAGTCACACCCTCTGCCCCCTTCCCAGTAACAGAATCTGTCCATGCCCTTCCCCCTTCGACCCATTACTGCACAGCCAAGGCTTCCTTGGCAGTGGAGCTTGAGCTGAAGGTAGAGCTGGGGGTGGAACTGGGGGTGGCGGGATGAGTTGCAAGCTGGGGGTTGAGCTGGTCTGGGCGCAGAGAGGGAATGAAGGAAGAGCTGGTCTGGGGGCGGAGAGGGGGTGAGAGCGGAGCTGGGCCTGGAGGCAGAGCAGGACTGGGGGGCTGCATGGGATTGGAGGTGGAGCTGGTTTGCGGGAGGAGCAGAGCTGGAAGTTTGTTGCTACCTCCCTGCCTACAGGGGAGGCTGGCTGTGCCCCCACCGACTGCCCCCCAAATGTTCCATGTTATTGGGCTCAGTATAGGGGTACTGGGTAAAATTTAATGGCGTATGGTATACAGGACATCACATTAGATCTAATGATCCCTTCTGCCCTTAGCCTCTCTCAAACTATGAAAAGGACAGAGGTAATAATTTGCTGCTAACCTACACCAGCAGCACGTTACAGCATCCCTCATGCTAGCTCAACTGCATTGGCCAGTGCAATGGTAGAGACAGACCCAAAGTGCCACTCAATTCCCTGCACGTCCCCAGTCACCTGTTCTGAGGGGGGAAAAGGCAAATGGGCATGCAGTACCCACTAACTCTTGTGCACTTGGGGCCAAAGGCTAGGAAGTTTGCACAGGAATGTAAGGAGGTGTTCTTACTTTCCTTTGCGCACCTGCACAGACACACAGATTAAATTAAAATATAACCTCTAATGAATATATTAGATGAGGTCAGAGGCCATATAGCTAAAGTCCACCACTTTTATGGTATCATTCAACTATCTGCAGCATGAATTCTGACCAGGAAGTTAGTGTTTATTATAGCTAAGCATCATTCAGCAGAAACTCCCACACATTTTATGTTATTCATAGATTCCAAGGCCAGAAGTGACCACTGTGATCCTCTAATCGGCCTGCTATAGGACTTTCCCAGAATAATTCCTAGAGCAGTCATACTGCCAGTTTAGGTACCTGTGTTATCTTGTACACTCATCAAATAGGTACAACAGCTGAAAGGAAAAAAATTAGAAAGATGGTGGTGTTAATGTTTTTAATTTGCATATCAACAAAAAGAGCATGTTGCAGATATGTTTAAAATTACTTTTTTCTTAGAGCTATGTTGTTTTTATGATTTATTTACTATTTTTTTCTTTCTGTCGATTTAAACCATAATCAGGACACCCATATAGAAACCTACGGTTTATTCCAATCTCTAACTATTGCCGATCAGGATGAGACCTGTACTGAGGGGCAGATTGTCCCACATCAACCAGCTGTGCGGTTCTTATACCTCTTTCTGAAGGATCTGGTGCTGCCCACTGTCAGAGACAAAGTGGATGACATGAACCTGGAGTCTGATCAAGTTTGGCAAGTCTTATGTTCCTAAATAAACTCAGTCCATAAACAGCATTAAACACTCATAGCTGGCGGCTGTTTGAAGATGAGATTTACTCTTGATGTGAGAATGGCCAACTGATCAGTAACACAGAAACAGAAGCACTTTTGGTTAGCAACATCAGAAAGGAAAATAAAATCAGTTCTGAGGAACGTGTGGACACTCAAACTATGTCAGGGAAGGATTCCAAAGTAAGTTATCACTGACTGCTTCTGAATAATAAGTCTGTGTGCTGTACTTGGTTATATGCTATGAAGAGACAAAAATCTTTCTATGACTAAACACAGTTAAATCTTTGTGGCAATCATTTTCTGGAAATTGATGACAAACTGATGAACGAGAATGGTGCTCAATTATCAGACGCAGAACAGCAAGAGATCCTGAGTTTCCTGTTGATTCACTTGCAGTTTTTATCGGAACAAAAGTATCCCTGCAGAGATGTCATCAAACTGCTGCTTCCTGAAGTGCATTCAGAGGTCAACTGAACTACAAAGACAGGAGCGTGCAGTACACAGGGAAAACAGTTGCCAGCTGATAAATCAACAGTAAAAGGTTGAAATCAGTCATAACTTTGTAATCAAACAGGATTCCTTTTTTCTTCTGACAAGATGCTGACGATTTAAGCTCTATTTCCTGTCTCCTTTAAGTACTTTTTCGGAAGGGTTTGGAGTTTATTTTAAGCTCTGAAGTTAAAGGGATAGAAAAGACGTATTAAGTTATCTAATCCATCCTTCTGGAGTGGGGGGCATGGTAGGATTTTTTTTTTTCTTTTCATCACTCCGATGGTTTAAAATGTCTCAGGCAATATGCCTGTCTTGGGCCTGATTTTGCACTCTCTTGTACGAGTATTGCAGGGTGTCATTCAATGGACTTTAACAGGTGTATTCCTGACTTCTACTCCTGTTGCTTGCAGCAGTGCAACTAGCAGACCCTGGTGAAAAAGAAAACAGGAATGCTGCCAGAGGGAATGTGGCATTTTTGATAGCCTTAATGCTTCAGGTGAGAATGCTATGTTATCACCGCACCTTCCTTCAACTCTGTACACCTCCTCCTGGGGTTTACCTCAACTAGCTATATTAAGGTAAAAACTACAGTGCCTTGTCTCCGCTTGGATTTTACTTCCAGAGAACCATCTTGACGGAGCAATCTCAATACAAAACACCTTTTTTTTTGCAGTACAGACATACCCAAATCAAGCAGATAGAATGAGAGAAAGAGGACTGTGGGGTGGGGCTCAGCTGCACCCTGTACTAGGCTCAGCCCATCTTCTCAGGTGAAGGGAATAAGGCCATGTCTACACTGCATACCTTACAGTGGCACAGGTCTCCCATAAAGCCGCTCTTTGCCAGCAGGAGAGAGCTCTCCTGTTGACAAAATAAAACCACCTGCAATGAGCGGCGGTAGCTTTGTTGGCGAAAGAGCATCTCCCACTGACAAAGCACTGTTCACACCTTTTCGTCGGTAAAACTTTTGTCGGTCAGTGGGGTGGGGTGTTTTTTCACACCCCGACAGACAAAAGTTTTACTGACAAAAGTGCAGTGTAGACATAGCCTTAGTCTGGGGTCTTGCAATAGACGACTGTGACTGAGAGACAGGCTTGCTGCAAGGTAAAGGGCAGCCTGAGTTCAGGGAGCAGGCTAGAGAGAAGATGGCAACAAAGAGGCCCTCAGGTAGGTGTCCTGCAGGGAGCAGGCTTGGAAGGCTGGAATCCAGTCTGTTGGAGAACGGCATCAGCAGAAGTGACCAGAAAGACTCTCCCTGGCTTCCAGGCAGAGAGCATGGGGAATGAAACCAGGCAGGAGTGAGACTTGCAGAAGATCCTGGGTTTATATGTGGAAATTATGTTGAACTGTTTTATCTGAAGAAACCAAAACTCAAAATGCCTGAAGAAAAGGCATTGAAATCCTGAAGCTGTTAGGAGTGTAGTTTGATACACTAGTGAGTGAACGGATCCACTGGCTCACAGAGATAGCCTGATCATCAATGGGCAGCTAATATGCTACTGGCATCCCAGACTGTTCGTCCATGTTTGCCTGAGGTGTAATGGAGCTCCGCAAATCTTTCCATTCTTTGGAAAATAAGAGTGAGAATTTAGCCCAGAGACAATAGAGATTTTCATGTACAGGGGCTATACATAGTCACAAAGGCTACACATGTAATTACAAATGTGCTATTATAATATGTGGGTGAGAATTCCATTACTTTTTCAGTGATATGGCTCTGTCTGTACAACTTGTACAGTCCTTTGTCCCAGTGAAAATAAAGTTTATGAGCTGCAAATCAAGAAGATGACACTGTGGTGAAAGGGCTTACTTCACACCATGCTTGTGTCTTGAGCAAGAGAATTTTATATTACTACATTCTTGGGCAATTTTATTCATTTGTATGAACACAAAGGACTCACTGGAGTAGAAAATACCTCTCCAGAGCTGTTTTTGCTTTTACTCCCTGAGCATGGTATTGAAAATATAAAGAAATTCAGATTTTGGTTGAAATACTTTCGAGAATGCTCTAATTTCACAGATTCTGAATCAGAGCAAAGCAACCAAATAAAAACGAGCTTGAAAAATGGCGAGAAGAAAAGAATGTGAAACAAGAACAACAATTAAACCAGGTAGCTCCTCTCCTGTCGATCACCAGTTAAACAAAACCAGCCCAGAGTGCCTGTCAATATTCCCTGTATTTATCTGTGAAGAGATATATTACTGCAACAAGAAGGGAAAAATGCTGCAGCTGCTTCTCTGAGAGATATTTTGTGGCAGCATATTTTGACTTTTTTTCAATGGCCACCGTCTAGTGAGTCATACAGTTTATGGACAAAAATAGAGCTGATAATTTGGATTAAAAATAAAACAGTAAAGCATGTTATAGACATAGCTTTTGTGTTACAGAGTTTCCTAATTTGGCTATTTTTGAATATGGGGATCTTTTTTCCAGAGCCTTACACAAGTGAGCAGCCTCACTGAAGGATTTCTCACTAGAACAAGGCTTTTTCCTTCAAAATCATATATTAGCTCTCTAGGGGTATGTCTACACTACGAAATTAGGTTGAATTTATAGAAGACGGTTTTGTAGAAAGTGGTTTTATACAGTCGATTGTGTGTGTCCCCACACAAGTGCTCTAAGTGCATGTAGTCGGCGGAGTGTGTCCACAGTACCGAGGCAACCATTGACTTCCGGAGCGTTGCACTGTGGGTGGCTATCCCACAGTTCCCGCAGTCTCCGCTGCCCATTTGAATTCTGGGTAGAAATCCCAGTGCCTGATGGGGCTAAAACATTGTCGCGGGTGGTTCTGGGTACATATCGTCAGGCCCCCGTTCCCTCCCTCCCTCCGTGAAAGCAAGGGCAGACAATCGTTTCGCACCTTTTTTCTTGAGTTACCTGTGCAGACGCCATACCACGGCAAGCATGGAGCCCGCTCAGGTAACCGTCACCGTATGTCTCCTGAGTGCTGGCAGACGTGGTACTGCATTGCTACACAACAGCAGTTAATTGCCTTTTGGCAGCAGACAGTGCAGTATGACTGGTAGGCGTCATTGACATAGTCCTGGGTGCTCTTTTAATTGGACACCTTGGCAAACATGGGAGTGACTCAGCCAGGTCATTTCCCTTGTTTCGTTTCGTGACGATTCAGTCCTACCGGCAGTGTGCTGTCTTTTAACCTCCAGCCAGCAGAAGATGATGGCTAGTCGTCATACTGTACCGTCTTCTGCCGAACACCCAGGAGATGATGATGGCTAGTGGTCGTACTGCACAGTCTGCTACCAGCAAGATGTATAAAGATAGATGAAGTGGCTCAAAACAAGAAATAGACCAGGTTTGTTTTGTATTCATTTTCTCCTCCCTCCCTCCTTCCCTCTTTGAAATCAACGGCCTGCTAAACCCAGTTTTGAGTTCTATCCTTGAGGTTTTGAGTTCTATCCTTGAGGGGGCCATTCAGTTTCTCGCAGCACCACCCCCTTTGTTGATTTTAATTCCCTGTAAGCCAACCCTATAAGCCATGTCGTCAGTCGCCCCTCCCTCCGTCAGGGCAACAGCAGACGTTCTGCGCCTTTTTTCTGTGCAGAGGCCATACCACGGCAAGCATGGAGCCCGCTCAGCTCACTTTGGCAATTAGGAGCACATTAAACACCACACACATTATCCAGCAGTATATGCAGCACCAGAAGCTGGCAATGCGATACCGGGCGAGTAGGCGACGTCAGCGCGGTGACGTGAGTGATGAGGACATAGACACAGACTTCTCTCAAAGCATGGGCTCGGCAATGTGGGCATCATGGTGCTAATGGGGCAGGTTCATGTGGTAGAATGCCATTTCTGGGCTCGGGAAACAAGCACAGACTGGTGGGACCGCATAGTGTTGCAGGTCTGGGATGATTCCCAGTGGTTGCGAAACTTTCGCATGCGGAAGGGCACTTTCATGGAACTTTGTGACTTGCTTTCCCCTGCCCTGAGGCACAAGAATACCAAGATGAGAGCAGCCCTCACAGTTGAGAAGCGAGTGGCAATAGCTCTGTGGAAGCTTGCAACGCCAGACAGCTACCGGTCAGTCGGGAATCAATTTGGAGTGGGCAAATCTACTGTGGGGGCTGCTGTGATGCAAGTAGCCAACGCAATCAAAGATCTGCTGCTATCAAGGGTAGTGACCCTGGGAAATGTGCAGGTCATAGTGGATGGCTTTGCTGCAATGGGATTCCCTAACTGTGGTGGGGCCATAGACGGAACCCATATCCCTATCTTGGCACCGGGGCACCAAGCCAGCGAGTACATAAACCGCAAGGGGTACTTTTCAATAGTGATGCAAGCGCAAGCACTGGTGGATCACAAGCGACGTTTCACCAATATCAACGTGGGATGGTTGGGAAAGGTACATGACGCTTGCATCTTCAGGAACTCTGGTCTGTTTCAAAAGCTGGAAGAAGGGACTTTATTCCCAGACCAGAAAATAACCGTTGGGGAAGTTGAAATGCCAATAGTTATCCTTGGGGACCCAGCCTAACCCTTACTGCCATGGCTCATGAAGCCAGGACAGTAGTCAGGAGCTGTTCAACTACAGGCTGAGCAAGTGCAGAATGGTGGTAGAATGTGCATTTGGACGTTTAAAGGCGCGCTGGCGCAGTTTACTGACTCGGTTAGACCTCAGCGAAACCAATATTCCCACTGTTATTACTGCTTGCTGTGCGCTCCACAATATCTGTGAGAGTAAGGGGGAGACATTTATGGCGGGGTGGGAGGTTGAGGCAAATCGCCTGGCTGCTGGTTTCGCACAGCCAGACACCAGGGCGGTTAGAAGAGCACAGGAGGGCGCGGTGCGCATCAGAGAAGCTTTGAAAACCAGTTTCATGACTGGACAGGCTACGGTGTGAAAGGTCAGTTTGTTTCTCCTTGATTAAACCCACCGCCCCTTGGTTCACTCTACTTCCCTGGAAGCTAACCACCCTTCCCTCCTCCCTTCGATGACCGCTTGCAGAGGCAATAAAGTCATTGTTGCTTCACATTCATGCATTCTTTATTCATTCATCACACAAATAGGGGGATAACTACCAAGGTAGACCAGGAGGGGTGGTGGAGGAGAGAAGCACCAGGAGGGGTGGTGGAGGAGGGAAGGACAAGGCCACACAGCACTTTAAAAGTTTAAAACTTTAAAACTTATTGAATGCCAGCCTTCTGTTGCTTGGGCAATCCTCTGGGGTGGAGTGGCCGGGTGGCCGGAGGCCCCCCCCACCGCGTTCTTGGGCATCTGGGTGAGGAGGCTATGGAACTTGGGGAGGACGGTGGTTGGTTACACAGGGGCTGTAGCGGCGGTCTGTGCTCCTGCTGTCTTTCCTGTAGCTCAACCATATGCTGGAGCATATTGGTTTGATCCTCCAGCAGCCTCAGCATTGAATCCTGCCTCCTCTCATCATGCTGCTGCCACCTTTCAGCTTCAGCCCTCTCTTCAGCCCGCCACCTCTCCTCCCGGTCATATTGTGCTTTCCTGCACTCTAACATTGTCTGCCTCCACACATTCGTCTGTGCTCTGTCTCAGTGTGGGAGAACAGCATGAGCTCGGAGAACATTTCATCACGAGTGCATTTTTTTCTCCTTCTAATCTTCGCTAGCCTCTGGGAAGGAGAAGATCCTGTGATCCTTGAAACACATGCAGCTGGTGGAGAAAAAAAAAAGAGGCAGTGGTATTTAAAAAGACATTTTCAAGAACAATGGCTACACGCTTTCACGGTAAACCTTGCTGTTAACATTACATACACAGCACAAGTGCTTTCGTTCCAAGGTCGCATTTTGCCTCCCCCCACCGCGTGGCTAGCCCTTCCCCCCTCCCCCCATGGCTAACAGCGGGGAACATTTCTGTTCAGCCACAGGCAAACAGCCCAGCAGGAATGGGCATCTCTGAATGTCCCCTTAAGAAAAGCACCCTATTTCAACCAGGTGACCACGAATGATATCTCACTCTCCTGAGGATAACACAGAGAGTTAAAGAACGGATGTTGTTTGAATGCCAGCAAACATACACTGCAGTGCATTGTTGTACAAAGATTCCCGAGTACGTGCTACTGGCCTGGTGTGGTAAAGTGTCCTACCATGGTGGGTGGAGTAAGGCTGCCCTCCCCAGAAACCTTTTGCAAAGGCTTTGGGAGTACATCCAGGAGAGCCGCAAATGCCAGGGCAAATTAATCATTAAACATGCTTGCTTTTAAACCATGTATAGTATTTTAAAAGGTACACTCACCAGAGGTCCCTTCTCTGCCTGGCGGATCCGGGAGGCAGCCTTGGGTGGGGTTCAGGGGGGACTGCCTCCAGGTCCAGGATGAGAAACAGTTCCTGGCTGTTGGGAAAACCGATTTCTCCGCTTGCTTGCTGTGAGCTATCTACAATATCATCATCATCATCATCATCTTCCTCGTCCCCAAAACCTGCTTCTGTGTTGCCTCCATCTCCATTGAAGGAGTCAAACAACATGGCTGGGGTAGTGGTGGCTGAACCCCCTAAAACTGCATGCAGCTCATCATAGAAGCGGCAAGTTTGGGGCTCTGACCTGGAGCGGCCGTTTGCCTCTCTCGTTTTCTGGTAGGCTTGCCTCAGCTCCTTAAGTTTCATGCAGCACTGCTTCGGGTCCCTGTTATGGCCTCTGTCCTTCATGTCCTGGGAGATTTTGACAAATGTTTTGGCATTTCGAAAACTGGAACGGAGTTCTGATAGCACGGATTCCTCTCCCCATACAGCGATCAGATCCCGTACCTCCCATTTGGTCCATGCTGGAGCTCTTTTGCGATTCTGGGACTCCATCATGGTCACCTCTGCTGATGAGCTCTGCATGGTCACCTCTGCTGATGAGCTCTGGCCAGCGTGGCAAGCTGCAGGTGACCATGCAAACAGGAAATTGAAATTCAAAAGTTTGCGGGCCTTTTCCTGTCGACCTGGCCAGTGCATCTGAGTTGAGAGTGCTGTCCAGAGTGGTCACAATAGAGCACTCTGGGATAGCTCCCGGAGGCCAATACCGTCTAATTGCATCCACAGTACCCCAAATTCGACCCGGCAAGGCCGATTTAAGCGCTAATCCACTTGTCAGAGGTGGATTAAGGAAATCGATTTTAAGAGCCCTTTAAGTCGAAAAAAAGGGCTTCATTGTGTGGACAGGTGCAGGTTTACATGGATTTAACGCTGCTAAATTTGACCTAAACTCCTAGTGTAGACCAGGGCTAGGTCTCAGGATTCTGTAACTATTTTATCTTTGCACTCAAAATAGCCACCTCGCAGCTATGAAAAAAAATGACCTTTTTTCCATTTTAGCCATATAGAAGATTGTGCCCTCTTTCTGTGAGCACAGATCCACACATGCTGCTTGAGAACTCCAGACTAGATTACTGCAATGCATTCTCACCTGCTTCAGACCACAAGCTTCAGTTGGCTCAACACAAAGCAGTACACCTTCAGGGTAAGAGAAATCACCTAGACCACATCATCCTGGTGCTCTGGTCTCTGCACTAGCTGCTTATCCCATTCTGGATCTGCTTCACAGTCATGGTTCTAATCCTACAGTCCTCAACAGGCTAGGACTCAGTTCCCTCACAAACTGCATTTCTCTCGGCAACACCTATGATTGACTCACATGCTGTGTCCAATTGCCCCCATGGGAAATTGTTAGTAGGCAGAAGCAGGATGTTCACTGTTCTACTGTGAAATTCTCTACCCAGTCAGATCAAGATGAGCCCAAGTCTTGTCACCTTCTTAATGCAGTGTATACTCATGTATTCCTTCAGCAGAGAGTGGTGCGAGCAGAATAGTCTGCCACCATATCGCCTGACATTCAATCTCCCAGAATGGAACCCCTGACAAAGTAGTATGACCTGGGAGAGAATCTAGATTTTTTGCAGATTGAAAGGTTGCTACCTTACATTATATACATGGCACTGAAATACCAGGGTGAGATGTGCATGGTAGAAATGCATGGATACAGAGGTAACAATAACACTTTTAAAGAACATCATAATTTACATAACGATAAGTAAACTAGGGACAACCTTAACTAACAACTACTCCTAACCTCAGGTGTGTTCATTTGGTTAACTTTGTGTTTGCAAAGGTGTGCAGTTTAGAAATCAATAGTTATCTTTTGACTTTCCTAAAATCCAAGCTAAAAACCAGTGAAAAATCTTGGAGGAATACATATTTGACCTCAACATTTCTACTCACAGATTGTATCCTTAATTGAAAAACAGAGGAGCTCACAAAAAGGCATCCTTCAAAATACCCTAGAAACACACAATAAAAAAAAAAAGAAAAGAAAAAAAAAGGCAGGAACTTATTAACTCACCCCCTGATATAAGCACAATATGAAATGCATCTCACTGTCAGTAATTTATGGAGACAATTCTAATTTTAATGAACAGGTAAATGTTTTCCCAGTGATTTTGTTTTTGCTACTTAGAGCAGATAACTTCAGACACCTCTTTTATTGATTACACCGTATGTAATCATACATAATCTTTGGAATTCTTCCCTTCTTGATGAGGAAGAGGTTCCATTTCCATTGGTATTATTGTACTCCGATAATTCCTTTTTAAAATGGTTGTCATATTGCCCCAATTATTCATGTGTTCAGGTCTGTTGTTTGTTGACAGTAGGTGTCCTCCTTTTTTTTAAAAAATTAATGATGCATTGAATAAGCACTAGTATTTATTTAAACTGTCATTTACTGTAGCAATAAATATCAATCAACTTCTAAAAGAAGAAATGTGCCGTTGTTAGAAGTATAAGCAAATTCTGTGTTATCTTCAGCTGTCTTACCTCTGCATGGATATGAGAAAAATGTTGTTTACATGTTGTGATATTTCAGTAGGCATACAGTCCAGGGTCTCATGAGAGCTGTCTAGCTTAACAGCTTGCAGAAAAGATCAAGAAAACAATTATGGATTTTAAAATAAGTATTTGTATCCTCAGAGTTTAGCATTAGCTCATAAAATAATCTTGAAAGTTTTAAACATGGATCACTTAAAAATGAAAAGCATCTGGTTGATATAAAACTCATTTCTGTCCAGTGGCAAATAAGATTACAAATGTAATCTGTAAAATGTAATGTTTCGGTTATTTGCTGACATGGGAATCGGAGTAAAACCCCAATTTAAAAGGGTGTCTATTCAAGGCCGAGATTTTGCACAGTTGAAACTTTTGTTGGCATAAGATCATTGGTTAGGGATGTGATTTTTTAAATAACATTTTTGTATCGTCAAAAGCCATAGTGTAGATGTAATTACATTTGTAAAAAAGTGCATTTGCCAGTATAGCTTATTTCATTTAGGGAATGGTGAAACTAGTCTACACGAGGAGGGCTTGCTGGAATATCTAAACTGATTTCTGAGTTCTCTTAGCTAATTGCTATGTTCATTCCACTGGTGCGAGCTTAAAAAGCTCACTTAACGAGCAAAGTCTCAGACAGAGCTGAGAACACCTTTTCATACTTTTATTCTACCTCAGGGCTTTTTTGAGCCTGTGCAAACATCTCCCCTTTTATTGTCTTTTAGGTGTGGATACAAGTTTACTTCAGAGAAGCCAATAGAAACTTTAGAGTAAATTATATGCGTTTGAGAAGTACGGAACTGTGACATGTATTGACACCATCTCCTTCAATAGCTCTAAAGGAACACATAAATAATGAGCACTCTAAACTTTATGTAATTGTGTTCTCTTTATGCATAAGTTTACACATGGATTTGGTCAGAAAAGCAATTGCACAGAAAAAATAACTTGGTATTTAACTTCATATTTATTTCCCAGTAACATCTTCCCAAGCCACTTTGTGAGTCAAAATAATATAAAAATAAATATTAATTAATAATACTTTGCACTTAGCACTTTATCTTAAAACCATTTGCAAGCTGAAATAAATTAAGCCTCACAACACCCTTTTGATGTATGTAAATATCACTATCCTCACTTTGCATATGGGGAAGTTGAGGCAAAGAGAGGTTAAGGGACTTAACCATGGTAGCAAAGGAAGTATGTGTCAAAGCAAAGAGTAGAACACAGATCTCTGGGCTCCCAATTAAGTGTTGTAGTCACAAGATCATCTTGCCCACTTGGAAGATTTTTGTAACTCCCAGCACTGCAAGCTCAACCTAGTAACTATTAAATAAGCCCATGTACCCAAAGATACAGTCTAGCAAAATGTAGCTGGAGATTCCATGATGCAGACTGGAACACAGAGCACTTTTCTGTAACTTTCTGTTACCTCTTTAAATTTAGCATTGGTGAAAATTTGGGGTTTCTTGGCTATCTAAGCAGTTTTAACTCAGAGTACCTACGTTTGGGGCCCAATCCTAAACACTCTGAGCAAAGCCCCTGTGTTGCTTGCTGCAAACTGCATCACAACAGAATGATGCAGACAGAAGAATCCTCTGAGCCTATGCATGCTGCAGAACCAGGGCATCCATATAGCCAGTGCATAGCTTGCTTCTGCTGAGTCAGAAGAAATAGAAATAAATGACCTACTGGTACGGTTTGGTCGTGCAGAACCACACTGCATATGTGATGGGGAACCCATTTGACCTATGCTAATTGGTGGGTAACAAGCCTTTTTTCCCTCTCTTCCCTTTCTGTGACGGCCCACTATGAAAATCACTTCTGTGGGCCATGGAGAACGTCGAGTTCCTGTGTGAGGGTCTTCTGCATATTCACCCTCCCCCTTTATAGTGATAAGCTGTTGTTTCAGGATTTGGCCATAGGGAACAGCAGATAAGTGCAGGAGTAACAAAGTGTCACATTCACAATTTATTTTTTTATCTAGCACAATCACTTTGCACCACGGTTATGGAGATGATATTATTCAGAGTCTCAGCACTGAAGAGCCTGCATATAAATTAGGTAAGTACAGACAATGAACATAAAAAAACAAAGAAGGGGCCAGGATTAAAATAAATGTGAATCCTGGTAGGTTGTGAGTGAATCTTGCATGCTCTGAGATTTTTGAGTGGGTTCTGAGGTAGGGCTAAGGAGGAAGAGAAAGTAGAACACAGGGAAACAATGGAGAGCAAGGCAAAAAGAAGAAGGTATTGAATAGGAAACTGAAGGAGAGGAGTAGAGGATATCGGTACAGAGGAAATGAGGTTTTGTTCTAACCATTTGGAGCAATGTGAAAAATGAAGGAATGAGAGTGGGAGAAGGCAACAAAATGCAGAACTAGAAGAGCAGGCAGACTGAGTTAAAGTCCTTACCATTGACTCATCTCAAGGGATTGGAAGGGCCACTTTACAAAAACATTTATTTGAACATTTTGATATTTTCCAGTGAAAACCTCCACATTTTTTTTCATGTTTTTGTCGTTGTTTTTCCAACCAGCTCTGCTTATAAAATTATAAATGGCTTGTGTTGTTGTTGTGCCTCCAAAAGCCAGTGAAATAGCAAAAATATGTTAAATTCACTTTTGGAACCCACCTTCAACATAGAGGAGCGAGGAGAAAAACCTCAGATGGACATCCTCAATTCACACCGTAACAGCTTGCCCTCTTGCTCCCCTATTTATTCAGAGCTAGACTTGTAAGGATATTTAGGCACCTACAGATGCATACAGGTGCCTGGGGGGATTTTCAAAAGCTCTACCTGCATCTGTAGGTATCTACATATCTTTTCAAATCTGGGTATAGATTAAAGAGTGAAATTAAGGACTGTGTTTCAGCCCGGATTTTTATCTGTAATGCTGAGTTTCCTTGCTTTTGTCATTTCAAAGTAGATCCTTCATGTTCCTTTGACATAGCTTAGGATTTTTGCTAGTGATTTAGTAGGTATGTGTCACCTAGCCCTATACCAAACTCTTTGCCAGAAATCTGCCATACAAACCTCTCTGTTGTTAATGGATATTCTGTGCATTTATCTGTATTCATCCATTAGTTTCACATTAATCTTGTTTATTACCTTGTTGTTACTTGTTGCCAGCTCATTCATCTAGCAGAGGCTCCCACTCAGAGGTCATCTGCTCATTTGATTTAGAGTGCTGGAACTCTTTACCCCTGTCACTTGAAAATATGCCCTTCTCTTGGCTCGGTGCAGCGCTGAGAAGCTCATAGTATGAATCCACATCAGGGTGGAGGGATTATTAGAGCATAGCCTTGTCAACAGAGAGTCAGAATGGGAGGTAGGCATATTTGAAAGTGACACTTCATAACAAAAGCCTTAATGTTCTTAATCAAGCTATCAATCTACAGCAATACGAAGATACTGAACACCAGGGTCTGATTTTCTCAATATACTCTCCCTAGTCTCAAACCTGTTCCCCAGAGAGGCGAGAATCTTGAATGAAGGCAGAATTGGCACATGGCTTTTCCTGAACAAGCGGCGGACCGGCTTTGAGAACCACTCATAGTACTGAAATGGCATTGTCTCAATCAGTCTAAATGCAGGGATGCTGTGAAACTGTTAATTGTCAATAGCACACATTTAACAGATATGTGATTCCCTTCATCCTGATTGTTTCATGCTGAATTATTTGTATAATTATTTCTCAGTAGCCATAGAGTATGTTGATACCTGTGCTCTGATTGGCAGAGGGCAAATATTAGTCAGACAGCCAGCATTTCATATATTTTTAGTAAACTTAAAATAGAACATGGCAAATCTTGACATCATTGACTCACTCTTATTTAAAAAAATCATTTTAAATAACAGAAATAATAAGTTTACAAAGGTAAATTAATTGTGTTACATCTGTGAAAGTCAGAAACAATTTGTGAGGTTCCACCACCTCAAACTTAACTAAAGTTCCCTCAAACCTCCTACCCAAACCTCGCTCCTGCCACCTAGCTTTGAAATTTTAAATCTGGGGGTGAAAACTTATTCCATCCAAAGCTGAAATAAAAATTTGCCTAAACACCTGCAAACCAAAATCACAGAGTTTTGCATAGCTCTGTTGTTGAACTGTTTAAAGAATTAATAAGAATAACACCTAGATCTTAAATAGTGCTTTTTTCATCCCTAGATCTTAAAGTACTTTACAGATGGGGAAACCGAGGCACAGGGCAGTGATGTGACGTGACCATAGCGACAAAGATGGTCAATGGCAGATCCAGGAATAAAAACTTAAGTCTCTTGATATGTAGTCTAGTATTTTATCCATTGGATCATGCTTCTTTCCGATAGTAAAAAAATAGGTCATTTATTTCCATTGGAACAGATCCTGAGGTGCTTTTTCTCCTTACAGACTTCAATGAGGGTTAAAGACAAAGCAAGATCCAGGAGGATCTCAGGAATTGTCCCTGATCTCGGTAGCTCATGGAAAGATGCAGTCATTCTCCTCATCCTTGGAGAATATTGTAACAGGTCCGTGAGATCTGTCATATTTCTAATTGCTATCTTATGAGACCTAGAAAACTTTGCAGACTAGGGGGGAAAAAGTTGGTGTGTATGTTAGAAAAATCCCTAGGCAGCTCTAACTTGTGTTCTGGCCTGATCTGCAGTTTTATGTGACTATGTCCTCTAAGCAGTCAATAAAAACAATGTTTGCTATGGTAACTGCTCCCTTCCTCACTTAGAGAGACATAATACACAATTTTAAAGGACACTCGTGCCAGTTAATACTGTCAACTTTTACAGATGCAGTTAATTTAACCCCTTTAAAATACTTCATGTTCCATTAGCCCTGTTCTTCATCACAGAAAAGATGCATGAATGGTCTTATCCTTCTAACTGTCTTTGGCTACAATAAACAGTGGACGTTTTCAGAGATGATACTTCCTGAAGTGATATAATCCAGGGGACAGCTTCCTGGACTTTGATGTACATGCAGATAAAGTCAGTAACCACTCATGTTCAGAAGTAGCTACAACTCATAATCCTGAATCAAAAGACAAAAATGTTTCTTTCCCTCAGCTGCGACATGGAACATACCGTATCTGCTGACTAGAGCTCTGTGTGTCTGCATAACTCATTGCTGTGGAGAGAGTCATCAGGATGATGTACTGAAATATAGCCATCTCTATTATGGTATACCATGCATGTTTTTAAAAGCTATTTTTAAAATTAATACTGCCCTATAATGCTGATAAAGTAGAAGGTATTTATAATTTGCTTCACTCTCTCCCTGTTTTCTAAATCCACATTAAGTTGCTTTTCATTTGAATAAAATACATTTTTAAAAAGATCTGATGCTTGGAAATGTATCAATATTGTATTCACACTACAAAACTGTAATTATTTAACATGTACATCATTTTAAATGTTACACAAAGGCTATTGTACTTTCTCCCATTAATTCATACCTAAATATTTCATGTTAAATCTTCCTTTGCTTACCACAGGATGAACACTAAAGCTTGTCTTATCGGTGGTTTTCTTTCTTGCTGGAGGGCAAGACTTTGTTTGTTAATTGTAAGCATATGGTTTAAAACAACCAGATTTCTTGGAACCAGGGGTTCAGATCTCAGGAGGAATAATTCAGTCCTTCATTTTGTGAGGTAGGTAAACTGAGTTCCATATATTACCAGGTGGGGTTGTTTTAAAACCAGATTCCAGTCTGCTCTGCATGGACATTAAAATCTAAAATTGAACAATTACACATTTTAAACAACCCAAAACTCAGGTTTGTGCACAGCAACAGCATTTACACATGCAAATCAAGTGTGTAGCTCCATATATTGGGTACACAGACGTCTAAGAATGCTTCCTGTGAACAAACATCATTTGGTACACACAAATTTTGAGTTTCTGTGTATGAAACTTGGGTACCCAAAAGGTACGAACCTATTTGCACAGATGTGCAAATTTAAGGACCACCATAAAAATTAGGCACTCTAGATCCTATGGTGCTTTTGTAATAGTCGGGGTCTGCCTTTTGCCAAAATGTCCCACTCCCATGTTGTGAACCAGTTGTCTGTATTGACTTTACCTTTTTGGTTATTTTTTAAGTTTGGATTTGTAGGTATTGATCTGGCCCCAAGAGTGTCAATAGTTTTCTGGTAATAATTGCTTCTCTTTTTGTAATCTGTTTTATGGTGCATCTCCCAATTTGTATAATTCTGTCTTGTGTCTCCACGTCTGTACTCTAGACTCTGCACTGAGAACTATTGAACAGTGAGAATTATTAAGGTTATTACTTGGCACCAGTAAAGACTAGCTGCTATAGCAGCAAGGTAGTAGCAAATACCACTCAGTAGTAAGAAGCAGATACAAAACAGTGTGAAGCTGATAACTAATAGTAAGGGATTGGGCTGCACTACAAAAAATAATTTGGTGAAGACCAATATCCACTAGGTATTGGATAGGGAATGACTTTTAGCCATTTTTCAATATATACAGAAAAGCAGAGACCTTAATTACTTTGGGCCCAATTCTACAATGGCTACATATTGAATAACACTTGTCAGCACTCAGTGGAGTAGACCCATTGACCATAGTTGGACTCTGCGTTAGTACGTGCCACTCAGCATTAAGGTTACAGATCCAGACCCTGGAATTTACAGAGATGTATGTATGAGACATTTGATGTTTGATGTCATTCCTCATCAGAATGAATGGGTGTTAATTTTTTTTCAATAAAAGTGTAACTTATAAAAATCTTTGTGGTGTGTTACTCAATGAGATGGGCTTGGACAAAATAAGTCAACCCAAATCTTTGCTCCAAATGTTCTGTTATGAAGCTAAAAATGTCAGTTTGCTTTTTTCCGCATTTCCTGGTACTGGTAGGATGGGAAACAGAAGCTCAAAAATACCAGCTGACATGGATACATATGCTGCCGGCATCAATTCAGCGTTGGCAGGGAGACGGACTGGATGATCTAATAGGCTTTTTCCATCTATTACTTCTATGTTTCTATGAAGCAGGAAATACCATAAAACTTGACATAAGAGGGCTGCTCTCAAGAGAATTTCAGTGCAATTTTTTGGTTCCATGAAGTTCTCCAGATATGTCTTCTAATTTTTGGATGGGTCTCTAGACAGAATCTCCAAACCTTGGGCTCAGCTGTGCCTTTAAAGTGCTGGCCCACATTGGAGACATGCTATTTTTGGAGCTCCAAGATATGTGGGTACTGTTACATGCCTAAGAAGATGCAGCTGGCTGTCCCCTTTGAGGCCCGCATAGGAAAGGGCAAGTATCTTTTCCCATTCCATCCCCACTAGTGTGAAAGGATTGCAACTATGTTGGCTCATTGGGCAAGGTCCACAAAGGTGTTTAGGCTTCTAACTTCCATTGATTAAATACCTTTGTGGCTCTGGGCCTTTATGCTAGTCTCCATCTTAAAGTTCTGTGCAGGGACCAACCACATTCTAGCCCTTTTTGACTTTCACCTCGCAACTCCTTAGACTAATCTTCAACTGGTGAGAGAAATCTAATGATTATTCACTCAATTGAGAATATTCCTAATTTGTCAGAGACGGCTGGGGGACAAAAAACCCAAACCAAAAAAACAAGAAACAAAATACCCGCCTCCAGACTGCTCACAGCTGAAAGGACAAAAATTGGTTGGTACAAGGGAAATAGTCATACTCAAACATTGATTTTTTTCTGCTGTCAGAAGCATATAATATATGCTACTTTATGCAGTCAGACAAAGACTGACATAAATATCCCTGAGAGAAACTATCAATATTATTAATGGTGTTTTTCTAACCTCTTTAATGAGGATATATTCACTTTCAACTGGAGTGCCAGTGTTGGCATCCTTGACGGGTTTTTTTCTTCTTCCAAAGAGGTTTAATTGCGCTAGGTATAAATAGCATATCAGTAAACATGGCTCTGTGAATCATGTCTAAAATATTTGCAAGCCCTCCACAATCACTGTGCTGGTGAAGAATGCACTCATTAGGCAGGTCCAGATGTATTCAGTGGTCCACTGAGAGTCTAATTCCTCCAGCAGATAAATCATTGGAATATTAATGCTGTTGTTTGCTGACAACTAGCATAAAAAGACTGAAGCAGCAGCTCCATGAACCATGGAGTGTGTGTCTATGTTAGAGCTGCACAAATTCAGAAGGTTCCACCTGAGGAGGTCTTAGACAAGGGAATACAAGGAGTTTACATATTTATTTCATTCCTTTTATTAGTGGCTTATCTTTTAGTATCCCAGAAAGAAAAGGCTTTATAAAAGCTCTGCAAATAAAGCTTATGGAAAATAGGAGCAAATAGTGATTTTATTTTGGATTTTGTGCTTAATGGCAAAAGTTCTCAGCTAAGCATTTATATGGCAAATGTGCCTGTTCTTTAATCTCACTTTAATCCTTTAAAAAAGGCTGCTCTACTCCTGAAAACTCTTGTTCAGGAAAGTCACATTTCTCATGGGACCCAATGGACCACTCGGAGTATGCTTAGGCACAAGTGGACATGTTTGCAGGAGTGGGCCCTGCAACAAGCTAGTCATGTATAGATAGATATATGCATCTATTTATCTGTCTATCTATGAGAAGTGATACAGAGTTGAAAGGTTTAGACTCAGAAGTAGACACTGAAATTAAAGGGTGTTCTGATGAGGGCATTTGTTTTGACCCTGAATAAAGATAGTGCCTAGCTACAAAGTGTGGATCAGATCTAGGTTTACATTCTATTTGGCATTCGTGAGGCCTCATCTGGAGTACTGTGTCCAGTTTTGGGCCCCACACTACAAGAAGGATGTGGAAAAATTGGAAAGAGTCCAGCAAAGGGCAACAAAAATAATTAGGGGTCTGGAGCACATGATTTATGAGGAGAGGCTGAGGGAACTGGGATTATTTAGTCTGCAGAAGAGAAGAATGAGGGGGGATTGGATAGCTGCTTTCAACTATCTGAAAGGGGGTTCTAAAGAGGAGGGATCTAGGCTGTTCTCAGTAGTAGCAGATGACAGAACAAGGAGTAATGGTCTTAAGTTGCAGTGTGGGAGGTTTAAGTTAGATATTAGGAAAAAAACTTTTTCACCAGGAGGGTGGTGAAGCACTGGAATGGGTTACCTAGGGAGGTGGTGGAATCCCCTTCCTTAGAAGTTTTTAAGGTCAGGCTTGACAAAGCCCTGGCTGGGATGATTTAGTTGGGGATTGGTCCTGCTTTGAGCAGGGGGTTGGACTAGATGACCTCCTGAGGTCCCTTCCAACCCTGATATTCTAGGATTCTAGGATTCTACATGCTCCAGATTTGGGGTGTTGAGATTCAGCGTTTTGGTTTGGATCATCTCTAGTGATCTTAACTCCTCTTAGAATTCACTGAGTAATAATTAATGTGCTTTGCATTCATAGATTATCTTTCATCGGAGGATCTCAAAGTGCGCGGTTGGTCTGTATTAAGCTGAATAGTGATCTTTTTAGGTAGGTGGCATTATAACTATTTTTCAAAGGTTTGTAGAGTTTAAACGACTTGCCCAAGATCACACATCAATTCAATATAAAAAGATGGTAGAGCCCAGGAGTCGTGACTCTTAGTCACTAGACTATATTTTCTTCTCCACATCAACAAAATGTAACAACATTTATTTTGTTCAGTGCCATCTGGAACATGAAAAGAACAATAAAAAAGAATAAGAATAAAAAAGAAAATACTATACGAGTTTAACTGACTTGTTCTGACCCTCTCACCATAATATCCTCTGCAATCTGAGATGAGATTCACTAGCCATTATTTTTAAAACTTCCAACCCATGGCAATGATGTGCATTATCACAACAGTGATAAATATATTTTATAAAGCTTTCCAACTGTGTTTCAGTGCAGTTCCACTAATACACCTGACATTTCTAGCGCATTTGGTGAGGGACTGAATAGATTAAAGTTTCAAACCCATAATGTGAAATATGGCTGAGTTGCCTGTAAAGAATAGGTGTTTGGGGGGAGGGGGCGGGTCATTTTATTGTGAGTATTTATTACTTGCACATCCCTATGCCATTGGTGGCATGGGAATTGTTCTGCTTTTTCATAGAACGCCAGAGGTATTTTGCTTGCAGTGGAAGCAAATAAGCATGGACCATGTTTTTGACTATACATCTTCACAGCGCTAGCACTGTCACATTCAAGAAACTGCACAGTGGCATAAGAAGGGACTCTCAGGCTACAGATGTTTTCAGTTATCTTCAGGGTGCTCCTCCAATCTGTTTTATTTTGAAATCTGAAAGTGGGAGAGTTCTGTTGCGCAAGTCAAACAATGGACCTGTGAGTTCCTCATCAGCCCAGTGGTGCTCTACAAACTTTCACATCCGATTGGTTGAGGTACTTTACCATCTCTTTGGCAGCTCATGGACACATATTACAATAGGACACAATACAAAGAAGTGACATATTGGATAGCTTTATTTTGATAGGGTTACTGCTAAGTAAACTCTGAGAAGCCAGATATGAAGACAGTCCGTAATCTGAAGCTACATCTTAAATATTTATTTTTTACATGTTTGATAGGTGAGGGTGGGGAACAGCAGTTACCCCTGAATCATAACTGTGGTCCTGATAGAAAGTGACAGGATAAGTTGTAACTGAAACTGTGTGAAATATTCACTCTGAAGCTCAAACTCATGTGAACTTGGCCTTGGATTTGGACATTGATCATTTACCAATCTCAGATTGCATTTGCAAAAGTTTGATGAATGTAGGCTGTGCTATTTGCACATCTGGGAAGCCAGAAACAACTCTCTCACCTTAGCAGGCTTCTCATGCTGCCCACAGTATTCACCCCCTTTCTCCAATATCCCCCAGGCATTCCCCTTCTTTTACCAGATGTCTTCAGGGGAGCTGGGACTTGCTGGAGGGGGTACAGTGACTTGTTGGGAGCATAGAGTGGGAAGGCACTGGCAGAAGTGAAGCAACCTCAGGAAATTCTGGATCGAGGATCAAATCCTCAGTTAATGTACATTGGTGTAGCTCCATTGAAATCAACAGAGTCATGTTGATCTGCACCATTTGCATCTGACCCTGAATCTTCAAGTGAAAACTGCAAGGGTTGGTTTGCTTCCTGGTCATGTAAACCAGGGTTGGTTTCCTAATCCCTTTTTAAAATTGAACCCTAAAGAGTTTTGTACAGACCTAGTTATATGTGATATATGACTAACAACAAGCCCTAGGTATTATGAAATATTAGAGAAACAATGAGCTCATGGAACCTAGCAGGTATGATTTTGTTACTATTGCCACTAATTGGGTGCATCTGTTTGGACAGTCTCACATGTATATGGGATCTCCTGGGCTACTATTAATAATAATCAATAATATGTTATCCCAAAGACAAAACAACTCCTTTACATGGTACTCCACTGAAGGGCAGACACATCTGGGGAGGGAGGGACACAGTTAGTGAAACTGAGAAATTTTGGCCAAAGACATTACAACAAATCCTTACTGTTACAGAAACTGCCTCGGGATCATTAGGACTTGATTTGCACACGAAGTGTACACTATTACACATGCAAAAATGTGCACACATCTATTCACTTAGAATGAAAATGCTTTCTAAACCATAAGAGCGGTATCACTTGTCTGACACTATAATAACACAATTGATTTAATCTCTTTCTGGTTATAGGGCTCGATCTTCAGTGCATGTAAATCTACATAGCTCCATTGACTTTGGTGGAGTTATGCTGATTTACATCAGCTAGGCATCTGGTCTGTTTTTCAACGTGAATTTTAGATAGACAGAGCTAGTGTGGGCAGCTCTGTGGACAACTCCAAACTGCATCATCTATATACATCCACCTTAACCTGAAGGGACCACCTCCGAGTTTGAAAGAGTCCATTCCACCTACATGGCTCATTCGTCCCTTGTCCTTTCTGCTTAGACCGCCGACAAAGATTAGTGCAAATTGTAATAATGCCATCTGTGGTGTGCTCAAGTGTTCACTAAGAACCATTTAACAATTTTTTATCCTTTTAGCTAAGCTATTACAAGTCAGTATTTATGAAGTTTTCTATAAATCTGAGAAACTTGGGACCAGATTTGACAAGCTTCCTCAAACTGAGAACTCTCTTACTGCACAATAACTAATCCTGAAATCAGTGGAGCTGCTTGTGAAGTAATGTACACCTCAGCATGCGAGCAGGTGATAGAACAGGACCCTTGGTCATCATCACTAGATCTCTTCCTCATTTTGCCTATTTAACGAACAATTATCTTCCATTACAGTTTAAAGATGAAAACCACCTCCCAATCTGACAATGATAGGCATCTAGGAGTACATTGTGCAGAGATGAGCAGTAATTCCTTAGCAGGACGCTGACTGAATGTAGAGATCTGAACCCGCACACAGTGCTTAGACAGTGTAGGAAGGTCAGTCATCGGATAGAAATATCAAAGAATGCACAAAGAATGCTTTAGAGAGCCCACATTCTCCGACACTGCATATGGGCCTGATTTTTGGGTTGTGAGGAGTAACTTACTCCACAGTTAGGCCCACTGAAGTAAATGGAACTACTTGGTCCATAATGTACTCTTTATCTTGAGAAAAATGGTAAAATCCGGCCCTAAATCAGGATCAGGAAATGCACATAGAGCTACTAAGAAAATATCATAGACTTAACAAAACCTGCATCAAGTAAGGTAGCATCTGCCACCTAGAGAGTCCTGTGAGAAATGCAAGGAAACATGTAAAATGGAAAAAGAATGAGGAGGACTTGTGGCACCTTAGAGACTAACAAATTTATTTGAGCATAAGCTTTCGTGAGCTACAGCTCACTTCATCGGATGCATGCGTTCTCTTTGCTGATACAGACTAACACGGCTACCACTCTGAAACATATAAAATGGACCAACTCACCCTTTGGCAAAGTTCTCCTAAATTCACACAGCATGTCTCCATTCTGACATTCCCTGCCTGTGTATAACTGCAACTGATATTTGCCGGCATTCGGCACAGAATAGTGATGAGATGCAGACCTGGGGTTGGGAGTATTTTGCCTTTAAAATGCGTAATCTCCTCTGCTCCATTAAAAATACACCAAAGAGTACTTAGCTTTTGATATCCAAGGGAAGATACAAGGTTAAGATTGTAGGCAGAAAGCATTGGAATTAACCAGAGGAAAATCTTTCACTACTGGTTCGATTCCCTGATGGAGCTGTGATAAGTAGAATTTATCTCCATTTATGGATCCATGGTTTAAAGAGTGTGCATTGTTTGTCTTTAAATAGTGTAATTCTTCATCAAAGGAATAGGTTTGCTTAGAGATTGTGCTCAAGGTCAGAAGGTTTTGATGAAATAATCTTTTAATTGTAGCATATTTGATTTGATTTGTCTATTCATTCATAGTATATGCGACCACACCGCAGAGATTAAGTGATATGTAACCTCTGACTTCCCTCCAAGAGCTTTGGCATCAATAATATATCCAACTTTCATGCCGTGTTCTGACCTTGAGTCCATAACATTATATCTATCTGGTAGACACAATTTACCAATGGTTGCAGTACATTCACCATCACTGGAAATTTTAAAATCTAGATTGGACGTTTTAAAAATAATATGGTCTGGTTTAAACAGGAATTAATTCAGGGAGGTCCTATGACCAATGGTATGCTGGAGGTCAGATCACAGTGATCCCTTCTGGCCTTAGAATCTATAAGGGATTAGGTGCATACTTTGCATTACAATATTATCTTCTTACTTTTGGACATACCAATACCATCAGCACTTCCTCTCTCTCCCTCCCGCCTCCATAGATGTATATATATTGAGTTCCACCACAAAAAGACCACCAGACCTATAGGACAAAGTTCATATCCACTGGTAAATGCTTTATTACTTTATGTGTGTAGATAGGTGTGAAGGGAGGGGGCGAAGGGATGAGGGCATGAGCTTGAAATATGTAGCAGTGCTTCAGATGATTAGGAGTGTAGTAGAAATTTAGTTACAAGTTCTCTTTCTCCAAAGGCAGTTCAGGTTTTACAGTGAACTTCCCCATTCTGCCATCAGAATAGTACTCTGACCTTAACCTCTGGACATGCCACTCACTCACTTGAGATCACATTAGCTCCATTCATTTTCGTGTTAGCTAGTGTCTGTACTACTAGTGTCTGGAACAAAAGCTGACAGCGTTGCAGCACAGCATTATGTGACTGAACTGAGAAATGCACTTTTGTCTACTGAGATGTGACCATCAGATTCATCTTAACTTCAGTGTAACTGATTCCCTTTCCCTCCAGAGATGCCATTCACGCAACGTGTACCCCTTCTCTGACATCACTTCTAAATGCTGCCTTGGGTTTTCAATAGTTTTAGATCTGATGGTAGAAAAGTGATTCTGATTTAGTTTGTACCTCATTACTCTCTACCCTCTTGGACACAGCGGCTCTTTGTACCTTCCGCTGTCTGAATAAACTTGTGATTGTAAACCTACCTGTGGATCTGGCCCTAAAGCAACTCTGTGAGCTGGACAACAAAGGAAGGAGTTATACAGTTATGAGAACTGCACTGTGAACCTAAGTGCTATTGGTGAAATTCTGGCTCTCTTGAAGTCAATGGCAAAACTACCAATGATGTCAGTGGGGCCAGGATTTCACCCCGTGACTCAGGTTTGATATGTTGGTAGAGAGAGAGCATCTGCCCAGAAAACAGTAATACCTGTACTGAAGGGAAAAGGTTTGAAAAAAAGTTGGATGATTTAATTACATCTTACAGTGATAATTTCTACTCCAGCAGTAGCTAGGGGGGCTATTAAAGTACAAGTGCTAAAATTAAACATTTTTAAATCTGTAGGGCCAGATAACTTGCACCCAGGAGTTTTAAAAGAATTGGCCAATGGTCTTTCAGATCCACTGATGTTGATTTTTAATAACTTTTGGGGAAGTTCAGAGGCCTGGGAAAAAAGCTAATGTTGTGCATTTAAAAAGCTTGGAAAGCCCTGATATGGGATGTGATCAAGTAAAGAGTTAAAGGATGGTAGCATAAATGTTACCAATCAGAATTGTTGTGGAAAATAAGTCTTCTCAAACAACCTTGATATTGCTATTTGATGAGATTGAAGTTTGATAAAGTCAACTGTGTAGACACAATAGATTTCTGTAAGGCATTTGACTCAGTACTACATGAAATTCTGATTACAAATGTAGCAGTATACAAAATCAAATGTAGCACATATTAAATAGCTTTAAAACTGGATCTCATCATAGGGGGTGTTTCTAGTGGGGCCCCACAGGGCTCTGTTCTTGGGCCAGTGCTAATCAATATTTTTATCAATGATTTAGAAGAAAATATAAAATAATTGATGGTAAAGTTTGCCAATGACACAAAAATTGGTGGAGTGGTAAGTAATGATTAGGATAGGTCAGCCAATTCAATCTGGATCATTTGGTAACCTGGGCTGTGGTGATTTGGGGAATCTGTCCTTGCACAGTTTATGAATTCTATCTGATAATGGGGGTTGTTTATGTGTGTCTGTGTCTGGTTGGGGTTCTATTTTGAATGTCGGGTTTGTTTGCCTTCTCTGTTGTCCTTTTACCTCCTGGTTGGACTGGAATTCCCAAGGGTAGTTGCACATTAGACGGTATAGAAGCATCCTAGACAAAAGTCTGGCTCCTAACCCAGAGTATTGATTTATTAGGGAAGACATTGGTTTGGGAAGAAGTCACTTGGTAGGGGTCTGTGCTCAGCTGTTGAGATCGACCAGGTGGCCACATGACAGAGCAGGTTACAAAAGGGCAGTAGCTGCTCTAGTCTTGGTCTTTGGCTATTTTCACCAGCTCAAGCTGAGGGAAGGAGGTAAGGGGATATACCTGAGAACAGAGGTATATCACTTGCAGTCCAAGGAAAGGGTGAGCTAAAGTGAGGGTCATTCCATTCAGGGGGGTTGTTGTTTTCTAAATGAATTGTGCTCTCTTGTGCTCATGTCTGATGTGAAAAGTGATTGGGTTAAAAACCTTTGGATAAACCTGTGTCTATTTGGTTCTGCTCCCATGTGCTCATGAAGAGCGAAATTGTAAACCCAGAGTGCCCACATGATTGGAGTTCGGAGTTCTGGGGTGTTTAAGCTATGGGGATGTCAATGCTAATCTCAGGGGCTAGGCAGTTGGACTGTGGGTGCTCAACTCTCAGGAGGGGGAGTGAGTCAGAGGATCTGCACCCTGCAAGTGTGTGTTCCTAGAGACCCCAAGCTCGGGGAAGTGCCTGGACTTTGCTCAGGGTCAAGAGGTGTGAAGGACACTTGGGGCTCAGGGAAGTGGGCTGCAGCCACAATAGCCTGGGGAGTGTTTAGCCAGAGGGGGAGCTCTCTCAGGCCTATGTGTGTGGCATGGGCTCATTTGAATGGAATGTGTGGCAATGCAATGTCATACATCTGGGAATTAAGAATGTCAGTCACTCTTACAGAATGGGAGACAGTATCCTGGAAAGCAGTGACTCTGAAAAGGACTTAGTGGTCATGATAGACAATCAGCTGAACATGATCTCCCAGTGCAAACTGGTGGCTAATTTGGCTCCTGCTATTTTTGGATGTACAAACAGGGGAATATCAAGTAGGAGCAGGGAGGTGGTTTTACCTCTGCATACAGCATCGGTGAGCCTATTACTGAAAGACTGTGTCAACACGTCAAAACAAAAACAAACAAACAAACAAACAACAAAGGAAAGGGATCAGAAAACGATATGAGGTCTAGAACAGGGGCTCTCAACCTTTTTCTTTCTGAGCCCCTCCTCCCCGCAACATGCTATAAAAAGTCCATGGCCCACCCATGCCACAACAACTAGTTTTCTGCATATAAAAGCCAGAACCGGTGTTGGGGGTAGCAAGCGGGGCTATTGCCTGGGACCCCACACCACAGGGGTCCCCGCAAAGCTAAGTTGCTCAGGCTTCAGCTTCAGCTCAGGTGGCAGGGCTTGAGACCCTGGGCTTCAGCCCTACACAGTGGGGCTTCGGCTTTCTGCCTTGGGCCCCAGCAAGGCTAACACTTGCCCTGCTTGGTGGACCCCCTGAAACCTGCTTGCAGCCCCCCAGGGAGCTCCAGACCCCTGGTTGAGAACCACTGGTCTAGAAAACCTGCCTTTCAGTGAAAGACTTAGGTATTTCCTCTCCTTGTGACTCACTTTCTCCCTTCTGTGCCCCGGGGCAGAGTGGAATATATGGGCCACAATAATTTTTGTTTTAGAAATTGAATATCTTATTTTGGTTTTTAACTAATTGGCTATATATAATTCTATAGATTTCATTATGAGAGGAGCCAAGGCTTACCCTAGGGATAAATCAATTCCAAACAACATGAATCAGAACCAGAACTCTCAAGTCTTCCCTTCTACTCAGATCATCAGCGTGACCCATTTGGCACATGAAAATATTTATGCAATCCCATACTAAACTGCATGCATCTTTCCTTTGTTTGCCTCTGTCCAGGCTGGGTAAAGCTGCCAATAATTAAATTGTCACTTCTTAACAAATTACACCAGTTATACTTGCATTTCATTTCACTGCAGATGTAACAATCAGCCCTTATTAACAATATCCCAAATGCTTCCTTTCTAATTGGAGTAAGGAATATCTTTACAAATGAGGTCATGCTGACCTGTTATATTTCATTAATTTTAATTAATTATACTTCTTTGGCTGGGTTTGGCCCTCTGGATTGTGGAGATTGTGGAGGGTTGTTGCTCTGAAAAAATGTCAGAACATGCTGATCTTCTGAGTTGTTTGTAGGATCTTTCTGAAAAAATATATAAAAAGCCTGAGTAGCCAATCCTGGCAATCCCTCCACAGTGTGGTTCTGCAACCCTGGTCATGTACCTTAAGACCGTGTTTCTCAGCCTCTCCAGGCTGGTGATCCCTTATACAATGGGGAAAAAAGCAACCTCCCCCCCCCCTGCACATTTACTATACAAGTAGGAGTAAAAATATCTACCAATGCTAACAATGGAAAACATATATAATTTGTGTTTTGAGAGGTTGACAGAGAATACTTGATATTAAAGGGTAAGGGTGGAAGTGGAGAAGCGAGATTTTTTTTGTTTTACATTTTAATAAAATTTTCAATGCCTTGTGATGACCCTTTTGCGAGCACCCCTGGATGGTTGTGACTCACCAGTAGAGAAACACTGGTCTAAGACACTCATGGGACATAAATGCAGGATAAAGGACTATTGCATTTTTCAAAGAAAAAAAGTGTTGGCTGAAAAATTTTGCCCAGTTCTCATTGTATTTGATCCTTTATTCTGGGGTTGTTGCTATGAAAAAAATTGTCAAATACTAAATTTTTCTCTTTGGGTATGAGATATGATTTACTTTCAGTTATTGACATAAAGCAGGAAGCATATATGGATGCATTAGTTCTTTCATTCCTTCCAGGAATGTAATGTTCTGCAGAGGCGCCATTTACAACCGTTAAGTGATAATGAGCAGTCTTTATCCGATTTCATTATACAGATCAACCAATGGCAGATGACTCATTTTACTTCTAAGCAATAACACCATGTTAGGAGCAGAGTTTTCAGGAACTTTTTAAAGCTCTGATTAAACTGAGGCACATTTGGGGTATTTCTCCGCAATGAATCCTACTATGTTAATCTTGGTTCATAAAGTTGTTCCCTGGGATCAGAAATGAACTATAGATTATTTCGGATGTGAATCCCTGTGTGACAAAGTAAACAATAGCATGAAGGAGTATTTTAAGGGATGCGCAGCTGGGTGGGCACCAGAATTTAAACTCCAAGAAGTACTTACTTCAGAGGTTGCAATTTATGTCTTAAGGTTTATCTACACAGTGCCGCAATGCACACTAATGGGATTTCTAAAGCACACCAACATATTGTGCCCTAACTGGCCCATGCAGATCCTATCAACGTGCATTAAAAGTTCCCAAGTGCATGTTAAGGTAGTGCTGTGTGAAAGAGACAGTTTAGAAGCTTAATTTATTTATCAAGGTCTGAATGTTTCTTGAGGAATTGATAATTAACTACCCTGGTCAAAGCATTTATTGGCCTAAAGAGCTTGCTCCAGAGCAATTTTGATGGGAATCATGTACAGCAATATAACGCTGTATGTATTTCAGGTAAGAATATTGCAAATACAATGGTGATGTTTAGGGCCTTGCCAAATTCGTGGTCCATTTTGATCAATTTCACGGCCAGAAGGTTTTTAAATTAGTCAGTTGCACATTTTCAGCTGTTTACAACTGAAATTTCACTGTGTTGTAACTGTGGGAGTCCCAACCCAAAAAGTACCCAGAAGTGGGTCTGATCTCCCCTCCCCCCTCAGAGCTGCCATGCAGGGGAAGGACAAGTTCTGTCTCTCCCCAGCCCAGCAGGGACTCACAGCTAAGAGCTCCTGGCTGGGGTGCTCCCAGGAGCAGGAGGATATCCGACCCACCTCCACAAGTCTCCACCAGCTACAGGAACCTCCAGTGCTGGGCAGAGAGCTTTCTGCAGCGGGGGGAGGCAGGCTCTCGGAGGTGGGTCTGATCTGCCCCTGAGAAGGAGAGCTGCTGTGCAGAGGAAGGACAAGTCCTCTCCCACCCCAGTCAGGACTTGCATCTAGGAGCCCCCTGACTGGCATGCTCCCAGCAGCAAGGAGGAGATCAGATTTCATGGGGAAGGCTTATTTCATGTTCCATGACACGTTTTTCACAGCCAAAAAATTATTACAGCCCTAGTGATGTTATTTACCTGCCAGAGCAAGATTATAAAGATTTGAATGGTGATTGCTGTCCACAATTACCATCACCATTCATTGGAATTATGCATTAAGTTCCAAGCTATCATTATGAATGGTTTGACCTGTAATTTCCTGGGACCATTTTCAGTATGAACTGTAATGCGCTATAGATTGTAAAATGTATGGGCTGTATCATCAGCTTGTGTAAACTGGAATAGCTCCATTAAAGCCAAGGAATCTATTCCAATTTATATAAACTGAGTATCTACCCATCCTCGTTACTCTTTCCAATTATTTTTATAACAAATAGATCTTCAGGCCTGGTCTTCACTAGAAAGTTAGGCCGACGTAATTTGCCTTGCATTGACCTAGTTGTGCATGTGTTTACACTCAAATTTGTCTCTGGCTGATGTAAGCACCCTGTTACAGTGATACTGTAACTCCACATCCCCCAATGGCAGGCTCAAAATTAGTTGCCAGCCTATCTGCCTCCACGCCCCAGCTCTGCAGAAACTTCTCTCCCTTTGCCTCACAGATGTTATGGAACACAACAGAAGACAACGATAACAACGGGGTGTGACAAAGTTCCTGCTCTACCTTGATGGGTCTTGTACTTATTGGCGGATTTGCTCTCCTCAGGGTTTCATGGCAGCCCTCAGTTTGGCCGTTTTCGTGAACCCACAGTCCAGGTCAACTCCTGTGTCTGATCAGGAGTTGGGAGGTTTGGGGGGAACCCGGGCTCGCTCTCTACTCCAGGTTCCAGCCCAGGGCCCTGTGGAATGCAACTGTCTAGAGTGCCTCCTGGAACAGCTGTGCGACAGCTACAACTCCCTGTGCTACTTCCCCATGGCCTCCTCCCAACACCTTCTTTAACCTCACCATAGGACCTTCCTCCTGGAGTCTGATAATGCTTGTACCCCTCAGTCCTCTAACCGTATGCCTTCTCACTCTCAGCTCCTAGTGCCTCTTGCTCCCAGCTCCTCACCCACGTGCCACAAGTCCTTTTTAAACTCAGGTGCCCTGATTAACCAGCCTTAATTGATTCTAGCAGCTTCTTGATTGGCTGCAGGTGTTCTAATCAGCCTGTCTGCCTTAATTGTTTCCAGAAAGTTCCTGATTGTTCTGGAACCTTCCCTGTTACCTTACCCAGGGGAAAGGGACCTACTCAACCTGGGGCTAATATATCTGCCTTCTATCACTCTCGTGTAGCTATCTGGCCCGACCCTGTCACAGGGGATATTGCTGTCATGGAGGTCTAATCTAGTAAGCAAACTGCATGAGCAATGCTTTAAATGTTCAAAGGCAAATTCCACCACCATTCTGCACTTGCTCAGCCTACTGTTGAACCACTCCTTATTGCTGTCCAGGTAGCTGGTGTATAGCTTCATGAGCCATAGGAGCAAGGGGTAGGCTGGGACTCCCAGGATCACTACTGGCATTTCAACGTCATCAATGGTTATTTTGCGATCTGTAAAGAAAGTCCCTGATTGCAGCTTTCTGAACGGACCTGTGTTCCTAAAGATGTGCTTGCCACGCACTTTTCCTGACCTCCCACGCTGATGTTGGTGAAACACTCCTTGTAATCCACCAGCATTTGCAACACCATTGAAAAAAATCTCTTTTGGTGTATGTGCTCTTTGGCAAGGTGGTCTGGTGCCAAGATAGGGATATGTGTGCCATCTATTGCCCCCCTCCAGTTAGGGGACCCCATCATGGCAAAACCATCCACCATGTCCTGTACATTGCTACCCTTCTTAGCAGAAGTTGATTCATGGCCCTGGACGCTTGGATCACAACAGCTCCCACAGTGGATTTACCAACTCCAAATTGATTTTGCCCACTGACCAGAAGCAGTCTGGTGATGCGAGTTGTGATCGCTCTGTGGGAGCTTGCTTGTCCAGGGTCAGAGCAAGTCTCATTTTAGTGTTGCTGCACGTGAGGGCTGGAGAAAGCTCTGGACAAAGTACCTGGAAAGTGGGTGTTCTGCATTCAAAAGTTCTGCAGCCACTGCTTGTCACCCTATAACTATGTAACAATGCAATCCCACTAGTCAGCGCTTGTTCCCTGGGAGTGAGGGAAGAAACTGCATCCTGGGAGGTCAAAGCCTGTTCCCATTCCAGCCTGCAATGATGTTTTGGTCCCAAAAAGCATTGCAAGCCCTTCCCAAAAACCCCTGCTGCTAGTTGCCCTATCGGATAGCAACCCACGGTGCACTGCTCTCTGCATTGATGCAAGTGCTGCAAGTGAAGACGCACTCTGACACAATGAGTGTGGTGTGGACATGCTCAACCGACTTAATTACTGCTGTGGCTGGATGTTGACTTAAATTAAGTCAACTTAACTTTGTCGTGTAGACATTAGTCTTCTGGAAAAGAGAGCATTTAAGGGAGTTTATACTGTTGTAAGTTTCTAAAAGCATCAGAAAATATGGAGATACTTTGTAAAGGCTAGAAATCTTCCAAAGGGACACTTCAGTATTAGAGTAAACAGGGAATCTTAAAAAGTTATCTAAAGTGGTTACACAACTGAAAGCTCTGGAAACACAGCATAGGAACTTTGAAAAGACCACAAAGCTATGCCTGGCAAAGCAAGAGATCCAGAAAAATGATCAGATGTCCACCAGTTGCTTAAATCACTGAAATTCTGAAAATAGTATCCGTTGTCCCAAGCACAAAGGAAAATATTTCTTGGGTAAACCCTATGACACAAGAATGCTTTTCTCATAATAATCCATTCTTCAAAAAGCATTTTCCTCAAAACATGTTTTAAACTCCATAAAATATAATTCTCTCTATATTAAACCTGTGGTCCTTTCCAAGTCAAAACTCCTATTGGAGCAACAGTGGGAATTTTGACTGCGTAAGGACTGAAGGTAGCTCAAGAGATGGAAAATATGAGCAACATTGAGCTGAATACTGAAACCTATCCCTGCATATTTCTAGTCCACTCTTTATAGGAAAATCTCCGACCTTTAAAAATAAGACCGCGTGAGAAATGTTCTTAGCTGTAATGTTTCAGCTGGAAACATGGATGGCTACTTATATTCTGATTTATGTCTTGCTCATCAGACTTAAGACATGTTCAGAGTTTCAGAAACCACTCTATAGATGCTTACAAATTTTATTAAATACAAGAAATTACGTGAATAAAGAGATATGTTTGAAATTTTACCCATCTACAAATGCTGGGAAATTCAGTTTTATTGTTTTCACCTAACTTGGACTCCTGTGTACCTGTCGTAATTTGCATTAGTCTGTAGTGTTACCTTTAATGCTATACATCCATGCACCCACCAACAACATATATGACAAATATGTGCAATGTGGCTATGGAGACCAGGACTTGAATAGAATGACTTTTGTGTTTATGCGACCTCCAAAAGATCATTTATGTCGCTGATATTTTTTCTGTGCACTCAGTTTCATTTTTTGTTTTTTCTTTTAAAGAAAAACAAGAATGTTCAGCTGTTGTAACTTGCTCCTAATGGCAGTCCACTAATTACAGCCGGCATCTCATGACCCAGGCTGAATACATCAGCTGGCTGGATTGGGAGCAGGACTTTTCTTGCCCTGGTGACATAAACTGGTATTGGATAGACCACTCACCAGGAGTCAGGCCATTGCCCCCATTCACAAGGGAAATCATGGGAAGAAATTTATGGACAAAGTGCAGTTATTAACCTGCTGACATGTTGTTTCAGTCTGCAATACTCCAGATATATATGTTGGAGCATCTTATCTCTGTGCATTGTTATAAACTTAGGACCTGATCTTTCACATACAGAATGGAATAATAACACTCCACCTTCAGTGGGAGCAACATCAGACAAGTGCATGCATAGTATTAATGTTAGAGGCTAATACAGTAACTTGGCAGCATTTTATACAACCTAGCAATACTATAATTATCTGTAACCAAGGTCTGCTCCTAAAGAGTCAACAAAATAAATGAAGTGTCTTAATAGGTCAGTAACTCATGCTCTTAATGATGAAATCCATGACATCTTTCAAGTTTTAAAAGCAAAAAAAAAAAGGCTATGTTTGTATTATAGAACACAACAATTCTGTTGCTTCAGAGAATTTTAACACACGTCCTAAAATATTTACATTTGGGTTTAATGAAGCAGGGGATGTGTCAGCCTAAGGTTAGTTTTGTGATGGGGAAAATGATAAACACCTAAACAACTTGTTCCTAATATAAAACTGTCTTCTCAACAGTAAGTATTGAACCATTAATGAAATTATATTTTGCTCTTCTATACTAATTCCATCCAAGGATATTACTGTGTTTTACAAACATCAGCGTATTTGGACTCTCATGTAAGGTAGCTATTGGCATCATCATTTTGCAAATGGGGAAAGTGAAGCACAGAAGTATTAAGTGGAATCTCCTTCCTTAGAGGTTTTTAAGGTCAGGCTTGACAAAGCCCTGGCTGGGATGATTTAGTTGGGGATTGGTCCTGCTTTGAGCAGGGAGTTGGACTAGATGACCTCCTGAGGTCCCTTCCAACCCTGGTAGTCTATGATTCTAAGTGATTTAATCCCAAGATCTGAGGCAGAACCAGGAATAGAATATAAGTCTTCCAGTGTTTTTGCCACCAGGCCATTCTTTTTCCATAGTATTAGATTATAATTAGGGCTGGCTGGAAACCAAGAATTCCATTTTACGAAACATTTTGAGGATTTAATATTTTTTAGTCGGCATCACAAAAAAAAAAAACAAAATTATTCATGAAAAACCATAGAATCATAGAACTGGAAGGGACCTGTCAACATCATCTAGTCCAGTCACCTGCATTCAAGGCAGGACTAAGTATTATCTAGACCATCCCTGACAGATGTTTGTCTAACCTGCTCTTAAAAATCCCCAATGATGGAGATTCCATAATCTCTCTAGACACTTTATTCCAGTGCTTAACCACTCTTGTAGTTAGAAAGTTTTTCCTAATGTCCAACCTAAACCACTCTTGCTGCAATTTAAGCTCATTGCTTCTTGTCCTATCCTCAGAGGTTAAGAAGAACAACTTTTCTCCCTCCTCCTTGTAACAACCTTTTATGTACTTGAAAACTGTTATGTCCCCTCTCAGTCTTCTCTTTTCCAGACTAAACAAATCCAGTTTTTTCAGTCTTCCCTCATAGGTCATGTTTTCTAGACTTTAATCATTTTTGTTGGTCTTCTCTGGACTTTCTCCAATTTGTCCACATCTTTCCTGAAATCTAGTGCCCAGAACTGGACACAATACTCCAGTTGAGGCCTAATCAGCACGGAGTAGAACGGAAGAATTACTTTTCGTTTCTTGCTTACACTACTCCTGCTAATACATCCCAGAATGATGTTTGCTTTTTTTGCAACAGTGTTACACCATTGACTCATATTTAGCCTGTGATCCACTATGACCACCAGATCCCTTTCCGCAGTACTCCTTCCTAGGCAGTCCATTCCCATTTTGTATGTGTGCAACTGATTGTTCCCTCCTAAGTGGAGTACTTTGCATTGGTCCTTATTGAATTTTATCCTATTTACTTCAGACCATTTCTCCAGTTTGTCCAGATCATTTTGAATTTTAATCCTATCCTCCAAAGCACTTGCAATCCCTCCCAGTGTGGTGTCGTCAGCAAACTTTATAAGTGTACTCTCGATGCCATTATCTAAATCATTGATGAAAATATTGAACAGAACCAGACCCAGAACCGACCGCTGCAGGATCCCATTCATTATGCCCTTCCAGCATCACTGTGAACCACTGATAACTACTCTCTGGGAATGATTTTCCAACTAGTTATGTACCCACCTTATAGTAGCTCCACCTAGGCTCTATTTCCCTAGTTTATGAGAAGGTCATGAGAGATGAGACATGAGAGATCCCCCTGAGAACAGCTCACTGGTTAGCCTACTCAGTGTGGATATGGGAGGTCTAGGTTCAAGTCTCTGCTCTGAATCAGGGCTAGAGAGTCACGCTTTCTTGCTAGAGAGAGCAATTGACTGACTCTGTAGCCTGGTTGCTAGGGCACTCATCTGGGATGTGGGAGACCCAGGTTTAAGTCTTTACTCTAAATCAACCAGAGCCAGGACTTGAACCAGGCTCTCTCACATACATGCACCAACCTCTGCCCTATTGGCTGTTCTGAAGTGAATCCATCTCTCTCCAGAAACTGCACCCTGGACCTGGGAGACCCTCCCGATGAAAATTTAATCAAAACTAATAGGTTTCCACAAAAACTGTGTTTCAATTAATCAGCATTTTTCAATGAAAAAAAAATTAATGGAAAAATTCCCGACCAGCTCTAGTCATAGAATTATCCAGCTGACCTATGTCATACCATGAGATTTCTGGGGCTCTGTGCTGAGGACAGTTATAATCTATCAGTAGTTAGATAGGAGAGGTTGTCAGAAAAAAAATCCATTAGGAGATGATGGTTATGGTATTTTGGGGAGGAGAGAACTGGAGTGAAATACCAGGGGGCTGATTTGTTAGAAAGTTGGCTTGTGAGCAAGAGCTATAAGTGCAGTTGAAATCTTTGTTCTCTCCTTGGAAAAAATGATCCATGGGGCCCATAAAGTCTTGTTCAAACTGCAGACTCAGCTTAGTTCTTCAGTGATGCAGAACATATACACTGGTGTGAAGATACCAAAAGCCAATATAAATAATACACTGCCCACATGTGATCTGTCAGAGTGCTGAACAAGACTAAGTGATGTCAGACTAAGGAGCTGAAAAACACCAGCAAACCATGAATATAGGATTGCAGGAACAGTCTTGGGCTACAAACAATCAGTTCTGGAGTAAGGTACAAACCCAGACTTTTACAGATTGCAAGTTTGGGTTCAGTCCATTCTAGAGAAAGGGAGTTGTCATGATGTCAACAGATTATTGACTTGTTCAGATCTGGATTTCTGGTGTGGGATTTCTAGCTATTCTCCTTTCCTTGCACATGCATAATGAATAAAAGGAGCTGCACACAAGCATGAAAGGCAGAATAGCCCCAATAAATACTGAAAAAGCGAAAGTCCATTTGTGAGAAATCATGCTGATAATATTTATTGTAAATGTCTATTTCCAGATGTTTCTGCTGTACTATACCTCTGGGACAAAAACATTTTCATTTCCGTTCAACACGTTCATTGATATATTCAAATAAATTTCTCTTATGCTCCAAAAGGCCAACATCGAAGTAGACAGCTCCATGGATGAAGATATTTCCTCGTGATATACCTCAGTCTACATCATCAGGCTAAGTGTTATTGCATGAAGAACTTATTGTTAGAAGTGCAAGAGATGGTCTGATGGGCTCCAGAGTCTGAAGACCATCAAAGGTTTTCCTGTGACAATCACTTTCAGATAGGGGCCAAGATTGGCTGATGGATGAGGCAGGAAAATAAAGAGAAAGAGGCTGAAGATGACTAAGTATTTATTGGTGTAAAATATTCTTTTAAAAGATTGAAAGGAGAAGGACAGTCTTGTAGTCAAAGCTATGGCCTTAGACCCAGGATTTCTGGATTCAATTCCTAGCTCTACCACAGGTTTCTAGTGTGACCTTGGGGAAGTCACTTAATCTCTGCACCCCAGTTCTCCATCTGTAAAGTGCAGGCCATAATATTTATTTCCTTCCACCTTTCATCAATCCTGTCTATTTAGATTGCAAGCTCTTCAGGGCAGTGTACTCTATCTACTAGTTCAGTGGTTCCCAAACTTGGAACGCTGCTTGTTCAGGGAAAGCCCCTGGCAGGCTGGGCCGGTTTGTTTACCTGCCGCTTCCACAGACTCGGCCGATTGCGGCTCCCACTGGCCACAGTTCGTTCCAAGTTTGGGAAACACTGTACTAGGGCACTGCAGCAATTAGCACAATGGGGTCCTGACTTGAGTGGGGCCTTTTGAGTATACTGAAATAAGAATAATGTAAGAAGTGGAGCTGATGAAAAGGAAACACTCAAATAATTGCTTGCTGCTTGTCCCCTGCCAGGCTTCTGGCTCTTCAAACGGATCCCTCTGAAGATAGCTGTTGGATCTTCACTGCCCCTTCAAGAGACATGTTCTGCTTCTCTCTTTTTATTTTGGTTTGAATGGAGAAGCTGATTGAGTGTAGGTATTGGAGCTTCCCAAATGGTCTAGCTTTCTTTTCAGCTAGAGTGATGTAACACAGAGGGACAGACCTGGTGAAATGCAAAGCATGAGAGCATGAAGCATTGGCTGGAAAAAAGTAAAAGGAAGTTGCTATTCCTGCCACTAAGCATATGTAAATGATAAAGCTACTACTTGTAAAGAGCATTTCCTAGTTGCTGAGCAAATTTAGAGCTTGAAACATTTTTAAAAAACAAACAGTGCAAAGATACCAGTGTTGGAACAGTTTTACTAACAATCTTTGAAATGCAGAGATTTACTGTAGACTTTTATATGTCACACACAAAAGTTAAATCCTATTGCTTAGTACCAGCCCATTCTAACTTTGTGCTTTCTTTGCTCTTTAACTGCAAATTAATTATGATGGCTGTTTACTTCTTTGTGTCATTTTCTTTTGTCTTTCTTTTCTTTCCTCTTTTTGCTTTCTTGAAATGTGATTTTGCAGGTCATGACCAAAATCAGCCAATAAAACACTCTGCAAACAAAATTAGCTTTCCAGAACAGCAATAGAAATGCTAACAGTACACACTGTAAAGAAAATGACTACCAAAAAAAACCCTCCAGTGACTGCAAAATCTCTCTCATCCTCTTTTACGCATTGAACTGCGAACTCTTCTGGCTTGTCTTTGAAAAGTTGTTATAGATACAAGCAGTGGTTAGGCAGATAAGCAAAGGTATAACAAGTGATAATGTCTGGTCTGGCATTATAAACCAAAGAAGGGTCAAATTTCAGTTCTGATGTAACACCATTGATTTCAGTGGAGCTAAACCCAATTAGTTAGTTTGTAAGGCCTAAATCCAAAGGTCTTTAGGTGACTAACCCTACAATGTGGCGCTCAGATACTACGGTGATGAGCACAGTAGAGATGCTTAGAGATGGACAGATTAACGCAGCTATGCTATCCATGGGTATATTTGCTATGCTATCCATGGTTCAGTTCATCTTTTAGTAATGCTTCATATTGAATTTAAATACCTTTGTGGATCTGGTCTTAAGGTATTTTCAGCAGGGAACATCTTTTTGATCTGTGTTTGTACAGTGCCTAGCACAGTGGTTCGTGGCTGGGGCTGTTGGCACTACTGAAATACAAACAATAATTAATAATTATTCAATAATTGCTGCTTGATCTCGTAGCATTGACATAATTACGAGCTATTCCATTGACTCTGAGAGGAGCAGCCTTTCACCAGTGCTTAATTTGGCCAGCTGTCTTTGAACCTGATCATGAGAGGACCAAATAGTACCCTACAGCGCTGGGTTTTTGAGGGCTTGACCTTGCACCCATTAATGTCAATAGCAAAATTCTCAGTCAGTCATTCAGCATTAGTTCCTGACATAGTACGTAAGTTATATTAGAATAGAGCCTGATCCTGCACCTGCAACTTGAATTGTCCTCATTCATAAAAGTAATGCAATATTGCAAAAGAAGATATTTCATGTGGTGATCCCAGTGGGAAGGCTTTCCAAAGATGATAATGACAAAACAATATGTTGAAAAAAAATTGGCAAAGATACAATGGGGCCTTCAGACATTATGGTGATGAATGTAGTAGAAAAGCTCAGAGTCAGACCGATTATTATAGCTATATTATCCAGGGGTGTGTTTGAAATATCTGAATCTAGTTATGCTCATCCTTTTAGCAAAGCCCTGTATTAAGTTTATTATTAATAATACTTGTTATAATTATTAATAATGATAATCTATTAATAATTCTGACAAAGACACATCTTCAACTGAGAAAACTGAGAAACAAACAGGGTGTGAATAGGAATGTTACTGCCCAATCTTGCAAAAAGTATTGTGCAGTATCTATCTATCTATCTAATCCAGCAGTTCTCAAACTGTGGGTCAGGACCCAAAGTGGGTCCCAACCACATTTTAATGGGGCCACCAGGGCTGGTGTTAGACTTGCTGGAGCCCAGGGCTGAAGGCTGAGCCCTACCACCCTGGTCCAAAGCTGAAGCCCAAGGGCTTCAGCCTGGGTGGTGGGGCTCAGATTACTGGCCCCCCACCTGATGCTGAAGCCCTTGGATGGGGGGCCTTGGGTGGGCTCTGGCTTTGGTCCCCCCCTCCTGGTATCACATAGTAATTTTTGTTGTCAGAACGGGGGTGGCGGTGCACTGAAGTTTGAGAACCCCTGATTATCTATCTACTCTTATGAATATGGAACACTCACATAAATAAAGGTTTGCAGTATTGGGCCTACAAACTTTTTACTACATTGTTTATACAGTCCTCCTTTCGGCACGAGTGGCTCCCATTGACGTAAATGGGGTTCCAGCATGTCTATCCAAGAGCAGAATTTGATCCTTATTTTATTTGCTGTGAAAATTAATTAAGGAAAACATTATACAGGTATTTAGATACACTCCCAGGTGTCTGAATGATTAGGCAGGTTTTTTAAATACATTAATGAATAGAAGAGGAGTCCTGGCACAGATGTCAGAAGAGCTCAACTGAAATGAAACAGAATTGAAATTTATCCACAAAATCAGGAGGAAGACATTTAACTTTAAAACAGGTACATCACTTTTTTGATTTCATTCTTTTCACCTCCAGGGGAGGCGAAAAATCATCTTCTAAATCCACTGCTTAGGCATTGACACAGGCTATATCACCAGAGCATATGAACATCTCATAATCATTAGTGCATTTAGACTTACCCCTATGAGGTAGGGAACTATTATCTCCACTCGACAGTGAACTGAGGCACAGAGAGACCAAATTACCTGGGCAAAGTCAAATGAGAAATCTGTGGCAAAGCTGAGAATCATCCCTCCAATTTCCAAATATTAGGCTAGTGTCGTAGCTGCAAGATCAGCATCCCACAGTAAGGCTGCTACAGAAAGGAATAGTAGCAAATGGAAAAATCCTCTATGAATTGAATTTTTAATTGGGTGATCCAATGCTGCATGACAGAACCCGATGAGTAATTCTTTGTGATGGATGATTTCCCACAGAGAGGATGAGAGGCTAAAGAACACCATGTAGGCTGAAGCAAGTACAAGGAGTTTCCTTTATTGAATATGTGTCAAAGCAAACTTTTGCTCAACTACCAAGAACAATGTGAGGAGAGAGAAGCCTGGAGATGTTGCTAGTGGAGAAATTCAAGTTATTTAAGCATACTTTTGTGATGCATAAGAACAACATGTGACCAGCTTTATAGCGATGTCTTGATATGACAGTTCTGGAGAGAAGGAAAAAAGAATAAGAAATGTTATACAGAGTGTAGAAATGACCTTGGGAGCAGAGACTGTTCTTGGAAATCAATGGAGCTGAAGTGATGACCAGCTGAAGATCTGGCCCAGAGGTCTTAAAGCTGAAATATAAAACCAGATCTTAATCAATTATTATTATTATTTGTTATTTATATTGTGGCAGCAACTAGAAGCCCCAGTTATGGATTAGAATCCCACTGTGCCAGACGCTGTACAAACACAGAACAAAAGAACAGTTCCTGCTCCAAACAACTTCGATCCCATTGCATCTGTACTAATGGACAGTCTCTTTAATCACACTGGAAGAATTTTCCCTGACCCTTCAATTATTCTCCCTTACTGTTTTCTTTCCCATGCCTATTCTACATTTCAGGTATTCCCTTTAATTATGTTGCACTGTACTATTTGCATAATATATTTGCTTTCCCCAACTGTTGGACTGCAAACTGAAAGATAAAGACAGCAAAACCTCTTCAAAACTTTCCTGTCTATCTAGGCACAAAGATCCCTAGAGATTGTGCTTCTATTTTCTCTGATATCTCCTTTAACTGCCATTAATCTACTCACTTTTGGAATTGTGTATCATTTCTGGTCACCCACCAGGTGGCAGTGTGATAAAACATTTAATTTAAAACATCTGTTTATATATTAACTAACTGTCAGCATAAGTATACATGCTAAACTTAAGGGACCTTCAGGGTTAGGAAAATAGATTGGATTTATGGGAAGAGTATTGATCTGTAATGGAACTGAGTCAGTTTTAAACGATATTTTATACCCAGAATATTTATCTATTACTGCAGCTCTGAAAAGGACTCTTTAGGGCTAATTAAACCATATATTTTTGGATTATTTTAACTACAGGAGCTAATGAAGAACATAACTAGGGTAAAAGTAGTACTTATTAATAAAATTATGCCAATTGTCCATCCATAGTTAGGTTTGGGCCAACATTTTTAGTAGAAACTCCTACTATTCTGGATGATATAGCTAGGGTTGTGCAAACCTTGCATATTTATGGTCACAAGGCAGTGATGTAAGTGTGTGAGTAGTTAATTCAAATCTTGCCTTTGGCTTTGATTTCCTGGGGTTCACACCATGGCATGAGTCCCTTTGAGCTCCAGATCAGCAGGAATTACAGCTTTCCCAGAACTTTTAAGGATCAGGCCCATATTAAGTTGCTTTTTTATCATAAACATACTTTAAAAAACTCAGCACCATGAATAGTCACAAGAAGGAATAATTGTGAAATTCTTACGACGTCGTAACAGCATCATACTAAATAAATGGCAACGTGTTACATTTATGCAGTCCATCTCATGCCACATGATCCCTAAAGACTTTGCAGATGGTATACCATGGCAGCTACTCGGTAGCTATAATACAAAACAGCATCCAATGCACGACGGTCAGTTACAAGCTACTTTTCATTTTAAAATGTAGCTTAACTTTATTTAAAAAAATAAAAATAAAAAAAATGGTTTAAAAATGCTCCAAATCAGAACATTTTATTTAGAAAATGTTGAAATGAAACTTTTCATTCAGCCTGAAATTATTTTTTTTCTCCTTTTCAGTTCACAAAAATTTCCAAATAACTGTTTTGCGTTCAAACTGAAAGTCCGTTAATTGCACCATTCTAACTGGGAGTGGAATTTGTCTTGGCTGTTGGGTCAATAAATTATGATGGAAAAAGTCTTCCTAATGACATATTCCTTCATTGACAACATTGTCTCCATCAGTGAGAGATGGATGAGGGTTCGGGGTGCTGGGCATGGGATGCACAATAGGCCACTGACCCATTTCTATTTTTGAAGCTGTCACTGTGTTGTGGAACATATACTGAGAGTATTTTTACCTGTGCACCTTATCTTAGTTTTTTCTTTAGTGTTCATTCACTGGAGGAAGAAGGGCCAGGATGCTATTGATTTTTATTACATATTATTAGTAGCTTTCTCAGATCGGTCTAGTGATCATCCCCCTAGAATCTGACCAGGTATTCTTAGGAGAGGTTCTTACAATAAACACTATCCCCATGGAGCTGGCTGGGACAGCAGTAGCAGGGTTGACACATTCTTCTTTAATTTGAATGTAGTTGATGAGGTGCCCGCAGAACCTGTGAGGGGGGCTGGAGAGCTGCAGTGCCTATGACCGCCAACTGTCTGTTTCATGATTACACCACTTTTCATTGTATTTGAGCTTGACAAGGCTTTGAGAACATTTTGTCCCAACGTGTATATGGCTGGGCTGGGGAGAGGAGAGGAGAGTTCATCAAGATATCAAATGCACACAGGGGAGCATGGAAAATTGAAATAGAAAGGTTGCCCTGGTAGTTTAGGTGCAGTGGTTCAAAGCCACAAATACTGACTGGCTGGAGACCTGCTGATAAAGGTTTTCTCTCTTTTTACTGCCTGTGTCTTCTCTGCCTCTCCCTGTTTGAACACTTAACAAGAAGCATTTGACAGGTAATAAGATGGCTAGGCAGACAATTACCTATTCTTTTCCAAGTATTGCCTGCCTGTTTGGTATAGCAAACCATTTGTTTGAGATTATTAGCCAGATTGTTTTCTGAGATAAGTGTGTAGCATTACAACCCTGAGTAAATAATAGTTCCCTAAAATAGGAATACCTTTCTAACTAATTCCCCATCATCACTACAGGATGCTTGAGGCTTATTTGGATGCACGTGGTTTAACAGCATTTTGGTATTTTCCCATAACATGCAAGATCAATCCTTTTTTCACCTCTTCCTAGAATCTGAGACACTGGAGCAGTTTTGACACATCCCCTAGGTTCAGGTAGGAAAGAATCTCTGCCTATTCTTCTCTGATCCCTGTATCCTGTTTGAAAGTCCTGCCTTCCACTTCTGCATGAGATCAGCATAAGAGAATGTCTCTAAAACTAGAGAGCCCTTCTGTGCTGCTCATTCCCCTGGACAAGATGGGACTGGCAGCCAGAGGCAGGATCATGTGCACACCAGACCACAGAGATCTGGAGGAAAAGAGAGTGAAGTGGATAAGTGGAGACCCCAGGGATCTCTACCCAGCTGCTGAAAACCCCTCTTTCTACACAAGCCACCCCCCCAAAACCAGCAGAATGGCCTCAGTTGCCCAGCTGACTTTAGCTATTCCCTGCAATCCTTTCGTGCAGGTCAAGTATGTAGAGAACAAATAATGCTGTTCTATAGCTTATAATTGAGAGTTTAGACTAGGAAACATGCCATGTAGAATAGCTGTTCCCTGCCTCTAGCTTGTGGGTAGTGGGACTATATGCGGAGGGGGAGGGAGGTGATCCTATATAACTGTGAACAGGATGTGCTGAGTCACGACTGGACTCACTGCCCTGTTACTCAAATCCCCACCAGTATACACTTATTGGGACCTGATTGAAAGACAGACAGTTGGCAGAGGGTGCCAATTAACTGAGTAGTGGTACAGCTGAGGAGCTAATTTGGTTGCAAGTGTGCCCCCAACTGCTGGGACTATATAAACAGAAAGGAGGTTAGTGTTAGGGGGAGATTAGGGAGGCTGAAAGAAGCAGGGCTATCCAGTGCTGCACCATTTCCCATGAGCAAGTAGGAGAAGCTAGCTACTGACGGTAAACAACACCCTAGGTAGTGGCTTGCTGAAGGGCTGTAATAAAGTATAGTGATGGTTAAAAGCCCCTGGAGTTGTGGTGGTCAGGTACTGAGATTAGAAAAGACTCTCACCACCTGGTGACAAACTGGATCAACTATTTTTTACCTTGCGTGGGGGTGATTTTCTTCCTCTCTGAAACTGTAACAAAAGTGTCCTAGTAAAGCAGGTAGGATGTGAAAGTTGAGGAAAAGAGTAGTACTTGGCAGAGCTAAGCCAGCAGCAGGCAAACCATTCAGAAATGTGTTGGAACTTACCAAGTACTTTCTGCTTGAGAGTGGTGTGGTTGAGAGATTGATTCCAGAAAATACAGATGGCTAGGAGGGACAACGGAAAGACCACCTGAAGCTTGACTAGGAAGAGGGTGGTGGGGAAACAAGAGGTGCATAAAGGTGTCAGAAAATGAAAAATAATGAACTATGAAACCATAACCGACCTTTTTCAGAACACTAACTTCTGTACCTCATCCAAAAGTCAAACTGGATTCAAACCAACACATTTTAGAGTTGAAAACAATTATTAAGTCATTCAGTCCTTCTCTTGTGATACTTTTGTATGAAGTACTATCCAAAGCCAATGGTTCTAGGCTGCTTGAAACCAGGTGAGGATCTGATTCATTAATGCGACCTCTTCAACCTAGCATAATGTCTGTTTTTGAGACCTGAAATTCTAAATGGATAACATGGAAAGTGAAGCAGATGACTTCCTTAACCACCCCCACAGTATTACCAGTTTATTAACCATTTCCAGAATCCTCTAAAACTTTTCAATTGTTTTTCATACTTCCCACAGAAGAGCCATATCCCTGTACCAGAGCTGTGCATAGTCTAAAATGTAAAGATATTATGCATGGACTGAATTTAGCTTTGACAATATTCCCCCTTTTTCTTATTTCAGAATGTTAGAGACCTTTCAGGAATCCTCTGAACGCAAATGCTCCTTCAATTACTTCGCCTTTGCTACTGACATATTCAAGACAAAAATAAAATTAATCTTCCTTGTGCCCTTTTACATCTTCTAGATTACAAATCTCCACAGTGCACTGATTTGGAGCGTGGGTAAGGAAAGCAGTATATTCTTTGTGTTGTCAGTGAAGAGGTACCTCATTACCCTTTTGGGGATTTTGCTGTGTGACTTTCAGGGGGGATATTTCCATTCTTGCTCATGCAGACTGCTCCAGCAGTAGCCTGAGAACTTAAGCCTTAAATCCTGAAGAGTCCACTTCCCTAGTAAAAACATACAGTTCTGCTGTATTACTAATGATGTCACTTAGAAGGTGGGGCTTCATTTATTTTTTTCTAAACTCATAGCAGTTACCACCTGAGCATGCTCAAAAGCGGTTTTCCAATTACTTACAGCTGTATGTCCAAACTGTATACCCCTTCACTCACCAGCAAACCTAATCCAGGTCACATGTCAGGTTTCAACGTTATTTCTGTGTGTTATTTTATGTCACTGGTAAGCAAAATTAAATACTACAAAAAAATCTTACGGTCAAGTTCCGTGCAGGTGTACATTGACGCAGCCCTTCTAAAGTCAACAGAGCTTATTCAAGGAGCATTTGGCCACTATAGTGTGTATAGGTGTGCTCTATATGAAAAAGTGTGTATATGTGTGCTCTATATAATTTTTCCATATCAAAATGATTGAAAAGATTTTATTTAAACTTTCATATGAAATTCACCTATTGGTTGACTCCAAACACGAGAAGTCTCACCCCAAGGATAATTTTCTAGAAAGTTTACACCAAGTGAAAAATCAGGATGATAATGGAATTCTGGACATCCTGCAAAATAATAAATAATACTATTTTATATTAATAATAAATAATATCATTTTATAATAATAAAACAGAGGTACAGGGAGACCTAAAAGAGCAGGGTGAAATCTAGCCACAAAGAAATCCATGGCAAAATAGGGCCAGGGTTTCATCCTTGGTCTGTAGTTCATCTGCAAGAAATAAGAGGGTTTTACTTCCTCTTACAGGAATTATGTGGGCTCTTGAACTACCAGGACACTCCTCCAATTTTGTTTGTCTCCCCATCATGAATGACACTAGGGACCTTCTTGAACATCTAAGGCTCAGCTATCATTCTAATAATGCTTGAAATAAGCCCTAGCTGCTACTCCTCTCTCCTCACCCAGCTACATAGCATTTGTTACTGTTGCTCAGAGAGAGGAGGCTGAGATTATACAAATGCATGGGAAAAGACTGCATACATTAAGAAGTGTTTGAAAAATTCAAGGGCAGCCCCTTGAACTGGCTAACACATTGAGTCCCTGCCTCTGAGGGGCCTCACTGGTATACACTAGGATTAAAATCTAGGCTCTGATGCCTCTCCTACTGCATAATATAGAGGGAAACTGATATAAATAAAGCTTAGTTGGGTGGTGATAAGACATAAGGCTAGTTAGAGCAGCACAGGAAACAGTCCACCCTTCTGTGAAGAGCGACAAGTTGTCAAGCATGGGTTACTGTAGACACTCTTCCAACTTGAATAAAAGGAGGAAAAGGGGAAGAAGATGCAGAGGTTAAGAATGCAGAGAAACCAGGAGGAAGGAGGAGAATACATCTGGAAAAAAAAACCTGTTTGATGTGGAGGGTCGTTTATCCAAGGCGTCCATCGAACAAAGAAACTTTGCTGAGCAGGAAAAGAAAGAGGGAATAAGAATCAATGTGCAGCGCACTGCAAGGCTATGACTACTGGAACATAGCAACAAGTGAAGCACAGCATCTTATTTATGGAGATTAGGGTTTCTCTCCAGGAGGAAAAAAAGGCTGAAGAAAGCTCACAGACTCATAGATATTAAGGTCAGAAGGGACCATTATGATCATCTAGTCTCACCTCCTGCACAATGCAGGCCACAGAATCTCACCCACCACTCCTGCAATAAATCTCTCACCTATGCCTGAGCTATTGAAGTCCTCAAATCATGGTTTAAAGACTTCAAGGTGCAGAGAATCCTCCAGCAAGTGACCCGTGCCCCATGCTACAGAGGAAGGCGAAAAACCCCCAGGGCCTCTTCCAATCTGCCCTGGATGAAAATTCCTTCCCAACCCCAAACATGGCGATCAGCTGAACCCTGAGCATGTGGGCAAGATTCACCAGCCAGATACCCAGGAAAGAATTCTCTGTGGTAACTCAGATCCCACCCCATCTAACATCCCATCACAGGCCATTTGGCCTATTTACCATGAATAGTTAAAGATCAATTAATTGCCAAAACCATGTTATCCCATCATACCATCTCCTCCATAAAATTATCAGGTTTAATCTTGAAGCCAGATAGGTCTTTTGCCCCCACTGCTTCCCTTGGAAGGCTATTCCAGAACTTCACTCCTCTGATGATTAGAAACCTTCATCTAATTTCAAGTCTAAACTTCCCGATGGCCAGTTTATATCCATTTGTTCTTGTGTCCACATTGGTACTGAGCTTAAATAATTCCTCTCCTTCTCTGGTATTTATCCCTTTGATATATTTATAGAGAGCAATCATATCTCCCCTCAACCTTCTTTTGGTTAGGCTAAACAAGCCAAGCTCCTTGAGTCTCCTTTCATAAGACAGGTTTTCCGTTCCTCGAGTCATCCTAGTAGCTCTTCTCTGTACCTGTTCCAGTTTGAATTCATCCTTCTTAAACATGGGAGACCAGAACTGCACACAGTATTCCAGATGACATCTCACCAGTGCCTTGTATAATGGTACTAACACCTCCTTATCTCTACTGGAAATACCTTGCCTGATGCATCCCAAGACCGCATTAGCTTTTTTCATGGCCATATCACATTGGCGGCTCATAGTCATCCTGTGGTCAACCAATATTGCAAGGTCCTTCTCCTCCTCCGTTACTTCTAATTGATGCGTCCCCAACTTATAACTAAAATTCTTGTTATTAATCCCTAAATGCATAACCTTACACTTCTCAGTATTAAATTTCATCCTATTACTATTACTCCAGTTTAAAAGGTCATCCCGGTCCTTCTCTAAATTGGCAATACCTCCCAGCTTTGTATCATCCGCAAACTTTATTAGCACACTCCCACTTTTTGTGCCGAGGTCAGTAATAAAAAGATTAAATAAGATTGGTCCCAAAACCGATCCCTGAGGAACTCCACTGGTAACCTCCCTCCAGTCTGACAGTTCGCCTTTCAGTATGACCCGCTGTAGTCTCCCCTTTAACCAATTCCTTATCCACCTTTCCATTTTCATACTGATCCCCATCTTATCCAATTTAACTAATAATTCCCCATGTGGCACGGTATCAAACGCCTTACTGAAATCTAGGTAAATTAGATCCACTGTGTTTCCTTTGTCTAAAAAATCTGTTACTTTCTCAAAGAAGGAGATCAGGTTGATTTGGCACGAGCTACCTTTTGTAAAACCATGTTGTATTTTGTCCCATTTACCATTGACCTCAATGTCTTTAACTATTTTCTCCTTCAAAATTTTTTCCAAGACCTTGCATACTACAGATGTCAAACTAACAGGCCTGTAGTTACCCGGATCACTTTTTTTCCCTTTCTTAAAAATAAAGGAACTATGTTAGCAATTCTCCAGTCATACGGTACAACCCCTGAATTTACAGATTCATTAAAAATTCTTGCTAATGGGCTTACAATTTCATGTGCCAATTCCTTTAATATTCTTGGATGAAGATTATCTGGGCCCCGCGATTTAGTCCCATTAAGCTGTTTGAGTTTCACTTCTACCTCAGATATGGTAATATCTACCTCCATAGCCTCATTCCCATTTGTCATGCTACCGTTATCCCTAAGATCCTCATTAGTCTCATTAAAGACGGAGGAAAAGTATTTGTTTAGATATTGGGCCATGCCTAGATTATCCTTAACCTCCACTCCATCCTCAGTGTTTAGCGGTCCCACTTCTTCTTTCTTTGTTTTCTTCTTATTTATATGGCTATGGAACCTTTTACTATTGGTTTTAAGTCCCTTTGCAAGGTCCAACTCTACATGACTTTTAGCCTTTCTCACTTTATCCCTACATGTTCTGACCTCAATAAGGTAGCTTTCCTTGATGATCCATCCCATCTTCCACTCCCTGTATGCTCCCTGTATCCTCTTAATCACCTCTCTGAGATGTTTGCTCATCCAGCTTGGTCTACAACTCCTGCCTATGAATTTTTCCCCTTTCTTGGGATGCAGGCTTCCAATATCTTCTGCAGCTTTGACTTGAAGTAATCCCAGGCCTCCTCTGCCTTTAGATCCGTAAGTTCTTCAGTCCAATCCACTTCCCTAACTAATTTCCTTAATTTTTGAAAAGCAGCCCTTTTGAAATAAAAAACCCTAGTTGCAGATTTATTTTTGTTTATCCTTCTGTTCAGTTTGAACTGAATTAGCTCATGATCACTTGAACCAAGGTTGCCCCCTACAACCATTTCTTCTATGAGGTCCTCACAACTCACCAAAACCAAATCTAAAATGGCATCCCCTCTTGTCGGTTCAGCAACTACTCAATGAAGGAATCCATCAGCTATCGCATCTAGGAAAATCTGAGCCCTATTATTATTACTAGCACTTGTCTTCCAATCTATATCTGGGAAGTTAAAGTCTCCCATGATAACGCAGTTTCCATTAGTATTTACTCATTAAAAACATTAAAGAGGGCTCTATCCATATCCAAATTAGATCCCGTCAGTCTATATCACACCCCAAGCACTATCCCAGGGGAGGCTCTAGTAGTTTTCTTCCTCAATGTGATTTTTGCCCAGACAGACTCTGTTTTATCCATTCCATCGCTTCTTATTTCTTTACATTCTACCTCATCATTGATATACAATGCTACTCCACCACCTTTACCTTTATTTCGGTCTTTCCTAAACAGCACATACCCTTCAATACCTGTAGTTCAGTCATGACTACTATTCCACCGTGTTTCTGTTATCCCTATAATATCTGTTTTCATTTCCTGCACCAGTAGCTCTAGTTCCTCCATTTTGTTACCTAGGCTCCTCGCATTAGTGTACAAACATCTTAATTTTTGCTGTTTGGCCTCGCTCACATTCCGTACCCTATTAGGCATGGTCATTCTACAGCCAGTATAACCTATTAGACTGGTATCCACACTGCTCTTACTCCTTATGTCCATTCTCCTACCCACGGCTGTATCCTTTCTTACTTTGTTTTCTTCCCTCTCAATGCTAAAATCCGGCGTGGAGATTACCTGGACATCTCCCAACCATCTCCCCCAAATTCCTAGTTTAAAGCTCTTTTAATCAGCTGTGCCAGCCTCCATCCTAGAAGTCTATTTCCTTCCCTACTCAGATGAAGTGCATCCCGAGAGAACTGTCCTCTGTGCATGAATGCCTCCCAGTGGCCATACATCCCAAAGCCCTCCTTATAGCACCATTGCCTGAGCCATCTGTTGAGCATCGTAATCTTGTCACCTTTGTTGCCCTTCTCTAGGAACAGGCAGAATCCCACTGAAGATCACCTGAACCTCGATTTCCTTAAGGGTCTTCCCCAGCCTGACATAGTCTCCCTTGATATGTTCCAGCGAGAATCTACCGGTATCAGTTGTTCTCACATGAAGGACGATCAGTGGATTCTTTCCTGCTCCCTTTAGGATCCTTTTCAACCTCAGGTCCACATCCCGTGTCTTAGCACCTGGAAGACAGCACATCCTTCTATTCTCTGGATGAGCTCTGTTTACAGGCCTGTCTATTCTTCTCAGTGAGGAGTCCCCGAACACATAGACCTGCCTTTTCCTGGTGATGGTGCGATTCTCCGGTCTATCCCCTGTTCCCTCTGGCTACAAGTTCTTTCCATTCTTATTCTCCCTTGTAATCCTGTTCAACCCATCCTGTATCCTCCTGGGGCTCATATTTGGTGTTGTCTCCATTGACTCTTCCCCTTTTCCTATAGGACTAGCCACTCTTCTCTTCAAGAAACATCCATCTTTGAATATCACAAGCACACAGAAAAGAACTACTGTGTCCCCAGTGTTACCTTCTCAACAGGGTCAAATTCTATGCCAGTTATGAGTCCACCCGTTAGAGCTAGCATATCTGTCAGAAGTGCCATTGCAGGGGAACATGCTAGAGGCCTAAGAAAGAATTTAAAATGATTTGCCGGTACTGAGCTGCAGAGACAATGTGGACAGAGCCAATTTGGCAGCCTGCGGATGGATTCCTGACATTGTCATTGCAGGTGGGAGACAAACTATTCAGCATAAATGAAGGCGCGAGCCAGTCAGAAGACATGACAGAAAAGTATTTTTCCAATGAACCTGTCATCTGCTCGAAGATACTTATAGTAGTGCTTTTAAGTTCAAAGGAGGAAGAGCCATGGAAAGGGGGCACTGAAGAGTCTTAGTGTTTGCATTTGTTTTGTTCTATGGCTTCTAATATTTGTTTAGCTCATAGCACTGGAAAGGGAGTGAGAGTTTATTCTACGCTTAGTCAACAGACCTGAGGGTTCTGGGATTTCAACCTTATCTGAACGGGTAATTAAAGCTGTACTCATATTTTGAATGTGCATGCCTTTAAAGAAAAAGCTAAAGGGATATTTTGGTAAACTGTAAGCAAAATGTCCATGGCCGAGAATTAGACTGTTTCTGAAGGAGGAATATCTGTATTACTTCACTTCTGATATCATTTGTGTTCTGAAACATATGCTGGAAAATCTGCTCTGGGCTGTACATTCAGAGCAGGATTTGCTTCAGAGTATTTACTGGTGCAGTCCATCTGGAACGCCTTTCCTGGGGATATGATGGCACTCCTTATGGATATCTGGATTCATGAATTTCAAAGAAGCCTAAGGGTGCTAGTCAGACAAATAGTATTGAAATTCAGTAGGTGCCGGATGCCTCAAAGTCTGAATTCAAATACAGTTTGAACTTCCCTTTACCTTTTATCTGCTTCTTTATTTAAAATATACCTGCGGCATTTGACCCAGAGGTTCGTGAAACCCTCTTGGGTCAGTGAGAATTTGTGACACTTCCATCTGTAACTGCTGTCACCTGAATTTGGTCTTGTCTGCTGGACTTTGGTTGGTTTGTATCCAGGGATATTTTTCATCTCCTGTCCCAAACTGACTTGTGCGATCTGTCAGAGGGACGCCTTTTGTTTTGGGCCTTGTCTCTGAGTTACCTGATGTGACCAGCGGATCTCAATTGTCAGCACATTGTGAATTTTAACATGCACACATCAATGATACATAGCTAGATTTTGCTTTAAAACCTTCTGTCCTGGAGGTGCTGTCTGACTGCCTGTCAGATATTTACAGCTGGATGAGCAGCACTTTTCAGCAGCTGAGTATAGCAAAAGATGGAGGAAATTTTCATTGGCTTCATGGAAGCAATTAGTTGCATAAGCTCTTGATGCTAGGGGAGATTTTATGCATAAGCTCTTGATGCCAGTTGATTTTTGGACCCAGAAATGAATCAGGTTTATTCTGTCACCCAGATGAAATTTAGTTCATTAGCACTTTCATCCACACGTAACTGCTGCTGCAGAGAAGGAACAATAGTGTAAGGCACACGCTGAGACTGGCCCCCTTTTAATTCGCTACTGGCTGAGTTTCCTGACTCAGAATAACATCATTATGGAAAAGTGGTTGCATTATGAAAAAATGCACAATCCAAAAACACACAAGGTTTGTCTGCCCAACCATCTACCCATCTAGTTAAAGTAGTTATAAGTATTCTGAGTTTTTGTATCAAAAACAAGCATGACATTTCTTTCTTCACCTTGCCCCATAAAATGACAGTGGTTCTCACATATGTCAGGCCAGATTTGTTGGTATAAATCAGCACAGCTCTGCTGTCTTCAATTTACTCCTGCTGAAGGATCTTACACTTTGTTTAAATATTTTATTGTATATTATAGCACTACACTACAGCCAACCACTGGACATAAAAGAATAGCAACTAAACTGAATAATAAATATAATAAACATAATAAAAGATGAACAGATGTGTCGGATGGATTACATCAATGAGAGCAATTGTGTGCAACGTCCATGTACCAGAGAATCTACGTAACTAAAGTCTTTGCTTGAATCGTCTCAGGAAAGGAAAGAGTTCATTCAAATGTTCAGGCAGAATCACTTGAGAAAGAAGATGAGACCATAAGAGACTGTTCTTCGAAGATGATTTGAACTACAGATGCACCCAAAGTTTGACGAAAGAAAGCCCTTGGATATTTTTCTCAGCAAAGATCTTCTCAGATGTGCAGAAGATTTATTAATTGATACTCAGCTGAGAAATAACTTTCGAGCATTTTCAAGAAAATTATTAAAAGAACATCAATTTCTGATTTGAATTGCTGATTAATATCATTTTGACAAAACCTATATTTTTAAAAACCAGCAGAAAAGAATTTAAGAACAACTGTTTACCTGCTATTTTCTGTTTAGTCAGTACATTTTGCAACTTTGGAGATTGGATTCTGATGTCCATTACACCTGTATAAATCCACAGATGCTTGAGTTTTGCTAATTTATTATATAATATATTCAAAGACTAAGTTCCAGGTTAAAATCTGTGTTCTGAACATAACCAGACACTGGATCAAGGGCGTTCAGACTCTAAATCTGAATCCAGATCTATCTGTATCTGCATATTGTGTTGAACCAAAACCGGGGATCTAAACACAATCTCTTTTGGGGTGGGGGAAGTGGGTGGAATAGTGGACTTGAAAATTTTCATCTGAATACAAAAGTTGTGGCTCAGATCCATATCTGGTAGAGAAGCTATTCTACCTTCTTGGTCTTGGAAAAGTTTCACATATGTTATTAATAAAACAAACCATGTACCATTCATTTACATTGTATTATAGAGCCTGATTCAAAGCCATTGCATTACAGGGCCTATTACCCATCACAGTTGGTAATAAAGAAAAACCTATGAATATACGTGGGCCCTGATACTGCAATGAGCTCCACACAGATAGACTCCTGCATCTACTTGGAAGTCACTGCAGGTTTGGACCCTTAGCTGTTAATGTTTTATTCAAGATAAAAAGAACAGTAGAAATCATTTCCTTCTATAAGCAATAAAAAAAAGATGTCAGATACACCAGATTAGGGGAAGCAGCAGATTTAAGTAATGGATTAATGTAAATACATATACTGTTTGGATACAAGTTATAGCAATGATTTATTAATAATCAGCTCCTCCCACTTCATCTCTCTTTCATCAATAGTTCAGGCAGTAAGTATTTTCTTACTACTTTTTCATTTGTGAGTAACACAGTCCCTCAGCGTGGAGGGCCACTTACAAGGCTTAGGCACCGGAATGTCTTAACTAAACCCTCACAATGGAGCTGAAGCAGGACTTAAGTGGTGCATTGGCTTCATGCTGGCCCTTTGCACAGGAGTGAATTTCACCACATATTGAAGATAAAAGAGAGGAACCCTCTAAGAATGCTCATTAAACTTTTTGTTCCTCCCTCCCAGGTGTCGTCTCTGTCACCACAATGACCCATTCTTCCTGGGCAAGGAAGAATGCCACTCTCGTGTCAGTTGGCAGGGAGTGACTGCAGAGCAATGAGGGGTATTCCCATCCCCCCTACTCTGCTTCCACAACCAGGGTCTTCAATTACAAGGTAGCATACCTGGGATTGGGGGCAGGGTGGAACTACTTGGCGGCTAAGTGGAACTCAGGTCTGCTGATTGGTGTTATTTCCACCAGACTGCTACTGGAAATGGGGCCTCCTAATGTCCTTCAGAGTCACAGCAGCTGGTCAGCTGTCACTAATGGATCTAATTACAAAGTTCAGCAGCAGTAGGGAGGGGAGGAAAGCAGAAAGTGAGGAAGCAAGGCAAAATGTGCTTGGGTTAAATGAAAAAAAAAAGGAATATGTGAACCCATTGCAAACACTTTAGCTATTTTTGTTCCTAATTGGTTCCCATGAGAAAGTGTTTTGCCACGGGTTCGGCCCTTACAGTGACAGCAAATATCTGACCTTGTCAGAAGCACTGTGGCTAGCTTCAGTTCTTTCTGCACTGACTGTGGAGCTGAGCAGTTTCTGTGAAATCTCTCTATGAGACTAGGAATTTGGGAGTAGTTCCTACTAATTGGTACATTGTCCATGTGCCATCAGTTGAATTCCACAGGAGAAGCTTTTAAAATGTTTTGAAGAGAGAAAAAATAGACAGTGGTTTAGAGACTTGAACTGTGCTTATTTTCTAAATTAAATTTCCCTTTTCCTTTCCTTGATATGACAGCCCACAGAAACCTACCTAGCAAAACTTCCAGTCTTCTACTTAGACATATGCACACCTAAAAAGTACAAAAACTCTATTCTGTGTGAAGTGGAAAAAAAGGAGATATACCAGAGTACGCTGCCCGCTAATGATGGGCAGTGAGATGATACACAGTTACTATCTGGTTCCTGGTAGATAAGGGTTTAACCTCACCTGAGCTTTCTCTTCCACTTTACACAGGTGATCAGGAAAAGGGCTATTGACTGCATTTGTAGGAGGGACAGAGTAGGTAGGAAGTTTTTGTGGAGGAAGACTACTAGTTAAATGCAGCATCATATTATTGGGGTGGAACCTAAACTGGAGAATGAGTTTATTTTCTATTTCTTTGATTATGGAAGGATATTTTGCTTCCTTGTTATAAACATTATTCCCAGAGGAAAATACCTTGCTGAATGTTTCTATAATTTTTCTGTTGAGTTATTCCACCGGTTCCTGTGTTCTCCTGTTACAAAGTTCATTTCAAACTCCTCAAGATTCAGGGGTACTTAGATTTGGCTTTTCTATGTGTTCCATTTCAGAGATAGACCCTATTTACAAACTTTGGATCTGGAGTCAGTTTCAGATACACCGTAAGTTTGGAGGTATTTGGCTCAGGGATTTGGTTTAGGGGCTCTTTCTAAATTGCATATTCAAGCTTGCTTCTTGAGATGATGCACAGTCAGGCTAACATTTATTCCGTTCATGAGCTATTAAGTGGCCACAAATTATAGAAAGATTGGCTATTGAAATATGCTTGATGAGGAATAACATTTCAAAACTATTCAAAAATTTCAGCAACTGCAGAGAGCAGTTGCTTGCTTACTAAATGTTTCTCATGTAGACCACCTTATTTCTCTTCTCTGCAATCTGTGCTGGGTGCCAATTGATTTCAGGGTGAATGTTAAAGTCATGCTTTGACCTAAAAAATGTCCTAAATAGTTTAGACTCTGCCTCCTTCTATGGCATTCTCTATGTCATATCATAGGAGCTGTGATGGACTCCTGAATTTACTTAGTGTATTAGACTTTAACACTGATGCTTCCACACTATAAAAAAGTAGTTTTCAGCTCCCTGAGGGCACTCATTGTCCATGTATGGTAAAATAGCATTATGGTCCCAGAGTGCAGAAGCTGTCACAAAGAGGCATTGAGAGAACAGCTGTGGTGTCACATCCTGGTCTGCAGGAGTGGGATTCCTCCCCTGAATACAAGTAGACCTTTTGAGTTGGCACTGCATGTTGTTTTCTGTCTGAAAATGGTGCATCAGTCAAATGGAGATGTAATAGGTTGATTTAATCTTTCACAGCTCTCCAAGCAAAGTTTGCAGTAATGGTATCTCATCAAAGCTCTGACAGAACAATGTGCAGTGGTACATACAAACTGGAGGCTGGTGTATAATTCAAGCAGCCTCTAATAATACAAGGGCCTGAAAATCTATTATGCTATTGTAGAAATGTTATTAATGGGACTTGCCTCTGTCTCAGCTTTACTAACTACTGTGGAAAGTTTCTGGAATATAAATGGACAGACTCACTAACTATCTCAGTTACTTAGACTTACATTTGGAGAACCAGCTGATGCTGTAGGGAGTTGGGCTTGGTCAAAGGGAGGTTTGGTGTGTAAAACAGTGTTTGAGGTGGAAGATAGGGGAAAATATTCCAGAGAATACTCAGAAGTTGGGAGATCAGAACCTGACAAATATAGGCAGTCTGAACCTTGTGAAACTACTCTAGAGCTATTTGAGAAGTTCCAGTTGTTTGGAAGTATAAAGTAACCAGGTGCATTATTAGGTAACAGTAATAAGGTTGCATCATCCTCTGAATGATCAAGTAGAAGTCTCCATCAGACAGAGCATTCAGACTTCATGGAACCCTGTGCTGTATCTCTGGTATGTTGTAAAATACATGATGGGGTGAGGGTGAGGGTGGCAGTCTTCTCAGCATATTAGACATTTTACACTGAGGAGTTCTGACTGTGGACAACCCAAAGGAGCTGTGTTTGTGTATTATGGAACTTCAGGTGATGTGAAAAAGAAATATTGAACATATGGCATGTACTTATATTCAAAATGTAATTGAACATGTTTCCATTCCCTAGTTTAAGCATGCCTCATGGTTTATCTTGCTGAGAGAAGGAAAGGGTTTTGAACAATGCAGTTGGTCACAGTATTCATTAGATTAGTCATAACAATAATTACAGTAGATGACTAATAGCTACTAATCAGCTATGGCACAAATTATCTAAGTATTCACTGAAATACATTTTAATATATTTGTAATACAATGTAAAAATTCAAAATAGGATTGACAGTTCTTCTAGCTTGCATATTTTTAGAGCTATTCAAAGCTTTTTAGGGCATGTGGAAATGACAAACATTCTTCAGAATACAAGAGTCTAATCAAGTATTTTAAGTTACTAAATGTAGGATGATGATTTTTTTCTGAATACAACACATTTTAACAACACAATCCAAGAAGAAGAGGTCCTTGTCTTGAGAATAAACATTCTGTCACAAAAAGTGTTAGCAGCAGGTGATTCTGAGAAGATGAGGGAGCATATTATGGTTACAATGACAACCAAATAATTAATCAGCAATAATTATTATTCTTTTTATATTTAAACTAGGGATTTGGGAAATCCTAGTTTGCTATGAATGCTATATAAAGTTTTGAATGTGATCATATAAACATTATTTGAAAGATTCGGACTAGAAGCACATCTGCCTGGCTGAACCTCATAAGTTTGAGCCTTTTATCTGTCTGTGTCCCTAGTTCACCTCTCTTCCTGTCCACTTCCATTATTCTGTCCTCTTCTTACCCTCAGCTTGTGGATATATTTAGATTCCATTCCAGTTCTTTCTCCTGAAGTCAAAACTAGCAAATTGTCATCTGGCTTTCAGTGGAATCTTGTGAGGTTTAGTTAGAAGTTCAGAGAGTGACAGGATCTCAAAGTCAAGGAGAGCCAACTGCAATTCATCCAGATGTCAGGACTCCCAAAAACTAAAGTCCAGTTCTTTTAATGATACAGGACCAACTAGTTTAGGGCCAAAGGTACAAGATACTGAGCACATCAATGCTTGGCACCTTTCAAGTGGTGCTCAGCATATCTAGAGTTGGGCTGCAATTTTGTACTTCTTTGTAATTTGCTTTAAAAAATATCACTCTGGAAAGTGACTGGATTCTGAAGTGCTCTATTTGGAGAACAGGTAGAATATTGCACAACATGGATAAGGGCAGACAAAGTATTATGCACACTGTGACCTCAAAATAACTCAACTCTGAGCTGGACAAGCATTTCTATGAGTGAAAGAGGCAGCCTTTCCAAGTCTTTAGGTCTTTCTGCTTAGACTGCCAGTAAGGGTCACAATTAGTGTTGAATGTGCACCAATTTCTCAGCTTAAAGCTTTATTCAAGGCTAATGTTAGTGATTGGAAAGACTCCCATTGACCTCAACGAACTCGGGACAAGGCCCTTATTTTCAATAAGCCACCAAATGGTGACAACCTTCAGTTGCTACCAACTGAGACCTATCTAAACCAGGGATACAGATGGGATAGGGTGGGCATTCCATTGCCTGTCCCCTGGATCAGGCAGTCTGGAAAACAATAATTCTGTTTTATGAAGAACTTAGAAGTTTCAGAATTTTTTTTTTTTTGCATCAGAATGAAACAGAGTCCCTTTGAAATTTTTATGAAAAAAGCTGAGAGAGAGAGAGAGAGAGAGAGAGAGAGAGAGAGCTTAGAATAGCTGATACCGCAGTGGTTAGAATACTTTGTCACAGTTTTTGACCCAAAATTCCATCCTGGACCTGATAAACTTTTCCCAATTAAAGTTTTGTCAAAATCAATGTTTCCATGAAAAGTTTAATTTTCACTGAACTGGTATTTTCTGATAAAATTGTCGAAAAATTTCTGAGCTCTACCCCTGCACCATGCCAAGTTTATAATTTCAGTCCTTATTTTGTGCAGTATGATGATTGGCATCATAACTCAGTTTAATTACAGCTAATTTGCTTATGTAGTTCAACTACTAAAGATGGTTAAGTCCCAGGCAGACTGCAAAGAGCTACAAAAGAATCTCTCAGAACTGGGTGACTGGGAAACAAAATTGCAGATGAAATTCAATGTTGATAAATGCAAAGTAGTACACATTGGAAAACATAAACCCAAATAAAATGATGGGGTCTAAATTGGCTGTTACCACTCAAGAAAGAGATCTTTGAGTCAATGTGGATAGTTCTCCGAAAACATCCACTCAATGTGCAGCAGCAGTAAAAAAAGAGAACAGGATGTTAGGAATCATTAAGAAAAGGATAGAGAATAACAGGATACTGGGCTAGATGGACCTTTGGCCTGACCCAGTATGGCCGTTCTTATGTTCTTAACTTTTTTTGAAAGACTTACACTTTTTCCCCATGAAGGACTTTGAAAGTAGAGCTTTTGGCCCTGCCAGTCTGGAAGTTCACATCTGTACGGGAAAAATAAATAAATCTGAAAATCTGTGCTGGGGAAATGATTCTCAGTAAGTAATGGTCTTTATATGTCATACATGCAGTCATTTTTACATAGAAACATGGAACAATTTTTTTACTACTAAAGACTGTTTGCTTCAAATATAAAATTTTAGATTTACTTTAAAAATTGATGCTTCTTTCTGCCTTGATGTAAGAAACACCATTGCAATTAGAGAGATACTATCATAGGGGATCCTGCTAAAAAGAACTGACCTGTCTAATTTTTGCAACCATGAATTTGCTTTAAGAGAGAACCAGATTTCTGTCATCCTTAGGGTATTCTCTTTTCCCAGTATTTGCATAGATTTAATCTGATGAAGGCAGATCAATCAATTTTTCCTTGCCTTTGTAGTCATGTTACTTTGGTTGACGGGGCAGCCCTGCTAGTGATATTACTTATGTTGCTAGCTGAATTTCATTGTAGGAAGTTCCCCAAGCACCTCTAAAAAGGTGAAGAACTTTACTGACTCCTATCATTTATTTACTTTTTCTTTCCAGGATTGAAAGTTATTTCTAATGGCTTTAAAATGCAAATAGGCCAAGCTACACTGGAAAAAAGATGTGGCCTCATATAATGAGGCTCCTAGAATGATTATTTATTTAATGTTTGCATTAAAGTAGTGCCAAGAAGCGCTAATCAAGAGCAGGACCCCATAGACCTAGGAACTGTACACACACATAGACACAATGCCAGCCTCTCAAAGAGCTTACATTCTAACGAGACAAATGGGGGAGGGGAAATGGACGGACAGAGAAGGGACATGGTATGAGGCAGGTCAGTCGCCAAACTTGGAATAGAACCCACATTCCCAATTCCCAGTCCAGTGCCCTATCATAGAGTCATGGAGTTTAAAGCCAGAGGGGACCACTAGATCATCTACTCTGCTCTCCTGTATATCACAGGCCACCAACACCACCCAGCACCATTGGACCATACTGCCTGTCCCAAGGACTACATCTCTGTCCATGTTATCAATTACCCACCCTTTTTATTCATTTTTATTAGCATCTCTCACACACAGAGTAACTTTTAAAAGTTCAGTGTGAATACTTTAGATATTTTAAAATTAAAAGCCCAGGGGACAAGACCCAGCTCCGCCATTAGTAGACACAAGTTCATTGACACTAGGAGTGAAATCTTGACCCATTTGAAGTCAATGGCAACATTCTTATGACTTCAACAGGGACTGTATTTCACCCCAGGGCTGAATATGTCCTGGAATACATTGTGAAAAACAGACCGCTAGACATCCTCCACCACATGAGCTATAACACCAGGGCAAAGCAAACCAATCTGGTTAAAATGACACTCTGCACAGTTTGATTACTGGATTCACAGAGCACTTCCTCTCAGACTGGGGTAGCTATCGATATCATTGACATATTTTAGCCTTTGAATCACTCAGAATTACAGCTAGGATTTTCAAAGGTACATGCAGGAGTTAGGCACCCCACTCTTTTCAATGTTTTACATGATCCAACTGATTCAGAAGCTCCTAGAAAACAAACCCTCATCCCCCTACGATGCAAGAATATTAGCCATAGATCTCTGCTAAAGAATGACTGATGGCAACTTTCAATAAACTCCACATACAGCATCTATTTTTATTTATTAATATTTTAAAACCTCCTAAATCCATAATCTATTTGGAATACAGCAACCAGCAAGCCATACAATTCTCCCATTATTTGTATCATTCAGCATTACTCATGTATCTTTATTTTAGTCTGGAATGCCCAGATGGTCTCTATGTATCTCAATAACATTGGTTAACATTTGTATCTTTTTTACATGGAAGACATATAAATATATCCCACATGGTATCCCAGCCATCTGGAAAAATACTTAACTAAGTGTATTTTAAATTCTTGTAATTGTCACGTTTTGCGTTTAGAAAACTGTATCAATGTTCTCCTCTTAGTGCTGCATATGGTGTTTTATGGGATGAGGACTGTATGGTAAGCAAAAATACACTTAACTTATTAAATTCATTTCACCATAATCACATAAGTTTCCCCAGTCATTTCCCATCCCCCGTTCATAGTTTTTGCTGTTTGTAAGTTGGAACCGGGTGGGAAATACCCATCTCACATTGAATTCAGTACTGGTTAGAACTAGTGCCAGATATATTTCAAGGGTAGAACTTGTTTCTCATGAAGATTGACTTTCTGCATCCAAATAAATTTATTCTCCTTATTCCATTATTTCTTCAGTAAAACTCTGGAGTCTTGTCACTGTGCAGTTCTTTAATTCCTATTCAGGAGTCCCTCTGGTGTTGCATCCTGTAAGAGTGCTCAAGTTGTCTGTTTCTAAAAACACACAAAATAATATTTGCTGCATTTAATTTGGAGTTTCTTTTTGCTTTACTGCTTTTGGGATGATCCCCTAAAGCCTTTTCCAAAGGGAGGCAGATGATTCTAGAGGTTATTAAAAACAGCAATATCCTCTCTCTGTGACACATTCTGCATGTTAGTAATAAAATGTAGAGCTCTTTATCTCCAGGTCATTGTTTTAAATCTGGTCCAGGTCAGTATTGACTGAAATCATTATCACCTGTCTTCTGCTGGACAGCCTATGTAAAATAATGAATGGGTGATGTTGGTATAGTTCCTAGAAGACAGTTTCTACATTACAAATGTCACCATCACAATTGCACCAATTAACTCATATTGCCAGTCTGAATATGGAAGACAAGAATTGGATTGGCATAGAAACTGAACTGCTCCTCCACAATTAGTGCTTTCATTCCTTCAGGTAAGGGCTGAATCACACTGACTATCTTGGAACTGAGGTCTGAACTTTTCATTTCTGATAACCTCATTTTATCTGCAAGCATATGTTCACTTTAAATTAAAACTAAATGCTTTCTGACCCAGCTCTGAGCTTTCCTACCCTTGAACTCAGAGAAGCACATTGATTCACCTGGAATTCCAATTGACATAGATGCACACAATATAGATTTGTTGATTCAGTAACATTTTTTGATCTCATTCAATTAAGGGGAAGAAAGACCCAGTGATCTTTTGGAGCTGCATCATGTAGAAACTCTTGTTTTCCTCTGGCTGGTGACCACTAGCATATAATAGTGTCTGAATGTAGCTGGGTCAATTCAATTTCAGGATTTGCTTCAGTTTGATTACTGTTCTGTTGTGAAAGCCACATATAGCCTTGGGCATACCTTCTGTGAAACAGTTAGAAAAATCCTGCAGAACACATACCTTTCTGGAGAATATGCTGCCAGGTGCAAAGGGCCCCAGTGATGGTGCTCTATAATAGTCTAACTGTTCTCATGTTTTTTCTTCAGGAGATATTTTGCTGGACAGGTCCCTATTGACAAAGGACATAACAGAAATGGTGACAATGAAATGTCCCTTCAAATCAGCTGCAGAAACCAGAAATGATTGCCCAAGGCTGTTTCTCTTTTATCATTTTGTCATCTTCATTACATTTCAATTTCATGTTTGACAGCAGCTCTGTCCACAGTTTTAGGGCAGCACAGATTCAGAAACTGATGTAAACAGTGGTTATATGATGTAAACATATGATCATATCCCCTATGAAGGTTGGCCCTAGTGACTACTAATATCCTTCTTTTTAGTGACGTGTAATGAGATTATATGGTTAGTTCAAGTGGATAGGGGCTTGTGTGTCTGATACTGGAGATCCCCAGTTCAATCCCTGTAGATGACTATTGTACCCAACTTGTCACATACCGGGAAATAAATAAATCTCCAATAAAATAATTTTTTAAAGTGTGGTTTTGTGTAAAACAATGTGGCTTCTCTGGCAATAATTGACAGTTTAGGCAGCAGTCAAAATTAGGCTCCAAAAAGAACCTCCCCCAAACCTTTGAGTTTCTTATTTCATTTCTGACTTCTCCATTTTAGAACACATACAAAAATAAATCACAAACAAGAAACCATTATCCTCTGTCTTCTTTTGGGTAGTCTGCATGAAACAACAAATAGGTGCTCTTAATATAATTCTTAGGGGTCACTTGTCTGTGTTACAAAAGCCACCATCATCATTTGTACAAAAAAAAAGGAGAACTTGAAATACTTTCAGGCCCTTTCCCTCTTTCTTCTTTCTCTAAATCCCCTTCATATTTTTTGAGAATGATACATTTAGGGGACATTTCTCTCTTTAAACTGCACAGTGAATGTGGACCTCAAATAAACATTCTGGACCTATTCTTCATGTACAGTCCCCACTGATACCACCAACATGAAGATTTTTTTTTTGTTGAGCTTCAAGTTCCATGCCACCCTTCTTGTGGGAAAACACACACTCTCACTTCCCAAATCTCAAGGCACTTTTTGGGAAAATATACTCTGGTCTGGGTTTCAATCCAAGAATCCCCTTCTAATTCTTAGACCTATTTTTTTCAATGCCTGATGTGCAGAATGCCTGATGTACACGTGCAACTCAGGGATTTGCATGTGCACAGGATGTGTGCTTGCCAAGCTTCTCTACGCACATCAGAGATGTTTTGCAAGCATAATTTGTGCATTCACAGAAGGACATGTGCACTTTTGCATGCACACTTTTAAATCTTTGATCCTTATGCTCTGTCCTTTACACATAGCCATAGATTAGCTCGAAATACACACACACACACACACACGCACGATATTATTCTGCTCAAAATGAGATCATCAGGGAATGATCATCTCATTCTGAAGACTACCTAAAAACAGCACTATTAGCTTGCTTGCATGCCAGAGTTTTAATATTCTGCTGGCTCTGTGGTACAGTTTACAAGATTATTTTATTAATCTTTTTTAGAATCACTCCTTACCTCAGGCTTAATGAGCTTATTCAAGTTCATGATGACAAATCATCCTCCATGTGCAAGCAGTAAGTAAAGTGAAACTTGCTTGACTTTTAGAGGATTGCTCTGAAAGAGAACTTCTGGTGTTTTTAGTATTGAATCTCCACCATTGTTACCCAGTTCCTTCATTTCCACTTGCTCTTCTTTGATATTTCACTCAAACAGTTATGATTGAGGTTTAAGGCTTTTCCTGAAGATAACTGACCATCTGAGAAGACTTGATAGCCCAAGGAATAGACAGGGTCAATCAGCTCCTCCCATCCCATCATAAGTCCCGAGGAAATTGCCACTGCTGTATTATAAGATGGAAAAAATACACATATTTTATTATTTATGGATGATGCAGTTTCCAAATACTATGTGCCAGGCATTTTAGAGGAATGAATGCCCTATCCATTAGCAAGTCAAATTTATTGAATAAGCTCTTCACATGTTATTCAATATTTGTAGCAAGAGTAGCTGATTTTCAATTGTTTGTGTCTTTAAAGTTTCATTTTTCCTGTGCTTCACAACATCTACTTCAATTAAACTGTTCCACCATCCTATTTCCCCCCGCACCACCACCACTCTAAGTATTTTTCACATAAAAACATGCACACAAAAGTCTGCTTGTTCTTTTTTTTTCAGAGAGCATTACATTTTCGAGTATAAAACAACAAATGATGATTTAACTGAATCTGCCTTTTTCCAATGAGACACCTACACTTGTTTTTCTCTTATCTGTCAGTGTCTCATGCGATTCTAAAGAATCAAAAGTGCTTTTATGAAATGTTTGAAGGTAAAATGAAATTGTATAGGAGCATAAAAATTGAAGCTTTCTAGTACATTTAAGAAAGGGAGTAGCTAGCTGTGTCTCTGAAAAACAGCTCAAATGTGCACTATTGTATTATGTAGGAAAATATGCTTCTATTTTCTTAAGGGTCATGGCATAGAAAATATTAAATACATTTCAGGTATTCATCAGGTACATCGATGCCTGTCTGAATTTCTTTCCTTACCATGCAGCACTGAGCCAAGGTTAGGACATTATGTAGGCTTGTAGTGGGGCAGTCACCCCGCTCCAGCCCTAAAAGGGTTAAAAGCCAGTTCTTGGAGAGAGCTGGGGTGGAGAGCCAATAGGAAAAGGCTGGGAGGCAGCCAATCAGGGGCAGGTTGGGCCCTATAAAAGAGCTGCTGGTCCAGCAGGTAAATGGTTTCTCTCTAGCTTTGGAGAGAGATGGAGCTAGCTGCCTGAGGAGCAAGGGTACCTGAAGCTGAGAAGTGCTGGGGAAGGGAAAAGGGAGCTGGGGAGCTCCAGCCTGGCAACTCCCCAGGCTGAGGCCTTTGTTTAAGGGCTAAGGAGGTACTGGGGCTGCAGAGGTGTAGCCTGGGGATAGATAGAGGCAGATGGTCCAACCCCCTTTCCAGCATAATATTTTAATTATGACCATCACAGACTGCAGTTTGCCCCAGGGAAAGGGGGCTAGATGATGACTGGCAGTAGCCACTGAGGCAAGGTGGGCTTAGAGGGTTGGGGTCTTCCCTGGGAGGGGAGACCCAGAGTGTGGGGGTACTGTGGTGGGCAGAACCCCTAGGTAAGGGGCACTGAGGTCTGGGAGGGACATGGGGGCCTGAGGCAGGAGAGACACCAGCCAGCAGGAGGTGCTGTGGCAGTGGGTGCTTGATCTGCTACAAGGCTATTTTCAGTGATGCAGTGTCTGTTACCTTGAGATACCAGCACCTATTATGGACAATGCTTTAAAATTAGTTGTGAATGCTCTTTTTGTCTCTCTTCAGCTTCAAATTTAGTTAATTCTAGTTGATGTTGGATATTGTTTTTTGCCATCCTAGCTCCTGCTTACCTGAGAGCTAAAAAGAAAAGAAAAACCAGCTTGTGAATTTCCTTGCTGCTGTAACTTAACTCCTCTGCCCTGAGGCAGAGAAAAAAACTTCAGCTGCTCTCAGCTAAAAAACCTGCTTCCAAGCAGCCAAAAGGGGGGGAAAAAGTCCTTTTAAAATCCTACTGTGCTTTTGGTTCAAAATGATCTCTGGTTCAAAATAATCCTACCGCTCTGCCACCATGTTAGGGTTCCCTCCCCACTCTGAACTCTATGGTACAGATGTGGGGACCTGCATGAAAGACCCTCTAAGCTTATTTCTGCCAGCTTAGGGTAAAACTTCCCCAAGGCACAAACTCTTTGTCCTTGGAGGGTACGCTGTCACCACCAAGTGATTTAACAAAGAATCAGGGAAAGGACCACTTGGAGTTCCTATTCCCCCAAAATATCCCCCCAAGCCCTTACACCCCCTTTCCTGGGGAGGCTTGAGAATAATATCCTAACCAGTTGGTTACAAAGTGATCAGAGACCCAAACCCCTGTGTCTTAGGACCATAGAGAAATCAGTCAGGCTCTTAAAAGAAACAGAACTTTATTAGAAAGAAAAAAGGTAAAAAGCACCTCTGTAAAATTAGAAGGAGAGCGAATTAGAAGGGCAATCAGATTTAAAACACAGAGGATTTCCCTCTGGGCAAAAACTTTAAAGTTAAGAAGGAAAACCAGGAATACACCTTCCTCTCAGCACAGAGAAAATCACAAGCCAAAACAAGAGTAAACTAATGCATTTCCTTGTTAGTACTTACTAATTCTAATGGACTTGGATTTCTTGCTTTCTTGACCTATCTCCGGCAAGCACACAACAGACAAAAGCCTTTCCTCCCTATATTTGAAAGTATCTTGCCCCCTTATTGGTCCTTTTGGTCAGGTGCCAGCCAGGTTACCTGAGCTTCTTAACCCTTTACAGGTAAAAGGATATTGTGCTTCTGGCCAGGAGGGATTTATAGTACTGTATACAGGAAGGTTGTTACCCTTCCCTTTATATTTATGACCACATACATAGAATAATTTCCATTAACTTTAATGAGTTCTGTATATAAATCCCAGTGCACTGATGTAAGAAGAGACTGCTAATGGAGGGTGGGGTTTTTTTTAAAATACAATATATTGTACATGGAGTAAACTTTTGGATCTGCTTTCAACAGGAATGCAAGCTTCATTTGGAGCTGCCCACTGAAATTACTGTGACCGTGCATTATGGCAGTTTTCAAGCAAGGTGGTGGGGCAACATATTCAGTGTCACTTGAGATGACAAAGGAAAGTGAATGGGGAGCAAGGTGCCTAACTGCCATTTCATTCTTTAAAAATTTCCCCTAAGTACCTAAATTGAAACCTCTTATATTGGTACTTAGGCATCTAAATAGATGGCCTCATTTTCAGGAATCCTGAGAATTGAGGTCAATGGGAGCACCTGAAGGCTCAGTACTTTTGAAAATAAAGACATACGTAGGTGCTGAAATATTATAACTGGTGCATAAATATTGTGATTGAAAATGCAGCTTCCACAAAACTGAAGTTTTCCAAACAGAAAAGTTTCCCAATCTTTCTCTTTAGAAAATCTAAATGAAATATTTTGTTTTGGGTCAATTTGACATTCACCTGTCTGCCTGAGCTGTTGCAGTGCCTCAGACACACTGGAGTTTGCGTAATTCGTGCCTCTATTCTCTTCTTTAGGCAGCATTCCTTGAGTGGACTACATCTCCTGCTGCATCAGTTTCCACTCAGATTGAACCACCACAGTGCATCTTGGGAGTCCCATAACCATAATGCATCATGGAAGATGCAGGCCAGCCGAGGAATCCAGCCCATGGCATGAAGCACTTGAACCATAACTGCCGTGAGGCACTACAGTGACTCAGGCAGATGAAATTCAATATCTTTTTGCCTCTTAATTCCTTCTGGCAGGCAAGACAGGGACCAACACTACCTTCCCTTAACTCTTCAGATAATTATGAAGTGAGGATGTGGCCACACAAAAGTAGAGTTAAGGAGGGACAGGGGCTTTCTGTCTCGGGGAGAGGAAGCCAGGTATGTACCAGATTCCCCATGCCCAGTGTTATAGCCACTGGGTTTGGGAGGAGCTGGAATATAGCCAGACCAGCCACCAGTAATCTGTGCCCTCCCACTCTCTTCTGCCTGCAGCTACCAATGTCATTGTGGCTTATTGCTGCAGAGGACCTTCCCCTGGTCTTACATCATGGAAATCTAACACAAGCTGCATATTCCTGGCTAGCTGCTCTGCCTCAGCCCAGGCCACTCAAGGGTGAAGGAATTTTTCATTTTTAAGAATTAGACTAGTATTGGTAACTAACTAACCGTGAGGCACGCAATTTAACAAAGGGAGGATCAGGGTTAAAGTGGAAAAAAAGTATGTTTATCCCTGGGCTCTTTTCCCTGGATCTCTGCTTAGAAGTCTGGTCACAGCACAAGAATAAGATCTAGGAGGGACTGAGGATCAAATCTGGTTTAAGTCACAACGCACTGTCTGACCACAGGCAAGTCCCTGGATAGCCCTTTGTCAACTCAGCTAGAAAATTAGGTAAAAGCAGAGCGGTGCTGGAAAACCTATGTTGTATCTGAACTACAGTTTAGGTAAATGCATTTTTAAAAAGAAAATCCACTTTATTATATCAGGAAGGATCTCTGTTTCAAAATAGCCAGTTATGATCACATTGCACAGACTGCCATGGAAATTAGTGGGGTTTTGCATACTTTCAGAACTGCACAAATCCCCCATAATGTGGAACGTTGCATTGTACCTAAGAACAAATGTTACCATGTAGGGAGGCAACATGCAGCGGTAGGTACAGCTGGATGCAATTCCCTCTTCTATCACTGAATTGCAGGGGGGGGGGAAATCACTTAATCTCACACTGCCTCAGTTTCTCCCTCTGTAAAATGGAGATTATAATACTTACCCACCCTTGCGCAGTGCTCATGAGAGAGAAAACGTTATTAGTTTGTAAATTAATGTGCTTAAATAATCTATCCATTACAGAACTAGCAAGAGACATTTCACACTAAGGATGAATAGTGAAATTCTCGTTGTCTGTGTAAATGCCATGTGTCACACCCCTGGGAGAGCTCCCTTTAGCTGGATACTCGCCAGGATGCTGTCTTTGGGTCCCACCCCATTAGACTGACATGCTCTTAACCTGCCCTTGATCTGAATAGGCTGCAGCACTGTCTCTTTCCTTGGCACCTTTCCTGGCACAGGCTAGCTGTCTGTTACCTGAAATTAGACCTTACAGCCCACCTGCCCCAGCACCAGTGCTGATTGCCCAGTAGCTTAAACACACCCTTGTGGATGCTCTGGGTTTCCAGTTTGCTTCTGCAGAGACAAGTTATGGTGGAAACAACAGACCCACAGGCTTTGCAGAGGGTTCCAAAAACCAATTATTCTTTATTTTGGTTAGCATTACAAATATATAGTGCTAGGCAAAACAATAAGCCATCTATATGCAATTCTCTGCCTCAGTTTTCTCACCATGCTTATGTTCTTTGGGCTTAGGTCAGAGTCTATTAAGGAGACTAAAATCCTGCATTTGGCTTCTCCCCTGAATCATGCGGAGTATCTCTCTTCTCTGCAGCCAGTTTCCTTCTACCTAGGCTAGTTCTGCATTTAAGAAGGATCCCTCTGTTCCTCTTTCTTTTGCTCAAGCTTTCTTTGTCTCTGTGAGTCCCTCTGTGTTTCCTCTGAGTCTCTCAGCCTCAGTGGTTTTTAAGACTCAGCATTAACACCTGGCCTCTTTGTTTTCCTGTTTGGGGATTTTCCACTCTCCAAACCAGCCCCCGGAAGAGAAAACCGGTTTCACCTAGTACGTGGCCATCCCATTGTCCAAGGTGTTCCCATTTGAATGGAAGCCTTCAAGGTTTAATGATCTTCCATTGTCTCTTGTTTGGGAGATGCATAACACAGCCCTGACAATAAATTGTAGATTCCACATACAGTGAGACATTCAGTGATACCCCAATTTAATAAAACCAACCAGAACCTATTAGTTGTACATAGACAGCTTCCCCATGCTGTCCCACCATGTAAACAGGCTTTTCATAGTGGGAGAAAACTAGACTAAAATCCTCCCCTACAATTTAGACCCTATGCAGGAGCACCCATGCTATTGATCTGTAGCTGCTGCTTAAGTCTGAGCACTGTAGTAGCATCTGTAGTCTGCTGTATGCCCATTTCATTCCCCAGTGCTGTATTTGTGACTAGTGGATTGATACAATCCACGCAACCCACTGGCCATGCTCCATCCTTGCCCCATCTCTCCTGCAATCCCTTTACTGTAGCATCTGAGTGTCTTATGTGTAAAATCAATAGTAATAGTGAAGTCTTTTGTGGGCTTCATAGAGCTGCTGGCTCTTTTCACTTTTTTTAGGGAGAATAATTTGATTTGAGGGGGTGTTTTTTTTTAAAAAGGAAAAAGCAACAGAAAAAACAAACAAATATGATGTGGACTGGTGGGACCCACACCTACCACAAAGGCATCACTGTTCACATGGGTCCCAGCACTCCACCTTACACTGTCCATATACACTTTCTTAATCTTCAATGTCTCCAACCTTATTGGTGTATTAGTGGCTAGGGAAGGGAATGATGCATACCCTGCATGCTTTGTGGAGTAATAGCCTTTGCCATAGATCTGCAGAGTTCCAGAGAGGTTCAGATCATACTAGTTCTCAATCAGAAGCAAAATATAGGCTAATTGAATCATAACAGTGAGGCCATGTGTCAAGGTTCCTTCCCCACTCTGAACTCTAGGGTACAGATGTGGGGACCTGCATGAAAACCTCCTAAACTTACTTTCACCAGGTTAGGTTAAAACTTCGCCAAGGTACAAAAAGAAAAGGAGTACTTGTGGCACCTTAGAGACTAACCAATTTATTTGAGCATAAGCTTTCGTGAGCTACAGCTCACTTCATCGGATGCATACTGTGGAAAGTACAGAAGATGTTTTATCCTTTGCCCATGGATCCGCTGCCACCACCAAACTTTAACTGGGTTTACTGGGAAACGTAGTTTGGACACGTCTTTCCCCCCAAAATCCTCCCAACCCTTGCACCCCACTTCCTGGGGAAGGTTTGGTAAAAATCCTCACCAATTAGCATAGGTGACCAGAGACCCAAACCCTTGGATCTTAGAACAATGAAAAAACATTCAGTTTTCTTACAAGAAGACTTTTAATAGAAGTAAAGGAATCACCTCTGTAAAATCAGGATGGTAGATACCTTACAGGGTAATTAGATTCAAAACATAGAGAATCCCTGTAGGCAAAACCTTAAGTTACAAAAAAGACACACAGACAGGAATAGTCATTCTATTCAGCACAGTTCTTTTCTCAGCCATTTAAAGAAATCATAATCTAACACATACCTAGCTAGATTACTTACTAAAGTTCTAAGACTCCATTCCTGTTCTATCCCTGGCAAAAGCAGCATACGGACAGACACAGACCCTTTGTTTCTCTCCCTCCTCCCAGCTTTTGAAAGTATCTTGTCTCCTCATTGGTCATTTTGGTCAGGTGCCAGCGAGGTTACCTTTAGCTTCGTAACCCTTTACAGGTGAGAGGATTTTTCCTCTGGCCAGGAGGGATTTTAAAGGGGTTTACCCTTCCCTTTATATTTATGACACCATGGGTTAAACAAGAGCTGGCAGGAGCCATCCCTTACATGGTACGTATTTGCCCTTTAATAAGATGCTCAGCTCAACTTTACTCACTCAATATTTATTATTATTTAACATGCCTTGAAATTAGAACTGCAAGCTCTTTGATAAATGGATTGCCAGGTGTCTAATTTCACTTCAACATTTATAGCAGCAAAGTAGTCACTGCAGCTTCTTACAGTAATAACCAATAACTCAGAGCAGCAAGGACCCCAAATTTGAATCTGTTCCAAATGTTTCAGATTTGCTCACGGCATGCCTTAACTGAAGTCATTTCAACTACAGTTCCCATCACGTTATTGTAATTGATGTGCCTGCGGGCCTGTGTGAGCAGTTGGAGGGCACAATATGGACTTGAATGTTCTAATCCATCACTCTTTTGTCAGATTAGTGGATGAGACTTTGTGAGGCCACTCCTACGGATAATAACTTTTCTAATGACTGTTCAGTGTATGTTGGGCACGGTGGCGCATGCCTTGAATCCCCGCTGCTTGGGAGGCTGAGGTTGGTGGCTTGCTCAGGGGTTCTGAGCTGTGGTATGCTATGCTGATTGGGTGTCCGGTGCCACTGACAGCCTGGCCAGCTGGTGGCTAAAAGACTGTCTAGAACAACACAACTGATGTGTTGGGATCGGCACTCTCTCTGTGAGGGCTGATGGACTGATCGATCAAGTTGATTAACCCATCCACTATAAGGTGGCAATTGTGGAGTTTAAGATGGAGAATTAATATCCCCTGGGGCACAACTGCAATGGATTTGGCCCAAGTGGTGAAAGTCATAAATGCCTGCGGTGGAAGGAATGATATTATCCATTGTATGTATGTGGGTGAAAACATAATCATTGTTGTGCAAAGAGCCTGTTGAAAGCCTTCCACACGACCTAAGCGCATCTCTGGAAGACCTTGCATGGGCCTTCCTCACCCTGTGTAAATGTCCTTTCTCAAATTACTATATCATGCAGACTAAAACAATAACTTAAATGGCTATGCATTCAACTATATGATCACTAAAACTTTATTTGCGCTGCTCCTATATCTGAACTATTCATGTATTTTTTTCTTAAAAGGCTAAAAGAGGTCAGGGGCTACAAGGTAAGCGATCTAGAAGATTTGGGGTAACTGCAGAATTTTTGCAGTCCGGGCCTATGGTGAATCAGTTTAATTTGTTTCAACAGAGGAGGAAAAGAGAATATAGGTACCAACTCTATCTCTCTCTGTATTGCCTTAAAGACCAGTGAATGGAATCAACTGTTTGGAGGTGTGCTGTTTATTGCATGTTCCCATCAGGAGGGTTAGAGGATAATAATGACAAACTACAAAGGTCTTGACCCAAAGCCCATTGAAGTCAGTGGGAATATTTCCACTAACTTTAGTGGCCTTTGGATCAGACCCAAAGAGAGGAAAAGGGAGCAGGGATGGGGGAATTGTATGAAGAGATGTTGGATTTCTCATCTCAAATGCCCAGGAGGCCCCAAAGGCAGAAATAAAAAAAAATAAAACCCATAGATCATTTATTATTGTTACTTATCGTTATGAGATAGTTGTATGCACTTTGTTTTAAAATTATAGTGCAATAATCTGCTTTAGTGATCAGAAGAAGCATGGCAAATTAAAAAAAAATACTAACAAAGGGAAGTTAGAAATTGTCCCATTCTCAGCCAAAATAACCATTTTTAGTCTTATTAGGTATTATATTATAAATATTATAGAACACTGCTGCTGTGATTTCATTGCATGGTGATGAACATTAAAAAACATTTTTTTTTCAGCAGAGAAAAAGGGCTTTAAAGTTAACTGTCATAATGTTCACATCATTACCAAGAGGAATTTTTCATCAATCACAAGAAAACTGAGCTATTCACTGAGAAAGAAGATGGAGCCAGGAGCAAATTGTCATATTAGGAAGAGGTTACAAAAGTGAGCTAAATCGATCTAACAATTACATTTGTGATCAAAGTGAGAAAAATATAATGAGGCATGTTTGGTTTTGCAAGTTGGATTTACTTGAAGTAGCAGGAATTGGGCTCAATTCTCAATTGCATAATGGCTAAGGAATGTGTGTATGGGCAAAGGTGGGTCTAAGTCACGTCTATGCTTCTGTTCATATTGGGGCTGCGTAGGTGCCAGCACAAGTTAGCCCGAACATCTTGAACTGGTCTCCTAAGTACCATTGTGCTGGTGAGGATCACTGAGATGCAGTACACTCCACCCTGGCCTCACTCCAACCCAGCAGTCCCTGTCAGACCTCCAACACAGTCCCCAACATCCTGCATCACACGAGTTCATCCTGTTGCGAATTTCTGCTAAGAGTCTCTAACACTTGTCTGTAATGCTGTACAGTTCCAAAGGCCTGGTGAAAGCCACACAGAGTGGCTCTTCTTAAGCCTGGAAGGAAAATGGATGACCTGAAGAATTATCACCCAATTGCTCTAATCAGCGTTGCTTTTAAGCTGCTTGAGAGACCTACTGTTATCTCAGCACCAGGCAGGGATCTGACAGGGCCACAGTGCTGAGGGTCAAGTGATTAGACTGAGGATGACTTTGAGGCAGGACAGAAGGTCGGCACTGGTTTTTTTGGTTTGGTTTGGTTTGGTTTGGTTTTTTTGACCTTTCATCAGCATATGACACAGTTTGTCAGCATGGACTAGTCCTAAAATTATACTCCATGGTCCCAGACAAGAAACATTTAGCATTTTTTATGCTGATGCTGTTCTGTTAGAAATCAATCATCAAATGTGGAGATGGTTCAAGTCTCCCATGTCATATGAACAACACATTTCCCCAGGGATCTGCACTCGCTCCAGAGCTCTTTAAAATATATACAGTTAACCTGCCACTCAGCTCAGCAACTAAGTTCGTGTATGCTGATGTGATCTGCTTGGCTATAGCCAGAAGGTGCTTTAAGGAGCTGACATCCCACCAGTCATCTGACCTTGCCTAAGTACATTCTGAAGTGTTGATTTAAACTAAACTCACTAAAGACAATGTGATCTTGTTTCCACCTCACCAGCTGGTTAACTCTATGACAGCTGCAGGTCCTTCTGAAGAGCCAGAACAATCATGTTGGAACTGTTGCCCTACTTATTTGGGAATGGAGCTTGACCACTCTCTGTCCTTTCGACAACACATCAAGAAGACTTGCTAAAATCCAGTCAAGAATTGCACTCCTCTACAGCCTTGTTGGCAACTTATGGGGTGCTAGTGCTGCAACCCTATGGACATCTATCAATGCCCTAATTATTGCATTTGCCAAATACAGTTTGGCAGCATGGGGCTTAATTTGACACTGTGACAAGTTGGACTCACTGATCATCTCTGCTTTTTGTGTCATTACTGGCCAACTCCAGTCTCCAACCTTCTGGTCCTGGCTGGCATTGGTTCCCTGGCCATTAGGAATGAAGGCAGTACCCTGGCTGCATTACTTGGCACAGCCAACTATCAAGACCGCTTATTTCACAATTTCATATCGAAGCCACATCAAAAAGTCAAGACACACCTTTTCTGAAATTGTTGAACCTCTGAGACAGTACATCAGACATGACCTTTCTAAGGAACAGCAGCAAAGTGGGACTATCTTTTGGATTGATGGTACATTTCTTGTCAGATAGACAATTCAGATCTGTTCCCCTCGTCTTTCCAGATCAGCTCTCACATGCCCTTCAGAACAACCATATGAACTGAAAGCTCATTCATTCACAGGAACAGGATACATTGTGGTCACAGGCCACATAACTTTACTACTGAGGCTTCTCAAGGTCCCCATTCTGTCCCTGTGGAGCTCAAGAACAAACAACATGTCATCTGATTATGGACTGCTTTCTTTATCAACTTGATGGCGGACGGATGCTATTGATGTCTCCTGATGATGCTGCCATGTTAGGATGGCTACATCACTTACACAACAACTAATTCACTGTTTGTGCTACCACAAGCTATATGCCAGAAGACTTTATGCACTGAGGTTGGGGTGGAACAAAGAGGCCCGTGTAGAACCATTTTACCAATCTTCTGCCAGGCAAGCAATTCTCACCAAAGGTGGAATCCTCATTAACCTTTGGGTTCACTTTACACTGCTTCAGAGGCACAATATGGACTTAATGTAGGGCAGGATTTGTCCTTCTGAGTAAAAATTCCCTACTGTAGTCTCAAGAATATTTCAAGAAACACTCACAAGACAACAGATATTCCATTTTATACCCATGTTGCATCTTGTCAACTTTGCAAAATATAGTTCCTTATATTTAAATGTATAGGCAGCTCTCCATAATGATGTATGGACATATTCTGCCTCCATGTATGCTGTGTGTCTCTTGCTGGAATGTATCATGGAAGGCAGAGAAGGAGAGAATTTGGTGGTCTGTACAATCTTCTGAATGTTAAACTGAGCCACCACTGATGGATATTTAACCAGAGTAAGGACTTCTGAAGCTCCCCCATCACCGGTATCATAAGATTGTGTGATATATATATATTAAATATGAAAACTAGATATATGGAAAGTCCCCTATTTAAAGTTCACACTGAGTGGAATTCTCTGGAGCAAAATGACAATTTATACTTTAAGCGGTGGTGTTGTAGCCATGTCAGTCCCAGGATGCTAGAGAGACAAGGCGGGTGAGATAATTTCTTTTATTGGACCAGCTTCTGTTGGTGAGAAAGAAAAGCTCAAAAGCTTATCTCCTGCACCAACAGAAGTTGGTCCAATAAAATATACTACCTCGCCCACCTTGTCTCTCTAACTTATACTTTGTCATTTAAATGTTCCTTTTATTTATGGTGCAAGCACTGGGCTAAAATTGGGCTTCATCAATCATAATCATAGGAAGTATGGCTGGCATCCATTGTGAAACATAGAGTTGATTGAAGGTCTTGATTAAAAACGCGTGTGTCTTTTAGGAAAGTAACAGCTACATTTGCAAATCACTTTGTTGACTCAAGGCACTTGTCTAAATGCTTTTCCACTGTGGCCACAGAAGGTCCAAAATGCAGCAGAACCATGAGTGTAGCAGTGAGCTGCAGGGGCAGATTTCAAAGTGTCTAAAACATTTATGACCATGAGTCCCATTAACTTTCTGTGGGACTTTTGCTCTTAAATTCCTTACAACCCTTTGGAAAACCTCCCCTGTAGAAGCTACCCATGAGTATTGAGCTGTTCCCTGGAACTGTGCATCAACTGTCTCCATGGGAATAAGAGGACCTTTGCGGATCCAGTGGCTACAAAGTCTACATGGCTGGGAGTATGGGACCCTACTAGCTATAGCCTCTTTTTGTCCAGCTGCTCTTTCTCCAGGCTAGTGTTGTTTATAGGTATGGTACTAGTGCCTTGAAGCTCCATTGTGCTAGACACTGTACAAACACAGACTGAGACACTCCCTGCCCCTAAAAGCTTACAGTTTAAATACCTAAGACCAACAAAAGGTGGGAGAAAGGATGTATTTGGCCCATTTTATAGCTGGAGCACAGAGGTAGGCAGAGATTAAGTGATTTGCCTGTAGTCACAGAGCAATACAATAGCACATCCAGAGTCGACATTTCTGGAGTCCCAGTCCAGTGCCTTGCCCATAAAACCACATTCCTTTTGGGAGCTTAGCACAAAGGATTTCACCCACTCCAAACCCTGTATTGTTTCTTTGCATATACCTGGTGCAGATCATTAAATGCACATACCTGGTAAATTCCTGCAGATCATTAAAGGCAACAGTTATGAACTGTGAATGGATAAGTGAAGACGTTTACTAAGAAACAAACATTTCATTTATGTTTAAAAAAAACCCTACACTGTAGTCCTATATAATTTGACAACTAAAATATGCATCTGAGTATCTGAATGATAAATTGTCATTCCTTGTAATCACATATTGAACGACAAACCTTATTTTCAATTAATCTGCACATTATATTTCAACAGAACCTGTAGGTCATTAGTGAAGTGACATGCTGTGGGGGTGGGGGAAATCAAATGACAATGATACCTGACATTAATGAAATGCCAGAATTTCTGATGGAAGCATCAAAATTAATCTGAAAATCTTACACCAGTTTTAGTCATTTTCCTAAGAGACTGAAAATACAAGAGGCAGTCTGATGACATTTTGATTATCATCTCAACTGGCAAAGACCTTTCAGAACTTCCCTTCTCCTCTCACACAATTAAAACCTGCTGTCACCTTGATCTTTATTACATTTCTCTAGGTCCTGCCTGGTCTGTTAAGTTCCTCATGTTATTGATCCTTCCTCAAGACAGGGTGTTTTGAGCAAACCGCTATTTTACATGTCAATGTTGCTAAGAGGGGCAAATGGCTGTTTCATTTCATATATAAGGAAGATGAGAAAAATATACAGGAATCAGCCGAAATCAGCACTATGTGATTTATCAAGTCACTCACTGTTGCTTGAACAAGAGCAGCATAAGGAGCCAAAGCCCTGACTCAGCAAGAGACTTAAGCATGTGCCTAACTTTAAAACACATGAGTTTAGTCCAATTGACTCAAGTGGGGCCACTCAAGTACTTAAAATTAGGCATGTGCTCAAGTCATTTGTGGCATCAGGGCTTAAGTACCGATGTTGGCTTGGGAAGTGTCTCTGACTTTCTCTATGCTTGGGAACTACACAACCTCTTTATTTAGATTTAGTCTACAGTAAGAATATGAGGGCATGTCTGCACAGCAAAACACCCTCCAGCAGCAGCGAGTCTCAGAGCCTGGGATAACTGACTCGGGCTTGCGGGGTTAAAAATAGCAATGTAGATGTTCAGGCTCAGGCTGGAGCCGGACTCTGAGACATAACGAGGGGGGAGGTTTTCAGAGCCCAGGCTACAGCTCCAGCAGAAAAACCTACATTGCTATTTTTAGCTGCATAGCACGAGGCACTTGAGCCTGAGTCAGTTGACCCATGGGCCGTATAGACTCATAGACTATAGACTTTGAGGCCAGAATGGACCATCTATCCTAAGAGTGCCCATCCAAAGCTCTGGGTGCCCTTAGCAACCATTTAAAATACAGTCATAAGTAAAAAGGCCTATCAATTACCCCACCTGGCTACACCATAGATAGAACAAAAGTTAATTGAACCCCTGCCACAGGGTCCAAGCCCCCACCCCCAACTGCTACCAATGGTTTGTCTCCACTTTCCAGTGGATCGATGCATGGCGATCGATCCACCAGGGGTCGATTTAGCGGGTCTAGTGAAGATCACCTAAATCGACTGCCAGTCGCTCTCCTGTGACTCCCGTACTGCACCGGAACAAGAAGCATAAGGTAAGTCTAGGTTCACCGGGGGAAGGAGACCAAAGCCCTGAGGTAAGTGGGAAAGCGGGATACCGGGAGGAAACACAGGCAGGAACGTCTGTGAGGGTAGGGCTCCTGCCTCATACTGAGAATGAGGGGCGATCAGCAGGTTATCTCAAGTGCTTATATACGAATGCACAAAGCCTTGGAAACAAGCAGGGAGAACTGGAGGTCCTGGTGATGTCAAGGAATTATGACGTGATTGGAATAACAGAGACTTGGTGGGATAACTCACATGACTGGAGTACTGTCATGGATGGTTATAAACTGTTCAGGAAGGACAGGCAGGGCAGAAAAGGTGGGGGAGTAGCACTGTATGTAAGGGAGCAGTATGACTGCTCAGAGCTCCAGTATGAAACTGCAGAAAAACCTGAGTGTCTCTGGATTAGGTTTAGAAGTGTGAGCAACAAGAGTGATGTAGTGGTGGGAGTCTGCTATAGACCACCGGACCAGGGGGATGAGGTGGATGAGGCTTTCTTCCAGCAACTCGCAGAAGCTACTAGATCGCACGCCCTGGTTCTCATGGGTGACTTTAATTTTCCTGATATCTGCTGGGAGAGCAATATAGCGGTGCATAGACAATCCAGGAAGTTTTTGGAAAGCGTAGGGGACAATTTCCTGGTGCAAGTGCTAGAGGAGCCAACTAAGGGGGGAGCTTTTCTTGACCTGCTGCTCACAAACCGGGAAGAATTAGTGGGGGAAGCAAAAGTGGATGGGAATCTGGGGGGCAGTGACCATGAGTTGGTCGAGTTCAGGATCCTGACGCAGGGAAGAAAGGTTCGCACCAGGATACGGACCCTGGACTTCAGGAAAGCAGACTTCGACTCCCTCAGGGAACGGATGGGTAGGATCCCCTGGGGGACTAACATGAAGGGGAAAGGAGTCCAGGAGAGCTGGCTGTATTTCAAGGAATCCCTGTTGAGGTTACAGGGACAAACCATCCCGATGTGTTGAAAGAATAGTAAATATGGTAGGCGACCAGCTTGGCTTAACGGTGAAATCCTAGCGGATCTTAAACATAAAAAAGAAGCTTACAAGAAGTGGAAGGTTGGACATATGACCAGGGATGAGTATAAAAATATTGCTCGGGCATGTAGGAATGAAATCAGGAGGGCCAAATCGCACCTGGAGATGCAGCTAGCAAGAGATGTCAAGAGTAATAAGAAGGGTTTCTTCAGGTATGTTGGCAACAAGAAGAAAGCCAAGGAAAGTGTGGGCCCCTTACTGAATGAGGGAGGCAACCTAGTGACAGAGGATGTGGAAAAAGCTAATGTACTCAACGCTTTTTTTGCCTCTGTCTTCACGAACAAGGTCAGCTCCCAGACTGCTGCGCTGGGCATCACAACATGGGGAGTAGATGGCCAGCCCTCAGTGGAGAAAGAGGTGGTTAGGGACTATTTAGAAAAGCTGGATGTGCACAAGTCCATGGGGCCGGATGAGTTGCATCCGAGAGTGCTAAAGGAATTGGCAGATGTGATTGCAGAGCCATTGGCCATTATCTTTGAAAACTCGTGGCGAACTGGGGAAGTCCCAGATGACTGGAAAAAGGCTAATGTAGTGCCAATCTTTAAAAAAGGGAAGAAGGAGGATCCTGGGAACTACAGGCCAGTCAGCCTCACCTCAGTCCCCGGAAAAATCATGGAGCAGGTCCTCAAGGAATCAATCCTGAAGCACTTACACGAGAGGAAAGTGATCAGGAACAGTCAGCATGGATTCACCAAGGGTAGGTCATGCCTGACTAATCTAATCGCCTTCTGTGATGAGATTACTGATTCTGTGGATGAAGGGAAAGCAGTGGATGTATTGTTTCTTAACTTTAGCAAAGCTTTTGACATGGTCTCCCACAGTATTCTTGTCAGCAAGTTAAAGAAGTATGGGCTGGATGAATGCACTATAAGGTGGGTAGAAAGTTGGCTAGATTGTCGGGCTCAACGGGTAGTGATCAATGGCTCCATGTTTAGTTGGCAGCTGGTGTCAAGTGGAGTGCCCCAGGGGTCGGTCCTGGGGCCGGTTTTGTTCAATATCTTCATAAATGATCTGGAGGATGGTGTGGATTGCACTCTCAGCAAATTTGCGGATGATACTAAACTGGGAGGAGTGGTAGATACGCTGGAGGGCAGGGATAGGATACAGAGGGACCTAGACAAATTGGAGGATTGGGCCAAAAGAAACCTGATGAGGTTCAATAAGGATAAGTGCAGGGTCCTGCACTTAGGACGTAAGAACCCAATGCACCGCTACAGACTAGGGACCGAATAGTTAGGCAGCAGTTCTGCGGAAAAGGACCTAGGGGTGACAGTGGACGAGAAGCTGGATATGAGTCAGCAGTGTGCCCTTGTTGCCAAGAAGGCCAATGGCATTTTGGGATGTATAAGTAGGGGCATTGCCAGCAGATCGAGGGACGTGATCGTTCCCCTCTATTCGACATTGGTGAGGCCTCATCTGGAATACTGTGTCCAGTTTTGGGCCCCACACTACAAGAAGGATGTGGATAAATTGGAGAGAGTCCAGCGAAGGGCAACAAAAATGATTAAGGGTCTGGAACACATGACTTATGAGGAGAGGCTGAGGGAACTGGGAATGTTTAGTCTACGGAAGAGAAGAATGAGGGGGGATTTGATAGCTGCTTTCAACTACCTGAGAGGTGGTTCCAGAGAGGATGGTTCTAGACTATTCTCAGTGGTAGAAGAGGACAGGACAAGGAGTAATGGTCTCAAGTTGCAGTGGGGGAGGTTTAGGTTGGATATTAGGAAAAACTTTTTCACTAGGAGGGTGGTGAAACACTGGAATGTGTTACCTAGGGAGGTGGTAGAATCTCCTTCCTTGGAAGTTTTTAAGGTCAGGCTTGACAAAGCCCTGGCTGGGATGATTTGATTGGGGATTGGTCCTGCTTTGAGCAGGGGGTTGGACTAGATGACCTCCTGAGTTCCCTTCCAACCCTGATATTCTATGATTCTAAGTCAACGGGAGAGTTTCTCCCGTCGATGCAGCGTGGTGTAGATGCTGCAAAAGTCGACCTAAGCCACGTCGACTCCAGCTACATTATTCACGTAGCTGGAGTTGGGTAACTTAGGTCAACTGAGTCCCCTAGTGTAGACCTGCCCTAGTGCTATCCAACTCCCCTAGCCTAATGGGAGGCAATATGGCCTAGACAGACACTCAGGAGACCTGGGTTCTATGCCTGTCAGGTGACTTTAGGCAAGTCTTTTCACCTCTGTAAGCCTCAGTTTCTTCATTGGTAAAATGGGTATCATGATGCTGACTTCCTCTGTAAAGCACTTTGAGATCTACTGACCTCGATATAAGAGTTAGCTATTAATCACGATATAAGATATAAGATATTATATTAATCACGATATAAGAGTTAGCTATTAATATGCTCCAGGGAGAATAGATCCGTTGACAGTGTGTCCTGAAGGTTAGCAAACGCCGGTTGTTATGGACCAGAGAGGGAAGCCAGTTCCAAAGGTGCACAGCCCCAGAGCCATCCTTAGGCATATGCGGCTTTGTAAGGCACCCAAAAATTTGGGGCACCATTCCCCTCACTGGCTATGGCTGGACACCTCTCTCCTCTGGCCCCCTGCCACGCTGGACTGGCAGGCTTCTTCCCCCCTCTCCAGCTCCCTTCCCACCCCCACCCCCACTCGCTCCTCAGCCGGCTGAGGGCTCCAGCCTCCTGCTCTGCCGCCCCTGCCCCTGGGAATCCAGAGCGGCATGGCGGCCTGGCCCACCGCCTCCTGGAGCAGAGTTCCTCCCTGGACCCTGTCTGCCAGCGCTGCTCGGTCTCCGGTGGGGACTGGGCTGGGGCCAGGTACAGGAGGAGCAAAACTTCCATATGAGTCAGCTTGAGTGGGGGAGGAAGAGAGGGAGGAGGGGACTTAAAGTGACAGTGCTCTCACTGTCTCTCACACTTCCCCAACACACACCCACACTGTCTCTCTCACACACAGACTGGCTCTCCCACCCACATACACTCTGCCTCTCACGAGTCACAGCCCTCCAATACAGATTGTCTCTCTCACACATAGTCTCAAACACACACTGTCACACAGTCCCCCAACACACAGTCACACACACGCTGGTTCTCTCTCTGTCTCTCTCACACGTACTGGCTCTCCCTCACAAACACATACACACTCTGTCATGCACACACACACTTGTATTCTTGTTGTTGTTGTTACTGCTTGGTACTTCCTGTCAAAATGCTCATGGTGAGCCAGCAGTGGCGAGGGGCTGCAGGAAGGCCGTGGGCTCTGGCAAGCTGCAACGCCCATGTGACAGTGCAAAGCCTGCCTTGAGCCACTGCTGCAGCATCTGCGGTGTATGAAGCACAGTGTGTGTCAGCAATGGGGGTTGGGGGTGCGAGGGCGGGGGTGGTGGATGTGCCCCCTTGACACACTGGGATCAGTGGTGCCGGCTGGGGACCACCTTCAGTGGAGCATAGGGGCACCAGTTTAATACTACTGTGTAGGGCCCCATAAATCCTAAGGATGGCCCTGCACAGCCCTAATGAAAAATGCCCTAAAGGAACTCCTTTTTCTTATATGAAGTGGGGACCACACTGGTGGCAGTCTGTGGATCTACTAACTGATTATGACAACCTCAGTGGTAGCACTATCAAAGGATGTCTTCTAAAGTGATGCAAAACACTGCAAGAAAGGCTAACATTTCAACAGCTGCCTTATTGTACTGCTGCTTCCCCTGCTGCCGCCCTGGCTGCACACTTACCAGGAGCAATGAATTGTATAGTGGCCAGAGAAAGGACAATTTTTTCCCTATTAAAATTATGTTAAAAAGCATTCAGTTTCACCATCTGTTGCAGAACACCCTGCCTTAGTGGATTATAAAGCACCATTTTTATGGTGAAGGAAACTGTAATGGGGCCTGAATTTATCTGGAGCATACTGTGTACCACTGTATTGATGAAACAGTGTAGTTGCATGAGCGATCCAGGGAGAGCGCTCTGAAACCAGGGCTCTAAGAGATGCATGAGATCAGACACTTAGGAAAAAAATAGGATAGTTGGAGATGTTTTGTTGGGGAGAAGGTAAAAGTTTATAGTTAGAGAGTGAAATCCTGGGTCCAATGAAGTTAAGGGAGTTTTAGAGTTGACTTCAATGGGGCCGGGATTTCACCTAGTCTTAAAATGAATAGCCTTGAGGAGAAGAGACTTTTCCTCCCTTTTTCTCTTAAAAAACTAACACACATAGAACGTATAGGAGCTGCTCCAGCCAGCATACCTGCTGGGTGCTAAGGATACCAATGGGCAGGGAAGGCACTCACTGGGAAAGAGGGAAAGCACATCATAGAATCATAGAATATCAGGGTTGGAAGGGACCTCAGGAGGTCATCTAGTCCAACCCCCTGCTCAAAGCAGGACCAATCCCCAACTAAATCATCCCAGCCAGGGCTTTGTCAAGCCTGACCTTAAAAACCTCTAAAGAAGGAGATTCCACCATCTCCCTAGATAACCCATTCCAGTGCTTCACCACCCTCCTAGTGAAATTTTTTTCCCTAATATCCAACCTAAACCTCCCCCACTGCAACTTGAGACCTTGTTGTGTCATCTGGTACTCCTTGTTCTGTCATCTGGTACCACTGAGAACAGTCTAGATCCATTTTCTTTGGAACCCCCTTTCAGGTAGTTGAAAGCAGCTATCAAATCTCCCCTCCTTCTGCTCTTCCGCAGACTAAATAATCTCAGTTCCCTCAGCCTTGCTTCATAAATCATCCTGTACTTTGTTAATGGGTGGAGCTGTGGGGACCCTTATGGCCAAAAATGATTCTGGACAGTTTTCTTTCAATTAATTTCAAAATGAGCTGGACCTTTCAACATCTCATCTGCACTCTGTCCACTAATTCATCTCCCCTAGACTTATTTTACTATTCCGAATTCCTAAGCAGCTTCAGATTGTCACTATTTCTTAAAAATCAGCTTGCCACTTTCTCCCAAATCTGAATTTTCCACACCAGAAAAGCCACTGACCTGAGGCAGTGTTAAGTCCTATACTAATGACAGTACCCCACAGTCCTGCAGTGCTAGAAATGGGAGTTTTATACTATTGGATTCTCAGTACCAAACAACACTTCCTTCTGTCAGCTCATGGACCTGAAATTCTGGAGTTTAATTAAAGTTATTTTCATATTATTTGTATGTTTTTCAAAATCATTGCCTTATACCTTTTTCTTCCTCTGCATCCTGTACAATTGGACTCATGTTAACTAAAGCACCTGGTTCTAAAAGTGGAAGGATACAAAAATAGTCCCAATGACATTTTAATAAACTCCCTACTAAAACATGTCCAAGATTTCCTGCAACACACGCAGCTTATACGGAACACATGATGTTGGTATTAAAGGTATTAGTGATTTAACACACAAGCTAGTATACCTGGGCCAAAGTGGGGACAGAGAGTGTGTGTGTGTGTGGGGGGGAAGTGGGCAGAGGCAGAAAGAGTGTGTGCTGTGCACTTTCATAGACAGCTGGGGTAGCTTCTGAAGATATTTGGCCATTGAAGTCAATGAAGAATCTGATCCATTGTGACTAAGCCTCCACACCTCTCTTCTAACTCATTCATGGACTTTATCACAGTCAAGTCCATATGACATATATATTTATTGTGCCACATGGCATCAGAGCCCTTTCCCAACACAACAGGGCATTTCCACTTTGCAGAGCAGTATGGCCATAAATATGCACTCTAGTCAGAGTTTACTTTTGTCTTTTGCACAAGACTATATAGTATTGTAGAAATCACTTTTTGATCGAGGACTGCTAATTGGCTGACTCTTTTGTTTGTGTTGATTAGTTAACACTGGAGGATATGTGTATTCACCACATATTGAACTTTAAAGTATTTTTGTTTTGTTAAATCATTAAAAGGAAAACAAAAGGAGACCTGGTGTAGGGAAAATTACCTTGGGTGATAAATGAGAGTTATCATTTGTTGGATAAGTGTAGCACTTCTAATGCACCAGCCTTGCCTATAACAAAATTAACATCAGGTGCTATTGATGGAGTCCATTTTTCTCCTGCATTTAAGCAAAACGCCAGGCACACTAGCTGCTGTTTCCAATAAGCTTGTCAGGCCTCCATCCACTGCTTACCTGAAAGTACTGACACTGCATCTTTTTTGTAGGTGTTTTGCTTGTTTTTGTAGGTGTGTTCAGAATGTTTTCCATTGTGAAGATGCAAGAGAGCAGAAGGTTTTTTTAAAAAGGCGTCTTGAGGGTAATATGGCTAATTTGCAGACTCTGAACAGAAATATTCGCTTCCAGGATCAGATATTCAAAAGCCTCAACACCCACAACTAGGGCACTGGTATGGAAGACGTCAGCTCCCATTAGGTGCCAAAATAAGTGGCCAGATTTCCAATAGAGCTTAGCATGGTGGGCACTGTAGGATCTGAGATCTGGCCCCGAGAGCTGAGTATTTGGAACTTGACTTCAAGCCTTTTGGAAATCTGACTCCTAAAGAATAATATATGTTCAGTTGTTAAAGTAGATTGAACCAAGAGGGGACACTCTCACTGCACCAGACAAAGAAGAGGGAAAGCTGTAGGGGAATGTGGCCTACCTAAGCCAAGGAGATTAACGGGGGAGCTGAGCTTCTCCTGCTGCTCCTTACTTTAACCCCTGAAAACATATGTTGCATGTAAAAGCAGCTTCTAATTCCAGACTTGGACTGGACATGCAATATTCAACCAGATAGAAAAGGTTGATTGCAATGGTTCCACTGGGTAGAGCTTAGCCCTAGGTCAGTAACCAAGAGCAGGGATCATTTATAGTTTCCAGTTAGATCACAAGGCTACATGTCTTTATATATAGCTGATAGAGGAGACTAGAAATTGAAAGGATTGTTGGTCTAATCCAAAGCCCACTGAAGTAATGGGAGTTCTTATCTGAACTACTCAACATGAGCAAGGATTTCAAAATAAAGCTCTGTGGGTTTCAGTTATAAAATGAAGCATGAGGCATATAACAGTGAATATTTATGTCAGAGATGGGGATGATATTTTTAAGGATTATTAGGCCAAAGACTGAGTCCTTCAAATATGGTGGTTGAGTCAGTCTCTCATTCAATAACAAATTAACTAAAATGCTGCAATGAGTAACAGACAGAACTTCTTGTCCCAAGAGATCTTCCTGGAGTTCATTTCCACGGAGATCTTGCTGAAACCTTCTCATTATCAATTCTTTATTTGGTGAGTTGCTCTTGAAGGCCAGTTCTTTAAAGGGATGCTGTCATGGGGTGCAAGCACTGCTAATGGCACCGCCTCCTGATTGCTCGGGGGATTAGCTCTTTCCAGGTGCTGCACCTTCCTCTGGAGGTGCCTTCACCTGTCATGTCTTGCTTTACAGCCTCTCTCTCTCCAGGAACTTCAGCCTAAGGTTAATTTGCCTAATTTACCCCTTCAGGCCTTGTGTGGGGAGGACACCCCATCACATACCCTCCCCCTCAGGCCTGTAACCCTCAGGGGGATGGTTGCCTCCTACCGTGCATCTGCCAAAGTTGGGCTTGCCGGTCATCCCTCTCTTTTTCTGACTCACCCACCAGGAGATGCAACTTTTTCCGGTCCTCCAGGGTGTCCCTAAACTTTTCCCTGTGGAACTCCAGGTCTTCCTCAGCTATTCGCAAGGCCTGCTCTGCAGACACTAGCTTCCCCTGGAGCTCCCTCAGTTGCTCCCTGAACTCCTGCAATACCCCTTCATTTAGGGTCTGACTCCCCACAGTAGCCTGCTGCACCTCTGTGGTTGTTCCTATGTCCATCTGGGACCTGCCTGTCCCAAACAATTTATCTTTATTTTCTTTCCCACCACCCATTGGGTGCATGGGGTATAGACCTGTAATTCCTCCATCACTACTACCATTTCTAGGCTTTCATCATGGCCCTGCAGTTCCTCCTTCTTTGGAACCTTACTCTTCCCTGGGCTGCTTTTCCTCTCCTGTAGGGGCAAAGCCTATTTAGATGTCCCAGCTCCCTAGGTGACAAACAAGCCTTTCTGCTACCTACTCCTCTAGCAGGTGGGACTCTTTTGGGCCTCCTTGTGGTTCTCAGTTCCTGGTGAGCTTCTTGAACACAGTGTATATAGGGGCATCCCCCTTTTCAGGTGTCCCTCTGTCTATAGGCAAAACATTGGCTTGGCTGGGCTTCTGACCTCCTTGCCCTGGAACTTCTCTCTTGTTCCCAGCCCATACAACTTTTCTTATTCTCCTCCCTCAGCTGTCTAAACAAGTATTGCTCCTGCTCCACCATCTTCAGCAAATACTCCTGCAGGTATAAGTGGGCCTCCCACTGTTTTTGCTGGTTTTCTAGCACCTGCCATCATAGAGCCTGGATCCGTCCTTGCTATTTGTCAGTCCCCTTCGGTGAGAGCAGCAACTCAGGGGTCCAGCCTGGGAGAGTATAGCTGCCTTCTGCAAAGAAGGCTTCTGCAGAATGCAACTCCATAGTCTCTGCCTACACTTGAGAGTATTCCTGTTAACACAGCCCTTCATTCTCCTCTTGTATAGGGGCAGCCATGTTATAATCTTTCCTTATCCCCTCCCGCCCCACACCCTTGGGTTAATCTGCATGACAGTCTCTCTTGTCTTCATTAACCCTCATCTCTGGGTTTCCCATTGTGCATGGTCACTCATTCTCCCCTTGTGTCAGGGCAACTGTCATGCCCATATTCTCCACCAAATTGTCATGGAATGCACTCATTGCTAGTGACGCCTCCTCCTGATCGCTTTGGGGATTAGCTCTTTCCAGGAGCTTCACCCTTTTCTGGCCGCACAGGCACTGACTTTCTGATTTTCCCGGGGGTGCTCGACGCCTGCCCCACCCCGCCCACCTCTTCATGCCCCTGATCTGCTCCCACCCTGTCTTTTCCTGCCCTGTTCTGCCCCCTCCCCTGAGAGAACCCCACCCTCACGCCTCCTCTTTCTCCTCCCCCAGCATCTCCTGCCTGCTGCTGAACAGCTGATCAGTGGCAGGCAAGAGGTGCTTGGGGGAGAAGGGGGAGGAGCTGATTGGCGGGGCCCGCCGGTGGGCCAGAGGCACTGGGGAATAGGATACAGCTCTGAAGCACCCACGGAGTTGGTGCCTATGTTTGGCAATGTCTTCATCCATCCTGTCTTGCCCTGTAGCCCCTCTTACTCCAGGAACTTCAACCTAAGGTTAATTGGTCTAATGTACACATTCAGGCCTTGTGTTGCGTGGACACCATAACACAGATGCTTAATTCATTTGTGATCTGATTTGCATTTCCTTCATGTGTGCATTGATGTCACCAATGACAAAGAGTTAAGCTCAGTTACAAAACTGCATGGTTATTGAAAATGGTATGGAAAGAACCCTAAAGCAATCACTGAAAAATAATACAAATATTTGGACATTACATTTTAATGAGACACTGTTGGAAAGCTAATTCAATTTGTTTTTCCTCTTTTTGTAGCTGTACAGCTGGGAAAAGACAATGACCGTAGAAGAATATCTTTGCATTTAATGTGGATGAAGAAAGGCATTCTGTTAAATATTAAATTCCTTCACAAATATCCTAAGCATACAGAAAATAAGAAGTAACAGGTTTAAAAAACCACTGTAAAATTTAACTTTATAGGGTTACTTCTTTATGGCATATGCAGTAGCTGCCACATAGCATAAATGTATGTTTTTCATTATATTTTTATTACACATTTAAGGCACATTAAGGAGCAAACAACCATCAAAGAAAAGGAATAAGAAAAGTATTAGATTTAGAAAGTAATCACATCAGTTTTATGTATGATTATATTTCATGAAAACAGAGAAAAATGCATGTCAGATGTCCTTTCAGCCTCTTTAGTAAGCCATTCTTTCTTGGAAGAACAATATTAATAGATGTTTTGCTATGTTTTTCTGCTATTGCATACACATTGTCTTTTTTATTATAGTTCCTTGTGAGTGTGCCCATTCCAGTTTGAGCAATCCAATACAGCATCTGGAAAAATATATTACTTCTATATCGTCTCTCAAATGAATGTTACTTAGTTTCCTCTAAAGTTGTTAGGGTCAAACATTCAGGGTTATGCAGATGCACTTTAAAGAGTCTTTTCATAATCCACAGATTAAATGTATGTAGCTACAGAAGACATTCTATTTCTATTTTGGTTTTGCCACTGGAATACTTAGTCATATAATAATACCTAGCTAGTACATAGTAATTTTTTGTAATTGTTCTCACAGCACTTCACAATGTGTTCATGTTTTTGTCCTTGTGAGATAGAGAAATATTATCTCCATTTTACAGATGAGGTTGTTTCCTTCTATCAGCTGTTCCCTTCTGGTTTGCCATGTATCTCTATTTCATCAACAGAAGTTTATCCAATAAAAGATATTACCTTATCTACCTTGTCTCTCTGTTCCCTTCTGGGGCATTCCTTCATTGATGCTAGTACACGTTTCAATCTGGTGCATTGATGAGCATGGCCTTTGAAAATAGTGATGGATGTTGTCCTAAAAGATCCGTGGTGAAAACTTGGTCCCACTGAAGTCAATGGCAAAATTCCCATTGATTTCCATAGGGCCAGGATTTCACCATTGGAGTTAAGTTCACCTAAGTACCCAGCACCAGATCCTCAACTGGACTAAAATCAGCCTATGGAACTTCCCGGGTTTTCATTAGCTGAGTTTACACCCACAAAATGCTGATGTCCTGTCTGAATCATCTCTTCTCCTGCAAAACTGCGAAGAAAATCAACTGAGAGCAGAAAATCTCATGAGATGTTTCAAAACATCTTGGGACAGAAATTCCCCAGGAACAGTCTTTAATAATATGGTGGTACTTTTGTCGCCAATCCCTGCTGGAAGTCAGAAGTATAGTGGGACAGACAAAATGTGTCCTGAATAATAATAGCGTACTGAGGTTCCTCAAATATTGCATGGGGGCTTGTCAGAAGATTCCAAGGTGCTAAGAGCTAAGAATGCAATGCTTTTTTTTCTTGCCTAATTACTACGGTAAATTTAACAACGAGACTTGACATTCTCTGGCTAAATAAATGCAATTTTATGCTCAGACTCTATTTTATATATAAAAAAATCATGGTGAGCTCAAGTTTGTAGCCTTATCAGCTTTACACTTTCTGTGAGGGCTATCAAATGATTAAAAAAATTAATTGTGATTAATCGTGAGATTAAAAAATAGTCATGATTAATCACAGGTTTAATCACACTGTTTAACAATAATAGAATACCATTTATTTAAATATTTGTGGATATCTTCTACATTTTCAAATAAATTGATTTCTATTAGAATGCAGAATACAAAGTGGACAGTGCTCACTTATATTATTTTTTATTACAAATATTTTCATTTGTGTGTTGGGGGAAATGTGTGTGTATGTGTTTGGGGGAGTGTGTGTGTTGAGGGAGCACTGTCTTTTTAAGCAGAGTACACAGGAGCCTGAATGCTTTCTCAGCCAGCAGCAGCTGCTGTCAGCAGCACTCACTCCTGAGCCAGAAGCACCAGCAGACAGGCTCCCCCTCTTCCCTGACCTCAGCTCAGTGGCAACCGGATACACAGGTGGGAAAAGAGGACACCCAGACATCAGCTGCCCTGTCCCCCTGTACCGGGGCAGTGGCCCCCCTCACCAACCCCTAAGGTCATCCCTGTCCAGCGGGGAGGGGATGGTGCAGGCGGCAGGGGCCGGGCTCCTCTTTCCCACTCGGAAGGTGTTTAACTAGCTCTTCCAAATTGCCCACAGTCTCTTGTCCCCAGCCCCCTCCTGCTCACTGCCACAGCCTGTACCTCCCTCCCAACCAGGCCGCCACGGTGTCCCATCTCCAGATGGCATAAGATTAACGGTCGTCAAAAAAAGGCATTAATTTGCTTTGAGTTAATCGCATGCGTTAACTGCAATGAATTGACAGCCCTTCTTTCTATAAATGTCAAGATATTTATTCATTTGGACAAATGTCACCTCAAAGGCTAATTACTTTGTCTTATTAATGATTGAATTTGTATTTATGTAAGATTAACACAAGACATTTTCTGAAGTAATGAATTATTATTTTAAAAGCATCACTAGTTTAGGATCCATCTTATTTTTCAAAAATGTAGTTTGGGATTCCACATTTGATGCCAATTAATAATACAGAAATAGGGTTGTATTATTTTTCAGAGTTAGAATAGTCATCTTCACTGAAACCCTCAAAAAAAAAGTATGCCACCATACGCTGTAAATTACTTGTAAGATAAGTTAGTTAGTACTTTGGTACTTTGAGGTGCCAACCAAGATTAGGCCCCCCTTGCATTAGGTGCTGGACATATACATTAATAAGAGGAAGTCTACAGTCTAAATGGACAAGAAGACGAAGGGTGGGAGAAAGAAAGTAGTATTATCCCAATTGTACAGATGGGAACTGAGGCACGGAGGACTGGCTTCTGCCACCCTTATTCACCGTGATGTACTACCTATTCCACAAGTAGTCCCAGTTAAGTCAAATCCGATTTTATTAGGGTTTGGCGTAAAGATCCATCTGTGCATATCCAGTTGCAGGACTCAAGTCTTTGACTATATACTTGCTGTGGCATGGATTGTGTCTTGTTGTCTAACTGTACAGCATGTAGCACAATGGAACCCGGAATCCTGGTTCACATCAAGTGATCACTAAATAATTACAAATATCAAACACGTCTGAAAAATCAAAGTCCATTTGTGAACAATGTGCAGAAGAAAAAAGGCCAAAATTGACCACATAAACCACTTATAATGAATATATCAACTGATGCTAGGACACAACTTGTTGTTTTCCTTTTGGGTTTACCTTCATTTTAATTAGCATGTTGCTAGAATGTTACAAGATTCTTGACTTGTGTGTAATTTTCTGCCTTGTACTTATTCTTTCTAAAGGACTTCTTGAACCTATTGTATCCATCTTGAGCATGAAAACAAAATCAAAATCCATTTCCAGTTGCATAATACTTTATTTCGGTAACAGCACAAGGAAGAATGACCAGCAATTGTACAGTATGTGAATACTTTCACTAAGCTATAATAACATTTCTTCAAGTCATAGAAATATACTGCTTGACAGTTAAAACAAAGGTATGGATTTCTTCTGAACTTAAATTAACATCTAATGCAGACCAGGAAAGGAAAGAGGATTAATCAGAAAGATCTCAGAAATATTCATATATTACTGTTAGTCATAAAACATTAACTCATATTACATTTACATTTTTGTGAAATATTAGGTGAGTTCCCACTTGACTGAATGAAACAACCAATGAATAACAATAACCACTGCGGGTGGGGGGGCAGGGGAATGATGTGTTCATACAGTGATAAAAAGGCTACTTCACTTCAATAACATTAATAAAATTTTGGGAGCAAAGAGAATTGAGTTTCACTCGCCTTTAAGAAAAACACACTGAGCAAACAATATTTACCATCTATAGCAGTGTTGACTCTCAGAGTGAGTTATTTATTTTGCTGAAGAGTCTATTGAAAAGCAACAGTGGGGTGATCTGTTGTTTTCCTAGGGACTTTTGAATTGATGCACAATGGGAAGAGTATTCTCCTGGGATCTCTTTGGAGTGAGTCACTGGCAACAATGAAGAATTGTGTTTTCACTTTCAAATCGATATGGAGCTCTTATAGTTACTATAAGTTTATAGTAACACAATTTCACTTTATACAGCAGTCATGTACTCCTCAGGAGATCTCAGTCCTCAGGTAAAGGAGGGAAAATAAGACAATTAACTTATTGTAGAAATAGAGTTAGTATTTATTTTTCTGTTCCAAAAAGACAGAGTGATATATGTGATTGTCTTTTCAGAGGAACTAAAATATTTACTGAATGGATCATAGGCTAATGGCTTTAGAATTTGATCTCTATCATCCAATATTTGAAAAGGTTCTATACACTAATCAGAGGGATTTTTTTCATTGCCACTGCCCAGGGAAAAAATATAATCAACCCGCTGGTAAGGTAAATATATATATTGGGAACAGAATAGATGTGTAAAGTGTATTGGAGTTCACAAGTTATTGAAATACACAAAGGATCAAATTCTGGGTTTCCTCTTCTGAGCCATTCTGGACCTGGTGGGGAGGATGGAGCTCTAGTGGTTAGGAGATGGATTCCGCAGATATTCTGCCTGCACAGCCCAGAATATCTCAGCAGTGAGAAGAGGTGGAATGCCCTAAAGCACTGCTTACTGATGCTACAGAAAACAGCCTGCTTTCAGGCACGAGGCAGGTGAGCAATAAGGGTCACTGGCCCCACCCTCTATCTATATTACTCCCTCTTGGCTGCAGAGCTCTGCTAGACGTGTTAGCCAAACCTCCTGTTAGTGGTTCTAGGTCAGCATTTTGTCTGTCTACGTGAGTTCACTGGGTGCAAAAACATTCCCTGCACCCCCTTCCCAACTGCTGTTGTGTAAGACAAGCCAGAATTTATCCCTGTAGGAAGAAATGAACTTGCTGAAGCTTTAAAATAATTATCCTAGGTTATATATTTTGCTATATTTTCAGTGCAGTGTTAGAGACACTGGGCAAAATTTTGTTCCCTGTCATATCGGTGCACCTCATTGACTGACTTGTTGCATGCTTAGGCTGATCCAAAGCACACAGAAGACATTGGAATGTTAGTGGACTTTGGATTAAGTTCTTAGTCAATAACTGAACTTGCTTTTAATGAGCTTGTTTTGGATCCATACCATTACTTTCCCACAATAATCTTTGTTCTGGTTTTGTATTTAATTTCCTTGATTAATTTAAACTAATTTGTAGCCAATTTTCATGCACTTCATATAATTAGAGTAAATGTGTAATCATGTCATTAGGACAGTTAATTGCACTATTTAATGATATTATATAATTTTCCTTATTAAACCTAATGAATAAAATGAAACACACATGCACAGCAGACAATTTGAAAGACCAGTTCCCAGCAGATGGCTTCCACGGCACTAGGGAAAAGAGCAAAACAAGCTTTTAATCCATATTATTAGGTGCCTGCAAACTGGGTTCAAACAAACAAGCAACCAATGGTTTTGAGGAAGAGTATAAAAAATATATCTCAAATATGCTAATTTTGGCTTCAGACTCCTGATTGCAAAGAAATGGTGCCATAGATTAAGTAAATAACAGGGAGGGAAATAGAGGGAAAAAACAATTCCCCCTGTGAGACTTTCGGCCACACTTCAGCTCTGATCAAATTTTTGACACTAAGTTCTAGATCCATGAAACACTGTCTGAAAAACAGTACTGCAGAGAGGCACTGTTATAATAAGCTACTGCAGAAGATAATTCTCTGCATTCTTGGTATCATTACCTTACACTGCAAATTCTTTCCATTATTAGAAGCGTTTGAAAGGTTAGCACACACAAAACAGTATTCAGTTCATTAATGATTTTGGTAGCCAGTCCTTCAAAGTGCAGTTATAGGGCCAGACTCTGATCTCACTAACACTCCTGTAAATCCGGAGTTACTCTAATTTAATTAACAGGTGTGGTGTAAAACTAGTGTGAGATGGGAACCACGTGCATAATGTTTAGCAACATGGTAAATTGCTCTGGGGCCTTCTTCCTGAGCTAATAGGTTGGTACGTATGGTAAGTCTAATGACTCCCAGGGAAAATGGGCTGGCAGAAGAAAAGGGCCCATTAAAAGAAATGCCAATGTAATGCACAAGAAACCAAGATAAGATCATATGTGAAAGCCAAGGGAAGACAAGATGTTGAGCAGTAGAGAGTGATCAGTGGTATCCATGGCATTAGAAAGGCCAAAGAGGATGGGGAAGGAGCAGAGGGCCTGAGATTTGGGCAGGAAGAGATCAGAGAACAGTGGGCCTCAGCAGTCCTTTTGTGGTTACTGATAGTATTCATGTAACAGGACCTATAATTTGGATAATCTGGAGGACAAACACAAACTGGTTTGTCCAGGAGATCTCTGCCCTCAGGTATCAAGGCCGTTAAAGAGGCTCAGAATGGGGCTGACCTAAGAGGTGCCAGAGATGGTGGACAGTGATCCATATAGGCATAAAAAAACTCTCTGATCTTGTGGGACATGGAGCACAGTGACCTGCTCTTATGGTGATATTCCATTATAAAGCTACTCTGAAACTAAGACCATTTCTGATCCTTTGGGCCCTGAGCCTACATGCACTGAAGCCAGCAACCCAATATGGTAATTTCATGGTGGTGGGTTTTTTTATTATTATTATTTGTATTGCAATAGCAGCAGTAGGCCCCATTGTGCTAGGCACTGTGCAAACACATAGTAAGAGAGTCCCTGCCCTGAAGACCTTACAGTCTAAATAGACAAGACAGACAAAGGCTGGGAGAATAGGAATATTATTACCCCACATTGTTCCTTGATGATTCTTACCCCTACCATTTCCAGATGGGGAATCAAGGCACAGAGAGAGTAAGTCAGTTGATCAAGGACCTCTGTGGCAGAGCTGAGAAGTAAACCTGGATTTCCTGAGTGCAGTCCAGTCCCTTAACCATAAGGGCATCCTTACAGAACAGATAAAAATCCTGAATTTTTCAGCTGTATTAGTAGACTAGACATTTAAACATCAAGAAATGCTAAGAGAAATCTTTGCAATCATCCTCTCCTTGCTTAGTCCTGTTCAAAGGAAGAATGCATGTAGCATTTCTCTTTGTTTGGTGTTTTCATACACAATGATGCATTCTGTAATACTTATGAATGCTCAAATATTTTATAATTCTGTCATAACCAGCAAGAGAATGTCTTTTCTGCGGAGATGATAACATTTAGTTGTTTCCCCCCACGCTCCCCAATATGAATTTTAGCTCAATTATAGTCATTTCCCAATGCACATAAATGAGAACAATGTAATGACTCTGGAAGCTGTTGAGGACATATCAATCAGCCAGAGATGTCTGAGTCGGTGAGGGAATGACTCAGTGAGGGAAGCTCTGGTAGTGGGAAGACTTATACGCCAGATAGGTCAGAGGGTTGCAGCTGATTCACTAGAGCTTGTTTATGATTCTGATGCTAGTAAATGTAATGGAGAGTGGGCCATTTCAGGGGGAGTGTTGTGCCACCACCCAGCCCATCAAGTATAACTCTCCTTCAGCTCCCCTCCACACAGGGGGAGTGCACACACTGCATCCCAAAGGATGGTGCAGCCTGCTGCCCCAGTCAGTTCTACTGAAGTGAAATGGGAGGGGATAAAAGCCATGAACCTTCATTTTCCTCAGCTGCTTTCCAGTGATTTGCACCCTGGAGACTGTGTAGAGGGAGCACTCCCCATGATCTTTTGACTTTAGAAACCACTTTTGTTTTTTGTCCCATAAGCAAGGAGCGCAAGATAAGGGAGGATGCATGCTATATTGGTCTGCTATTGTATACGACTTGACAGCTTGAGGTAGGGCAGATTGTTGCTACTTAGCAGTGTTTCTCACATGTAGTTTACCACAATGGCACTCCACTGACTGTTCTGGCTTTCCTTTTGTTTTTAGGTACAATTCAAGGAGTGGATTTTCATATATTAAGCTATTCATGCCACAGAGTCTGCTTTGTCCTAGTAAGTGAGACCAGTTTGGATGCTCTCACTAATGTTTCCTAGGTTGGAATATGGGTGAAATGGAGACAGGTCATTCTCAGTTGAGAGCTGTTGACTCTCAAACTTGCTTCTATCAGTTGGTCTGTTAGGGCAGCACTTAAGCACTTGACGTCAATGGGACTTAAGCACATGCTCAAATGCTTTCCTGACTTGGGGCTAGAGTAGCCAGATCCTCAGAGCAAAGCTTATTATTTATTCGGGCTTTTTGCCTAAGAGGGCTTATTTGAGAAGGGTCAAGTTTCTTGTGTTCCCTTGGCAGATTTTTTTCCCTTGACTTGCTCCTTTGAGTTGGTATGTTGGCAGGATTAGGGATGTTTTATGATGTGTTTGGTTAATGTAATTGATGTACCTGAGCCTTTAGCCACTTTTGAAGTGAACAGGTCAATGAGAGAAACATGAAACCAACAATTCATCAGCTACAAATTCTGTCCTCATTTACTCTCAGTGCAACCCCACTGAAACCATACTTTCCACTCGGAAACACTAGTTTTACAATCACATTATTCCATTGACATCAGTAACTTCCCGCAAGTGTAGCAGAGTGGGGAATAAGGCGTAGTACTTTTAAAGCTGTACTACAAACTGTGGACAACATTCTAAGGTTAGCATTTTCAAGTAGTTCCTATATACAATAATGGTATTTGTGACTATGACATTTCCCCCCGAATTTAGATTAGGAGACACCTGGGTTAATTCTACGATAACTGTATTTGGATTCCAGCTTTGCAGAACATCTTAAAATAAACTGCTTGGTCAGTTTGTTTTAAACCGTAATGGCAAGCCCAGGTGAAGCCTCAATGACATGTCAAGGAATAAGAAGTACATTGGTGTAGCCAAAGAGTGTCTCACATATTTGCCATCTCAAAGCATCCTTATGTCATGATACTTTAAGCACAGGCATAATTTGACTTCTATATCTGGGGCGGGGAAGGCAGCGCCAGCCAGGCCAATGAGGTAGCAAATTCCATGCCTGCCCAAGGTTTGCAATTTTGAGGGGGGACAAACCTTCCCATCTCCCCTCAAACTATGCCCAGGACTTTAAGCTATTAAAAAGAAATGTTATAGAATGCCATAGAGAGGCAAACTTTGTTAGACAAGATCCTCCTGCTTGGTTTAATTATTTTTAGGGAAAAGTTCATAGCTTGGACTAGCGGTTGTCTTTTCAATTGAGTTAAGAGAGTAGTAAAAGAAATAAAATAAAAATGTAAGTATATAATTTTTCTCTGCATTCACATAAATTTAACATCACAAAGCTGCATTTCAAAAATTCACCTCTAGGATGAACACTAGAAAATATTTCAAATTGCAACCTGAAGTGTAATGTTATAGCTGTTCAAAGCCTTTTAAAATTAGCCATTTACCAGAAGGTTGCACACAATATTGATCTAGAAACGGTTTGATTAAAAGCTAAGCCATGCTAAACTTAATTTACAATGCAATGGTCAAATCCTCAGTTGGTGTAAATTGGTATTGATTCATTGTCTTCAATGGAACTGCGTTGCTTTACAGCAACAGAGATTTTTGCTGAATATTTTTTCATTCCGTACAGAATGGAAACTTAATATATTTAAAAGAAAAACAGTAAACTTTTATCCAGAGGTGTTTGTTTAATTTAGTAGTATCATTTCATTTATTTATGTTAGGGGGCTTATTCCTTCATCCGCTTACTTCCCTTGTCCTTCTTGCATGAACAGAGAGCAACAATACCTGAAGTCCAAAGGTGCAAACAATTCGATGTTTATTGGGGTGAACTTCCAGCAAGCATGATTCCAGTTTCCTTCCTTAGTGTCCCCCTTCCCAGCTCTGACACCACAGAGCCTTACCTGTGTCCCTGTTCCCATTCCCCCCCTTAGCAAAACCTGATTCCAATTTCCCCACCCCCATTCCCTGTTCCCATTTCCCCCCTTAGCAAAACATGATTCCCATTCCCCCCCCCCGCCACTTCCTGATTGACTGCAGACTATATAGTAAAACTTGAGTTCTGCTTAGCTATACCTTAACCAATCATTTTCCTGAAATTTAACTAACCAATCCTAACATATGGTAACATGATTATTTAACCAATTATATCCCAGCACCTTAATTAGTTTACACCCAGCAAAATTAATTACACAGCAGACAGAAACAATAACAGAACCAGACAGAGATTATACAGACAAACAATAGGGAAATAGGGACTACAATGATAGAACAACACAGACATGAGGATTTCACATCCCAACTATTGATAAGTGAGTTCTTGCCAGACTGGATGATATCAGACTAAGTTTTCTTTTACATCTTCTAGGCAATTCCCTTTCTCCGGAGGCGATAGGCACTATCAGGACAGGATTGTATTCCTAACAGCCCAACAGCACCTTCTTTCGATGTGACTAGTTTGGAATGTGAGGATGTGACCATTGGCTTCCCAGCTTATGGCTGCCTCTGCTGCTTAGCCAAAGGCCTTAGCCTAAGAACAGGGCCTCAGACTGTCACAGTAAGAGAAGGCTCTTACACCAGCAGACAGTGATTTTGATTCTTTCTTTTATACCTCTTAGAGTATAGGCCTTTACAGACAGGCCTGAATATCTATATCCAGCAATTTATGTTACAGGATGTGAACTCAGAAAGATGGGACTTCATATGCTACTACATAGCTGAATTCTTGTGCCCCATTACAGCTCATATATTACAGAGGTACTACATGATGGACTCAGTCTTACGCCATTGAAGTCAATGGGAGTTCAACAACTCACTTTGATAGGCACGTGAAATGTTTGCACACAGGCATAGTCTCCTTGATTTATGTGCAACAGGGTTTCTAATATGCAGAAGGGTTGTAGGATAAGGCCCATAGATCTGATATCACCATGATGGGTGTAATTTTAGAACTTGAATAAAATAGTCTTTTGTGACATAGTGCTATCACAGGGAAGGATTTTACTCACAATGTAGTAAAGTGTGCAGGTTACCTGATTATTGTTCAAGAGCAGATCCTAGAAGCTTTACTATGCAAGTAGTCCTTACTTATGTCAAAGTTAGGATATGCAAATGATATACAAGGTACTTTGTAATGTATACGCAATCTCTAATGAGAAGAACACAACAGGAATGGGAAAGATTTTGTCTAGTTTTTAGAAGGTCTTAGAGAATTTAATCCTATCTTCTGTGCTAGGATCAGTGCACAAATGATAGCTCCTAAAGACTTCTGTGAAGTACTAAAGACACACAGATATGGCTGAAAGTTCTCTTTCCCCCATAGAATCTGTAGTAAATAGAGAAAATCTCATCTATTTTCTGCATATTAACTAAGTCTGAGTCAAATTGGATAGTCTTATCTTAATTTATGAATCTATGCAACCTTTGCAGGCTATTGTACTCTACCGCAATATCCTGCTGAATCAGGTATTTTTAAATATACTTTTGGACAGGAAAAATAGTTCATAAGATTGTGGACTTTTTTCCTTTCCTGAGAGGAAGAATATTGTTGTGGTTTAGACCCTGGACTCAAAAGATCTGGGTTCAGTTCCAAGTTCTATCACAAGCTTCCTTTGGGACTAGAGGCAACTCTCAGAAGCTCTGATTCAGGGCAGCCTGCAACTAAAGTTACATATATGCTTAGATCCTAAAAGCATCAATGTGACTAAAGTGCATGTTTAAAATTAAGCATGTCCTTAAGCACTTACAGAATAGGGATGGATTTAGGAACATGTATAAAGTACTTTCTGTCTTGTCTATTTAGATTTTAAGATCTTCAGGGGAAAGACTCTTAGGCCTGGTCTACAGTATGCGGTTATTTCAGAATTAGCTGAGTTACTTTGAAATAAAACTGATTCCCTCCACACGACCAAACCAGTTTTTTCGATTTAAAGGGCTCTTTAATCTGATTTCTGTACTCCACCTCGACAAGTGGAGTAGCACTAAAATTGAGATCGCAGTTCCGGGTTACAGATACTGTGGATGCAATTTGACGATATTGGCCTCCAGGAGCTATCCCAGAATGCTCCCTAGTGATCGCTCTGGACAACACTCTGAACTCCGATGCACTAGCCAGGTAGGCAGTAAAAGCCCCGGGAACTTTTGAATTTCCTGTTTGGTCACCATCAGCACAGGTGACCATTAGCACAGTCCACTATCACAGGCAACCATGGAGAGTTCACCATCACAAGAGACCACGCAGTCCCGGATTCGCAGACGAGCTCCAGCATGGTCCGAATGGGAGGTACAGGATCTCATCACATGTTGGGGAGACGAATCTGTTATGGCAGAACTACGTTCCAAAAAAAGAAACACAAATAAGTACGCTAAAGTCTCCAGGGCCATGACGGAAAGAGGCTACTCCAGGGACACAGAACAGTGTCGTACAAAAATCAAGGAGCTCAGGTAAGCGTACCAAAAAACCAGGGAGGCAAACGGGCACTCTGGGTCACAGCCCCATACATGCCGCTTCTACCGTGAGCTGCATGCAATTATGGGGGGTGACGCCACCACTACCCCACCACTCTCCGTGGACACCTGCAAGGGGGGAGTAGCATGGAGCGAGGAGGATGAGTTTTTGGAGGACGAAGAGAAGGAGGACAGTGCACAGGCGGCAAGTGGGGAATCCGTTTTCCCCCCTAGCCAGGAACTATTCTTAACGCTGGAGCCAATAGCCTCCCCCCACTCCCAAGGCATGCTCCCGGACCATGACCCTGGAGAAGGCACTTCTGGTGAGTGAGAGCTTGATCGGAGCCATGCGGTGGGGGGTGGGGGGAAACCCAGCCGCGCTGGGCTGTTCGCGTTTAGTTTAAAGGGCTCATCCCTGCTCAGAGCCTCATTGGAGCCATGCGGTGGGTGGTGGGGGGGGGAGAGGGTGTTGTGTGAAGCGATCATCCCAGAGAGCCCACAGGCCCTCCTTTTATATGGCAAACCCACCAGGCATTGCTTGCTATGGTAAAGGGGGCCCAGCAATTTGAAAGCATTGAAATGAATGCGAAGAAGCAGAACCCCGCGTGCCCCTAGAGCTTACCATGGCTGCCTGCAAGCTGAATTCTGTTGCCCGGCCGCATGTGATGGCTTACTCACACCAAAGTGGCAGGCACTTCAGTATAAGAGGCAAAATGCGACCTTGTACAGAAAGAACATGTGCTGTGTACTATGAATTGCCTGTTTCACTGAGAAAGAGTGTCCCCTTTGTTCTCTAAAATGTATCTTTTAAAATACTACCCTCCCTTTTTCTCCTCCTGCAGCAGGTGCAAATGTTTCAACGTGGCCCCTATCTACTCCGTCCCAGAGGCTGGTCCAGATTAGAAGGTGGAAAAAAGGAACTTGGGACGACATGTTTGCCGAGCTCATGCAGTTCTCCCGCACTGATAGGGCCCAGCTGAATGCGTGGAGGCAAACAATTGTGGAGTCGTGTAAAGCATTACATGAATACGAAGAGAGGAGGGACATGCGCGATGAGAGCAGGCAGGATGCTATGGTCAAGCTCATGGGGGAGCAAACTGACATGCTCCACTGTATGGTGGATCTAATGCGGGAAAGGCCGCAAGACCACAGACTGATGCTACAGCCCCTGTATAACCACCCTCCCCTCCCCCCAAGTTCCATAGCCTCCTCACCCAGATGCTCAAGAACACGGGGGGGAGGCTACGGGGACCCACTCAGTTAACCCCAGAGGATTGCACAAGCAGCAGAAAGCTGGCATATCCTCAATTTTTATTTGGTTTCTGGACTTGTCCTTCCCTCCTCCTCCATCCCCCTAAGAAAGGGGAGCGTCCATGTACCAGCAACGCAGATACAGGTAAGTAACCGTTTTCATGTTCTCTCCACAGGTACTAATGCAGAGAGTGGACTAGATGATACACCTGAGGGAAGGGAACAGAAGGAGACTCCGCCGATTGGAAGGCATGAGATGCATTGTCCTAGGGTTGGGGGTTCCACGACCACCGCTCCCAAGAGAAGGAGGTGGGTGGTGGTGGTCGGGGATTCTCTCCTCAGGGGGACTCAGTCATCTATCTGCCGCCCCGACTGGGAAAACCGAGAAGTCTGCTGCTTGCCAGGACCTAGGATTCACGATGTGACGGAGAGACTGCCGAGACTCATCAAGCCCTCGGATCGCTACCCCTTCCTGCTTCTCCATGTGGGCACCAATGATACTGCCAAGAATGACCTTGAGCAGATCACTGTGGACTACGTGGCTCTGGGAAGAAGGATAAAGGAGTTTGAGGCGCAAGTGGCCTTCTCGTCCATCCTCCCCGTGGAAGGAAAAGGCCTGGGTAGAGACCGTCGAATCGTGGAAGTCAACGAATGGCTACGCAGGTGGTGTCGGAGAGAAGGCTTTGGATTCTTTGACCATGGGATGGTGTTCCAAGAAGGGGGAGTGCTAGGCAGAGACGGGCTCCACCTAACAAAGAGAGGGAAGAACATCTTCGCAAGCAGGCTGGCTAACCTAGTGAGGAGGGCTTTAAACTAGGTTCACTGGGGGAAGGAGACCAAAGCCCTCAGGTAAGTGGAGAAGTGGGATACCAGGAGGAAGCAGGAGCGTGCAAGAGGGCAGGGCTCCTGCCTCATACTGAGAAAGAGGGACGATCAGCGAGTTATCTCAAGTGCCTATACACAAATGCAAGAAGCCTGGGAAACAAGCAGGGAGAACTGGAAGTCCTGGCACAGTCAAGGAATTATGATGTGATTGGAATAACAGAGACTTGGTGGGATAACTCACATGACTGGAGTGCTGTCATGGATGGATATAAACTGTTCAGGAAGGACAGGCAGGGCAGAAAAGGTGGGGGAGTTGCACTGTATGTAAGGGAGCAGTATGACTGTTCAGAGCTCAAGTATGAAACTGCAGAAAAACCTGAGTGTCTCTGGATTAAGTTTAGAAGTGTGAGCAACAAGGGTGATGTCGTGGTGGGAGTCTGCTATAGACCACCAGACCAGGGGGATGAAGTGGACGAGGCTTTCTTCCGGCAACTCACGGAAGTTACTAGATTGTGGGCCCTGGTTCTCATGGGAGACTTCAATCACCCTGATATCTGCTCGGAGAGCAATACAGCGGTGCACAAACAATCCAAGAAGTTTTTGGAAAGGGTAGGGGACAATTTCCTGGTGCAAGTGCTGGAGGAACCAACTAGGGGCAGAGCTCTTCTTGACCTGCTGCTCACAAACCAGGAAGAATTAGTAGGGGAAGCTAAAGTGGATGGGAACCTGGGAGGCAGTGACCATGAGATGGTTGAGTTCAGGATCCTGACACAGGGAAGAAAGGAGAGCAGCAGAATACGGACCCTGGACTTCAGAAAAACAGACTTGACTCCCTCAGGGAACTGATGGGCAGGATCCCCTGGGAGAATAACATGAGGGGGAAAGGAGTCCAGGAGAGCTGGCTGTATTTTAAAGAATCTTTATTGAGGTGACAGGGACAAACCATCCCGATGTGTAGAAAGAATAGTAAATATGGCAGGCGACCAGCTTGACTTAACAGTGAAATCCTTGCTGATCTTGAACACAAAAAAGAAGCTTACAAGAAGCAGAAGACTGGACAAATGACCAGGGAAAAAAATAAAAATATTGCTCGGGGATGCAGGAGTGAAATCAGGAAGGCCAAATCACACCTGGAGTTGCAGCTAGCAAGAGATGTTAAGAGTAACAAGAAGGGTTTCTTCAGGTATGTTAGCAACAAGAAGAAAGTCAAGGAAAGTGTGGGCCCCTTACTGAATGAGGGAGGCAACCTAGTGACAGAGGATGTGGAAAAAGCTAATGTACTCAATGCTTTTTTTGCCTCTGTCTTCACGAACAAGGTCAGTGCTAAAGAAGTTGGCGGATGTGATTGCAGAGCCATTGGCCATTATCTTTGAAAACTCATGGCAATCCGGGGAAGTCCCAGATGACTGGAAAAAGGCTAATGTAGTGCCCATCTTTAAAAAAGGGAAGAAGGAGGATCCTGGGAACTACAGGACAGTCAGCCTCACCTCAGTTCCTGGAAAAATCATGGAGCAGGTCCTCAAGGAATCAATTCTGAAGCACTCAGAGGAGAGGAAAGTGATCAGGAACAGTCAGCAGGGATTCACCAAGGGCAAGAAATGCCTGACTAATCTAATTGCCTTCTATGATGAGATAACTGGCTCTGTGGATGAGGGGAAAGTGGTGGACGTGTTGTTCCTTGACTTTAGCAAAGCTTTTGACACGGTCTCCCACAGTATTCTTGCCAGCAAGTTAAAGAAGTATGGGCTGGATGAATGGACTATAAGGTGGATAGAAAGTTGGCTAGATTGTCGGGCTCAACGGGTAGTGATCAATGGCTCCATGTCTAGTTGGCAGCCGGTATCAAGTGGAGTGCCCCAAGGGTCGGTCCTGGGGCCGGTTTTGTTCAATATCTTCATAAATGATCTAGAGGATGGTGTGGATTGCACCCTCAGCAAGTTTGCAGATGACACTAAACTGGGAGGAGAGGTGGATACGCTGGAGGGTAGGGATAGGATACAGAGGGACCTAGACAAATTGGAGGATTGGGCCAAAAGAAATCTGATGAGGTTCAACAAGGACAAGTGCAGAGTCCTGCACTTAGGATGGAAGAACCCCATGCACCGCTATAGACTAGGGACCGAATGGCTCGGCAGAAGTTCTGCCGAAAAGGACCTAGGGGTTACAGTGGACAAGAAGCTGGATATGAGTCAACAGTGTCCCCTTGTTGCCAAGAAGGCCAATGGCATTTTGGGATGTATACGTAGGGGCATTGCCAGCAGATCGAGGGACGTGATCGTTCCTCTCTATTCAACATTGGTGAGGCCTCATCTGGAGTACGGTGTCCAGTTTTGGGCCCCACACTACAAGAAGGATGCAGAAAAATTGGAAAACGTCCAGCGGAGGGCAACAAAAATGATTAGGGGACTGGAACACATGACTTACGAGGATAGGCTGAGGGAACTGGGATTGTTTAGTCTGCAGAAGAGAAGAATGAGGGGGGATTTGATAGCTGCTTTCAACTACCTGAAAGAGGGTTCCAAAGAGGATGGATCTAGACTCTTCTCAGTGGTAGCAGATGACAGAACAAGGAGTAGTGGTCTCAAGTTGCAGTGGGGGAGGTTTAGGTTGGATATTAGGAAAAACTTTTTCACTAGGAGGGTGGTGAAACACTGGAATGCATTACCTAGGGAAGTGGTGGAATCTCCTTCCTTAGATATTTTTAAGGTCAGGCTTGACAAAGCTGTGGCTGGGATGATTTAGTTGGGATTGGTCCTGCTTTAAGCAGGGGGTTGGACTAGATGACCTCCTGAGGTCTCTTCCAACCCTGATATTCTATGATTCTAACCCAATTACCCCGCCCCCCCCCATTCCCCACCTAGCTTCTGATTTCTCTCAATGTTTTGTGCAACAAATAATAAAGAATGTTTTTTAAACAATTGTGACTTTATTTCCTTTCATATATATAGGGGGCCGGTAACTTTAAGAGAAACAAACACAACTGTCACACTGTACCCTGGCCAGTCATGAAACTGGCTTTCAAAGCTTCTCTGATGTGCAGCACGTTCTGCTGCACTCTTCTAATTGCCCTGTTGTCTGGCTGTGTGAAACTGGCCGCCAGGTGAGTTGCCTCAACCTCCCACCCCACCATAAACCTCTCCCCCTTACTCTCACAGATATTGTGGAGCACACAACAAGCAGCAATTACAATTGGAATACTGGTTGTGCTGAGATCTAACAGAGTCAGTAAACTGCGCCAGTGAGCTTTCAAACGTCCAAACGCACATTCTACCACCATTCTGCACTTGCTCAGCCTAGAGTTGAACTGCTCCTTACTACTGTCCAGGGTGCCTGTGTACGGCTTCATGAGCCGTGGCATTAAGGGGTAGGCTGGGTCCCCAAGGATAACTATAGGCATTTCAACATCCCCAACGGTAATTTTCTGGTCTGGGAAGTAAGTTCCTTCCTGCAGCTGTTCAAACAGACCTGAGTTCCTGAAGATGCGAGCGTCATGCACCTTTCCCGGCCATCCCACGTTGATGTCGGTGAAACGTCCCTTGTAATCCACCAGTGCTTGCAGCACCATGGAAAAGAACCCCTTGCGGTGTATGTTCTGGCCGCCCCGGTGTTCCGGGGCCAAGATAGGGATAAGCGTTCCGTCTATCTCCCCACTGCAGTTAGGGAACCCCAGCGCATTAAAGCCATCCACAATGGTCTGCACATTTCCCAAAGTCACTACCCTTGATAGCAGCTGGTCAGTGATTGCATTGGCTACTTGCAGCACAGCAGATCCCACAGTAGATTTCCCCACTCCAAACTGATTCCCGACTGACCGGTAGCTGTCAGGCTTTGCAAGCTTCCACAGGGCTATGGCCACTCGCTTCTCAACTGTGAGGGCTGCTCTCATTTTGGTGTCTTTGCGCTTCAGGGCAGGGGACAGCAAGTCACAAAGTTCCATGAAAGTGGTCCTACGCATACGAAAGTTTCTCAGCCACTGGGAATCATCCCATACTTGCAACACTATGCGGTCCCACCAGTCTGTGCTTGTTTGCCGGGCCCAGAATCGGCGTTCCACAGCAGGAACCTGGCCCAACACCACCACGATCTCCCAATCGCCACATGCCGTGCTTCTAGGAATGTCTGTGTCCATGTCGTCATCACTATAGTAATCGTGCTGTTGTCGCTTCCTCGCTCAGTTTTGCAGGTACTGCACATACTGCTGGATAATGCGCGAGGTATTTACAATGGTCAAAACTGCAGCGGAGATCTGAGCGGGCTCCATGGCTATGGCGCCTGCATGGGTAATCCTGGAAAAAGGGTGCGAAACGTAGGAGAGCAGAGTGGCAGTGGAAGAGGTGCTGTTAGGTTCACAGTAGCTGAAAAAAGGCAGGAAATGGTTGTCTTCTGTAGCTTTCACAGAGGTGGGAGCCCAGGACAGACAGCATGGAGAAGCTCGGAAGCACAGCAATAGCGGGAGAGCAGAGTTGGCGGCGGAACCTGTGCTGCTCTGTTCATGATGGCCGAGCAGAGTTGGCAGTGGAAGCATTCGATGGGGAAGAGAAAGAGTAGATAGTAGAGATTACATAGGAAGATGAGAGGAAATGAGAGGTGGATTCATAGTAGCAGGAGAGCAGCGGTACTGAAAGTAATATGGCATCTGCACTCCAAAAAGGTGAGAAATGATTGTCTGCCATAGCTTTCATGAAGGGAGGAGCGACTGACGACACACACCCAGAAACACCCGCAATGTTTTTGCCCCATCATGCACTAGGAGCTTAACCCAGAATTCCAATGGATGGCAGGGACTGCGGGAACCATGGGATAGCTACCCACAGTGCACCGCTCTGACATTCAATGCTAGCCTTGGTACTGTGGACGCACTCCGCTGAATTCATGCGCTTTAGTGGGGACACAGAAGACCGAATGTATAAAATAGCTTCTGAAAATTCGAATAGAATAATTTTGAAATAATTTCATACTGTAGACGTACCCTTACTGTGGTATGTACAGTGACTAACACAGCGGATTCCTGTCTCTGCAGGGGTTTCTAAGCATTACCTCAATATAAATAATTACTTTGACTATTATAGACTGAACATTCCTACAATTTGCATTTGCCAAATAAATGAAAACATATATATTAATTACATGTGGAAGTTCTCAATCCAATTCTTTTTCATAATATTGCTGTCACTGAAGGCAACGGTCTTGGATAGATTAGTCAAATCTATTTCAGAGAAGGGTTGGTGCTTGTCTGAAATTTCACATGCCCATTTCCCTGTATTGTTTTGTCCTTTTCTGCTGGTCTATAATCATTAACCTTTATTTCACAGAGCCGAACACAAGAGTCAAATGGTATTTCTGTTGTATTAATGTGGTAGATTCATTCCAATGGGTTACTTTGATTGTCTCCACAAGAAACTCTTAGTCATTTTTCTGGTGTGACCTTTTTGAAGCCTGTCATTAGCTTTGAAACATGCTTTAGCATTTTTCTAGATTTGCCATTCATCACAAGTCTTGGTTTGCCAAGGTACAAGACAAAATGTGTTTATTATTGCTTAAGTCAACCTGTTTTGTTACAATTTAATGATATTTCAACAGCTCTCAATATGCTTGTCAAAACAGCACAGCAATTCTCAGCTAGTCAGAGATGTCTCAGAATGTGACAACAATCCTTTGAAGATAGTACTTTTCTCAAAGGCAAAGAACACAGTGTCATTTTTCTTCAACCATCTCCTGGTCTTAAAGTGAGAACATACCTTTGTCGGAGATGTACCCACAAAGGGTAAGTAGAAATTTAAATCTCTGTACAATAACATGTATGGTTTTGTCCATTGTAGCACGCTCATACTGAATAGCCCGAAAGGCACACTCTTAAACACCATTCACTTCCAGAAATGCTTGCCACCTCCTGGCCTTCTATTGAGCAATTTTTATGTATGTCTTTGTTAGTCAGATTTCTGTATTTCTCCTTCTTTGTGTTTTCCTGCTTGGCTTCAGTGTTTGTGGTGCCATTGAGAGTCTGCAGAGGGAACAAATTAGCCTGAATTTAGGGTCTGACAGGACAGTGAAGGAAGAACTGATTTTCAAACAGTTTGTTTTAAAGAAATAAAATAATATGTTTAAGTCATTAATGTTATACAGCTTTTCAAAAGGCATTATGATTTTACATTATTATGATGATTATTAGGCCCTATTACCTCTCTCCTTCTTACCCAGCTGCGTGGCTACATACGAGACACTGGCAGCTGGGTAATGAGCCGTGATCAATGCTTATTGTGTTAAATTATGTGTGATTACTGTTACCTTGTCCTTTGCCTTCCCAAGGTTAGTTTATTTGCTCTACCTCTGGTAAACTAGACAATAAGCTCTTTGGGTCAAGGACTGTCTTTTTAACAAGTGTCTAGTACAATGGCACTCTGGTAATTAGATTAGGTATTACCATAATAATAGTGTCAGTAGAATTCTAGGTACCTCCCAGAACCAATTATACACACGTCTTGCCCCCAAAATCTTGCAATCTAAATTCTGTATAACATGAGAAGTAAGATTCATAAACAAAAAGAATGACAACGATACAGTCACGTGTTCCTCAATAAGACATTTGCAGATCTACATATTTGGGTCTTTAAATCTATATATCTTGCACTCTCCAATTTAGTCTGCTTTTTATTGTTTGTTATGCAGTTTTATTTTAAATGTGGCTGCTATGATGACCTCTTGCTTGGCCCCTGAGCAGCATACAGAAATACTCCAATAAGAGGTTGAGAGAAACTTTCAATAGGCAGCATTACCTAGTGAATAGGATATTGGAGTGGGAGTCAGTTTTAGTCTTGGCTGTACCACTGATCAGCTTTGTGATTTTTGGGCAATAAATTCAGTCTCTGTGCCTCAGTTTCCACATCTGTAAAATGGGGATACTGATACTTACCTTCCGTTTTGCAAAATGCTTTGGGTTCTTTAGATGCAAAAGCTATCTAAGAACAAAAAGTTCCACAGCAGCATGGAAAAGGAGAATGAGTCAGGGTAGCTAGAGGGAGGAGCAAAAAAGGTCATGTAGATCTGACATTGTATGCCTCTATCAGCCATTAGCTCCAGTACAATAAGGCTGCAGAAGTTGAAAGACCTGCTGTAACCTCAGGACGGCAGTGATTTCAACAGAATGGCTCACAATACCCCACTACCTGGGGAAGAGCATTCTTGTTAGGATCCCTGTCTATCAGGGCTGTGCCCTGATTTCCAGAGTGTGGCCTTTAGGGAATTTATTGGGGCTGTCCAGGAATGACTAAAAATGTCTGCACTGGGACCAAGTTGTAGAGAGACACAAGGGTTGTTGGAAAACTGAAAAAAGAAATGTTAAGAAAAAAGTAATAAATAGTGAAGTGACAAGGCAAGAACAGGTTTCATGAGTCATTGCAATGAGGAAAGGATGTTAAAGCCACGTGACAGCCATGCTTCAAAAAGAAAGAAATTGGAAAACTGAAATAACTTCCAAAAAGGGAAGGATTGTCTGGCCCTGCCAGAGAATGAAATATCTTGTAATCTCTTCTCCCACAATGCCTATGTAACCACTATCATTTGGGATTGAACTAGGAACCTCCAGAGTTAAGAGCATGAGCCTCTGCATCTTGAACTAAAAGACTAAATCTTCCATGTAGTAGCTGTAGCCAACTCGGGTGGTCTGTGGAGCTGACACAGAGGGGAACACATAATATGCACTGAACAGTGAATTATACCCATTTGACTCCTGTCCTGGACATCTCATTGCATTGTCCCCTGTACTCTGCCTCTCACCCTTTCATGGTTCCCTTACTCTACACATCTACCTGTCCCTGGATTTGTCCCCTTCTCATTTTTGTCCTCCTTCTGGGTTTCAGTCTCTTCCTACTCTGTCTTTTTCTCTCTTCAATCCCCTCATTCTAATTTAACTTTTCTCTGAAAAACCTGCTTCCCCTCTGGCAAGTTCTCTGTGCATTATTTTGGAGATAGCATCTCATTGATTGCAACTGCTCTGATGAAATTATAACATTTAGTGGATATAGATGAGACACCAGTACAGAATATGCCATTAATAACATTATGTATCTAGGGAAATGCTTTTGAGGCTGTCAGAATACTACCTGAGGAGCTAAATTAAAATGTTATATGCCACCAACGTAATTCAAAAGAAAAAGAATCATGTTTTTGCCATTCTGCTTTCAGCAAGCTATCAGAAGCAAAATATCGAGCCTCATCCTGTCAGGTGTTGGAGTGTTTCCGGTGTAGTTCTAAGAGCACTCACCTACAGAGTTCAATGCAAACTTTATATAGGGCAATCGTTTATCATTCAGAGGTAGGCAAAGTAGTTCTAACGTATGATCCATGGCTGTCCTCTTCCTGTAACTGCAAAATGTGGAGAAAATGGATCAGCTGCAGGCTTTTATTGCCAGTGAGGTTGGATTGAGACTTGAAATTCATATCCAAGCAAAGAAGTAAGAGGGTTTAAAAAAAATGCTTTCTCTGCTATGCATAGGACCCTACCAAATTCATGGTCCATTTTGGTCACGTTCAAGGTCATAGGATTTTAAAAAATCATGAATTTCATGATTTCAGCTATTTAAATCTGAAATTTCACAGTGCTGTAATTGTAGGGGTCCTGACCCAAAAAGGAGTTGTGTGTGTGGGGGGAGGGGGGTCACAAGTTTATTGTAGACAGGGTAGTGGAACTGCTACCTTTACTTCTGCGTTGTTGCTGTAGGCGATGGTGCCTTCAGAGCTGGATGGCCAAAGAGTGGCAGCTGCTGGCTGGGAGCCCAGCTCTGAAGGCAGCACCACTTCCAGCAGCAGCATAGAAGTAAGGATGGCATGGTATGGTATTGCCACCCCTACTTCTGCACTGCTGCCTTCAGAGCTGGGCCCTCAGTCAGCAGCTGCCACTCTCCGGCCGCCCATCTCTAAAGGCAGCAGTGCAGAAGTAAGGGTGGCTTGGAATGATTTTGCCACCCATACTTCTGCACCCGAGCTGGTGGGGTGCTGCCTTCAGAGCTGGGCACCCCACCAACAGCTGCCGCTCTCCAGCCACCCAGCTCTGAAAGCAGTTCAGAAGCAAGGATAGCAATACTGTGACTCCCCTGAAATAACCGAGCAACCCCCCTGCAACTCCCTTTTGGGTCAGGACCCCCAATTTGAGAAATGCTGGTCTCCCCCATGAAATCTGAAAGCTAAAAGGCTAAAAGCACATAAAAGACCAGATTTCACAGAGGGAGACCAGATTTCATGGTCTGTGACGTATTTTTCATGGCCATGAATTTGGTAGGGCCCTACCTATGCATGGGCTACTCAGCGTTTGGATCCAAGCACAAAATAGCAAGAAGGGCTACATGGCTATTATTGACTTTGCAGGATGGGTAGGCAGAGAATGAGCAGAGCCTTGACCCTGCTCCCCCTACTCATTGGCAAGCACAGCTGAGCCATCGAGGGGGAGAAAAAGGATAGTAATTTTCTTCTCGTACAGACCAGTATATGCCTGTGAAGCAAAGAGGAAGTAAGGGTGAAATTGTTTTTTTGAGTGACAGTGTTTTCCAGGGTTACTCCTACTCCTTGCAGAGCTCCTTCCTTAGGGTAGAGTTTAAACTCAGAATCCAGCAGAAAGAAATGTCTGGTTTCTCCGTTATAGTCTAACATAAAGCAAGTGTTCGCAGTCCTGTTGTAGTCCTGTTGGTCCCAGGATACTGGAAAGAATAGGTGGGTGATGTAATATCTTTTATTGGACCAACTTCTGTTGATGAAAAAGAGAAGCTTTTGAGCTCTGTATCAGCTTGAAAGCTTGTCTCTTTCAGGTCCAATAAAAGATATTACCTCACCCATCTTTGTCTCTCTAATTAAACTTGTGTGCATTCATTTTTCATTATCAATTCTCTCAGTCTTTTCGTTGAGGGCCATGCTGGCAAACTGTTGCAATCTGAGCACTGCTGCTTTAACAAATCAACTTGGGTGCTGCTTGAATTACCAAGCTCTGGCCCAAACTACAGTTGTGTTTGATTTTGGGCTAGATCAGGGATCGCCAAGCTTTGGCACGCAGCCCGTCAGGGAAATCCGCTGGCCCACGCTGCTTCCCACAGCCCTCACTGGCCTGGAACGGCAAACCGCGGCCAATGGGAGCGCGATCAGCGGAACCTGCGGACGCGGCAGGTAAACAAACTGTCCTGGCTCGCCAGCGGATTTCCCTGATGGGCCGCATGCCAAAGGTTGCTGATCCCTGGGCTAGATTGTCACATCCTTACTCGCACTATGTAACTTACTACAAAAGAAGATCCACTGACTCTGGGGTGCAAGCTAGAAGTCATTGTGAGTGTAATGCTAGCACAGTCTGGCCCTTTGTATTTTAAAACTTTTACTGAATAAAATAAATTATCAGATAAAATCTGGTGCTCACTGTTTCATATGTATCAAATTTCTATGCAAGTTGACTTTTTATTCTCTTGGCTTTAGTTTCTAACCATTGTATGATTATGACAGGAAATTCGTCTGCCTACTAGCGCCTCTCCCATGACTACTGTAAAATGCAGTGCTCTGTGCCATTGGTGTCAACACATTTTATGTGGTTACATTATACTGTCTGCATTGTTGCTGGCATTTGATCATTTCTCATGTGTGTGTATGTTCTTAAACCAATGAAATGTGATTTAGAAATGCAATCATACCGATACAGTGAACAAATATGCTTATGTCCACTGGAAAGGAGTTACCCCATAAAATTATGGCTTTAATTTTAAGGCTGACCTTTGCTGTAATTCAGTTAAAATCCCCTGGATTCCAAATGAAAAAGACTATTCACTGGAGAGTACATTAGATCTGCCAGAATGGGCGATTTGGGTACAGTGACACTTTTGCTGTGATAATCCAATAACAGTATTGACATTTTTGACTGATCTATAATCATGTCAGTAAAAACTCATATAGAATGTTGCTTCTGAAACATCTGACGTGTTTCTGTTCCAGTCGTTTAATCAGAAGGGAAATGTCCAAGTATTGTATTTGACATACCACATGAACAGTATCACCTGACTAGGGGGAAAAGATCAGTCTTCCGGTATTCCTCTTGCTAATATATAATGATAAAGCACTGAACCCTGGGGAGGAAATGTACTTCCCTGCCTCGCAAATATTCTTGGGCGGGGAAAGTGTGTGAGATGACAGAATCCAACCCATAAACCGTGAGCAGGGCGTGTGGCAGGTCTGCAGCAATTCCCGCCCTGGGCTGGAATAGGCGCCTTGGCCCTCGTGACCCCTTGAAGGGGTTGTTGAAAGCTTATCTGTGTCATCACTGACCCTTTTCCCACTCCTGCATCCTGTATTGGCAAAGACTTACATGGAGTTCAGAACCCAGCTCTGGTGCATAGGGGTATAGTGCAGACTTGCCAAACCTCAGATGTATGTGGAATTTCTTTGGCTTCCAGAACATCAGGAACCTTTGGCTGTGTAGCAGTTATTGGTGCAAAGGCCATAGGTACTGCACTGTGAAAGTGACAGTGAACAGAGTAAGGGAGGATTAGGGGCTACCCAGACAGGCCACAAAGAAGGTAGTTCTGGAGCCCACAGCAGGTATGGTACAATGTCCTCATCATACACTCTATCTCTTCAGCAGGACATTCATGCAAGAGAATTGCATTCGTTCTGCTGCATAGGTGGGATGGGCCTTTCAAAGCACCTATGCTTCTGGCTGAACTTCACCACTAGCAATTAAAGTCCAAACTCAAGCATTCAGTACTATTTTTATGTTTAATTGCAACCATCAGTAGCCGCCTCTTTCACTTATAGCTGGGACCACCATCTGGCCTGAGACTTCTTCCACAATTATTCTGTAAAGCCAGAACATTCATTAAAGTGGTTCAGTTGCACAGGTACAATATGTTTCCTCATATTACATTACAATGAGAATGTTACTTCTGTGGACAAGGGACATAAGCAGAAGGGCTACAGTGTACACACACACACACGTTTAGCTTTTGTTGTTAAAATCAATTAATTTAATTTTTAAAAGGTTTATTATGCAATAGGAAGCTGAATAGTAGATTTCTCCATTCACCGCTCTTTTTTTTTTTTGTTACACTAGGTCTCTGGGATTTTATAGAACTTATGTCTTAAACAATAGTTTGACATTACATTGTTCAACTGGAGCTTTGTTTCATATCATTTTCTTATAATCATTTTCTTAGTATTCGTAGATTTCAGTGACAGAAGGGAACACTGTGATCACCCAGTCTGATCTCTTGTATAACATAGGCCATAGAACTTCCTCAAAATAATTCCTAGAACAGTTTTTTAGAAAAAATCATCCAATCTTGACTTAAAAATGGTCCATAATGGAGACTCCAGTGTGACCATTGGTAAATCGGTTCAATGGTTAATTTCACAATTAAAAAATTACACTTTATTTCCAGTCTGAATTTGTCTAGTGCAGTGTTTCCCAAACTTGTTCCGCCACTTGGGCAGGGAAAGCCCCTGCAGGGCCGGGCCGGTTTGTTTACCTGCCGCGTCCGCACGTTCGGCCAATCGCGGCTCCCAGTGGCCGCGGTTTGCTGCTCCAGGCCAATGGGGGCTGCTGGAAGTGGTGCGGGCCGAGGAACGTACTGGCCGCCGCTTCCAGCATCCCCCACTGGCCTGGAGCAGCGAACCGCCGCCACTGGGAGCCGAACCTGCAGACGCAGCAGGTAAACAATCTGGCCCGGCCCGCCAGGGGCTTTCCATGCACAAGCGGCGGAACAAGTTTGGGAACCACAGGTCTTCCAGCCATTGCATCGTGTTATAAATTTCTCTACTAGACTGAAGAAGTCCATTATTAAATATTTGTTCCCCATCTAGATACTTATAGACTGTAACCAAGTCACCCCTTAATCTTTTGTTTGTTAACCTAAATAGATTGAGCTTGCTATGTTCCTAAGGATAGAGCTTTATTACTTTTCCTTTTGGAAAGGGTCAATACAATTTAATACAAAATTATAACCATTCTGGAAGTTTTATAAAACCATACTATAGAATTTAATAGAAAAATCTATAACTGCTATAGTATTCTACAGAATAATTCTAAATACCCCCAGAGAGAGGATTGGATTTTCTATTAAATTGCATGGTTGAGATTTTCCCAGTAATCTATTCATGATGATATATCTAAGCTCCCAATTCAACAGGGTACTTAGGGAAGTGCCTAAATTTAACCACTTAAATAGTCCCATTGGACTGAATCTCAAAGTTAGGATGTGCCATGTTGAATCAGTGCTGAATGGGCTATTCAGATATATTACTAAGGTGTTATTTATTTGGGAACAGTATGATTATCTACCAATTAATGAGCTATTAAAAATGTAGCTGAGAGACATGAAGCTCTTTAGGGAGGGAAGGAAATGTTGTTTTCCATGGAAAAAGAGCAACCATGTAATTCCAGTCTAAATGATTCTTATTTTAGTTTATGGGAAAACAAACCAACCAACCAACCAACTAAAATGAGAGAGAATATAAAAAGTTCCGTGACAGATCCCAAGCTAAATAGACAAGGGAGATGAGAAATATTATTTACCTCCAATATGAAGATGGAGAACTAAGGCAGAAAGAAATCGAGTGACTTGCCCAAGTTCAGCCCGGGAAGATGTGGTAGAGCTGGGACTTGGACCCAGAGCGCTTGAGTGTCACTGCACTGCCTTAACTACCAAACCATTCTTCTCTTCTACAGCAGGAGCTGTAGACTAAAAGAAGCACAGACTTACTTATATTAAGCATGGTTTGGACTAGAAAAAGTTGAATGCTATGGAATGAGCCATTGCTCATCCTTTAGGAGAGGATGTGCATCCCTGAACAGTTTTGTCCTCAATAGTTGAGTCAATTCACATTTATAATTATTTTATCCCATTTTGGCCAACCAGCCCTAAGGGTACCAGACTCATGTTGATATCACCAGCACTGTAATGTTCAATGACCTTTAGTCTAGAAAACAGCAAACATTACCAAGTTTGCCTTACTGCAAATTCAATATCTGTAGTCTCTCAAACCCAGTTGTGTGTGTTACTTGAGTCTATGAGTCTTTTGCAACAGTGTTTCACCGCCAACTATCCTTGAATTCATTCCATTGCTATATCCACTAACAGGTCCGGAAACAGTTTTTCTTTGCTGCTTATGTAGGACATTATACTTAGAAAGACATGAAGTGCATAAAAGCATGAGACTCTAGAAAGACATGAACAAACCTTTAGACTGTTTTCCGTCATGGAGACCCTAAAATTGATTAAACTAAGGCATTAATAGCCAGACAGCTTTAGAGATAGAAGCAACTCTGCCTATCATATTAGTCAGCTGCTCTGAGTTGATAAAAATGTCTAGAAATGAGAGATGTTATAAGTTAACCAATAAGTCAGAATGGATGCCATTGTCAGCATTAAAGCCACTACCTTATCCTGTGTCCTCAAATGGATGTGGTCTTTTATTAACCAAACCATTCACTCAGACTTATTTGTCAGCACTTTATCTGTTATGGTTCTCCAGACTATATTCTGGATAGTTTAAATGCAAAAGACAACAGAAAACAAATTCCTAGTTCCTAGGTCTCTGTGGCTATTTACTCTTTCCCTTTTGGATAAGGATCTTTACTGAATGTGCTGTATTAACTAATTAGTGTAATACTTGCCAATTCAATATAAATGTAAATATACATATCCAGCATTTACTTCCTAATTCCATTGTATTACCACTAACTGCTGCAATATTAAACTCCATTATCATTAACTAGTTAGCAATTAATTGTAAATGGATTACAATCAAAAGCTCATGTGCCATTTTACTACAGCTGCTTTGTCACATCACATTTATTAACTCTTATCCAGTAGCAGTTGCCAGGTTACACTTCACAGCTAAATGTTTTTTTGAATTAACTGGTTATTTCTTCATAGTTTGAGAGCATGAGGTTAATAAAAAAGAGCCTGCTCCTTCTCCCATTGACATCAATGGGAGTCAAAGGTACAGGTGCGTATGCTACAATGTAATCAGCACTGTATAAACACAATAAATAGATGGATCATTAGTGATTGCAATGGGAATAGGAACAGGCCCAGAATTAACAAAAGAGGTGGGAAGAAAAGATTAACAATGATATATTTAAACTGTTAAATATTGGTTTATTCTTACTATTGGCCCTTTTTGACTCAAGCAATTAGCTAATATTGGGATTTTATTGGTTGTTTCTAGTTGGAGGAGAAATTGATAATGGGTCAGGTATTACTTTGGTGAAGCCCTGTTTATTTGCAAGGAACATACTCAAAGTTCTTGAACACAGTATGAACAAACAGAAATCCAAGTCTGCATTACCAGTGAGTATAATGGCTCAGATAAGCATGGTTTCTTGGCTTCCTCCGAAGGCCATACTCATCACTGCTTCTCTCCCTTTTTTGCTCTTTCTCTTGGCTTTCTGCCTCACACACACACTCAGCTGCACACAATCAATCTTCCAGCTCCTGTGTTTGCAGTCGGTCCTCAGGGAAACCCCGGCATCTGCATGGCTTATCTTCTGATCGGTCTGGTCTTGCTCACCTTACCTTGGGTGGTAGCTTTATATTATTTCAACTATCACCACACAAAGAGGCATTTAATTGCTTCTTCCATTTAGCTATAATGAAAGATGGTTAAAATATCTATTGACTTTTACCAGGTTAGCGACTGATCTCTACATCAAAGACCTACTAGATGGCAGCCATCAATACCTTCCATCATGACATTAATTTTGTAATGTAGAAATATTTCTTTGTTCTCATTTATGCATCCTCTTGTAGGTAGAAAGCATAGTGACAGAGTATGGGAGCAGAGGTTTTTTTTTTAACATGAACCATAAAATAATTCATCCTAAGAGTTATGTGACCCAATGGCAATGACAGTACTGTGGGTGATCTCTTTAAACATGGCCTTCTCAAAGAGCTCACTTGATTTTTTTGTTTTTGCTTTTTTAGAATGTTATTACTGGCTTGATACCAAATCACATCATATAAACTCTTAGCCAGGAGAGATATATCCTGGATAGTTTGGATATAATCCTGCTTCTGCTCAGTATGTAAAAAACTCCTTCTGAATTTGATTGGTGCAGCTGCAAAACTAAAAAAAAAAAAAAAAAAAAATGGAAATTTGCTGTATTCTATTGTCTGTGTGAAAACTAGAGATGGGCAAATAGAGCAATATACAATCCAACAAATAAACTCTTATTTAAACAGATTTGTGCTGAATATTTCTTACATTTGCCTCTATTAATATTTTAGCAAACAAGTGTTGTGTGTGTGTTTGTGTGTGTACATACACAGATACTAAGTGTAACTGAACCAAGATGCAGAAATGAGTCTTCAGAGATCCTGGAAGTTCAGAGAGGTGTGAACTGCCCCCATTAATCTCAATGAAGGATTAACTGGGAGAGGTGTGAATTGCTCCACCTATGGTCCCACTTGGAAAGGTGTGAACATCCACCTAACACTCCTCCTAACTAAGGCTAGACTGGAGATGTGTGAACTACCTCATTTATCTCAGGCTATTTCCACACTACCAGTTATGTTGGTATAATTTATGTTGCTCAGGGGTGTGAATAAACCCCTGAGCCGCATAAATTACACCAACATAAGAGCCGCTGTGGACAGTGCTGTGTCAGCTAAGTCTCGGAGCCTGGGTCAACTGACTCGGGCTTGTAGGGCTTGAGCTATGAGGCTAAAAATACTGTTGACGTTCCTACTGGACTGGAGGCTGGGCTCTGAAACCTGAGGATGGCAGGGGTGAATCTCAGAGCCCAGGCTTCAGCCCAAGTGTTAACGTCTACACTGCTATTTATAGCCCCGTAGCATGAGCCTGAGTCAGTTGACCTTGGCTCTGAGACTTGCTGCAGCAGGTTTCTTATTGCAGTGTAGATATACTTGAATATTGAAGGGCCAAAATACCTAGCAGTGAAGAAACAAGTAATGAATGGATTTTGTAAGGGACATATTATCAAATCCAAGATCCAGCTCAGCTCTGCATGTCCAAACTTCTAAGCGGTGAAGTAGGCACCTAAAAGGAAGAGGCTAGTCACTTAAATACTCTTTGCAGGAACTGTAGCTCAATAATTAGATTTGCCAGTAGCTCTTTCTCTAGACAAAGTGAATTCTATAGATTTCACCCACAAGGAAAGACTGACTCAGTCACTCACTTTTTTTTTTTCATCCATAAAGTTTAAAAACTCTACTAGCCCCGGAAGGCATTAATGTCCACAGATAATAGCTATTACAATGCTGACCTCTGGGGAGATTAGCAGGTCTAGAAGAGTTCTTCATGATTTTTCTTTACTCCTTTACTTTAATGTACTTCTACAATTGTATCACCTCTTATTGATGGGGAGGTAAAGATTATTTGGTTAGCAAAAATGTTTGACCTCAGGAACAAACCTGGGAGCCAATGAAGACCACTAAAGGAGTTGAAGACTTCTCACCCAGCTGCAGATGAAAAAAAAAATCCTGTGGTGAACAGCAATGAGATCTCTATGCTTCAAAGTAATTTTTTTAATTAAAAAGACTCCACCGTACCACAGGGCAGAAGGTCACTGATCCTTTGTATCCTGCTCGTAGTTGCCGTGCAGAACAGTTCCTCCAGCTAAAAGCTCCTGTTTGCTGCATGGCCGCAATTTAGGGAATTAAAGTTTACAATATCCCAATGCTAGACCAGCTGGGTTTAAATTTGGATTAGAATAATAGAACCATAGGGTTAGAAGGGACTGCAAGGGTCTTCTAGTCCAACCTCCTGCCAAGATGCAGGGTTTGTTGTGTCTAAACCATCCAAGACAGATGGCTATCCAGCCTTTTTTTGAAAATCTGCAGTGAAGGAGTTTCCATGACTTCCCTAGGCCATCTGTTCCATTGTCCTACAGTTCTTACAGTTAGGAAGTTTATCCTGAGATTTAAACTAAATCTACTATGCTGTAGTTTGAACCCATTGCTTCTTGTCCTGCCCTCTGTGGCAAGAGAGAACAATTCTTCTCCACCTTTCTTATGGCAGCCTTTCTATTATTTGAAGACCTGTATTGTATCTCCCTTAATCTCTTATTTTCCAAACTAAAAATACCCAGTTTCATCAGACCTTTGATCATATGCTTGTATTTCATATCTTTGATCACTTTTGTCACTTGCCTATGGGTCCTTTTCAGTTTCTCTACATCCTTTCTATACAGAGGCATCCAAAATTGGACACAATACTCCATCTGAGACCTAACCAGTGCTGAATACTGTCAACTCCCATGACTTGCATGCTATACTTCTGTTATTGCAACCCAAAATTGCATTTGCTTTTTTTGCAACAGGATTCATAAAGTGAAGGCCACAAGGGCTTGTTATGCTATTCTAGTCTGTCCTATTGCATAAACTCAGGCATTAGAATGTCATCCAGCAATTACTGCATCAATCCCAACAACTTGTGGTTGGATGACCCCAAAATCTTTTAGGCCCAGTGTACATTTAAAAGTTAGATTGCCCTAGTTATGTTGCTCTGGGCTGTGAAAAATTTCACACCCTGAATCAGCTGCTAGCACAAGCTAGAGCAGCCTCGGGACTGCTGCAACATAAATTGATAGATGATGGTGCCCAAAGGAGCCACACTACTAATCAGGACTGCCAGATTACAGCTCCTCCCCCTCCTATGCCTCAGATGACCCTTCCCTATTCTGGAACAGCCTCCACACTTGAAAGGGGAGGGATCATTGGAGCTGGCTAAACCAGAGGAGGATTCTGCTAGCATAGGGAAATCCTCACATGCTGCATTAGCCTTAAGGCATATATTTGAACCACTACAGTGGCACAGAGGGGATTTAGGAGAATGTCCTATTATGTGTTGCCTTCATTAAGTATTCAATATATATCTAAATAGCTTTGCAACATATGCATTTACCAACAATTGAGATTATACCAATGAACCTTACAAGGGCAATTAATGTATATTTTAAGGAAAATAAAGATTCACAAACATTTGTTTGTGCTTTGCTTCCTACACATATAGTGCCCTTTATCCCACTATATAAATGAATGTGCAGATAGTTTGAGTTAATTTTTCTTTGTATACAATTCAAATCATATACCGCACATGCTTTCCCCTCACCCTTATGTTAAATTGTTCAGCTGTCTTATCCATCATGGAAGGAAATGCTGTACAGAATCTGCTACATTAAAATTTTTAGGAATCCATATAGCCAGTGACCTTTAATGAAATGACATTTAACAGGATAGATCAGCTACACAGACATTATATGACTGCTCACTCTGTTGCTTGATATCTCTCCCCAGAGTCCTGCTACGTGATTTCTCTCCCTCTGCTCTCTGACTTTGCCTAATTTTTATCTAGGTTATGGCTTTTTCCTTTCACAAGCTGACTGAAAGGAGCAAGTCAGTCTTTTTTCCCCTTAAAGACTGAATGGGCCCTTTAAAGGATATTGCAGTGTTGCAGGCTACCATCAGGATACAGTGGAACATGCTCACGGTTAGACTTTAAACCTAAAAGATGTGAAACAAATCAGGATTGCTGTATCAGATGGCATCCTTCTCATGGTAGTTTTCGATTAGCATATCATCTGTTCTCTCTCTTTCTCACATCCACACACCCACACAAACACTGTTTACCCTCTTTAGATTTAAATGTATTCATGAGTTTTATTTTCCCCCAAAGCAAGAGCTGCATCACCGTGCATTTCTTTTACTCTCGTGTACCTTAATCCCAGCCTGGTGGAGGCGGAGGTCGGGGCTGGGCGGGGGAGGGAGGAAATTGTCCTTTTGCTCTAGATAAAATTGACAATGTGAAATTGTACCTGTGACCGAGGTCTGCACTAGGTCTAACTCTTTGAGGAATGCAAAGAACCAGAAGATTGGAAGGTACTAACGCACAAATTCTAGTCCCCCATCCATAGCTCAAGTAAACAGGCTTTGCAAAGGGATCAATGAAAGCTGAATCCTTCCTCTAACCTGGAGCTGCTCAGCCACTCTACAGTCAGTAGTGCAATGTCTGTTCAACATTAGAATTTGTGGCCCACACTACTATCTCCCTAGAAGGAGCTTTGGCTAAGGGATGTGTTATATTTGGACCAACAGAGAAGGAGATAGGCATAGAAAGATCTGATAGAAACACAGCTATCTGCTGCGGAGATTTTGTCTAGCTGCAAAACTGAAACTAACATGAAAGTAAGGCTTTGAACTGAGGAGGGGGGAATGTTCGGGGACAGGACATCACATTTCTCCACCCTAATTTAAAAAATTTCCCGTAGATAGATAGATTGTTTATATGGCTAATATGAAACACTATATAACCTAACTAAAAGTTGTGGGCAGACTTCCGCAGGCTCTCAAGTTGCAAGCGATTATTTTGCTCCAGAATAATAGCTCTCTACCAGCTTATATGTTCAGTCACGTAACTGGCTTTTGCACTGTTTTGGGATGATGTGGTGATGGCCATGCAACAGCATCCTGAACAGCAGGGTCAGTGGTAAGGAATCAACTGGATCTGGTACGGAATCAACTGGATCTGGTACCAAAATTTCTTCCACCAAGTCATCAAAATTAGGAGTTGTAATGGAAAGAGGCTAAACTGGAGAAACAGAAAGTTTTATTGCAACATCCCTAGACTCTGGTACTTGTCGGGGCTGCAACTGGTCTATATGTCGTTTCCATAAAATACCATTGGACAGTTTTTCTGCAAATGGAACATGTCCTGTGAATTTTAAAGGTTCCCCAGGTACCCATTTCACTCCTTAACCATAGTTGCAAGTCCATACTGAGCCTTCTACTTGAAAAGAATGATGACAAGTCTCATGTCGTCAATCAATGTGCATAGCTTGGGATTTGGCTCCCTTTGAGGCACCACCAGGAAATAACAGGTCCCAACAGATACACAAAGATCTCTTCAAGAAAAGAGTTGCAGGTGACCCTTAGGTAGTAGCATGTGGTGTGGTCCTATAGACAGGAAAGAATTCGCCCAGTTTCTACTGATGACTCAAAACGGACTTGTTAGCCCTTAAGGCATGCTTATGAATTTCACTAGTCCATTTGTAGCTAGATGGTATGGAGCAGAACATGCACACTGAATTCAGTCTGAAGCTAGGAACCTCTAAACTACTTTAGAACAGAACTGAGATCCATTGTCACTTACCAACTGTAATGGTAGACCATACTGGCTAAACAAAGTACAAAGATGTACAATGGCTTTGGTAGCTGTAGTAGAAGACATTTTGAAAACTTATGGCCATTTTTGAATGGGCATCAATTACAACCAAAAGCATATAATCTTCTAAAGGTCCAGCAGAGTCCACATGAATACATGACCAAGGTGTCTGAGGCCATGACCAAGTGTTTAGATGAGCTGGGCCAGGATCATGCTGAATTTGCTGACACACAATGCAGTGCTTCACCTTCCTCTCAATATCTTGTTGATCCCCAGTCACCAGACGTGACTCCAGGCCTTCATCTGTACAATGCCAAAATGATCTTCATGAAGAGCTTCCAAAACCTGAGATTAATGTGATATTGGAATGATCACTTGCATTTCCCATAAGATGCAACCGTGATACACAGATTATTTCATGTTGACACGATATGAATTGTGTAAACTATGGATTCTTTTGATCCAATACTGTACCTTGTGGTACCATTCCCTTCATAAGAGAAAGTGTGTCATCCTTAGCTGTTTCTTTATTAATGTCTGTGCTAGTAATGGGTAAATTATCTTTCAAATTGAGATAGAACACTTTATCTGAAGCTTCTTTGGGTTGACGAAAGCTTGGGTCTGGCAGGAGTAACAGCCCATAAGCATTGCTGTGCTGGATGTCATGATCCATGGGCCTCAAATCCTGGTCCACAGGGGTAGCCACGCTTCAACCCTCTACTTGACAGTTTGCTGATGACTGCTGACCCAGGAAGCCCAGCCCCATTGGACCACTGGCCTTACTTAAGCCAGGAACGAGAAGCTGTCCAAGCAACTTAGATCCACCCTGCTCTAGACTGTGTATCTTGTGCCTCCTGCTCCTGCTCCCCCAGCTTGACTTCCCAGCATCCCGACCTGGCTTGGGTCCTGACCTCCAACTTGTGGTTCTGATCTCCGATTTGTCTCCTGCTTTTGATCTCCCAGTTTCCTGACCCAGCTGACATTTGACTCTTGACTGTGGACTCTGGCTCTGACCAGTGGTGGTTCTTGAAAAGCCACTTTCTCTGGTGATTTCCTTAAGTCTCTGGCATCAATTACATGTTCAAGTTATTCAGCTGAAGGTTTGAAAAATTCAGAATGTTTCGATGTACTCTCAGTCTATGGTCTTCCAAATGTTGCAAGACAGTGTCCAACTTTTGAAGATGATCTTGATCTTTCCCTATAATAAGGATGTTATCCAAATAGTATTGAACTCCATTCAGTCCCCTCAGAATCTCATCCATGGCTTTGTGTAATAGGGCAAGTGCTGAAGTGATACAGAAAGGCAACCTGTGATAACAAAATAAGCCTTTTTGTGTGTTGATTGTGAGATATTTGTGAGATGTTGGCTCAATCTCTATTTGTAGGTATGCACTGAGCAAATCCAATTTACTGAAACACTGTCCTCCACTAAGAGTAGCAAACAAATCTTCAATATATGGCAGTGGACACTGGTTTGGACACTGGTCTGGGTTCAGCATCACTTTGAAATCTTTACACATTTGGATGGATCCATCCTTCTTGATCACTGGTACAATAGCAGGAGCCCACTCACTATGTGAAACCAGTGGCAAGATTCCAGTGTTCAGTAAATGATCCAAATCAGCTTCCACCAGAGGCTTCAGGGCATAAGACACAACTCTGGCCTTGCAATATTTTGGCTGGCTGTCAGACTTAACAGTGAGCTTCACTGACACACTGCTCGTCTCTCCAAGTTCTTTTTCAAAAATTTAGGAGTGTCCTGTATTTCTTGAAAATCTTGAGGTATTTTTGTGACCACCTTGATCTCAGCTCAATTCTTCTTGGGTTTCTCGAGCCAAGATCTGCCAAATGATGGTGGATACTTTTCAACAATCACATACAAGGGTAAATGACTGATTGTCCATCCAGTTGAAATTTCATCGGCACTAATTTTTTTCTGGTATAAGTTTTCAAAACTGTGGAGATTTCTTCCAGAGGAACTTGTGAAAACGTCTGCTGATAGGTAGATGCAGAAATCAGTGAAACAGCAGCTCCAGTATCAGGCTCCATTCTTATAGGAACTTCCTTGATCAAGGGTGTGACCCAGATGGCATCTATGACTCTATCTTCTAATAACAAGTGAAGTGGTAGGTCTTGATCACTACAGCATGTGTCTTTTTCAATATTATGAATTCCCGACTTCTGTCCATTCTTAGGTTTGGTCTTCACAGGTATCTTTTTGGATGGACAGATACTCTGTGTTGCTGGTTGTTGAACTGTGCATTAGGTCACAGAGACGTGTCCTTTCTTCTGGCACTTTCTGCAAATGACCTCGCATGCTCAGCAATCCTTCTCAGTGGGCATAGTTTGTGCACAATGACCACACAGAAATCCCTTGCATTCCTGTGGTCCTCTATCTCACTGATGCAGGAGATAAACTTCTTGGTTCACATTAAAGTCCAGAGAATTCTTGTCTGTGATCTCCATTGCAATATTTACTTCAACAGCCTTCTTGAATGTATGTGCTGATGGTGTCAGTAACTTTTTCTGGATTTGGTCACTGCATTATCCAGAGACAAATTAGTCATACAGGGCATCACATAATGTTCATCCGAACTGACAATGCTCTGGCAACTTCCTTAGAGTAGCAACAAACTGCGCTACTGACTCTCCAATTCCCTGATGTCACTGATGGATCTGCTGTCATTCCACTATCAACAATAGGGCAGGAGAAAAATGTTCCTGCATTGCTGAAGTAATTGCAGTGTACGTGGCAGTTCTGGGCACAGTTGGAGATGATAGCAGTCTGTATGCCTTGGAACCCATCACTGTCAGCAAGGCTGAAAGTCTTTGTCCATCTGGAATGGAGTGGCAAACTACAAACTGGTCAAAACATTCAAGGGGCTCCACTCATGATTCACAGTTTTCATCAAACTCACCAACATTGCTCATGAAAATCCCCATTTCACTGCTTTCCTGTTGGACCTCACACCTCCTAGCTGTCTTCTCTGCCATAGGCAAATTCTTTTTTTCCCCTTTATTGTTTACTGTGCACTATTTGTGCTTGATCCCCCTCTGCTGGCTGTGTGTGCTTACAAGTGCCTTCGGCTGTACTTGGACTCCTTCTGCTGGCAGCAGCCCCTCAGTGCAGGCTAAAGCTCATTCTCTTCCTCTCTCTCTCCCTCTGCCTGCTGGTACTTGGTCAACCAAGATGGCTGCTTGCTTCCCCTTTTTGTCATGTTAAGTACTCAATGAGAGCTGAAATCACTTGTGGTGGGGCAGTGTTTCTGTCCAGCCTGTTGAGAGCTAAAAAAATCGCTAAGAGATTGACCCATAGAGGTCACAGAAGAGAGGTTGGTGGCAGCAGGAGGGGACTGACGGGCAGACGGCGGGAGTGACTGAGGAAAATGGTGAGCAGTTGGCTGCCGGGAGGCAGCGAGGAACAGTGGCTAGCAGGGCAGCCAGCCAGAGAAAGTGCTCAGATGGCAGAGCAAGCCAGGGTCTTCTTCCCTGGGTGGGAGGTGAACTCACACAGATGTACTTCTGAAACGGGGTCCTCACTGACCAAGGATAACCACTGTGAGTGAAGTATGGTGAGGGAGCAGAGGGGGACACAGTAAAGGAACTTTTGGTTGTAGAACTCAAGAACATGAGGCAGAAGGCACTGCCCCACTCACTCTGGGGTGGGTGTCCTGCTCACAGTTTTAGGTTCATGAATCCTGATTGCGGCATTTTTCCTAATTAGTGTCGGGTGACTTCTCTCCTTTCATTAAAAGTTTATTTTCTACACTCAGACGCTGTGCTTGCGGGTGGGGAAGTATTCCCTCTCAGAGGCACCAAGGGGTGGTGTGTAATTTTCCCAGGTTACTGGGTGGGGGCTCCACCTGGCAGAAGGTTTACACTTGGGCAGACATTTGTAGAGTAGTCTCCTCTTATACAGTAGAGGCCTGGCTCTAGACAATGTTATTCATCCTTCATTTTAATGACAATCTACTTTCCCCACAAAATCCTTTAGTTAAATAATCAGAATCCAAGTTGCAAATGCTGCATTGCCTTCTTGAGTTCCTATTAATAGCAAAAATACCTAAATAAAATAAAAATAAAAAGCCTATCTTTAAGAGAAAGTAAATATTTTAGACTTTATTGTACTAAAATTTTCAATCACAATGTTCTCCTTACTTTGACCACATTTTTAACTTGTATTACCCCTTTAGCAGAATAAACCTACCCTTTGTTTAACCAACAATTGCTGTAAGATCTTCTCAGTCAAAGGAAGTAATATTTTTCCTCAGAGTCTTGCTACTGTTTCGAGTTTCTTGGTCTCCTTTCAACTGCTTTGTAGGAGAGCTTGTGCCTGACACGTTCCTTCTGCTCATAATGAGCTTTCACTCAAGCCACTGATCAATAGCAGAAACCAGCAGGTCTGTCTCTATTGCTTGTTTTCTCTATCTTGAATCTGCCAAAATAGATTAGACTATTGCCAAGGTCACTCAATATGTTGCGAGTGGATGAAAAGATATCTGGTTGGCTCTTTATAGGACAGGAATGCAAAAGACAATACTAGAGCTACACTGAGTGTACCATGACAGATTAAATCTGCATCAAGGTCACAGAGGGTATTTTTAGTGAACCTTTTGATACAACTGAGTGTGGTACATACCTGCTATCAGCTGAGAGGCTTTTGTATTATTTTTTTTTAGGCAAAGCCTTGTGGCAACAGGCTTGAGAGGAGGAACTTGGTTTGGGACAAACAAGAAGGGTCAGATTTTGCCCTAAGAAAGATACTCAGGTGCAGGTCTCATTGAAATCAATGGGCGCTGTGCACATATCTGACAGTAGAATGTTCCTAGAAAGTGACTAGGGCAGACACATATGAATAAGAGCAGCAAATTCTACAAGACCATCCCTGTTCTAATTAGCCAGCACCAGGAGCAAAGAGATTCCTTATTTGGCCCAGGCCTCTCCCCTTTGGCCTGAATCTGACTGGAAGGAGCTCCCTCCTGGGTGCACCAAGTCCCAGTCATCTCCAAGTTCCCAGTAGTATGATTAAGGGAGATAAAAAGTATGGCTTTTAATGGACACATCCAACCCATATGAATCCTCCTGGCAAATATGCAGAGACCAATGATTTTCTTACTTTACACTCTGAATGGTTTTGCCCTCTCCTGGTTGGTTGGGGACCTCATGGGCTCAAGATGAGTCTTGTGAGGGAATCTGTGATACCCACTCCAAGCCCACCTTGGGGCACATCTACTTACAGTGTGTGCATGGGAACATAAAGACATATCCTTACACCCAAATTCAGCAAACTGTGGGATAACACACAAGACCCCTAATGGTTGGCTTTGCTGCATCTCTCACCTACCCAGTCATTATCAGCCAAGCCAGGGAGGGAGTTCTCAGGATCCCTCTAGAACAAGGAGTCCTCACAGTTCTCTACAACCATCCTTTCCTTCACAGACCCTCCCTTGCTGGATTTATTTTTCCTGTTCTGCAATCTCCTCTCCATCCTTCTCTCCCTCCTATTCAACAATTCCTCTCTCTAATTCTCTCCTCTCCCCTGCTCAATGTCTCTGTTCCCTTTCTTCCTCTCATAGTTCTGTGATTCCACTAACTCATCCTCTCATGCCTTCACCTCACCATGGAATATATGAAAACAAAACAAAACAAAACATGGAACTAACATGTCGTTTGCCAGCTACCATGATAGTCTTTTGCTTCTATGCTTCAAGCCTTTTGTGGCAGGGTGCAACACCTAGCACATGGGGGCTGATTGGAGCCTGTGATCACCTCCACGATATAATAACAGTAATAACAATTTATAATAAAAATGGGTCAGAGCTGTACAGTTCAGATCTGATTGCTCCCAATTACACAGGTTTAATGTTGCAAACTTTTAGTTTGTCCAGCATTCCCAAATTATGGCCTGTGTCTTGGTGCTTTGGCCCTCCAGCTAAAGTATCCTTCAGTCCTACTCCTTTGGGGGCATTGAGGTTCAAAGGTAATCAGGAACAAAATACACACAACTCAAAAACAGTGTCTTCCCATGGAACTTCAGTAGGGTCCTGCTCTTTATTCCGGGCTAGTCCCCCAAATAGTCTATGCTTCTGTTGATTGCCTCCTGCCACTGTCTGGTCATGCCTTCTAGGACAGCTGATCTAGCTGGCAAACAATTGGAATTGCAGGGCTGCAACCAATCTTATTCACCATTAAGAGAAGCAGAGCTCTGTCTTCCTTCCTGATCATCCCCAAACTCTCATCCTTTCAGCTCTCCTCTCCAGGCCAGATATTGGCTGCCAACGTAGCAGGGTGTGATCACCTGGATCCACAGGCTTTCCCTAACCCTTTCATTGCCAGTAGAAAGCTTACCAGCCTCCTTAGCCCCCTCACTGAGGGTGTGTGGCTCCTCTGCCCAGTCACACCCTTGTTCAGACAGTTTTAGGAATAGGCACTACTGAGCTCAAGAGAAGAACTCCCATTGCTGTGAACTTCATATCTGGATTTGGACTCAAACGTTCCCAAAGCTTGCAGTTGTTTTGAATCTGGTTTCCATTGGACCAATGTCTCAATTTTGCTCATCAACGTTTGTTGTACAAATGACAAAAAAGAAAAACATCTGGCACCACATTATATTTGGTATTTGCTGCCCAGTTACCAAGTTCATAACAACAAAGCACTTCATCATGCGATTATTCAAGTAATTAGTCCCATTGACTTCAATAGAATTGGTCATGTGCTTAAAGTAAAGCACGTGCCTCAGTGCTTGGTAGGATTGGAGCCAGAGTGCCCACTGAAATAAATCCGAGAGTCCACAAAAGTCTAACAGAATGGGGCTTAGCTGCTGCTGTGAGATACAGAGTGCCTCCAGCTGTTCTTGTTTTCAGTGTCAACTGAAGATGTTCAGCAGCTTGCAAGGTTGGGCCCACAATATCAATTCTGTTAATAGGTGAAAAAAATATGTACTAATTACTCAAAATGCAAAAGAAACCCCCATAGATAATAAACCCGGGGCTTTAAATCTAGGAAATATGCAGTGCAATTCCTTCTTCAGTTGACCGAAAGTCTTCAAAGGCCTGCAAGATTTAATACCCGCTTAAGTAATCTGACGGCATAGCTAGCAAATCATATTCGCTAAACAAGAAAGGAAATAAAAAGACTGCAGCTTTGAGTATGTCTATAGTTATCTCACAGTGTTATCTTAGTTTCTGATTGAATTTTAAAGATCCTCATCATGATTCACTGAAAGAGGCCAGACCAAAGCTTCAGCTTGATGGAAATTAAATAAGAAGCCTGTAATTCTACTTTTCTTTGGCTTTGAAGCATGCAGTGTCCTTCCTAATGGAGGGCTTTTTATTCATCAGATTCAATCTGCAGATCTGCACACGTGCAAGGTCACAGTAGGTCATGGTTTGTACCTTTAGACCCCACTGAGAGGAGTCACCAACCATTTGCCTGGGCCACAGAAAATATTTTGCACAATCATGCCTGTCAATTTCAATTAAAGTGAGAATTGTAAGTTGATTTACAAGAATTGGCCTCCCTTCTCCTGCTGTATTTTCACAACAGACCTGAGGGGAAGGGGAGAATGTTTTGAAATTGCAACAAAGTGCAGCTTAGCGCTGAATTAACTACCATGCAAATCCTAATTGCACCAACCATGTGACTTTTCTAGACCTGTCAAAGCTTTCTTTGTTTGTATGTGATGCCCGAAAGCTCAGTTCTGTTGGGATGTAGAGAATCCCAATCTCTTTCTACATGTGAATGTGAAGAGCCCGGTTGCCCTGTGTGGTCTGATTGCTTTGCACGGTGCTGCTAGCAGAATCTGGTCCTGACATCAGTTTAACCATCCAAGGCAGGGTCATCTTAATTTAAATGTGGCCACTAGCATGGGACAGAGGGCCACACTGAGTAAGTGTGGGTAACCTGTTTTTGTTTTTTTAACCAACATTTTGGTTCTTTTTTTCTTTTCTTTTTAAAAATTGTGTATCCCATCAAAACACAGCTTTAGTATCAGCAAACAGTTGTCTCTTACCCCTCCTAATGGATTATTACCTATCTTTAAACTTATGAACATCTGATGTTGGCACTATTTCTTGTCTCAGGGCTATTGCAAGGGATCATAGCTTTAGAACACCAGACTCTCTGTGCTTTGGTTTCACACTCCCAACATTTACATGGCTGGTTCAGTGGTCTGGGTAGTAGCCTAGGCTGTGGGAGACCTGAGTTCAACTCTGCACTACCACAAGCTTCCTGTTTGACCTTGGGCAAATCACTTAGTCTCTCTTAGCCTCTGTTCCACCATCTGTATCATACATGGGTCCAGTACAATGGAGCTGTACACAGTTACAGCAGCCCTGAAATTGGCCCCTATTTCATAAGGTTAAAGGAACACTGGATAAAATGAGTATGCATGTATTGCTGAGATAGGAATGAACAAAACTCCCTTCCAGGACAGCTATGGTTAGCTGAGACCCTGATGTCAGGGCTGCAATGGCATTGTGCTGCTCCTACCAGAGGCACTGAGGATAAACACATTAAATGTTGTGGGGTGCTCAAATATTAGAGTAATGTGGGCCATAGAAACACCTAAGACAGATAAATATAAAGGGATACACCTGAATATCCGGTAAACATTGAAGGTGTTTCTTTTTATGTATAAAGCCATGCATTTGTTTGCTATCAAACTTGACGTCAGGTAGACACAGTTTTTATGCTTTGTTTACAAATTCTTCATGTTGTGTTACACAGTATCAAATCAGCTTAAGATATGATGCAATGAAATGACATTGTACAACTCCAAGTAAGTTAATATGATATGGCAGAATGTTTTAGGCATTTATTTCACTTCCAGTAACCACAATTAATTTGGACAATGGAGAATCCAGCTTGAAATTCAGAGATAGAAACCTGACAAAACTGCCAATGACCTATATTTAATTCAGTGATATACCCTAAATATAGACCTCTATGATAAAATCATGAATGGTGTGGAGAAAGTGAATAAGAAAGTGTTATTTACCTTTTCACATAAGTCAAGAACCTGGGGTCTCCCAATGAAACTAATAGGCAGCAGGTTTAAAACAAATATAAGGAAGTACTTCTTTGCACAGTGCACAGTCAGTCTGTGAAACTAGTTGCCAGGGGATGTTGGGAAGGCCAAAAATATAACTGGGTTAAAAAAAGATAAGTTCATGGAGGATAGGTCCATCAATGGCTATTAGCCAATATGATCAGGGACGCAACCCAATGGACAACAGGGAATGGATCATTCAATAAATGCTCTGTTCTGCTTATTCCCTCTGAAGCACCTGGCACCAACTATTGTCAGAAGACAGAATCCTCGGCAAGATAGACCATTGGTCTGACGCAGTATGGCTTTCTTATGTTCTTATGTCTTTAAATTGCAGGCAATCTCTAATTGTTCTTGATAAAAAAAATTGGAAGTTTTTTTTTTAGGGTGCTTGGCAAGAAAAGTTGCTAAATCCAATTAGTACGTGTAGTATCCTTTGAGTTTCTTTCAGCTATAACCACTAAATCTATTGGGGACTAAATTAAAGCAGAATGCCTCTGTCCATCACTTACTGCTGTCAGAAGGTTAGGTACAGTATATAGAATGAAATTATTTTGTTACTTCAAGAGGTGATTTGTCTTCGTTCTCTACTATTGGTGGTTTATTTGATGTTCTAAATGTATCTTCAGATGGGTGTCTCTGTTACAAGGAAAATAAATTTTGCACTGAATAAACCTTTATCAATATTTAGAAAGATGTCACAGCACTGTTGTACATTTACCTAGGAGGCTTATTCCCTTCTAGATGAGATAAAATATCTGTCCCACCCTCATGTTTAGTTAGAAAAGGGAAAGCAGCAGACAATCCACTTCTAGCACTTTTTGAAAATATTATTAACTTAAGAGGTGACTGAAAGAGGATGAAAGCATCTTGTGCTGACAAATGATTTCAAAGGTGAGATCCATCAGACTACTTGTCTCAGGATCATTACAGTTATCGGGTCTCCTCCCATGAGAGCTATTTGTGCAATGTGTAAATGGAAAATCACCAGAATTATCTGTATGGTGCTCTGGTCCAGAACAGCCAAACAAGCAGTTTGGTCCTGCTGCTCATTAAGTATGGGCAAAGCCAGACAAGGTGAGAAGGCAAACCTTCTTATCATAAAGCTGATTGAAAAATGTCCAGTTGTGGAATTTTGACCACATGTTGGAAAAAAGAACCCCCTCACTAATTTTTGTGAAAATGTTGTTTCATTTTACAACCAATTATATCTTACTACAATGAACCTATGTTATTCAGACAGCAGGTACAATTATGAGATAAATAGCATGCTCAAACACCTGCCCAACTGGGACCACAATCTTGACTTTCAGCCTCAGGAACACAGATATCTGCCACATCAGCTAAAAGACAGTATCCTTTCCTGCCAGCAGTAGTTAGTAAGGCCTTTAACCTCACTGTAGGTCTGCATTTCTCTAAGGGCTTGTCTACACAGAAAGTTAATGTGTGGCAAACCAGGAAGGTACAGTGCGCCAATTTGCTACACACTAACTGGGCATGTGGCAGACTAAAAGTTCTGTAGGTTTCAGAGTAGCAACCATGTTAGTCTGTATCCACAAAAAGAAAAGAAGGACTTGTGGCACCTTAGAGACTAACAAATTTATTTGAGCATAAGCTTTCATGAGCTACAGTAGTGATGAAGTGAGCTGTAGCTCACGAAAGCTTATGCTCAAATAAATTTGTTAGTCTCTAAGGTGCCACAAGTCCTCCTTTTTTAAAAAGTTCTGTAGTGAGCTTTGATGTTGTCTCTGTATAGATAAGCTCTTACTCTCTCACATATCCACACAGATAGCACACCACATACATACTCAGCGCTTGTCTTCAATGCAACAGTTAGCTCGAGTTACTCCTCTCAGACTAGCTTAGTTTGACTGGAGTAACTAGCTTGGTTTGATTGAGAATGGTCACACTGCAAAACAACCCTAAAATTACAGTGATTAGATGAGCAGCATTGAGTTACTGGATTAGCAGTTGGTCGGTTGTGCTAATGCAAGCTTGTAGCCTATAGCTGTATCCCTGTTACATTACTAGCTTGAGCATCGGCAGCACTTGAGCTGCATCCCATGGCCCTGGACAGGCCAGCTAGCTCGAGTTTAAAGGACCACGCAACCTGTGCTAGAGAGTTTTGTGTGTGTATGGGAGTTGGGTTAGGGGCAAGAGTCAAGCTGTACCTTGAGTCAACATAGCAGTGAAGACTAACCCTTAGACAAAGCATGGCTTGAGCATTTGAGCTTCAAGGGAATTCAAATCCAGCAGTCAGATACCAATCTGTATTGAATCCACTATGCACTATAGAAGAAGAAGGGGAAAAAAATCCAGGAGGGGGCTAATGTGGAAGAAAGTTCTGTGAGTTTCCTCCACATTGTCCTCTAGGAAAAGGGCTTCCTCCCACAGAATTCTGCCCTAAATACAGTGGGTCTTCAAGAGCCTCCTGAGGCCTTGCTCTGAAACCCAGGCACTGACACTTCCTGGCAGTGCAGCTCCAATGCAGTCCTGGCCCTGGGGTCTCCTCAGGCCACAGTTGTCCAGGAGCCAGTTTTGGTTCCTTCCACCACTGCAATACATTCCTGGTCAAAAGAAAAGGAGTACTTGTGGCACCTTAGAGACTAACCAATTTATTTGAGCGTAAGCTTTCGTGAGCTACAGCTCACTTCATCGGATACATACTGTGGAAAATACAGAAGATGTTCTTATACATACAAACCATGAAAAAATGGGTGTTTACCACTACAAAAGGTTTTCTCTCCCCCCACCCCACTCTCCTGCTGGTAATAGCTTATCTAAAGTGATCACTCTCCTTACAATGTCTATGATAAATAAATTGGTTAGTCTCTAAGGTGCCACAAGTACTCCTTTTCTTTTTGCGAATATAGACTAACACGGGTGTTACTCTGAAACCTGTACCAACAGGAGAGTGGGTTTGTGGGGGGGGGGGGGGGGGAAGAAAACCTGGATTTGTGCTGGAAATGGCCCAACTTGATTATCATAGACATTATAAGGAGAGTGATCACTTTAGATAAGCTATTACCAGCAGGAGAGTGGGGTGGGGGGAGAGAAAACCTTTTGTAGTGGTAAACACCCATTTTTTCATGGTTTGTATGTATAAGAACATCTTCTGTATTTTCCACAGTATGCATCCGATGAAGCGAGCTGTAGCTCACGAAAGCTTATGCTCAAATAAATTGGTTAGTCTCTAAGGCGCCACAAGTACTCCTTTTCTTTTTGCGAATACAGACTAACACGGCTGTTACTCTGATCCCTGGTCAGTTTATCTATTATCTCCTTAGTTTTATAAACTATGGGTCAATTTCAGGCTTGGTGTAAGCAGGTGCAACTCTTCATTCCATTCTCCTCTTTCCTTCCCACTCCTCACTTCTGCATCAATGTCAGACTTAATAAAGTCTATATCTCCCTTGACCCCAGAATGGACACTGCTCATACTATGAGATACACTAAATGCTGACTGCAAATGTTTTTTGACATATCTACATAATAACTTCCATCAATGGGCCATCAGCTTGGACAAAACCTGCAACAGCAGAAGCAGAGTCTTTTACCATGTGAGCTACAAGAACATTACAATTGGCTGGCATTGGCTGTTATGCTCTGTGTGGGTTAGCCACGAAAGGGGGACTTAGCTAGCATGTTATATCTGCATACCAGTCTCCTGACTCCATGCTGGTAGCTCGGGGGTGATTTAAAGGGCCTGGGGCTCCCAGTCACCATTACCACAGCTGGAGCCCTGGGCCCTTTAAATCAAGATTTAAAGGGCTCGGGGACTAAAGGCCCTGCCCATTCTGGTTGAGGCCACGCCCCCTGCTCAGGACTCTGGCGTATTGGTAAGTCCTTTAACTTACTTTCACCTCTGCCCAAGCCCCTTCACCCCCTTTCCTGGGGAGGCTTGAGATTAAACAAGGTGAGCACAGACCAGCCCCTTGGGTTTTTAGGACACTAAAAACCAATCAGGTTCTTAAAAGCAGAACTTTATTATGAAGAAAAAATAAAAGAAGCACCTCTGTAAAATCAGGATGGAAGGTAATTTTACAGGGTAATCAGATTCAATACACAGAGGATTCCCCTCTAAGCAAAAACTTAAATTTACAAAAAAAAACAAAAAAAAAAAACCAGGAATAAACCTCCCTCTTAGCTTAGGGAAAAGTCACAAGCTAAAACAAAAGATACTCTAACACCTTTCCTTGCTATTACTTACTATTTCTGTAATTTTAGCTGTATCATTCAGTAGGAGCTAGATTACTTGCTTGGTCTCTCTTTTTGTCTCCGGAGAGAACCCACAAAAACCTTCCCCCACAGATTTGAAAGTATCTTCTCCCCTTATTGGTCCTTTTGGTCAGGTGCCAGCTAGGTTATCTGAGCTTCTTAACCCTTTACAGGTAAAGGAGGGATTTTATGCTACCCTTAGCTGTATACTTATGACAAGGATAAAATAGAAACCAGAAGCAAAGTGGAATCAAATCTTTTTTAAAGTTCCGAAAAGGTAGCTCAGTGGTTTTCCCCAACTTTTCAATGTCTCTGAATTTCTGTGTTTCTTGCATGAATCACTATTACCTTTTCTTTCACCCTGTTTGTTCAAGCCACTTGTTGCTTCCATCTTATGGTAGATTGTGAGCTCTTTATGTGTACAGTGCCTGGAATAATTGGGCCCTGACCCAAGACCAAGGCCTCTAGGTGCTAGCATAATATCAATAAATAATAAAAATAATAAATTAATGTGGCAGGAGTGGAAATAGATAAGGATAAATTAAGCCCCAAAAAAGCTGTTTTCAGAGTTGTCTCAGCACAAAATGAATGAGAAAGCCTTGAAAGGCCTCTTGGGAAAGCCTACACTCACAAGATTTTCAAGCCCAAAATGTTCAGATACATATTTTAACTTTGGGATAATTAACAGAACTGTTAAACCTTTGTATGAGACAGAGCTTTCTCAAGGGCTGGCCTGAGACTGAGGAATGAACTCCTTCAGGACCTAAGAACCATCACAAACCTTCTGCTCCAAATGCAAAGCGCATTTCTTTGATCTCTTTCTCTAACATAAACATGTACCTACATGTCCAAAATAAACACTGCATACACTTATTCCTCCTTGGTAGCGGATAAGAGAATAAACAAATGACAGATGCATAGTCACATTAATTGCTTAATACACTACTGGGAGGCGCTCAGATACTGCAGTGATGACTGTGGCATAAAAACCTACATAGAATACAATAAATGAGTCTGCCTGTCAAGAGAATGGTGGAAGAACATTAAAAGAACAATATTTAAGCATTCACACTTTAAAAGAAATAATGTTTGATGTAGCCTGAGGAAAGGTTGTATCATCATACACACACACACTGCAAATTGCATTTCAAAATATAAAGTGTGATGGGATGAAGCTGTTACAGAGCCAGGAGTAAGAGAAAGAGAGCTAATTGGCTGGATGGACTGTCAGTCACCCAGAGAGAAAGGGGAAGAACTTCCCTTATGTGCAAAGGGTTCTGGGTAAGGAAGCCCTCTATAAAACTCCCAGGGGCCCAAGTAGGAGTCACAGTTGTAGGAGGAAGGGGTACTTGGAGGAATCTGTGGGAGTTATATTATGAAAGTATGTGTTGTTTTTATTTTAGCTATCTTTAAAAACTTCTCTCAACTGAGTTGTGTGTGCTGTGGCAAGCTTTCTGCTGCACTCTGCCAAATAGATTGCTTTGTTTCCTTCTTCTGCAGATAAGTATTTCTAAGTCCTCTGCTGATGGTGAATACCCTGCAAAGAGGTGATACTGTTTGTGGGCTGGGAAAAAGCAGGTTTGGAGAAAGCAGTAGTAGGAGTTTCAGAACTGGCTGTTTTTAAGCCTGTAAATAGGATCATTGTGAGTCTGTTTTGGCCTGTGTGTGCCTTATTACATCTTGTGGCAGAGTGTTGGCTTTTTGGATTAAAAAAAGTTGTTTGTTTGTTTACAAATAGATTTGTAAGAATGAAATCTTTCTCTTAACTTGAAAAGACAGCCTCAGAACTTATCCCATGATAGTCCAGGTTAGACTACTGCAGCATCTTTTGTAGAAGGATTTTATAACCTTCTGACTCCCCTAATGTTTTATAGCACTGGAAAACAATTAATAAGGTCTGTTTTGTGCAAGTAGTCTCCATCCCTTTCTGCTTCCATACAGGGGCCAGGCATTATTTTGGTGGGGAGGGGACTCGGAGTGAAGAATACATGAAGGAGTGCCCACATAACTCTGGCCTTCCCAACGGAGGAAAGAGGAGTGGAGATTTGGCCAGGTGCTTATTCAGTCATTGTCTTGCAGAGAGCTGATCAAAGGGGTTCTGTTTTCGGGATACTCAAATGTGCACATCACAGCAATACAAGTTATGTGTAGTGCCCTGAGTGCTATCCATCTTCCCTACAGCTACCCAGGAGACCTCTGCACTGTCTTCAGGGCAGAGGGAGGCCTTCATGTTTGCTGGACTTCATGGGTAATTCCAGGACCCAAAACTTGCCTGTTTTGCTCATATATGGTTAAAAATGAAGGAACTAATTTTTATCTCATATCTAGTCAATCCAAATATTGTAAATCTGAAAGTTAGACTCAAAGCATTATCCCATGGGATTTGGGTTAGAAATGATGGAAGTAAGGAGAGAAGCAAAGTTCCTGTGTCTAGGATGGGAATACAGTAACAGAATCAGGACCTATGTAGTGAACTCTGAATTGCCAATTCTTATGACAGTCATAAAAACAAACCCAATATTTGCTGCTTTGCTTATACCCCAGTTCTTGAACTTCAGTAATTACATGGGAACTTCAGCTTTTTTTATATAAAAATGCTTCTGCTCCTCATGACTGCAGAGAATAGCTTGAAAGCCTGACTCAAGTGTACTCTAAATGCTCAAACCAGGTTAAAAATAACCCCCCCCCCCAAAATGTTATGACTTTTTTTTTGGAGACTAACTCATGACTTCTGAATGTTCAGGATTTGCAATACTGCTGATCATCTATTTTCTTACATTACCCTACCTCTTTCTGAGCACACTTTGGAGCCAAAAATCTTGGAGAATCCTCCATCCTCACTGACACCATCCAGAATTGTATCCAAATGCGAGAGGTTGTAAACAAATTTATATTATAATTTCCTAATGTTTAGTCATTAGGAAATAACAAGGATAAGGTAAAAAGCTCCAAGTGTAGGTGGCTAAAATTGGACTTCTCACTCTTATTATAATTTATTTTGAAATTAAACTAATAGAATACTAGAACTTGGCCCCATGTCTCTCAGAAAAACAATAATAGTATCACTAAGTGACACACCTTGACGGACTTCAAAGGTCACTTAAAACTATTAAGACAGTTTTGTAAATGCTTATGCATGACACATATTGTCTGCTCCTCTGATATGATTAGTGGCTTCGGGCATCTCTTGCAAGTTAACTCCATACCTCATCAGAACCAAGAGATTGAAGACAGCCTGGCAGGATTTCTTAACAATGGTGGAGGTGGGGGGAGAATCAGTGTTGTGTACTGCAACAGGGAAAGTGTTGGACAACTTTAAAAGGCACAAAAAGTGACTTCTGTGCCAACAACCAGCAGTGCTTAGATACTATGGTGATAATTATACAAAGAACACCCGAACTGCAGTATATAGGGAACTGACTCTGTTACCTTACTCATATGGAGCAGTGCCTTTCAGTTTGCTATAGTACTCATTGAAGGCTGGTTACTCTATATCAGAGATCCATAGTAGAGCTGAATTCTGTTAGCCCTCATCCCGATAAAGAGGAATTGATCACAGAACTAAAAGCTAATGTGGCTGCTTAGGTGCGAGTGATCATGAGTTGTTTACTTTTGTTACCTGCCAAAAGTCTCAACCCGTAGTACGTGGCCCTTGTAAAGCACCAAGTATTACTTTGCAAAGATGAAAAATTATCTGGGGTAAAGAATTTATTCACAAATGTGAGTGATAAACAGTTCCCAATTAAGAACCTAGATACCCAAATCCATGCAGCTCTATTGCCTGTGTTTAGGAGGTCAGACTAGATGATCCCAGCAGTCCCTTCTGACCTTAATATCTACAAGTGCAGTGAAGTCAGTGGGAATTTTTGGATTGACTTCAATGGCTTTTGGGTCAGCCCCAGAATAAGGTATTTCTGAAAGTAAGGATGCCAGAATTGGGTTTATGTGATCAGTCCGTGGCTTGACCACATGCAGTTCTAATGGAGAATGCCAAACTTACAGTCTGTCTTTGCAATGGGATAGAACAGCCACACTCCTGTCATGAGAAATAATAACATTTACAGGCAAGTGCTACTTCAGTCAAAACTCTCTAGGTGTCAGTGCTTAAATGTGATGGATGCTGCCCCTTGTTTACTGCTAACCTCTCCCCATTTTCTGTATCTCTGCTGTTTGTTTCCCCTCATGGAAATAGGGCTAACTATTTATTAAAACCAAATTTCCCATCATGGCCTGCAGCCCTCCCCCCCACCTCTTTAATCTAATCTCCAATCTGTTTGCAATATGATTGTGGCTGCATGTGTATTTACTACAACTCTCCAGTTCTGGTGTCATTAACAACTTGGCCATCCTTTAACACCTGTCATGAAGGAGCCACTCAGGGTGCAGAGAAGAGCTTGTTTATATAGCCGGTCAACCTATGGTATGGAAAATGTTGATAAAGATTTCAGTGAAAAATTCCCATTCAAACTCCATGATTTTTTTTTTTTGGCAACTGAAAACCAAAAATTAATTCAACTGCTGTAAACCAGAACACTCTTATCTGAAAACTGTTGGGGAGGAGGGGGTACAGGGGACTGTCTGAATTTTTGGTTTTCATGTCTTTTTTTTTTTTTCCCCAATACGATTTTAAACGCTTTCTAGGAAAGTGTACACTCTCTGTGGGAAAACTTTCATTTTGTCAAAACCCCAGTTTTCTAAAGCATCAACAAAATTTCTCACTGACCATGCTTTTTAATTTAGACAATTTAAAAAGCTGTCCAGAACTCCCTATACAAGCCTTGAATTGGTCTGTCACTTTCTGGTATGAAAGTGACAGACCAAATCAGTGTTCTAAAGCCTCAGTCCCATCTCACTATTGTGATCTGAACAGCTCTGCCTACTATCTGGAAGAGATCCACATATTACAAGAGAGGTCTACAGATTTTAGAGCAGGGGCGGGCAAACTTTTTGGTCTGAGGGCCACATTGGGTTTCCAAAATTGTATGGAGGGCCAGTTAGGGGAGGCTGTATCTCCCCAAACAGCCAGGTGTGGCCCATTCCCCCGCCTCCTATCTGACCCCCCCCCCTGCTTCTCACCCCCTGACAGCTCCCCCAGGACTCCTGCCCCATTCACCACCCCCCTGTCCCCTGACCACCCCTGACTGCCCCCTGCTGCCCCATCCAACCCCCCCCCACTCCTGACTACCCCCCCTTGAGGCTGCGGGGGCGGGGAAACAGCAGGGGATGGGCCAGGGACTAGTCTGCCGGGCCAGGAGCTCAGGAGCCGGGTAGGAGAATCCCGCAGGCCGGATATGGCACGTGGGCCGTAGTTTGCACACCTCTGCTTTAGAGCCACTGCTCTGCAGTGTGTAACTAGGCACAATTAATCAAAAATTACCAGTGCATCCCTTTTCTAAAGATCGTTAATATAATTTCAGTAGCACCAGCAAACAGTTCCAAAGCAGAAGTTTCATGTTCAATAGAGGGAGCTATCTAGCTTCAAAAGAATCTCTCCCTGGTAAAGCCAGTCTCTAGTACTTGTCAAATACATTAGTGCTATAGCTTTCTGGTTGCTTGTCTCTACTTGTGTGTTGCATGATGCTCTATTTAAGCTCTGTATTGAGTAATTTAATAAACGTTTAGATGTAACAACTGCTGTTGGTTGTTCCCTATTGTTAGGTTGTTCTTTTGTAGTGTACAGTTAGGGTGGTGGGGAGATGCACTGACCCCAGGATAGCACTAGGAGTCATTGTGCCTCAGTTATTCACTGTTTAACAGTACTCCCCAATTGCATGGTGATGGGCGTAATTCTCTATCCCCATTTAAAGAGTGTAGCTCAGTTCCCTCATACAGCCAGCCAGCTACTTTGGTGGTATCCTTGATCCACCTACCCTTCCCTGGCCTGGCAACTCCATGACTAAACGAAGAGAGGGAAGAGCATCTTTGCCAGCAGGCTGGCTAACCTAGTGAGGAGGGCTTTAAACTAGGTTCACCGGGGGAAGGAGACCAAAGCCCTGAGGTAAGTGGGAAAGCGGGATACCGGGAGGAAGCACAGGCAGGAATGTCTGCGAGGGGAGGGCTCCTGCCTCATACTGGGAATGAGGGGCGATCAACAGGTTATCTCAAGTGCTTATATACAAATGCACAAAGCCTTGGAAACAAGCAGGGAGAACTGGAGGTCCTGGTGATGTCAAGGAACTATGACGTGATTGGAATAACAGAGACTTGGTGGGATAACTCACATGACTGGAGTACAGTCATGGATGGTTATAAACTGTTCAGGAAGGACAGGCAGGGCAGAAAAGGTGGGGGAGTAGCACTGTATGTAAGGGAGCAGTATGACTGCTCAGAGCTCCGGTACGAAACTGTGGAAAAACCTGAGTGTCTCTGGATTAAGTTTAGAAGTGTGTGCAACAAGAGTGATGTAGTGGTGGGAGTCTGCTATAGACCACCGGACCAGGGGGATGAGGTGGATGAGGCTTTCTTCCGGCAACTCACGGAAGCTACTAGATCGCATGCCCTGATTCTCATGGGTGACTTTAATTTTCCTGATATCTGCTGGGAGAGCAATACAGCGGTGCATAGACAATCCAGGAAGTTTTTGGAAAGCGTAGGGGACAATTTCCTGGCGCAAGTGCTAGGGGAGCCAACTAGGGGGGGCGCTTTTCTTGACCTGCTGCTCACAAACTGGGTAGAATTAGTGGGGGAAGCAAAAGTGGATGGGAATCTGGGAGGCAGTGACCATGAGTTGGTTGAGTTCAGGATCCTGACGCAGGGAAGAAAGGTAAGCAGCAGGATACGGACCCTGGACTTCAGGAAAGCAGACTTCGACTCCCTCAGGGAACAGATGGCCAGGATCCCCTGGGGGACTAACATGAAGGGGAAGGGAGTCCAGGAGAGCTGGCTGTATTTCAAGGAATCCCTGTTGAGGTTACAGGGACAAACCATCCCGATGAGTCGAAAGAATAGTAAATATGGCAGGCGACCAGCTTGGCTTAATGGTGAAATCCTAGCGGATCTTAAACATAAAAAAGCTTACAAGAAGTGGAAGGTTGGACATATGACCAGGGAAGAGTATAAAAATATTGCTCGGGCATGTAGGAAAGATATCAGGAGGGCCAAATCGCACCTGGAGCTGCAGCTAGCAAGAGATGTCAAGAGTAACAAGAAAGGTTTCTTCAGGTATGTTGGCAACAAGAAGAAAGCCAAGGAAAGTGTGGGCCCCTTACTGAATGAGGGAGGCAACCTAGTGACAGAGGATGTGGAAAAAGCTAATGTACTCAATGCTTTTTTTGCCTCTGTTTTCACTAACAAGGTCAGCTCCCAGACTGCTGCGCTGGGCATCACAGAATGGGGAAGAGATGGCCAGCCCTCTGTGGAGATAGAGGTGGTTAGGGACTATTTAGAAAAGCTGGACGTGCACAAGTCCATGGGGCCGGACGAGTTACATCCGAGAGTGCTGAAGGAATTGGCGGCTGTGATTGCAGAGCCCTTGGCCATTATCTTTGAAAACTTGTGGCGAACGGGGGAAGTCCCGGATGACTGGAAAAAGGCTAATGTAGTGCCAATCTTTAAAAAAGGGAAGAAGGAGGATCCTGGGAACTACAGGCCAGTCAGCCTCACCTCAGTCCCTGGAAAAACCATGGAGCAGGTCCTCAAAGAATCAATCCTGAAGCACTTACATGAGAGGAAAGTGATCAGGAACAGTCAGCATGGATTCACCAAGGGAAGGTCATGCCTGACTAATCTAATCGCCTTTTATGATGAGATTACTGGTTCTGTGGATGAAGGGAAAGCACTGGATGTATTGTTTCTTGACTTTAGCAAAGCTTTTGACACGGTCTCCCACAGTATTCTTGTCAGCAAGTTAAGGAAGTATGGGCTGGATGAATGCACTATAAGGTGGGTAGAAAGCTGGCTAGATTGTCGGGCTCAACAGGTAGTGATCAATGGCTCCATGTCTAGTTGGCAGCCAGTGTCAAGTGGAGTGCCCCAGGGGTCGGTCCTGGGGCCGGTTTTGTTCAATATCTTCATAAATGATCTGGAGGATGGTGTGGATTGCACTCTCAGCAAATTTGCAGATGATACTAAACTGGGAGGAGTGGTAGATACGCTGGAGGGGAGGGATAGGATACAGAAGGACCTAGACAAATTGGAGGATTGGGCCAAAAGAAATCTGATGAGGTTCAATAAGGATAAGTGCAGGGTCCTGCACTTAGGATGGAAGAATCCAATGCACCGCTACAGACTAGGGACCGAATGGCTAGGCAGCAGTTCTGCGGAAAAGGACCTAGGGGTGACAGTGGATGAGAAGCTGGATATGAGTCAGCAGTGTGCCCTTGTTGCCAAGAAGGCCAATGGCATTTTGGGATGTATAAGTAGGGGCATAGCGAGCAGATCGAGGGACGTGATCGTTCCCCTCTATTCGACACTGGTGAGACCTCATCTGGAGTACTTTGTCCAGTTTTGGGCCCCACACTACAAGAAGGATGTGGATAAATTGGAGAGAGTCCAGCGAAGGGCAACAAAAATGATTAGGGGTCTAGAGCACATGACTTATGAAGAGCGGCTGAGGGAGCTGGGATTGTTTAGTCTGCAGAAGAGAGGAATGAGGGGGGATTTGATAGCTGCTTTCAACTACCTGAAAGGGGGTTCCAAAGAGGATGGCTCTAGACTGTTCTCAATGGTAGCAGATGACGGAACGAGGAGTAATGGTCTCAAGTTGCAATGGGGGAGGTTTAGATTGGATATTAGGAAAAACTTTTTCACTAAGAGGGTGGTGAAACACTGGAATGCGTTACCTAGGGAGGTGGTAGAATCTCCTTCCTTAGAGGTTTTTAAGGTCAGGCTTGACAAAGCCCTGGCTGGGATGATTTAACTGGGAATTGGTCCTGCTTCAAGCAGGGGGTTGGACTAGATGACCTTCTGGGGTCCCTTCCAACCCTGATATTCTATGATTCTATGATCTGAAGTGAAGCCTCTGTTCCCTATAAACAATTGTCTGCAATGATGATCTGCCCTTTTGTGGACTATACAAAGGAGGTGGAGATCCCCTCCCTCCTATTCTTCTGTGCAGCTGCATAAGAGCAGGCAACAATGGAGCCCCTATTTAGAATGTTGTGACAGATGTGAGATCGTGGTGCCTTCTTCAATACTGATGCTGCAGGCAAGAAATGATTCAGCCTTCTGTGTACATGTCACTAGAGGAGATGGTTAATTGTCACACTGGGACTTTTTTGGAAAGTTTCAAGGAGTAACTTCAGGACCTAGACTTTTAACGGTGGCCACTCCGAGGTACCCCAAATTAGAGGCCACTTTAGAAATGTGGGTTCTAATAGCTCTGGCCACATCCTAATATCCATGAAGCAGTTTCATCCATGATACTTAACATGCTGAATTGCTTTGATACAAGTGTAATGCTGTTTTCCTAATATGTCTCAAATTATTGCCAACACCTTTCTTCTTTTTCCTTCAGAGGGCATACTCTCTAACATACATATGGAATCAGAGACCACTTCATTTCCAGTATAACTCAATTGAAAGGAAACATCTAGGATGAATCTGGCCCTTGGAATCACAGGTGTTAGACTGGATGACCTAATAGGTATTTCATGTTTATCTCCCTTTCAGTGCAGAATTATTCTCTATGGTACATTTTTCTAATGTTTTGTCTGGTTAATGTTTAAATGTTCCAAGTGATAGGTCTCTCTTTTTTTTTTTTTTTTGGCTTCTTAGAACACTTCCTGATATTCAGCCTAAATATTCCATTAATTTCATGTTTGCTTAGTTATATTCCTTTGTACCATTTTACATAATTATCTTCAATTCTTGCTATTTACCCCCATCAAATATATGTAAATAGTTATTATGTCCCCTTTTAGTTATTTCTCAGCCAAGTCAATCCCACTGGTATCCTAATGGCAAATTAGAAGTTCAAAGAATTTATATTGCTACTATCTATCTAGTAATAGGATTCTCGGAATTGGTGGAATATGAGGTGTAGTTGCACCAGACTAGTACAGAGGGACCAGTATCTCTCTTTTCTGTGACCAGGTTTCTCTGCATAGAAACTACAACAGTTCATTTGCCTTTTCTGCTGTCCACACCACATAGCAAACTAGACATTAGTTTGCAGTCCAGTATCACCCATTAGCCCTCTTTCAAGATGGCTGTTTCCAGGTTTCTCTTCTATTGAAGACCTGTGGATTTTTTTGGTTCACTTGTCCCCAGCTATACTCGCCTGCTTTTTCCAAATCTGACACAACTGAGTTTGCAAACCCTCTTATTCAGTCTGAAGTGATCTGTAGCTGACGGTTAGTGAACAGATTGGAGCACTTTATAAAGTATTTCACACTGAAAACAAACAGGAAGAAAAATAAAAAGGGAAACTCATCTTCAAAGTTTCATCTGTACCATTGGGTACCCCACTCATGTCACTGTGTGCACCATGGTAAACAAGTCATCGCATATGAGTGATGGGTGAGAGAGAATAGATGTCTCACCTCTGCAATTCTGTTCCATATCTGCAAAGTGGGGACAATCCTAGAAATATAGGACTGGAAGGGACCTCAAGTGGTCATTGAGTCCTTTTCCCCCATGCTGAGGTTGGATTAAATATACCTAAACCTTCTGTTCTTCACCCCTTTGACTATTTAGACTGTAAATTCTCTGGGTCAGGGACTGTCTTACTATGGGTTGGTTCAGCGTTTAGCACAGTGGGGCACACCTCTCCACTGAGGCCTTCTTGCAGGACTCATATATAACCACTGTAATAGGAAGAAGAATGAAACATTTAAACTTGAGATGAATCTTGTAAGTTAAGAAGCCAAATATTCAATTTCTCAACAGGCTAGCTGCAAATGGAAATAAACACTTTGCTGAAAAAGAACCAGCTGAGAAGCTTTGTTGTAGTAAAAGATTGTGGAGCTTGTTTTGAATTACTTTGTGCACATTAAGTACTTTACAAGTTATCTCACTATGTAAAGAATCCTACCATAAGGGAAAGGAGTACTTGTGGCACCTTAGAGACTAACAAATTTATTTGAACATAAGCTTTCGTGAGCTACAGCTCACTTCATCGGATGCATTCAGTGGAAAATAGAGTGGGGAGATTTATATACACGGAGAACATAAAACAATGGGTGTTACCATACACACTGTAAGGAGAGTGATCAGGTAAGGTGAGCTATTACCAGCAGGACAGCGGGGTGGGGAGGAAATGGACCTTTTGTAGTGATAATCAAGGTGGGCCATTTCCAGCAGTTGACAGGACGTCTGAGGAACAGTTGGGTGGTGGTGGGGGACACAGAATAAACATGGGGAAATAGTTTTACTTTGTGTAATGACCCATCCACTCCCAGTCTTTATTCAAGCCTAAATTAATTGTATCCAGTTTGCAAATTAATTCCAATTCAGCAGTCTCTCGTTGGAGTCTGGTTTTGAAGTTTTTTTTTTATTGAAGAATTGCCACTTTTAGGTCTGTAATCGAGTGACCAAAGATATTGAAGTATTCTCCGACTGGTCTTTGAATGTTATAATTCTTGATGTCTGATTTGTGTCCATTTATTCTTTTACGTAGAGACTGTCCAGTTTGACCAATGTACATGGCAGAGGGGCATTGCTGGCACATGATGGCATATATCACATTGGTAGATGTGCAGGTGAACGAGCCTCTGATAGGGGCTAATCACATCAGCCACACTATGATGGTGTCCCCTGAATAGATATGTGGACACAGTTGGCAATGGGCTTTGTTGCAAGGATAGGTTCCTGAGTTAGTGGTTCTGTTGTGTGGTGTGTGGTTGCTGGTGAGTATTTGCTTCAGATTGGGGGGCTGTCTGTAAGCAAGGACTGGCCTGTCTCCCAAGATCTGTGAGAGTGATGGGTTGTCCTTCAGGATAGGTTGTAGATCCTTGATGAGACTCCAATGAGAGACTGCTGAATTGGAATTAATTTACCCACTGTTTCATGTTCTCTGTGTATATAAATCTCCCCACTGTATTTTCCACTGAATGCATCCGATGAAGTGAGCTGTAGCTCATGAAAGCTTATGCTCAAAATAAATTTGTTAGTCTCTAGGATGCCACAAGTACTCCTTTTCTTTTTGCGGATACAGTGTGAAACCTACTCTGAAACCTATCCTAAGGGACTGATTGGAGATCCTTTTGACAGTTATAGTGGTTTTGGTTTTTTTGTTTTTTGTTGTTTTTTTTTTTTTTAAATCAGGCAAGCCCAGATTACTGGAGAGGAACATAGCAATATCTGAGACAGTGCTCCTGAGTCAATAGAGGTGTGTTGTTATAACAATGCCAACACATTCACAGAGTGTTCAAATGATCTTCACTGATGGAATATTGATCTTGGTCCTCTCCGTTGCAATGGAATTCTGGAATGAGTGGCTATAAAACAAGCTTGTGTTTAGTTCTATAGGATAGTATTCTACCCTCTAATTTCTTTTTACATGAAACTTACTCCAGGAGACCTTAGAAAACAGCCTTTTCTCTTCTAAAAAGCTGAGCTTGTTTATGAAACCACTCACAGATACAAACAAATGATATAAGACGAAATAAGACTGCAACACCAAAGGAAACCAAGGTAGGAGGCGATGATGTGAACTTTTTAATAGACAATTATATGGATATTTGTATTACAGCAAAGAACACAATGATCGTTGTAGGAGTTTTCAGTCTTTAAAGGCTTACATTCAATTTCCCCAGTTGATCCAATCCCGACAAATAAAGTCATTTTAGGCTGAAATGTGGAAAGCTGCTTGAATATTTGGATTCCTTAATTTTAATGGGAACTGAGAGAATCTTCTGCTGGTGTAAAATATAGCTCCATTGAAGGCAATAGGGCTATGACAATTTACACAAACTTAGGATAAGCTCCTGAGTGTCCTAATCTCCTAGGTGGCTTAAACTAAGTCAAGTCAGCATGCTCTTTATTCCCAGAATGAGGAGAGCCATGCTTTATGCTAGTATAGAATAATGGAGGCTGCATACAGAAGTATGAATTTGTCTTTGAACTTGCAGCCTGGGTATCCTTAGTGTTGTCAATATAGGGTTGTGTTTTTAGGCTTTTGAGGCATGATATTGGCCTGAACTTGAGAGCTTTTGACCCCTTTTTCTTCCCTCACACTAGATGGAATTCTTTTTCCCTATTTCAGATCATTACATGCATTTCTTTTCCTTTGGAGAGAGGGGTTTGAAATGGATGGCAGTAGCAGTGGATTATAGCTCCACAATCAGAGGGGAGCACTTCTGGGGGTGATGAAATCCTCCTTCTCACAATACAATAGATGGTCAACCTCTGACCCCTTATATAGGGCCTTCCTTATTATATTTCACTATATTCATATATGGCCTTATTTAGGGACTATCGTCTCAAGTCCATTCCAGACTCTAGTCTCCTGCATGGTAGTGCACTGTGGGGTACATGCTGTTACCAGTTGTGTGAAACAGTGTATGAAATGTGATGGTAGGATACCCAAGCCTACAAGTTCAAAGAAAAGGAGTACTTGTGGCACCTTAGAGACTAACAAATTTATTTGAGCGGTGAATGCATCCGATGAAGTGAGCTGTAGCTCACAAAAGCTTATGCTCAAATAAATTTGTTAGTTTCTAAGGTGCCACAGGTACTCCTTTTTCTTTTTGTGGATACAGAGTAACATGGCTGCTACTCTGAAACAAGTTCAAAGACAACTTCATACTTCTGTATGCAGCCTCCATTATTCTACACTAGTGTAAAGCATGGCTCTCCTCATTCTGGGAATAAAGAGCATGCTGACTTGACTTAGTTGATCTAGTGCCAGTAGATAAGTGTAGACAATGATAAATGGTCATATAAGTCACAGTTGTATAATTAGGTATGTACTGTATGAGAGAAGTTGGATGGAAAACATCCATGAAATCATCCTGTGCTGTGGGCTGTGTGACCAGTACCAGGAACCAAAGTTCATATTCTTCCAAGGACTGCTGGTGTCACCCCATTCTTATGGGAGATGTGAAGCCACTCCACCAAAGAAGGAGTTTTAGGAGGAATCCATGGTAGCATGCTTCCCCTGTGCCAGCTGCCACATATGCTAGTTGGCATGGAGGTTGGAGGGCCACAGCTACACCTCGTCCCTACCCCCTTTGGGATGGCTTGCACAACCACTATTAGCAGGAGGGCCATTTTCCAGCATTCTCTTGGGATTGTCCAAGCTCTTTGAAGTGGGGAGGGGAAACACACCTTGGGCACTCCCCTCACATCGCACAATCTGGCCCTGTGTAGCAGGGTGGCTACCCCGCTCCTAAAATAGAAGGGGTTAAAAGCAGCCCTGGAGAGGTCTGTGGCTGGCTGATTGGGGAAGCAGCCACAGTTGGGCCACACCCCAATCAGGCCCCAGCTGGCTTGTATAGAAAGGCTGTGAGCCAGAGGCCTAAGAAGTCTCTCTCCAGGCTGGGGGAGAGTAGGGCCTGGCTGCCTGCCTGACAGGGTACTGAGGGTGGTGCAGTGCTGGGGAAGGAGCAGGCTGCGCGGGGGCACTCCAGGCTGGCAACTCCCCAGGCTGTAAGGCCTGGTCCAAGGCCCACAGAGGTACTGGGAGGCAGAGGAAGGCAACAGGTCCTAACCCCCTTGCCTATGATGAGTGGCCTTTACACTGCAGTCTGCCCCAGGGAGTGGGGGCTTGGTGATGACTGGCAGTAGCCCAGATTGAGGCAAGGTGGGAATAGTGGGTTGGGGGTTCCCCAGGAAGGGGAGACCCAGAGGCAGAGAGAGGGGGTACTCCCAGGGGGCAGAACCCCAGAGAAAGGGGCACTGGGGTCTGTGAGGGATGTGGGGGCCAGAGCTGTGAGGATCACCGGCCTGCAGAGGGCGCTCCAGGCTGGAAAAGAGCTAATTCCCAATGACCAGCAGGAGGCACCGCAGGGGTAAGTCTGCTCCTTTACACCCTGGCTCATTTCCTGCTAAGGTCTTTCCAGTGAGAACGTGGATTATCACATGGGTTATCTTTTTAAAATTAAACAAGATACATGGGGGGAGGGGTACCCTGTCTTGTACAGTGCAATGAAAGAGATAAACGAGGGAATATGCATGGAGCTCAACCACAATGACTGACTGAAATTAGTGCTGTGATGGTGCAGGGTGTGGTAAGGAGGGAAGAAATTGCGTGTATCAGACCTATCAGTATTTGTTCTTGTATCCTCTACACAGTCTCCCTTTTTCACTAGTGTATGCCTTTGTGATTCCCCTGTTACTGTCTGTGTATCATGGAAGCTAGTTCCTGGACTACAGGATTTCAGCAAATATGTTCCGCTCAGTGAGTGTAGCATGGGCATTCTTTTGAACTAAATTTACTTCAGACAGATGGCATTCCTCTGGGATCCCATGGCTTTGTCTTTCTCCTTCTGGCATCTCAAGTTTCTTCCCCTAGCACAATCCTTCCTCCACAATGTACATCATGGATTGGATCTTACATAGGAAATCCTTCTACTATTTTGCCCATCAATGTAGTGTTATCCTGCCGATATTTGACTAAGGGCCTCTCATAAATAGGCCTGTATCAAGGGTGCAGATATCAGTGAGGGATGGAGGAAACTTTCTTTATATAGTTAAACAGTGAAAAATCAGGAGAATCTTCCATAAGGACTCAGATTCCTGTGATATTGGACAGATGCATTTTCTTTTGTGGCTTACACACTGTTCCAGTAATACTATTCATTCTCCTCAATACGCTTTCCTTTTGTGAAAAGAACTTGTCGCTTTGAATCACTGATTCTTGACAGATTACATAAAACAAGACCTTATGTTAACAGCAGTTGCATAAGAAAGATGAATGTTTGTCCACACTACAGGAACGTTAGTAAAATGTTCTTACATTACTGCCTCTAAAAGATGCTTTTTCTCCCCCCACTGGGGACTAGTGCTTATGTTCCAACTTTAGTTCCATGTCCCCATTAATGAGGCTCAGATCTGCTAGAATGCCAGTGCTGTACGATGAGGGTGAAAACCTGATCCCATTTAAGTCAATAGTAAAATGTCCGTTGATTTCAATATGGGCAGGATTTTACCCTTAGACTTCAGGCTTTGTTTCCTATACCACCCTTGGCCTGCCTTTTTCCCAACCCTTCTGTATACAGATGCACAGGAGCCCCTGTAACCCCAGGCCTGAGCTCTGCAATGCACAAGGGGAGTGGATCCTCTCTGTAGGTACCCGAATTCTGCTGTCTACCCTTTGCAGAGGAACTGCTGCATCTGAGATACCCCTATGACCAGGGAGGAATGGTGGGATACTCCTACTGTGTGAACCATAAATGAATGAACAGATTACTTCTAGTTTCTATATATCTTAAAGATCAGGATCAGCTAGAACTACTGGGCCAGATTCTTAACTGTTGTAATTTGGCATAATTCCTGACAGCCCCTCTGGAGATTGTGTGTAAATAAGGGAACCTGGATATTCCCCTAGATGGCAACATGGCTTTTAGTGGAAAGAGAGGAGCTCACTGAACAGTGATTCATTGTTTTTGGAATTTAGTTAAATAGAACACCCACTATAAGCGTTTTGAAAGGCTTCTCTTTTAAAAAGTGGTAAACAAAGAACGGTCATGCAATGCAATTCAAACTACTCCTAACATTTTATGAATTTCAACTGACATAATCCCTGTTATCCTGTAGCACCAAGATTACGGTAGTTCATTAAAAGGACAATTGCAAGTCCAAATGCTTTAAGAAAAACTATTGTTATGGGGAGGAAAAAACCAAATAGGATGCCTCCTCAGATCAAGCAGAAATTAGGGATACCAAGAAGGACATAAAGTGCAGTTCTCAGATAACTGGTACTAAAAATCCCTCTGTCACACTTTAACGCTCAGGCACTCATTTTGTCTCTGGCCTATGGGAATACTTCATTTCTTTCCCTGTTCTACAATGAAAACCCATTTCAGTTTAACAAGAGAGATCCTCAAGCTTCATTAAAAATGCATGATCATTCTCCTGGGTCCCAGTCATGGACATCAGTAGAAAAGTTCAAAGATTTCTTAGTACCATTTGTATCCTTTACTTCACCTGAGGAACAGCAAACTAACTTTAACCATGACTTTATTTTTCCATTTGAATCTTTACATTTCAGTATAGAGATTGTAACTGACAAGTCTCAGTACCATCATTACCTTCAGCAGCACCTGAGATCCAAACATCTTAGGGGTTTCATTGCTTGACTAGCCTCTTATTTGTCCAACTTGCATAAAACCTCCCATTGGCACCATTTGTAATGTTCAAAGACATCAAAATGGCCTCTCTCTGTCTTAGTGAATCCTTTTGTTTCCAACATATAGCACACATACATAAGAAAGTGGTGACTTACTCATGCTAGAAACTAAATCTATAGCGTGGCTTATAGGCTGACAATACCAAGCTGTAAAAGCAACAAGATGATCTCAAGCAGGGGTCTCAAACTCAAATGACCACGAGGGCCACAGGAGTACTAGTGCATTGGCCCGAGGGCCACATCACTGACACTCCACCCTTGCTGCCCCAACCCCACCCCCCTCTTTGCCCCCAGGGGGAGCAGGAGGGGTGCAGGATGTGGCAGGGGCTCAGGGCAGGGAGTTGAGGTGCAGGGTATGGCAGGGGGCTCAGGGCAGGGAGTTGGGGTGTGGAGTGCAGGAGGGGTGAGGGGTGTCGGGGTGCAGCAGGGGGCTCAGGGCAGGGAGTGCAGGAGGTATGCAGGGTGCAGCAGGGGGCTCAGGGCAGGGAGTGCAGGAGGTATGCAGGGTGCAGCAGGAGGCTCAGGGCAGGCAGGGAGGTGGGGTGCAGGGGGCTCTGAGCAGGAGGTTGGGGTGCAGGGTGTGGCAGGGGGCTCAGGGCAGGGAGTTGGGGTACGGGCTCCAGCCCAGCACCGCTTACCTAGAGTGGCTTCGGGATGGCAGCGGTGCGCACCGGGGCCAGGGCAGGCTCGCTGCCTGCCTGCCCTGGCCATGCACTGCTCTGCTCTGCTCCAGGAAGCAGTCGGAACCACATACCGGGGGGGGACGGGACACGACACACGGCTCCATGTGCTGCTCTTGCTGCTCCTCCAGATACCTTCCCCAAAGCTCCCATAGGCCATGGTTCCCTGTTCCTGGCCAATGGGAGCTGCCGGGGGCGGTGCCTGGAAGCAAGAGTAATGCACGGAGCCATCTGCCCCCCCGTCCCGGGGCCGCAGGGGCATGGTTCCAGCTGCTTCCGGGAGCGGCACAGGGTTCGCTGTGCCACGGGGTAGGCAGAGGGGCGCGTGGGATGGGGGGGGGCGTGGGGAGCTTGGCGGGCCGCACGAAAGAACCCCGCGAGCCGCGTGTTTGAGACCCCTGATCTAAAGTATTAGACCGGACAGAGCGGGAAGTATTTCTTTTTAAAGGTTTAGTGGTTTTAGAAATCTCTTCTGAAACTAATGTACCCTTTTAGTGAATCACTGCAGTAGATCAAGTATAATACTAAAGAAATATTCATCTGTTACACAGGATTCCTTTATTTCTAAAACAGAAGGAATCCTCCGTGCTTTTGTGACTGTCAACTTTATGCAAAGTAGGCTTTTGCAAATTCATTGAAAACTGATTGTGGCCCCTCGGTTGCCTTGATTTAAAGGGATAATGTTAAGCTTAGCCTCCGGACGTGGCCTTTCTTTTCTCATATTGTAGGGCTTAGTCCTACAATCCTTATTTGTGTGCAATTCCCATGAAAGTCAATGCGAGAGTTGTCTGTGTTGCAGAATCCATATGAGCATGGGTATGTACCCCTATATGGTTTTCCCCTAAATAAAAGCACTTTCTTCTCCATCAAATAAACTCAGTAAGATAAGCTTGGCCCTTTGATGCTTATAACCAGCTTTCATTTAGCCAGATGAGAGCTTTCCACTTGTATTTGAAGGCAGAATTGGCTCAATGACAGCAATCCCAAGAGTAGTCATGAGCAGCTCTACAGTGACGGTATACCCTCTACTTCCTTCATTACAAATGATGCAGAAACAATCTTTCAGGCTTCCAAGAAGTTCTTACAATATTATTACTCTACATGTTAGTGAGAGTCAGTGACTTGCAGGATTAAGCCATAATCATTATAGGCAGAGAATTTGCTGTTTTCATAGCATCTGAGCTACCTTCCAGCGAGCGCTCAGATATCATTCCTAGCAACATATACACGTACAAGGAAGATTCACCAACATTCAAACCAATGGTAAAAAGATCTCGCTATCATAGTAGCAAATATAACATGCTGGTGTCTTGCTATGGAGTATAACAATGAGGAAACAGGGCTTAAAGGCTGGTATTACCAGGTGGTGCTGTTGAACACATGCTTCCTTACAGTGCAAGCACACTTTTAGTCTATTGGGGAGAGGCTGCTTGGGTTAAGCAAGGCTCTGGAGAGGATCTGTTAGAGGACCAGCTCTCTGTTTTGGTCTCTGATTAGAGTTAACTGTTGAGACAGAATTGTTCCCTGGTAACCAGGCACTGCTGTTGGGTGGAAATCATCCTGAATGCTGATTAACCATCTTGTTTCAGGACTGGCATATTTATGTGAATAAAACTTAAAGTATACCCAGACTTAATGTCACTGATTTCTCCTCCCTAAAAACCACCTAGCAAGGCCCCAGCTGCTAGAATACGATGAGGATGACCAGATGTCCCTCTTTTTTTTTTTTTTTTTTTAAAGGGACAGTCCCATTTTTGGGGATTTTTTGACTTATATGGCGCCTGTTACCCCCTCCACCCCCACCCCCTGACCCATTTTTTCACAGTTGCGGTCTGGTAACCCTAAATATGACACTGGTGTAGGAAGAAAGGGGAAAATATTTGAATATATTTAGGCTTGGCCTTTCAAAGAAATCTAAGGACTGAGGTGATCAAAACCCTTTTGCATTTCCTTGGGATTTGGGTAACTTCCTTGGGCTCCTTTGAAAATTCCAGAGTTGATTAATAAGACACAACCTACCAACTCCCACAGTTGTACACAGAGCTAAATATTTTGCTGAACGCTGCCGGGGCTAGCCCCTGTGTTGTGCTTATTTATGATCTGTCCTATTAAATACCATGGCACAAGGATTTTATAAAGTTCTAGTCCATTTCTATTGAGCAAAATCATGGCTCTCAGAGTAACAAAGCATTTTCTTACATTGTAATTACATGATGCTTCTCAGAACTCTTATTTCTGTAGTTAGCTCTTCTCAAGGTTCCTTCCCCACTCTGAACTCTAGGGTACAGATGTGGGGACCTGCATGAAAACCCCCTAAGCTTATTTTTACAAGCTTAGGTTAAAACTTCCCCAGGGTACAAACTATTTTACCTTTTGCCCCTGGACTTTATTGCTGGCACCACCAAGCATCTAACAAATATATAACAGGGAAAGAGCCCACTTGGAAATGTCTTCCCCCCCCCCCCAAATCCTCCCAAGCCCTACACCCCCTTTCCTAGGGAAGGCTTGATAAAAATCCTCACCAATTTGCATAAGTGAACACAGAGCCAAACCCTTGGATCTTAAGAACAATGAAAAAGCAATCAGGTTCTTAAAAGAAGAATTTTAACTGAAGAAAAGATAAAAGAATCACCTCTGTAAAATCAGGATGGTAAATACTTTACAGGGTAATCAGATTCAAAACATAGAGAATCCCTCTAGGCAAAACCTTAAGTTACACAAAGACAGGAATATCCATTCCATTCAGCACAACTTATTTTATCAGCCACTTAAACAAAACCGAATCTAACGCATATCTAACTAGATTGCTTATTAGCCCTTTACAGGAGTTCTGACCTGCATTCCTGCTCTGGTCCCAGCAAACGCAGCACACAGACCGAGAGAACCTTTGTTTCTCCCCCCCTCCAGCATTGAAAGTATCTTGTTTCCTCATTGGTCATTTTGGTGAGGTTATCCTAGCTTCTTAACCCTTTACAGGTGAAATGGTTTTTCCTCTGGCCAGGAGGGATTTAAAGGTGTTTACCCTTCCATTTATATTTATGACAGCTCTCCATTGAGACTCTCCAGATATGTGAGCTATGTGCATACTGTGGTGTACAAAATCTATAGATAAATGTAGCATAGGTCATAGTACTTGCAACAAAGTCTCTGATTCAAATTTAGGACTTAACTCTACAAGCAGCTCTGCATATCAAGGACTGCAAATTCAGAGTTGCTTACAGGATTGGGGGCTTAGTATTTTTTTTAAAGGGACAACAGAGTTGTTGACACTGCAATTTCTATTTCTACATTAGCTTTAATATGGAGGGCATCCATCTGGCTGTATGCAAAGTGCCTACAAATATTACACTCTACTTCTGAAATGGCTCTTTGAGGTATTTTGAACACAATTTTTTTTCTATAGGTTTTTTCCTCTTCTCTGCCAGGAAAATTGAGTAAACACAGATTGAAAGCTTATTTAAAAAGCCCTTAAAGTTAATGATGGCTAATAGAAAGGACATGCTTTCTGTTCTTCAGTTTATTTCAGTGGAGACAAATATTACATATGTAATTATTTGAATGCCTGCTGCTACTTTTAAAATATTTATGATATCTTACAGCTGTAAATGCTGGTAGTTATAGACATAAGCATTTCAAGGTCCTTGGCAATAAAGAGAAGGGCAGTGTCTCTTCAATTATTAATAACCCTCTGAAAGATACTATATGATTTAACTAAGTTTCTTTGCATGATTGGGTTAAAAGTCATTGCAGGCCGTCCTGCCATATTTAATTTAATTCAATTTAATGTTTCTATTACAGTTTACCAGCATTGACAAATATCTGGCTGGGCATTTCATTTTAAATATAAAAGGCCCAAATCTCCAAAGCTGCTTCAACAAATTGTTGCATCAAACAAGCATGCACCCACTTGCCCGCACAATTATGCATTTTCTGCACACCCAGCACTAGACTGTTTATGCCTTCCCCTGCATTGAGCAGTTAATTGCTCAAGTAATCCTGTGGAGGTCAATGGTACTCATGAGGCACAATCAGACCCAGATTTTTGGCATATTTTATTGAAGAACTAGTTTAAACTTGGTCTAAATGTAAGGGGACTGTTGCCCCCTTACTAACATTCAGTGGGGGTGTTTTAGTTGCTACCTCCCAGTACTAAAAAGAGGGAAGGGTCAATGGGGAATCAGGACCCTGGGACTGACAGCCCCCAGGAACAATGGGGAGAGGCCAATGCTCCAGGTCAGCCTGAATGACAGTGTGGGCAGGCTAATCAGGGAGTCAGGAGGACAGGGAGGTCCCGTCCTCCGTGTGAGCTGGATTTTGCCTGGGTCAGACACAGTGGGACCGAGCTAAGGAGAAAGCAGGGGCCTGAGCTGAGCTGGGGAGCAGAGCTGTATCAGATCCAGAGGGACCAGAAAAACAGCCCAGAGAGAGCAGATCTGTACTGGGAGGAGAGCTGCAGCACCCAGAGCCAGAGGGGCCAGAAAAGCAGCCCAGGGAGCTGGAGGCATAGCAGCAGCAGTGCAGAGACAGAGTGGTGCTGCTGGGTGCGGTGAGCAGCTGGGGAGACCGAGGGGGACCCTGGGCAGCGGGCCCAGCACAGGGAGATACCTCAGCCTAGAGGCTCTGTAGGCCAGGCTTGGATCGTAACCCCAACAGGGCGGGGGTGACACTGGGAAGAAGGGTCCTACCACTTAGAGCCTGAGAGTGTGTGGCCACCACCAGAGCAAGTGTCCAACCCACAGCATCGGTGCAGCACAGTCAGGGCCTGAGAGGAAGGCCTGGGACTTACAAGGAACAGACTGTGAACTGCCCTGACATTCCAGAGACACCATTTGTGATGTTCCCTCCCACAGAGCGGGGTGAATTTTTCTTTAACCTTTCCCATTTTTCCTTATTCTTTTTTTAAAATTAATTGTTGATTAAATAACTTGCATTTGCTTTAACTTGTATGTAATGGTCAGTGGGTCAGAGAAGTGCCCAGTGCAGAGAGAGTACCCCAGAGTGGGGACACCCTAGCCCCTGTCCTAGGTGACCACAGCAGGGTTGGGGGGTCAAGCCCCCCAGGAATCCTGGGCCCAGCCTTGTTGGGGTTACGAGGACTCTGCCAGACAGGAGAGTGGAAGGGAGTTCTCAAGGGCAGGGAGGCCACTGGGTAAAGGAAGTGGGAGCGAGGACTCGGATCCTTTCGCTAGCCCACTTCACAGTGCAGAAGCCAGGAAAGTTCCCCACAAGAGCGGGACTATTACCCCGCTTACATAAAGAGTAAAAAAAAAAGGCCAGCAAGTCAGTGCAGACCTTGTACAATTCTTCTGTATTTCCCCTACCACAAGGTGGCTTGCCCTTTACAGGAAGATGGGTCTCAGCCCCATCTGTGTTACAGCCAACTCCCCTCCAGGTGTGGGACAATGAAGGTTATATGACTGGTGGGTCATATGATCCACTCGGGCTCTGGGGTAGATGAGGGAGAAGGTTGATATGACTGGCAGAGAGCAAGAAGGATCCTGTGAGAGACCCAGAGAGGAAGATGACTCCTCTAGGAGACCTTGATTCACCAGGGAATGCCTTTGTGGAACAGCTTTCTCCCTACTGTGCACCAGCCTCCCTACTCTGATAAACAAGTAGCAGTGATAGAACCATGGCTCCTCCCCTCCCTACTTCTTTCTATCCCCTCCTCTCCCACTTACCTTGGGCAGATATCAAGCGAAGAGGCTTGATCTTCCCTTAATGCTGGAGTCACAATCTGAGAAGGGCCTTCTACCCAAGGCAAAACCAAATGAAGGCAATGACAGCCTAGCCCAAAATGAGAAGTAGAAGCCCTATTCTTTGTTGCCCTAAATCTGTGTCTCAGTTTACCCACCTGCGAAAGAGATACATTATTTGATTTTTTTCTGAATGCCACCGCAGATTAGGCAATTAGCATTTGACCACTGTGACCTTAGATAAAGGGGACTGCAGAGCTGAAAACTAGTTTACTACTGTCTCTAGAATAAAAGCATGTAATACCATAAAAGTAATCGAGGATACAAACAGCACCACAAAGGAATGTTCCTACTGTGACACCCCATGAGTGTGTCATTCCAAATATTCTATTCCTTAACTATAATGTTAAGGAGATAAAATGCAATGAGCAAGCAGGCAGAGGAGGGAGGAGTAGCGGGGGCACAAGTGGCTAGATTCTGGAATTGTTGCTTGTATGCCCTCCGGGGGACTGCCATAGACACGAGAACAGCACATTCTGGTGCTGATGACATTTATTGGCTTTGACAAGGCACCTGATGGTGTCCATCAGCAGCCTATATAGAATAGTCTTAGCATACTGTATGTGGAGTAAATGACAAAATAACAACTAATATCAGTGGTGGCTTTGAGAATGGGAACCTACATAGTGTAACAAAGGAAGTTGAGCTCAAATGATATGCAGGGAATCCTGTGTCAGAAGGGATTTGTGCATTGTCATAAATGATGCAGTTTATCCCAACTGGCAGGTTAATATGCATGTCATTAGTAGACATGTCTGTCTGCATTTCATGGGGAAAAAATAAAATTGCTAGTATACAAGACATGAGATGATGATGCAACTGTTGGGAAATAGGTGAAAGTGGTCCAAACAGACATCCACAATGTCTGGAAACAAGAAATTGTGCAATAAAAAAAGCAATGCAGAGTGGAAGTGAACTGATAATAGACAAATGACCTGGCTGTTCCTTGCTCGTAGTTAAATCAAGATGGCTACATCTAGTAAAAAAGTTAAATTAATTGATGCAACAGTGTACATAGCAGGGAAGGAAGCAATTCTTTTAATAGTATGTAAAAAATTCAGGGCTAGATTTTGCTGACAGGCAAAGGTTGATGAGTATGTGGCACCATCTAGGAGTAGCCCTGTTAGGCATTGTGACTCGGATACTTCTCTGGGGTACAAGTCCTCTCTGACAAGGATAGGGATTTGTTGCTAGCCTATATCACCATGAGGTGAGCAGTTTTAGCTGGTGTGGTAGACTCCCTGCTCACCTGTTCCTCAGCCCTCCCCACCTACCTGCTCTAAGAAGCCTGCGCAGGGCCATAAAGGGGTAAGGACTGTTCTGTGTGGTCATGTAGTACAACCTAGTAAATAAGAAATAGGAGCAAGCTTGAAGCCAAAGCTAAGTACATTGTACCTGTAGCTTGAATCTGAAAATTAGTCAACTGAAAAAGCCTATGGGAAACAAATTGACCTTAGTAGCAGATATTAAAGAGCTCTCTTCTTAAATTAAAATACTATGAACAGTTTATTTTGTGAATTTATCAAAAATACGGTAAAAGTATTTCTTGTTCTTCCAGCTTGTTACTATAACAAATGCTGTAGTATCGGGCTAACGAAAACAGTCAATAAAAATTACATTCTAAGAAGACAGGCCAAGTTATAAATGGGCCATAGAGATGAAACTCTCATTTGAATACCAAAATTCTCCTTCAAAACAAAATTAAAATGTGTTGACAGCGATCAATGCCGGGGAAGATGGTTTCTTCTAAACATAACTCCATTAATGGGATTTCAATTCCCAGGTCTTCAAATACATACATTACTTTTATTACATAGTTACTTTTGTTGCCTCAGAAACAAAATTTAGGATCTGTCACTGTAGATATACTAATGTGGCAGAATGAGTCTTATGTTGATGTTTGACATTCCGTTCCACTTACATTCAATGAAAGCTGTATTTTGGATACAATTCAATTATTGCATGCACCTTCAAATGAATTATAGATTATGGCTATTCTGCCCATGAAGAAAGTGATTTTTTTTTCACCCACTGAACACATCTAGGATGTGTTGTTGCTACTTACATTATCTTTAGTGGTGCTGCATGTCTTTGTCTTAACAGAGCTGGCTTTGCAGCACAGTGCAGGAAATATAAAGTTTAGTGGAATTTAAATGTCAAATTTGGCATTATAATCTTCCTTCTGAATAACTCAAGATACAATATGAATTTCTACATATTAGTTGCAGAGGAAAAAAGTATATGTCAAACTTTTCATGGAAATGACAAGGTTCGTTCTTCCCCTAGAAAGAACAAAGTACTAAAAAGTAAAGTTTACATGTTATGGGTCAATTTTTATTGGCACCTGTTTCTGCAAATCAGCCAGTTAAAGAGCGTAAAGCTCTCCTGACACAAAACACTTACAATAATTGGCTGTTGGTTTTTTTTTTTTTTAAGGTATTGAGCAACTTTTGCAGTGGCCTGATGATGTCAATGGGCAAAGAAGGCCCTCAGTACCCTGTAGTTTCAAGTACTAAGCTTGCAAAGCTAAGCAAGAGGGAGACTAGGAAACAAAATTAATGCTGTGGCAGAACAGTTTTGCAGCCTTAGGACTCAGTCTTGCAAACCCTTATGTAAGGGAGCAGTCTCACAGAAGTCAGTAAGGCCCGATACTATTCCCTTTGAAGTTCATGACAAAACTCCCATTGACTATAATCAGGCCATAAGAATGTCGTTTTTAGAGGGGTAGCACACCCACAACTCCCCAGTTGAAATCTGTAAGATTCCCATGTGCTCAGCACCTCTGGGGGGAAAAAAAAATCAGCACTCATGTGCCATACTCTTATGTTTGTAGGGGCAACCACTAGGAGACATGACACGTGCCCAAACACTGAGCTGGAGAATGATCTCTATTTAGCTGTCTTAGGTTTCCCTATAGCACCTATCACCATAAAGTATAAGCCACATTTAAAATTTTATTGTTCCATATTCAGAAAGACTGGAGAAACTGGTGGCCAGGTTCATCAGGATCTGGTCCTAGGTGAGTGCTTCCTTTTAACAGAGAATGCAGCAGACACATTCAGTGTAAACCTAATTCTGAAAGGACCAAAGCGGGTCTTCTGTTTAGAATATGGCTCTCTGAAATAACTTCAGATTCAAGAACAAGTGAGAAAATATGCCAAGTATAACCTAAAACAGGAGAATTAGATGACTAGCGGATGATGTGGAATCAACTCAAGGGCAGAAATAGCATCAGGTCCATTTTCACTCAGACATGAGAATGATTCTGTGAACCTGTATAAACATCTTTTGAAGTAAGTGTTTGTGAGAGGAAAAATCTTAAATTTCCTCTGTAATCCAGTTTTCTGTCCTTATTATGTGGTTGCACATGAAAGGGCTGAGAGACTCCTAATGGCTGATTTTATTGTATATTGGAAGAACAAACCTTTGATTTCTCTCCACCACATTAACACTCAGCTTTGGCACTTTTGCCCATTTGAACTACACAGCTGGAGATTTCTCCTATTAGTGCTTAAACAAACAGCTGCAAAGATGACAGGTTTCAGAGTAGCAGCCATGTTAGTCTGTATTCGCAAAAAAGAAAAGGAGTACTTGTTGCACCTTAGAGACTAACCAATTTATTTGAGCATAAGTTTTTGTGAGCTACAGCTGACTTCATCAGATGTAGCTCACAAAAGCTTATGCTCAAATAAATTGGTTAGTCTCGAAGGTGCCACTAGTACTCCTTTTCTAACTGCAAAGATGTGTCAATAGATTTACCTTGTTTGTTCTGATGCACTTGACACCAGTCAAGAAAGCTAGCTTACTCTCAGCAATGACAGCTTTATATATAATCTGATTAGCCAAAATCACAGTTGAGCTTAAATCTGTGTGCCACATTCTAAAATGGTGTAACTCATATAGCTCCAATGGCTTTAATGGAGCTATATTAGTTCTTCAGTAGACTTCTTGGGTATACACATAAGTTTACATTGTACATAAGTTTTCTGGCTCTTCCTTTGTTTAAAGGTTGTTTGTATTATAGTAGCACTGAAGGGCCCCTTCTGCAAAGTGCAATACAAACTCATGGGAAGATGATGTCCCAGATGGTGGTTTGTTGTCGCTGCCTCTTGTCCATTAGAAACAAAATTCTGATCATTGGTTTATTTCAAATATACCACTTTACAATCATCAGATAGAACATTTGTAATACAGTCGCACCGAGATGATCCAGCGGAGATCAAGACTCCATTGTGCTGGGCACTGTACAAACACAGTCAGAGATGGTCCCTACCTTGAAAAGCTGGTAATCTAAACAGATAACAGAAGGTGTAAATAGTAAGTATCTTTATCCCCAATGTACAGATGGGGAACTAAAGTACCGAGAGATTAAGTAAATACCCATGGTTACGCAGGATATTTGGCAGAGCTAGGAAATAATCAGATTTCCTAAATCCTAGTCAAATGCCTTAAATACAAGGCCTTCCTTCCTTTAATGCTATTTGTGCAGATTACCAGTTCAGAACATTTATACTAATATCTGCTAACTTTTAATATTTTATTACCCGGTCTTTGCTCTGCCTTTTTAGCCTGGACATCTCAACTGTATACCCAAGAAGTCTACTGTTCGTTGGCAAAGAAACCCTTATGAATAATAAATATCTATTACACATCATTTAAAGTGAATAAATCCCATGAAAGGTAATCATACTGGACATAAATTTACTAACTGATCTCCAAGACAGCACAACTTCATTCTTGATGTTTAGAATATATACTTCCACTTCCTTAGGTGCCACATTTAATTTGCTTTTACTAAGCATATTGGTTCAGATGATATCAATTTGACACTAAGCACTTATCACAAAACCCTCTTCAAAAATAAGTAACTTTGAAGCTTTTATCCTCTGGTCAAACAGCATTTTTTTTGCTGGATTTTCAAAGGTGGCCCCATAAGCTTTGTATTTCTGACAAAATGTAGGTTTGAAAGTGCTATAATTAATCAGGCACTAAGTTGGAAGGCAAGAAACTTGGCTTATATTCTTTGCTCCGGCAGTTGCAGGCAATATTAAGCTAGTCTCTTACTTCAGTTTCTCAATCTGTAATAGACCTAATGATACTTACTTGCTTTGTAAAATGCTATGTCAGAGGTAGCTATTATTAAAAAAAAAATTCTAATAATCCATACAATATAACTGTATGCTTCTCTTGCCACTGTCAGAAGGTAGCAGAATTAGACAAAGTGTTGGTCTTGTGGTTAAGGCACTGGGCTGACATTGAAGAAAATCTGCATTCAAACCTTGGCTGTGCCATAGCGACTTCCTGTGTCACCTTGGGCGGTCATTTGATCTGACTCTTCAACATCTGTAAAATGGGATATTTCCTTTCTCTCCACCCTTGGCCTGTTGGGTGTCTTTGGATTGTAAGTTCATCAGGGCGGGAACTCTATTGAGTAGTATATGTATGTACAGTACTGAGTACTATCAGGCTTCAGTCTTGAGTGGGGAAAGGGATGAAGTATCCAGGAGGAATGCTCAGGAGAGTTTCAGCAGGAAGAGAGAAAAGGTTGCCCACTCTAGTCTCTTCCCTGTTTCTGCCAACTCCTTCTCTTTACATCATGAGAATAAAACCAAACACACATTACCATAGATATGGGTGTGGTGCATGGTGATGGGTAACTACTGTTATCTTTCTGGTCTGAGTATATTAATTAAAACAAACACGGTGGACCATTTGTTTGAACAAGAAGACCTAGCTTTGTGTACCCAACTTCCTACAGATTAAGAAACACTGAGTGGAAAATGTGGTTGCATATAGTGAGGCCCCCTACGCATTTGATCTGAGTAAACCCTGTTTACTCATCTCCTCCAGTGAATGCTTCCAAACACGCAACCTTAGACACGAAAATCTATATAGCCACAATTTTAGACGGAACTTCTGAAATATTAATTCAGATACTCTAATACCATTATTCAAACTCCAAAGCACCTCTATAAGCTTCCTGTTGAACATGTCATCATACCAATTCTGTGTTGGTCCTGACACAAAACTAATGCAATTCCATGTGGCAGATCAAATGGCAGGAAGAGGTAAGCCCCCAGACATTTTTCTTCATAACTTACTTTAAAAGATACAGATTTTTATTTTTATTATCCCTGTGGTTTTAGAAAAAACGACAAAAAACAGGTGGAATGTTTTCTGTCAACCATGTTCTACATGTGATCTTGTTTAGTGTTCTAAAGGAAAAGATATCTCCCACCAACACGTTAGCAAGTGGGCCTTTTTCTCTTCTACTAGAATGGGACTGATGTCAAAATCTGTCCTATTGCTAAATAAAGTGATCACTGGGAATGAGAAAAATGCTGCTGCTTGATGGGTCAGCTGTCAGCTTTGATAGCAGTAGTCATAACTTGCTGAACAAGGGATAAAGCAGGATGAATAAGGGATAAAGCAGAAAAACTTAGCCAGACATAGGTTTGTGACACCATCAAATGTCACTTAGTTTGATTCAAATGACTGGAACATTAGAAACTGTTAGTTTACTAGTTACTTTTTTCTCTATGCTAAACTGAACCAGGAGTTTAGCAGAATATTTTAAGTCTAAAGGGATATTTAGTTTACAAATGCCATCCAGGCAAAATAGCTTTTTTTTTAAAAAAAAAAACTTTAATGAAGTTCTTGAGCCAGGTTCAACGGGGAGGTTGAAGGGTCATTATGGAGCCGATCAGCACTCCATGATTCTCAAGCTGCAGTGGGTTGCTTCTGTCCCTAGTCTAAATTAGAGGAGTCCCTACATCCTCTAACTTACATCCTCTGGCTCCAGTCCCTAAGAAACCAGATACCAGTTGAGAACTGACAAAGTGGGATGTATGCTCCACCCCACCCTTCTCATGCTTTCTACATTGAGATGAGGGAGGCATTTGAAACAAAAGCTGTAGCAAGCTGCATGGAACTTAGAGGGAGGAGTACAGATTGCAGGAAGGGAGAGCTTGGAGAGGGCACCAGGAAGTCATAATGTGTGGACATGGCATGAATGCTAGCTGCAGTATCACTGTAAATAATTCTCTTGAGAGAGTTGGTTTAATTTTTGAAACACGGAGTCTTTTCATGTTACCTAGCTTGCATTACATGACAAGGAGCTGGCTGTTTCAGCTTTACATCAGCTGTGAACTTTTCTACCTTGGGGAAATTCTCAGGTAAGCAACATGCCCTTTTGCAGCACAAAAAGGCCAGAGCAGAGAGAATCAGGCCCAGTATTTCTTCCCACTAGAAAAGAAATATTAGGTTTGTCAAATGACACCTGCTCAAAGCTATTCCTGGGCCAAGGGGGTTGATCAAATAGTTGTTCAGTTAATTAAAAAAATATATATTAGAGCACTTCTGCGCTGCCAAGCCAAATGAGTAATTCTTCCTGTTCTCTTCAAATCTTTATTTTCCAGGGATTCATACAAATAATAAGAGGTTATTAGACTAGTGGCTGAAATCCCCAGTGTAGCAAGGGCTTTAGATGCAAAGGTGTTAGGTGCTATCTGAACACTAGAGCAAATCTCCATGAGGATTCCAGTGAGGCGTTTGTGCCTATTCAATCTCGGCACTGTTAGGCTTATCCTGGGATCCACAAGCAGTCTGGGCCATCTGCACAAAAGTCCTCCACTGCATCTCTAGGCCCCAGTATGTCTTTGGTTCTTGGAAGTACAGCAACATTAGAGCATACTAACAGGAATTCCCCTAGTTAAGGCTTCCCAAATACCATTTGCAGGTGCAAGAAAGACAATTCATCCCCAATCTATCATCTCTTGCTAAGCAAGTCTATGGGGCTGAAAGGAAGAATCCTATGTTGCTGGATCCCCACCCCATTCAATGAGAGTTCTACCCATTCCTAACCATGATCCCTTCCAAAGATTCTGGGCCCATGGAAGGCCCCATCACTAACAATTCTAGGAAACCGGGATGGTTCACCAGAGGCAACACACCCTCCTCCATTCACATGAGAGAATCTCTTCCATGTTCCCCACTATCCTCCTCCAAAGTTGTTCTGCTCAATATTACCCTTATCTTATTCATGGCTTGATTTCTTTCATGATTTTCTCTACGTTGGACTTTCTCCAAGTACCAACTGTCTCCTTTTCAAAGTAAGATCTGTAGGATCAAGCTCTAATTACATGAACTTGGGAAAGTCCGTTAACTCCTTTGTACCACAAATTAACAATCTGTATAATAAAGGGAAGTTGAGTCTTAACTGCTATTAACAAAGTCCTGTGAGACATTTGGACAAAGGGTGCTATTTCAAGGGATATTTCTACTCAGTCTTGCATGTCTGTCTGCATATCAAGGGGACTATTCATGGGAATGTGTCATGGGAATAGGGGTTATTTGAGCATTCAGGACCTAAATTGTGTGGATTATGTTAGATAACATTTTTCACAATTTACACCAAAATGTGTATATAATCTTTATTTCTAAGATACCCATTGTGATTGTTTTCAACAGTGCAAGTCCTTTCACTTCTCTCTGTTCAGGGCAACTAGATAGGTAAATATTTTACTGCTAAACTTTTGGGTCAAAAGTAGCAAAGCTCAGAAGTGAAAATCAGTTTGATTAAAATTATAAATCAACATCTAACTGGGGGTTAGGGTGAAACTTCCCAGAGGCAGGTTATTTCACATCTACCTGATGCAGAACTTCATGTACCTTCTAACACATCTGCATTCTTGCCAGTCCTAAGCATTTGAATGTCATGAATCAGTCCCCTGCCTCGGGCAAAAAATCTTGAGATTGGATTAAATTAAACTTTTTTAAAATTAAAAATACATTTGCCCTTTAGTTTTTGAGCTTTAAGGCTGATCAACATTTTTTTCCATCAAACCTTCCCCACCTGCCCTTTTTTTTTAAAAAAAAAAAAAACAACAGAAAATAGGGTTTTTGACTAAATGGACGTTTCTGGGGATTTTTGGGGGGGTTTTTTGGTCTTGATTTTTATGAAAACAAATTGTGCATGGAGGATCAGAGGAAACAACATTACAACCTGTTCTATCTTAGGGTGCACTTGGATAACACTTTGGGGCTTTTTTCCACAACCTTCAGGACTAGAAACTTTCTCTTTTAAAAAAGAGAGAGCTAAATTATTTTTTACTTAATCATTTGCCTCCAGGAAGTGGGGCTCTATGAAAAGAACCAAATGTTGCAAGAGTTGGCCACAATGCATCTGGTTCTGGCGAGTATCTGACAGCTTACTGGACTAGATGGACCATTGCTCTGATTTTAACATCTGGAAAGTCCTAAACATGGGAAGTCCTAAACTCTACACTAGAGAATCTCTTCCACAACAAAATCACTTTCCATTTTGATATAACAAGGACAGAGACTGGAATGATAATGCTAGGTGCAGATCTGGACTGAGATGCATTGGTAAAGCTGTGTGGATGATGCTCCGAGGTGCATTGGCAGACCTGCATGAAAATACTTACCCAGTGCCTGCTGACACCAGATTTTGGCACCAGTGCAAGCAATCAGCCTCATTTTCATGACCACTAACCTTTTTTATTTTTCTGGGAGTTGAAACTGGCTCAGTATCAAGAATTTTCCAAATCATTATTTACATAATAGTTGTTAGCTTCCAATTCCAGTTGAAATTACCTCCAATTGGTAAATATATCTGTTATGTTATAAAATCTTCCTAGTACTTGGATACAGCAGTGCAGTCATCATCCAAGCATTGCTTTGAGACACTGGGATGCCTTCTTCTGTTGATAAAGTAGTAGCCTGGCCAGCCACAGCTTAATTGCTTATTAGTAGTTATGCAGACTAACCTTCCTGTGTGGGGAGAATTGGCTAGATGGTTCTTTCATTCTTCACACTTGCCCACTGAGAATCATTTAACTGAAAATCTCTCTTATCAGCCCTAGATTTCATTGAATTAATAATGGGACTGCCAATGGGAGTTTTGCCTCAGCGAGGATCTGACCATGCTCTTTAGATCTATGCCCTCCCCACACACAAGAAGGCACGGCAGGAAATGAGGAGGGCTTCCCCCAGATGCAAGTACACTTCACTAACTCTTCAGCAGTGCTCCCTCTGCAATGGGGGAAACACTTTGGACAGCTGCAGCCAGGACAATCTGACTACACAGCTACAGTAGATGGTGGCCATAGAGCTGCCTGGGATCCTAGAGTTGTTATGGGTGCACAAGGCCACCATTCAAAGCCCCATTTTCTCCAGAATTTTGGGTCTGGATCCTCACTTTCTTTTCCAGGGAGCAAACCATGCCCCCCCCCAATGGGAAAAGGCAGAAAAACATAGTTTTCTGCCCTCTTCATGGACAGCGCCGTGCAGGACAATGATGTGGGTTGGGGTTATAACTACAGAGTTTAGGCCACTTCTTCCATTTATGATGTGTGCTAACAGTGCAATTAGAGGTTTGGTTCTCTGAATCTGCTGCAGACTACCTGTGTGACCCTAAAGAAGTCACGGTAGGTCATGATTCAGCAAAGGGCTTAAACACAAGTCTAACTTTAAGTAGCCTGATTAACTTCAAGCTCCGCCTCAGTTCCCCATCTGTAATAAGGAGATATTTTCTTTGCCCTGTCTACTGATATTGTTAGCACCTTGAGCAAGACTGTACTTTGTACAGCATCTAGCACGGTAGGACATTGACTTCACTCTAGGCACCTCTTTTATTCTTAATATAAAGATACAGTATAAGGAGAGAACCCAGATAGTCTCAGAGACAAAATGCTATTCTGTTTTGCTGCCAGCTGGCATGATTGGAATGCAATTCTCTCTATTTTTAGTATTTTCATAAAGCTCCATCTGCTGAAATCATGATATTACATGAAACTTTCAGCTATCAATTTTTTAAAAAGTAAGTTTCTAGCCCTTCTAGCTGCTGAGGAAAGATTGAATGTGTGAGGTGAGTGCATCCTAATGGCTAAAAAGCCAGAAGGTAGAGCGAGAACTCAATTTACACTTAATAAAATCTAATGACATTTATGCCAACCTCATGATTTCTGTGGGCCTCACTCAGATTTCTGAATGTTTTGGATTGGCAATACTGCTTTGCCCAAATCTCAGGTGTGACATTTAGGGTTCTTTCTAGTTCATCCAGTAGTTTTGCAGTTCACTGAACTGCTGATACTGCAGTACAATAAAACATGTATAACGTTCTCCTCCCTCTTCAGTTTTAAATTCTTCGTATGCTGGTGGAGTCAATGGGTATTACACTGTTTAACTTTAATTAAACAAGAGTCTGGGGAGAAGCTAGAAGCTCCATGTCAAATTAAAACTATTGCCTGTGTAAACATCTTCCCATAAATCCGATTCTCTTGTATACATAACAGTGGTTAATTGAATACCTAAACTTTGTTTCAAATTTTTCTTTGGGGAGACATGTTAAATTTACTTGGAAGCACTGAATTTTGCAGCATATTTTAATTTAACAAAGTTCAAGTTTTAATATAGAATGTTACCAGGTATGCAAAAACTTCCAAGAGTTTATGGCTGAGTTGAGGCTTAGCAGGGCTAGAGAATAGAATGTGATAACATGAGTAAGGAAGCTATGAATCTCTAAAGGTAAATAAAGTTGGGTAAATAGTTGTCAAATCAGTATCATGATTTCTAAATATTTGAAAATCTAGACAAAGGCTTGCAAAGTTAAAATAACTTTATATACGGGCTTCATCCTGGAATGACTGAAGTCACTGGGAAGACTCCCATTGACTTCAATAGGATTTACATCATGCCCTTTGTTTATATCTAGCACAGTGGGGCCCAGCTCCCATTTGAGAACTTTAGGTATTAGTGCAATGCAACAGTAATAACATTGCCCTAAGACTACTTCTCTCTAATACAAAGCATGTTTCCTGGAAAAGTCTACCTTCAGGGCATGGGGATCAGATGAAAATCTCCATGCCCTCAAGGTAGACACTGTACTGAATAAAACTGAGTCTCACCGGTCCAAAATTGGTGGGATATGAGATTTGGGCCCTGTGTTCCAATATGAAATGGCTGAAACATAAGGTTCCATTTCCACTGTAGTTAAGGTTACCAAGCATCTGGTTTTAGAACGCTTGGTCCAAAAGGGACCCTGGCAGCCCCAGTCAGCATGGCTGACCGGGCTGCTAAATGTCCAGTCAGTGGCATAGTAGGGCTAAGGCAGTCTCCCTTCTTGCCTTGGCCCCGCATGGCTCCTGGAAGCAGCTGGTGTGTCTGGCTCCTAGGCACAGGGGCAGCCACTGGGGCTCTGTGCACTGCCCCCGCTCCCAGTGCCGTCTCCACAGCTCCCATTGGCCAGGACCTGCAGCCAATAGGAGCTGTGGGGGTGGTGCCTGAGGGCGCGGGCAGTGCACAGAGGCCCCTGGTCCTTCCGCCTAGGAGTTGGACATACCAGCTGCTTCCGGGAGCCACCTGCGGTAAGCGACGCCAAGCTGGAGCCTGCACAAACCTCTGCTGCAGGTCGAAACCCTGTCTCGCACTCCAAACTCCTTGGCCCTAGCCCCACCCCAGAGCACACACCCCCAGCTGGAGCCCACACCCCCTCATTCACCCTGCCCCAGCCCTGAGCTCCTTCCTACACCCTGAACCCCTCATTTCTGGCCCCATCCTGGAGCCCTCACCCCCTCCTGAGCTCCAACCCCCTGCTCCAGCGCAGTGAAAGTGAGTGAGGGTGGGGGAGAGCGACTGATGGAGGGACAGGGGATGGAGTGAGTGGGGGCATGGCCTCAGGGAGGGGACAGGGAAGGGTGTTCGGTTTTGTGCGATTAGAAAATTGGCAGTCCTAACTGTAGTCCTTGCATATAGCCCAGTTGTGGATGGCTAAGATTTTATCTGGTATTACTCCTTTCCAACAACTCACTGTACAAAATAACCTGCTTGCAGTAATGCACGTGCATTTTATTACATGACTAGCATCTCAAATGTAATAAAATCTCCCCCTTAACACTACTTCCTAAACTTCTGTTAGGAGAGTATATGGATCCTGGGATCTAATTATTTAATTCTGGATCAGATCATAAAATCTGAGGCCCATTTTCCTGATTCAGTTTGGATTACAGCTCAAGATAACACATCTCATGAGAACATCTGATTGCACCTTTTGGGGACCAGTATCTCATGAGGACAACTCTTCAGACTTCACATCTGAATCTTTGTTCCATCTCTAGTTAGGAACTCTCATTGATTCCCTTAGCAGTCTGTAGCATCTTTAGTTAATTTCTGTGGCAGTTTGGTTGCAACTTTGGGAAATTGTGCACCTTTTATAAATTGTCAAATCTCACAGAACTACAAAATGGCAACCTAGTATCAGGCACATAAATATAAAGTCTAAAATTCATTGTTTTATCAAGTGTCTGAAGAAACTATTGATGTTGTACTTTGAAATTTCAAAAAAACCTTTTGGTCAAACATATCTTGGCTTGGAAATGGACACATTTTCAAGGGAAAGGGGAGGAGTCGCTTTTTAAGATAAATTTACAAAATGTTTTAGTTTGTACTGACTTCAATAGTGGTTTTTATGTAGCCTGCTGTAAAACTAGGCAAATATCTAGTTGAGTTGATGTACCCCCTGGAAAACCTCTGAGTACCCCCAGGGTACACGTACTCCTGGTTGAGAACCACTGCTTTAACTCACTTTTCTGTTTGATTCTGAAGAATGACATCAATTTAATGTTGTTGTGCCAGATTGTGGAGCCCTTATTCATATCCGTGAGCATTTGTTTGTGATTGATCTCATTTACTCAGGCAAGCAATCACATTAAAGTCAGTGCTCCCAAGGTGAGCAAAGCCTCTACTGTCTGGCCTATTGATTGTACAACATAAAGAAAAATATGGGGCCAGATTCTCAGCTGGTGTAACTCCTAAATTTGGCCAACATTCAAGTTCAAGGAACTTTAACCTATAATTTACTGAATCAATTGGTAGCTGGTTTGCTTCCTCCCCCACCCCCCTTGCAGGCAATAACATCAAAAGAAACAGGTCTTGATCTTTGTTTTTTCTAATGGAAATGAAGCACAAATACACTCTAACTACTAGAAGTTTTTTTTTTACTGCTGAAGTGAAAGCTGAGAACCTCCAACTGTCTGAATTTAGAAAATATGATCAGATCATAGCAACCCAGCTCTTCCTTGTATGCATATTGCTGAAGGGCAAAGGAGTCACTGGTGTACACAATTAAACTTGGTAATTGTTTCGCAATGATTCAAATAGTCAATGGGCACTGCCTTGCTGTAAGCCAAAGTAAACAGCCAACACACAATTTTGTCTCTAACTCCCCATCTTACAGAAATGGCAAATAAGAGCTATGTGCCCATCTTTAATGGGTAGTAGAGAGAGGCAGAGGAAATTCTTTGATGGAAATAATGTGAATGGTGTACAGAGCCCACATGGCACAGAGGAAAGTAAATTCAGATCTGAAGAGTGGTGTCTCCAGATACTGCTCCCCTCATCCACCCGGAGCCCCTGCTTCACTGTGTGGCATCCACAGAATATCTTTCTTTGGAAGGGAGGAGGAGGTGGCTTACCAGAGGTGGGGGAGGAGTTGGGGAACAGGCTCCTTGAGAGCATGCTCACCTCTGAACTCAACAACTTTTACTAGTGGAAAGATGGCTATGCACAAATGACTGGTGCTCAGAGTAGTATTGGTGTCCGCTCTGAGCTTTGCAGGTGGGAGCAGTTGTAGTTTGGCTTATCAGTACTGGAGGGAGAAGGAGTCCATCAAGCAGCATGGAGAGGCTGCCTTTCCTGATCGATGCAAACAAACTTATTTGTGTAGAATAGTCTCAGGCTCAATAGGCGGGGTCCCCATGTCCCCTATACCACCTCCTCGGAGCAGGCTGTAGCATCCCCTCTTGTGTGTGTGGGGGGGAGGCTTTGTGGTGCTATAGGTGTACTTTTCCTTTCCTTGGGCTTTTCTCTTTGATAGAAGCACAGAGACTGCAACCATTAAAGGACCCTAGCTATACTCACCTAATTCACCAATTTAATGGGTGGCATTTGTTTTGAGAAGGTGGTTGATCAATTAAATGTCTTAAAACTCAACCTGCTTTGAAGGTGGGTTGAGTTAGGGAACGTCTGCAGAGTCAGTCTGTGGTTGTAACTGAAGATGCATAATGTGTCTTATATGGTAAGATATGCCTCTTGTCTAATGAGTTTTGGACAAATTTCTGTACCATTTGTTGTTTGTCCATCTCCAATTGGAAATCACAGCATAGAATGAACACTGCTACCAAACCAAATAGCATACATCCTCGCTCTTTAAATTTGTCCTGTGCTGCAGGAAGGGAATGCATATAAATGCATATTTCTAAATATTTTAGATACTTAATAATGTTGTTCAATGGAACTCAGTCAGTTGGCCAGAAGGAATTTTAAAGGGGAAGGCTTGGATTCCACATATAGATCTACAGAGCAAAATTGCAGCTGCCCACTCTTTAACGTTTTGGCTTTTCCAGCCATTTTCTAATAAAATCAAAAAAACTCTCTGGAAAAGTCTCCCCAGTTTTATTTTGTGCATTGCATTTTAAAGACGGCTGGCAGCAGGGAAAGAAGTCATATTTAGGGTGACCAGATGTCCCGATTTTATAGGGACAGTCCCGATATTTGGGCCTTTTTCTTATATGGGCTCGTATTATACCCCCCCCCCCCACCCTCTGTCCCGATTTTTTCACACTTGCTGTCTGGTCACCCTAGTCATATTTAAGAAACTCATCAACCAAGATTGTAAAAATTTTGTACAATTCACAGGTTTTCATTAATGGATGTGAGTAACGCAGAATGAAAGTTGTACCCAGAGGACCGCGATCAGCTAGAATATAGAACTGGAAAGTAGAATGTAAATTGTGCATTTTTGTTGTTGTTTTAACTAACATTGTATGGTTATTACTTATTATGGACCATATCTTTCTGTTTAGAGAAGGAATATAGAGAATTACCATTATGCAAATACCTTGAGGGATCTGACCAAATGCATTTCAGTTTGAATCCGTCTTTCCAAGATATGTATATTACTACTCTGTGTACATGGTAAGCTACTGGCTTAAAAAAAAAAAAAAGCTTCTTCCACAGGTTTGAGGGCTCTAACACTTCTCTATTTTGATCACTTATGCAGGGTTAGGTTTGTGTCTTTAAAAAAAGACACAGTGAATCAGGGGCATTGAGTACTTTCTTTTATTTAAATGACCCACTATGCTAGTCTCTGAAGACCTGACTTTTAAAAAGGGTGTAATTTTGCATCTGCACATAACTGTGCCTGAAATTAAATGTGGAGACAAATGCCAGGACTTAGGGCCCTAGCCAATCCATTTTGAAGTCACTGGAAATAATTTCATTAATATTGCTGAAAAGAGTACCTCCAGCTGCCTTATTGCACATCAGATTAGGTGCATATGCTAGCATTTACACACCAAACTAAAGGTGCAAAACTATCCGTACAGTTCTGTGTGGGTGAAGAACCATACAAGGAAAAGGGCAGGCGGAGGCCATGCAGTAAATCAGGCCTGTAGAATTTCATAAAAGGCTTTGAAAAAGTTGTCAACTAAATCTGGGTGAAAGACAGGTGGAGGTATGGGGGTGGCAATATCTAAAAAATCAGGAACAAGGTGACTGCAAACTGTTACCAGCTGATAACTGTTTGTGGTTTAGTTGACATCTTCATTCCCATTCCTAATGGAGCTATGTCCATACTGTAATACAAAGACTGTAACTGAGACTTTTCTTGGCAGTAGCCATATTGAGTCATTCTGGAGAAGCTTTTGCTGCTGCTGTCTATCTTGTTGCTTTCCAGTGCTGCTCAGCTGGCGCTTCCGTAAATACAGAATTTTTTTAACAAAAAAGCAAAGAAACTGGTAAGACAAGGTTCAATAGATCCAAACAAGAAAATTATGCTTGTTTGAGAATTACGCAGAGAACTACTACAAGACATGACTTTTTTGTCTTTCAAGACAGTCCTATCCAAAAGAGAAGTTACGCACCTGGTGAATCTGTACAGGCCTTACACAGCCCTCATCACCATCTGAGGACCTCACAATCTCTAATGCATTTATCCTCCTCATCACTGGGGTAAGGCAGTGCCATAATACAGAGGGGGGCTGAAGCACACAGGTTAAGTGACTTGTGCAAGGTTACACAGGAAGTTTGTGGCAGAGCTGGTATTGAACCCAAGTCTCCGAGGTCCTAAGCTAGTGCCCAAATCCCAGGAGTGGAGAACAACACTCTAGAATGGAATGTCAATTATCTTATTCCAGGGAAACATTATCTTCAAAAGTACTGAGTTGTAGTTTCCAACTCTGCTTGAAGCCAATGAGTTGTAGGTGTGTTCTATCCTCTGAAAATCAGACTACTGGGCTGTTGAATGGATCTGCTGTAGGATGTAGCTTGCATCACAGGTCTAAGGATTCAAAGGACAAAAGGGCCCAAGCTGTGAGTTGCTGAGCATCTTCCGTGAGTTGCTGAGTTCCCTCAGTTCCCACAGGTTTCAAGTGGTCATTGAAGGAGTGGAGGGAAATTTGAGGTATGTGTGAACTGCCCATTTGGATAGAAGTGAGGGTTCTAGGAGTCAAACATACTGTGGCAAATGGAAGCAGACAAAGCAATACCAGACAAAGGGTTCAGCAGAGCTCCTCTCAACCTTAGAAGCTAACAGGAACACGTGTTGCTGCAGGGACCATAAGGAAGAAAGAAGAATCCAGGTGATCTAATTCTCCATTCTGAGATTTCAGTTAGTATGGTAGGACTTTGTATTCTTGTAACATCCCATTTGTGGTCACTCTAAAGGATAAATGGCTTTGAATGTATCACAAACATTCATATTGTACATGAATAACTGAAAGAATGAAGTGTAAAGGTCAAAGTTGCAAGAACATAGACACCTTGAAAAAATGTCATTTGATTTTTTAAGAGCTATTAACTTTACCACATTTTCCGGTATACTGGCAGGATTGTGCTTCCAATGAAGAGCTCATTTTAAACGGTTAATTTTGAGCTGTTAGTTAAGTTTTTTAAATGCCCAGAAGACCTGTGCAGTAGTTTTACTAATGGGAACTTGACCAGCACCATGATAATTGCTTAAAACTCAGCATAATTATTTGGTTTTATAACAGCCCTTTTAGATATCACTCTTTGCTTACCGGGGTCCATCACATCTTGAACTGTCTTCTGAGTTCAACCATGAGACATGAATGAATGAATGAAGATTCAAGTTCAAGATCCTAGGAACATTGCTTTGTGCTTTATTTTTTCTGCTGAGGAGCCTCTTTGTACTTCCCTTAACTGATGGCAAATAGTGAATAACAAAATTTGCACAGCTATTCTTGCATGATAACTGCAATTTTGGAATCCTGTCCAACATGCAGAAGACGGTACTCTGCTACAGAGGTTTATAGAGCTGAATTGAGGCTAAGGAAGCAGAGCAAGATGCTGACCATGAATGAGGTTGGAAGATGCAATCCTGAGAGATTTAGGAACCCTAAATCCTCCCATAGTGACTTGCCAAAGAAGACTTGCAAGAGACTTGCAAGACCATTCAAGATGGAAGTCCATTCTACACACCAGTACTGCTACATCATAGCCGTGTTTATCTGCTGCTGCTGTACAGCTATCTTGGATAAGAACTGAAATGAGAGGAGATTTTGCATTATTTAAGTCTGGAGCTCTTTGGTGACTAATTGTCACTAACATCTCTAAATGAGTAAATAATTTGACAGCAGTTATTTAAAATAAAATGCCTATTGATCTCAATTGCAAAAATCCTAGTGACTTCAATGGGGAGCAGCAACAGGCCATTTCTGAAGGAAGGAAAAAGGAGGGTCTCATGGGTGGTTAACTTGACTGCCATTCAAATAGCATTCACAGAGTTCTAGCTCTTTTGCTTTCTCAGAAAGGTAGAATTCTCCTTCAGCTTCCCTTCCCCCGTGCCCCCCCCGCCCCGGTCCTGTCCTTGCCCGGATCATAACTTAGGGGCTTCTGTAGGGCTGGGGATAATGGTGAGCTCTCACCCTTCCCACCTTCTGTACCTGCCCCATCTAGGTTCATGTGTTTCTGCAAATAGAGAGTACAGGGGGAATGATCTTACCCAAAACTATCTGCATTCTGTCTAGACAAACGGAAAAGCTTTCAGAGTAAAGCTAACAACTAGTGCTGCTAATCTTAGATCATCTGACTTTTTTTGTTTTTGCTCATCCCTACCATGTTTCAGACTGCCAAAGAATCAGTGAGAGTCTTGGGAAGATACAGGACAGCTAAATGCAGTTTTAGTGAGTGGCTAGACAAGATGGCACTGTGATGCCACTGTGAACTCTCTACTCCAGAATTCCATTAGGAGAGATGTCACAGCATTTATATTTAATATACACTCAGTGAACTGTTCTGGCCATAGTGAACTGAATCTGGTGGAGGAAATTAGTCCATTGACAGCTGCATGCCAAGTATCGAGTATAAATGCATCTCTGTCAGGGAGAGTAGGCAACTTTGTCACCCTTTCATCAGATGTAATTGAATGCCTAGAGAGGTGGTAATTACAAATACCATCCAAACTGCACAGACTCATTTGTCTTTGTTTATCATCAGAGCAAGTGTATTGATCATTGCTAAAGCATTAAATCTCCCTAGAGAGGAACAGGAAGGTCAGATTAATAAGGCCTGACATGCATTGTAAAATGCACTTCCATGAATAGCAGGCTTGGAAGTGGCAAATGAAATTCTTTTACTAGTCACTTAACCTGATAATGTAACCCTGGAATAAAGTATCCCTAAGAAATGCTTATTACCAAGCTCTTGCCTCCTCCTTTGTAGCTGGCTCCATCATGTCATTTGTGTTAACTTTCTGTATGTCTTGCGATCTAAGGTACTCTCCAGCTAACAAGCCTGATTTCAACTAGCATAAAACTAGTGTGCAGAATGGTGAATCAGGCCTGATAAGGAAAACTGTATTACAGATTTGGGACTAAATTATGGTCTCCAGGCCTGATCCAAAGGCTACTGAAGCCAAAGCCAGTGTGCTTTGTATCAGGCCTTTGGTTATCCTGTTGTAAATAAGGAATAACTCCGTGGAAATCAAGGGAGGGGTTCCTGATTTCTGGTGGTATAAATGAGAGCAGAATTTGGTCATTGGGCACTGTTTGGCCTCTGTCATGAACACCTACCAGCTATGTGTTTGTGTATCCTCAAGCTGCACAGTGCACCACGTAGCATTCTATTGAGCCTTTGAGTTCTACACCCACATAAAGATGGCTGTGTGGGGGGTGTTTGTTTGTTTGTTTGTTTGTTTTTTGTTTGGCAGGCTTCATCATTAATGGTTTGTAGATAACATGGAGATTAGACTGGGGACACTTGTTGCCCCTTTCCTTATATTCTCTTTATTTAAACTATTGATAGAGAAGTGCCCCAGCATACACAATGGATCCAGTTCATCCCATATGAAATTCTGTTGACTTCTGGGATGTTACAGCAAGGAAAAGTCACCTTTTCAATTCCAACGAATGAATACTATATAGAGGAGAATTAATTTACAGTTTCTCAAAAGGTTCAAATCTGGATTAGTTCATATAACCATCTAAACGTTTGGGTGTTAGCGGCATAGCCAAAACTTCTTAAGACCTGATCTCACATGCACAGGCGGCTGTGTAAATTTATTTGGGTAAATCGTCCCAATAAAGTAGATAATTCAACTGTCTGCTTCATTGTATTGTGTCTGGAACGTACATGAATCCAATGGGACTATTCATATGACTGAAGTTTCCCACTTGCTATGTAACAGGAATTTTACTGATTACAGATTCTCATGAACTTTCCAGTATTTTCCTGTGCTTGGCTTTCACCAAGATAGAAATATTGGGCCAGATCATGTACACCATATAGGAATGCCCTTGTGGTTTTTGGCACAATATCTCCACTTCCTCTCCCCTACAAAACCATGACGTTCAGCACTCCAGAAGTTAGTTTTTACAAGTTTGGAGAATATTTTTTTTTAGAGCTAGAATTTTTTGGGTTTGAGTTGGCATGAACCATAAACCAATTGGTGATGGGGCACACCTGTTTTTTTAGGACGAAGGAGCGCATAACTTTCAGAAATTACATTATGTCTGGAAAGTTGTTTTTTAAGATTTTTTTTTCTTGTATTTACTACTTCTGTGAAAACTGAGGGGCAAAATTCAAGTGCACCTACTCTTAATCCTTGGGTGCACTTTACACTAACATAGCAGGTGCTTGCTGAGAGTTCAGCACCTTTCTGAATCTGTCCCTATAATTGGAACTGTTGTAAGGGTAACTACAGTATCTGATGATCAAATGTAGCTTGAAAAGTCCTGAAATGCATTCCTTTCCCCCCCCCCATCAACTGCCATCGTGTTGCAGATGAAGATAGACCAGCTCAAATGTACCTTTTTATCTCCTGTGAACCCAGTTCAGTGAGCATTTTCTAATAATCTAGTCCCTGATTCTTCACAATTGATGTCAATGGGAGCTTGTCCATCAACTTCAATAGACACGGGATTAGATCCCTAGTGAGGGCACTGCAAAGTATTGTGGTTACATGCATGCATTTTTGATTTGGTAAATATATTTGCCTTATATGCAAAAGGGGGGTAGAACCATGAGAACTAAGTTTCAATGGCAAGTGATCATGCTATCCTTCAAGATTTGATCTTCAATCTCCTAGCAAACTGCTAACATAGTTCTTGTTTTGCAGGATTCCCTACCAATAATTCTGAGACAATAAATCATTAATAGATGCTTTAAATTAATCTTTAATCATCATAGAGCAAAAAAAAATCTCTTTTCAGGGACAGAAAAAGTCTAGACTATATACCAGTTTTCAGGTGGTCTGATTAAGTTCCCACAAAATTAGGGGAATAGTCAAAATTGGCTTTATATTGGAAAGGGAGATTCAGTTTTAACGATGGAATAGTTTTCAAACCTTTATAATAAGAGAGCCTTTAATCACTTCCTTTTAGTCTCAAATTAGATTTTCAGGCATGCCAATTAATAGAACCTTGTTTTCTAAAGATATAATCTTTCCTGTTTTGAAAGCTTGACAGATCTAATGCTTTCAAATTATTGAAGCTTACACACCTCCTCAAGAAGACTGTTTAATCTGTCAGATTCTTTTCTCCTTTATGCTCTCTATCATTGTAGTGACTTAACTGATTGGGAGGGGAGGGTGGCTTTTTACTTTAATTCACCATTGTTAAAAGACTTTTTTACCTGTGATGGAATTCATCCTTAGAAAGATGAGAGCTAATTAAAAATGCCCAATATTCCAAAAGATGAAAGGTATGATGGAATGACGAGCTGGTGTCAAAATCAACTGTGTAGGGGATTACTTTTCACAACAGGCATTTAAAAAGAGATGATGCCTTTGCATGAAACAGCCTCTTAGATTGTGCTGACCCTTGATTTACAAATGGTGCGTCATTCAACTCTGCACCAGCTTAACATTCTGACTAGTCAGACATTCAACCACTTCTTAGTGGGAAGAAATTTCCCCTGTTGGCCAGTTTCCCCATAATTTTCTTCTACAGAGATTCTTGTACCTTCCTTTCGCGCATCAGGTATTGGCCATTGCTGGGAACAGGAGACTGGACCAGATGGGCCACTTGTCTTATCCAATGTGGCTTTTCCTGTGGGAGCTAGATTTTAACTTAAGCCATAGCAAGTAGCACAAATGTGCTTGTAAGTAACAGGGAAGACAGAGGAAAATAAATATAAAAAGCAAGAGAGTACTATTGTAGACATAGGACAGAATTCTCTACTCAGGTTTGGCTCTTTTGCACCACTGAATAGATACAAAGCGGCCAGAAACCAGCTGCAATCGACCAGCAGAGAATTTCCCGGTCAGAGGGGAACTCCCTTCTGGCCAGGGGTTTTGCCTCTGGGTTCTGTGGCTGCTTATTCTCTGACCCCAGTCAGTGTAGGAGCAGAAGGAGGTGGGTAGAGGGTACGTTGGGGGTGAACAGTGGGTGATGGCAGAATTCCCTTACACTATGCCTATCCTTTGCTTGTGCAGGTCTATTAAGAACCATGCCTCGGTGACATATGTTAGTTGCTAAGCAGCACATCTAGCTCCAATCAGGGCTAGCCTGGCACAGAGTAATCCCACACCACCCCCGTACATTGAGCAGAGCTCTGGCATAGGAGAAAATCAAGCCCCTTCAATAGCGCATCCAGCATGTAATGAGTCTAGGAGAATCAGTAACAGTTTCTCTTGGCCTCGCTGATTCAGGATTTAGACTTCTTATAAAGGAAACAAAGGGATCTAAAGAGAACTGGACCTATTTAAAGAGAGCCAGGTCATGTCATTACAACTTTAATTTTCCTGACTGGTTGACTTTTTCAGAAATCAATTCAACATCATCACCTTGTTTTGAAAAAAATATTGAAAATTTGTCTCCATGGTTAAAGAAAAAATGCACTAGTTAAAATTTAAGGCTATAGAAGTGCTATAGCTGTTTCTAAATCTTTAGTTTGTACATATCTTTTTCCTGCTGAAAATGGGGAAACATTATGATGGGTATACTTAATAACACACAAATTAAAAGCAAATTCTGGCAGAAAGATGGATATAGTTTAGTGGTAATGGTTGGGAATGGAGGGGTTTGCTGTGATGAAAGGAGCCATGTAATACTTCTAATGCCCTAAGCCATTCAGTACTCCATTAAATTTTTTTGTGCTTTTACCTACCCATAGGAGTGCTATAAATCATGTCAGGTTTGCAGAGGTATTGAAACACTAACTTACTGTACCATCCTCTAAAGAGGACATTTTGAAGAAGCATCAAAAAAGCATTTGATGCTTTAGGCAAACAAACAAAACACCAAAAACCCAAGAGTAAAGGAAAGCAGCAAATTATGAGAAACCTGTCAGCTCGTGTATTTGGTACACTTTAATTTATAAATTGGACTAATTGGTTTTATATTACAATGTTTCCCAGAGACACCTGCATTCAAATCTGGATTTCATCACAAACTAAAATGTGGTTTTCCCCATCTAGCTCCCAGAGAGTTGATCCATATCCCCAAATCAAATGACAAATTTAGCACAACTTGGCAGTCTCCTCTCAGGAGAGGACCAAAGATAGAATAGCAGGGAAGTTGCAGACTAATATGCTTTGTCAAAGCTGCATGAGGAAGTTCAAACAGCTTTTGTCCTCACTTTACCTAAATTTAGTGAGCATTATTAGTCTCTTCTGTAACCAGTAAAACTCATCAAAAGAGCCCACGAATTGAAACAGAAATCCATACTGAAAGGGTGATATGTGACTCTGTTGAAAGCAGGGTTGGCATGCGAACTTCAGTAACTCAGGACTTGTTACATAAGGAAATACACGGTTTTCATCTTGGAAAATACATTGTGTGAAGAAAATTAAAGTGTTTCCACAATGGCACCATGTGGGGAAGATTTCATACCAGCTTTTTCATTACTTTTGCTATTAAAAGATGCATGCATTCTATATCCACTTGTCCAGTGTCTCAACAAGCCAGAGAGACTAGGAAAGACCTCAATCATTTTGCTTTTTGTTCAAGGCTTGAGATAATTATTCTCTTATCTGAACTGATTCAGCTATTCCAAGTTTATAACTTCCCTGGTCTGAATGAAAGCAGGTTATATAAATATTCGTATTTTTCTCAGCCAATGACTTAAAGTCATGTGTGTGTGTGTCTTTAAATCTCAGCTCAGCAGATCATGTAAAGGTGTTTTTATTTTATTTTTTGTATGGATCATTATAGCAGGGAATGAATCCCTTCATTACAGAGAAGTACAGTGGGTACTTCAAGAAGAGATAAGAATACAAACAATATTATGGCATTGAATAAAACTGGATTTATTTCTGCTGAAAATGTTGACTTAAAAAAAACCAGAACTTTTTGGCTCAAAAAAAAAATCCCAGTTTTTGGCCAAAATTATTTGGTTTGGGGATTTTTATTTTTGATAAAGTCAGTTTTCAGTGGGAAGCAGACACTTCCCAAAGAACTTTTTAAATTAAAAAGCAGTCTTCTGTTAAAGTGGTTTTGATTAAAAAAAAGCCAATGGCCAATCCTGTTTAATGTAGGTGGTCAGTTTTGTCTTCTGTTTAGAGCCCCCTGCCCACCTTTTGGTTGTGATGTGAAACTAAAATTTTAATTTTTAGATGTTAAAGATCCCATGACACTTGTTGAAAAAGTATTTGCCCTGGTGAAATTTTGAGTTTTAATTCCCATGTATTTTTACATTTCTTCATTCCAGCTGCAGTGTCAGATAAAAGTGATATGGTATTCTTTACTTCCTGCCCTAAACTAAAGCTATTGTGTAGTACTGATGTGCCCAGTTAAATGGGGGCCACATACTACCCCCTAGTTGACTACATTTTAGCCGTGGATAAAATGATCTGTATGTATAGGACTTGATTCATTAGCCCCTACTTATACAAATTCCCACAGAAATCAAACTATTCAAATTCCTTTATACCTTTCATAGTCATTCACACCAATACGGTGAGTATAAACTACTAGCCTTCTGACTTGCTATTGTTTTACAACCCACTTTGCACTGGCGCAAATGACTACATGCGGTTCAGCCGAACAGTGGTGAGTCAGGCATATAGTCTGTAAAATTCAGTGGGATGAAAGACACAACATGGATATATGATATCATCATCACTGTTAACATTGCTTTTCTCTATGCTTTTGAATATAATTTATTGATTTCAATGGGAGTTTGCATGAGTAAGAGCTGAATGTTTTAATTTATTTTACAGTCTGTAATCATAACCATAATATCTAAGTGACAACTGAATAAGAACCTTATGATTTGGCTTTAACATATTCATATAGCTAACGTTCTAATACATTATATAACTCTGATGGATAGACATTACAATAATGAAAAATCTACAGCAGGGTAGCAGTAACAGGACGTTATGCACAAACAATGTAGTAGTTGCAATTAACCAACAAACTGCAAACACAGGCAAACCAAAGCTTAATATGCAGTGGTTTACTTTGTTCTGCCTTTGTCTCATGGTGGTGGTCTTAATTTACAGCATTTGCATGTACAATGGTAGGTGGATATCCCACAATAAATTACTCAAGCTATAAAAATTCAACTTATATGTAAGGGTTAAAATGCATTTTAGAGTGACTCTTTAAAAATATATTTTCCAGTTACTTTCATTTCAGAGATACCATTGTAGAATGTAAATTTTAGTTGTCAGTTCCCACAACTGTTTGCTAGCTATGTGGTGAATACATTGGAGATAAATAATACAATAAATTTGCACTGAAATTACACTCTGTTGCTTTGTTTTTTATCAATCTCCACATGAAGATTGATTCACATTATAAAATGGAACACCTTCAATAAAAATCAAATATGCTTTTGATAATGTCATGGAATAGAATGTATTCAATTTTTTTTCCCTTTAGCCTTCTGAAAAGCTGTCCATTGTGGAAAATAATAAAAGGGTAGGTGCAAAGCTGAAAAAAATAGTTCTCCAGTTGGAGGGATCAGAGAATGTCAAGTCTTTTTATAATAAGGTCACAGGGAGACACAGCTTATGGGTGATCTGGATAATAAATACTGGTATTCCCATATTTTTGAGATGTTACACTAATTTATCCCTGAACAGAAATTGCAAACAAGAATGGTCATGTAGATAAATCACAGGTGCTTGATTCTTCTCATATGCTGGTGTAAATCAGGAGGATCTCCACTGAAGTTAATTGGGTTATAGTGGTATGAAAGTGAGAAAATAAAGTCCTAGGCCTGAGAGTTAGCCCCCAGCTTGGCACTGCTGAACTCTTGAATTCTGCCATAAATTACTGTACCTTATATTCTTGTTCCCCAGCCTCAGATTTTAAACTATGGGAATAGAGCCTAGCATACCCCTCATAATATCTTTTATGGAGGGTGAAATTCAGCTGTGCAGAGCAGCTGTAAGCCCTTTGACAGGGATTCTCTCTCTTCTGTGTCTGTATAGTGCCCAGCACAATGGGTCCCAATCCCAATTTGAGTCCTTTGGACACTGCCATATTGTAAGTGCTTATTACTACAACAGCTACGTCTCATGGCCTATGCACAATTTAATTACTACTGAAACCCACAAAATAGGACTTCAGTGATGCATGGACTCTGCGTGAAGGTATCAGAATCTGGCACAAAGCAGAGGGGGAGAAACTATTTCCAACAACATCAACAAAGCAATGTCCGCAACAATTGCTCCTTCTAGCAAAACAAATCTGTTGCAATTAAACAGTAGCATTGTTTTCTCAAGTTTGCAATATTCGTTTTGTGGAAGATTACACTGAAAGTAGTAATTACCATTGTGGCCACCAATAATGGCTTTAATCACTTTAAAAAATGTCACAGGTCTCATGCTGCAATTTTCTAGAATAACCTTGATGCACGCCTTTACCTTTATTTTTTTTTCCAATTAAATTGGCGTGTTCACAAGTGGACTATAATTGCTTTAGTTTACTAGGAAATGGAGCTTTACGTGACCTGTTCCATTATTACATTTACTAAGTATACTTACCATATTTTGCTGTGTGTTGGAGACATTATAAGAAGCCAAGGGGAAAAGCTAAGCTGCTGTCCTCAACCAAACCTTTAACTTCCCTGATTATACATCTGCATCTAGTTCTGTTCAGCTTAAAGAAGTTCAGGCCCTCAATTATGAACATCAGAGAGCTAAAGTAGATTGCACTGTGAGAGCCAACCATGATGGGGTCACAACAGATAGTTTTGGGGAGTTGAAGGTAGACACACTGAAATGATATCAGTACAATACCATGTGAGTAATCAGTCTACATTACTCCAACTGTCACTTTGTGAAGCCTCTGAGGAGGCTGAAATGCTTTAAACCATAAGTTTTATGATATGTCAGGTTATATAAAGCTACTCCATCCCTTCATGCTTTCAAGGAATGTTTATTGGGTTTTTTAAATAGGTAATACCAGTAGTAATAGCACTTTACAAGAGAAATGGTAGGAGTGAACTGACAAAGGGAAGCATTACTGAAGAAAAATAAAATGATCAGATCCTCAGCCTATGTAAACTGGCAGTTCCCATGAAGACCTGTTTATACCCCTGAGCCCCATGGAGTTACACTGACTTATACTAGCTGAAGTTCTTACCCAAAATATACAGCTGTGTAACGATTTGTGGATAGGCTCCTAGGTACTACTTTGACGAGGGGGCCCTTCTTCTCCTAAGCCACACAGAAAGCACACTCCAGTCAATAGAGTTGGAGAGAAAGCAGGTCAGGTTTCAGGAGGGGAATTATTTCAGCTTGATTCAAGGACTCAAGAATGCAAACCAGGCCCAGCCTGTTCGCACGCTAGCATCTCAGCATGCAACAATGGCCACTCAGCACATGTAATAAAGATCTCCTTTCTACAACCCTGCCTGGTGCATCACTTCTTGCTAATAAAGCTAGTCAAAAGTTTTCCCCTCAACTTTTCTGATGGAAAATTTGGGTTTTTTACATAATGAGTCTGTTTTCCTCAGATTTTCAAAGAAAACCAAACCATATCTTCTTCCAGTTTTCAGCATTTTGTCTGAATTTTAGATTGTTGGGAGTTTTTGGTTTGGAAATTTATTTCTATTGGGCAGTAGAAGTTTTCAGACGCTGTTTTCCCACTTCTCTTCTGCCCATGATCTTTGTATGCTTGTGCACTAAGAAACTTCATTAAACTGCTCAGTAAAGGATGATGGGCTGGACCTTTCCAAGTGTTTATAAATGTCTTTGGGCAGCTGCTACAAGCTCTCTCCTAATATTTTATAATGTGTGTATTTAAGCCAGTGGTTCCCAAACTTGTTCCGCTGCTTATGCAGGGAAAGCCCCTGGCGGGCTGGGCCGGTTTGTTTACCTGCCGCGTCCACAGGTTCGGCCGATCGCAGCTCCCAGGGGCCGCCATTTGCCGCTCCAGGCCAATGGGAGCTGCTGGAAGCAGCGCGGGCCGAGGGATGTACTGGCTGCCGCTTCCAGCAGCCCCCATTGGCCTGGAGCAGCAAACCACAGCCAGTGGGAGCCGCAATTGACCGACCCTGCGGACGCGCCTGGTAAACAAACTGGCCTGGCCCAGCCCGGCAGGGGCTTTCCCTGTACAAGCGGCGGAACAAGTTTGGGAACCACTGGTCTAAGCACTTGATTTTAGAATCTCAGGCTCCTGGAAGTTGTTAGTCAAACCTGGTTCCAAAACTATGAACTGCGTTGTGCGGATGGAACACTGTCATAAATATAAAGGGAAGGGTAAACCCCTTTAAAATCCCTCCTGGCCAGAGGAAATCTCCTCTCACCTGTAAAGGGTTAAGAAGCTAAAGGTAACCTCGCTGGCACCTGACCAAAATGACCAATGAGGAGACAAGATACTTTCAAAAGCTGGGAGGAGGGAGAGAAACAAAGGGTATGTGGGTCTGTCTATATTCTGTCTTTGCCGGGGATAGACCAGGAATGAAGCCTTAGAACTTTTAGTAAGTAATCTAGCTAGGTACATGTTAGATTATGATTTCTTTAAATGGCTGAGAAAAGAATTGTGCTGAATAGAATAACTATTTCTGTCTGTGTATCTTTTTTGTAACTTAAGGTTTTTGCCTAGAGGAGTTCTCTATGTTTTGAATCTAATTACCCTGTAAGGTATCTACCATCCTGACTTTACAGGGGGGATTTTTTTTTATTTCTATTTACTTCTATTTCTATTAAAAGTCTTTTTGTAAGAAAACTGAATGCTTTTTCATTGTTCTCAGATCCAAGGGTTTGGGTCTGTGATCACCTATGCAAATTGGTGAGGCTTTTTATCCAACATTTCCCTGGAAAGGGGGGGGTGCAAGTGTTGGGAGGATTGTTCATTGGTCTTAAGATCCAAGGGTCTGGGTCTGTAGTCACCTAGGCAAATTGGTGAGGCTTTTTACCAAACCTTGTCCAGGAAGTGGGGTGCAAGGTTTTGGGAAGTATTTTGGGGGGAAAGACGTGTCCAAACAGCTCTTCCCCAGTAACCAGTATTTGTTTGGTGGTGGTAGCGGCCAATCCAAGGACAAAAGGGTGGAATATTTTGTACCTTGGGGAAGTTTTGACCTAAGCTGGTAAAGATAAGCTTAGGAGGTTTTTCATGCAGGTCCCCACATCTGTACCCTAGAGTTCAGAGTGGGGGAGGAACCTTGACAAACACAAATACCGGTGTGCCAAAAAGACAGTAATGAAATCCCATGTGGCTGATCGGCAGCTGAAACCGTCATTGAAGTCAATGGAGCTATGACAGTTTACACCAGCTAAGGCTCTGCCCCTAGATATATAGTACACTTGCTATAGCCAATACAAGCCGACTCACTTCCGTTTGCCGCTACACACACTTCCACTGCCCCTGCTACTGCATGCCCTCCTGTTTTTATGAAGTGCCTGCTGCCAGTGTGGCTCAGTAACATTTCAACCTGAAGCAAATACTCACCAGCAGCCACACACCACACAACAGAACCACTAACCCAGGAACCTATCCTTGCAACAAAGCCCGTTGCCAACTGTGTCCACATATCTATTCAGGGGACACCATCATAGGGCCTAATCACATCAGCCACACTATCAGAGGCTCGTTCACCTGCACATCTCCCAATGTGATATATGCCATCATGTGCCAGCAATGCCCCTCTGCCATGTACATTGGTCAAACTGGACAGTCTCTACGTAAAAGAATAAATGGACACAAATCAGACATCAAGAATGATAACATTCAAAAACCAGTCGGAGAATACTTCAATATCTTTGGTCACTTGATTACAGACCTAAAAGTGGCAATTCTTCAACAAAAAAACTTCAAAACCAGACTCCGAGAGACTGCTGAATTGGAATTAATTTGCAAACTGGATACAATTAACTTAGGCTTGAATAGAGACTGGGAGTGGATGGGTCATTACACAAAGTAAAACTATTTCCCCATTTTTATTCCCCCCCTCCCCCGCCCCACTGTTCCTCAGACGTTCTTGTCAACTGCTTGAAATGGCCCACCTTGATTATCACTACAAATAGTTTTTTCCCCCCCCACTCTCCTGCTGATAATAGCTCACCTTAAGTGATCATTCTGGTTACAGTGTGTATGGTAACACCCATTGTTTCATGTTCTCTGTGTATATAAATCTCCTCACTGTATTTTCCACTGAATGCATCTGATGAAGTGAGCTGTAGCTCACGAAAGCTTATGCTCAAATAAATTGGTTAGTCTCTAAGGTGCCACAAGTACTCCTTTTCTTTTTGCGAATACAGACTAACACGGCTGCTACTCTGAAAAAAGTAACATTTCTGATATACATAACCTTAGTTAGACAAATCCTATGAATGCTAATCTGAGATACACCAGCAAATTTTGTGCTATTGTAAGCCAGTTACCAGATTGCTTTTCCCTTCTCATGAGTCTCTCACTGAAACAATAGCTAGAAGTTCTTCATGTTTAAAATACTCAAGCGTTTTTTCCCCTTGACTTTGGTCTGTGGATTGGGCCCAAGATGAATGAGTATTATGTGCCAGATCCTCAGATGGTGCAAATGGGTGTAGTGAGTTACACCAACAAAGGATCTGCTGCTGCGTGTTCAAGTAACTGTATTCTCTGTGCACTCATTAAAAAAGCAACAAATGTATATTGTGAGCAAGGTATAACACAAAAATGCAGACTAGAGTATACAAAATGGAGCTGTGTGAAGAGCATGTACAACGTGTACTCAGCTAGAAAATGTAAAATGATTAAGAGAATGATGATAGGTGATTGATGCTTGATGATTACCTGTTCTGTTCATTCCCTCTGGGGCACCTGGCATTGGCCACGGTCGAAAGACAGGATACTGTGCTAGATGGACCTTTGGTCTGACCTAGTATGACCATTCTTATGTTCTTCTTATGTTAGCAAATTTATTTACTATGAGGATGTGAGCATAGCATCCTTGCTGCCTCTTTCTTGCCAACAGAAGTTGGTCTAATAAAAGATATCACCTCACCCACCTTGTCTCTCTAATATCCTGGGGTTGACACAACTATAACCACACGGCCTACAACCTACAATCTTTATCCACATACTCAGGAAGTCTTTGCTCATCCAAATCTTTTTTGTATAGAATATTTTGTTCCCTGAAATTAGCAAAGAAGTTTTTTTTGGTCACTTAGTGATCCAAGATGAATAAAGGATAATATGTTTGTTTTTGATTAGCAGTAATGGGATGTAGATATACAAATGTCCTTTGTGTGCACATTTCTTCTCTTGTTGTTCAGGGATTATTTAAGTAGTATTTAAATATTTTATGAACATGACCGTTAGACAATGAAAATCTTTTAAAACAGAAATTCACATCACTTTGTATGTCAGTTAAGTGTCTCTGAATTATCCTTGTTAGTCCATGACTCTGTCATTGGGCAAAATATACAAATAAATGTTTTACATTTTTCAACTCTGGGGAATCAGGACTACTTATACTATGCAAGTTACCAGTGGAAGTACATAACAGAACTTCATAAAGTACTTCAGGCTTGTTCTACTCCTTGGTAAAAAAGCTGTGTCCTATTAAAGTTATCCATGGTTGTATTTGTACATGCTAGATCAGAGGTAGGCAACCTATGGCACGCTTGCCAAAGGCGGCATGTGAGCCGATTTTCAGTGGCACTCACACTGCCCGGGTCCTGGCCACCGGTCCAGGGGGCTCTGCATTTTAATTTAATTTTAAACATTTAAAAAATTCTTAAACATTTTAAAAACCTTATTTACTTTACATACAACAATAGTTTAGTTATATATTAAAGACTTCTAGAAAGAGACCTTCTAAAAACGTTAAAATGTATTACTGGCACGCAAAACCTTAAATTAGAGTGAATAAATGAAGACTCGGCACACTGCTTCTGAAAGGTTGCCGACCCCTGTGCTAGATAGTATCCTGAAGTTGATGCTGCTCATCTTGGACTTCAGAATTAAAAATCTACAGCCTACTATCAGGCTCTAACACTAATGATCTGCTATCTGCATAATTTAGTGGCAATTAATTATCAATAATCATGTTCATGGTTTTGCTTAAAGGCCAACCAAGAACAGCACTGTACAAACATAGACTTACAGGTCTGCCCCAAAGAGCTTGCAATGTCGATAGACAAAGTAGGAGAAAGGGATATAAGACAAGCAGAGTGATCCATATGATCATGGCAAATGTCATGTTAGTTCTGTGATCGTTTTTGGTTTGGCGTTATGTTAGGAGAGGATTATCTGGTTGGAAAGTCAAAGAAAGGGAGGGGGTGGGAGGGAGCTGGAGACCCTATTGTTGGATCAATAGCCAGTAAGTACAGGGGATTGGCACCTTCCCTGACAAAGTCAATCAGTCCCTGTTTGGACTGCTTCCTAGAGCTGTTGTGCCAACTTCAGTCTCTAGCTGGTTCCTCTTTGGTGTTTCTTTCCCAAAGGCCACATGGTTGGGAGGAGGGACACTGCATAGGACCTAGCACCCCCAGAGATCTAGTAAATCAGTATGTAATCTCAAAAGAGTTGGAAGTCATAGCAGCCAAACTTTCCTCAATCTCTATCCTTTTGTATTTCCAGTGATACTCTGTGTGAAGATTGGGATGGTGGGGGAATGATCAGATCCATCCCTCTGGTAAACATGGCTACCTGCCATCACTCAATACTTAGGCATTTTTTCCTGTGCAGGTACAGGGGATAAATCTTCAGTCCTAGCCCCATGTTTCCCCCCCTCAAATTCACCCTGATTGTTCTCCAAGAAGTGGGAATGTAGCCACTTCTCCCATGTGAAATCTGGCAGCTTGGCTTTGTTCACGCAGACTAGCACACATCCACTTCCGCAGAGACAGTCAGTCCAGGCACCCAGAAGTCAGGCTATAAGGAGAGGCTGTTATAGGCTGGAAGTTAAGCACTAAAGAGGCTCTCTATAGTGAAGATCAGCATTTCTGCAGGGAATTGCCCACAGGTTTGTGAGATGATGCTGTGGACGGGCACTCCCTTTAATACTTCACCCTGACCTCTGTCCCTTGGAGTTAGTGTCTACATGATCAAGGGGTGCATACGGTGGAGGTACTGCTTCTTCAGTGCGCTCACCAGAATTTCCTTGCATGAATAGAGGTGAGCATATGAGAATGACCTGAGCCTCCCAGATCTATAAACCCGGGCTGGAGCACTAATCTGGACAAGATTTCTCATGCATCACCTGATTCCATTCAGACTGTAGATACTGGAAGAAAAGCCACTTTTGTACTATCTGGTTCCTTCCAGCCCAGACTAGGGTGAGAAAATGCAGAAGCACTCTGTAGTGGGGCAGCTACCTCAGGAGTGCGTCATCCCCAGGCCATAGCTTTGCCAACACTGGGCCAGGCCTGCCCATGTCCTGTAAAGGTCTCTGGGGCAATTTAATGTTGCCGTTGAAGGAGCTGCTCCTGGTTTTGGTGTGGAAGCTTCTGCCACTGCTGCTGAAAGGCATATTGCACCTCCTGGTTTTTTTGTGGACAGCAAAAGTTGCAGGAGGAGCTGCAGTCTCTTGCTGTTGGTTTGTCTGTGTATCAGCAATCACCCCTGTCATAAATATAAAGGAAAGGGTAAACCCCTTTAAAATCCCTCCTGGCCAGAGGAAAATTCCTCTCACCTGTAAAGGGTTAAGAAGCTAAAGGTAACCTCGCTGGCACCTGACCAAAATGACCAATGAGGAGACAAGATACTTTCAAAAGCTGGGAGGAGGGAGAGAAACAAAGGGTCTGTGTGTCTGTCTATATTCTGTCTTTGCCGGGGATAGACCAGGAATGGAGTCTTAGAACTTTTAGTTAGTAATCTAGCTAGGTACGTGTTAGATTATGATTTCTTTAAATGGCTGAGAAAAGAATTGTGCTGAATAGAATAACTATTTCTGTCTGTGTATCTTTTTTGTAACTTAAGGTTTTGCCTAGAGGGGTTCTCTATGTTTTGAATCTAATTACCCTGTAAGGTATCTACCATCCTGATTTTACAGGGGGGATTTCTTTATTTCTATTTACTTCTATTTCTATTAAAAGTCTTCTTATAAGAAAACTGAATGCTTTTTTCATTGTTCTTAAGATCCAAGGGTCTGGGTCTGTAGTCACCTAGGCAAATTGGTGAGGCTTTTTACCAAACCTTGTCCAGAAAGTGGGGTGCAAGGTTTTGGGAAGTATTTTGGGGGGAAAGACGTGTCCAAACAGCTCTTCCCCAGTAACCAGTATTTGTTTGGTGGTGGTAGCGGCCAATCCAAGGACAAAGGGTGGAATATTTTGTACCTTGGGGAAGTTTTGACCTAAGCTGGTAAAGATAAGCTTAGGAGGTTTTTCATGCAGGTCCCCACATCTGTACCCTAGAGTTCAGAGTGGGGGAGGAACCTTGACAACCCCCATTTGTTTTTTTTTCATTTACTTCTTCAGTTTCCACTGCCCTCCTTGTCAGGAGGAGGGATGAGTACCCTGCTGACTACACCAGTCATATCAGCCTGCTGCTGTTTCCATCTCAGGACTGGTCTACACCTAAAACTTAAGTTGCTCAGGAGTGCGGAAAATATGTACCCCAACAGACTTAGTTAAGCTGCCATAAGCGTCAGAGTAGAGATCTCTAGGTAGTCAGAAAAATGCTTCCATCAGCCTAGCTACTGCCTTTCCAGGATTAGCTACAGCGACAGAAGGGGTTTTTCTGTTGCTGTAGCCAGTGTTTTCACTACAGGGGCATAGCTGCTGTGCCACTAGAGCACTTGCAAAGTGGACATATTGTCAGTGAGGTAACAATGAGTTCCCTTTAACAGGCCACAAAGAGAAGATAAACACTCCTATAGCTCTGTCTCTAATGGAGCCTTCTGGAAAAGTACATACACAGTTTACAGGATCTTGCCACAGAGCCCAGGCAAAACTACGTTCTCTGGGTTCTGGCAGAAGCTTCTTGAACAAGGCCCCAGGCTTGTGCAGTCTCTCTCAAGCCTCCCTGCTTAGAGAGCTCTGTAGTCTTTCTCTCCCCCTTTGGAGCTCCCTACTGCTCTTTTCTAGGGGGATCACCTGATCCTTCTCAGGTGTGTCCGCTTTATAACTAGGTTTGGTTGGCCCCAGGCCTCCAGCCCTGAAAGGGGCAAGCCACCCTGATACATACACAAAAATAAAAAAAAACTATCTGGCTTAAAATTCTGATAAAGAATTTTGGGGGTTTCTGTAGCCCAACTAAAAGTTTTTATCCTAATATTACTCCTCCTGATTCCTATTCGACTTCATACTTCGATAAAGTTACAATATACTTTCCTTTTGGCAACTACTTAATCATAATTTAATAAAGATTTGTTTGTCTCAACTGGTGTTGCCCTTGGTTTTGAATGGAAAAGCGAATATCTCATATCTACATACCAATTGGTTTTTATATTTAAAAGTTCCAGTGCTTCTATGTTAAAGCTTGTCTTTTTTGAGGGGCAGATCCTCTGCTCCTGTAAATTGCCCTGGCTCGACTGACATCAGTGGAGCTATTCAGCTACACATCAACTGAGGGGGCTGGCCTCAAATCTAATTTTAAATAACTGTGCAGCCCAATGCTTTCCCCACTTCCCATGTAGCTTGCTGCACTGCAGATGCTCTACATAGCTGGAGGTGTTTATTTCTCATACCTGAGCTCTGCTTTGTGTTCCAGGCATTCTGCATCTCAAGTGGAATACCTACACTTTCAGAAGCATTCTGCTGTTTAGAGTAAGATTTTGAAAGGTCCTGGATTTGTAATATATATATTTTTGGAGGGGTGGAAGTGGAGAGGAGGAAAAAAGTTAAGAACAGAAAGGTTTTGCAATTCTGTGAAATACTTGGCAATGTGTTTCCAAATTCTGAATGGAAGAACATTAATTTCATTTGATAGTTCTGCAGTTCTACAGGATGTAAGTGATAACTAGAATATACATAAGTCTGAGTCTCCTTCCATTTATGCCAGATTCTCATTGGGGAAGTCAGATGAGAATAATGCCACATTTGTTTCGTTCTTGTCCTATTAAGAGCCACATTAATTTAAATTTGGTTATTCTAAAGCAGGGATCAGCAACCTTTGGCACGCAGCCCATCAGGGAAAGCCGCTGGCGGGCCGGGCCGGTTTGTTTACCTGCAGCGTCTGCAGATTCAGCCGATCGCAGCTCCCACTGGCCATGGTTCGCCATTTCAGGCCAATGGGAGCTGTGCGAAGCAGTGGCCAGCACATTCCATCCCTCGGCCCATGCCAGGCTATATACTCTTATTGGTGAGGAATATAGTTAGTGTACGGAGCAAAAAAAGCATGGGGAATGAAGATTAGTCTGGTGACAAGAGTCTTCATTCTCCTCTACTACTCCTGATGAGTGACTCTGAATCTGCAGGTAGGATGATGGTTCAAGAGAAGTGCTTTAGTGCTCTAGATCACTAGATAGTTGTAGACTTTAGGGGCTAAGACCCAGACTACAGTATTGGGGGGAATCGATCTAAGTTATGCAACTTCAGCTACATGAATAACTGAAGTCGACGTACTTAGATCTACTCACAGCAGTAAGTCAATGGCTGACGCTCTCCCATCGACTCCACCTGTGCCTCTCACCCTAGTGGAGTACCGGAGTCAACGGGAGAGTGCTCGATGGTCGATTTATCTCGTCTAGACTAGACTAGACTAAATGTGATAAATTGACCCCTGCTGGATCGATTGCTGCCCGTCGATCCAGCAGGTAATGTAGACAAGCCCTAATTGTTCCATAGTCAGTAAAAATAGAGAAAGTGGTGTCATCAGTGGCATCATCCTAAACTAATATGAATAAATTTCACTTTGCAGCTTTGAGCAATAAGCAGCAAGAATCATGTTTTGCGAAACCCTTTCAGTGAAAACAGCTTGAGTAGCTCTTGAATTGCTGTATATAAATAACTTATGTACTCGGCACCATAAACATGCATGACACTTGATAGACAAGCAAAAAACAATATCCGCACCCGAAAAATCAATATAATAAATTGAAAAAGAGGGATGTTGACAGCCATTACAATACATTAGCTATTATGAAATGCAGACAGTTGATAGGGAAAGCAATATATACCAATAGAAAAATCTGTGGTTAGCAGGATTAAGACCTGTAAGAAGGACCTTTTATAAAAGATATCGGGACCAAAAGAAATCCCAGCAATGGTATACATCTCTCACTATAAAGGGAAGGTAAAATTGTCAATGATGCAGCAAAGGCTGAAGTGTTCAATACATATTTCTGTATCTGGAAAGAAGCTGGATGAGGCAGTCACATCTTACGGTAATAATGAAATAATTTTTGTTCCGACAGCTGCTAGGAATAGATTGTTGTGCTGTCCAAGGAGCAGACCAGAAGACAGATTGTGATTCTCAGTCACAGTATGACTCCCATCTTATCCCTGCTCTTCAAGGAAAGTATCCTACACCAGGCCTATGCCTACGGCAGCATACTTCCTCTAGTGCACTGGCACAGCTATGCCAGTCAGCTTATTTTGGAGGGAAGGGGGTACAAGAGCGTGGAACAAAGGCTCTGCCCAATCTCCATCCCGTCTTGCCCACTTGTACCTCCCAGAGGCCTCTGTCCTCCCCATGCTGCTACCCATGAACTGTGCAGTTAGTGCAAAGTAATAAAGAGTAGCTTATGTCCGCTCACTCCCTTGTACAGCCACAGTCACATAATGGCACATACTGACAGATGGTGACAAAGAAGCATATACTTACTTTGATATCTAGGGACCAAAACTCATAATCACAACTAACAAATAATTAATACTATGTTCATTTTATTAACATCAGCTGTGTGCTTGGTACTTTACAAGACATAGCCTCCCCAGCTGAGTGGGGAGGAAAGATACTCATGGTAATAAAAGGGAGCCTGGCAGCTATCGTATTCTATGTAGTAATTAGAGTGGGGGGAAATCACTTTGTTTTTATCACAATTTCATCCTTATTAAAAATTCCTGACCAACTCTAGTAATATCAATTTCTCAGGATAAAATGAAAATATATTGTACAGTAGATATTATAGGTGCTCAGATACTGTCATGAATACATCTAGAAAGAGATTAGATGCAATCTAAGTAGGATACAGTACCGTTGAATTCATTCATTCATTTCTGGCTTCCCCTCTTCAGCTTAACATTGTCTGTGTGTCTCTGGTTATGAATCACTTTGATATTATGTGATGGTCTAATGTTAGTGCTACACTGTGTTGAAATATAAAACTTAACAAGAATTAAGTACCAGCCTGAGACAACAATGAGTTAATGCAGCCATAAGTCATTTAAAGAAGAGAAAAAAATCATTTATTTGCCACAACCCACTGTAAGAGCTTGTTATAAGGTGGTAATTTGTTTGTGACTGTGTCTAGCTCAATGGGTTTTGCTTCCACTGTCTCTTCTGCTGAGGCGTTTTCAGGCCAATTTACTTGATTCTGTTTGCTGTATTCATGTGAATTTTAGGTTGGCTTTGAACCTGAGACCCTTATGACAACCAAAGACACTGCTAACAAGAGGTACGATTAGTAAGTGATTTGTTTTCCAATTAATTCATTCAGTGCACACACATATTACATTGAGGGGCATGGAGCAGACTAGTAGCACCACGTTTTATTAAGCTTGCCCAACACTTCCCATGATACGATCCTGTTCGCATACAGCGATCCCACAATGCACCGTTCCATGCCACATGCATGTAGCACACAATTGTGTTCCCAAAAGAGACAATCTAAAAATGGCAAAGTGAGCACTCTAGGTTAATTGTCTCTCTAGACGTTCCAAATGACCTCCGCTTTCCAGCAAAGAAACACGTTCCGCAGGCTTGGTTTGTACCCTGGCAATGAGCTGCACACAACAGTTTGCTCAGAAACAGGAGTGGCTTGCAGAAATGAACATCAGAGACTGCTAATGTCGCGTGGCATCACCGATTGTACAGAGCAGCTAGTTCTTCATATTTATTTGATTTGCATCCAAGCACATGCTCACTTAAAGGGTGCCAGAAAAGAGATTAATGGTAATAATAATAACAATAATAATTAATAATTAATAATAAATATAGGATTCACTATTTGTTAAACATCAGCAGTGTGCTGACACAGAAGAAGACATAGGAGTTGATATTCTGGCCCCACTGAAGTAAAGGGGAGTTTTGCCTCTGGTTTCAAAGGAGTCGGGGTTTTACCCATGGTCCCTACACTGAGGAGCTAATAGTTTACATAGACACAGCACACATCACCCTGAGCTCCAGAGAGGTTTCTTTGTTTTTGTTCTCTCTGTTTAATCGAATGGACCAGATGCTGTGCTGTTTAGACCTGCACCTCTAGCGCAAAGCTCCCCTGAAGCTGACATAGCTGGGTAAAGGAGTACGCATCGCAGCATTGTGTTGTGCGGAGATGCCACGTTGGCTCCTATATCATTCACCTCCCTATGGTTGGTGTAGAGGGTACATGGCCAGGGCATTTATATGCTCAAGTGATCCCCAGCTGGTGTGACAGCTGGTGCAGCTTACAGCATCCCTTGGGCTTGTCTAAGGTGTACTGCGTACCCAGCCTAGGGTGTCCATACATCCTGTTTTGGCCAGGACAGTCCCTTTTTAAAGACCTGTCCCAGAAAAAGTAGGCTTTTGTCCTGTTTTCTCTTGGTGACTTGATCAGCTGGCAAGAGCAAATGGGACAAATGCCCACTTTTGCCAAAAAAGTGGGGTGCGGAAGAATGTGTGTGGGGCGAGCGGCAGTGCCAACCCCACACGGGAGGGGGTAGGCAGGGCTTGGGTGAGCAGTGACACCAGCCCCAGCCTTGCGTGGGGGGTGAGCAGCGATGCCAGCCCCAGCCTTGCATGGGGTGGGGGGCTCGGACCAGCTCGGGGCGGGCAGGGGGCTTGGGCGAGCGGCTTGGGGAATGCAGCGTCCTGTTTTCCCTTTGGGAAATATGATCACCCTAACCCAGCCTAGCACTGATCAGCCCAATGACAGGGAAATGCGAAGGTGAATTAAAGCAGCCTTTGTGCCCCATCCCCAGCCGAGTGGTGCAGAGTGCTTTTTGGCCACTTGCTAATTTCTGGGCCAATGCATCATTTCAGGGTTTCACAGATAAGATTGCCTTCAGAAGGGAGTTTCATGCTGGACAATGACAAACCAGTTTGACTCTTATTTTTGAATTTTACGAAAAAATAACATACTGTATTTAGATTGTAAGGTCTCTGAGACAGGGACTGTGTGTTTGTTGTGATTGTGCAGTTCACCGCACAATAGGTCTGTGGCTGCTATGTGCTACTGAAGTACAAGTAAGTAAGGATAAAATTGAACCGGTGAATATCAACCCATAGGAGATAGTTACCTATACTCCACACTGCACTCATAAAGAGAGGCTGTGAAGGAACGTGCAATTTACCCTCTAAAACAAACTGACATGCAACATGCCATAAAAGACCAATAATGCAGTTTTATGGAGAGATGCTTTTCAGTATAAAAAAGTTTGCATTGCTTCTAGCAGTAAACAATCAAAATAAGCATCTTTTGATGTAGCCCATGGTGAAAGCAGCCTGTTTTATTTGCTGTTTGAGAAGAAATCAACCAACCAACCATTGTAGATACAAAGCCTGTATTCTAAAGCAACTGATTCTATTACTTGTTAGATAATCAGAATAGAATGACAACATTTATGGTATGTACAGAGTCTTGAGCATAATCCTCCCCTAGGGAGGTGTTCAAATTGCAAATGCATTACTTCATAAAATAAACATATGCATGCGGTCAGCATCTTGGTGGCTGTTAGTTCTGCATCTGATATCAATGTTTAATTTGGTGGTGTATAAAAGCTAACCTTAGTTGTAAAGAGGCTGGTTTCAATGCCAAGGACTTCCATACAGGCTGCATTTGATTTGAGAAAACATGATAATTGTAGTCACCACCAGAGTAACAAATATTAAGGGAAGAGAAGATTGGTGTAGCTCCTGGTAAGAAACATTGAAAGATAATAAACTGATATGTTGCAGGAGGCTGACAGTCAAAGGTGAGCACTGTCTGCTTTTTTGACTTGTTTCAGAGTAGCAGCCATGTTAGTCTGTATCCGCAAAAAGAAAAGGAGTACTTGTGGCACCTTAGAGACTAACAAATTTATTTGAGCATAAGCTTTCATGAGCTACATCTGATGAAGTGAGCTGTAGCTCACGAAAGCTTATGCTCAAATAAATTTGTTAGTCTCTAAGGTGCCACAAGTCTTCCTTTTCTTTTTTCGACTTGGTGTGCCTAGGTTTAATCACCAGGTGAAATCCACTCAGCCCTGTTGAGTGAAAAATGAGACCCACCTCAATTTAAACAGTTTTTTTCAGCCTTTATTTTGTACATTTTAATACAATGCTATTATTGCTTATAAATTACATATACATGCAAGAAAGATAAGTGACTAAGTTTCTTCTCCTGGGGAAGGGGTGATTATGTTCAAATCTCTGGTTTCTGCTATATTTGTCATGTGTCTTCTTCACTCTCTTGTGGTCCATTTTCAGGATGGAGAAAGGAAAATAATAGTGTCCCCCAAGGACCAGTACTATTTAACATATTCATAAATGATCTGGAAAAAGAGGTAAACAGTGAGGTGGCAAAATTTGCAGATGATACAAAACTACTCAGGATAGGTAAGTCCAAAGCAGACTGCAAAGAGTTACAAAGGGATCTCACAAAACTGCGTGACTGGGCAACAAAATGGCAGAAGAAATTCAATGTTGATAAATGCAAAGTAATGCACATTGGAAAACATAATCCCAGCCATACATATAAAAGGATGGAGTCTAAATTAGCTGTTACCACTCAAGAAAGAGACCTTGTAGTCATTGTGGATAGTCCCCTAAAAACATCCACTCAGTGTGCAGTGGCAGTCAAAAAGGTGAACAGAATGTTGGGAATCATTAAGAAAGGGATAGATAATAAGTCAGAAAATATCATATTGCCTCTACATAAATCCATGGTACGCCCACATCTTGAATACTGCATACAAATGTGGTTGCCCCATCTCAAAAAAGATATATTGGAATTAGAAACGGTACAGAAAAGGGCAACAAAAATGATTAGGGGTATGGAACAGCTTCCACATGAGGAGAGATTAATAAAACTGGGACTTTTCAGCTTGGAAAAGAGATGACTAAGTGGAGATATGATTGAGATCTATACATTCATGACTGGTGTGGAGAAAGTAAATAAGGAAGTGTCATTTACTCTGTCTCATAACACAAGAACTAGGGGTCACTAAATGAAATTAATAGGCAGCAGGTTTAAAACAAACAAAAGGAAGTATTTCTTCACACAACGCGCAGTCAACCTGTGCCAGAGGATGTTGTGAAGGCCAAGACTATAACAGGTTCAAAAAGAACCTGATAAATTCATGGAGGATAAATCCATCAATGTCTATTAGCCAAAATGCCCAAGGATGTTGTCCCTAGCCTCTGTTTGAAGCTGGGAATGGGCAAGAGGGGATGGATCAAGTGATGATTACCTTTTCTATTCATTCCCTCTGGGACACCTGGCATTGGCCATTGTTGGAAGACAGAATACTGGGCTAGATGGACCTTTGGTCTGACCAAGTATGGCCGTTCTTATGTTTTTATATTCTCATTCCATAATCCAGACTCAGTATACCCAGTTACCTCATTTGTGTGCCTATATAGCTAATCCCCTAATTAAAACTTTCTCATGCATATATTACAACTAACCTAAATTAATACATTTTTGCTTGTCCTGATAAAACTTCTTCTTTTTTTCTGTCTACTTCTGTCAACCCTGCTGGTTTCTTCCCGTTGTTTGTTCTTCTTTTTGGTCTGTTTTTGTGGCCTCGGGGTGTTTTTGGGTTTTTTTTTTTTGGCTTGTTAGCTTGCCTTGTTAGGGAAGGGGGGAAGAGAGATGGTGCCAACAATTGTCTCTTGATACTGTACTTCACCTTCCCATTTGCATAGGCTGAGAGCTTTACAGATAAGGTACACAAAAGGCTTACATAACCCTGAAGCAGTTACAGCTAAATTCTGAAATGCTGCATCAGCAGAGATGCATCCAAAAAGCAAAAATTCCTTTATCTTATAATAAATAATTTCTAACATTATTTAAAATTTAATATATATATATATATATATATATATATATATTTGACTAACATACAGTTCATTAGTTTTCTAACTGCCCTTTGCAGAAATTTACACTGTACATTATGGAGGGTTAATAACTACATGAGAGCAACCTAAATCCAGTCTGTTCTAGATAGTTAGATTATGATAATTAGGAATGAAGACTACTTGCTCTCACAGCTTCTAGCTGGAGTTGTAATATCTGTAGTGGACAAAATAAAGATTGACAGAGGATGTCTCAGCATGGAAGCCTATGCAATTATAGTGTGGGTAAAAGCTGTAAATAAAAGCATTAAAAGCTACTTAATGGATTTTCATCTTTTATATTGTAGCTCAGTATGAAATATGTTGCTGAAAATTAGGTTGTGAAATGCTGGTTTCAAAAATATAAGTTGTGATCCAGTAAATTATATGTATAACGTACTTCTAGTTAAACCTACTTTAATGTTGCAAAGTCAAGCACTCATGTAACAAAATGCCAGAACTAAGGTTGCCCATGCACCATTAATTTGTCCCCTTGCACATTATGATAGTCTTTAAACAGATCACACGCTATTTTTTCAGTTCTATCCTTCCCACTCTGAACCTATCTGTGACATTCTGTACCTTGTGGGAGCACCCTGTAATCCTCATATTCCTCATTTTTATCCAATCGTGATCTTACCTTAAAAGGCATGCTTTATATGTATCAGGGGAAAGGCTATGATCTGCTGAAAGGTTTCAGAGTAACAGCCATGTTAGTCTGTATTCGCAAAAAGAAAAGTCTCTAAGGTGCCACAAGTACTCCTTTTCGATCTGCTGTAAGTCATTTCTGTCCACATATGTATATCATTAATGCATATGAAATTATGAGAATGGCGTTCTATGGTTGTCACTAAAACATGCTGTAAGTTGGGGAATCAGCCAGATATTAACTCCCCAGAGGCAACAGCAAGGAAAGTAACTAACACCCGGGTGGGGTATCAATCAACCCATGAACAACCATTGTCCAGTAAGGGAGCTACAATGCAATGACTCACCTGCATGAGGCCACACCAGGGGAATTGCTCAGCCTTGCCTGGAGACTCAGCAATGCCCTCAGACGTGCCTGGACTTGTGCTCCCCAAGACACAGTGGCCACATGAGAGGCCTTTTCTCCTGCCCCCACCTATGCTGCAAGCAACAAAGACACCAAGAAGAAGAATGAAGATTCCAACTGAGGAGACTGGCCCAGATTTAAGGAACAAACCTATATACTAAGGACTGAAATATCCAGTGGGGTGAGAAAAAACTGCTTAATCTAGATGTTTCCCAGTCTAATAAGTTATACTGCGTGCTTATATATATATATTTTTTTTTGGTAACTAACCCTGACTTTTTGCCTAACACTTTTAGTCACTTACAATCTGCCTTTTATAGTCAATACATTTGTTTTACTCTTTATCTTTACCAGTGAGTTTGTATGAAGTATGTGGCAAACCTCCTCAGGTTTTGCAAAGGCTGGTGTATATCCACTTTCCATTGATGAAGTGGTGAACCAATTAATAAATCTGCATTGCTCACCTTGAGAAGTGCAAGATGGTATATTCCTGAGGTACAGTGCTGGGATCTGGGGGGATTTGGCTCTGGTGCCTTTCTCTGTGTAATTCATGAGTGGATCTGGGAGCATTCATGCAATCTAGCTGGGTTTGGGTTCTCCACATGCAGTTGTGCTGAGTGATAACAGCGCCTAGAGGGGCTTGGTGCTCGTCACTAGCAAGGCATTGTGAGAGACAGCCCAGGCTGGAGAGAGTTAAGGGGGCACAGCGGTCCCACAGTTCCAGGCTGCACCCCGGGATCTCGTCTTGTCACACTATCATCCCAGTCATCCCCTGCACCACAGTCCCAAGTTACAGTCTCTCCTCCAAGGCTCCTTAATTTGCTAGTCCCAGTCTCCCCATCCAGCTTCTCATTTGATCTTAATCCTTATTCTGAGATTTAAAGTGGAATTTAAGTGATGCAAAGACATTATACTTGTAATCTACACAGGAGCGAATGCCACTTACTGTTACTTGACATCTTGCATTGGCCAGTATTTCGTAATAGTCTTTTGCAAATTAACACCCCCAATGACAGCAACAGCTATGTAAATAAAGTAACATGAATTGCTGCTTGAGAGCAGTGATCTTCTTTTACCAACAGTCAGATAGTTGGTTTATATCTCCTCCTCTTCTTTGTTTAGCCAAATAGTGCCATGCTGGAAGATATGCTTTAGTCAAATACAAGTTATTCGACTCAATGAGGGGGTAACTGGGTGAAATTCTGTGGTCTATGTTATACAGGAGTTTGGAGTAGATAAGGTAAAGGTCCTTTCTGCCTTTAGAATTTCTCATTCTATGAAAAACCTTCACCCCTCCTATTTAAGGCTAGACATTTCCAAAGGACCTATGGGAGTTAGGCACCCATCCAAGTATGTCAGTTGCTTCACACTGAATAGGAGTTGGTTTCCTATTGACTCCTTTGAAGAGCCCAGTCTAAAAAAGATCCTTTAAAATAAATAATTGCATTTGTGCGTATAGCACCTTTCTTTCAAAGTATGTCAATGACCTTTATATATTAGACCTTATAGTTATGTAACACAACAAGGTCCTGATCCTTTGACGTGCTAAGTAGTTCCAGAGCCATTGTAAATAGCCTGAGATCTCACTGAAAAACAGTTCACAAACTTTAGTATGTAATTACGTGTGAGACACTTGCTAATGCCAAAAAAACCTTTGCTTTCCTAATAACTTCCAAAGACCGAGAACAAAACAAGTCATAACATCGATTTTTGTATTCTAGCATGTCCTGTGTATACAACAAACTAAACAGGCTAGTTTGTTCAGGATCATACAAATACTTACAGGAGGAATCCTCAAATGAGAGAACTCACCTATGGAGGCATTACTACTATGTGTTTGCTGTCGATCTGGCCCTCATGCAGTACTTGTTCCTACTATAGAAGGCTCATTAACCATACATTGCTTCACCCAACATAAGTTCAAGACATTCAGCTCTGCTAAATTTTTTATTCTTAGGTGATTAAACTTCTATAAATGAACCCTGGAGATTCCTTCAACGACATCCATAATCTTTTCCAGGGCTATCTCATGCCCCCTTTTAAGCAGCATTCTCCGTTAAAATCCATGGAAAGTGCTGCTTAACAATCAGTATAATGAGATTGCCAAATGTCTCACTAATTCTTAGTTTATAGTGAGGCATTATTTTCTTTTGCTGTGTGCCCATAGGTCAAAATCCAGGCCTTTCTTCAAAAGTTCCTGTAAATAGTGGTTTCAAATGAAATAGCTGAAGCAGGGTTACATACTGCTGACACATTCTACATATATGTCAAGCAGGTGATCCTGAAAACCCTAATTCATGTACACATAGAAGTCAATGAGACTACTTGACCGTGCAAGGCCTATGTGTATGGGGGAGGTTGTGAGACCCCCTACTTATGTGGGGGAAATGGTTACTCTTCTGCTTATGTTTTCTGTCTTTGTGGGGTGGGGGTGGGGAGAAATGCAAAGACCAGCTATAGTGCGCTGCAACCCCTGAAACTAACCAAGTCGTTCAATGGCTTTCATAAATCATAAAATAAAAGACAGCACCAATAGTTAAATTTTCTTAAAAGTTAAGAAAGAGAAGATTTTGCCTCTAATTAGTAAAAGTATTGAAATCAAGCTGACCCACCACAAGAAATAGAGGTCAGACTATGTAGGATGTAAATCACATGAGGCCTTCACCTACATTATTTTGTTTAATTAAAATCCATATTTGTGATGTTATTTACAGTTCGGTGCTGTGAAATCAATTACTTAGATGCATTTCAATTAAGACAGGTTAACACTCAATCTAAGGCACTAAACCCATAGCATATAATTTCAGAGTACTAATCATTGTAATGCTAATGGCTATTTGACATCTGTTCAATGAAATTGAGCAATCCTTTTTGGTATCAATTTACTCAGCAATCTTTTTTTTTTCTACTTCACAAAGGGTAGTGCTTCTGATCACAGCTGAGTGAAGCCTGGACAACAATAATGGAGTTTACTTTAGTTCATTCTTATTCGTGCTGCTTCCTGTGTTTTCTGATCAAATTTGACATGGATATAACTAACTCCTTTAATGCTAAGAGAAGATACATTTTTATTAAGTGCTTCTGTTCTTGCCAGTGACCTGGGTTCTATTGTGGCTCTGCCATTGACCTGCTGTGTGACCGTGGGCAAGTCAGTTCAGCACTCGGTGCCATCCTTACTCTGCTTTGACTCCTAGGGTGTTCAATGAAAACATGCTGTCTTGTACCCTGTGACTTTGATTTTTACACAACATTAAGAATATGAGGAAACCAAATACACACACACACACACACACACACACACACACACACACTACTACTTTGTTAGAGTCTGGTGATTTCTGAGTAGTGTAGAGGTACAATGTCAATCAAATGTTGACCCCATCCAGACCCCTAAGGCCTGTCACCCTAAGTCCCTCCTCTGGGTATTACTTCTGGGACTGACAGTGACCGGTGACCAGCAGCAAGGAGTGGAATGTGACCCCCTCTAAGAACCCGCCCACCTCCCCCACTGCCCTATACTAATTGGAGTGGGTTTCAGCACCATAGGCCCTCCTGGAAAAAAAATGTGTAACAATCAACATAGATATAGCACAAGAGTCTAGGCCAGAATCCCGATCTCTGGAGTTTAATGGTTGACCAGTCAGCACCACCACCCAAAAGCCTCATCACTGTGTGGCAGAGGCCATCTTGTTTCACAAATGTATTTTTCAGAAATTGTGGAAATGCTGAGAGGAAACATGGCCTCCTTCTCTATCCACTTGAGAACCACAAAATGTGTTGTAGCGGCAAGGTTGATTGGTCACCTGCAAGGAAAGCGACAGTTTTGGGGAGGAGGAAGGAGCTGCTGAAGGGAGCCCCTTCAGCCAGCTGTTAATGGATATGCCATAACCTGACCCCAAGACCCAAGCACTCGTGAGGCAAACTGATTAGCATGATGGCCACCTGGCGTTTGCCCCCACAGAGGAAGGTGACTACAGCTCTTCGGAGTCACCAGCGGACAAGGTGAACAGAGAAGACATTGCTTGAGTAAACGAACGAGAAGAAGTAGTGGTCAAGGATGGGTGTAATGGGATAGGAACTGATCTGATTTTGAATAAATCTGAAAATCTCTCAACAGCTGGATGCCTTTGTCCAGGGCCTCTGGGTCTTCTAGAACTTCGCATCAAAGAGCAAAATGACTTGGGCTCAACTTGTTTTTGTTCAACACCTAGACAAACTGTTCAAGAGGACACCAAGTGTGCAGAGTGTCATAGCTATATGGATTTAAGAATGGGCCTTGGCATAGAACTAACTAAGCCTGTGCCATGTCATGAGCATAAAAGAGTTATGTGGTCTATTGCATGCATTTCTGTGTATCCTATCCTTAATCATTGTCTTTGGGAGTAGATTTTTGAAAATTGTGAGGGCTATGTTATACACGCACCAGGCCACTGGCATCATGACTTTGTCAATTGGACTTCAGAAGATATAAACTGCCAGCTGTGGGCCCTGTGTGCTAACCTGCCTTTGGAAAGCTTATTAAACATTGTTATTACCATAGGCTATGCAATTCAATGTCTGTGCTTATCCCAAGAAAACTTAAAACAAGGGGGGAGACCTTGGTAAATGCTGTGCAAAGCACTAAAGACCCTAACAGTGTTTTAAACAAAATTACTAAACCGAAGGATACCCATTTAACGCATTATATTGACTATCTGATCCACACAAAAGTTACAGGACCCTGCTTAGGAAAAAACTATTTGTAAGAAATCTAAAAGGATTAAGTTAGAGAATGAAGGGGGGCCAAATTTGATATAAAATATAATAAAACTTAGTATCTGTAAATCCAAATATCTGTTGAAAAGATCTTTGTTTCTGTTACAAAGTCTATGTGACTCTTAAATAAGATAATTTTTTTTTATTCAAGGAGATGTAAGACTTTTAAATAAAAATAGTTTTGTGCTATTGTGTCTTTAAGAAAAGAGACCTATTTACAGCAAAAAGCGAATGCATGTAATACAGTGATGGGCAGCAGCGAACCGCGGCCACTAATAGCTGTGGGCGGCTGTGCCTGCGGACGGTCAGTGTAAACAAACTGTCTTGCAACCCGCCAGCGGATTACCCTGATGGGCCGCGTGTGGGCCACAGGTTGCCCCACCACTGTTGTAGTAATATCCAGGGGAAATAAAACAAAAACATTGTTTAAAATAAAGCAAAAAAAGGCCTATATTCTGTATAAACCATGGATGTTTGAGACATGTTTGAGTACAATACAGCTGACTCAACCCCAGTGAACTAGATTGGTTTAAACATACCTGTTTCAAAAATGGTGTTGTGTGGAACAATTGCCTTCACATGTAATCACACACCAATGTTTTCTTAATGTTCCATCAAAGTTCGAGATTTTAGGCCTTCTTGAGGTTGGAAAAATTATCAAGAATTAGGTTTGATGGTTCACCAACAGAAAGGCGGGTGGTGAGCTATAATTAATAATAAATTAAATGAAACCTCAGGAGTTTGTAGAATGCTGTGGGTCAGCCTTTCTAGAAACTCAGTCATTAAAAGTTTAAAAATATATTTTCAAAAATAAAAAAATGGTCTAACCCAAAACTGAAACATTGCAAGGGTTCACAAACCTTCACCTTATTTATAAAATAATATGTTGTAAGAACAATCAAACATTTAAAAGCTATGGGTATTTGTGAGCTGTTTACTATGGTGAAACGAAGTCCACTTTTATTTAAAAACAACACAAAACTTTAAGCACAGAAGGAACGTGTTTAAAATGAAAACAACTAAGACCTTCATTTCAGAGTAATAGCCGTGTTAGTCTGTATTCACAAAAAGAAACGGAGTACTTGTGGCACCTTAGAGACTAACCAATTTATTTGAGCATGAGCTTTCGTGAGCTACAGCTCACTTCATCGGATGCATACTGTGGAAACTGCAGAAGACATTATATACACAGAGACCATGAAACAATACCTCCTCCCACCCCACTCTCCTGCTGGTAATAGCTTATCTAAAGTGATCATCAAGTTGGGCCATTTCCAGCACAAATCCAGGTTTTCTCACCCTCCGCCCCCCCCACACAAACTCACTCTCCTGCTGGTAATAGCCCATCCAAAGTGACCACTCTCTTTACAATGTGTATGATAATCAAGGTGGGCCATTTCCAGCACAAATCCAGGTTTTCTCACCCCTCCACCCCCCTCCAAAAACCACACACACAAACTCACTCTCCTGCTGGTAATAGCTTATCCAAAGTGACCACTCTCCCTGCAGCAGGAGAGTGAGTTTGTGTGTGTATGGGGGTGGGGGAGTGAGAAAACCTGGATTTGTGCTGGAAATGGCCCACCTTGATTATCATGCACATTGTAGGGAGAGTGGTCACTTTGGATAAGCTATTACCAGCAGGAGAGTGAGTTCTACATTTTTACTCATTGTACTAATAGGGGTACACGTCTTTATTGAAGTGTGGTCTTTTTTAGTATGGAAACAGGAACTTCAAGCTGTATTTCACCAGGACAAGATAAAACCCCATTTTAACTATAGTTGTGTTTAATACTGTTTTTTAAAACTCTGCTATTAAATAGATTGTATGGGGGCGGGGGAGAGTGTTGTGCATTTGTGGAATAATACTAACTAACATTTTGCTTGTTCTTTAGCCAGAAGGCCCAAATACTTGTTGGGGGAAAAAAAGAATAATCATAATCCAGCACCCCTGTGCATAGGTGCTGGAACTAGGGATGCTGCCTCACTCCCTGGCTTGAAGTGGTTTCCATCATATACAGTGTTTACAGTTTTGTTCAATGGCTCTCAGCATCCCCACTATACACGTTTTGATGCTAATTTTGTGTGTGTGTGTGTGATTTAGGAGCATATGCCATGTCTCCTATTTCTTTCCTATGGGAAAATGTATGTGTGTCTTATGAGGAGGGTACATAAATGTGTGCTTTTTAAAATTATTTTGTTGCAAACTATTTGGTTTTGGGTGTTTAAAACACTGGGGGGGGGTACTCTGTGCAAAATGTGTTTTTTGTGTGTGTTTTCAGCAAGCCTAGATGTGCCTGAGATTTTGTTTTTTATTTTTTACAAAACTCATAGCCATCTGCTCCTTTTGCACTAAGCTGTTAGAATGCAGTTTTAAGATCTGGTCAAAAGATAGCACCTTGCTATGGTGATGTAAGAAAAACATGCAGTGATAGCTGCAGCTGACAGAGTGGGGGAGTCTTATCATTGTCTAGTGTGAAACACTATGTCAGTGGCATTTTTGTTTTAAAAATTAATAATGCTTCTAGAAAAAAACACACTGTTTGGTGGGTGTCCATATGAGTCAGAAAATGCCGTGGTCATGCTTTGTCAGGCACAAGGCAAGCCAGTATTCCTCTGGCTGGTTCCATGGGTGCATGTTGACCATCAAACCTAGGGGTCTTTGAGACAGCCTGCCGCCTGGGAATCAATCTCAAGGGTTCACATCTAAGAAATTCTCTTTTGTGAAAGGGTCCACTGATAAAAACACATGCTAGCTGTACAGTGTCCATATTCCCATGTAGTCAAATGGAACATTTTCCCTGTGATTTATTTCTGATATTGTCAAAAACCCCATACACAAACATATTGATGGTGTCTTTCAAAGCCTTTGCAAAAGATATTTCTGCTCTCAGGTTCCCTGTTTTAATCAGGGAATAGTGATCTGCGCATACTGGTCGGGAGACACGTCAAAGGCAAACAAGGTGTAAATGATCACAAATGATCAACGGAGAACAATCTTTCATGCCTTTACCAGCCATCTGCACCAAATTCATACACTCTCACATGCAGTTTCTGGCCTCAACGTCTGATTGCAGAGAATTAGCTGGTATCTGTTCATCATCCACATATAAGGCCACAAAATTAATATTGTAATGTTTAAAGTGAAAGGGGTTTACAGTGTAATTTCCACTAAAGGCAATATTATCCCCAAACTCAAGGACAAGCATTTTGGGGAGTTGCCCCAAGAATAGGTTCTCTGCGGAAATGCTAAACACTTTCATTTCCACACGGTTCACAGGGGTATATAGCATTAGCAGTAAGCATTAATGATCTGGAGGATGGCGTGGATTGCACCCTCAGCAAGTTTGCAGATGACACTAAATTGGGAGGAGAGGTAGATACGCTGGAGGGTAGGGATAGGATACAGAGGGACCTAGACAAATTAGAGGATTGGGCCAAAAGAAATCTGATGTGGTTCAACAAGGACAAGTGCAGAGTCCTGCACTTAGGACGGAAGAATCCCATGCACCACTACAGACTAGGGACCGAATGGCTCTGCAGCAGTTCTGCAGAAAAGGACCGAGGGGTTACAATGGACGAGAAGCTGGATATGAGTCAACAATGTGCCGTTGTTGCCAAGAAGGCCAATGGCATTTTGGGCTGTATAAGTAGGGGCATTGCCAGCAGATCGAGGGACGTGATTGTTCCCCTCTATTCGACATTGGTGAGGCCTCATCTGGAGTACTGTGTCCAGTTTTGGGCCCCACACTACAAGAAGGATGTGGAAAAATTGGAAAATGTCCAGCGGAGGGCAACAAAAATGATTAGGGGACTGGAACACATGACTTATGAGGCAAGGCTGAGGGAACTGGGATTGTTTAGTCTGCAAAAGAGAAGAATGAGGGGGGATTTGATAGCTGCTTTCAACTACCTGAAAGGGGGTTCCAAAGAGGATGGATCTAGACTGTTCTCAGTGGTAGCAGGTGACAGAACGAGGAGTAATGGTCTCAAGTTGCAGTGGGGGAGGTTTAGGTTGGATATTAGGAAAAACTTTTTCACTAGGAGGGTGGTGAAACACTGGAATGCGTTACCTAGGGAGGTGGTGGACTCTCCTTCCTTAGAAGTTTTTAAGGTCAGGCTTGACAAAGCCCTGGCTGGGATGATTTAGTTTGGGATTGGTCCTGCTTTGAGCAGGGGGTTGGAGTAGATGACCTCCTGAGGTCCCTTCCAACCCTGATATTCTATGATTCTAAGGCCTCCGCATACCAGCCATACTTCCTTTTCAAAAAGAAAACATTGATATAACTGGTAGCTTAAAACCTTTGGTTGCATCACCCATTAAGCAGAAAGTATCTTTACTGCATGTCAGTTTAATTTTCACATCCACACCATTTTCTTGAAAAAATAGGTTGCTGTGTAGATGACCCAACAGCTCTATCTCCCTGCTCTGGGTCATCAGGTTTGCCCACCTCACAAGCCCATCCAGATCCATTGCTTTGTGTTGTCCAGAAGTGTCTTTATAAAACAGGCGGATGGAAAATTGTGTGGCAAGGGTGGTATTGCTGAAACTGGGCACCAGTTCCATAAAGGCCCTGTAAGGGTAACAGTTGTTGCTTTGGCTTATGAGGCAGTCTCCCAATGTGACGTCCTAATGACTGAAAATAGAGGTCACGGGATAATTCACCAGACCCATCTAGTCCCCCTGTTGAAGGCCGTTCCATCTTCTTTTACAATCTTGCAACAAATGTACAGCAGTGTGTTGTTTAAATCCACATAATCTATGCCATTCCCTGCTATAAAATATCAAGGCGGTCATCCTCCATAATGGCTAATTGAGGCACTATCTCGATGTAGATGCTTTTCTTGATGCTGGTCTGGGTAGGGGCTATTTGGAACAAGCCTAATTTAGACTCGGTGCATTCTTCAGATCTGCAGTGAATAACAGCCATATTGATTGAAATGTCTTTCACCAGGTGGTGAGTGTCTCCTGTTTGTCTCAGACTTCCTCTTGGTCTTTCACTTATGGCTGGCCCTGTGTGTCAAGGCCTGGTTTTTAAGGGATTTGGGGCGGGGGGAGGGCAGGACATGTGCATTGCAGGTATGATGCATTTCTTTTTCTTAAGCTTCCTATGTTTAATATATATCAGCCTTGATTCCTCATGTGTAGCCAGGTTGCCCACCTTCTCCAGCTTGGGAGACATGGCCAACCACGTCTCTGGATATGTTTTAAGCAGATGTTTTTATCTGGGGTTTAATAATTTCTAGCCCCTTCCTCAAAAGTGATATAGCTTTTCAAAAGAGGCTGTGGAATATTCTGTCAATGCCAGCCCCATATATCATGGAGGCTCTATGATGTCCAGAAGAGGCACATCCAGCCTAGGCTTTGTAGTAGTTTCTGAAGACAGGAGGGTCCCCGTAATTTTTGGGGGGTCATCATAGCATGTTGCTTTTTAAAAACCCTGCTCTCTCTGGGAGTGCAGGTGGTGTCTGTTCTGATCTGTCCTTATTGCAGTGGTGATGGTATCAATTGTAGTGTTTACTAACAGGGGGTTAATACAGTTTTTCGTATGTGATGGTGACAGACCTGTTCCTTCTTCAGATGGAGATGCAGCATAACAGGGTATAGAAAAGTCCTTCACAAACTGATGTGTGCTGAGAAGAGAATTTTTTGACACTGCTATTGGGGCCCCAACCCAAAATATTAGCAAGCTCGCCTTTCGTAGAAAATGCATAAGCAACATCAAAGGATTTAAATCTAGCTTTTCTATCCACAAGGTTGTATTTCATGATCACCACAGGTGGTCCTGGATGACTAACCACAATGTTGTTCATATGATTCAGTAATTTGTTCCAGCTGTGCAGGTACTGTATTTTTACTTACCGTGAATCCCAGTACCCCGGGAGATCTCAGGACTTAGCTAGCTGTATTGTAAAATTGGGGCTGGTGTTTTGGGGAAAAATCCCAGAGCTGGAAATTGCAGGGCAAAGTGATATAAAAACCATCATCTCTCATTTTTATAGTAATTGTTTTTTTTTTCACGTCTAAATGTCAGAGTTGAGAAGCTTCCACCCAGTTGTTAAACTTGTCAAGCCACCTCAACCATTTCACCAGTAGCGGATTTTTTTTCCTCTTTCCTTTCTGAGCTGGAATATTTTCAGATCTGTAAATCCTATCTTGTTTGGGGTTAACTTTTTGTAATATTTTGGGGTAAAAAGATCCAGTAAATCTCTTAACTTGTATATCGATTAAAAAATTACCCAGGTAAGGCATCATCCACTGTGTATATCTCAATGGTAAATGTTTGCTCACAACCTTTTTCAAATGCTCAAAGGTTTTAGATACACTCATGGGATCACCTTTTCTAAAAGAGGCAACAATGGTTTTATTTTAAAACTGTTTCCATAAACCATTATCCATACCTTCAGAGAATTTGAGTGGCTAACGTCAATGGGTCTGGTATGTATAGCTGTGTGAAAACATTGGTTGTAACTCTTCATAAACTCAGGTAACATGTCAATGTAGTGAAAAGTGTGGTGGGATGTAAAATATTTCCACACCTTAAATTTTAAAGTTCTGTTAAAGCTGGGGCTGTGACTTCATTATTAGTAACAAAATAGTGAACATCATGTCACTTTAACAGTTTGCTTAAAGGTTTGTTTAAAAATTCTTTTCCCTGTTGGGTTTGTAATTTTTTGAGTACACAACCTTTGCTGAAAATACCTTGGATACTTCACAACCTCTCTAGTCTTGCCCACCTAAGGTGCAGGAATAGTTAGATAAAATATGTATTGCTGCTGAGATGTATTTAAACTGCGGTAGTGTTTGGAGAACTGCTGTGTATCTACCAAATTTGCCTGCCATTAGGCATCCACATCTGAAAGGATGGTCTTGTTTCTTTTAAAACTTATTTGAGCTGGTTTGTGTAAAAGGTATATATCTTGAAAGCCAAGCTATTAACTATCTTCTGTTCAAAGTTTTAATATGCTTCTTGGCTGCTTGGAAAAAAGTGTTCACCTCTCCAAAGCATCCATCTTCTCCCTCCTTCTCCTTCTCAGAACTGTCACTGATGTAGCGCTTTCTTCTAAGGTGACCAAGCATCATCAGAGCTACAAGGAATCTTGTAGTTCTCCTGGGGGTGGTGAAGGAGACCATGTTTCCTTTCAGCGTTTCCACAATTTCTGAAAAACATGCTCTTGAAACAAGATTCCATCTTCCACACAGCAGTCGGGCTTCTGGGGGTGGTACTGCCAATGGCAAATTCTTGAACACCAGACACTGGGAGTTCCTGCCTAGACCCTTGTGTACCAATCAAAATAAGTTTAGCACATTTCCCTTCAGGGAGGGCCTCCGGGGTGAAACCCACTGTTATTGGTGGAGTGTAATGGAGGAGTTCATGCAGGGGTCATATGACCCTTTTTTGGACAGGTCTCCATACCCCAGAACTTGCCCTAATTGGTCAAACCCACTCTTGGGGACATCCTATGAGGATGAAATCCACTCTGATTGGTAGAGTGTGGTGGGGAGAGTTTTAGAGGGGTTATATGCCACCCTCTGTTTCCAGTCACATGTCACTCTTTGCCCTCAAAGTAATACCTCAGGGGGAAGGACATATGGTGACAGGTGGGAAGGGCCTGCAGGGTCAACATTTGATTGATGTTGTACCTCTTGACTACTCTGTTGGATTATAACACAGGGAGACCCACTGGAGAGGTCACAAACTACGAAGAGATACTATCTTGCACGCGATCTGCTCCCCTGCTTGAATGAGTATTCTAAAGTATTCTGCCCTGTATGGATCTTCATTTGCAAGAGCTGCGCTGTTAGAGGAATGGCAGTAGATGTCAATATAAATAGGGCTGAAGGTCCATTTACTTTATTCTGATTTAGTTTCCTTGACTTTTGGAATGGGCTACTACATCCCAGTGGGAGCCGGAAGGGGCAAACTCAACACCCTTGAAGATGATAATGCTTTGCTGGGGGCTGCCATTTGAGGGGCATTTCAGTGCAAAGACTTTTTTCAGAGGTGCTGGCTGAAGTGAACAGGAGCTGCAGATGTTCAGCACCTCTGCACATCAGGCCCTCAATGGGTAGAGGGCGGTTTCCTAAAAATCAGCCCCCTTCAAGGAGTGTCAAATTTAAGCACCAAGAAACTGAGGCCCCTCCAAATCAGCCCCCTTCAAGGAGTGTCAAATTTAAGCACCAAGAAACTGAGGCCCCTCCAAATCACTAGTAATGTTAAAAAATGTAGGCCTCCAACAAAACAATATGATACTGCCTACTCAGGTACTTAGTCAGATACACTTATGAAACTTACTTTTTTAACTTACTTTTTTATCAAAGGTGAAAAACGAATCATCTGCTTCTTTGTCACTTTATAACTGGTCCTGGGGATTCCTATTTTAAGGATGGCTGTTTCTTTGTTTTTGCAATAGGATACCACATTGTCCTTAAGAGATAACAAGCTAAGATAAAGAGTTATTATTGAATTTCTTTGTCAGACTTTTCAAATACTTCTGTGCAAACTTCATATTAAACCTGTTCACTTCCATGGCCTTTCTCCCTCCTTCCCCTAGGGTCACTATTACACAGGAATACAAAATAGCTTTTTTGATTTGTCTTGTGTATATTCTCCACTCCTGAATATAGCTGTATGAAAGTTTTGCTTCAAACACAAAAATTGGCTCAGGTTTGCCCAACCTTTCCAAATTTTGGGAGCAAACCTAGAGTAAGACTTGGACAAGATTGGATTGAATTTTAGACAACCATTGAATGGAAACCATGCATCAGCAGAGATTAAGTTTGAATTTTTAACATGTTTGTTTCAATCTGAAACTCAAAATACTGCTAATAGGTGCGAGTCAATGGGTGAAAGGTTCACCAAACCCATGCAAAATAAATTACTGAGTTTTGCACAGCTGTAGTCCTAATGCTCCATCTCTCCTTGTTCATACAACTAATCCTGTAGTTCCATCTATACTTTGAAGATCTACCACCTTGGGAGACCCATCTGTGCATCTTAAAACCCAGCATGGTTTGATCTTGCAGTGTAGGTGAAGCAAAGTATGTTTTAACCTTAATCGTGGATTGTGCCAAAGCTTTGTATTTGGTAGAGATTAGCTAGTCTCAAAATTTCAGAATTCAAATGAACTTTCTTAAAATTTTAGATTATGAAATAAAAAAAGGAAACAAAATTTTCATATTTTTGAACATCTCTAGCTGAGTTAAAGTACAGTAAAATAAAGTTTGGTCCCATCTACTATGCAAGACAAACTCTATCATTTTTTTCTAGTTTCTTAACTTCATGTTTTCCAATAGGGTAGATTATCAAAGGCTTGTCTTAGGCAAGACCAAAATGTGTGAAGCAATTGAGATTGCAGACCTACTTTTACCTAGCTTGTTGAAACAATTCTCTCATACCTGTAAAGATTCCATCATACCAGCCACTCAGGAAGAAACACAAGATGCAGAGGGGTGTGGTTTCATTAGGCCGCAGCTTTATTAACTCATCTGGGAAACACCCAGAAATACATAATACCGTGCAGATTGTCATCATTCTGTGCTCAGTTATTCCCACCTATTTGGGAGGGATGTTGTCAACCCTCCCTGTCCCTGCCTATTGCTTTGACCCTCTCCTCTAAGGATTAAGGGAGGCTGAGGAAAGGGGGCAGAGGGTTGTTCTCCTTACTGTATCAGACATTAGGACTCTTTCCTTAGCTTCTATAGGGGATACCTTCCCCTAAGTCCACTTCCAACTATAGCTTTTCAGGGAACCGGACCCCTATGGAATGGAGACCTGCACTGGACATTTTCCAGAAGAAGGAGCCAGAATGAGCTCTTCTGTCTCCTCCTGACCCACAGCCAGATTCCCGAATAACAAACAACTTCCTCCCTAATATCAGCCAAAAATATATCAACTCCCCACTTCCAGGGGTGCACCCTATTCTCCCTAAACTCAGGTACCCAATACAATATTTCCGTAAGAGTAATTACTGATCCTCCCGATTCACATACAAATTTAGCCACCTCCTGATTCAAGCACCTTCTGGCTTTGTCAACTTGTGCAGTCTTGGCAGCTGTCACCATATCCTCCACTGTAACATTACTGACCAAACTGTAATCACCTCAGGGAAGAGGTCCTGGGTCTGCCCTAAAATTTCTCTTAGCTCTGATGATCAAGTCAACTCCCTTACAAAATTCCCAAATAGTTTTCATCAAATTGAACAATTCCCGTGTCTTCCATTACTGTGTTTTGTTGTGGGAAGAGTTACACTTCATTCATAATTCAGAATGAAGAAAATGTCCTTAAGGTAGAGAGATAACAGAGCTTGAATTCTACGTAACTTTGCCAGTGTTTTCTTTGTTCAAGTGAATCATATTTTATTAATGACATGGGTTTTCAAAGGACTTCCTTGTATAGTTACCATTTTAGAAGTGAAGCAAGTATCAAAATCACTGATGTCTAGTCAGTTTTCAACCAACATCACACATTGATGGACACATTTCAAGCTTACACGGAGCTCTTCTTCAGGTCTGGGAAACTTACTCAGAGTGTCACAGCTAAATACAAGATGGAACAGATTGTTTAGCGTAAGTAGTTAACACATTTCAAAGGACCATTCAAGGTGAAGTGGCCAGTCATAGGGAGGAAAGGAAGGGGAGGAGGTGAAAAAGCAGCTGGGGGGATTGTTAGTGGGGTATAGATTGTTGTAATAAGCCATACATCCAGTGTCTCTATTTAGTCTATGATTTTTAGTGTCTAGCAAAGTTATGAATTTAAGCTCCCAGGCTCATCAGGATTAAATTCATAACTTTGCTTCCCCGCCCCCTTCCTTTCCTCCCTATGGAGGGGTGTTAATGGCTCTCTCTCACCAACAGAAGTTGGTCCAAGAAAAGATATTACCTTACCCACCTTGTCTCTTTAATATCCTCGGATCGACATGGCTACAACAACATTGCATACCTTGATGGGCAGTCAGTATTTTATAAGTATCTTGTGCTGATGGATGATTTCATGCCTAATTATTGACTCGTTGCTAGGTTTTTAGGGCATATTATTACAAATTGAAACACTTATATAGGAAAGCAGTTGTGTGTGTGCTTTACCCTAAGTACATGATTAGTCCAGGAAATCAATGAGAATATTCACATGTTTAATGCTGGGTATGAACCTAGTGCTTTGCTAGATATGGGGCCTCAGGACTCTACCTTGCAAAATCTCACTCACACTAGTTCTCCTTACTCAAATCAATCAAAGTCAGTTGGAATATTTGCATTGGTAAGGACTCAGGACTGTGGTTTTATCTAGCCTATCATTTGAGAACTGATTTGTAATTATACCATATAAGAAGGCGATGTCTGAAAAGAGTTTAACTGCTCTTTTCAGAATAAAAAAAATGTATTGTATTGCATTAAGAAAAGATTCAAAGGGCAAAGGATCAAGTAGTGTTTTACTCTCTCATTCTATATAATAATCACTTTCTGTTGTCTTGCAAAGCTATGACTTTGATGTGCAGTGCATAAAAATTCTGCATTACCAGCACTGTTCCTCTTTAGTTATTTTCCAAGTGATTTGATTTCCTCAATAACATTATAACTACATGGAAGGCTAACAAGTTGTAATTAATGTATTCAGACACTTTCTTTTGTGACATTCTAGAATGTGAGTGACAGCGGGAAGGGGAAAAAGCAGTAGAAATTGGATGCTGTAGGAGATTATCTTAAATATTAAAAAAACTTGACAACTTCTTGGCTCTCGACTAACATGTTACACTAAAAGAAAGAATGAGAGCCATTTCATATAGAAAAATATGGTTTCGCTTTTGCTTTTTGGTGTGTATGTGGGGCAGCTTTTAAAGGGAAACTAACCTTTTTTTAAAAAAAATCAAATTATTAAGAAGACAAGTCATTAACCAAATGTTGTCAAGATATATAGGATAAAAAGTACACAAGCATTTCTATTATAGAAAGTCTAGCAGGAACAATTCTGATTCATTTACATCCCAGTCCCTGAGGTTCCAATTGGGTTTTCCTTGCAAATAGTGATAATTGATTGTAAGAAACAACTAAATGGTCTAGATGTACTTGGTCCTGCCTCAGCAGACTAAAGAGCACGTCCTTTCATGTGGCTGCTGAGGCAAGACCAAGCATGTCTAGACCATCCCTGAGAAGTGTTTGGCCTGTTCTTAAAAACCTTTAATGACAAGGATTCTGCCACCACCCTTGGAAGCCTAGCCTGGTGCTTAATAGTTGTTGCAGACAGTCTGCATTAGCTACTGTAGGGGGAAACACAATGGTAAACTCAGGACTTGGCAAATAAATACTTGTCTAATTTGCACCCCTTGAAGTCAGTGGGAAAATCCCCACTGACTTCAAGGAGAACAGGAAGTAGATAACAAAGCGAATATCAAATGTATATTTACTTTAAGTCCTCTGACATATCTTGTTGCTGATCTGGGTTATTAAATTATTCTGGTTAAATTAAATTAAGGCTACCGTAATGTAAATTTGTTTGCAAGGGATATTGGAGCACACAGAACCTCCTACCTCTCTCACTCCACTGTGAAAGTCAGTTATAATTTGCCCCGTTCAGTCCCTTTGGAAGGGAGGAGACGGTGAATAACATTATGGGAAATAGTGGCAACCTGAGAAGGGGTGGGGCATGTCCCTTCATACCTTGAGTACAATGCAGCATCTGGAGGGCTGTGTTGGTGGATACAAGGGGTAATGGTGAATGTGCTCTGCATAGCATCCCTGGGGGCATTTTGCTTACTCCCAGCCTCCACTTTGATGGGGCACTAAGGGTATGTCTACACAGCAGCTAAACATCTGTGGTTAGCCCAGGTCAGTTGAATTGCACTCGCGGGACTTGGGCTGAGGGGCTGTTTAATTGTTGTGTAGATGTTCAGGCTCAGGCTGGAGCTGTGGGAACCTCCCCCCTCACCTGAATGTCTGCAATGCAATTTTTCAGTCCAGCAGCACAAGTCCTGAAGGTCCAAATCAGCTGATCTGGGCCAGCTGCAGATGTTTAATGGCTATGTAGATATAGCAGCTGTGGCCAAAAGAGGCCATTCTGGGATGCCTAGGCAAGAAAATTTCCAGTAAGGGCAGAGAGGTTATTTTACTTGGCACTGGTGTGACCGCTGGTGGAATACTGGCTCCAGTTCTAGTGCCCACCAGAGAAGAGCCACAAGAATGAATAAAAGGATTAGAAAAAATGACTTAGAGTGATAGACTCCAAGAACTCAGTGTATTTAGCTTAACAAAGAAGGTTAAGGTGTGACGTGATTACTGTCTATAAGTATCTGCATGGGAAACAAATATTTATTGATGGGCTCTTCACTCTAGCAGAGAAAAGGTATAAGATGATCCAATGGCTGGAAGGTTGAAGCTAGACAAATTCGGACTGGAAATAAAGGGATACATTTTTAACAGTGATAGTAATTAGCGATTGGAACAATTTACTAAGGGTTGTGGTGGATTCTCCATCACTGGCAATTTTAAAATAAAAATTGGATATTTTTTTCCTAAAAGATCTGCTCTAGGAATTATTTAGGGGAAGTTCTATGGTCTGTGTTATACAGGAGATCAGACTAGATCAGTGGTGGGCAACCTGCAGCCAGCGGGCTGCACACAGCCCGTCAGCATAATCTGCTGCCGGGCCATGAGAAGTTTGTTTACATTGACCATCCAGAGGCACAGCCACCCGCAGCTCCCAGTGGCTGTGGTTCGCCATTCCCGGCCAATGGGATGTGCTGGTCGCTGCTTCCCTCAGCTCCCATTGGCCGGGAACGGCGAACTGCAGCTACTGGGAGCTGTGAGCGGCCATGCGAATTTAAACAAACTGTCTGGTGGTCTGCCAGTGGATTAGCCTGATGGACTGTGTGTGGCCCGCAGGCTGCAGGTTGCCCACTACTGGACTAGATGATCAGAGCATTCTCTTGTGTCTTTGGAATCTATTAATCTAGAAACCATTCTTGCTCTATTTGTGCCTCTGGTCCTGGCCCACAGCAGGAAATGCAAAAGCAGACAGGTCCATTTAAAAAGAGTGTATTGAGAGGGCTAACTGACTTATGGGGCACAGCATGAAGAATTTTGCATAGCCATAAGAGATTTGTTCTATAGATAAATAGAGGACTCCATTCTTCAGGGCTATCAATCAGCCAACTTTTGGCAGAACTACATTCACAGATCTGAAATATATTTAAGTGTTTAGAATATCTGAAAAGGTTCTCATTTGGTTTAAACTTTAGGGGAAAGCAGTTCAGATTGTTTTTATTTGGTCTGTACCATTTCACCCATTCCTAGAGTGATAACTCAAAGGTTTTACGAATATGCTTGCATTTTTTGCGATGGCTCTCCAAGTAAAGATCCTAATCCAAAATTTCCCCACAGTGACGTCCAGTTATGGTTCAGTCTCTTATAGACTGAGCTGGGTAGCCTGAATACAGATCTGTAACCAAAACTTCCCCTAAGAAAATCTAATGGCCCAGCTACAGAATGTTTGTGGTCTTACTCCACTTCATACTTGCTCTATTTTGATAGTCCTGATGTAAGCTATCCTACTTTTAGAGTGGTCTCATGTGAATAAGCTGCTGTACATACCACTCAAGCTACTAGAGCTATTTCCATCAGGGTGATTTAGAACACCCATTGCTCTGAGGTTTCCCTGATGGAGAAAAACTCTTTTACTAAATGGGAAGTGTGGGGAGGAAATTAATATTTTTTTCTAAAGCATTTGACAAATTGAATAAATGGATTTAGTTCTGCTAAATCAAGTATTAATATTGCTTGGGCACCCTGATCTATTTTGTTCAGAAGGCTTAATGCAATGAATAGAAAATCATCAGATTCTTGGCTAAACTGTGGTTTTATGTGCTGTGAAAGATAAGATATTATGCAGCAGCAGTAATGAAGAGACCTTGTAATTTTTGGAAGCCATTCAAGGAAAGCACAAGAACAGTGGATCTGACTACACTGTAAGAAAGGGGAACCTGTGGTGTATTCCCTGGTGGTGCTTATAGGTTGGCAGGCAATGGAGCCAAACCTCTACTCTCCCACCTCTTAGGCATATCTTTTCTAGTCCATTAAGTAGGGTTAGCTGCCCCCCCCATTCCTCCAGTTAGGACTTCTCTGGGGAAGGAGTTCAGGGAAATACAGAGCTAACTTCACTCTCTTTCCTGAACATCCATGCAAGGTAATGTGTCCTTAGGCCCTTCCTGTATATTTTTCAGCCAATGAAATTCCCATTTGCTCTGGCACATTCTGTAATCCACAGATCTTAATCCTGAGATTATCTATAGATAAAATCAAAGTGAAGCACTTAAAACAGCTCTCCAGTCCATTATTTCCCCCAGAAAGTTTAAATGGTACTTTGAATGCCAATATTAACTTGATATGGGCTAGAAGATACATATTCATGGTCCTTTCTGGTCTACCTAAATATCTTGACAAAGCTGACATCTAGACACGTGCTGGTACTTCAGTGTAAGAATTAGTGTCAGAATTAGTACAGAGATGTTGGCCCAGATCTGTTGCATTCCATGGAGGTAGGCTGATTTGCACCCGCTGAGGATATTGCATATATATATAGATAGATGGCCAATGAAACTTGTAAACAGTTTAATGATTCATGTTTGCTTTAGCAATAAGGATGGACTTGGACTTTGTGGCAGACCCAACTCCTTTGTCCCTGTTTTACTGATGTTGCTACTTGGTCACTGGACAGGACATCTCCCTTCTTTGCACAGGTCAGCATTTCCACTCAGCTTTTGGGCCCCTTCAAGCTTCCTTTCTTTTTACAGCTAGTATTTCACTTCAGTGGTCTGGGGTCACCAAATGTGTATAACGACCAATTAATTCTGTGTCATCTAAAGTGTTGGTTTCAAGCTGTGGGGCGCGCCCTCCTGTCTGACAAGGTGTGAGGTTGGGCATGGGATTGTAGCTGACTGGGAATCCAGGACAGGGCAGAAATGGGGAAAGCATCTGAGGTATCCACAGCGATTGCGGGGGAGGTGCAGCCATCTGCTCCTCTATCCTATCCCTCTTCCCCTCCCAGACAGCTGAGAACTCCCTACACGCTTTGCCTGCCGCTGTCCTGCCCTGGCCCAGACACCCCCAGCCAAATACAGCCCTGCATATTTTAAACCCTCTGGAGCCTGTGGGAGCAAGAGGCCCTGGGAAGGGAGGGTGAGGATCCCTCGTCCACTCTGCACTGTGCTGACGTGGGTTCCTTCTGAGATGGAGCTAGCTGGGTTCTTCTGCAGCCCACTCCCCTTGGTGAGTCGTTTTCTGTCCCAGATGGTCAGGAGTTGGTTAGGGGGGCTGTTATATGACTCCCATGGAGAAAGGGAGGCACAGCAAAAAAGGTTTGGGAACCCCTTATCTAAAGAGATGTAAACCTGACCAGTTTACGTGCAGGTGTTTATGGGTTTCTACTTCATCTATTCGTCCACTTAGAATCTGCACCATATTTTACCTGCTTTCCCATTTATGTTCCATGTGCCAAATGAGGCAGAAAGAGAAGGTTGCATCACTTTTTTTGCCCTTAGTCTTTCTATGAACTCTGTGGCATCCTCACCCATCCTGGCCTTTAGTCTGGATGTGTTTTAAGTTTCATTTTGGCTGTCTCAACTTCTACAGCACCCGACTGCTAACTCGTCCAATACACTAGGTACTGGAACTCAAGTATATATTATAGCACATGTTTTATATCGTAAAAGGACACTGTCCTGCTATGGATGTCTAATAGAATTGGTAGAACAAGTTGGAAAAAGGGACTTTTCTTGCTGAAGAATATGTCAAGTTTTCAGAGAAATATCAAAAATTCCAAATATTTTGGCTGAAAACAAAAATACTTTGATTCAGAAGTGCCCCTTCAGTGCCGCACGGCAGTTATAGGACAGGTGCCTCTTGTTAGCATTCTCTGTAGGCTGGACTCCCTGGTTGGACTACATCTCCCATGACACACCATGGTCCCCCTTTGCTGAGGGAGGTGGTGTATCATGGCAGTCATATGGCCATGTATCATGGGAGATGAAGTCCAGCTGAGGAGTCTGGCACATAGAAGAGGATGGAGCATGAGGCACTGGGCTGGCACTTTTTCTGTTTTGGGGCATCTGGGCAAAATTGAAATTTTCAGCAGAGAACAGATACTTTGTGTGAAAAATGTAATTTAGTTGCAAACCCAATTTTCCACTGAAAAACAGTTTTGATGGAAGATTTTTCAACCAGCCCTTAGGAGTGGAGGTGTGACCACTGTATAGGAAGGATCTGTACTTACGGGAGCTACACTTGTGAATGGGGCAGTCAAATTCTACAGGTGAGAATACAAGGAATGGAAAAACAAAATAAGTTATAGTGGAGATGTCATAGGACAACCCTGCCTGGAGCACCCTCTTGCAGCAGGTTGCAACACAGCAAGTGCATCAGCCTCAGCTTCCCTTCTTGGGAGTCCCCCAGGAGCTCCACTCAGGCTTTCTTGTTTCAATTCCACCCCTCCTTGGGGCTGGTTTATAATAACATGGTCCAAATACTTCATAATAAAAATCTCAAACATAGTCAGTTTCCCATACCCAGCCTATGTAGTCCTTAAAACCCTGCTCTTCTCAGTGGGGTCCCCATCCTCTCTCATTCTCTCTGCTGGAAGTCCTTCTATACCACATTCTGGTGTCTTCCACTACACCTAGACACTCTGTTGGTCTCCTTCTATCCCTCTGCCAGGACAACCACCCAAGCCCTTCCAGCTGGCGTGCAGCCACTTTCTTCCCAGCAGGAACCCCTAGAGCCTCTCTGCTGGGAGATCATCCTCACCAGAGGAGCATCCCTCTCTCCCCCAGCCCTCTCACTGTTCCTTTTGGTCCAGCTCTCTGGTGTAGATATGTCAGCGGGTAAACCCCTCTGCCTTCAACCCTGTTTGGGCCTCTGCTTTGGCTATCCAGTTTAACAGCAGCAGGCAACTCCCTCTGCTGCTCTCTGATGACCAGCCCTCTGGCATAGCTCTGTGGGTTGGGGTTGTCAGCCAGCAAATCCCTCTTGCTGTTTTTCTGCCTTCGGCCTTCCCCCAGGATCCATCTACAGCTTTATTCATTACCTCTAACATGCCCATTTCCCAGTTGACTTAGGCAGTCCTGACTCACTGGGCTTTTCACTCTCAGATTCTCCCTAATTCTTTATAACCAAGGTGCTGTCTCAACTGACCAAACTGGGAGTACCCATTTTGGCACAGGAGAGCTGGACCTGCCTCTGTCACAAGGGCCAGTCTCTCTCTTACAGGGGTTATCCGGTGCCAGGACAGGAGGAGAAATTCTTGCCCAAATTTTCTGTGACTGGTACTTGAAATCCAAGCATCATCAGTGGGGTTCTTATGTTATCTGGGAGGCAATTTTACAGTCCAGAACACAGGCTGGGCAGGGAAGAAGCTGTCCTTGATCTATTTCTCAATGGAAGGGAAGAACAGATTGTGAATGTGACAATAGTGAAGCCTGGTATCAGTGATCACAAATTTCAGTGGGACATAGAGGTGGGTTCATAATCACAACAGAACAAGGGTAGAAGATGTTAAAAAAAATAAAAAGAGGTAAGCAATCTAGGGCCAGATTCTGTGATTCCAGTCATGCTGATTTTAATCCAATATAATTCCCATGGAGTCACTGTGGATTTACTTTGGTGTAATTTGACATCAGAATCTGGTCCCTAGTAAATAGGATGTAATGGGAAATACTGCTAAAACTCAAGAGTGAGGAAGAAGGCTAGAAGATTCTAAAAACCACAATAACAAAGGATGACTAGACTGCAGTTCATCATTTAAATTATATTACTTTTGTCACCTTGAATTTTGCAGCTTTTTCTTTTGCCTTTGAAAACCATGGTACAGTTTAAAGTAGCCTAAAAAGCAGCATGCATAATTTTGTAATCATATGTTCTAGCAGCTGCATCTATAACTCTTTCTTAACAGAGGTTTTACCTCCAGTATTTTTTAAAATATCATATTCTAAAATTCAATAAAAATAAGGTTTAATTAATGTGTGTACATCAGCAAGGATTCAAGTCCTGCAGTTGAACCTATATTCCCTAAAGAGCTATTTATGAGCAGTGTTATTTTAACCGGTAGGTAAAGGTAAAAACAGATGTTTGGCAATATTTATATTTTGCACCCGTGGGAGATATGTTTAATGGGCTATTAGTGCTAGTCTTTTAATCAGTTTTAGGTTAAGACTATTGAACATCTTAATTTCCTAAGTTTCTGCTTTTAAATGTGAAGTTCCATATCAGTCACCAGAGATTTACAGGTTGGCTGGTGGTGGGGAGGTCAGGGGGATGCAGGGAGAGTAACCACCTATCAGCTATCCTTTCGATGGATCTGATCCAACATCCAAAATGACAGAATAAAATCATGAGCTGCACTGTGTCTTCAGATCAAAATGCAAAGCACAAAAGATTTCCCCCTAGTCATTTGATCAACTGCTCTGGAAATCTCTATCTGCACGAGAGTCAGAGCTGCGCAAGCCATACTAATGCTTGATTTAGCAGAACTAAATCCATTTATTCCATGCAAAGCACATTCTTTGGGCCAAATGTACTTCCAAATGTACTTACTTATTTATGCAAGGAGTCTCCCTTGGATTCAAAAGAGCTCAATGGAACTGCTGTTTATTATTATTATTGCTAGTAGAAGTAGTAACATTGTGCCAGTAATTTACAGAATGCTTTAAAGACGAGTGAAAATGTGGGAACGGAGATCACAGCCTAATTTAGCCATAGCACAACCAAGGATAAGAGAAGGTAGGGTGAGAGGAGATACTGCAATATCCTTCCTTTTGGCCTTGACAAATACAATCTTGCCCCACTCATGTCCATTCAGAATGCTTCTGCAAAGATCATTTCCCTAGCACATTGCTGTGCCCATATCACCCCCCTCTTTGCATCCTTCTACGGCTCCCCCTTCTCTAATGCCTCAAACGTAAACTACTTGTCTTTACTTTCAATGCCCTTTATGGTCATTGTCTGTCCTTCCTATCACCTCTCCTTTGCTACTGGGATGTTAACTCTTCCCTGCAATTAGCCCATGATGCTAGTCTCCATGCCCCAAATGTAAATTTTCCAACAAGCACCTTTGTGCTTTTGCCCATGCTGCCCCCTCATGCTTGTGAGGAGCTCCTTGTAAACATCCACAAAGCTACTTTATTTTCCATCTTTAAAACCCTTCTCAAAACTCTTCTTCACATTGACGCCTACCAAAAACTTGATGTTGGTTAGGCTTCTGGTGTGCCAAGACTGCAGCCGATCACGCTGACTCACTTTTTCCTTAGACTCTCCATCTGTATGTATCCATCTACTATCTTTTGTCTCACACTTAGATTGTAAGCTCGATTGTAAGCTCTTTGGGGCAGGGATCATCTTTTTATTCTGTTTGCACAATGCCTTGTACAATGGGGTCATGGTCCATGGCTCCTAGGTGCTACGGTAATACAAATAGTTAATCATTAAGCTGTGGTTTGGTACATAGACAATTCCAATCCGTTCCTGCTCACGGTGAGATCTGTAGCAATCCCCTGTTGATTTCAATGAAAGTTGGATCAGATTCCTAGTTATTTAAATAGGATATTTCCAATATATATTATAAGTTAACTCTGAAGGAAGAAGATAGTAAGAGAGGATGTCAGAGGAAGGCTAACCAACAGGAGACTTGAGGAAGGTGTAGGGAAAACAGGATCTGGCCCAAAGTGTTGATCAGCAGTAAAATAGGATTTAGTCAAGCCTGAGATCTTGAGCATAAGTTTGCATTTAGTGCTTGACCAGGGTAGAAACAGGCATGATCAAACCCGAACATTTAAAAATATTAACACCTGAAAACATACACAAACTGACACACACAAGAAACCATGAACATATTTTGAACTGAACTTGGAAGGGTTCAACTAGCTTTACTACTAAGGTCATTCCAAAAGGATTTTAAAATAATAAGTACCTGGATATTGGATTTTCTGTTTATTTTCAATGAGTCAGGGACTTTCACTGTGATCAGAATAACCAGGTTAAACTCCAGAGGGACATAACACAGCTTGTATTGCAATTTATATTATGAAACAATGCTTGGACAAGCCCATTTAGTCTGGGTAATATATTCATTTTCTTTGATCTTTCTTGGGTACTTCATTTGTTATTCTATTATGTATTTGAGTTCCATGTTAAATACCTTTCTCTGTATCTGTACCTAGATAGTCTTATCCTCCCCCAGAGGAGTGAAATGTTGCATTTGGTGATCTCATCTATGTGCAGCAGAAAGAAATTATTCAGTTTTCATCTACTGCAGTGCCTGTTGCTTTCAAAGAGCAGAAAAACAATGGCAGTGATTTTACTTTGCTTTTTCTCTCCAGTGCCTTATTTAAAAGAAGGTAATTATAGTATTTACCAGGTAATATATTACTTGGTATTTATTCATTACTAAGTAAATTCAACATACTTAGTAGACAGCACTCCATCTTTAGTACTGGAAATACCATGGTAAATGTCACAGGGTAATAACTTAAATTTGTTAGACTCTAAGGTGCCACAAATACTCCTTTTCTTTTTGCGAATACAGACTAACACGGCTGCTACTCTGAAAAGGGTAATAACTGTTGAGCATTTACTGTCTGTCTAATTTTCAGTACAGTATTTGTAAGGTAGCTATCATCTTGCTGTCTAAGTGATGATTAATGATAGTAGAGGTCAAAATAATTGCACAAAAGGACTGCAGTATGAAGTAAGATAGGTGAACTCTCATGTGATGCTGCTATAGCTACTTCTTTATTAACTATAGTTAGCAAAAGGTAGTGGGGGCTTTTTCGGGGGGGGGGGGGGGCGTTAAGAAAGAAAAAGAAAAAAGAAAAGACAGTTGAAGTTTAATCACTGTCGCTACCTGATATTTACAGGTCTGTATTCAGGAACTACATTCTCAATTTCAGAAATTTTAGCTGCCTGTCTCCCTGAAAACAAACTATATGGAACATGTCTTTATATCCTCAGAACCCTGTATGATGAACAATATTAGACTTGAAACTAGGACTCCTTGAATGCCATTTATCTCCCAACCCAAGCATTGCATGAGAAGGCCTTGTGTTGAAGTGGGGAACATTCTGAGGTGATAGAAACAAGAGACCCTAAATCTACTTGCTCTTTTGTTTAAAAAGAGTTGCCTCATTGCTATTCCTTCATAACAATCCCACCTTTGACTTCTTGACCTTGGCATGGCTCGCCCTGCCTATCAGTTATCATGGACACTGGATACTCGTGGCTCTCCACGCAGCTTGTAATTTCGAGTACCTTTTTAAAAAAAACAAAGAAACATAAGAAAATTGTCCTGTTTTCACTTACTTTAAAAATTTTCACCTACTCAAATTAGGCATGTGAAGCTAGTAAAACTCAATATAAATAGGAGCTTCCTGTCAGGGTGAAATTTCTGAAGTACAACCAAATCAGATACTAACCTCTTATGCTAATGTGCCTAGGATAGTATTTACCAATTTACCTTTGAAGCAACCACTTCAGTATACCTTTACTAATAATACTTTGCTGGTTCAGCAAGTTGGGACTGCTTTCTTGAAGTTCAAGCATTATGGGCTGATTACCTCTGCTGTGATACTCTGCTGTGGTATAACTTCAAAGCCAAATAAGAGAAAATCCAATGAAGATGTCTATAAAGAACCCAAATGAAAACACAGTAGGCAATAATACATTTGAAACACGTGATGAGAAGCTGAAGGATAATGGTTTCTTTATGAGACTAGTTCTGTTTGTAAGGTATTGAAAGCACTTGAGATAATAAATAGTTTGAAAAAGCATCACTACTCAAGCAATCACTCTTGTGATTGTCTACACGTCTCAATCTGCCCTCTTAAGGTTTTCTTAATTTAATGCATAAAATAGTAGTGTAGAAGTTATGCCAAATGAGTAATGTCCAGTAAGCACCACAGAAGAACAATTCAGCTTCCTATAAAGCTCAGCATGGAAATGTTTTGCAGCAACTAAATCTGGATTTATTGCTGTTAGGGCTCTAGCTGCCATGTTGACCATTAGTTTCTGCTACTAGTAACAGGAAGTAGAGCTGGATGAACTACTCATTGCAAACATGTGTTAGATATTTAGCCCCTTTTCTGTTGAGCAAATTGTGCATCAACCAGTCTTGATGGTCTTGAAGCTTATTTGTGATATCGGCCAGGATAACCTTCAGACCATGGGTTGTCTGGGATAACTTCACTTTGACTGTTTATGATTATTCGTGGTATAGGCTGACTCAACTAAGTCCCATAGTGCTATTTTTGCTTCTTGACTGGATGGCTGAAATGTCTCAAACAGGAGAATGATGAATAACAAATTGAGAGTTGCAAACGATTTTATGATTACCAGGTGGAAGGTTGAATATTTGCAAATAGCAAATAATACAATTCCCCTATATGACAGAAAGTTGAACTCTTACGCACTAAAACATGTTAAAATAGTTCATTTTTCTATACAACCAGGTCTAATAGAAGAAGAGAAACATTCTCTTTGGCTTTGTAGGATGCTAGGTAGCAAGAGATGCTGAGCTTGATTCTGATCCCTGATAGGCCTGATGCTGCAGATCCATGCACCCTTGCAGAATCTCAACTTAAATGGGAATCGCAGGGTTCTGTGTTAGCAGGATGAGGGCCTCTCACTATTTCTGCACTTGTAGTCCATTGACTTTTCTGGAGATTCTCCTGATTTGCAGTTCTTAACTTTGCTTGAGCACATAGGGCATATTGCAATATACACCATATCTTGCACAGTGTTTAGGGATCTTCCAGAATAAAAGATGGCATTTAGATGTAGGCTGGGATTTTCAAAGGGAGTTAGGTCTCATTAAAAAAAAAAAACCCTCCAAGTTGAGATATGAGTCCAGAAAATGTGGAGTATCTGATACAACTCACTACATGCTAAGATGAAACTAACCTTGCCATTCACTCCCCCGAAAAGCTTTTTACAATGTTTAAACTTATTACCAGCAATTCACTGTGATCTCATAAATGATTATGGTCATGCTCACTTTATAAGTGCAAAACATCTGTCCTCACTTAAGAACTATTCTGACACTAGTGCGCATTAGAATGCTTTAGGCGTGCATTCCACCACTCCCGCCCCCCTGCACACACACACACACACACACACACTTGTTTGCATCAGCACAACTGGAAGGCATGTATTCGCTCATACCTCTTTGTATGCACATGTGCAAAGTTCTGAATGCAACTATTGTATTTATCACCTTATGTTTAAGTAAATATTGAGTCTTGGTCTGATAGCTTCAACTCTAACACAGTGGGCCAGATCCTCAACTGGTATAAATTATGATGTCAGTGAAGATGTGCCCATTTATGCCAACAGAGGATCTGTCTCAGTGTCACCAAGCCCTCACTCATATATTCAATATCTTCTGAAGTGTTCTAAATGTAAGAAGTTTTTATTAGGCATATTATAATCTACAAGTCATTCTAAGAAAAAAAGCAGATTACATTTACACAAGGATTATACAGTGAGAGACTTGTCCAGGTTCCAGGGTCAATCACACTCAGTGCAATGAGTTGCATTTCATAGGGTTTCCCCATGTTCCCCCTCATGGGGTATGTGGTTTGAATAACTAACTTTGTACATGTTATTTTTCAATCCTTTGTCCAATCATATTTTAAATATCCCAAATGATGGAACTTCACCCCCATCCCCGTTAGGCAGTCTGTTCTACAATATCTGTATAATATGTCTTGTGATCAAGTTCCCACTTCAGGTTACTTAAGTGTCCTCACTTTATACCATTTCCTCTTCAGTGGTCAACAGTAGGAATATATATTTAAATCTTAATGAGTTGTCTTTTATTTTAGTGCATAAATATCCAAGATGTGATCAAAGCAGTCATCCTCCTTCGATTGTATATTGCATAACTGCCAAAACGTTCCAATGTAACTAGAATGAAATGCTCAATGAGCATAATACAGGCTTTTCAGGAGGAAAGAGGCATATTTAAACTGTTTTGAAAGATGGATAAGCACTATAATTGTAGTATATTGCATTCATATTTGTTAATTTGACAATTTGACAATCTAAGCATTTTGTTCTAACATGTAGAGACATTTCACACCAGCATGTGGATCAGTAACTCAATTGAGTGGGTTTGAACTAAACAGAACAAAAATAAGTTTCTTTCTAAGACACAGTTTAGTCTTAAATATTGTAATAAATTAGTGAGTGTGTATTGTGCCACATCCCTCTATTGGATGGAATCAGAACTATCCAACTTCATCATAGGCCCTGTACTGCAAATAGCTAAGGAATATTTTGCTTTAGCTTAAGTTATTGGGTCCACTGAATTTGGAGCAGTGAAGTTTTGAGTGGCCACAATATGCTGTATTGTAAAAATCATAAAATTCAAGGTGGCTAAGGACTTGTTAAAAATTCATAAACTGTTTGAATAAAAGTTGTGCAGAACATTAAATAATTTAATTTAGACATGAAGACTTAAAGCATGAATCAAGACTAATCAGTTTGAACTTCAATGAAATTTTTTTCATTATTCATTAAATCTTTAGCCAATCTCTTTCTATTCTTCATTTAGTAATGTCTTCTGATCCATTATGTGTCTACTTTAGCTATCCTTACTAACACTAGTTGAAATTCACCCCTGTGCAGCATAAGGCATGGTGGGGCTGAAAGTGGGACTTAACTGGTGCACTGGCCTTGTGTTAACTCTGCACAAGGATATATTTCACTCACCGAGTGAAGGAACAAATATGGACACCGTGTAGAATCAAGCACATGGGTTTATTACGTACAGCGCTGACGGAGTGTCACCTCGCTTAGGCTCAGAGACACTGCCAAACAATTGATTACAATGGATTATATGGATTTTCCGTAGGCGGAGGGAAATGACTGGGTAGGCAGTCCCAAACCCCTTGATAGGTCTAGCAGCAAAGCAAGATAAGCACAGTAGCCAATGGTCAAAAGGTTACATAATGTCTCCACCCATGGTTTCAGGTTAACTCATGACACTTAATTAGTACACAGGTGTTTTCCATTAAACAATATATACAATGTGTTAGTATAAAATATATATATGTTGAATTCTGATTTGGGATCCATAGATAATGAAGTAGCTCCCTTGATTGTCCAACAGGTACACAAAAGGATAAATGAAAAGTATATAGCAATAAAGGTTGTCTTTTAATTTTTCATTTGTGTTTGTAAGGCAGGTACTGGCAATGGCTTGGAAGAGAGGTGTGCATCTGTGAGAGGGAGGATATCATATCTCATACTGATATATTTGAACCTCTTCCATAAACTCAAGGCTGGTGTGTAGGAAGGCACCTCTTCTACAGAAGAAACAGGGCCCCTTTCATTCCCATGGTCTGTTCTCAACTTTGAGATAAAGCCCCCAGTTATAATTTCCACCTGGCTTCTTGCTGACCAAGCTTATCTTAGCAAAAAGCAAGGTTGTCCTTTGTTTGTTCTGCTTCTTAGCTAATATTGTTCACTATTTGCTAGGCCTCTGTCTTCTTGACCAAACTCTGGATTTTGGGCCTGTAAAAAGAGCTGACACACTCTATATATCAGGTTATAACATAAACAGCAGACGGATTTTAGCCCTTCAGTCCCTCCTCTTGACCCTAGGGTTCCCTAACCCACCAGGTCAATTATACCAATTTCAATGTTCCCAGTCTATTTCGGAGTCGCTGGTAAAGCATCACTACCATCAGGAATGTCAGGATAGACACTCCCCACGTAACTTGACAAAATAGCATCCAGATCCATCCCCAGGGAACCTTATCACCTGAGATGGTATTGCCCATAATCATTGCCTTAACCTCCACTGGGTGGTTCCGTGCTTCAAGTACTTCACATTGGCCTGGTCCACAGTTTCCCCTATCAGCTTGTACCTCAGACGGCCTTCCCCAATATGCCTCTGGGCCTCGGCTACCAACTCCTCGATCTTCGCCTGCAGGGCCTGTAGACCATCCTCTAGATACTTACTGCCGTAGTGCCATTCCGGATCCCATGTTAGGTTACCCGTCATTGGCGGAGTACGGTGGAGCCGCGTCCCGTCAACGGTCAGGGTCGCCCTTCGGGGTACCGTCATGCACACGGATGGATGTCTCAAGGGGCAGAGCTTTCCATTTAGCTCGATGGAGTGGTTCTGGGCAGTCACACACCACTAGGTACCATTCATCTGGACCAGCTCCGTGTGCGCCAGTTTCTCAGTGATGGCCACTTCGAACCTAGACAGATTCATTAGAATATTATATGGGCACGTACACAGAATTTCCTTTTCAGAGTGGGTGCAGCATTCACTAGGATACAATGCTCTCCCAGCGACCTCGGCATATGCAACGCCTTCTATTTTAATAACATGACTCCTCCTCCATACTGGCAGGGAGGTCACCGTCCTGGCTCGCTGTAAATGAGGGATACCCAGAGGTACCAAAAGGTTAAAGAGTATACTGTGACCTGTCCAAAGTGGTCTTTGGACTCTCATTGATTCTCTGTTTCCCCATGCCCACGGAGGGGTACTGGGGAGATAGGTACCCACTACTTCCATAATGGCTGGGTGGACCCGGCCATCAAGGAGATTGGTTACAATTCCTTGTGTGGTGATGGCCAAAGTTTGTCCTGCTCTCCAACAACTCTCCTCCAATGCCTTTATTTTGGTACCATGTCAGTATAATTGGCACACTACTTGCGTCCTTCCCCATGCACCACAGGGACAGCAGGAGCCTCCCCATGGTCACTTTGGTTGTTCTGGCCACACTTCAGTCCTTCCTCCTCCACTTTCTCTTGTTTACCTGTGGAGACACTTGTGGAAACATTGTTAGTATTGACAGTTGCTGACTGAAACAATTTTAACTGATTTTGGTGTCTCCAAAAAGTTCCCAATTTGCTCCCAACCTTTGCACATGTATTAGTAGTCAGAAGGACCCTCATAGGGCCTTGCCATTTTGGCTTTAAAATTCCTTTAACCTCTGGGTAGATACGACACATTACCAAATCCCCAACTTTAAATGCAGGTTTGTCCAAACTGCTGTTATCATCCAGCTGAGTTTGATTTTCTTTCACTTGGTTGTATAAATCTTTTAACTCTCTGTCCAATGCCTTGACGTAACTTTGCAGCCTGTCTGCAAAACCCCCCGATCCCCCCCCGCAGCGGGGAGGATCACATTACTAGGCATTCTCATTGCTCTTCCTCTCATAAGTTCAAAGGGTGTCAGCTGAGTCAGCATGTTTGGGTTTCCTCTGATTCGGTACTGTCAAGGTTCCTCCCCCACTCTGAACTCTAGGGTACAGATTTGGGGACCTGCATGAAAAACCTCCTAAGCTTATCTTTACTAGCTTAGGTCAAAACTTCCCCAAGGTACAAAATATTCCACCCTTTGTCCTTGGATTGGCCGCTACCACCACCAAACAAATACTGGTTACTGGGGAAGAGCTGTTTGGACACGTCTTTCCCCCCAAATTACTTCCCAAAACCTTGCACCCCACTTTCTGGACAAGGTTTGGTAAAAAGCCTCACCAATTTGCCTAGGTGACTACAGACCCAGACCCTTGGATCTTAAGAACAATGAACAATCCTCCCAACACTTGCACCCCCCCCTTTCCAGGGAAATGTTGGATAAAAAGCCTCACCAATTTGCATAGGTGACCACAGACTCAAACCCTTGGATCTGAGAACAATAAAAAAAAACATTCAGTTTTCTTACAAGAAGACTTTTAATAGAAATAGAAGTAAATAGAAATAAAGAAATCCCCCCTGTAAAATCAGGATGGTAGATACCTTACAGGGTAATTAGATTCAAAACATAGAGAACCCCTCTAGGCAAAACCTTAAGTTACAAAAAAGATACACAGACAGAAATAGTTATTCTATTCAGCACAATTCTTTTCTCAGCCATTTAAAGAAATCATAATCTAACACGTACCTAGCTAGATTACTTACTAAAAGTTCGAAGACTCCATTCCTGGTCTATCCCCGGCAAAGACAGAATATAGACAGACACACAGACCCTTTGTTTCTCTCCCTACTCCCAGCTTTTGAAAGTATCTTGTCTCCTCATTGGTCATTTTGGTCAGGTGCCAGCGAGGTTACCTTTAGCTTCTTAACCCTTTACAGGTGAGAGGAGCTTTCCCCTGGCCAGGAGGGATTTCAAAGGGGTTTACCCTTCCCTTTATATTTATGACAGGTACAATACAGCAGGGAGCATAGGAGCCCACCCATGCCCTGTGTCCAGTACTGCTTTTGTTAAGGCTGCTTTTATTGTCCTATTCATTCTTTCGACCATACGTGAACTTTTAGGGTGGTATGGTATATGGAATCTTTGCTTTATTCCTAGTGCCTTACATGCCTCTTCCATTACTCACCTTAAAGTGAGTTCCTTGGTCAGAGTCTATTGACAATGAAAGACCCCATCTGGGTATTTCTTCTGCTAGGATCCAAGCCACTGTTGTAGCAGTACAGTTCTTGGTGGGGAATGCCTCTACCCATCGGGTAAAAGTGTCAATAATTACCAAGGTATAAGTGAACCCCCTGCTTTTGGCAAGGGTCCAGTAAACTCAATTTGCAGATTCTGCCATGGTCCCTCTGGCCGTGGCTGGTGATTCAGGGGTACCTTTTTCCTTCTCCCCACATTCACTTGTGCACGTCACACATCTTTTGAGAAATTGTAAAGCATCTTTTTCATGGATGGCCACCACCAGTGTTCCAGGGCGGCCCTCATTTGTCTCCACCCCGGATGAGCTGGAGAGTGGATGGCATGGAGCAGCAGAGCCCGTATGCACTCCGGGGCTACCAGCTCCTTCCCCCCCGTCCCCAGGCCCATACCAGAGGTGATTTTTATACACACAGCCTTGTTCTTCCAATTTACTTTTCTCTTCTGGGCTTATGGTTGCATATAATTTTTTTTAAATTCACCTCTTCCTCTGGTACTGTAGCTGCACAGATCTTAATAGGACTTGCTTGTGCAACTTCTTTAGCACGTTTATCTGCCCAGTAATTTCCTTTTTGTTCCTCACTTGAGATTTTATTATATTCTTTTATCTTTACTGCTGCCAGTTCTGATGGTAGTTTGACAGCTTCTGTTAGTCTTTGAACTGCCTCCATATTATTGATGGGCTTGCCGGTTGTTGTTATAAACCCTCTTCGCGACCACACATCCATATAATCATGCACTACTCCGAATACATATCTGCTGTCTGTGTATACAGTGAGCTTCTTGCCCTCCCCCACTCTCAGAGCTTCTGTGAGAGCTGTCAGCTCTGCCTCTTGAGCTGACTTGGATTCATCCATCTGTCCTGATGCTATCACTGTTCCGTCACTGAGCACCACTGCCCGTCCGGTGTGTGGCACTCCATTTTCATACTTTCTTGATCCATCTACATACAAAACTATATCTGGATTCTCTAATGGTTCTTCCTTAACCTTTCCCAAAACTTCCTCTGCCTTATCTAGGAGACACTCATGTACCTCTCCTTCTATGTTCAGGTATTCAGCTACATTTATTCCCTTGTCCCTTGCTATAGAGAAGTTGGGGTTTTGCAAGCACAATGTTGATTCCCACTGACTCCTCTGGGCATCTGTTACAGATCTTAGCCGCCCGCTATTAAGGAGATCAATAAGTATATGGGGTGTATGTAGCACTAATTTCCCTGTGCAGGTGTATGATTCACAAGCTTTTACCACCCACGTAGTGCAAGCACCGGTAGTCCCTGGGATACAGGGAGTCTTAAGGTAGGTAGGTATGCTACTGGAGGCTGCTTGTCACCATGGAGCTGTGTTGGTACAGCTGAGTATTGAGCCTTGCTGTGGCTGCAGTAAAGGTGGAATGGCTTTCCCATATTGGGTAAGCCCAAACTGGGGGCGGAGGCTAAAGCCGGTTTTATTTTTATAAATGCCTCCTCTTGTTCTGTGCCCCATATTACTGATTCATTTGCAGGCTTTCCCCCTCTAGTGAGTTTTGAATCGGTTCCACCATCTCTGAGTACTCTGGTATATATGTTCTACAGTAATTAAGGAGTCCCAATACCTTCCCGACTTCCTTAACTGTCCGTGGTCTTTTTAACTCTCGAATTGCCTGTTTTCTATTTACTGTGAGTGCTTTAACTCCCTCTGATATGTTATGCCCTAGATATAAAACCTGCTGCTGCTGTAACTGAGCTTTTCTGGCGCTTAATTTAAATCCAGCCTCACGAAGATATATAAACAGTCGGTTTAGGGTTTTTAAATGGTCCCTTTCATTTGAGCTGTCAACTAGCAAGTCATCTACATACTGCAGGATCACTGTGTCTCCCTCCAAGGGTACTTGTGCTATTATTTCTGCCATTGCCGTGTGGAAGATGGAGAGAGAATTATGGAACCCCTGAGGTATTCGGGTCCAAGTGTACTGCTGGTCTCCCACTGTAAATGCAAATTTCTCCTGACTCTCCTTTGCAAGGGGAATACTCCAAATTCCATTAGCTATATCCAGGACTGAGAATACTGAGTGTCCTGGTTTTAGCAAATTAAGGATGGTGGCAGGGCTTGCCACAATAGGATATGCCTTTGGAGTCACCCGATTAAGGTGGGTGTAGTCTATCGTTAACCTCCAGGTCCAGGTTAATCTGGCTTCCGGACGGGCCAAATAGGGGAGTTAGTTGTGGAGGTGGTTTTTCTAATTACCCCTCTAGATTCCAAATTAGTGATTATATTTTTAACTGCCTCTAAGGCTTCTGGTTTAATTGGATACTGCCTGTGGGCTTTGTGAGCTGGCCCTTCTATGGATATAGGCTCCATGTTTACTAACCCACAATCTTGTTTATCTGTTGCCCACACTTCAGGGTGAAGGGAGCACAGTGTTTCTACTGGACTCTCCCCCCACTATGATATTATTGCCTTACTACTGGCAATCATGGCTATATTTTGAGATAATTTCTCCTGTTTGGACCCTCTGGCCCATTCAGTGCAGCTAGCTCTGGGGTTGATTACTCCCCGAGTTCCTTAAGGAGATCTATGCCACAAATTGTGTCTCCCTGTTCAGGGCAAACCCAGATTTGACTGACTGTCCATATCTTCAAATTCTGTTTCTACTGGCTGGCTTTTAATTTTCCCCCTCCCACCACTTCAATCCATATGGTTCGACAGGTGAGGGGGAGATCTTGGCTGGTTATCTATACCGAGGCTCCTGTGTCTATTAACATACTGCACGGTCGGCCCCCCACTCGTGCATTAAGAAACATCCTGGAGTCACCTTCGGTTCCAGCCACAGAGGCCGCTGATACCTATTTGCTAGCCAGGAGTTTGAGCAGCTCCTGGATTTGTTTATCCTTTTCCTGTTCTTGGGTGCTAGTTGTATCCATTTTATTCTGCTTGTTTGGCCACTGACCTTCCTTACCGCCCCAGGAGTGGAAGCAGCTTTCCTTTAGGTGGCTGCTCCTCTTACAATTACTGCATGTTTTGATTTTCTTTTTATCTTTACAGTCACGTGCCAGATGTCCAGGCTCATTGCAAGTGAAGCAGACGGTGGTTCTGACTGCATGAACTGTTGCAACTTCCTCAGAGAGGATGGTGGCTGCTACCTTTCTTTTTTTCCTATTTTCTGCTTCTGTGGCCCATTTCATTACTGTTCAGTATGTCTCTCCCACTGAGATGCCTAATGCCAGGACTACTTGGTGGTCTGCAGACAGCCCTTCCTTTAGGATTTGGAGGAATACATCATGATCTCGGCATGTTATATTCTCCAGACCTGAATAAGCTCAGAATGCATTCCATTTCTTTTCAGCATAGGACACGGCAGACTCCCCTTTCTGCTGAACCACTGATTGCAGAGCCCCCCAGTTAGTTGTCTGGGCTCCTAGAACAGCAGATAGTGCATTCCTGAAGTGCCTGCGTCTGGGTTTGGAATTCCTGCTGGCTCTTCAGCCCGCTCCCCTCCCGCAGGGTTGGGGTTATGATCTTCAGCCCAGTGCTCCGTCTTCCATTTATTTTCTAAGTTGTCCCACACACCCCTGGGGCATTTGCACTTGACCAGGATGTGAACATCCTTTCTATGGAGGCCGTGTATTTCAGTCAGGCCACCCAGCTTGTCCCAGAACTCAGTGTTTTTGTTATCGCATTTGAGTTCGGGTAAATCAGACAACAGTGCCTGTTTTTCCTGGGGGGGTGAAGGGACGATAGATTTCAGTGGTTTCTGTCCTGAGTCCCCTTACTGGTTCACCCTCCGCATTAACATTTCTGAACCTTCTTAGCTGCGTTTTGATTGGAGCCATACACTGTACTTGCTCCCCTGGGCCAATTAATCCTTGTAGTGCCCCTTCATTATCTCTGTGGGGGCTTAAATTTGGCCTTTCGCATGAAGTAGTGTATGGAGGGGGTTCTGATTCCTCCCCTTTGTCTTGTGCTGCTGAGTTTTCCCACAGATAGTTAATCAGTGGTGCCGTTGGCTGACAAATGCTGGGAGTGGGCTCTCCCCCTCCTGCTCCGGGCGTGTGTCCCAGGCATGATGAATGTAGTTTTTTTGCTCTGAGATCTTTTCCAACTTACTGACAATTACATGGTTTAAAGCACAAGCTCTTACCCTTCAGAGCCTGATTCTCAGATTTTAAAGTTGCAATTTCTCTTTCTTTTAGGTTGAGTATATCCAATAACACTATTACTGCCTTGTCTGTTTTGTCACTTTTCTGATTATTCCACCAAGTAACCAGATCTGCCTCTGGTCCAGCAGCAGAATAGTTTGTTTTTTTAGTTGCTGTTTATCGGATTTTGACATTTTTATACTCCAAATATTCTCGAGGGCTGATTATCGCCTCTCCTTTTGATGCCATGGGCTTTACTCACCCTGGCTGCTGACCTTGTTGGGAATGTATGTCTTCCCCCAGATTTCTGTCGTCTCAATCTCCACAAATGTCAGCCTTAATGGGGATTTACGTTTCCCCCCCTTTTGAATACTGTGGTCTAAATCTCCACACTGACAGCTTTGATGGGGATGTATGTCTCCCCCTCTTTGAATACTGTGGTCTAAATCTCCACACAATTGCCGGCCTTATTGGAGACTTGTGCTATTTGAAGACATGTACGTCACATGCCTGGGGAGGGGGGTGCTCCCCTAGGGCTTGCAATGTTTCGTGCAATGAGGAAATGGGACCACCAGTTTGCACTGCCTACCGCTTGTGTACCCAGCCAGTCCTGGGCTTAGCTCACGGCCAATTGCTTGCTGGTGGTTTATCCAAGTCCTCCGTAACACACCCCTTAGTTTAAACAGTACATAACCCTCTTGTACATGTCTCCCCTCCCAACGGGTACACTTATTAACCCCTCTGCTTATACTATACATGTCTAGGTTCCTTTGCACTTAAATTTTAAAAAAAGGTGGGAACAAGATGTGTCTGAAAGGTGATGAGAGACTTCTATCCTGGCCTAATGAGGTGGTAAATTAAACATACTCACCTCATTTTGTATTTCAGTCTCAGTTCCTCAATCAGTTCACAAGCTTGTATCCCGGACGAGCCCCCATCTGAAGGAACAAATATGGACTCCGTGTAGAATCAAGTACATGGGTTTATTACGTACAGCGCGGACGGAGTGTCACCTTGCTTATTAGGCTCAGAGACACTGCCAAACAATTGATTACAATGGATTATGTGGATTTTCCATGGGCGGAGGGAACTGACTGGATAAGCAGTCCCAAACCCCTGGATAGATCTAGCAGCAAGACGAGATAAGCACAGTAGCCAATGGTCAAAAGGTTACATAATGTCTCCACCCATGGTTTCAGGTTAACACATGACACTTAATTAGTACACAGGTGTTTTCCATTAAACAATATATAAAGTGTGTTAGTATAAAATATATATATATATATATATATATGTGTTGAATTCTGATTTGGGATCCATAGATAATGAAGTAGTTCCCTTGATTGTCCAACAGGTACACACCTAGGAGTTAAAGCAAAAGGACAAATGAAAAGTATATTACAATAAAGGTTGTCTTTTAATTTTTCATTTGTGTTTGTAAGGCAGGTACTGGCAATGGCTTGGAGGAGAGGTGCACATCTGTGAGAGGGAGGATATCATATCTCATACTGATATATTTGAACCTCTTCCATAAACTCAAGGCTGGTGTGTAAGAAGGCACCTCTTCTACAGAAGAAACAGGGCCCCTTTCATTCCTATGGTCTGTTCTCAACTTTGAGATAAAGCCCCCAATTATAATTTCCACCTGGCCTCTTGCTGACCAAGCTTATCTTAGCAAAAAGCAAGGTTGTCCTTTGTTTGTTCTGCTTCTTAGCTAATATTGTTCACTATTTGCTAGGCCTCTGTCTTCTTGACCAAACTCTGGATTTTGGGCCTGTAAAAAGAGCTGACACACTCTATATATCAGGTTGTAACATAAACAGCATACAGATTTTAGCCCTTCACTGAGTAGAACTTTACTCAGGGAGTAATCATAGTGAAGACAGTGGGACAATTTCTAGAATAAAGTCCATTCCTATCCATTATTGGCCACATTTTGCAGCCCCTAGGCAGATAAAATTCCCATTGAAATAAATACAAGTTGTATATTTTTAATTCAAAATGCTGCCCTACATGTTACACCGGATGAATACATTGAGTTGGGGAGGAGAGGGGAGAAGAGAGAAACTTAGAACTATGGCTATACTATGAAAGTAAAGAGATGTTGGTATATTATTTTTATACTTAAGCAGTATACGTGATAGGTATTGTTCGTTGGAGCCCTTTGATATGCAGTAATGCTAACATTAATTTTATATCCTTAAAAAAACCCTCTGAAAATGTCTATTAAAATACTTAATTGCAAGGTGCTTTTTCTTTTCTTTCAATTGCTCTCGAACATAGTGTTCTTTTTCTCAGAATCTGCAGCATTTGTAATTTTGACAGCCCATCCAGGGAAGAGAGACAATCAAATGGTACAAACTGGTAAACAGAAGCAGGAGTGAAAGCATTCAAAATCTTGAGTTGGGGAGGTGTAAGTAGGTTAACTTTTATTTATTAGAGGATTTGTAGGACTTAGAAAAGCAATTGACTTTCTGTAATTTAGAATAAGCACTTGAAAGCTTCAAGTTATTTTTATCGATTGCAGTTGTGCCTACTGGAGGGCACCATAGCGCAATGGGGGGAAATCTTTGCCACTATTTAAAATGGAGGCGACCTTAAACCGCACATAGGACAGTTAAGTGCCCCACACTCATTGACTTTCAATGGTAGTTGAGCCCCTAACTGCCCTTTTTGCCTTTGAAAATCTTCCCTTACATGCATGTTTATATTTGCCCTGTCCCTAGCTCTGCCCTGTCCTATGGGCTCAATCCTGCAAAACGTGGAAGTTCCTTGCCCAGATCTTGCATGTGCTTAACTTTAAGCTGGTGAGTAGAACTGAGGAAATAGGGCCAAGTGGATAGGGCATTCGCCTACCACTTGGGAGTGCTGGGTTCAAATTCCTGCTCTGCCAGAGACTTCCTGTGTACCCCATGGCAAGTCTCTGTGTCTCAATTCCCCATCAGTAAAATGAGGATAATAGCACTTCCCTACCTCACAGGGGTGTTGTGAAGATAAATATATTGAAGACTGTAAAGTGCACAGATATTACAGACATGGGCGGGGGGTAAAAAAAAGTACCTAAGGTAGAACAATTTGAGTTAAAGTGACTACTTACCTGCTTTAAAATAATAAAATACTTAATTAGTGTGCTGGATCAGAGCCAGAGCACTCAGCAACGTGCAGAATTGACCAAGTACATCTTGGATTATATACTTAATGGATAGCCATATTTTAGGAAGGTGCTGTATTTTGTAACATCATTGGATGTTATAATTAAAGCTTCCTCCTAGGACACTGCTGTAAATAATGGGTATCATTCTAGTGTTTTATTCTGCTGAAAAATTATATCTCAAGGTTTTTGTTTTTTTTAATTAATTTAAGGGTATTCTGTTGTGGAGAGAGAAAACACTTGTCATATCTCCTTTGCAGCCTATTTTAAAACTCCTGATTAGGTGCTTTGCTCTAATGATGTCCTATAAATTGAAGACACAATCATACCATTACATTTATATTTTTCACAGGACATTTTACAACTGCAATCCTGTGTAGACCTTCTGGCTAATTACAGGATGAAAAATAAAAATACTGCAATAGTCAATAACATAGTGCTTCCCCAAAGCTAGTAATTTATATTCACTATGCAAACACAGCTAAATGGATGCCAACATTTCAAGTTTTCTGTGCTTCTGTTTGTTTATGGCCCACCACTATTCTTTAGCAAGAATTCCAGGCATATCGGTGAGGGTGAATACACTCCCATATCCTACATTAGTCAACTCAAATATGCAGGCATTCATAATAACTAAAGAGAAAGATCGTTCACAATTAAAAGAATCATAGGAATTTATATGCAATTAATGCCAGTTTCTTTAAGGGCATTCATGGCCCAAATTATTGACCAGATTCAATCAAGTCTTCAGTTTTGCATGTCTACTTTTGAACATACCAATAATTGCGCACACAAAGTGTGTCACTCATAGACTCCCTGAGATGTGCAAGCAAAATAGAACATGGCTGTTCAGATATGCACAATGGGAGAATGCTTCAATTTTCAGGTTCTGTCAGTTGCATGAGCCTATGTGGGAATGCAAAAATGGAGGCAGAAGCTGAAAATGTGGGCCCTAATCATCAACTTGCTTAATCTCATATCTAACTTTAACCATATGATGAGTCTATTTTCAGGGTTTATAGTGAGTGTGTGTGTGTATGTATGTAGTGGGGATTGGGGGTGGGTTGGGGAGGGGAGGGTTGGCTCCCTTTTCTCTGCTAAAAGCAGCTGTACAATTCCCCCAGGGATTTGGAAGGAACTCATATTTTAAAGCGAAACACCACCACTATTGTCAAGTTCATGATAAAATTGGACTAATTTCACAAAATTGAAATCAAACTAAAAACTACTCCCCTCAGATGTCAGGTTTTTGGTTTCCATTCTAATTACTGTACACAGCTTCAGCTGATGGGCCTTCATACACCCAGTTCAGACAGACATTAGGTGAGAGGTACGGATAGTATCTACCCTCTGCTGGAGTGTCACTGTCTGTGGATGTTGAGGAATAAACTTAACTGAACTACAGAGCTTAGATTCAAGGGAACAGTTCTGATTAGGGTTAAGGTGGACATGAAACAATGGTATAAACTTTTGCTTTCAGGACAGAAGAATTCTCGGTGGGCTCACCTCCATGGGTAGGGCTGGTCAAAAGTTTTCCATCAAAACTATTCTTCAGTGGAAAATTGGGTTTCTGACAAAGTGAAGATTTTCATGGAAACTTTTGACTGTTCATTTTTTTAAAAAGCTGAAAATTTTTCAGCCAAAATCTGAAATTTGGGGGCAGGTTTCACCTGAGAACTTGTTGATATTTTTTTTCAACAAAAAGTCAAAATTTGCCATGAACCCCACTGTGACCGGATATGTCTCAGATGGGGGCAGGTTTGGGAGGAAATTGGTTGCTGTGCTTCCCAGCTAGAGAGAGGCTGACAGCTAATAGAATGCCTTCCCTATGGAAGGTTTCAGAGTAACAGCCATGTTAGTCTGTATTCGCAAAAAGAAAAGGAGTACTTGTGGCACCTTAGAGACTAACCAATTTATTTGAGCATAAGCTTTTGTGAGCTACAGCTCACTTCATCGGATGCATACTGTGGAAGCTGCAGAAGACATTATATACACACAGAGACCATGAAACAATACCTCCTCCCACCCCACTCTCCTGCTGGTAATAGCTTATCTAAAGTGATCATCAAGTTGGGCCATTTCCAGCACAAATCCAGGTTTTCTCACCCTCCGCCCACCCCCACACAAACTCTCCTGCTGGTAATAGCCCATCCAAAGTGACCACTCTCTTCACAATGTGTATGATAATCAAGGTGGGCCATTTCCTGCACAAATCCAGGTTCTCTCACCCCCCTCCAAAAACCACACACACAAACTCACTCTCCTGCTGGTAATAGCCTATCCAAAGTAACCACTCTCCCTACAATGTGCATGATAATCAAGGTGGGCCATTTCCAGCACAAATCCAGGTTTTCTCACCCCCCCACCTGGATTTGTGCTGGAACTTTGGATAAGCTATTACCAGCAGGAGAGTGAGTTTGTGTGTGTGTGTTTTTTTGGAAAAAAAAAGGGGGGGGAGGTGAGAAAACCTGTATTTGTGCTGGAAATGTCCCACCTTGATTTTCATGCAAGTTGTAAGGAGAGTGGTCACTTTGGATAGGCTATTACCAGCAGGAGAGTGAGTTTGTGTGTGTGGTTTTTGGAGGGGGGTGAGAGAACCTGGATTTGTGCAGGAAATGGCCCACCTTGATTATCATACACATTGTGAAGAGAGTGGTCACTTTGGATGGGCTATTACCAGCAGGAGAGTGAGTTTGTGTGGGGGGGGGCGGAGGGTGAGAAAACCTGGATTTGTGCTGGAAATGGCCCAATTTGATGATCACTTTAGATAAGCTATTACCAGCAGGAGAGTGGGGTGGGAGGAGGTATTGTTTCATGGTCTCTGTGTGTATATAATGTCTTCTGCAGCTTCCACAGTATGTATCCGATGAAGTGAGCTGTAGCTCACGAAAGGTCATGCTCAAATAAATTGGTTAGTCTCTAAGGTGCCACAAGTACTCCTTTTCTTTTTCCTTGTGGAAGGAGGACATGGATCATCTAAGAAGTGGAATGACTTGTACTGAAGCCCCAGTGCCTGCTGAAAGGGATTGTAATACTTTCAAAGCCCTTTGAGTAAGAGAAGCCAATATCCTGACTGAAGCTGCCTACAGATTTTCTTTTTCTTTTCCTTCATACTTTTGTTTAACCTCATTTGCTGACTGAGGACTGTTTTTGTTTTTGCTTCACCTTGGAGACTGAATGGGGAAGGAAACAGCCCAGAGGCTTCAGCTGGTGGGTTGAGCACCAACCTACTAAAGGGAGACATGCCCCTGGCACCTGCTAGGGTAGGGGTAATTGGCCTACAGACTTATGCTCCGCACAGAGCTCCTGAATTGGCTTCTCAGCCAAGCACAGATTTGTGACACCCTCTTACCCCTGTTTTCTGACCAGCTCTAGTTATGAGATTGTTGTTGGGGTCTGGAGACAGCTGCACATCGTCTTCTGGACCAGACCCGTAAGGTGGTTCTCACGCAGCAAGTCTACATAAGTAAAAGCACTCTCTAAAGAACACTTGGGAAGGAAAGGAAGAGATAGCAATGACATATGCTTCTGTTTCTGAAAGATCTGCTCTGAAAGGATGGCCATCCTGTGGGACAGACAAGACTCCAGGATGTAAACCAGGGAAAAATAAAGCTGAGAAGCTTTATTCCAGTGTTGCTTTGATGAGTTCTATTTGAATTATCCTGAGGCAGCGCTCTCTGAACCAATCATTGGTAACATAAGGTACAACTAGCAACAAAGAAGTTAGCAGCCTGGCAGGGCTTTATGAATTCATCCAGAAAATAAAAGATGGGTCATTTGCACCATCTGCTGCATAAGTATCAGTCAAAAGGAGGACAGCTGAAACCTGGGGCCATCAATACTGAAATGCAATTTAGAGGTGAAACAGCCAAGTAAACAAAGTGGCTGGGTGGCCAACAGACTGAGACTACTAGCAAGAGAAATGAGCAGACACAGCTGGTCGTATTTTTCAGTTTGCTTCTCAGTTGTCTCTCTTCCTTCTCAGATTTTCAGCAGTACTCACACATAGACATGTTGTAAAAGGAAAAGGCACAACAGCACAGTTTCTAGTGTCATGGACTCTTTGTGCCCATTCATTTTATGGTACGAGAGGAAAAAATGACACTGCATAATTGTTTTATTCCATAAAATGATGGGCATAGATGGACTATTGAACATGTTTTTCCTATTCACAGGGCTGGAGTGAGACCACTGCAGAAAGGATCAAGTATTTGACCAGCATTGCTCTTTGGGCCCCAGTTTACAAACTTGCACACGTGCAAAGAAGGATATTCACATGCATATCGTTATATGCTCATGTAATCAAAATGGGGCTATTACATGTAAACGTTGGGGCTGTGTTCATCAGGAATGTGCAAAAGTGGCTGGGTGTCTTTGCATATGCAGATATGACAATTCTACATTTATATAGGCATTAATGAATTTGGGTATTGGTAACTTGTAATCATATGTCCACTAAAAGACATCAGGCCAGATTTTGTCACCTTTACTCACTGATTAGCCCTATTAATTTAGAGGGGACTACTTTCAGAGTCAGATAATTACTCCATTGGTCTGATCCAAATCACAGTAAATAAAAGTGGACTTTGGATCAGGGCTAATGTGAGTAATGGTGGTAGGAGCTGGTTCACACACCTGACATTCTGATGTATGCAGTATTACCACAGGGGAAATTGGGATATCAGAATAACTTACAAAAATATAATTTTTTAAAAAGTCTTGTTGAGACTGGAAAGCCGAGATTTGTGTAAGCCAGAGAGAAGGGAATTGTAACAGTCAGAGTAAGAGGAGCGAATGCCTGGGTGTCAGGAGAGTCAAGGAAGCTAGAGGTGATGATGGGAGCTAGTGCCCTTTACTGCCCTTATCAGATTCAAATGGAATAAAAAATGGAAAGTGAACCTGAAGCCTGTGGAAGCGCTTCTGCACACACAGTGGTAGAAAATCAAACTTCTGAGTGGAAGAATTGAAAGAGAGGAATGTGTTGGACTAGAAAAACTTGCTTGTGTGTTAAGGTCTGTTTCTGAAAGGATATACACATGAACAAAATGCTGTAGGCCATGTCATTGTTATTCTCCTTCATACCATTCTCTCTAGCTTCCAGACAGGGCACAGCTCATGAACAGAATGTACTGTACAAGTGAAGGGGGCAGGGGAGAGAAAAGGGAGAGACAGAAGAGACCAGTAAAGGAAGAGGCCTACTGTAAACAAAAACCAGCTGTTTTACTACTTTCATCAAGAGTTGATTGGACCATATCTGAGTCCTTCAGAGAATATGAATAATCCAATTATCACCTACACATTAAGAATGCAAAACAGGGGTGATGTCTGACAACATACACTCCTCGATTGTCAATCAAGACTTTGAAAATACAAAAAGCCCAAAAAGATAGAGGACTTAAAAGAGCACAAAGTAAGAAAAATTAAAACAACCAATCAAGGTGGGTGGGAGGGAGGCATGAATGCAAACTGACAAGGAAAACCTGGTGTTCAGAAATGAGATTCCATAGCCCCTCTCCACCATTTCTTCTTGTTGTTAATTTATTGGTGTTATGGTAGCACCTAGAAGCCCCAGGGGTAGGCCAAGATCCCATAGTGCTAGGGGAAGTACAGCACAGGACAATGTTGTATCCTTGCCCCTTCATATTGCTAGTTGTCTTAAAGCTACACTGTGTCCAAGCCTATATGCAGTGCAGTAGGAGGGGGAAAGGATGCCTCCTACACACGCACACATAACTGCTCAGGAAGTAGGTGGGGAGGGATGAAGAGTAGGTGCGGCCGTGGGTTCCTGTACAACCACCAAGTGCTAGTTGGAGAAACATGTGACAATTATAGGAAATTACTCCTTCCACAATAAAGCAAGGGAGGCTGAGGATGCATTGTTTCACTGCAACACAGTCCTTCCAATGCTGCCCCCGGGGTAATGCAGAGACATGCTGCCTCTACTGTAGGTAGTTCAGATATCTAAAGTTAGCCCTGGGCAAGCTATTTAGAATATGGACTGTCTTCCTTTGTGTGCAACACCTAGCCCATGCTGGGCACTGCCAGTATACACATAATAATAATGCACAGAAATTTTCTCTGAGTCACTCAAGAAAACAAGACATACGGATCGATATAAATATTTGGCCCTTTAAAATTCCTCTTGGCTTTCAGGGTGAATTCCACTGAAGTCCTGTAAAGGAGACACTGTAGAAAAGGGGGAATTTTAAAGGGCAGAACTGTACACATCCTATATCTCTAGAATAAGGTTTGAATGACATTCATACATTTTGTTTTCAAATAATTACATCCTACACTGACAGAATTATCTCTGATTGAAAAATGAGCAGGGCAAACAATAACTGAGATAGTGTAATATTTTAGCAGTTCAGTGAACCATTTAAAGCAGGTATTGACTTTCTCTGTTATCATAAATTGTTATATGCAGTAAAATAGACTATGGGATTGGATGATTAATGGTGAGCGCTGCTGCAGGCTGAATTTGAAACTTGGCATCCAGAATTTTTTATTAATATTCAGTGATCTTGATAATTGACATCCTTGTTTTTGTGCTTAGATTCAGCGTGCACAACAGACAAGAAAAGATACACACTCTACCGGCTCATATTATTCAATTACTGATTGGGCAATAGGACAGGAAAGGTAATGGTTAGCTAACTACATCGTTCATAGATGGATTGGTTCTGAAGCACTGCAAGGCTCTATTTGAGATGAAAAATGATGAGTAAGTACACATATCACTAACTTGGGTGATTTTGTAAATCCCAATGTGCACCTATCTGCATCTCTAGGCACCTAAATAGCTTTGTAAATCTGGCCCCAACACACTAGATATAGGCAAAGCAGGCACTCCTCATGGTTTATTAAAACCTTTTTGTAGCTTTTTGAGTTTGCAAAATCAAGGAAAGTTCTTATCTGAGCCCAATCTTATTCAGCCTTAAAGTTTAGCAAGAGTGTGTGTCAGCGGGGGGCGGAGGGGAGGGGGATGTTCTGATCGATGTCTTTTGGCTGATATGTTGCTGGTTTTAATGGGCTTATAAAGCTCTTTTTTATATCTCAAATGTGGTAAGTGAAGAAGATTAAGTGCTACTTATTTTTCAAGTCAACAACCACCCTTGTCTGAGAGGCAGGGACTAATGAGGCCATCTCTTTGCTCCCAATTCCCACTGTAACCCTGGTGAGGTTTTGCTGATTAACCTCAATGCTAGACATCAGGCTCACTCTTGTACTTAACTGAAATAACATGAAAGGGTCACTTTACTGCTCTCAGGCAGATTACATTAGCGAGCGTGTTTGAGTGAGTGGGAGGTTTTGGCTTTGCTTATTATTTTTCTATTAGGCCTTGTCTACATTTGCAGGGGCTTGTAGAGTTTGTGCAGCTACATGCCACAGTAAAAAGCAGGCTGCGTCCACCCTGTGGTGGGTAGCTGCATGTGTCAACGAAGAGCTCTGGCATGGGGGAGACGGAGAGGAAAGGCTCTGGCAGTAGGGAGGTAGCGGGATACTACACAGCTAAAAATAGCAGCATGGACGTTGGAGGCCCTGGTTGGGTATGTAGAGGGCTCATGTTGTACATCTGATCGAATCCAGTGTATGGTAGGGATTGAACCAGCCAGAACTATCAGCCCAAACCAAAACCCTTGTGTTTTGGAACCATTTTGACCAACTCGTCTAAAGGGAATTTAACTGATTTAGCTTGATACTGTAATTTTTAAACGCCTATTCTTCATGCATTTAAAAAAGCATTGTTATTCTCCTAGTTTATTAATAAATTCTTTGAATCTGAATTCTTTTTTATTCCTCCTTTACGTAAACACACCAGTTTCTCAATTTTGAGCTACCCAAGAGAGCTGTGTTGCTAGTGCTGGATTTTTATGTAAAGATCAATGAAGCATGTACTTTGATAAACACATATAAAATATGGATTTTATGAACAGGCAAGGGAAAGGATGAGGCAAATATGATTCCGTACCAGCTGGTGAGACTATTGTTAATGCAAAACTGCCTTACAATATCTCAATTGGAAGCCGAAGAAGGGACTAAATTTTTTTTTAAAATAATTCATAGTGAATTCCTGATTGAAAATCACTGTGTATTTCATGGACCATTTCCAAAAAGGGTTCACTTTCTTGAATTTTTTCATTAAAAAGTTTGAAATGGTCTGATTTTTTAATAGAATGAAGCCGCTACATGCCACAGAAGAGTTTTACTCTGGAAAAGAAGTGCCAGGGAGTCCACGAAGCCCACTAGTGACTATCTTATTACCATTGATGTTTATGTGGAAAGTGCTTTGGGTCTGTGGTGTTGGGCAGTAGTATAAAACACTTAGATTAAAAAAAACCTATTGTTTTCTGTTCTTGAAGCTGACATTGAAAACTTTTCAGGGTTTCTTTTTCAGATTTTCAGGGTGTTTTCCCTTTCTTGTCTCCTCTCCCCATCCCTTATTTTTTCATTTCATTTCAGCACTGGAAATGGGGAGGGTGTTTGACTTGTTTTTAATTTTGTCAAAAAATCTGAAAAATCTCTGTGAAGATGGACTTCTTCGAAAATGAAAATTTTTTTGCTGAAAAGAGATCACAACTAGTGTTATAAAACAGTGCTTGAGATAAGAACTAGTTACTGGAGCCTGAGACAGGATCAAGGAACTGAAATTAATACTTGGAATTTATTTGGAAACAGCTACAGTTTGGACGGAGGTACTCAACCTTTTCCGTACTGTGACCTCTCCACCCATGGTGCAACAGAAACAATAAGCTTCAGGATCCGCCTCCTCAGGGGTGCTGGAACAATTTTTATAGTGGGGGGTGCTGAGAGCCATTGAACCAAACTGTAAACCCTGTATATAATGAAAGCTACTTCAAGCGAGGGGGTGCGACAGAACCCCTAGTTCCAGCCCCCATGCTCCTCCTATCTTTCTATAAAGAAAGGGAGGTTTATTTTGACTCCCTGATATCATCTGAATGATGGAGCTTCCTCCCAAGATCAGCCTTCATATAGTCTTTCTCATTCCAAGAAGGCTCACACATTCCTAATCTAAAGCTTAACCACGGTTCTGTATATAAGAATCTTGGGAGTTGCAGATCATGCTAGCAGTATGAGAACTGTCATGTCTTCAGGATGGAAAAACGGAGAGGAGAAATAATACCCTGCAGTGCTGATCTCTGCCTTGGTACCAGTCTCACATCCATCAGTGGTTGTCACTGCAGAAGCCAGTATAAAGGTGTCCGCACATAGGAAAAAATGTATAAATATAATGAAAACCAGTAAGGGTCCATTTTTCCTACAGAAAAAAGGAATTGAATTTCTCAGGCATGTGGCAGGAGGTTGCTGATTAAACATAAAACAATGCTATAAAAGTGGCAGTGTAAAACAGAGTTGTGCTCAGAAAATGTCTCTCTGATGAGATTTTCTCTTGTAAAACTCAATCTAGTTACATGTATTTTGCCTATAATTTTCTTCCCTGCTCATCTCGTCCCTCGCTTTGCTGTCTCAAGTTATACAGATGAACTTCCTTTGGCACATGTACCACATTAAGATATAAAAAAAAATGGAAATTTCCTAAAGATCATGCAGAGCGAGAGATGACTGATGGAATAATGGGTAGCTTGCTCCTCATTTGTACGTGTTGACAAAGATCAATAGTTTCTTTTAAAGATGGCACCTTTGGGAACTGAACACTGCAGGGTCTGAATAGCTGACTAGATTGTGTAAGTGTGTCTGATATCAAACTGTATTGAAATCAATGAAACACCACCTGGTCTTATTTATTGTGTTGGGGAGCACACAAAGGTAGAACTATATGACAATCACCCTACAGTCCATCAGAAAACTAGATGTGCATAAAAATTATATTTGAAAAATAAGGGCGTTACATAGATATGATTTGGAGTATTTATTTTAATGTTCAGCTCTTGCTTATTCCCCCATCTCCAAATTTATCTTTCTTTCAGTCTATTCAGCTGTTATAACGATGTTGGATACTTTGATTGCATTATTGTATACAGAAACTGGCCTGCAATTTCAGAAATAGAGCCTCCTAACTGCATAGTATTGTCTGGAATAATAGGTGTTAAGAAAGTCTGGGGGTGAGTAGCGAAATAACAAATGACTAGTTAAAAGATTTAGTTCATGGCATGAGAAAATGGGCTAGAGAATCTTCTTCAAGCCTGAAACAGCCTTTTCAGGCTATTCCAAAGAAAATTCACTCACTAAGGTCTGGAACAGGATATATCATAAGAATAAATTCTCACTGGATAATTACCAAGCATTAGAAAACATTTGCTAGCTTCTGACAGAGGCAGGTAGAAATTAGAAATGAATTCTTTAATAGATGCTATTAACATCACACTATAAACTCCCCAAACTGATTAGCATCAGGTAACATACATGTTTATTTCTGAAGCTGATCATCTATTAAAAAGGTTTTAGAAAATAAGTATTTCTCCTAATGACTTTCCTTTCAACAGTACCAGGACTTTAAACGTATGACAGTCATCCTGTCCTACATCTGCCATTTTGTATTTGCAATTTGAGTCTATGACGTTATTGTAAACCTTTTCCTGCTGTCTTTAATAAGGAAAAGGTTCCCATTAAAATAACAGGCAATGCACACAGGTTTGGAAATGAGCCTAAACCAAAACTCTGGATTCCAACACTCTTGACCTGTGGAAAAGCTTCAGGGTTCCTCTAAATTATGTCTTGCAGGCCATGGCCACACCCTTCTCCTTCTGGCCTTGCCACTCTTGATTACTTGCCGTGCCCACCTGTTTGTCCCTTATGCTGGAACTGGGAGGGAAGTTGGCTGTCCTCTATGACTCAGAGATTCCCCTTGCAAAAGGAATCTCCAAACAGAGAGACACACCTGCTTTCCTGCCCCCTGCAACTAGGGAATATTGCAGAGATGCCAGAACAGGGCTCAGGAATTGAGAGCACAGTGTCTAATATGGGATTAATATATTTTGCTCCTTGTGTTGGAAATTTATCATTTGGAACACCTGCTCTGAAATTTATTCTGGCTCGGGACCCAAGCAAAGAGCATTATTTTTAGAGTTCAGCATATCTTCACTCTTGTTAGTAGATCAATTATGAAAACTCAGTTTCACCACATGGAGCCTGGGTCAGCAGGTCCTGTCTGAAAAAATGGCTGTAGAAAAATAAAAAGGGTTTAAAAAGTAGAAAGTGTGTGTCAAAACCTGTTGAGGCTCCATCAGTGCTTAGGGCGAGAAGCACTTTAAATTCACTATTCATTTTATTTTATAGGTGGGAACAATGCTTTCTCCAAAAGTTATAATTCTGGGAAGGCAATAACGATGTGGATCGTAGGGATAGTCGTTGTAACCAGGTATGTGTGTATGTGAGTGGATGTGTTTGCCCATATGTTTGCTGTGAAAAAAACTATTGCTTCTTTGTCATTTTTTTCAATGTGACATAAAAGATGGTATAGTCTAGATTTCTGTAGGTTTGTTCCTTAATTATTTATGTATCAAACATGCAAGAATTTGAGAGGAAGGATGGTCTTCTGGTAAAATAAATGGATAGGTCCTGCAGAAAACTCAGGGTTCAATTCTTGGTTCTGCCATAGACTTTCTGTGTGAACTTGGGCAAGTCATTTAATCTGGCTGTGCCTCTATTCCCCATCTGCAAAATGGGGATAATAGTTCTTTTTCCCCCACCCCTGTCTATTTAGATTGTGAGCTCTTCAGGAAAAGGACTGCCTATTATTGTGTTTGTACAGTGTCTAGCATAATGAGGCCATGTAGTCAGTAAAACAAATAATTACACTGATAATATACACATTTTCAGAAAAAGTGTCCTCTTTTTCTGTCTTTGTTTGTTCACATATACCTGGCTAATTTCCATAACCCAGTCTCCCATTTTGTCTCTGCAATTGAGAGCACAGTTCAGGTGATTTCAATCATAAATCAGGTACTGAGATATCTAAACAACCTTAACTGCACCAACAAAAATTGTGGGGGCAACTTTTAGCCCTTCTGAGATTAAAGAAACTATGAGCCATGTCTTGAGGCTTAACAGTACATCTGAAATCCCAACTGATCAGATTCATTTGCTAGGAGGAGATAGACTAGTTTGACATTCATTTCTGACAGTCCTTAAATCTCCAGTTAAAAATGTCTCTTTTATTATACAAACCTATATTTCCTCCAGACGTTTTTATTACTTATTTCACTCAAAAATCTGCATTTTAATTAGATGTTCTAAGGACATCAAACTCCTAAAACTTTCAGCAGCTCATGAAGATTGGGGACCAAATTATGGCTGTTGAAAGTCCATTTACTTCAGAGGAGTTACACCAGCAGAGAATTTGGCCCTAGCTGTTCTCATTAAAGACGCTCTTATTTCTGGCCGCTAAGGGAATCTGAGCATTGCAAGTACCGACTGCTTGTTAATTACCTGTGCATATTTGTCAGCTGAAGACCTGATCTTTTCATTGATCTGAGGAAATGTGATTATATTTCTAAAGAACACAGTGTCTCAAAGCAGGAGATTTTGGAGTAATGTGATGGGGTATACACCACTCTGGACAATGTGGAGGTTAAGGAGCTGCTCTGAGCTCAGCCAGCTTTGCCCTGCCACACCTTCAAGACATGCACTGGCTGGGAGGAGGAACATAAAAGAAGAGCACAGCAGCTCACTTGTTGGTAGACCAGGGAAGAGGAGAGACCTTCAATCGTCCTCTCCTGAAGAGAGGGCTGAGGGAAGGCAAGGTCTTCCAAGACAGGGTTTTCCCAGGCCTCTCACAGGGGGAAGGGAGGTCCAGATCCCGAAACACCCTGAGAGGAGGCCTTCCTGTCTATCTCTTTTACTAATTCAGTTCATTTGTGTTCATTCTCCTTGCTTTTTGTTCACTGATTACCCCAAAGGGGAGAGACTTTTGAAGTGACCTGGGCATAGAGTCAAGTTGCAGGAAGAGACAGGCCACCACAGGGACGGAGTAGCAACTATCAAGAGACCCCAGTGGAGAGAGAGCCACTACTACACGCCCAACCATGAGGAGGTGCCACAAGTGAGCTAACCTGCTCCCAAGTAATGAACTCATTAATTTGAATTTTCTGAGTGCACTTTATGCTTCATTCCGCATGTTACACCAGCCTGTGTCAGTTACTGAATATTAAGTAATCTGACATAATGCAATCTGACAGGATGCTGCAGGCAGGGAATCTGAAAATTTAAACTGCCTAAAGGGAAAAAAAAAGCTGATTCAAAATTTAATGCAATATTTTTTTCCAACTATACCTTGCTACTTGAAGAAAGATGTGGGTGAATAACATGAATAATGTAGCTGAAGTCAACGTACTTAGATCGACTTATCATGGTGTCTTCACTGCGGTGAGTCAACTGCTGCCACTCCCCCGTCAACTCCGCGTGCCCCCTCTCGTGGCAGTGGAGTACAGGTGTCGATGGGAGAGTGCTTGGGGTCGATTTATCGCGTCTAGAGTAGACGCGATAAATCGATCCCCGCTGGATCAATCACTGCCCGCCGATCTGGCAGGTAGTGTAGACATACCCTTAGTAACTTAGTTATTCCACTTGTAACTTTCAGAGATCAAGATTGTAACTTGGGCTGTACAGCTGTGCAGGTACATAAGGGACTTCTCCTTGTGCCCCTCCATAGGCTACTCACACATTGCATCCAGCTGCAGAGGGCTAAGAGGATGCTGCACGCCTGTTAGTCCCTGCTGGGCTGGATGATCAGGCAGTGGATGTGAAATTTATTCCCCAATATACCAGTCAGTAAAGCTTAATACTTACTGTTTCTTCTCTGAGCTTCTTGTGGGGCATCACTGCTACACACAGCTTGTGGCAATGCCACCAACTAGAATGAACAGAGTGTAGGACTGCCAGTAACCAAGCTCTCCTGAAGGGTAATCCCAATTCTAACATTAACACTGCTTCTCTTTTGGCCTCAGGTAATTAGCTCAGAGTTGCTGAGCACTCCCAGCATCCATTGACTTCACCTGGATTTGTAGGTGCTCAGTGCTACTGAGAATCAGCCCCCATTAATCGTTCTGTCCCATCTTCCCCATTTGAAGAAAACAAGAGGACGATATTTCCCTACCAAACAACTGGGTTCTGAGGAGAAGCTGTTTAATATGCTCTTTGAGAATGAACAGAGCTTTGATACAGCAAGTGCTAATTGCTATTTTCCATGTGGACAAGTAAGCTACAAGATGTGGGGCAGAGCATATATCTTCAATGTCTTCACATGACTAAACATATATCTACACAGTCTGTATTTGAGGAACTTTGGCTGAATGTTTGTCATGAGCTGTTTTTCTGAAAACCTCCTGTCATGAATAAATTCATAATAAAAGGGATTTTATACCCACTTTAAAGGTGGCCATTTCTGAGGTCCTTCATGACAAAGGACATTCCAGAAACACAGAGCTGCAGAAAGCGAAGCTGTGATTTAAACCACAGCCCATACTATGAGCTGGTGTGGTGGTGGAGTGCCCAAGGAAGAATTCTCAGAGATAGTGTTTCTGAGACACTCCTCTGGAAACAGAAACACTGATAGACCCTTTGATAGGGTACAGTCTGCCCTTCCTCTGATACTTGGCTGTCAAGGTTCCTCCCCCACTCTGAACTCTAGGGTACAGATGTGGGGACCTGCATGAAAACCTCCTAAGCTTACTTTTACCAGCTTAGGTTAAAACTTCCCCAAGGTACAAATTAATTTTATCCTTTGTCCTTGGAATATCCACTGCCACCACCAAACTCTAACTGGGTTTACTGGGAAACGTAGTTTGGACACGTCTTTCCCCCCAAAATCCTCCCAACCCTTGCACCCCACTTCCTGGGAAAGGTTTGGTAAAAATCCTCACCAATTTGCATAGGTGACCACAGACCCAAACCCTTGGATCTGAGAACAATGAAAAAGCGTTCAGTTTTCTTACAAGAAGACTTTTAATAGAAATAGAAGTAAAGGAATCACCCCTGTAAAATCAGGATGGTAGATACCTTACAGGGTAATTAGATTCAAAACATAGAGAATCCCTCTAGGCAAAACCTTAAGTTACAAAAAAGACACACAGACAGAAATAGTCATTCTATTCAGCACAATTCTTTTCTCAGCCATTTAAAGAAATCATAATCTAACGCATACCTAGCTAGATTACTTACTAAAAGTTCTAAGACTCCATTCCTGTTCTATCCCCAGCAAAAGCAGCATACCGACAGACACAGACCCTTTGTTTCTCTCCCTCCTCCCACCTTTTGAAAGTATCTTGTCTCCTCATTGGTCATTTTGGTCAGGTACCAGTGAGGTTACCTTTAGCTTCTTAACCCTTTACAGGTGAGAGGATTTTTCCTCTGGCCAGGGGGGATTTTAAGGGGGTTTACCCTTCGCTTTATATTTATGACATTGGCCCTGTGCAGATGTGGGTCAGGCAGGTCCTTTGGGTTTCTGTTGCCACCTATGACACTAGAGATCTTGGTCCTTCAGCATCAGGGGCCTGATGGAATTCTCATTGAAATCAGTGCAATGACTCTCATTGACTCCAAGGGAATAGGACTGGGCTCTAAGGATGAAATCCTGTCTGATCCCATTAAGGTCAGTGGGAGTTCTGCTATTTTCTTCAATGGAGCCAGGATTTCACCTCAGAAGTTTAAGGACCAGGATTGTGCCTAGGTTCTCAGAGGCTCAAAAGGTGAAAGTCTCCTGGTGCCCTTTCCTTCCACTGCTTGTCCGGGTGTCAGTGCCAGATACAATTAGTAGATACTCTTCTTGAATCTCCAAGCACCAGACAGCTATGGCCCCATATCCTCCGAGATAAAGGGTGTTGAGGGAGTGAGACATTTGGTTCGGTGATTTAGACAAACCCAGGTATCATTGTAAAGCCCTACTGCATCAACCTTGTTCTACTCCCGGGAGATCATGCCGCTACACTCGCAATGCTAAGTATGCAAACATTCTGGGAAATTATCAGATATAGCTTTCTTTTCCACTGTACTACTTTAAAATGAGTCAACTCAGTCCCCAGACTGCACAGTAGGTATTTTTTATTGTTAGCATGATGCCTTCATTTCAAATCTTAGGACTGAGTTGTCAATGAAATTTGAAATATGATAAGAAAAAACTATAAATTCAAGGCTTACAGTTGATTATTCATAATTGAGTTACAGCTCATTTGTATATGTCATCTCCAGCCCCTCTGTATAAGAGCAGTGCTAAGTTCTGACCACACCACCAAAAAGAAAAAAAATGTCATTTCTTTCCTGTTGGTTCATTTCTAGTTCCAGCTTCCCACTCTTCCTCTGAGTTGTGCATACGAGGAGTAAGCTTTCCCACCTGTCCCATTATTTAATTCTCTGACCCTCGTCCCAAATGTCTGGATGCATGACAGATAATACCATCTTTAAATCTTGACAAATGAATACTAATATTGATAGAAAAGCAGTATAGATCTGCCCCAACACTTAGGTTAGAGTATATTGCAGGTATCAAAGGGGAGACGCTGTCTAGTGCAGCAGTGGGCATGTGGCCCGTCGGGGTAATCCGCTGGCGGACCGTGAGACAGTTTGTTTACATTGACCATCCACAGGCACGGCCGCCCGCAGTTACCAGTGGCTGCAGTGCGCCGTTCATGGCCAAGTCTAGGGATCACTCAATTCCAGGGATCACCTCTTCAAATGAGGTAAATAGTTATAGTTCCATACCTAAGTTTCTTTGTGAATCTAATCCATTAATGGTGTTTACAAATTTATAATAAATAGAGAACATTTCTTATCATTTACTGTAGGTACTATATTTTCCACTGTTTGTGTCCTACATTTTTTATTGCATTCATATTGTAATGGGTGTTTTTATATTCCTAAGTAATGCTAATTTCTGAAATATATCAATTGGTTCTGAAATTACTTTATGGAATTTTACCTATACTTATTGCTTTAGGAAAGATAATTTCTGATTATGGATTAGCAGCTTCTGCTGTATTCAGATTTCATACGTATATCCATCAGTCAAAAATACCTAATAGATAAAAGCTACAATTGGTAGATGCTCCAAAAAGTTAAAAATCTTTGAGCAAAAATTAAAATGACCAGTGGAAGAAGCAACAAGGGTATTTGGGCTGCAACAGCTCTACTTCTGTGCAAAGCGGTAAAGTGGTAGATACTGCTACAGGACTTTGGAAAATATATTGCCAAGCTGCTCCTTAGAATGTTGAATTAGTTCCTCCATTGAGGTTAAAGGTATTAGGCCAAATTCTGCACCTATTGAAGTCAACGGGAGTTTTTATAATCACTGCAGCTGGACCAGAATTTGCCCTATTTCTTCATGTCTGTGTGTACATTTTTTGTGGCATAAAAGACCGCCTTTTCCATTTCACCCAATTACTGCTATCCAAGTTGGTAATGGGGTAATTTTCATCACATCAAATGCACTCATAGATGCATCTCATCAGAAAATTGTGGCACATCTATACTACTGCATAGATAACGGGGTTGAAGTGACCTCCTGTGTCAGCTATTCTGTCCATCTGAATCACAGTAGGATTGTTTCAATGCTTTCTAAAGCATCACTAATATAGCTGATTCTCAAGCCTTGCACTGAATATCTTTACTGACATCAAATCGTCAACCTTTGTTGGCAGCTAATTCCTTGGCATTCTCTAATTGTCAGTATGCGTCTTAGCTGCATTTATTCTTTAATTATGTTGTAGGAGAAAAAATGAGTTCATGCCATTGTTAATAGGAGCAAGATGATATTTACCCTCTTTAGCAATAAATATATTGCAAAGTCCTCAACCCTATTCATTTTTGATGGTAGAGAATATTAAGTTATGCAGGTTCTAGAATCTGAAATGAATACATTTAAATTCATTACTTATACACAAACCCCATCAACAATCTTAACACTGACTTGATTTTTGCTATTACTCTGGCAATAACAATTCTGCCGAATTTCAGTTTACTGACTTTCAAAAATCCAATTTAGGATTAACGTGAGAGCAACAACTAATGTGAAAAATTACTTTGAAATTTTTGGGTCTTTAAATGTTAACTCACAGCACTTAAGAAAGACATTTCACTGCAGGCTTAAAAAATCCATACATCTCAGAGAAAAGAGGCAAGCAGTTGACTATTAAAGCACAATTTTACCCAGCTGTCAAGTTGAACTGGGTATCTTGCTTTATTGCAATCTGATCATTTCAAGCAATACTTTAACATCAATACACTGCTTAACATTGATGGATATGTTACTGGATCCAGAGAAGATAATATTTGACATCAGTATTCTCTTCTTACTACTCATTGCAGTCCCATGTTTTTTGGTTAGTTACAGCAATGATTCCAGCTTCTTTACCTCCTCAAACTTGATGAACAGTACCAGTAATTTGACCTGGAAAAATGAAAACACAATACATATGATGGGAAAAAGATCCAAAACAGGGATATTCCATACAAGGGTGAAGTTTGGAAAGCAGCAATGCCAAAAAAGACCTAGGGGTGATAGTGGACCGCAAAAGAGACCTGGGGTCAGATCCTTCATTGGTGTAAATTGGTGTAGCTCCATCGACTTTGGACTTGTATTGGGATAAGGAGAAAATAGAGGCAAATTGCACAGCATGGAGAGGAATAAATCCTATCATAAGGGCATGTGAGAGGAAAATGGCTACACTGGATACGTTTCCCTCTCTTTCATATAACTACCTTTCTAGCCTCTGCAAGTCATTTGTCACAGCCACAGAGAAAAACTAGACAAGGTAGGAAATTGTGGAAGAGGCCCCATCTGAGCAGCATTCTCTTTTCCAACTTCAGCTGCTCCACCAGGAAAAGTCATGGAGAGCAACCTGTGGTTCCTCTGCAAAATCAGAGCCCCAAAGGGGTCTGGCAATTATTGGCAGCATTTGGCTGTTGGCCCTTCTATGCTCCAATGGTTGGTGGAGAGCTGGAAGGGAGAGAGGGGAGACCAGAAAGCTACCTCCTCACAGTTGGGCAGAATCCACAGAGCTTAGGCTGAGTTCTGGAGATGCTCTGGACTCCACACCCCTGCTATTTCTGGCTGTGGGGGTTGGAATTAATATTCAGAATCCATTGTAGCCCAAGAGATTTTACCTTATTGTTTTTCTTGGCTTTTTTGCAAAAGGGAAGCATGTGAACCAATGTGATTTTGAGCAGCATGAGTCTGATCCTGCAATATGCTGAGCCCTTTTGCCCTGATTCAGCAAAGCCTAATGTTATACATGTGCCTAAGAAGCGGTCTGCTGAATTGTGTAATGTGCTCAGCACATTACAAGGCAGATCCCTTTTTCAGACCAGAGAACGGAGCCTCTCTTGTTACAGCTTTGGAAGGGACATGCCTAGAATAATGCAATTCCTTCTGAAGTCCTCACGTTACTGGAAAGATGTAGTCAACTTGAAAGAAATTCACAGATGAGTAACAAGAACAATTAAATGACTGGGGGGAAAGACTTGGTAAGATTATAAAAAGAACCAAATATGTAGACTGTCTAGATGCTGATTAAGGGAAAAATATCAAGGAAACAATTCCACTTCTGTAAACTCTCCTGAATTACAAAAGAACTAAGCCTTATAGCGAAATATATCAGTGCATTTTGGAGTAATGATTGTTCTGTGACTTTGAAATAGCCTCCCAAGGGAGATAGTGGAAGCCCAGTCCACTGAGGCATTTAAAAAGACAGTTTTATGCTGTTGTGAACTGAGAGTGAATTTGGCTCAATGTGTTCAGTACAGTGCTTCATCCCAGGAGTTAAAAAGTATTGACAGGACTATTGAAGAGAGGCAGGATGGCCTTGGTGCTAGTACACGTTCAGTCTTGGGCTAGATTATGAAACCTTTACTCAAGCTGGTGAGCATTTACTCACATGAACAGTCCCATCTCTTCTCTATGTATCAGTTTCCCCATCTTCTAATGGGGATAATAACACTGATCTGTCATACAAGATACGTAAGGGTGTGAGTTCATTCATTAATCTTTGCAAAACAATTTGAGATCCTTAGATGGAATCATATAAGTGAAAATTCTTATTAGTAATGGGTCAAATTCTTAGCTGTTGACTCGTTTTCTACTTGTTCTTTAGTCAGTCAGATTCCAGTTGAAGCCAATGGAGGATTATATTTGTTTCATGTATGCTTGCTGGGTAATATCATTAAGGACTCTGTGTGTCTAAAAATAAACTGGCTCTTTATTAAGAGATCAACATGCAGAGATGCTGCAACTACAGCTAGTATTCTGGCCATATGACCACCAACTTCTGGTTCCTCCTCTAAACTCTTCCCTCCTGCACCTTGTGCTTCTCCCTCCAAATTTGATGCAGGTTGCTACAGCATGAATAAGGATGACCAAAATAGAGTGAGGAGTTTAGGGCTTGGATAATGATAATTATCAGTAGTAATCCTAGTAATACAAATGAATAGTAAATTCCTCAACATAAAAGAAACATGAAGGTCTTTACTCTGCAGACCTATGTGTTTAATATTCTCATGTGGTACAATACAATTCTGATTTCATTTAGAACCATAGTATGGTTCTATAACAAACCCCGTCCTCGTCCAAAGGACCTGATCCAAATCTCATTGAAATCAATGTAAAGATACCCAATGACTTGGCCCATGATATTTGTGAGCTATACAGAGGCCTGCATTGGTGATCACCTTACACTCTTTGATGAAATTCAGAATGCTAGTTATGCAATTCATAACAAATTACTGAAATCACTGTTGGGAAGAGAATTGAATTCTCTTGTTTTCAGATAAGTGCTGAGTAATGCAGCTAATGGGAGAGCCTTATTAGCTTAGCCCACTGCCTGCTCTTTTGAAATTAGATTTCCTGCTGCTACTCAGACCACTCCAGAGATGAATGGCCAGGATCTGTGCTCAGTTCCATATTCATTGCATTCAGTTTAAAATGAGCACAGGATCTGAAGTAAATTACCACTGTGCTCAATGGATCTAAACCAATTAACATTAGCTGAGAATCTGACTTGAAAAGGTGCAAAAACATGTTGAGAATCAAATGATTTTGTCTCCACAAAGTAAAACGAAATATGGGTGTTTTTAGCTTGCTTATCTCAAAACAGGAATCAATAATTTCTATTTAAGAAGTCACTTTAGGAGGAAGGAAAACACAACCTAAATTGCCACTGTCTGTCTGAAATTACTCTTGCTTACAAAACATTTCATTTAAATGAGGCTTTATAAACAACTATGCTTTGGTTAGGCATTCTGGTACTACAAAGATGGACACCATTACAAAACCTCAAGGTAGACACTGATAGAGTCAAATGACAAATTTCTATATGCTTTGACATTTGTCTGACGCTATCCCTGAAATCCTCTTTCAATTTTTAGAAAGTCACCCATCACCATGTTATCTGAGTCCTACCACTGGGAATTCAACATCCCCTTGTTAGGACATACCTGGATGTTTCAAAATCCAAACAGTGTCTAATGTTGGCTACTCTAAAGTATTTCCCATAACCATATATTTCTATAGTAGTGAGTCTAACAACACAGCACCTTATTAGTTCAAGCTAGCCACTATGCTTTAACATTACATGTCGAACAAATGTTTTCTGTTTAAATTATTTTAACTATATAAATATGAGCAAAGAAAAATATCTCAGCCTATGAATAGGATGTTGTGAAATTAATTCTATGTAGAATTGATCCAGTTACAAATTGTAACTGTCATAAGCAGAGCCCCCAAACTCTATTACATTAATTTATGTTGTAACTTGTGTTGAAGACATTTAGTGCTGATGAAAATGACATTACACCATACTACTGCCTATCTAGTCTCCTACTATGAACAACACATTTTTTTGATGATTTAGTTGCTTTAAAAACACTTGAATCTACATTCCAAATACATTTCAAAAAGTCAAGTCTTATTCCCAAGGGAGTAGTTTTCAAAGGAAAGACTCCTGGAAACTCTTAGGAATTTATAACCCAGATAAAGCAAGGTAATATACGTGGACAGATACATTTATTTAACAAGACTTTGAAGATATGAACATAACCAAAAGTATGTACTGCTTAGTGAATGTTAATGTTATTCCCCAGCCTGTTTTGACATAAGATCTATAAAATCTCCCATTGACTTCCATGGAATCAGGATTTCACCCATAGTGAAATCAGCTAAGCTACAAATAATGGACAAGACTGTTTCTTGTACTATACACCCATCCGGAGGTGTAAGGGGGAGTAAGACCAAATGATGGAGTATAGGGATGATGATCTGCATTGTGGATCACAGTATGGTCTCTGTGTGGCTGCTGCTCCTCCTCCTATGGTGGAACGCTACTAGGCAAGGGTGGGGAATGTGTGCATTCGTGGCTTTGCCTACCTCCACTTGATGCATTAGCCAACAGAAATGAACCAGTGCAGATGAAAAAGGGATCTGCTTCTGGTGATGACCAGCAGCAGATTAATTCTCTCTGGAGCAAGGCAGGGAACCAAGGGACAAACTTGAACTCTCAGGATCACAGTTTGTTCTCTGATCTGCTTCTGAGACAATTCAACTAGATGTTGCTGCGTACTCAGAACAGTGGTTGTGATATCACAGTCTAGTCCAATACAGGCTGTTGCTACTCTTCTGATGTGAAATGGAGAGCTGCCAGAGCAGTAAAGCAAAACCTAAAGAGGAGCCACTGAAATAGAAGTCAGAGCTGCTTTGGAGATGACGAGCTCCATGAAGCTAAGTTTATCTGGCAGTGGTGAAAGAAGAGAGGAAGGTGGGGGGGAAAGATAGATAGAGCTCCTGCAAGAGGCTTGGAGAAAGTGTACTAGTGAGAGTTTGATCCAGTTCAAGGTATGGAGTGGGAGACTCAGCACCATAAACACAGAAGAAAAGTGGCCCAAATTCAGATCTGGATTTCAACTGCCCCAAAGTGCAGAGGCGATGAGATCTAGGTTTTATTTCATCTCTTTAAATCTGTCTATGTAAAGAACATCAATATCACCTCCAGGTAGCATACCAGCTGGCAAGAACAAACTTGAAACTCAACTAGTGCCTATCTCATGACAGATCCAACACCCCAGCCCCCTGGTTTTGACCTTCCATGCCATCTGTGGGCAAGCTCAATCGCTTCAGATGTGGAGAGATCAGATGTGCTGCTAATGACTATAAGTGGGCCTTTGTGAGTCTCTCTTCTGCTGCTATGGCCTGTTAGAAGATGTAGATCATATATTGCAGGCTGCATCCATTGGCAAGGGTTGCCTGATACCCTCATGGACATGCGCAATGCCCTTCCCTCAGTCATTGAATGGGTTAAGATATTTAGACGAACATGCTTGACTTGAATGTCAGTGTAAATGCAATCACAATAATAAAATAACAACTCATTATAAAGACAAATGTATTTATTTATTTATTTATCATGAGCCATAGTGTTTGTATTTCTATTGCAGTGAGGCCCAAGTATTGCGCACACAATGAAAAGGCAGTCACTACACCGAAGCTCATCCAGGTAGTCAGAGCTGTAGGTAATCAGAATCTGAATTCAGAATTCTGGCACTCTGAAATTCAGAGAGAAGAGATGGAGGTTTGGTTTGGTTCCCTATATGCAATGGTGATGCTGCTGCTGTTGTTTGTTGTTTTCAGACAGAAAAATGCTCAGTTATGGGGGTTTCATTCCATCTTGACTTTTGTGTTGACTTCTCATGAAACTGAATGGTTTATGATACTACCAGAACCATCCAGTAGAACTGCATCCCAATAACTGTCACTTAGCTGTTTTTATTCTGTGAATAATAAGTGAATGGATAAATAGCTAACCCATTAAGAATTTACCTTCTTAAATATAATACACACAACCATATTGTGTTTATTTAAAATAAATACTATCTTGATTGCAAACTCTTCAGAGCAAAATCTGTGTGTTTATTTTTTTTTCTGGTAAATGCCATGCCCTTTGGGGGTATGTGTGTGTCTTTACATATGTTAAATAACAATACATATATGTCTGCCTTCACTACTGCTAAGGCATTTCTGAAGTGCCCGTTAATTTCGAGTCTAGACACCATTTGTAATGTTGAATTATATTTCTGTAACAAATAGTGAGAACCCAAATAAATCCCTAAAAGGCCCTTTATATATTCTTACATAATATATAAACTTTGAACTATAACATTAAGAGAAGATACTCTAATCCAGCATGAAGCAAGGATAAAAGAAATTTCATGTTTTTTAAGGCTAAGGGGACCATTATAATCCTTTACTCTGATATCCCTGTGTAACACAAGTCATAGAACCTCACACTGTAGTTTCTGAATCAAGCCCATAATCTCTGTTTGCCTATAGCATATCCTTTAGAAAGACTTGGTTTAAAGTCTTCAAGTGCTTAGAATCCACCACAGCCATACGTAAGATGTTCTAATAGTTAAAGTCTATCTGGATAATATATTTATCTCTACTGCAATCAGAAAGGAACCAAGATATTTTTGTGTCTGGGATATATACACATAGTCAGATATACAGTGCTCTTTCTCATGTAATGGAAATCAGGGAAAGATTTTAAATGTACTAAAATTCCCTCAACCTCTTCATCCCTTGCTGAATCTCTGTTTCGCTCTCTCCCCCAGGCTTCCCATACAGATTCAGTACTCCTGTGCTTTATTCAATCTCTCTTCCTGCTCAGAAAGGTGAAACCATGTGATCAGTGAACAGAAACCATTCCATCATGACCAATCACACAGTTCTAAAAGCAAATTCCATAGAGAGGTTACTGGAAGGGACACTTGTTGCAAACAGTTGATGAACAACCCATTGTGTCAATAAGTGTCTAAAAATCCATCCTCCAGCAACTGTGAACACACAAAACATTGAAAATCAATGGGTAGGAGAAAAGGTCCAAAGCTAATAAAGAAATAATTCAGCATGAATAGTTTGACCGGTTATTTGGCCCTTACTACTCTCTTTGGTTCATTTCCCATCCTAGTTCTATTTTGGGGAAGGGAGAGGGGTGGATTCCCTCTCTTTCTTTCATCCATGTGTTGTAACTAGCCTTCTGATGGTCGTTACTCTGGAAGAATATGCTTGATTTGGCTATTGCTTTTGGCTGCATTGTCCGTGTTTCCATCATTAGTGTGCTGTACATTTTTTTTCAGCCCTTGAACCTGTCAATAGAGCATGTCAGCTGTATTTCACATAAGCTTTAACCTATGTGGCATGCATGAGGTAAACCTCATCCATCTTCCTCCTAGGGAAAGATGCCTCACTACAGTCCTGGACCAAACACAACTGCTGCAGTACTGAACATGAGTGGCCAGCAGGAAGTCTGCTCAGAGGCTAAAGGGAGCTTTCCAGATGAACATGACAAGACATTTGCTCAAAACAACAGATCTCACAGCACCAGACTGGCTTAATATAGAGCCAACATATTTCCATCTGTTCTACTTCTATCAGCTTAATTTCAGATTAAACCTATTTGTTATCTAAACCTCATCTATTGCTCCATTTTCAAGAAGGTGGATCTATGCCAAGAAATCTCTTGCCTTTGGTGCTATTAACTATTGATACATGAATTTTGCTCAGACCTGATTGGGATCTAAGTGGTGATTTCCCTCGGACATTTAGTCTGAGCAGACTTTCCCTTTGGCTGCTAGTGGCTCACTTCAGCAAGTGATGGTGCCATCCAGAATCTCTTCCTGATAAGGTGTAAATGCTACTCTTGATCAGCAAAGCTTGCTATATGACTTGGAGTATGTAGTTTACATCAAACTTAACTTTAGCCTGCTGTGACCTCAGTGACCTCTGGGAGTTTATGCCATAGTTGACTTTGGCATTCAGTGGCTAGTACACTGCACTCCTGTTTGATAATTCTTGTTTGACCTTACCTCACTCATGTAGCATCATATTTATGTTGCATGGCACCATCTTATGAGGTGATGTGACACTAAGTAACACAATGTGACATTCAAAATGCAAAATGGTGCTCTGGAAATGTGACATAACTTGTTCAACATAAATATATGCTCTTAGCTAATCAGCATCCAGAGACATTGGTTCCAGTCTAGCAACTAATGTAACTTAACAGACAGCAAATCACCATAGCAAACAAAAGCATTATTGCCTTCTTTGGCTTGAAAGTGGTGAGAAATTATGGACAAAACGAAGTTCGCTCACTCTGATGAAGGAGCATGGTCACTTTTAACTGTTTTAGAGAGAGAATAAAACCCCAAATATGCATTTGGTAGGTCAAGGCAACCTTATTATTCTATTTTAAAAGGCTGCTCTCACTTTTTGCAATTCTGCTCCTATTCTCGTCTATATCACAAGACTCATTGAATCCTGAATTAGTGCTATCAGTTTTGATGCATGAGCTCAGAAGATGGTCTGCTGTTTCCTTTCATTTTTCTTTCCTGAGACGGTCTCTTGGATATTGTTTACTCTGTCTCTATACTTGTACACGTGTAATTATATGAACAGTAGAGCTAGTAGAAAAAATGCTAATTTAAACATTTTTCTTAAATAAACAGAGACTCATTTAAAAAAAACCCTCAAAATTAATTCCATTTTTGAACATCTATATAGCCTGCTTCCCCAAAAAAATGAATTTGAAAGTTTTTCACAAAATAGGGACACATTAACCCTATGATTCTGTGATTTTTCATGAACATTTTTGCAAAAACATATTCCCACTTTTCAACCAGCTCAGGTGTGTACTCTGATTGACTTCAAAGATAAGAACATATTTAAATACTACCTTAAATATTACCTTCGCAACATCTGTATGAGGTACAGCATGTAAGTGAGCCCAAATTTCACTAGTAGGGAAACTGAGGCATGAACACCAACTTTTAGCCAGATCTCAACGCAAGTCAGAGCCAGAATCATAATTCCAAAGTTCCTACTCCCCAGTCTCATGTTTATGTCACTAGTTTGAAAGCTATTATAGATTTCAAACAAACAAACAAACCACCGAGCATTGAGTATTTTATTTTCCTGTAGGGTCAGTGTGTGAATGCTGAAGGTTTTTTTAAGTTATTTTTATTAGAAAACAATGTTAATAAATGCATGCATGTAACCAAAATCATAAAAACAGAACACTTCTCCAGAGCCTCAGTACTTATCTTCTGGCAGTGAACTTTCCAGCGTAGGTTACAAAGCTTTCCCTGCGCTGTGCAGTCTCTGACTGTGTCAAACAAAGAAGCCTCTGACTACAGTTCTGTAAGCTGGCTGGGAAGAACCGTATCCCTCTGTCTTTGCTCTAATTGGGGGATATGGTGTTTAGATGTTGCTTGTAATTATTAGAATTGGGAGCACTGGCTGTTGGGAGTCTGAAAGGACTGGAAACAGGAAGGAGGCGGGAGGAGTTGAAGAGGCTGAGGGAGAGCTACTGAGGGTGCAGCAGCAGCTGGGAAAAGAGGTTTCCACTTTAAAAAATAAAGTCCTGTTGAAGTTTGTTAGTACCTTGCCTGGCTACTACAACAGGGGAGTCAGGTAAAGATGCTTCATGGGGCTCTGTCTGCCGCTTGCAATTGCAATGGGACGCATTTTCCCCTCCTCTTTTCTGTTTTGTGTGTTACTTTCCTTCACACTCTTTCACTACTCTCTTTGGTGTTGCTCATTTCTCCACAGGCTCCTTGAGTCCCTCTGAAAGTTGATTAGCTATATTTTTTCTCTCAGCTGTGGGATGGACACAAAATCACTGACATTTCCTTTTCCCCATCCCCACTGGCCTCAGTATTAACCTTGAATATCCTTAAATTAGTATTGCTTTTACTGCTGTTTCTCATTCTTGGTACCATTTATAGGTCATTCTTCACCAGGAAGGCAAAAGAAACCTCCTCTAATAGGCTTAATTTCTGTGCTTGTTTTTCAATGCGTTGCTTTTACCTGAGCCTGACAAAAGAAGGGTTTTTTTTTTACCCAGTATCTTTGTCTACATTGATTTATTCATACTGACAAGACACAAAAATCATCAGTAAATTATATTATTTCTGAATTTAAATCATGCAGAATTCTAGCCTGGACCTAAAGGTAACCAATAGTTACACTGGATAAATATGGTGGTGGTGGTAGAAATATCAGGTGTCCAGTGCAAGACATAAATCGGGCAAGTTCCAGCTGAGTCATGAGCTATGTTGAGTCATCTAGTCTACCCCCAGCTGAACAAAGGTCAGAAGGATCCTTCTGTATGGCTATATGGCCAATAGAATAGCTTCCAACTTAGTAAAATTGCATTGCCATTCAATAGTAAAAGCAAAACTACAAAGAACACAGGGGAGGGGAAGGGAAGATGATCAGAGAATAAAATAAGTGAACCACAAAAGGTGCAGAACTTCCATTCAGGTAAGGTTAGATGCTTGCTTATCTGAAAAGCTTTGAACTGCAAATAAGGCAGAATATCTTGCATGATTCAGCTTTTTCGTTTGATTTCTAACTCTTCTTCTGAGGCAGAAAATAGCTCAGGAACAGACTTTGTTGTGGTTTTTTGATATTTCCACTCTGTTTTTCCTGAAACTAAAGTGAGAAGGAATTTGTATTTTTTAAAAAAAATATAAACAATTAAAGGTTGGGTTTGGTTCCTTTTGAGCAATAGGCAGTTTAAGCCAAGTCACGCATCCCTGATGATGAAGTAGAATATAAGAACATAAGAACAGCCATACTGGGTAAGACCAAAGGTCCATCTAGCCCAGTATCCTGTCTTCTGACAGTGGCCAATGCCAGGTGCCCCAGAGGGAATGAACAGACCAGGTAATCACCATGTGATCCATCCCCTGTCTGCCATTCCCATTTTCTGGCAAACAGAGATTAGGGACACCTTCCCTGTCCACCCTGGCTAATAGCCATTGATGGACTGAAGGCTGAAATACAAGGGATAAAGAAATCTTAGATTTATCTGTCTTCTCTTGAAAAGGAATTAATAAATCCAGCAATATGGTGAGATTTGTCATCAGCCAGGTTGTACTTTCAGAAATAAACCAACCAAGACATTTATTTTCCTTTGTAAATGAAGAAGGAGCCCTCTCTGCCTATCACTGTCCATCTGCCTTTAATGTGCCTGTCACCATAATATCCATATGATATACATATAATGAAAACAGGAAAATTTCTATCCAAAAGGAAAGTACTCTTCATCTCTCCCTCATTATACTGGTTTCTCCCTGGTGGTTATTTTATTATTAATTATTATTATTGTCATTTATTTATTTATTTATTTTATTTATTATTTGTAGTCCAGTAGCTCCTAGGAACCTAGGCATGGACCGTGACCCCACTGTGCCCGACTCTGTACAAACCCCAAACTAAAAGATGATCCCTACCCCAAAGAGCTTACAATCTAAGCATGAAACAGATGGATACAAACAGACAGATAGGGGGACTACAAAGAAACAATGAGACAATATTAGTTGTCATGATAGGCAGTAGTCCTCAGCACACCAGTTGCCAACCATTGTCAGGTTTGTTTTAGACATCATGGAAAAGGAGAGTTTTAATATTTTACTTTTATTTCATTGACTGTTTCAGTCACAAATGTTGCTGTTATCAAGAAAGCCTTGCACAAAGAAATTGATCTCTCATTGTCCAGTGAGGGTGGCAATAGTTGGATTTTGTTCCACTAAGAAAACCCTGCCTTTGACCACTGAGAGTTTCACCCTGATCTTGGTTAGCCATGGCATTGTTGAGGAGTGCAGATTTTATGGCTGTGTGCAGAGAGAGGGGAAAACCAATGAGCTGCAATGCTTTAAAGATAGGAACCAGAGCGCTGAAACAGAGTTTGCACCTGTTCTCCAACAGATTGAGCTGATATTTCCTGGGGCACAGCCATTCAAATCAATCTGAATATGGCAAGCTCAGCTGGTTCACACTATGGACTGCCATGTGACATGTCCATTACATTTCATAGCATGTTGGAATGTATTGCCCAAGCTGTGATATGCTTTATGCCCCATTAGGCCAACTGGGCTTGTCAAAATTTTCAATGACTGGTGATGAACACAGTTAAAGGCCTTGTGTTGACTGAACCAACAAACAGCCACCTTTCCTGGCTTACTGATGTTCAAAGGAATAGTCAATAATTCAACATATCTAGAGAATAGTGATACCAGAGGTCTAGATTATATAGCCTGCTTCTACCTGAGGACTGTGCTGAAATACTGATGGATCAGATTTAAAAAGTGTTTATTTGTTTTTTTTTAGTTGGAATGATTTAATAGCAGTTTTACTGACAGGGACTTTTTTCAAGAGAACCATATGTTTCTGAAATTTCCATGCTCGATATAACCCAGGGCTGATGCTTCATTTCCAAGTATACTAGCTTGTCGCAAAAAGTTACCAACTCAACAAATCCACTGCAAAGTTGAATGTTACATTTAGAACAACACAGTGCTCCTTAGTGGTCACTTATTGCCTAATTTCCTTTGCTTGATGGTGTCACAGTTGATATGCAAATAATGTTGGCCACCAGAAGTACATAATCAGATGGCCAATTAATCACTAAATGTTGGCTTCTTGAAGTCCAGACAAGTCAAGCCATGAATTGCAGACTCAGAGCAGAGAACAATGTAATTATAATCAACATTTTATCAGTTCTGTTTGTCAACCAAAGTTCTGGACAGGGATAGCTCCTGGGAACAGATGCATCCACCAGCTGCTTATTGTATACAGATGCCATCACCTTAAAGCAATGATAAAGAGGTCATTCCAATTATGGAAGTATCAGGCTGCTCAAATTTAATGTGAAGATACAGTGAACCATTCTATTGGTTACATTGTATATACAAATACATTTTTATTAATTATCACTGAACCACAGGGCTCTGCTTCAATGCACCTTAACTTTAGAAAATATCTCCTTTATTTAGTTTTCTAATATATGAATAGACTATACTTAAAAATAAACTGCACACTCACATGAACAAACACAGAAAGGCATGCAAACACATGCACACCCTGAAACATTGTTTAGGGGCGGATCCTCAGCTGATGTAAATTGGTGTAATTCTGTTGCGGTCAAAGGTGCTATGCCAATTCACACTAGCGAAAGCTCTGGGCCCAAATTTCTATATTGTCTCCTCAATGCACAGATCCACAAAACACTTTCTGAAAAGAGTGAATTATAAGATAAAGAGAAGAGGATAGTTTGATGGTGATAGTTACAATGAATTGACATAAGTCTGCTCAGCTAGTTAGTGCATAGGAGGCTAGTGTGTTGTACAGTCACACCCTGGCTTGCTGCACACTAACTAGCCATATAGACAAGCCTTCAGTGGCAAACAAGGATGGTGCAGGGTTACAGATAACAAGGCATTCCCAAGTAGAAGTGCCATGCCACTCGAGCTTTGAAAAGTCTTGGGAAAGGGGCATAGCAGAGGCTCTAACAGGAAGATGGGAATAGATAGAAGTGAGAGGTATAGTGGATATGAAAATCAAAAAAGTATGGGGGAAACATAAGATAAAGAGTTTTTGGAACTGGGCTCAGGATGGAGAGTAAGCTAATGAGGGTGATAAAATGTACTCTCACTATCATATTAACAACGTCATTGTTAATATGCTGTTGGGGTGCATTTTAAAGGCTTTTCCAGTTCTTGAATGTTGTCTTCTTAAGTGGATTTAAATGAAAGTAAAAGTTAAATGTGTTATCCCTTATCATATTAACAAACTCATTGAATATATGTTTCCTTCTTTATTGTTTCTTTTGGCTCTTTACGTTCCTTTTGAGGTGGGTTTTTCTTATTTGTGTGTGTTTTTTCAATAATAATCCAGAGCTTATTTATAGTTCGTGGACAAAATATAGCCAAGCATAATAAAATTTACTGCATAAACTAAATATATCTGGGGAGTTGATATTATATTTTCAGACTAAAACTTGACTGCACCTATAAACATTTGGATCTCGTATAATCCAAAGACATTTTATAAAAAGATATTCAGAAAATGTCCCCTTTCTGATGCCTTCTGCCAAATGTCAGTCCAATTTTCATTTCTGTAATGACACACTCTTAAAACTGAAATCTTTGCAGATCCTTAACTACAGTGATATTACTGAGCATCTATAAAACAATACATTTCCATACATTGTGTCAATATTAATGGTAAGCCCATGTCTCCACCATTCACAGTTTGGAGCATTTAATTATATTAGACAGTCTCAAAATGAGTGATTACTTGTGATATGTCAACACTTCTGACAACATTGCTCATGAAGTAGGTATTTTTTAGTTAATCAGAAGAATACTTAAATCCTAAAAGTCCACATGCAGAGAGCGAACATGACACAAGCAAAGGACATAAATTGTAACAACAGTAGAATTTAGCGTGAGATTCATTAGACTGCAGTTTTCCACATATGTGCCACTTCAGTGGTTCACAGCTTGGATGAAAATAAATGAGGAGCTTCTGAAATGTATTAGGGTGCTGTTTATATGATAAATAATTAAAAAAAAATGCTGCATATCTCTTTGAAAGTTTGTTTACATGGACTTTAGAATATAAGATAAGAAAATAATTTGTTTTCAGATTGATTTTATTCTGTTCTTTTATTTTTAACATTTCTTTACTGAAATGAGAATACAAAGTGTAACATAGAAATTCCTGCCAAAACAAACAGGACTTAGATTTTTGTAAGCATTAGGCCAGTCTCTGCCCTCCGTTATTCCATTAGTAGTTCTGTTGAAATGAGTGGAACTACTTTGAAAAAGTCTGACCTAGAGAAAGAAAGTAACTATTTAATGCATTTATACCATTGTATCTGTTCATATTTAAAATAGTTTAAAATCTTATTTATCCCCCTGTAAACTAAAAATTTATTAGAAGAACATTATGAAATCTCTGGAGTCCATGTACTTATGGGACTCGGTTTCATTTCTATTTGATATATAACATTGCAAAGTAAAAAAAAAAAAAAAAAGAGTATGAAGAAGATTCTCCTTGGAAGGGTGAAGAAACTCTTTGATTCCCCATCAGTGTTAATTAAAGGTAGAAGATAGTACAAGAAAACACACCAAAAGACAGTTCAGAATATAGCTGAAGATGATAACACTCCACTGCCTTTCCCTGGAGAAGCATGCATGCAATATATCACCAAAAATAAACACTTACAAAATCTTAACCCAAGATATAGGTCACCCCAACTAATCATAGTGGAAATCTTGATGAGCAGAGCTGGTTGAAAACATGTCCTGAACATTTTTTTAAAATCTGTTTTGTTTGTTTTTTAAAATTTAAAATGTCAACAATTTACCCAAAAAGTGGGGCAAAAAAATTGCAAACGTATCACTGACAATTTTCCCATTTCTTCTTCCGATGTTCAAATTTCAAAATTTTGTCAAGATTTGAAATTTCAATCAGCTGTATTACTGGATCTCATCTTGGGTTAGTCATTTCAGTAATAGTGTTTCTACTACTTACATTTTCCATGGGGAAAAATAGAATCCAATATTGTTTCTTAAAGAGACATCCAGAAGCTTATGCCATGGTGCCTTTCCCATTTTTTTATTAATTTATGTAATATGAGCCACACGGTCTGTGACAGTAGCTTACTGTCTAAGTGAAACAAATGATTTCTAGGCAACAGAGAAACAAATGAACAAATAACCTCCCCTTTTGGTTGTTATGACCTTCTATTATTCTCTTCTGGATTAAATGCACTGACTAAAATAACATATAGCTTCTCTATCTTGTAATTTAATACCACAGAAAAAGGTGAGTGACATTTCCCTGTTAATACTCAGCATTTGGAATAAAGTGTAGTCAGTCAAAAGATATGTTGTAACCTGGCAAACAGATCTGGGGGAGAACATTCCCAGCACAATACATAACACAGAGTAATATCATAAAGGGATCATTAAAGCACCTAAGGGGTCTGTACCACTAGAATTAAAATAGATACTGCTCAGACTATATAATTATTATCGAGCTGAAGTAATCCCTCTGGAAATCAATCTTTATTTTTTATATAACAGTAGCACCTCAAAGCCCTGACCAGCATCAGGAGCCCAGTGCACTGTGTGTGGTACAGATGTACAGTCCCTGCCCCCTGAAGATCCTACAATCTGAATAGGCAAGACAGATAAGGGGTGGGAGAGAGGAAGTATTATTATCCCCGTTTTGCAGAGGCATATGAGGCATAGAGAGATTAAGGCCCCAATCCGGCGAATCACTTAACCATGTGCTTAACTTTACATATGTGAGAAGTCCAATTGACTTCAATGTGACTACTCGTGTGCTTAAAATTAAGTACATGCTTATGTATTTTGACTTGCCTAAGGTCTCATGTAAATTCTCTACTTTAGCCAGGAATAGAAGCTAGATCTCCTGAGTCCCCATCCCTGTCTTAACAGCAAGATCACCCCTTCTCTCAGGATTGTGGTGCCGTTATGCTAGGTGTTGTATAGACACAGAACAGGACAGTCACTACCCTGAAGAGCTCACAATCTAACTTAAGAGAAGAAAGTCACAACAATGGGTATAGTATAGTAGGAAGAAGTGGGAGAGGGAGAAGGGAAACAGCACTAAGAGAATGTGTTATCATAGACCATCAATGTGCATACCTAGATGCATGATATTGTAACATGTAATTAAACTAGGTACTACCTTACCATGATTAATAATATAATAAAATCCTTATAACAGCTGCCCAGGTCTTGCTGCGATCATTAATTGCACGCAGGTACTCACACCATCAACCACTCTTTCCAGGGGATATAAATCAGACTTAGAAATTGAGTGCACAGCAGCTTTAAGTGGGGGAACCACAAAAGAGTCGATGGGGTTGCATTTAACAAAAAGTGTCAAATACATCAACACATACATAGTCAAAAAATAGTTATTCATGCAAAAGACTCAACTTGGTTTTGGAGTTGTTTCAGTCTTTGGGAGAAAAAGATGTTTAAAATAATTCCCAAGAACAACAGACATGAAAAGGTCATTAAAAACTAAGCCACGTTCAGATTTGACTGAGGATAGGTCAGCAATCATCAAATGGTAGGAAGTTAAAAGTAATAACGGATGTTGTACCCTTAGACTACCGTGAAAGGTACATCAACCAGCCCAAATCATTGGGTAGTAATGTAGGAAGGAGAGGAATCAGTCCCGCCCTTTCAGACTACAAATGGACTGCAGCATGAAGGCTGGAGTGGTCGCTGTAGGAGCCGTTGCAGCCCTTCATGGTGGGGGGAGTGTGGAAGGATCCATGTAGGAACGGATCAGCCCAAGAACTATTCAACACGGGCAGCCTCCACTTTGAGATTTCTATTTGTATGTGTCAGAACAACCCATAGAATGTACGTGTGTGTGTGTGTATGTGTGTATCAAGGTGCTATTAATCTTTTACAATTTGGGGTCAGATTCTGCTTGTGACAAATCAGAGCTGACAACTTAATTCTTTATTACAGAGAAATCGTAGGATGGAAGCTGTGTCTTTTTGTTGTTTTTTTAAACTCTGAATGAGGATTATTAGGTGCCATGGTCCATCTGCGCTGAATGACACCGCAAAGAGGTTAACTCACTAAAACCACTGTGCCATTTTATTATTGAAGGTTTGATTGCCGTTTTCAACAGGAAGTCGATTCTGAGTATCTGTAAATTCCATTCCATTAGAGGCAACTTTCAATATGAGCTTCATTCTTCCACTCCCTTAAACATTCAGATATAATGATGCTACTGTATATGAATCAGCAGATCTCCAGTACACAGAAGGAAGGATATTAACTTTGAAGTAAACGCTAATGATGGGATTCAGTAAATGGTGAAAAAATACTTAGGGAATTTATGGAACACATAATTAAAGTCTTCCCCTAATGATTTAAAATCTGTGAAATATATTCAGCACCTGTTAACATATAAATCCAAATGTTTTGCTGTTACATTGCACCTTTGGGCCTAAGAAAAGCATTTATTTAAAAGGAAAGTTGCATAATGCGCTGGCAGCAAAGCTCACCCACACTGCAATATCCCTTTAGTCAAGGACCAGGGTCAGTGTGGGCAAAACATGTTCAATCACCATTCTCTGGACGGTGAGATTGGAAGGCATACATTTTCAGAGCATCACATGCCAGATGTATGTTCAGATGTATTGTTTCATATCGGTTACTATTTAACCAGCTTCGTCTGTTCATCTTTCATGCCTGAAATCTTGTGTTTTCTAGGAGGGAAGAAAGAATGTTTTAAAGACCCTATGATTTCTCTCACAAAAGCCTTGAATTTTTTTTCCTGACAATGTTTGAGCCCCCTATATTTCTCACCCAGAGAATGTGTTACTCTATTTAAAACATATGGTTACTATAACTACCAATCTAAAGTGCTCCTGACTTACTATTCAATATGGCATATAGGCTTGATCTAGCTAAAGAGCTTTTCATATAAACTCAGACACATATCATTAAATATACACACAGGGAATAAATCCGACATTAGGATCTCAGCCGTGCTCTATCATCTACATCTGAAAAACGCTGCTACTGACAGTGCAGGACCAAGCTGAGGATGGATCTTCCTGGGTTCTTCTGCTTGGGTAGGAGTCTAAAGAAAAAGCCACATTTGGAAATGCCAGATCCTGTCTGGTTTTGCATATAACTGAAAGTCCTGAAGAGTTAATAAAGGTTGGGTTTTGAGATACCTGAAGGAAAATGATTAAAAATGCTTTGCCTAATAATAGTTGTACCAGAGCATGTTCCTGGAAAGTCTCCATTATTGCCGATGCTTTGTTCCAAAAGGAGGGATTTTCAGATGTGCATGTCACTGCCATTTGTATCTTTCAACAGTCTGCCCTCAAGAACACACTAACTCCATTGTCTGTATGGAGTCTTGACAGCTGAACGCATTTCAAGACTTCCATATCTTCATGAAGTGAGTTAATAGTCGTTTGACCCTTTACTTCCAGAACCTCGATTACAATGGATTCAGGATCAAATGACAATCTCCCCCTCACTCCCTCCCCTGCCCTGCCCCGCCTGCAAATAGTTTTATAAAGAAAAGTGTTGATTTTGGTTGTCTGTTATTTGTGATTATATTATTAACACGGAGGCGTTTATGTTCAAAATTGTCTCATCTCAAGTTGACTGCTCACCTTTTCACTTTGGGCCCAACCTTCAGTCTTTACTTGTCTACCTTGGGTCAAAGCCTTGACTTTGGCCAAAGTGCGCACAGTATGTGGGGGTGGGGAAAGGTGATACAAAGGAGGTTTAAAGTTACCTTTGCTCATCCATAGTCCTCCTGCAGCTTTGTGAAGTGCCAGCCCCTACTCTGAGTTTGAGGCACTCTAAATTACACTGACTGCAGCTATCCTTGGCAGAAACTGCAGTCAAGGACAATGTCCCATTTCCCCCACTAAATGAAAGCAGGGAGCAGTGTGTGGCATATGAGACTCTTCACTGGTTCGAGGCTACCTGATGATCACCTGTACATAGAGTGGACTTCCTGGGTTTGGTTAAGCCAGTTTATATTAGTGTACTTTGTTGTACAAATGCATTTGGCTCATTGGCTTCAATAAGAGTTTTGACCAAGTAAGTTATTGAGAAATGGTTGTGTCCAGGATTTGCAGAGGGTACTTCCCACTATGGTGTAAACAACATCGTAAAAGATATCGTCCTATAGGTTCATTGCTGTGTTAAAACATTTTAATTGCAAGGTCACTACTAGGTTATGATTGGCCTGGAAAATCTTAGAAAATGTGCAGTCGCTTTCCAATTGACAACATTTTGTTCCTTAAGACTTATTTGGATGGAAGTTCCTATGCCCTGTGAACATATGAAACATTTGTGTTGACCAAAAACATTCTGTTCTAATAGAATGGTTATGATCATCCCATCCTGCTCTTTATTGAAGTGCTGACCTTTTGCTAACTCAATAGTTGTCAATATTTCCCAAGTTAGTTGTGTGCACCTTATGGCTACATTATTTCCTAGTAATTTGTTAATTCAGCTACTGGCTGTTTTCCTGATCGTCTCAAAATAGAATCACTTGATGCAATTTAACCTTAAAACCTTGCAGAAAAAAAAAGTAAGACACAAGTGAATCTTCCCTTTCAGATATTTCATCATTGTTAACAACATTAAATTCAGAAGTATAAACTAAATTAAATAACATGCCATTAGCAACCTTAAAGGGACATACACAGATAACCAAAATGTGTGTTTTGGGCAGTGTTTGTTTGCTTGATTAAATATCACAATATTTTTTTAAAAAAAAGCTATTTCATTTATATCATGCAATGTTTCTCTCTGTTTCAATAATGCATTCACTGGAGAGGATGTGGAAGCTATGGAAATACCCTTTCCCTAATGCTATGATAGAACTTCCGTAGTTTTATGCCTGGACCCATAATTAGGACTCTCACATGGTCACATTTCTGTTTCATACCGTACATCTATCTCTTAATTGAATCCATTTTCAGCAATAACAACATTGCTTGTAAAACACCATTACTTATCTACAGCCTTATGGATATTAACTAATAAATCCTTACAATGCCCTGGAGAGGAATGATGGTCTTATGGTAAAGGCATGGCACTAGGAGTCAGGAGATCTGGGGTTTGTTCCCTGTTCTGCCACAGACTTCCTCTGTGACTCTGGGAAATTCAAGCCAGATCTCTGGGCTTCAGTGCCACATCCGTAACCTGGGGGAAATAATACTTCTTTTGCTTAGTAAGATTGTCAGGGCAGGGATTCAATCTTATTATGTGCGGTAGCTTACGTAGCCAGTATTGGTCAGGGCCTCTAGGTGTTACTGTAATATATCAAAAGAAAAATAATCCATGAGGCAGATAGGTAATTAGATAATGGACTATTGTCCCCATTTTATAGATAGGGAAACTGAGGCAATGAGATTGTGGTAACACCAATTAATCTATTGCCAGAGCCAAAATTAGAAAGTAGGAATTTCTGGCTCCCTTTCCATGCTGAGTCTACTAGCCGGGCAATGTTGTCTCTCTGTGTTTCAAAGCTTATCATTTTTAAAAAGACAATTTCAACCATCAAAAGAGAAAGCTATTTAAACAGCAGTTTTTCGGGCCATCTTTGGATGACACATTGGAGAAATGAGAGTTTGCACCTGAGAATAGATACAGTACAAATGAGTATCTCGTAAATATGTGAAATTCTCAAAAATAAAGATGTCACTCTGGAAGAACACCTACTGAAAATGATTACTGTGACAGGAGAGTCATTTGAAAGCATTCCACACTTTTCAGCATACCTCATGTCTTTACAGATTTACTTGCTTGTTCATGCACACATTCAGAGTTAAGCTGTCAAAATTGTCAAACTGTGAAAGTCATGCAGTGGTAAGCCTTTTTAATGCTTGATGAAGCGTGCAATCAGAATTATACAACATGACTTGGGATATGTAAATAAATGCATAAAGAATGACTTTACTTTTAATTCAGTTGTTCTTAATAATTTGTTTGTATGAAAGATAATAAAGTGTAATGATTGTTAAATTCATAAATGAAGCTAATCCCTAGTATGCCAAAAATATGGAAAGCTTTTGAGAGCTTTTGAATCTTAGGCTCAAATTGTAAATATGTGGCCATGCTTAAAATTGGAAGGATATCATTCATTAAGGGCTATATTGAGTCTTTAAGTTCAGCCCTGAGTTAGAGTGGTGCTAAGCCCTGATTCAGCAAAACTTTAAGCTTCTGCTTAAAGTTAACCAGAGCCCAGATCCACAAAGGTACTTAGGCACCTAAGTCTGGGGTTTAGAGGCCTAAATTCCAGTTTTGGCTACACTGCATTCCACAGAACACCTGCAGGACTGTTTAGAGGCCTAAACTCACTGAGTGCTTAAGTTTTCAGGGTAAAAGTTCCCTAGGTGCTTATGTTTCTGCCTCTGGGCATGCACACGCTTACTCCTTTTATGCATCCAGATACTTATCTCCTGCTTAAGCCCCAGAGCAATGCACAAACTGGGGAAAGATAGGTGTTCATCCACCCACGGGCCTGATCCAGTAGACGCGCGCAGAGGCTGCCTACCAGATAAAGTGCCATACAAAATCTGGCTAGAGGAGGAGATGGTGGTGTTTATTTTATAAATTTTAGCCCAGTGGTCAGAGCACTTGCTTGGGATGTGGGAGTCCCAAATTCAATTTGCCTCTCTGCTTGGGGAGGGGTGGGAAAGAATTTGAACAGGGGTCTCATACTTCTGCAGGAGAGTGCTCTACTGAGCTATGGGATATTCTGATGTGGGGCTCCCTCTCCCATTGAAGGTGTTCCACTGTGGATGAGTAATGAAAGAGTGGGCAAGAGAGACAGAGTAAGAACGTCTCTGTGGTCAGGCCGCCCTAGGTCTGGTCTCCCTGCGCCAATCACTGTTACATTATTTATCCACAGCAGAATAGCTTCAACAGGAGAGATTGAAGAAGCCCCAAATCAGAATATCCCATAAGCACAGTGTTTATAGCACCATCCTGAGACCCCTGTTCAAATCCGTTCTCTGCCCCCAGGCACAGCAGGGAATTGAACTTGGATACCTCACATTGCAGGTGAGTGCTCTAATTCTCCGGCTAATAGTTATAAAATGAGCTCCTCCTCCTCCAGCTGTTTCTACACAAACAGCTGGAGGAGGAGGAGGGGCCCATTTTATAACTATATTAAAATAATGAGGAGGAGCCTAACTCACGCCCACAAGAAGGACCTAAGCCACCTGACTCCAGGTTCCTGTTCATGGATCACTAAACAGAGATGGGTTTCAGACTGGTAGCCATGTTAGTGTATATCAGCAAAAAGAACGAGAAGTACTTGTGGCATCTTAGAGACTAACAAATTTATTAGGGTATAAGCTTTCATGGGCTAAAACCCACTTCATCGGATACATGCAGTGGAAAATACAGAAGGAAGATATATAGATATATATCTATATCTATATATATACAGAGAACATGAAAAAATGGGTGTTGCCATACCAACTCTAATGAGACTCATCAATTAAGGTGGGCTATTATCAGCAGGAGAAAAAAAACTTTTGTAGTGATAATCAGGATGGCCCATTACAAACAGTTGACAAGAAGGTGAGAGTAACAGTGGGGAAAAAATTAGCATGGGGAAATAGTTTTTAGTTTGTGTAATGACTCATCCACTCCCAGTCTTTATTCAAGCCTAATGTAATGGTGTCCAGTTTTCAAATTAATTCCAGTACTGCAGTTTCTCATTGGAGTCTGTTTTTGAAGTTTTTTTGTTGAAGGATTGCGTCTTTTAGGTCTGTAATTGAGTGTCCAGGGAGGTTAAAGTGTTCTCCGACTGGTTTTTCAATGTTATAATTCTTGGCGTCTGATTTGTGTCCATTTATTCTTTTACATAGAGACTGTTCAGTTTGGCCAATGTACATGGCAAAGGGGCATTGCTGGCACATGGCATATATTGATGGAATATATCACATTGGTAGATGTGCAGGTGAACGAGCCCCTGATGATATGGCTGATGTGATTAGGTCCAATGATGGTGTCCCTTGAATAGATATGTGGACAAAGTTGGCAACGGGCTTTATTGCAAGGGTAGGTTCCTGGGTTAGTGTTTTTGTTGTGTGGCATGTGGTTGCTGGTGAGTATTTGCTTCAGGTTGGGGGGCTGTCTGTAAGCGAGGACTGGCCTGTCTCCCAAGATCTGCGAGAGTGAGGGATCGTCCTTCAGGATAGGTTGTAGATCCTTGATGATGCGTTGGAGAGGTTTTAGTTGGGGGCTGAAGTTGATGGCTAGTGGTGTTCTGTTACTTTCTTTGTTGGGCCTGTCCTGTAGTAGGTGACTTCTGGGTACTCTTCTGGCTCTGTCCATCTGTTTCTTCACTTCAGTAGGTGGGTATTGTAGTTTTAAGAATGCTTGATAGAGATCCTGTAGGTGTTTGTCTCTGTCTGAGGGATTGGCGGAAATGCGGTTGTATCTGGGAGTGGACAAGTCATTACACAAACTAAAAATTATTTCCCCATGCTAATTTTTCCCCTACTGTTACTCACACCTTCTTGTTAACTGTTTGAAATGGGCCATCCTGATTATCACTACAAAAGTTTTTTTTCCTCCTGCTGATAATAGCCCACCTTAATTGATGAGTGTCGTTAGAGTTGGTATGGCAACAGCCTTTTGGTCATGGTCTCTGTATATATATATCTTCCTAATGTATTTTCTACTGCATGCATCCGATGAAGTGGGTTTTTATCCATGAAAGCTTATGCCCTAATAAATTTGTTAGTCTCTAAGGTGCCACAAGTACTCCTCCCTCTTTAAACAGAGATGGGCATCTCTCTGCAGCCTGGACTTAGGTACTTATCTCCAGGAGCGGGACAAGGCTCAGTCTCCTCCTTTTGGCAGTACCTCCAATTGGCTAGCTTAGGCAGCTCCCACCTAATGTGTATCACATTCTGTGTGTATCACCTCTCTCCATTCATTAGACAAAGCAATGAAGTGCCTAACTCAGGCTTTGTGGTGTTCCTGTGATTTCCTAGGTGCTACAACGCTCAGCATTGCAACACCTAAGTCCCTTTGTGGAACTGAGCCCAGGTACTTAAGTCCCACAATGGCATTTGAATTATAAAATTCCATAAAGTGACTAATGTGCTTAAGTGCTTCCCTGAACAGGAATGGCTTTATACTTGTGCTTGTAGCTAAGCACAGACTTATGCTTTGCTAAATCAGAGCTTTAAATTGTATCTGAGTTGTGCTATCCAATTTTTTATGTGTTCACTCACTTTCTCTAGCTCTATAACAATAACAAAATTTCTCTATCACGAGCACTCTGTGTACAATAGTAGAAATCTGAAGACTACAGACTACTACTCGGCCAATATTTTTCAGATTACCAATACATCAGCTGTGCAGAATGTTTTTCTGTTTAAGAAATAACTGGTCATGGTAGGGCTGTAATACTGGTGTCATTTCTAGCATTGTGATCCCACTTGTTCTGCTCGTTATCCTTCTGTACTGTGTTAACTTTGCTGGGGAGGCAATTACCAATAGCCTCTTCTCGTTATTAATTATTATAGTTATTCCCATAATTCACTATGTGCTTTCCAAACAGAAAAGAAGGTATGGTCCCTGCTCTTAGGAGCTCATAATCTCAAGACCGGCAGAGAATAGGGGGAATGGATATTATATATACACAGAGCATTGTAGATATTTTTCTGTGCAACAGCTTGTGTAGAATTTGACAGGACTTAATTAGAAACTGATTTGTTCTTTCTAAAGTTTGTTGGTTCAGGGGTGGGACACTAGAGCCAACTGAGTGGTGGGGACTTAATTTTCTTTCCAACTTTAGTTATAAACATATCTTTCTGCAACAGATCTTTGGCATCACATTCAAGGTGGGATAAAGGAATTTCATCAAGGCATCTATCCATCTCCTTAGGGTCTTTGGAAAATTGCAAGGTGCAAAATTGAGAAAGTTGAACCATAACTTTGGGTTTTACGGGTTTCTAAGGTTAGGAGGTGGATTGATGGATGATGTAAACTACAACATTTTCCAAAAAAGGGGAAAAAAAGTGTCTATTCAACCTTAACTATGCAGTGTTTGTGTAACTGTGTTGGTCCCAGAATATTAGACATAAATGGTGGGTGAGGTAATATCTTTTATTGGACCAACTTCTGTTGATAAGAAAGACAAGCTTTTGTACTTACACATAGTTCTTCTTCAGGTCAGGTCAAATCTGATGAAGAGCTCTGCATAAGCTCCAAAGCTTGTCTTTTTAGCAACAGAAGTTGGTCCAATGAAAGATATTACCTCGTCCACTTTGTCAACCTTAATTACTCATTTAGCCAATGTTTTTTGGCTCAACTACTTAGCACCTGTGGTGGAGATTTAAGTCATTTAGTTCCATGGACTTTACTCAACGTAAGCTGCTGCAATTTGGCTGAATGTTTTACCTCATCTCTACCAACTCTAGTAAAACATTAAGGCCTCTAATAGCCGTTACTAGGATGCATCTGGTATGCTGAATGGGTTTTTGAATAAGGACTCCACTTATAAAGTGGGTAGGGGTGATTTATTGACAGAGGCTTCTCAGAGGCAGACATCAGGAAACAAAGAAAATGCTGGATGTGAGTTATGTAGCCCAAAAATTAAGTAAGAAGATCCCTAATGTAGAGGAAATGATGCTTATATAATAATGTTGATAGTTAAAGACAAGTAATACTATGGGCATGTAAAGATTCACATTGTGAAGAGATTTAGAGCAAACATATTCATTCGATCCTCCCCAATGGACGTTTTGGTTTGGGACTCTCTGGCAAGGTTTAAATCAACATAAGCAACTGGAGTCAATAGAAGGCAGAATTTGGCCTTCATAGGTGTAAGTTTAGTGACAGCAACCTGGAGGCATTGTTGAGAGAGAATATCTGGGGGAATGTGAATTAATATAACTAGTCAGTGCGGTTTAATAAAGGGTAAATCTTGTCTGACACAATTTGGACTTGTTTTGGCGGGGAAGGGGATAAAATGAGAGAGCTGTCTGAACGAGGGTTTTTCATTTCATTTAGAACTTGGTCTCTAGCTCCTACAAAGCTTATACTTGCACTGTGTATTAAGCAGAAAAGAAAGAGAAATATATATTGTAGTTCTTTGTTTTCCTCTAGAAAGTTATGTCCAGACAGAGATTCATTTCATTCCAACATATTAAGCTGTATTGAGTGCAAAGTCGCATGCTACACCAACAGGAAAGGAGCAGTCTTGCATTTTTTAAAAATGCTTCTTCACAATTCAATCTAGACAGGTTGGGTCTGATTTTCATTTTCATCCCAATGCAAAAATAAATCAATACATAAACGAAGAGTAGTTTGCTGTTAGGGTATTTTTTAAATGTTCCCTCTAACATAAAACCATGCAGTTATTAGAGATAAGCCTTCACAGAAAGCCTGAATATGAATGACCCTAAATTTCAGGGGGTATTAAAACTCAGTTCAGTATCCACTTCCCACAAATGATCCCTTCTCTTCATAACAGACTGTACCCAACACCCTAAATTTGGGGTGTTATAAATCTGGACTTGGGTACAAATATTGCATCAGATATTGCCCCCTCACCCCAATTCACTCCCTTGTTGGCAATTTGGAAGGAAAAATCAGTTGGACAGTTGGATGTAACATGGTGTGTACCTCACACAGGCTCTGAAAGGGTTAATGTGGACCTGAGTAGCCAGTTAGGCTACCTGGCAGTAGCTGAAGGGTGGGCCAGTCTTAATTACAGATGGGTCCCAGCTGGGAGAGGAGCTGGATGATTAGTTTAAAGAGGGGGAGTTTGGAGCAAACGTGGCCTGCAGGGGGAGGAGAGGAGGAATTCACTCTATAGTCATTCTCAGGGATTAGATAGTGGAGGAGAGGTCAAGGAGGAAGCCTGGGGGAGAGTTGGCCTTGGGGTCCTCTCCTAAGTAGCAAAGTCTGGCAAGAGGCCAGGAGAGAGTTGGGGCTGCCACAGGAAGTGGTGGTGAGCCTGGATAATAGGGCATGATCTGGACTTCCCACGACAGAGCACTAGGAGGTGTTCAACTGAAGAATGGGAGGATAGGAGGGGGTTTACATTTGTACTTTTAGTTTGGAATTTTGTTGGAGTGGGCATTTGCAGGTGTGAACCCAGTGAATCCTGGCCTGAGAGAAGGATGAACCTAGAGGGTCTGTAGGGTGAAAGCCTGGTAAAAGGCAACAGTAGGAAGAAGCCCTGGGAGGTAGCAGGGAATAGATAGACCTTGCCTGCTCATTACAGGGCCTTGGTCTCTGATCCTAGGCTAGCCCCTGTGGATTGAGAAGTAGGATATGTTACAAAAAAGACATAAAACTACCTTTGCCCCCACTTCAGCTTCTCCAAGTGCTTCTCTGCTGCTCTTAAGGGTTGCATCCATCTATTTACAAACTGTTTAAAATGACATAATAAAGCCATGTATGAGTGTCTTGTAGCTGAGCTCTGTGTGGCTTGAAAGCTTGTCTCTCTCCCTAACAGAAGTTGGTCCAATAAAAGATATTACCTCACCCACCTTGTCTCTCTATTAAAGCCAAACAGTAGAATGATAACTCTAAATCATTTCCTTGTTTGGCATTCTACAACCAGGCATTAATCACTGTCAGTTACACAGTTACCAACCAGGGGCAGTAGCAGTGTTTGCATTTTAACAATATTCATTCCTATAAATACTAACTGCTAGTCTCATCTAATCTCATGCTCCACTACAAGCTAAATTGGATGGGTTTTCCTCTTAAATTACAGTAACAGAGCAATACAGACTAATATGGCTGCTGCTCTGAAACCAGTAACAGAGCAGAGTCAACTGGCATTCTCCTAGCACTGCTCAGATCCTTCTCTTTGTGTCTGTGGGACTCAGTCTGGTTCTTTTCCTCTCTTGGAAACTAGGTTTTATTATATCATTTAAATCACTTTGTAAATAGATGGGTGAAACCCTCAGGAGCAGCAGAGAAAGAAGTTGAGGTGTCTTTGTTATGTCTAAACTATGCTCTTTTATCCTCACACTCCTCTAGGTTTTTAGGTCATAGTACCATACAGCATTCTGTCGGTATGTCAGCATAGAACACTATTTGAACTGATGGTGCCATATTGATGAGATAGGAATATTCATAACAATGATAATTATTGGGGTTAATGCACAAAATCTGAGTTAGATTGGTATGCTGCTGTGTTCCACCCCAAAGAAGGCTGCGTGTCAGTGGCTGGCACAGTGCTCCCAATATGCAGTCTATAAAATGGTGTGAGAGCCTTTTAGAGGAATGGCTGTAGGTATGTAACTATTGACTATATTGTAACTATTGACTATATTATTAACTTTTAATATTATTAAATGACCCATTTCCTTTCCTGCTTAAGAGGCTTGTGTCATGCCACCCACAAGAACAGAACAATGGCAATGCTGGCCATCCAGCTATCATACTACTTTTGATGGACACTAATGATAGTACTTCCTGCTTATCGCTTTGTCCCCCATCACTGAATGAACTCTTAAAAAAACAACAACCCTAGAAACAACGTTAAGTATTTGAATACCTTCGCACCTTAAGTTATATAAGCCATTACTTCTTTAATCAGCCTTTTGTGTTACTCGGGTGTCTGCTTGCACATTCTAGCGAAGTAGAAGCAAAGAGAATCAATTTCATACAACTAAGGAAGTATAAAGCTGAAAAGATGCTTTATTCCAGAAGGTGGGAAGACAGATATATTTTTCTGTAGAATTCCATTAGCAAATGTATCATGCATTTTTAATAGACTCTAGCTGAATTGCTAGAGGAGGTTATTCAGAAAACTAAATAAAGCCCAAACTGTGGCAAGAATGCACCGATAATATGTGAAATATCCTGCATACATTTATCTGTCACTGTACTGAAATTCCTTCCCTGCTTTTCCATTAGATATAACTTGACTCTCCTGAAATGAATAATTAAGGAATTACTAACTTCATTGCACTTCTGTGTGGGAAATCAGTGACAACTCTGAAAACAAACTGAATTCATCCTTCAAAGTCTGCTCCCACTTCTGTTGACTCAAGGGCAAAAGTCTTGCTGGTTTCAAAAGGAACAGCATCAACCCTCCCACCCCCCAAACTGCACAGGGAGACAGGGACATTTCGGAGTTTTTCATAGGCAAAAATAAGCTAGGGGCCTTGCTCCCAAACATGAACTTGAACAGATGTGCTCATTTAAAAAAAAATCTCCTGTATTAGAAGACATCTATGTTTTTCTCCCTCTGAAGCTTTGGGGTGTGACAATCACAACCTTTTCTCATCGTGACAATTTGATTCCAGTTCACAATTGTTTCTTTTTTTTTTTTTCCTTAGCCACCCTCAGGTCATGTGACAAAATGGGCCACACGGACAACTCCAAAGCCTGGCATTCGCAATGTGTATAAACTGGGACATTGCAAGCAGCTTTCCACCACACCACCCTGCCAACGTATCTCAGGCCTTGTCTTTCCTACTGAAAAAAGCATGTGAGGTAAATAGCTCTATTGGCCCTCCGTGGTTTGAACTCAGCAAGTTTACCTTGTGGTCAAACTCAAGTGCCCGTTCTTCACCTCAGCACAGCATAGAGGTTAACCCAGGGGAAAAAAAATACATATTCTTTAGCAGTGAAGACTTCAGCCCTGATACGGAGGATAAAGTGACGGGGATACCATTGGCACAGAGCCGGTGCTAGGCATAAGCAGACTAAGCAAACTACGGCCTGCGGGCCACATCCGGCCCGTGGGACCGTCCTGCCTGGCCCCTGAGCTCCTGGCCCAGGAGGTTCACCCCGGCCCCTCCCCCGCTGCTCCCCCTCCCACTCAGCCACGCCACCGCATGGGCGGTGGTGGCGCACATGCGCGGGGTGGTGGGGAGGTTGGGTAGGCGGTCCCGGGGGCCGGTTAGATGCGGGGGGTCCCGGGGGGCACTCAGGGGACAGGGAGCAGGAGGCAGTTGGATTGCGGGTCCTGGGTGGCGGTCAGGGATTGGGGAACAGGGGGGCTTGGATAGGGCATGGGAGTCCTGGGGGGCCTGTCAGGGGGCAGGGGTATAGATAGGTCGGGGCAGCCAGGGGACAGGGAGCAAGGGGATTGGATAGGGGGTAAGATCCCAGGGCACGGTTTGGGGCAGGGGTTTCCAGGAGGGGGCAGTCAGGGGACAAGGAGCGGGGGGGTTGGATGGGTGGGGGGTTCTGAGGGGGGCAGTCAGGGGGCAGGAAGTGGAAGGGGGCAGATAGGGGGCAGGGGCCAGGCTGTTTGGGGAGGCACAGCTTTCCCTACCCTGCCCTCCATACAGTTTCTCACCCTGATGTGGCCCTCGGGCCAAAAAGTTTGCCCACCCCTGGCTTAGGCCACCAAGCAGCTCCAGGGGACCCCTATTAATTAGTATGTGTTGAGTGTGTGTGTGTGGGGAGGTGTAAAATATTCCTGCTTAGGGCCCCCAGTGGGCTAGCATTGGCATGCAGTTTCCCCATTCTCTGATACAAACAGAGGCAGATCTCTCTCTCCTCTTTGTTTGGTGTTGTAAGAGTTCCTCCTCATTCAATCTACTCCAACCACCATGTGGAGGTCAACATCTATGAAATCCTCCCTTCACCAGCTCCCTGCCGGGAGACTACACTGGTCAGAAGCACTGCCAGGGATTCACCCTTGTCAATGGGAATTTTGCCATTGACCTCAGTGCGGCTAGGATTTCACCCATGGAAGTCAGGTAGAGGTGTATGTGAACAACTACTGTAGTATTTCTAGACCAACGGGCAGATGACTCTACCCTCATTCTTTCTGCTGGAAAAAGCATCAGCAGTGAAGTGCTAAATATTAGCTATTACAAGCAGAGCATCTATAACTAACTTCTTACAGAGGACACGCAGGGGAGATGCTATATGCCGCGGTTTGCTGCTCCAGGCCAATGGGGGCTGCTGGAAGCGGCGCAGGCCAAGGGACGTACTGGCCACCACTTCCACCAGCCCCCATTGGCCCGGAGCAGTGAACTGCGGCCAGTGGGAGCCACGATCGGCCGAACCTGTGGACGCAGCAGGTAAACAAACCGGCCCGGCCCGGCAGGGGCTTTCCCTTCACAAGCAGCAGAACAAGTTTGGGAACCACGGCTGTAGAAAAATACAGCCATGAACTCCATTCCTTAGCCAGGCTCCTTGCTCTAACTCCACATAATCCAAAGTGTTTACTGTTTATCAATAAAATTTACAGCAATGTTGTACTGTTTAAAATATATTTCCTTCCCCCATGTGCAAAATTGTACAATTGCCAATTTAAGTGTGTTTGTCTTTGCCCTCCTCTAAAGCAGCAGCTATTGGACCCAGGTCAGAGGCGGGGTGCTGGATTATATAGGTTGATGACCTAATCCAGCATGACAGATCCTCTGTTCTTTTGTTTAGTGACATTTTAAAATGTGCATTTTTTTTAATATGCACCCTCCTAAAAATCAAGTGACCTACAGAATATTTAGAAAACAGCTGACATTCCCTGGACCAGTGCCAATAATTAAAACTTTGCTGATCTGTTTTTAGCGGGGTTCAGGTCAAATAAAAATAAACCCAAACCTTTGCTTATACTTGTCCCAAACAGGGATTAAATATTGTTTAGCAGGTCCAAAAATTCATCTTGTGCTTACGTGCCCTTGAATTTCAGCTAGGACTGACAGTGGAGTAATGGAAGAGTTGAACTGATACTCTTGTTGACAGCCTTGTACAAGCCAAGTCCTGTCCTGAATGATCCTGGAGAGTGAACTTTCCTAGAGGTAGGACTCTCCACGACAGGGATGGGTGAGATTGGTGGATGTGATGAGATTAGAGACAGTGCAAGGAGGCTGGTGCTGCGGCTTCTAGGGCTGTATGTGGTCTGTGGATGAACAGTCAACTCCACTCTCCAGGACTGTCAATCCACCAACACCTTTCACCAACTCTAAATGTACTTACATTTTAAAAAAATGGGGGGAAAAACATCAAGTTGTTAAAAATGTCACTTTGCATTATTAATCTACCACTCACAATAAAAATATCAAAGATCAGGAGTCTGAGGCTGCTTTTCCATAACATTATCTTGGCTTCACGTCCCAACTTTCAAACCTCTTTCCTGTTCACCCAATTGACTAAGCTGGGTAGCACTTAGATCAGCCAAATTGCTCCTATTGTGCTCATTAAAAAAACCTACTGAATTAACCAAATAAAACATTTATTTTAAAACATCTCAGGGCAGCTTAAAATAGCTATTACATACATAGCATCTATTCTTAAGCTGTTATTTTACACTGCTCATCCATTCATAGGTTCAAACCTCAGGTTGTGTGAATGTCCCACCTCAAACGATGGAAGTGTATTTCAAGTGAGTCACCCAAGGGTTAGATGATGATGATCAAGAAATCCTGGATCCAATAGAGGAATCAAATAGTGCAGTAAAATCTTCCTCTTAATGGGTGCTACCAGTTGCATAAGTAAATCCATCTTTAATGAAAATCATATTGATTAATACATAAATATTTTTACTTGTTTCTATTTTTAAAGTGATTCTTCGTTATCATGAGAAATCCAGTTGCAATCTCCTTAATTAAACACCACCTGGATTGATCTCTGGCGGGATATTTAGCTTATGTTCACCACTCGCTATCTTATCATGCCACCAAAACTTTTGGTGACCACATGACAGTCCTGGGTAAACCCACTTCATAATTTGCTGGTCTTTCATCATAATATCTAATCCACATATACAATCCAAGAAAGCCACTGAAACTGAACCACTGTTAATGGAGGCGGTTGCTGGGTTAGGATCCCAGTATCTTCATTTCTGATCTTTTCCTGATACTTTAATGTGGAACTACTGTTGAAGACGATGAGTAGAAAATGTCAATTTGCTGCTCTTCAGCCTTCCTCAGCACCCGTTTCACTACTGTATGTAGAGTTGAATGTTGACAGATAGATAGAGCTTCAGCTTTATAGCAAGTTTGATGTCACAACATCTCCAGAGTGACTCCTGTAGGGCCTGAAATGTGGCAGCTGCTGGTATAGGATTGTCTGAATCTTTTGACCATCCTGCAGCACTGGACATAAAGCTGAAGATACTTTTGAAAATGATTGCTAACTAGTGTGATACAGCATGGCCAGAGGGCAGCAGGAAAGTGTTAGAAGGGAGCCTTATTCCCTGCAGAGGGAAGAAAATTTGCTATAGATTAATTAAAGCACCTCAAGCCAATTGGAGCACCTGAAGCCAGTCACCGGATAAAAAACCCCTGCTTCAATCAGACAAGAGGAGGAGTTGAAGCAGAGTGGATTGGTGTTGGAGGAGAAAGCAGTTTGGAGGAGTTGAAGTAGAGTGGATTGGTGTTGGAGCAGAGAGCAGTTTGGAGGGAAGCAGAGGAGAGTTTGGAGAAGTGCTGCGGTGGGCTAAGAAGACCAAGACCCTAGGTAAAGGGACACCTGGTTTGTGCAGAGGGAGGGCAGGAAGCCCCACAAGCTGAAGAGCAGGAGAGGGAAATAGCCCAGGGGAAGGAACTGCTAGTTCAAGTGATTTACCGCTATCCCTAGGGCCCCTGGGCTGGGATACGGAGTAGAGGGCGGGCCCGGGTCCCTCCCTCTCCACTCCCCTCCTCTAGGACACTAGTGGGGCAGTTAATACCCCAGTTCAGGGGCAAGAAACGGTGCCCTGAACCCCACCCAAGAAAAGAAAGCGCAAGACCCATCATAGTAGTGCCAGCAATTTGACACACTAGGTATGAATTGAATGAACTGGCACAATTAGGAACCCCTGTCGTGTCCATACTCCCTCTCAAATTTGGAAATCTTTGAGGTTCAAAACACATGACTAACTTCCTTTTTGTCATTTTTACACTTTTGATCATCTCTGCATTTCCATGGTTTTGCTAGGAGTAGAAATCTCACCAGAACTATGCTCTCAGAAGAGGATGGAGTTTCAGGACTTAGCCTACACTTGTGCACTTTGCTTGTGAACACACTAGCACTTCCATGTTCCCTAGAAATAATCAATAGCCTCTAACTGTAAAAGTAATTGATTAGCATGTGAACACACAAAATCTAAGGGTTACATGCACCAGAGGTGACAGACTATTTACAGTCTAGATTATATAACACAAGTTGGTGGGTAGTCATACAAGTGGTTCCATTGACTTCTGTACAACTATTCGTGCATAAGTCTTCACTGTTTTCAGTAAGGGATGTACAGTGTAGCCTTGAGTGTGTACAAGTATCAACATGCACACATACATTTACACCTGCCAAGGGAAAGTGCATTTTTGCATTTTGCACATATGGAGTAAAATCCTGGACCCACCGCTGTTAATGGGAATTTTGCTATTGGCTTCAATGGGGCCAGAATTTCACCCGTGAAAGCCAGATAGAAATCTGGCTAAATAGTTACTACAGTGTTTCTAGCCCAACAGGAAATTACCCTCATTCTCAGTCCTGGAAGAAGCATCTTAACATTCAAGTGCTATTCCAAACTGAACCAAACATGTCAACCTTTCAAGGGTCTCCCTCTCCCATCTTTAGGTCAAGAGTATCTGAAGTGTAAGCATATTCTTCTCCATTCATTACATTTGAACCAAAAAAAGTCAATATAAGTGAAACAATTCTGAGCAAGTGCTTAGTGGTTCATTTCAATCCATGAAGGCAAAAGTCTGAGACCATTTAGTGAATTCAATTACCTGTCACTTGTCTTAATGCAACAGGTTTAAAATATTGTATTTTAAACCTGTGGTGCAGATGCTGAAGGGAGCAGATGAGACAGAAATTCACATCTTACTCAGGAATACGTCATATACTGTACAAACTTGGCATAATAAAGAAGATCTTTTCTCCAAGTTAATTAGGTTATCATGGACTAGAGTTAGATGATTGAATGCAGAGAATAGTCTTGAGTCTTTGCTGAATAAAAAATTATCCATGCTCTCCAAAATAATGAAACTGAGGAAATGATTCCTGCAAACTGGTAATGAAATGAGTTCTGCTGTAATGAATAATACTGGAGTTAAGTCCCACCTCATTAGAAAACACTAGATTTAGGGGAGTCAAGGGCAGCTTTTGTTAAGGAATTTATATGGGAGTCAGGATATGAAGTATGTCTGAGCTTTAATTTAAAAAAAAAATCTGCACGCTAAGCTTCACACACACACACACACACACAGAGTCAAATAGCAATGTAGTTCATGTATAGTCATCTGAAGGCACAGATTTTTCCCTGGCTTTGACTTTATTTTTGCACCGTTCTAAGTGTAGAATTATGAGCTAACCTGTTCCAGAATTTAAGCATACAATTGGTATGGGGTACCAAGCAGGATCCTGGCAATATACATATCAGGTGATTTGTTTGACAACATATAACCAATGAACCATCAAAACCCTACCAAAAAAGCTAGTGATACTTAATGTCAGTTACTCACTTTGACAGTTCAAATACCCTGGCTCTGAGGAATGACACCAAACCACAGTGGTATCTAGCTAAAGCAACAAAATATCACAATGTTAAAGTCAAGGATTAAAATAACAAACATAACTGCATGACCAAGATTCTCTAATAAATGCCATTAAACGTATGTCGGTGCTTTGGCATATTTACATAAAAGGAATGGTAGTATGGTCCACACCATGAAAAAAAGAATGGCATGTATATACAGTGGAGTACGATGAACAGGAAGGGGTTAGGTGCGAGAGGGAAATGACAAACCCTGATATTCCAGAACCCTTAAGGATGAGGAAAAGGGGATTAATCCTTATTCTCTTTTGATGCACGTGTATGAACTGGTGAAGTCTGAAACCATTTGACTTTCATCTTGCAGAGCCTGATGTAGTTTAGGCTACTTTAGGCACCTGTGTTTGAAAATGTTTAGCACCTGAAGAAAAGTGAGGCAATGGATCATCCAGTGGTTAGGGTGGTGGGACTCAGTTCCCTGCTCCCCCACAGATTTTGTGACCTTGGGCATGTCACCTAATCTCTCTGTTCTAGTTTCCCCTCTGTCCACAGGGGTGGTTGAACTTAAATGCATTATAAATTGTTAGATGTTCAGATACTGTGGTAATGGGAGGCCTTATAAGTACTGGAGCTGGAAAAGTGGCATGATTTTTCTAAGTTTACTGGGTGCCCTTAACCCCCAGAGATGTAGGAGTTATCACTTAGCATCTTTGAAAATGTTGAAACTGGTGTTGTTTGGTTTTTAAAGGATTAAAAGTAATTCAAATGAATGAGGGGAAAAAACAATGGAAAATCTTCAGCACTCTGGATGCCATAACTAGTTCACAGTGTGGCATGCAGAGTAGCACTTAACACAACAAATATGCTTACTAAAAGTGAACACATTCACGAGTCTTTTCATTAACTATAGTTAATTAATGTCTAGGTGTATACGACAGTAAGAAGTCCAACAATCTTTGGACCACACAGATCTTTTTTCAAGGCAGTTTCTGTGATGTCTCCAATCTCTATAGTAACTGTATGGTACATTTTCTTCCACTGCTGAAGTCAAAAAAGAACGGTGTTCAAAGTATTGGTCACATCTCACGTCTGAAAAGCGACTGGAAATTGCTATTCCTTGACTCCTTTGCTGCACTGAAGGATCTGCAAGTGCTTCTCTTTTTGAGACATTTGAATACCAAATTTCAGCGTAGTCTCTAATAAGTCATGCAAAATGTAAAGGTGTATACATGATTCAGACTTTATACTTAACTGTCTCGTCTGCCAGTACTAAAACATCCTTAGACTTTCTAAACACTTTCTTCCCATATTCCCCACACCGTGCATGGGGCTCAGAACCAGCTCAGGGATACTCACAGTTGGTTGAAAAAAAATTAATAGAACAGTTTTCTGTCCTGAAGTGCAGTTTCATTTAAATCAAAACATTGTGCGGAAAGGTGTTGATTTTGACAAAAATGTTCATGGGAAGAAGTCTAAACAAATCATGTGGACTGTCTTGTTTCAGTTCTACAATGTAGAAACATTTTGTTTCAATAGTGTTGTTGTATCAACCAGGCAAGGTACTAACAAGCTTCAACAGGACTTTATTTTCAAAGTGGAAACCTCTTTACCAAGCTGCTGCTGCATCCTCTGTAGCTATAAAGTTCTCAGTTATTGGCAAGTGCAAAACTGTGGACACAAAATTGGAACCCAGCTCTGAAAATCAAGCTATTATCATTTACAAAGTAAAATAGTCTATTTCACAGGGGTGTTGTGATGTTTTACATTATGAAATGCTTGGAGGGTGAAATCCTCCTAAAGGTGCATATTCTTTTTTAGAGACAGTAAATATTCTATTGGGTTCATACTCAAGGATTTTCATAGATGTTCAGTGAATATGCTAGAAATTTCCCAGGTGGATTTTCTTTGGTCAGATAGAAGAAACATCTCAAAAATGGTTTCACCATCACATAGTTAACTAATTTGGAAGTCTGAGGAACAGTGTTATAACATTCAAAAACCAGTCGGAGAACACTTCAATCTCCTTGGTCACTCGATTACAGACCTAAAAGTGGCAATTCTTCAACAAAAAAACTTCAAAAACAGACTCCAATGAGAGACTGCTGAATTGGAATTAATTTGCAAACTGAATACAATTAACTTAGGCTTGAATAGAGACTGGGAGTGGATGGGTCATTACATAAAGTAAAACTATTTCCCCATGTTTATTCTACTCCCCACCCTGCTGTTCCTCAGACGTTCTTGTCAACCGCTGGAAATGGCCCACCTTGATTATCACTACAAAAGGTTTTCCCCCGCCACCCTGCTCTCCTGCTGGTAATAGCTCACCTTACCTGATCACTCTCCTTACAGTGTGTATGGTAACACCCATTGTTTCATGTTCTCTGTGTATATAAATCTCCCCACTGTATTTTCCACTGCATGCATCCGATGAGGTGGGCTGTAGCTCACGAAAGCTTATGCTCAAATAAATGTGTTAGTCTGTAAGGTGCCACAAGTACTCCTGTTCTTTTTGCGGATACAGACTAACATGGCTGCTACTCTGAAACCTGTCATTTGGAATCAGTTTGACTGCTTCCCTGGTATTCTACTGGATTGCAAATTTATAAAGTTATTAACGTACCAGCTGTCTCTTATTAATCTGTTTTCTAATGTAAATCTGTCCTTTCATTGTGTACCTACAATATATTACACACAAACCCACATTTAAATAGTGTTAAGGTTGTGTCACCAAGCATAAAACTAAAGAAATACAGATTAATAGAAGAAAAAAAATGTTTGTTATCCTTGACCACAATAGGAAAGTCATTAAGATGGTCATCTGATGTGGCTAGGTATCAGAGTACAAATGTTTTATTTCCATCTTAACTGTGTGTTTCTTAATGTGTGTTGCTTGCTTTCTCTGAAGTGAAACTCAGTCTTACACAAAATGCCAGATTTGAGAGAACTGGAAACTGAAGCTTATTAATATACCAAAGGGCTGCAGGAACCACTTACAGGGCAGAAAGCAGTTCATTCCCTATGTCCATTCAGTCGTTGGCACCTCTGTTGAGACTGCCAGCAGACGTGACATTATGTATTAACCCAATCAATCATGCTGAAGGATTTTGATTTATAATATAAAATAGAGACCAAGATTTTGTGATCATCTAACATTCATATATGCTTTTGGTACTCTTGACTACAGAATCAGCCAGTGGATATTATTCTGACCAGAGTTGATCAAAAAATGGGGACAATTTTTTGCATTCATTTATTTATTTTAATGTCCCAATCACTAGCCAGTGAAATAAAACACATGGTCATACAAAGATTCATGGAGTACAAGGCCAGAAGGAACCATTATGATCATGTAATCTGACCACCTATGTAACACAGGCCATAGAACTTTCCCAAAATAATTCCTAGAGCAGATCTATTTTAGAGAAAACATCCAGGCTTAATTTAAAAATTGCCAGAATACACCACGGAGAATTATGGAGAAAATTATGGAGAATCCACTACGACCCTTGCTAAATTGTTCCAATGGTTAATTACTCTCACTGTTAAAAACTTACACCTTTGTTTCCAGTCTGAATTTGTCTACACTGCTCTTTTTCTCCTGGCAGACTGAGCCCCATGGGCTGACCCACGCTCTGATACTCAGTGGCATGGGTTTTTTATAGGGCCTTCAAGCTATTAAAAAAATTAATTGCAATTAATCACGTGATTAATCACATTGTTAAACAATAATAGAATACCATTCTCAAATATATTGATCTCAACACAATACAAAGTGTACAGTGCTCACTTTATATTTATTTTTATGACAAATATTTGCACTGTAAAAAACAAAAGAAATAGTATTTTTCAATTCATCTAATACAAGTCCTGTAGTGCAATCTCTTTATCATGAAAGTCGAACTTACAAATATAGAATTATGTACAAAAAAGAACTGCATTCAAAAACAAACAAACCAATGTTCAACTTTAGAGAAGCGGTGGGCAACCTGCGGCCCGCGGATTGCATGAGGCCCATCAGAGTAATCCGCTAGCAGGCCGTGAGACAGTTTGTTTACATTTGCAAGGCCGTCCACAGCTCCCAGTGTCGCTTCTGAGCTGTGGGCGGCCGTGTAAATGTAAACAAACTGTTTCACAGCCCGCCAGCGGATTACCCTGATGGGCCGCAGGTTCCCCCCACTGCTTTAGAGCCTATAAGTCCACTCAGTCCTACTTCAGCTAATCACTCAGACAAACAAGTTTGGTTACAATTTGCAGGAGATAATGCTTCCCATTTATTGTTTACAATGTCTCCTGAAAGTGAGAACAGGCATTCACATGGCATTGTTGTAGCCGATGTTGCAAGATATTTACATGCCAGATGCACTAAAGATTCATATGTCCCTTCATGCTTCAAACACCATTCTAGAGGACATGCTTCCATGCTGATGATGGGTTCTGCTTGATAACCATCAAAGCAGAGCAGACCAACGCATGTTCATTTTCATCATCTGAGTCAGATGCCACCAACAGAAGATTGATTTTCTTTTTTGGTGGTTCGGGTTCTGTAGTTTCTGCATCTGAGTGTTGCTCTTTTAAGACTTCTGAAAGCATTCTCCACACCCCATCCCTCTCAGATTTTGGATGGCACTTAAGATTCTTAAATCTTGGGATGAGTGCTGTAGCGATCTTTAGAAATCTCACATTGGTACCTTCCTTGCATTTTATCAAATCTGCTGTGAAAGTGTTCTTAAAACGAACATGTGCTGGGTCATCATCCGAGACGGCTATAACATGAAATATATGGAAGAATGTGGGTAAAACAGAACAGGAGACATGCAATTCTCCCCCAAGGAGTTCAGTCACAAATTTAATTAATGCATTTTTTTTTAATGAGCATCATCAGCATGGAAGCATGTCCTCTGGAATGGTGGCTGAAGCATGAAGGGGCATACAAGTGTTTAGCATATCTGGCATCTAAATACCTTGCAATGCCAGCTACAAAAGTGCCATGTGAATGCCTGCTCTCACTTTCAGGTGACATTGTAAATAAGAAGCAGGCAGCAGTATCTCCCATAAATGTAAACAAACTTGTTTGTGTTAGTGATTGGCTGAACAAGAAGTAGGACTGAGTGGACTTGTAGGCGCTAAAGTTTTATACTGTTTTGTTTTTGAGTGCAGTTATGTAACATTCAAAAATCTACATTTATAAGTTGCACTTTCATGATAAAGAGATTGCACTACAGTACTTGTATGAGGTGAATTGAAAAATACTATTTCTTTATCATTTTTACAGTGCAAATATTTGTATCAAAAATAATATAAAATGAGCACCATACACTTTGTATTCTGTGTTGTAATAGAAATCAGTATATTTTAAAATGTAAAAAAAAATTCAAAAATATTTAATAAATTTCAATTGGTAGTATATTGTTTAACAGTGTGATTAATTGTGATTAATTTTTATCACAATTAATTTTTGTGAGTTAATTGCGATTAATCAACAGCCCTAGTTTTTTATCACAGTGTGGTAGACATATCTTGAAAGTAAGAGTTGCATAGGAGATGAATCGGAGAAGATTTGAAGCCTTCTTCACTCTGTTGCTTTACCCAAAGGCCTTCCAAATATTTGTCACCAATTGCAGCTCACCTTACTGTGCCTGTACAGCCAAGCTGTTGGTCACCCTGCTGTTGCCTAAGTAAAGATTGCAAAAGCAGGTGTTCTGAAATCCAGATCTTCTCTGGTTTTGTGCTAGCAACGAGGGTTATTCTCACCCCTTTGTTCAGGATCTTCCTGGAGCAGAGAGTAAAATAAGAGCTACCAGCAGATACAGCTCTGCCAGACGAATAACAACAAGCATAAAGATGTTTGATTACCCTAGACCTCAATTTCATCAAACAGCTCCCTGCGTTCTTTGCTTATCCTAGGTGAGGAATGTCACTCTGGAAAATTAGTTTGAAGCTGAGGTCCTTTTATAGGGCATAAAACGAAGAATCACTTGGCTAGCTATCATTCACATGCTTTATTTAACCTTTGAAAGTTACTTTTATTAGTCACAAATAAAAGCTAGCACAAAGGTTTGGTATTGTTTTCCTGTCCCCTTTGTTTAATGCCCTTTGGGTGCGAAGAGACAACTCTGGTTCAGGCAGAACTAATAGAGACTTCCCCAGGGACAGGGCATTAATTTTCTGACACTGAGATAGACATCTCATAAGCCTCAGAAATTTGGATTCCACGTGGGAAAAGAAGCTGTACTTGGTTCGTTTGAACGTGTTGTTCGCTGCTAGCTGTACCATTATTGCTTCATCTCCATCCTCCTGAAAGAGAGTCCCCACTGGCGCTAGCAATGGGATCTGTTCTTCCATCTGCCGCAGAGGGGGTTACAGAAACATCTCTCAGTGTTCCTTCACAGAGAGTTTTAAGTTGGCTTCTTTCTTGTGTTTGCCTTACCCAGGAGTGTTTGCTTTCCAAATAACCAGACATCATCTCTTCATCCACAACACCACCATTAGACTGTTCTAACAACCCAGTGCTGACTTGAGGAGGCATTTTTCAGTCAATAACCTGAGGGAATATAGTGGGGGGACAAATATGAGTGTGATGTTTCCATTATCCCCATCTCCCTGCCTTCCCCCTCCTATAGCATTACAGCCTATGTTATTGTTTTGATTGTAACATTCTTAGAGCAGCTGCAGGTTGTGCAGCATTCTTTTAAAAAGTTAGCACATATACGGCCAGCGCTGTAAATGCCTTTTGCCTTTATGTGCCAGAACCATCAAACAGCACAGAAGCAGACAAAAATAAGCAGCATTAGGTAGCCTCTGATCTTTTTGATTAACAAGTTGTTTCAATTTTTTGAGTTCCCTGATATGTTAAAATTGGCACTTCTGTTAGCACAGGAGAACGGGGAAGAAAAGTAACCCCACTGCCTTTCCTCTACAGGTTTCTAAAATACTCTCCAAGAAAAGTGAAAAGTATCACCCCGCTATTGCAAACCTGACCTGTCCTCTAAACTGTTATAGGCCTAGAGCTCACAAGGGTAGGTACTGTGTTGACAAATGCACAGAGCAATATCAGTGCTTTCCATATGAGTGATATCCCTACCGTTCCAGCACTGGTTAATTTCCCTGTGTGATAAAAATTAATCCGTGATAACAGAGGAGATAATCTGTAGCTGAATGTCTCCTAATATATATTCCTCTGGTTGGCGCTGGGTATGTAGATCATTGGCAATTGGTTAATTCTTTCTCCTTCAGCAGAGAAACGATCTCAGCTGTTAGCCCTCATTGCTGGAATGCCACAGAAACCAGTGGTGGCACTGGGATAACTTTTCTTCCCCATTCTCCTGTGCTAACAGAAGTGCCAATTTTAACCAGGGGGTTCAGCTGAAGGGAATTAGTCTATCCTGGAGGCTATAAGAGAAGTGAGTTCTGAGATGTCTCCCACTCTAGATTATGTTGGGTTAAGAAAGTGACCCATTTTGGGATGAGAGGAAAATGCTAATTATGGGAAACTTTTATTTGAGATTCTGACTAGGAGAAACTCTTTTATATTATGGGCCTGATGTAGGGATTAATGGGCCAAATTCTCTGGCCTGTGTTATGCAAGAGATCAGACTACATGATCATAAGAGTTCCTTTGATCCTTAGAATCCATTAAATAAAATCATGTTCACTGAATTCATTATTTTTTTTTATTATTTCTTATTTGAACCACAAACCCAAGAGTTCTGTCACCACCTCTTGTCATGCTTGAACTTTCACACAGGTACTCTCCAAAAGATGATTTTATTTGGTTATACTAATCTATTTTTTAATATAGATATTCCAAATTGTAGTCTGTCATACACCCAATGTGCAATCCAAATTGCACTGTTTGGTCAGTAATGCACACTGGCTGCACTATACACTCATCATTGGACTCTGGTTTTTCACTCTCTTTCTAGCCTAGTTGAAACCATTAGAGTGTGCTGTCCTTATTTTGCTTTTGTATTTAATAATTATGATGTAGCATTAGTTGGCCCAGAGGGACAGCAAACCAAACGGAAAGGCTTTTTGTTGCACTCCATTTCCATTTAATGGCTTCATCCTAATTGTCTGTGGATATTTTTGCCTGACAACCAGTGTGCATCACTTGAAATCCTGACTTGTGCTATGTAACATTGCATCTCATTGCGTTAGTTATAGCCTGATGCGATGAGACATAACAAACATTACAATTTCTAAATGATTAAATTCAAGGCCATGGTATATGTCATAAATTCAGGGTGACACTTCAGAATTACAATTTGCTCTGTCCTTTTAAGACACAAACTTATCCTGAGCATGCACGAGATCCAGCAGATCCTCATGCTATTATCTATGTGCTTCCCTGGCTCCAGTGATAATTGGCAGCCTATATGTTTCTGTCATTTGACTATAACTCCTGAACTAAAATTCAGCTAAAGCAGAGATCTCATAATAATGAAATTACACATCCACCAGAACACACCGATTCCTGGTGTAATAACTTTAATTTTGCACTTAGTCTTAATTTACCGGCTGTTCTCACCTAAATATATGCTACAAGTATCTTTGGCCAGTGCTTGACACACACAGTTGGTATTAACATTTTACTTTTAACCAAAGTAATTTCTTGTAGTTACATTTTAGCATAAAAGAAAACAAGATCTAGCGGTAGCCTTGCTGGAGTTAAGATTTGCCAGTCTTTGCATTTAATAATATCTGGGGCTTTTTCCACAAGACTGTCTAAGCACCAGGAATGTACTATTTCCCCCTGTTTTACACCATGTACTCAAGGTCCTATGTCTCTCAGCCAACAACCTTTCAGTAAAAAAACTTGTTAATGCTACTTAATTGGCTGGAGCCAACGCTGCTGAATTATAGGGGGCATTCCATCACCTTGCAAGAAGTAATCATGGTGTTTCTTTAGGGCTTCAGCCTTCCCAGCTCAATGATTGACATGCCAGACCAAGGAATCAAACCCTGGTGCTTATAAAGGAAATACATGGAACAAACCATTCTGTTAAGGCAGAGATTCTCCAACTGTGGTCTATGGACCAATAGGGGTGATCCAGGGAGCTGGCTGGCACATAAAATGTGTTGGCTTTTCAGTTTCCCAGCCACTAAATCTCACTAAAGACAACTACAAATACATAAAGTGCCGAAGACTAAGTAATTGCTGTAGTTTCCATAGAGGTGTTATGGCAGTTGGAAACAGGAGGAGGAAAGCTGTGTGAGAGGAGAGGTGTCCAAAGGATAACGTTTTTATTGAATTTGTTCCACTCTATAAAGATCCCACCCTATCCTGTGAGACGGTCCAAGAATCCAACTCCACCTCTCCTAAATAGCAGTGAAGCATATAAACCACTAAGCCACCATGCTCTTTGTATCCATTTTCGGGGGCGGGGCAGGTGGGGAGAAGTCCCTATTTAAGCTAGTATATCCTTTCTAAATCTAATTTGGAAATTACAGGTTCACACCAAAATCTTCCTTATGAAAGAGGAAATTTGTTTTCACAGCCTCGCAAAAGAAAGTTATGCTGATGATACGTTGTTTAGCAGCACCACATCTATAATCTTCTCTTTGAATATAATAAGTATGAAACCTGAGCCAATTTCATCAGATCTTAGTTTATGAGAGAGTAAGTCACGATGCCAATGTTTTAATGCATGATTTATGCAGACCTCCCGTAACACATTTATGACTGTGAGATCCTTCTCTCCTTTGGGGAGAGAAGTAAGTGGATGTAGGAGAAGGTACAGTAGATAGTTTCCAAAGTGAAGTAAGTTTATGGAGCATTTAAAATCCAGAAGAATAATTTATAATTGAATGTAGAAGTGTTTTGGATGTGATTGTAGATGACAGAGAGTGAGGGATAGCGTTCACGGCATTCCTTGCCCCATAAGGCTGGTTTCACAAACTGCACCTGAAAGATCCCCATCCCCTGCGGAAAGCATGTGATAGTTTTGCTGCTTTCTTTCATTTCCACTAAAGACAGAGGCTATAATCCCAACAGCAGCTCCAGTAGAAGCTGCAACAGGAATAATAGAATGATAGGATTAGAAGGGACCTCAAGGGTCACCTAGTCTAACCCCCTGCCAAGATGCAGGATTTGTTGTGTCTAAACCATCCAGGACAGATGGCTATCCAGTCTCCTTTTAAAGAAAAGGAGTACTTGTGGCACCTTAGAGACTAACATGCATCCAACGAAGTGCGCTGTAGCTCACGAAAGCTTATGCTCAAATAAATTGGTTAGTCTCTAAGGTGCCACAAGTACTCCTTTTCTTTTTGCGAATACAGACTAACACGGCTGCTACTCTGAAACCAGTCTCCTTTTGTAAACTTCCAGTGAAGGAGCTTCAACCTCCTTAGGCAGTCTGTTCATTGTCTTAATATTCTTACAGTTAGGAAGTTTTTCCTGAGATTTAATCTAAATATGCAATGCTGTAGTTTGAACCCATTGCTTCTTGTCCTGCCCTCTGTGGCTAGAGAGAACAACTTTTCTCCATCTTTTTTATGAAAGCCTTTCAACTATTTTAAGATTGCTGTCATATCTCCCACTTAATCTCCTCTTTTCAAAACTAAACATACACAGTTCTTTCATCCTTTGCTCATATAGCTTGCATTCCATCACTTTGATCATCTTTGTCGCTTGCCTCTGGACCCTTTTCAGTTTCTCTACATACTTTCTATAGAGAGGCGATCAAAATTGGACACAGTACTCCATCTGAGGTCTAACCAGCACTGAGTAGACTGGTATTATCACCTCCTGTGACTTGCATGCTAGGCCTCTGTTAATGCAACCTAAAATTGCATTTATTTATTTTTTGCAACAACATCACATTGCTGATTCAAGTTGAGGTTATGATCCACCACAACTCCCAGATCCTTCTCAGCTGTGCTGCTGCCAAGCCAGTTATCCCCTGTTTTGTATTTGTGCATTTGGTTTTTCTTCTCGAAGGGTAGCATCTTACATTTGTCTTTGTTGAATTTCATTTTGTTGTCTATAGCCCAGCTTGCAGCACCAGTCAACCTGGCCACTCCTTGATAGTACCATCCACATTTGGGGCTAAATTAGCCTTCTGTGAGTCCCCTAGTGAAAAGGCAATTGCTAATACCTTGGGCCACTGTGACTCCCTCCCCAGATGCATTTTCCACTTCTAGTGTTCCTGCATCCTGGTTTATTCCAGTAGAAACCAACATTAACTAAGAATAAATGTAGCCTGTGATATGTAAGGGTTTCTGATTTCCATAAAAGAGGTTATTATTACCCATAGTCTGGGTTGAAAGTGATTAAAGCAACAGTGATGATTGCATTTCAGCTGAGGCAGGGTGAAGGGAAGGACCCATTCTGGCAATGGGTTGGAGGTCTTGATAGGCAAATGGTCAGGTACAGTAAGAGATGTGAGAGGAAACGATCAGCTCAAGGTAAAGAGTGATTCCAAGGTTTCTGACCCTGAGGGTAAATTTGAAATCTGAGTTAGGAAGAGTGAGAGAGGAATCGAGCCCTTACAAAAATAGTACTTTTTAATCCAGAAAACTTCAGGCTTTGAACATATTGATGAGAAGGATGCATTTTTTGGAGTATAGTTTAGTAGTATGTCTATAAATACACTAAATTCTTTCCCTGCAGAAATCAGCTACCGAGATAAAAATACTTTACACTCAGTTCACTAGCTTTTCTCATCCCAGGATCTCAAAGTGCTTCACAACATTATCTAATTGTCTCACACTGCCCTTGGGACTTACATAAGCATATCTACAGATGCTATATAAGAAGTAGGTATCATTGTTAATATTACTTCAACTGGAGAAACTTGGTGATGAGTCCTATATTCTCACCGTTGGAGTATTCCTGAGTAAAAGTCAAAAAATATTGTGGTGGAAAATTTTGGGATTCTCTAAAGTGATCGTTTTAAGACAGGGCTTGCTGAACCATTAGATGAAAATGTGGCTTAAATGCACAAACCTCTTCTGTGTTTTCTTGAGTGGGGGTAAAAAAAGAGTTCCCCTTTTTTATCCATTGTATTCTGAAGAATACCCAGTCACTCTTTCATCTTACTTGAATTTACCTCATTATAGATTTCAAGACCTGTATAAACAACATTCAATGTTTTACACTAAAGAATGTGTTTAGGAACTGTGATTTCTGTGAAAATGCAATGCTATTAGTAATGTACTGTAGAGACGTGGATGAACAAATATGGAGATAGACAGATCAGAGAATACAGCCAGTCACTAGAAGAGAGATACTAACTAAAAGTGACAGCCCCACTCCCGCCTACATCCATTCTCATACAATTTGCTGAGGAGAGAAAGTGAGAGTAAACACAGAAAGATAATTTATCAAATAATATCCTGTATCAAAGACCCAAGCTCTATACCATCAATTGTGCATCACTGGAAACATAAGGGTCCTGATCTTTGCTGTTGTCAATCATGTAACTCCACTGAAGTCAATGCAACTATGCTGATTTACACCAGCTGAGGATCTGCCCCACAGACTGCAGTAGCATAGCAGAGTATCTGTGCCATTCCTAATTATAATTCCCTGAAATGGCAGTTGACAGAGACACAGACATACCAATCCACACTTTAAAAGAAAAGATTGTAGATTCAAATTTCCCAATAAATTCCATCATTGCTAATGGATTACCTGGCAGCATCTAATAGTAGCTATAGACCCTGTCTGTAATACATTGCCCTTGTTTATTACTACCCCTTTGTGTTGTACCCTTTGCCCCACCCATATTTCTGTGAGCTGAGGTGCATGCTTCTGTGGCTATTGTGAAAGCAGTGGGGAGACCAAACACCTCATTACCCAAAGTAAGAACCAAGGAAACTTTTCCATTAATGTTTGCATGTAGTGCTTGTCAGGCAGGGCATTTGTCCTCTGGTACGTGAGATCATCATAATCTTGTGTCTCACACCTCAGACTCCATCACTGATCACAGTTGTGAAGAGACCTGAGCAGTGAAAGTTGGTATTGCTGTTGAAGAAAAGTCATGAGAAGAAATAGCATGAACATCAGTTGCCAGAAGCTAAGTATCTCCCCTTCTCTCACAGATAGGTCTTCAGCCTGCTCATTGGCCATTCCTCCATTTATGACCGTTTTCCTCCCATGGAGAGGAACTCCTCTCAGACCATCCCTGAAGCTGCTCTAACAGTACTCTCATAGGGGAGACTTTCATTTTCCCACACACCTTCCTGTCCTCACACCATGTCAAGACGAACTGGGTAAATTTTATTCGGAATACCTGGAGGAAAAAAACAGTCTTTGTGTTTAAAGGAAAGGATCGAGAGTCTCAAATCTGGGTTCAATTCCTAATTCTACCACAGACTTCCTGTGTGACTTTGGGAAATCACTTATTCTTTCTGTGCCTCAATTCCCAACCTTCAGCTTGTATGTTGTATTCCTTTGTCCTACCATTTGTCTGTCTTTCCTGTTTTGGACATAAGCTATTCAGAGCAGGAACCAAGAGTTAGGGCCTCTAAGTGCTACCATAATATACATAATAAATAGTAATAATGATACCTAGATGCTGCAGTTACATCACTGATTGGACTCCACATGCATTCTGCTTTCATTTTCATAAAATTCACTTCTAATAGCCATTTGAGAATCCCTCCTGTTGCTTTCCCCTACATCAGTGGTTCCCAAACTTGTTCCACCGCTTGTGCAGGGAAAGCCCCTGCCAGGCCGGGCCGATTTGTTTACCTGCCGTGTCCTCAGGTTCGGCCGATCATGGCTCCCACTGGCCGCGGTTCGCTGCTCCAGGCCAATGGGGGCGGCTGGAAGCGGCGGCCAGTACGTCCCTCGGCCTGCGCTGCTTCCAGCAGCCCCCATTGGCCTGGAGCAGTGAACCGCGGCCAGTGGGAGCTGCGATCGGCTGAACCTGCGGACACGGCAGGTAAACAAACCGGCCCGGCAGGGGCATTCCCTGAACAAGCAGCAGAACAAGTTTGGGAACCACTGCCCTACATGCTTCAGGCTTCACTTTTTGAACCCTAACACTTGCCTTGATAAAAAGTTCATGGAAGTATTTAATGCTCATAAAGAGACAAGGTGGGTGAGGTAATACCTTTCATTGGACCAACTTCTGTTGTTGAAAGAGACAAGCTTTCAAACTACATAGATAGACCTGTTCTTCAGGTCTGGAAAAGGTACACAGATAGTCAAGGGTAAATACAAAGTGGAACACATTGTTTAGCCTAAACTGTTTACACATATTGAAAGAGACCATTCAAGGTGAAATGGCCAGTTAACATCTCTGCAGTCATAGGACCAAAAAAGGTGGTATGTGGTGGGGGGATGGTTAGTGGGTTGCAGATTGTTGTAATAAGCCATAAATTCAGTGTCATTATTAAATCCACGATTTTTAATGTCTAGCAAGGTTTGAATTTAAGTTCCTAGGCTTGTCTTTTGAAAGTGTTGTGCAGGTTTCCTTTGAGGCCAAGGACTGAGAGGTCAGATATGGAGTAATCGTTTTAAGATAAGTGTTTGCTTGCAGGAGATATGGTGTGTTTTATAATCATTTTTCTGTGTGAATTCAACATTCCAAATCTTCCTGCATTTTTTTTTCTTAAAGATGTATTGGTCTTCACATAGGGAGTCAGAGAAAACCCCCTGGGATATTCTTCGCTATATGCCTGAACAGTAAACAGTGTCTAACTCTAGACTCATTATGAGTCTCATGAAAACAAGTACCCTATTTTAAATAACATGCATCTATAACAGTAAAGAAGCATTTTTTGCTAAACATTAATATTCAAGAGGATAATGAGTTTGGAGAGTCTTGCAAATTAACTCAAAAGCTGATATATTGTATATACTTCCATTAGTCTGTTATCTGAAAAGCTTTTAAAACATTGTTGGATATTTTTATTTGTTTGTTGCCAAAGACCATTTGGTTATTTCTTTATACTAGGGGGATTTTGAAACTGCTGCTGTAAGAGATTACAAAATATCAACTCAAGAGAAAACACTTTTTAATTTCCCTGTGCAGTATGCTTGTCTGTGCAGGAAACCGAGATTTCCTCAGGGTCAGTCAGACTATGGAATGAACTTCCAATGAACTATAGGAATTAAGGACCTTCTCACACCTGCTTGGCTATGTTTGTACTCTGTGTCTGCGAATATCCCATACAGGTTTATTGGCAGGAATGTTTACCGACTTGATACATTTTAAGTGAATATTGGAGAATATTTACATAATGCAGATTCTGAACTTGTAAACACAAGTAACAGGCCAGAAAAATAAATCTAAGAATTATGCTCAGCAACAAAAAATGGTATTGTGTGACCTCTGGTAGGTGTCTAATCAAAACTAATCGACAGAGCTTACATTTCAATTGGATTATCAGATATTTATAATGAACTGCTTTCAAACAATCAACAGAGCAGGGATTAAAAAAAATCCCTAGTCTATGAATACATTTGAATAACAAATTTCAGAATATTGTAAGCTGTTGTGGATAGAGAGAGAGAGAAAAAAAATCAATGACTAAATCTCTCATTCTTAATTATTTGTTTTGTTCTATTATTTAAGAAAAACTTCCCAAGCATAGAAATAAAAAAATATTAAAGGGATCAGCTCTGAAATCACTGAATTTATTTACTGGACCTTATTTTCATAAGAGTTGCCTGATCCAGAAATAAAAATTGCTTCCCAAAGAAAATCATGACTGTAACAGACTTAAAATTATATCTGTCCTCTTGTAGTCCTTACAATCTTTTCCCCATTCCAGAAGTTATAGGGTCTCACATCCTGATGCATTTATCTCCTGAGGTTTTGAGAGCAGGCAATCCATGAATATTGCCAACAATCCTGTGAAGACGGTGGAAGTTTATCATAATCCTATTCCCCTACCAGCTCCAAGAGCAAGATTTTTGTAAATCTCAATAGACTACCTTCTCCCATGTATGAAACCAACGGGGCTAGTTTCAAGGGGATTGCATCATTCGTGTGCTGGTAGTGCTGGCCAAGCAGGCGAAAATTTTGACCTGTGAGGCTTAACAGAAAATCCTTAATTAGAGTTACCAAAGGCTTCCAACTAATTAGGCCCAGTGAAGCATATCAAATAAGAGCAACTGTTTTTATACTGGCTTGAACTGGGCAAGTCACTTAATCTATTTTTGCCTCAGGTTCCCCTCGGTAAAACTGGGATACTTCCTTTCTTCTATCATTTGCTTGTCTTATCTATTTAGATTGCAAGTTTTTGGAGCAAGAGCCTGTTTCTTAGTACATGTGTTTAGAGCCCTGAACGCAATGGGTCCCTTATCTTGCTTAGGGCCTTGGGTTCTACCATAATATACATAGTTAAGAACAAGAAGAACCTGGTCATATAATTCTATGATGATAGCTCTAAGATTTTTCTTTAAATCATTTTTATATTGAACAGTATAAAAAATAGGTGCTGTATATGCATGTAGATAATGTTTTGTTCTTTCTACATAACCCTGGGAAACGTCTCTGAATGCTAGTGAAAGCAAAAGCCATTCATTTCCCTTGTCACATATGTTTTAGTAATAAACCTCACAAAGAATATTTTTAATTGGGGTTGGACATTCATTCAAGAGAAAAAACATGCAGGGTCTGATCCTCAGCTGGCTCAAATTGTCATAGCTCCATTGATGCCTGTGGAACTAGGACAATTTAAACCAGCTGAGGAGCTGCCCCCTGGTAGTTGTAAGAATGACAGACTGCATGGAGGGGCTGTCTGCATTGATAGCACTCCTCCTTGACCGAAGTTTTGTCTGACTCCTATTTAAAAGAATAAATCAAACTTGTTCTCGTTTTGTAATCATTTAAATGCGAGGCATGGAGCAACTGGTTGGAGGAGTTCTTATTTCAAATAATTTGTCTCCTAAATAAAAACTTTTTCAAATATTTGCTGTGTGCACATTTAAATAAAAAATTGTGTCTGCTGTCCAGACATATACTGTAGGAATGTGCTTTTCCTCTGTTACCGGAAAGAAATTTTTTTATTTAGTTCTTATTTTGCCTGGTCCAGTCCACCCCCAGTAGGATAAATGTCAGCCTTTATTCTCTAGCACGACACTTTTCACTTGGATGACTCCACAGAAGAGATGTGCTACCCCTGGGATAGCCACCATCTTGCAGGCTCATAGACAGAATGTAAGTGAAAATAAAGTCATGGAGCTGAGTAAAGCCCACGGAAGCCAGGAAATGAAAAAACAAGGCTGTTACTCTGCTGTTTATTGGTCCCCTTGTGCCTAAGTATCATGTGGAATCTTAGAGCAGTAAGCGATCTGGGGGTTTTCTCTTTCTGCTGCAAAATACCTAACCAGAGTAGAAATGGCTATGTGTGGAGTATCTGTTTATTATGCTTAAAGCCTGAACTTCTCTGCTTTTTAAACATGTCTTAACGAGCACAAAATTTAAAACAGTCCAATGATGTATGCCATCATGTGCCAGCAATGCCCCTCTGCCATGTACATTGGTCAAACTGGACAGTCTCTACGTAAAAGAATAAATGGACACAAATCAGATGTCAAGAATTATAACATTCATAAACCAGTCGGAGAACACTTCAATCTCTCTGGTCACCCGATTACAGACCTAAAGGTCGCAATATTAGAACAAAAAGACTTCAGAAACAGACTCCAACGAGAGACTGAATTGGAATTAATTTGCAAACTGGATACAATTAACTTAGGCTTGAATAGAGACTGGGAGTGGATGGGTCATTACACAAAGTAAAACTATTTCCCCATGTTTATTTCCCCCACCCCCCACTGCTCCTCGGACGTTCCTGTTAACTGCTGGAAATGGCCCACCTTGATTATCACTACAAAAGGTTTCAAAAGGTTTTCTCTCCCCCCCCACCCCCGCTCTCCTGCTGGTAATAGCTCATCTTAAGTAATCACTCTCTTGTTACAGTGTGTATGGTAACACCCATTGTTTCATGTTCTGTGTGTATATAAATCTCCTCATTGTATTTTCCACTGAATGCATCCGAAGAAGTGAGCTGAGGCTCACGAAAGCTTATGCTCAAATAAATTGGTTAGTGTCTAAGGTGCCACTAGTACTCCTTTACTTTTTGCGAATACAGACTAACACGGCTGCTACTCTGAAACCTTTCATTAACCTGGGTAGCCTGTGAATCGATGGAACCATTAGATTAATATGTGTCATGACATTGATCTGTGCTACTTCAGCCAAAGCCACAGTAGCCACTGAGCCAGACACATCTCCTGGCCAGGTCCCCAACTAGGATCCTTTTCTGTTGTTACCAATGCATGTTAATAGTAATAATAACTTATACAGCAACTTCCATCTGGGAATCTCAGTGCATTTTACACATACATTGTGAACAGAACTTTGCAGCACTCCTGTGAGGCAGGCCAAATACTATCCTCTCAATTTTATAAAATTTTATTTTATATTTTTATATATATGCAGCATAACTCTTCTAACACGAGCGCGCACACACGTATTTTTTTTGTTTTCAGGGAGAAGGGTGGAGGTGAAGGGACTCAGTTAACAAATCCTGGCCTCTTTCCTTCCTGTACCCATCGGCATCCCGTGTGCAGGGGGGCAACAAGACACAGAAAGCCCATGCAAGGGTTCCACAACACTATGCATAACTATAGAGAGGAGGTGTAGGATAGGTGGGCTCACAGACCATCCACTCTCCCCATTCTGCAGCTTCCATGACATGGGGAAGAGTAGCCTTTCCCAATCTCCATCCTCTGTAGAACTCCTCACTACATGACCCTGGATACATGAGCTGTGGGTGGGGACAGGATTTGCCACGTACGGTCTTGCATCATTATTATGATCTCTAGTCTTGATGTACAACACTTACTACCGTGGATGTCCCTAAGTTTAATGATGTCAAAAACGAGGATAAATACATTCAGATTCCTGATACAGACGGGCAGAATAGGCCCCACTCACTGGCATGTTAGGGTCACTTTGTGCCACCCCCCAAGTCCAAAGCAGACCCAAGCCTAGCTTAATTGGCCACTGTGTTGCGGAAACCTACTATGACCTACTATGACCTTCTGTCCACTGCATGCAGCAAAGAGGGCATGGCCAGGACTGCCTTACGCTGGCAGATTATTGGCTGCAATAACAACCCCTGGGAGCCATTAGCAATTGGCACAGGTTAGAGCCGCCTTCAGGCTGTTCTAATTTACAGCAGTTACTGAACCGACACTCTTGCAGCCCCAGGATTGGGGAGGAAGATACAAAGGAAGCTACATTTCCTTCGACTCCTTGCTACCGTGAATTTTCACCAATCCCTTCTCAGCTGCACTAGAAAATGTCAACCCATGTCTTTACTCCTTTTCGGAGACACTTAACGCAAATTGGTTGAAAGCAAATCATAGTAGTAAGGAAAGTTTAGTCCGTCGAGAGAGGCTGTCTGTTAAGATACATTAGAAGAAACTCCAAAAAATTAAAGAGCTGGGATTTGCTGGTACCAAAACAGGTATCTGAAAGTATTTTTGGAATGATGGGATCTAATTAGCCCACTGCCTAGTGAAGTAAATCAAAGGAGATGGGTTATATAAGGAATCCTACTCACTGTGGGCCTGAACCTGTGAGGTACTGAATGCCCTCAGATTCTATTGTTTTCAATGGGAGTTGATGAGCAAAGCACATCATCTCACAGCATCAGGCCTTGTATCATCAAATGTTAGTCAGATGGACTGTATCCCTTCATGGTCCTATCACTGCCCCTGAGTACAGCAGAAGGGAAAGTCTATCAGTATCTTGGATAGTCAGTAGCTCACTAAATAATATTTCTGAGGAAACGGTGATGTTTTCACTAGTATTTTATAATGCGGCATTTGTTACAGAGAACAAGGAAAAAGAGAACTCTTGAATTATTTCTATGTGGGCAAATGTTTTCCTAAACAGTGTGTCTGCACACTGGCATCCTAATGCAATTGTTTCTCAAAACAATTAGTTCAGAATATATGGAAAAATTTTACTCTTTCTCCAGCAGCAGAACTAGTATGGTACTGGGGCACCGTTTGAGAAATACAAGCAGAAAAATTATAGTAATCCAAATCTGATCTTCCCCAACCTCTTCTCTGCAATAGGCCCTTACTTCTCCTGGGAGTACATCAGCCTCATAGCGAGCCCAAGAGAGAGATAGCATGTGTTTCCCTGAAAACATTAGGGGAAGACATAAAATAAGTCACTGAGCTTCCCCTCCAGAAGATGACTCAAGGCTAAGGAAATGTTGAAGCTGGGATTTGCTGGGAAGTAGTTCTGTGAGGAGGACTGCTTACAGGACACTTCCTTCTGTCCTTGGAGGCCTGGACCAACTTGGGGTTGGGATAGGGAATCTTCACTTCTCCCTTTTGGAGGTCCCATGGAGATCTCTTCCCTTCCCCTTGTCCAGCGGGGTCCTAGAGACTGGAAAGATAGGGAACATTCAGCCAGCAGTAGGCCAATGAGCCCTAACTGGCCAGGTAGGTCATGGCACAGCTACGAACACACATCAGTATTTCTGTCACTTCTAACTTTGTGGTAACAGCAGCAAGGGGCGGGAATGAGCATATGAATCCTCAAATAGCATGAAGACTGTACAAAATATTAGTCCCTATTCATAGATTTGTGTATGGCCAATATTTGTACTTGTTTGGAAAATGAATTATTGGATGTGCCATTCCCCCAAATTCAGCAGTCACTCAAGTAGTGCCTTGATTAGAGAACCATTCCCCCAAACTATCAATATTATACTATTAAAATTGCAGTGTGATTACTAAATAGGTTGCAAAGCGATTACCGAATGCCTGCCTAGTCATTGGATAAAAGATGCCAGACTGAGAGTTCTATATTTTATATGCTGCAGAATGAGATTGTCTTCAAAGCTTCAGTTAGAGCATTCATTTTGCCACTGGAGGGCGTTATGGCCCCAGAAAACAGAAAGCTATTTTGTATTGATACAACAATCAAATTAGCAGGATTTATAGAGCTTTAATCTTATTTAGAATGTAGATTACTCCACTTCAGTTAAAGTAGGGGGAGGAATGAGGCAATTTACATGTGTTTGTATATTTAGAATGAATTATGCAAAGATAAGAACATCTCGCTGAAGCTTTTGAACACTCTACCTGAGTCTCATTCACAAATTTATTGCAACGTTATCAGACACATTAAAAAATTTGAAGCTCAGTGTGGCCTCTGTAAAATTCAAGATAATGTAAAATAAATTCTCCTTCCCCTCACAAACACATAAGGTTTCATTATTTTTCTCTTCCACAGGCTGCTTTAAAACAAATATTAGCTGATAATGAGACTAACCATCCATTTGATTTTGTTCAAGCTTTTTGCTTCACTTTTTAGTCACAAAAACCAGAAGCCACTCTCATTTTTGTATTTGTAAGTTCTTTGTGGCATTTGTTGCATCTTTGTGGCATCTTTTTGTTGTATTTGTACAGCACCTATCACAATTGGGTCCTGGCCCATGACTGGAGCTCCTACATGTTGCCACAATGCAAATAGCTCTCCGGCACCACCATAATGCCCTTACACCAGTGCTAAAAGACTCTGCAAGAGTCCAGGAAGGAGGATTTATCTTACAGAAGGATTGAATTTGACCCGTGGACTGGAATCCAATAATTTCACTCCTTGGGAGCCTCTGGTTTTTTGGGAAAAGGTGTCCAGTTTCTCAGTTGTAGCAATGAGGGTGTGGGAAGAAGGGCTTAATCAGGGAACTGGTTACAATTCCCACATTCTGAGGCCATCCACACCTTGTTTCCTACCAGCCAAATCCCTGGCCCAGACTGCTCTAAACCACGCCACTTGGCAATGGCCACCAAAGGTCATTGGCCATCTTAGAACTGTGTTCTGGCAACACCAGCTCCCTCCTCCTTTCCCCGCCCAACTCACTCCTGATGGTGGCTCTACAACCACTGAGGACTTTTCCATGTTGGGGGAATCCCTAGCTAGGGAGATGTGGCCACTCTCTGCTGCTTTTGTGACACCTCAGCAGCTCCCCAGGAGCAGAGCAAGCTTGAAAATCTGGCCCTTAGTTTTCTTACCCATCCCTTATCATCCTTCCACCTTAACTTGGGAGATCTAAAGGCATGTTATGGATAAAAGTCGCAGTAGCAATGAATACATGTTTGATATTGTGAGAGGAACAGCAACTCTGCAACTTGTGATGAATCTGAATCTTTTACAATGACTTCACTCAGATTTCTCTTAAACAATGACACTGATTATGTTCTAAACCTGTCTGTGAATGCCTGCTCTCCCCCTCTCTCATCAAGCCACTTAATTTCTCTCCATTTTTAATACTATGTATTTATGTTTGTACGATTCCTGATGGGTGGTTCCAAATGAAGTTTAGCACATATTATACCCATTTTGTGGGTTTGCCAACATATCTTTAGTTAACTGTATGAATGGGTTGGTTATTTGCTTCATTGCCTTGCTCACGTTTGTATGAATTGGTGATGGTGCCATTTCTACAGCTTCTTTGTGAAACTATAAGGATTGATTACACGTGTGTTAAGAGAGGAGTCATATGAACCAACCCATGTATCTGCATATATTCTGCTAGATAGAGGAGCTGGAGATTAAGGGCTTAATCCTGCTAATTGCTTAGCATTTCCTGCACATGCAGAGCACTCTTTACTCCCCTTGCAGCACCTGCTCTCCAGAATCTTGTAAGAGGTCCTCCGCACCTTGCAGGAATTAGGCCTTGTGAATGAAGATGTCACAATCCTAATGATATCTTAATACTATATTATGAGACTAGCTACTGTAACAGGTTCCATGAGGTATTTCACATCTGGGAAAAATCTTAAATAAGGGCATAAAAGCTATGATTGAAAACAACATAAGCCTAATAAATTATCTGTGCATGTACACATTGGAAACTGTTGCGAATTTCTGCTATTAAAGGGGATCAAATCCATATTATCAAAATGATTGCACAATCTGTCAGTTATCTATATGTATAATATTTTCCAGTCCAGCATGCACCTCCTGGACTCCTCAAAACAGAAGGGAAAGTCCAATACCAATTTTTTCTCAAGTGTTTTGTCATGAATAAAAGGTAGGCCAGCATAAAGCTGAATTGAATTCAGATGCACAAAAACAAAGGGCTGTATTAAAGCCATGAAAGCCAGTGGAGTAATTCTGGATTTATAGTAGCATAATTGAGAGCATACAGTTAACTGGCCAAAGTGTTTAGGGATAGTATTGATTTTAAATAAAAAACTAGAAGTGGAGGAAAATATTATGGGATGAGAGTCTTTACGAGTTTCTGATTTTTTTTGTTCTCATGGTTGTTTTCCGCCAAGTCCCATTCATTATGTTTATGCTGAATTACTGCAGGGAAACAGGCACCTTAGAGTTTTATGATCAGCCTCTTTGAGAGAATAAGCTTTTGTCCTAGGTTGCTGTTAAATAGCTAGGTAATTCATCTCATGATGGTTGTGTGTGATCGTATACTGAGAGATTGGCTGTTACAGCTGCTCTTGCTTTGAAAAATAAAGTCAGAAAAGGCATTATGAGGGTCACTGGTGAGGTGACAAAGTCAGAAGTTCCAATCTCTCATTTTGGATGAGATCATAATTCATGTGCACCTTAAATTTTGACCTCATTAAACAATAAAGCTAAGAAAGACCGATATATCTGGGAGATTTACTGACCACTCTTCCGGGAGATGTGGGCTTTGTCATAGCTTAGTCCAAAAATGCTTCTGTGAACTATTTAAAAAGCTAAGTGTAAAAAATAAATGGCAGGTCTCCATCAGTTATCTCTGGCCAATAACAAGTTACTTTAGGCTTCCACGTGAATGATTTGGAGACTTCTTACAAGACATGGTGGGGGTAATTGAGAATTACTGTTCACCACATACATACACTGTGCTATGCCTTATAGGTGGATATTGCTCTTTAAACCATACATTAGCAAGTACCTTGTATGATAAAATAAATTACTCTGAGCTTCCTAATACTCTTAGATTAGCCAAAATAGAAGACTGATTTTGTTCTTATTTTTAATTATTCTTCTCGTCATGGGCCTTTGGAAGGTACTAGAGGATGGATACTGCTTTGGTGAAGCACCTCAAGTGGTTTTAGTCTGATGCTTTTCTATATGGTCATGCTGTAGCCTTAAGGGACAGACAATGTGAAGGATAAAGAGACTTTATTAGTGCTTAGGGCAGATCATGGCTTTTTCATAAGCCCAGTACATGGACCTGTGAGTAGTTGTTCTGCCCCAATAGCAGATTAGGAAGGAGACTATGACTCAGGGTCACAATCTGTGTCCAATTTCTCCCACCACCTGCTCTGGGAGGAGGGATATATCCCATGCTAGCCCTATTCCTAGCACAGAATATGTTTCTTAACACTCTCGTGAAGCTGTATTGGCCAGTTCATTGTGTGATAGTGCCAATGCTTCTTCTACACCCCTTCCCACCCACTCCCTCTCCATTCACTACTCTAATCCATCCACTCCTACCCATGGAGGAGAAGCCAGGATAGAGAATTAAGCGGGTGCCTTAATGGGTGTGCAGGATGGGCCACTTTCTGGACCCTAGAATAGAAAAGCGGCAGCAGTAGATACTGACTGGCAAATATATATAATTTCCTGTCAATTATTTTTGTCACTGGGTTCTTTTTTCCTCAAGAATCAATGAGAACTCATCCAAAGTATTGACATAGCCTGGATTCTTGAGCAAGGAGTAGGTTTTTTGGGGGGAGAAGAGAGGGTTCCCTATTTCAATAAGGAATATGGCTTTGATGGATATAGGTTTCAGAGTAGCAGCCATGTTAGTCTGTATTTGCAAAAAGAAAAGGATAAATAAGGATAAACAAATAAATTGGTTAGTCTCTAAGGTGCCACAAGTACTCCTTTTCTTTTTGATGGATATAGTACATGCTAAAAGGTTGATCACTTTCAAATCTGTTTTTACAGGCAGTATATATCTTCCAAAGAAGCAGTCATTTACAGAAATCAACATGTTTAAGGTGATAGTTTTCTGTAATGCCTGAGAAAATATATGCTAAGTTACATGAACTCTGGGCCATGCAACTGCCTGTCAAATATCGGGGATTCAGAGTTGAAAACTCAACATTTATGCAGAGGTGCTGCTCAAACAGCACTGATTTAAGTGAGAAGAGACAGTGGTGACATAATCCTGAAATGCATTTGCATTGCATTTTCTATATATAGTTTTTTCTCCTCTGAGGAACCAGTTCATCTCACAAAGACCCACCAGGAACCTGGTACTTTTTGTATTTACTCCTCATGATCCCATCCTCCTTCAACAGGCTGTGCTTCAACCAGTCCCACAATGACAATGGTGCAATGAATGAATGATTCAGTGATGATGCATGGAATGTGTCTAAGCATACATAAATTGGCACAGCCTTCGCATGTTCTTTGCAATGGACCGTGCAAAAAATGTAACCTTGTATCAGTCCTGCACACCCTTATGATTTACCAGTGCCCATTTTATCATTCACAGGGGCCACTGTTGATAATTCCCAACCTTTTATTGACTCGGGAGCAAAAGGGCCTGATTAACTCCCATTACAATCAACGGATCAAGACCTCTAAGGGTTAATTCTTTTTTCACGAGTGTAAATCAGAAGTAACTACACCATGGGGGTTATACTAGTGTTAATGATAGGAGAATTAGGCCTCTATACTGGGGACACAGGTCTGCAGCATGACCATAAAGATGGCCTTTTGAAAAGTACTTACAACAGTTAAGGGCCACATTGTCAGACATACATGAGCATTTTCCTGCTTCTGATAATTTTATCCTTAATTTTCTTCACCTTTGGGGTCAGATTGAAATTGTGGAGTCAAGTAGAGAATCACAGGCATCCTACAAAAAGAATACATAATTTATTACTATCTCCATATTGTCATTTTTTGTTGGATAAATTCCACAGACAGAAGATACTTTGCACTGGATCTTTTAAACCAATGAACATCCTAAAACAAAGTGACATTCTGCTTCTGAGAACGAAGTGTAAAATAAATGAAAAAACCCACCTCTGTAAATGCAAGTACTGAAAACTTAATTTACAAATGCAAACAAGATAAGCTGCCAAGTTGCCAACACAGTTATCTAATTTGTTGACACAGAGATAGCAGGCAAGATTCTTATTTAGTTCCATACATCTACATTTGTTTGCCATCTGATCAGAACTGTATTCCAGCTACCTCAATATTACAGAAAATTGCTCTACATTCTTCTCATTTTTTAAAGCTAAGTTGCAGTTTGTGTGTTTCAAGCTCCATCACTGACATTTTCTGCTGGCTGAATCTGTTTATCTTCAAGGCACCCTGCAAAGACTATTTGTTTTTCCAAGCATTTGGGGAAGGTGGAACTATGGTGTGTAGAGTAGACTTGTTTGTTCAGTTGATTTGAATATTAAGTTATTTGTGTTAAGGAATTAAGTATGTCTTTGTCATAAATATAAATGGAAGGGTAAACACCTTTAAAATCCCTCCTAGCCAGAGGAAAACCCCTTTCACCTGTAAAGGGTTAAGAATCTAGGATAACCTCGCTGGCACCTGACCAAAATGACCAATGAGGAGACAAGATACTTTCAAAGCTGGAAGAGGTGAGAAACAAAGGGTCTGGGTCTGTCTGTGTGATGCTTTTGCCGGGAACAGGAATGGAGTCTTAGAACTTAGTAAGAAATCTAGCTAGATATGCGTTAGATTATGATTTCTTTAAATGGCTGAGAAAATAAGCTGTGCTGAATGGAATGGATATTCCTGTCTTTGTGTCTTTTTGTAACTTAAGGTTTTGCCTAGAGGGATTCTCTATGTTTTGAATCTAATTACCCTGTAAGGTATTTACTATCCTGATTTTACAGAGGTGATTCTTTTACTTCTATTAAAATTCTTCTTTTAAGAACCTGATTGCTTTTTTCATTGTTCTTAAGATCCAAGGGTTTGGGTCTGTGTTCTCCTATGCAAATTGGTGAGGATTTTTATCAAACCTTCCCCAGGAAAAGGGGTGTAGGGTTTGGGAGGATTTTGGGGGGAAAGACGTTTCCAAGCGGGCTCTTTCCCGGTTATATATCTGTTAGACGTTTGGTGGTGGCAGTGATAAAGTACAAGGGCAAAAGGTAAAATAGTTTGTACCTTGGGGAAGTTTTAACCCTAAGCTGGTAAAAATAAGCTTAGGGGGTTTTCATGCAGGTCCCTACATCTGTACCCTAGAGTTCAGAGTGGGGAAGGAACTCTTACAGTCTTTATTTACAATCTATTATTATCGTCCATTTTAAGAAAATTGTGTACCTCTGTAATATTTTAACTGAAGCCTAGATATATTATTATGATTCTTGGCTTCAGGCAAAGAGCTTGGCGTTGCTCACCTTTGCCGTGACCTGATCAAGGGGCTGCCCTGCACTGATCTGGACCCCAGGGCAGGTTTGCCCTCTAGAGGTTATTTATTTATTTATTTATTTATTATTTTCATATGTTGTTGTAGTGCTGAAATACCCAATGAAATAGGCACACTCACTCCCACAGGGGCACTACGCCTCACCATTAGGAATTTGGGGCAACATAAATCTTCTTGTGTTGAATTTCATCTCACATGGAGAGTTATATCCCTCACTAACCTCCTTAAACTTGCCGTTTGGCCAAGCCACAAAAATTCACTCCTTTTAATCTTCCCTCTCAAGTCATTCTCACCAGCCACTTAATCATTTTGTTGCTTGTCTCTGTATCCTCTCCAATTTGTCAAAATGAATGGCTTCCAGCAATTGGTGGCATTGAGAAGGTGGAGGGTGTATTTAAAATGTCATTTATTTGCTCCACAGAGAAAACAGATTTGTTTTGTTTTTTCAAAGAAATAGGGCTTTATATTTTCATCAGATTAGAGACATGACTCTCCTGCATACTTACAAGACATTATACGGAGCTACTTTCTATTGCAATATTTTGCTCTTTGCTTTATTCTTCTGTTGTATGCTTCTGATGTGTGTGGTAGAAATATAAGTGTTCAGGGTTTTTTTATGCTCTGGAAAGATATTCATTTCTCCATAGCTTGAGCAAAGGTTTGGCCTCACTATTTGCTATTTTCCTAAAGCCCATCCCATTTATCATCACCTTTCACTTTAGATAAATACACCTTGAAAGCATTTTCCAAATTAAATGTCAAATAAAAAGTTGCCTCATTGACATATTGACATCAGTATAAAGCAAATCACTAACATAAATGGGCATCTAGAGAAGTACTCTCACAGTGAAAGGTATTCATTCACTGTGGATAAACCTAAAATTATTTTCTTTTCGGCAAGGAAGCACAATTTGAATGATATTCCAATGTTATGTTACCTTGACCTCTGGCAAAGCTATGAATTGTGATGAAATGCAGCAACTGTGCATCACACTTTCCTAATGCACAGATAGTCTTCACTTTGACTGATGTATGGCAAGCAATAAATAATTTTAGGAACCATCTTTTTTACTAAAATCTGCACAAAGAATCATCTTTACTGAGTAGTATTCTGCCTGCAGATCACATCAAAAGGTTGTCCCCCACCTTTATTAGAAGACCACCTGTTTTATCAAATCTTGTCAGTGGTTGCTTAAATCAGATTTCACTCTATTGCCATTGATTAAGCAGGCAAACAATTTAATATCATCAGTATATAAACCCTCTTTCAACCCTTTGTCTCCATAATATCTGCATCTCATCAGCATCGAAACGAATCAACTCAATTTCAGACCTACATTGAAAGACCTTCCAAAGTTTCCATTGCATTAATTTACCTGGCAGGTTTGGAAGCAATGAAGTCACCAAGGGCCTCATCCAATGAAATCATTGACATCTTTCCATTTACTTCAATGGCCTTTGGATTAGGTCCTAATGCATTCCAACCTTTTGACCTCAATTTGGTATTTATATACAGGGGGAGGGGAAATAATCCAATCATTGTAATGTATTGTCCTGTATTATATTAATAAGTCTCTATCCTCTGCACTGGGACACAAAATTCTATATAAGTATAGGGTGGTAAAACTCATACCCTTCTTCAAAATTCATAATATAGCAGTGCCCATCTTAATGGCTTTCATTCTTTCAGAAATTATAGCAATTTTTAAAACACCCAATCTAATACCAACATTTAAATGACCAAATAAATCTCAGGCAAACCTTCATGCTTTCGTTCTCTTCGGTGTCTAGTTCAGTTTCTCATAACTTTCCTGAACTAATCCACTCAGTTCTGGACAAAGGTCATTGCACAGGGACTATGCAGGGTCATTTTAATTTAATTGAAAGCTTTTGAGATAGCTTTGGTATCTGAGCTCAAACACCATAGACTTAATGGTGAGTGAGCCCAAACCACAGCCTTGATGCTTTTTCTTTTTGTCCTTCTTCCCCCCTCCCCCCGCCCCCCCAGCATTTTCAAATAGATTCATTCTGGAGTTTCCCTGGGTGAAGTTTTCCCTCTCTCTGTTTTTAATGAACCCCTTGAGTTCTGTGCTAGGTTTTTTACTTTCCATCCTTTCTGTTAATGGCACAATGTATCTTTGCAATTTAACATGAATGCAGCCAAATTACATTTTGCCTGTATTTGCCACAAAGTATGTGTTTTTGTCTCCAACACTCTTTACTCTGAAATGCCATATATGATCAACTGTCTTAGAAATAATCTTTCCATCTCTCAATCTTCATAAACCTGTAACCCAAAGCACCTTTGGGTTTAACATTTTTTTTCCTAGAGAAAGGTCTCTGCAACCAATGACCCCTTAATGAGAAATTTGCAGCCCCAAATCAGACTTCCACTTCCACTTTATTACATCTACAGAATACCATGCAATATATCTTGATATGACTGTCATTCGTGCAATTTTAAAGCCAAATGCATCATTTTAATATTGTCTGAAGTGAGGTCATGGATTTTACCCAACATGAAATATTATGGTTACCCTGTCTACAAGGACAATCTAAAGAAAAGCGATTTGTCTAACAACTGCAGTTCAACATCTCATTAATACTATACAGAAGTCACACAAAAGATACCGCAAACATGCTAAAATATTTGTGTGAATGAGGTCAGAGGAGAAAAGGAAGATGATATAATTCAAAGTTTCTGGTCATGTAAATAGTTCATGGCCTAATATCCAGAGCCTTTGTTCATTTCAGTTTGAGTTATGGAGGCCTTTGAAAATCAAGCCCATATACTTGCCATATACATATATTCTTTCAGCTCCTGATTCAGGAATGATTTCAATGGGACGTAGTCTATTCCTACCAGGTACTGAGCTCCCATTGCTTTCTGTGGAAGTTAGAGCACTCACCATCTCTCAGGATGTGCTCAGCAACACCTTGCAATATTAAGCCCTACGACTTCTAGATAAAAGCCCTTTTTCAAAAATATCCTCATATACTTCATCCCTACACTGGGGTATTATAAAAAGTTCCCCTGGAGCATCTCCATTTAGAAGACCTCTCCCTTATTTGAATCCCCAGAAAGTGTCTCAGCTCCTAACAACAGTATATCATTAGCTCAGATATTAGTTGAGGAGATGTACTAGTTCAGGTAGTGGATCGACTATTCATGTGAAAAACCACAGTAACATGTAAGGTTTTAACAAACTAAACATACTTTGACTCTGTTTTCCCATTAAATGCTTGGTAAATTTAAACTAATCTCTGCACAGTGTTTTATGTTTCAAATACAACATTTGTTGGGTTGTGACTTACTTTTTAATTAAATGTTATGTAGTACAAGGAATGCATTTTAACAGTTCATCTCTTTTCATAATGCTGGATAAATAATAATAAACTAATCATAACTTAATTTTTAAAGTTCCTTTTATCCTCAAGAATCCCAAATTGCTTTACAAACACCCTTAGACATTGCTACCTTACTACTGGAGAGCTGCCACATGCAGGGTGAAATATGGCAAATACTCAGTACTGGTCTTCACCACTACTCAGCATGTTAGGACAGGAAGTGATGAATACCTTTTCCAGTGGGGAATTTTATATATGGAGAGTGTAATTTTGTAAATATTCCACTTAAAATTGGCTTTCGGAGAATGGTTTGAAAGCTGTGATTTGAGAGGCATTGAATTTTGATTTCTTTCCCTTAGGGTTATTTATCTGTTAGGTTTAGTGTACTAATGATATAGCATCCTTGCTATATCACAGCAAGATATCTTAGATGGGGGGTCATTTCTAGACTACTCATGATTTACCTGTAACTTCTATTGTATATCAGTTACTTATGAAAGAGCTACTGCATCCCGGCATAATTTTTTTAAAATTGCCATAGATTCTCAACTGGTGTAAATTGTCTTTGTTCCATTGAAGATTTCAGTGGAGCTATATGACAACTAACACTAGCTGATGATCTGCCCTATAAGCCTGATCCAAAGCCCAATTACTCAATGGGAGTCTTTCCATTGTCTTCACTGGGTTTTGAATCAGTCCCTATGTATTTTTTAAAAAGCCCATTAACATATACTTTATATTTTCCTTTCCAAGTTTGCTTAGTAAGAAAGATTTTATGTTCAACAAAAGCTCTCTGTTTTGTAAGCTGTTTTCTCCTTCTGTATGATTGATTCAGTAGTCTCAAAATGGAATGTTCAGGATTTCAAAATTCACTACCATGCAAGAGGAGTGAATTAATCAGACAGGACAGGCAGGCTAATTATAATGGAGAAAGCCTCTATTTATTTCCAAGTATCTTGTTAATCAGCCATAATGGAAAAGGAAATAGGGAGAAATTACATGGCAGTTTAGTGAGTTCTTGGTAAAATATATATTTTTAAAAATTAGTTTGTGTCTTTAAATCATGATCATGTAATTTAATTTAATCCATTAACAATATGTAACTTGATGTTCTTTCCCATTATGTTTTCAACAAAGGAAGTAATAAAACGTATAGTGACAAGTAGATAATGTTTCTGTTGCAGACTTATTACCCAAAGACATGACAGTATTTATTTGTTAGCTTCAGTTTGCTTTGATATTAGATTATTTTTAATACATTAACTGAAGGAAGACTGGGGGAACAAACTACAGGCATTGTTATATTGAAGTCTAATCCAATAGGTTACGTTATTCCCCATGAACTAGAAGGAGATTGGATGTAGCATAAATCAAAGCAGAATTTGGCCCAACAGAGGGAGATGGTTATTTTCCTTTTGTCACCCTTCCAGACTACTGTGGTGAAACACAATAACTTTGTGCACAGATCAATATAAATAATCAGTTACATATGGTATATTTTAAAGTTAATTTGGAACAGAAAATCCTTATTTGATACTTTACTGATATTTTACAAAGAGGATTTATTGTGTAGGTATATAAATACTAATATTCACCAGTGTATCTCCATTCATGGCTTTAAAACCGTAGAGGACTTTAAAACCGTAGAGGACTGATACATATTGGAATTACCTGGGCTTGAGGAAAGTAATTGTCAGTTGAGTTGGGGAAACTACATTGGTGCCTTTCATTTTGGAGGAATATGGCCCGCATTTGTAAAACAAGTGCACAAACTAGATATGGGGTTAGATCGTGGGCTGCTCCTGGCTCTGGCCAACAGCACTTTGTTCCATCTGCTTACAGTGGTAACAGTGTAGCTTCTTTCTCTGATGCACACTTTGCTACAATCACCTATGCCTTTGTCTCTTCAAGACCAGATTGCTGTAATGTGGTCTACCTTGTGACTATTCAGAAGCTGGAACTTTAAGTGGAGTTGCATATAGAGCCCTGGATGGGCACCTATTCAGAGTTTATTTTTCTACATTTAAAGACCGAATAAATAATTGTGGGAAATGGAAGGATAGGCTTGTCAGCTGCAATTGGAAAAGCGAGGGGTTCCACCTCCTGCCCCCTCACAAAATGTCACCCAAGCAATGAGTGCAAATAGAAAAACCCCCTTTTAAAAAAATCAGGATATGGCAATACAATATGTGGCACAGAACCTGAAAGAGGGAGGTGGCATTAGAGGGCTGCGCTGAGTTATTCCATCAGCAATCATCTCCCAGGGACTATTCTGTCATCCAGAGTTCACCAGAGTACAGTACAATCTGCACCATACTCCCCACATACCCTGTCCTGGGTGGGGGCAAGGAGCACAAGGTGTGCAGCTGGCAAAGCTGGCTTTATACCAGTGGTTTCCCTACATCAGAGCTACCTTGTTAGGGAAATATTTGGTTGTTTTGCAGTACATGAGCAGCATAAATCAGCCCATAGAGCTGAGGGTCCAGATATTTGCCCCGGAGATGTTTAGCAAACATTCTGTTAGTCTTCATAGCTATTTCCATTGGATTGCTTTCCTGCAGTTACTTTTCCTAGAGTTTTCTGTGTGTGTTTCCACTGGGTCTGCTTCAGGCTGCTACAACCAGAAAACTGAACTGTACATATCTTCTTTCACATGAGAGCTGTAATTAAAGAAATATTCTCCACTCATCTCTAAGAAGGATTTTAAAAAATGGACTAAAAATGCACATTCATTCTTCTCTCACTGATTCCAATAGCAGTTTTTATTGAAAATAAGAAAAGTAGGTCGGGGGGGGAGGGGGAGGGAGAGAAAAGGGAAATTACGCCGGGAATATTAACAAAGCTGTTTTGTCAGAATTTGTTTTGCACTGTAAAGCTGATTATCCTAGGGTCTTGAACATATTGAATCACAGGTATTGTAGAACACCATTTAATACATTTCATCCCATTCAAACTACCTGCAGTGAATTATATGATTATCTCTGACAATTCTATTTCTCTGCCCATTTCTGTGTATAACCAGGGTCTCAGTGGAATTATTGCTGCTATGCTATGAAACAGCAAAGTTTGCAGTGCCAAGTCCCATCCCAGAGAATCAACTGACTCTTTCTCTGCAGTGCTACTGACTAAAGTGTTTCATTATCTTGGCACAGAAAGCAATAATCACAGCTTATGAGAGCTCTAAACAGCAAAACCATTCTTTTTTGGATATATGTTAGGCCCTAATTTAGGCAAGTCAGCCAGACTCCATTTCAGGCTCAAACTTTCAGTCTCCACTCAACATACAGCAGTATTTGCTCTTCATTCAGAGTCTGTTTGGGGAGGTTTTTGTTTATCAGGATATATGGAGTTTACTGATTAGAAAAAAAATGAAGTGTTCAAAATCAAACTTTGATCCCCTTAAGTTGCATAGAGATATTTACTAACAAGCATCTTATGAGTTGGAAATTGAATCTTACAGTACTTAAGCCAAGCAGTCTTGGAAAATTATGATTAAGGCTGGAATTGTGGGGTATCAGAATGAAAGGGTAACATAAAAAGACTGAGTTTATTTCTACTCCAAATAAACATAACTTTGGTTAAATAAGGCATTTCTTCGAAAGACTGTTGTGGGAAAAGTCCAGGCAGAGATCAGCAAAGGAGTTAGAAGTATTTGCTCACAGAAATAGGATATTAAAACAGATAAGAATAAAGAAATGTTTTGTTTTATTTTTTTGTCACAGTGCCAGACATTGGAAACCCAAGAGGTGGCCCATCACCTGGGACATAGGAGGATTTGCTGCTGTGGCATGGGATATGTACAAAGATATTTAAGTCACCATTGTGCGCACGCCCCACCTGTAGCCTCCTGAAGATGCTACACTCCTATCCACTCTACCAACAGAAGTTACAGCAACTGAAAGGAGCGGAAATGTTACCATGTGCCTTGGGTCACTAATCACACAGCTTAAATAATAATTAATGATCAGTCAAATCAAACAGTCCATGAGCAACCTCTGCGCTGAAATCCTTTGGTAGAAACTATTTGGCTAATCTATATGATACACAAAAATATCAACAGACATCACGACTGCTTTGAGAACGAGTCACTACTCCAATCCAGGGTCTACATTTGTAAGAGATATTGACAAAAGAGAAGAAGATGGTAGGATTAATAAGGCAATGCATGGCAGCTGTCTAGTGTGTCTCTTCACCACAGGCAGCATGCTACAAGCCCAGATTCTCTGACCCAAAGATTTTGTGACTCCCTGCTCTTTGATGCTGCTTGAAAATGCTATGGGAGGCATTTTTTTCTGGCTGTTTTCTGACCTGTCCTCTGTCATCAGGCCCTAGCTTTGGTTGGTGAAATTTACTTTACTCAGTTGCAGTCTCAGTTACATCCTCTTTCAAAAATTCTGGAGATTGCATTTGGACCTGTTGTGCACCCAAAAGACAGGTATGATTTGCAAACCATTGGGACGTTTAGTCCATAAACTAAACATTTTAGTAAGGTATCTGAAAATTCGGATAGCCCTATTATTAAAGGACTGGAAATTGTTTTGATTTCACCTCTGCAACCAAACCATTAACTGAACTTGCATTAACTGCATTTGAGTTGGTGGTTTTGAATGTGGTTCTTCAGGTATTAATATCCTAGCCTCTTCCTCATTCACTTTTGTGTTGCAATGTTATGCCTAGAAAAATGTCTCTTAGGAGAGCTGCCTTGTAGAGTCAAGAGAAAAACAAATTGATGGTGCTACTGACAAGGGTCCTGAAAAAGATAAAGTAGGACAAGATTGTGCATTTATGTTTTACTCATATCAAGCCGTTATTTAAGGTGACCTAAACATATTTTCTGAATATACACATTTAAATACCCATGATCTTGGTGCCTCAAAACATGAATTTTCATTTAGAACTCAGACAGACACCCAAAGGTTAAGCCCCTTTGCATCTGTAGTGCTCTGGTTTGGAAAATGGAGCAAATTAAAAGCCTAAAAATACATGTTCAAAAATAGAGCATGCAGGGCCATTTTTGATCATTTTGTTCATAATGCTTAGCAGTTATTCATTGTATTGATTACTAGTACTATTAATATTATAGAAGTGCCTACAGTGCACTAGCCATTTCCCACACTCCCAGGAAGACACAAATAATTGGTTGGAAATGTGCAGCTGAACCATCTTTGATCTAATCATTGTCCATATCTCTTTAAAAAAATGAATAAAAACAAGATCCTGATGCTCTGTCCATGTTTTGACCACAATGCACCACTCAGGAGCAAGACTAAGGTCCAGCTTGATACTTCCTCCCAGCAAAGTGGAGCTACCAGCTGGCATAAAGTGTGGTAGCTGGCTCCTACACCAAATGTCCCACTAGCTGGTGTTGGAGGCTCATTGGGCAAGACAGAGCGTACATATGCCAATTTTCAACTAGCTTATGGTGCCCAGGGAACTATAGTAAGTTGATGGAAATTAGAGATGTCCCTAGATTGCTCAAACTTCTACAAAAGACCAGTGCACTTAGTATCTAGTGACAGTAATTGGGTTCCTGACTGCTCTTCATGCTGAGTGAATTGTGGCACTGGGAGTGAATCTGGGCCTAAATTTTTACAGTGCTGAATATACAGTACAAGGTCTAGTGTTAAACAACTGCAGAAAAATAAATGATTATCCGCTCCAAATAATGTTCCGATATTAAAGAATGTTATTGGTTATGCTTATCCAGACATTTTCCCAAAGCACCAGTGCTTACTGTGTACCTTTTCTATCAATTAAATACATACTTTTAATTGCTGAACCAATCATGACAAAAATGTCAAAAGAAACCATACCTTATTTTTAATTTAGTTTTCAGGAAGCATATCAAACTGTCAGTTTATAGTCTTCCATAAAGCCTTCAAACAAGCATAAAGGGGACAGTGGTAATAGAAGGTTCCTAGGACTGCCCCACAGACTACATTTGGTCTGTTATAAAGGGATCACTTCTAGCAGAGACAGTCACCATAGTCATTCACCCCCTGTTCCCTCTGCTAACATTGCTAAAAATAATAGCAGTTAGGACCCAGTGGGGAAGTGGTTTTGTAATACAGAAAGCTTATCCACTAGGGACTGGACTGAGAGCACTAATTCAATTCACGTACACCGTCAAAACAGCCATTGGATGGTAATTGCTTTCAAATCACTATTGACCTGGGCTTTGCATTGTAATTACTTTCCATTTATCAATAACTCTTTGTCAGACAGGGATACCCAATCACCAAAAATGCCAGAATATGTACTAAGAACAGTAATGAACTGCAAACAGAGTTGAGTTTGACCTAGGATGTTACAAACTCAATCATAATAGACATTTGAATTGAGATATTTTTAGACAATTTCTAAACACCTAGTCCATTTTTTTCAGTAAATTAATTTATACTGCATACTAAATACTAAAATGTCACTGTGTGGTTCCTTCAGTTGACCTTAGCATCTTTTTTCTTCAGTCTCCATTATATTCAAACAATGCAAACCATGCTGAAATGCTGAGAAGCAATTACGCTGAATTATATTAATGTTGGTATTATCTAGAGGCCGTTCCCCCGCCCCCCTTTTTTTTTCAAATTTTGATGAAATTTAAAATTTTCAGAAAGATCAGGAGAAATTTTGAAAAATACCCCAAATGTGTTTTCTCTCTCTTTTTTTTTTCTGACCAGCATTTCTATTATTAATCATTATTACATATTTATGTGGTACCATACATTTACAATTAACACCGCATTTTACAGAAGTATAATAAGACACGTTCTCTGCTTGGAAGAACAAACACTTTAAGGGATAGATTTGGTGTGCAGTGGGATAAAGTATGAGGAGCCCGTCACACGCACACCTTGCACACGGTAAGTGGAATTACAAACTCTTCAGTCAGGAAAGCACAGGGACAAACGTGGAGGTAAAGCCAGGGCTCCACTGCTTATTCTCAAGCTGGCCAGAAGCAACCACCACCACAAATTGGAGTAGTAGTACAAAGATTCTGCATAACTGGCAAATATGTAATATCCATCTAGTTCTATGTAACAATGTAATGTTACCATGCTAAAATAAAGGTAAATGCACAAGAAATTAAGCTAACTCTTGAGTTGTTATTAATAATTCACGTAACTCCTACTTATTATGTACACTTTAATGACTTTGATAGAGTTGAGATATATAATACCCTTATTTTAATTGAGAGTGTTTGGTATTAGATGCTGTGAGGCTTTCAAGGGGAAACATCTGCTTAGCATAAGTATCAAAAATAAAACTTTCCTTTTGACGTATTTTAGCTCTTTGCTCTCGTGGAAGATATTAGATGATCTGCTTTCAGTGAATATTAATGAAGTAAATTATCTCAGAAAATATCCTACTGTGTTCTAACTACAGGAGCCAACATGCCTCATTAGACTGCTGTTGATTAGAAATATTAAAGTGGCTTTGTCTTTCTTTTCATTTTAATTAAAATAAATTTGATAAGCTCTATTTTTTTTAAAAAAGGAAAGAAAAGTCACAACTGGTTGAATTTCAAATCTTTTTAAGTTAGAAGAAAAGTACCACTTTCTTGTAAATAATTGATTTGGGCTCAGTTCTGCCACCCTTCCATCAAATTGTACCTGATGTGTGAAGAGCACCATTGATTTCAATTAACTTGTTCATGGAGTATGTTACCACTCAGTGTGGATAAGGGTTGGCAGAGTCAGAGACCTTGCTTAGCCTGCTTTTTTTGTTGCAGAATTTCACAGCAGCCAAAACCTTGGTTAAGAAACTTTCAGTTTTGGGGTAGATCCTAAGGATTCAATTTAAAAGAAGTAAGCTGCACACTCTTAATCAAAGATGCTACTTACAAAGAAAAACAGTCTGGGCTTGATTTTGCAAACTCAGTGCATGCAAGTAGTCCCATTGTTTCCACTGGCAATAATCATGGGTAAGGACTACTTCCACGAGTAAGGCAAGCAGGACTTGATCTCAGAGTAGTTGTCAGGACATGATGGCTTTTGTCTCTTAATCTCAATGGAGAAGCCAGTTGATATACCGATTTATGTGAATCTGGGTGATTCTAAAGCTGGCACTGTGATTTGAACAAAAAGAGATGCATCCCAGTTCTGCAAGCCCCATGTAAAGCATGTATGTACTTGCCTTATATATATAAAAGACCTTATTCTATTGTTGATTAAGAATGAGCACATCTTCCAAGAAAAGCTAAAGGAAAACATCATCCAAGAAATCTGTACCCCCAGAGAGAACAGTCTGGGGCAGAGTCTGACCTGGAGTATTAGAATCATAGGAATGTAGGGATGGAAGGGACCTCCAGATGTCATCTAATCTAGCTCTGACAGGTGTTTGTTTAACTTATTCTTAAAAACCTCCAATGATAAGGATTCTACAACTTCCCTTGATAACCTAGTCTGGTGCTTAACTAGCCTTACAGTTTGAAAGATATTCCTAATATATAACCGGAATCTCCCTTGTTGAAAACTAAGCTAATTACTTTTTGTCCTGTCTTCGGTGAACATGGAGAACAATTGATCACCGCCATCTTTATAACAGCCCTTAACACATTTGAAGACTGTTATCAGGTTCCCCCCTCAGTCTTCTCTTCTCTAGACTAAATATGACAAATTCTTTCAACCGTTCCTTGTAGGTCATGTTTTCTAAACCTCATCATTTTTGTTGTTCTTCTCTGGACTTTCTCCAATCTGTTCTCATCTTTATTAAAGTCTGGCACCCAAAACTGAACATAGCACTGAACCAGAGGCCTCACCAGCGCCAAGCAGTGTGAAACAATTATCTTTGCATCTTACATTAGTTTTACATGCTCCTGTTAATATACCCCAGAATTACATTTGCCTTTTTTTACCACAGGATCACATTGTTGACTCATATTCAGTTTGTGATCCACTATAACCCCCAGTTCCTTTTCTGTAGTATTACTACCTCGCCAGTTATTCCCCATATTGAATTTGTGCATTTGATTTTTACTTTCTAAGTGTAGTACTTTGAACTTGTCCTTATTGACTTTCATATTTTCAACCGGAACGCCTGGTTGAAAAGGGACCCTGTGGCTCCGGTCAGCTCTGCTGTCCGGGCCGCTATAAGTCCGGTTGGCGATGCAGCAGGGCTAAGGCAGGCTCCCTGCCTGCCCTGACTCCACACAGCTCCCAGAAGTGCTAAGCACAGGGGCCGCCAGAGGGGCTCCGCACACTGCCCCCACCCTGAGTGCCAGCTCCGCAGCTCTGATTGTTCAGGAACTGCGGCCAATGGGAGCTGCGGGGACCGTACCTGTAGGCACAGGCAGTGCACAGAGCCCCCTGACTGCCCCTCTGCCTAAGAGCCAGACATGCCAGCTGTTCCATGGAGCTGCCTGAGGTAAGCACTGGAGCCTGCATCCCAGCCCACTGACCCATCCCTGAGCCCCCATCCATACCCAAACTCCTTCCCAGAGCCTGAACCCCCCCCCACACACACATCCCAACCCCCCTCCCCAGCTATGAGACGCCTCCTGAACTCCAAACTCTTCATCCCTGGTCCCACCCCAAAGCCCATAACCCCAGCTGAAGCCTGCATCCCCTCTCGCACCCCAACCCCCTACCCCAGCTCTGAGCCCCCTCCTGCACCCCCAACCCCTCATCCCTGACCCTACCCCAGAGTCCTCACCCTCAGCCAGAGCCCTCACCTCCTCCTGAACCCCAATCCCCTGCCCCAGCCTGGTGAAAGTGAGTGGGGGAGAGCAAGTGACAGAGGGAGAGGGATAGAGTGAATGCGGGTGGGGTCTCAGAGAAGGGGTGGGGCAGGGGCAGGGCCTTGGGGCAGGGCAAGGGTGTTTGGTTTGTGCAATTAGAAAGTTGGCAACCTACAAAGGTGCCAGAACTATCGTTGCTAATCTGGTCCTCACTGTTTAAGCAAATAGAGGTTTGTTTCAGGGGTGTGTACTGGAAATGAAAAGACAACTTTAACTATAGTGATATGACTAGTGTGACTATAATCAGCCTGTTGTACACCCAGGTTATGGACATAACAGATGTATGCCATAATCACTACATGGGGTCTCATATGAACAAAATCTTTTTACACTGCTATCATGAAGTCTTCATGCATATGTTTAAATGTAAGTACATCTCTGCATCGTTGATACACATTAACATAGTTTTTGGTGTTGCTGTTGTTGTTTTGGAGTCTATACAGCATTTTATAGCAGAAGTATTTACTACAAAATAGTGTATCACAAACACTGCAGCATAGTCATGAAAAGATGGAGTTTCTTTTTGACTGTTCACAAGGACAAAAATGTATTACAAAGAACATCCCAGGAAATGAATTCTAGGTCTGGTCTATACACAGATTCTGTACCAATATAACTATGTCGGTTAGGGGTGTGATTTTTTCTGACATGGCTATATCAGCACAGTCCCCTAGTGTGGTTGCAGTTATGCTTTATACACGAATAACTTATTCCCTTTCCTGTATGGAAACAGCTAAACCAGTATAAAGCACCTTGATTAGGATATAAATATGTCAACAGTAGGGGGGCTGTACTGATGTAGTTATGCCATTACAGTTAACTTTCAAGAGTAGACAAGACCCTAGTGAAATTAGTTTATACACAGAGGCAAAACTCACAGACAGACAGTAATGATACCATTGCAATAACAATCATTTTCTCAAGCTAAGAGAGTATTTACAATTTGCCTAACTCAATACGAGCAATCTTTTAAAATACTGCTGGTTCTTTTAGCAAGAATTTTGCTTTCCAATCTCCTTTAAAGCCAGGCCATTTTGTTAAAACAACTTATTCAGGCATTAGGTAAGACAAATTTGCCGTACACAATCTTGTTTTAGCAACCAGGGGTGAAAGCTCAATGTAATAACATAGCATTGGCCCCTACTGTCACCAGATGTACAATATATTAGAGCCAATTATAATGTTCTCTGAATCAGAGGCACACAAGGGAAGTGGAGTGATAGAAAGTATTTAATCAGAATTTCCTTTGGGATTAAGAGACTAGGCAAGGGATAACGTTCATGGTAGATTACATCTTTTGTTGTGGTGGGATCTAGGCAGATTAAGTACAGCATTACTTGTGGTTACTTCTGTTCTCAAGATGTAGATTTCAGTCAGAAAGACTCCTAATGCCCTAATAGCAAAGTATGATATGATATAGGAGAGCTTTACCCATCAGTGGAGAAGCAAGAAATCAAGCAGGCTTGTTCTCTCTCTTTCTCTCTTTCCCCCTGTTAAATACATTGAATTTAGTTAAAGTAGTTCTTCACACTTACAAACCACAAGTGAAAGGATGATCAAAGCACAAGGACCAAAGTCAGGAAGTCCGTACCTTAGGGATCATTCTTATGATGTGCTGAACACTCTAGCCCAATCCTGCAAACCACCTAAGCACATGCTTAACTTCAACCATGAATAGTCCTATTAAGTTCAATGACACAGCCCTCTGCTGGGGCTGTTACTGGACTACTGCCCCCCTGGGGAGCACTGGGAGCCATTCTATCCTAGGGGAGGAACATCTGCCATTGAGCTTGTAACCCATAAAGACGATACTTAATTTTGTTTGTGACTCATGGTGCCCAGGGCAGCCCTCACTGAAAATGCCAAGATCAGGACAGGCTGCAAAAGGGAGAGCAGATACTCCCAAGACTGGTGGGTAACAATGAAGTTAAACTCCCCAACCAGTCACAAATTGTGCTTCTGATCCCCTGCACTGGTTATCAGGAAGCAAAAAAGAAATCACACAGCTCCCTTTATTGCATTCCAGTTCTCTGGCTCCCAATCAGCTCCTAGGTCCAGTACAGTAAGAAGTTATTTTAAACTCTGCTCACATATACAAATATGTTCTTCTGACCCCAAAGGGTCAGCCACATTACTAGGTCAGTATAGGTTTGAATCTTACCCAAAATACCACGCTGCCAGCCAATGCTTTAGTGTCTAAACTAAAGATTTATTATAAAGAACAAGAAGAGATATGTTAAATGGTAAAGCAGTCACATACATACAAAGACTTCAGAGTCCATATATCAGGTTCCTAGCAGTACTGGTGAGTTTGCTGGCTTGAAAGTCCCTCTGGGATACATCAGCAGCTTGGATGGATCATTCAGTCCTTTGTTCAGAGCTTCAGGTTGTAGCAACTCCAGAGGTAAGAAGGAGGATTGAAGACAAAATGAAGAAGATGCAGCTGCTTTTTTATAGTCTTTTGCCATGTGGCTTGTGCTTCCTTTGTTTGAAACACAAGCTGACCAGCAGCACATGGCTTACAAACCTTGGAGGTCTGTCCATAGGCATGCCTTGCTGAGTCATAAGATGTATCCTTTGCCTTCCCGCAGCAGGCTAGGCAGTGCTGATGCCAAACTGTCTGGCAGTGTCACCCAGAAACATAGCCCAAGTTTTGTAATACAGACATACATACATATCTATAACCCAAAATACAAAGGTGATACAAACATATAAATGAGATGATCATATTTGGCAAATTATAACATTTTGGCAGATATCTTACATGGCATATTTGACACAACTCATTGCAATTTTACTATTCATAATATCCTCAAGTGTCACCCAGATTCCATACAGCACCACAATGTTATATGGGAATGTGTTGAAATGTATGTAGGCCCAAAAATCTATTTTCTAAAAATAGGTTGCACAATAGTCAAGGGAGGCCTGCTAAATGTGAGTGACGTGACGTGAGACAGCTCAGAGGCAAGTTAGAGAGGTAAGTTAGAACATACCCCCAGGTCACGTGGCAAACATGTTTTGGTCCTAACTGGTTATTACAAGTGTTTTAGATAAGTAGCTAATGTTTAGGCAAATGCTATCTAGATTGAGTTATTGATATGGTATTTTTGCAGATGCTAATTAAGATGATGTTAAATAGTCAATGAGAAAGTAGAAAATATTTAATTATACTGAAATGGTGGATTTAATGTTCATTAGTTAAGGGACATGTGATTATAAAAAAGTGTAGCACACAAATTTTAGAGTTGGTGTGCCCATCTACTATCAAGGTACTGTTAGAGACAGAATTATACCCATTCTCCTCATTTAGGGACTGATCACCCCAAAGTGCACAATTTCATCTTAGAATGTGAGTAACAGTATGTGGTTATATTGTAATGCCTGTTTGCTTAACTCACCATTAGATATTAAATAAAGTCTTTAATTTTGTCACTTGTGTTATTCACAGTCTTCCACTAAATTAAATTAGCTGTAACCACCCTGGAGGCTCGAACCTTAAAGAATTCAGTTTGGTTTTATTTCTTATTTTAACCATTTAATTGGGAACACATACATCAAAAGTTGCATGCTCCTTCCCAGCCCCAATAGCACAGAGAGTTCAATTCTTCTTGTTTCTTAGCAATGCCTTGCCTGCTGTCCTTCCTGACATTTCACTGCACCTCTGTGGAGTAAATAAATATTATTATCCTCGTTCTGAAGACAACAAAACCAAAGCACAGAACACTTAAAGCCACATTTTTTGTAAGTGGGCCGCATTTTGGGGTATCTCCCATTTTTGGGTGCCTGTTGGAGGCTCCTGAGCCTGAATTTCAGAGATGCTGAGTGGTCCAGCTGCAGCCAACAGTTCCTACAGTGTTCAGTAACTCTGGAAATCAAGCCCAAGGTGTGTCCAGATGGACACCCACAATCAGCAGCTGTGGTGCAGCCATGCATAGAACCTACATATTCAGCAGCCCTGCCCTGTGCTTTAATGACTCGGACACAATCAGTCTTTTAACCTTATTACTTGTAGTAGGGTCACGTGAGAGGCTTTTCACACAAACAGTCTCAGTCCTTGCACCCAAATTTGTGCCGGGGAGGACAGTAATTATGAGGAAGAATGAGCTTGTGGGTAAAGCTCTAGCCTATAATTTAGGAGATCATTGTTCAACTTCCACAGCCCTTATCTGTAACATGGAGATGATATTACTACTTCTGTCTATTCTGTCTATTTAGAGTGCATGCTCTTTGGGGCAGGGACTGTCTCTTACTCCGTGTACGTACAGTGCCTTCCAGACACTACCATAATACAAATAATAAGCAGTAATTATGATAAAGAGAGAAAATGAAACTCTTTGTTTATGGCTTCATTTTAACCCTATATGAAACCTGGCTCATTCCAACAAAGTAGAAATAAATACCTGCTCTTTTACCTCCACTTGAGTATTAACATTTTGGAATTTAGGGGACTCTTGATAAAGACTGTATGCTACTGAGTCTGAGGAGGATGCTCGAATCTCTGAAAGATGTTTTTGAGCAGCAACCAGGATGTGAATCCCTGTTATTGTGCTCCTACCTTAGTATTCTCTCTTCGGCACCTCGTTATTGAGATAAAATAACTGTTTTGTTGCATCCGATGAAGTGAGCTGTAGCTCACGAAAGCTTATGCTCAAATACATTTGTTAGTCTCTAAGGTGCCACAAGTACTTCTGTTGTTTTTGTTTTGAGAAATGCTTCTACACATTCAGTGATTGCATTATTGAAGCTCTCAATATGTCTTCTCTTGTTCCAAATCCTACTCTCGGGCTTTGCAGGAGTCTCTGGAGGCAGCATTAGAGTGTATGCATTTGCATATCCAGAATGAGTTGTTTATAACTGCAAAGCAAAATGGGCCAGGTGTGAGTCTAAAGGGTATATCACATGTTTTCCACCCAAGGCTCTACAGGGATTTGCTCGCAAGAGTTTTAAACCATGAAAAATGGCTCATAACAGCCCTAAGAGATTAGGACTTCCATCATCAAAACATGCTATGTAAATGTTTCCATTTTCCATCATTTCTTCCTTCCAACTGCTGTGCTCCCTTTTATTTTGGTGCTTGCAGGTTCTGTCCTACAGGGATTGAAAACAAATTTTAGAACTCCCTAACTGTAATAGGATCAGCCCTCTAGGCAATAGCTGTCATTTAACTAGACATGGGGAAACAATAAGGCAACATCTCCTACCTAATACATAACTATTTATGTGCAACTGGCCAGGATTCAGTTTCTTAACATCAGTAATCGAAAGGATATCATGTGGCATGCATTAAATGGTTATGCCAAATGTATTATAATGGCAAGCCAAAATGCTTATGCAATTAGTGCAGCCTTGCCAATGGCCACAACCAGCAGATGTCTTGTCTGAATCCTCCATATACTTGGAGGAACCGTGCATACAGAAAAAAAGAACAGATTTTCTTAAATAAGAAGGAAGTGTTGCATTTCAATAACTTTATAAAATTCTGCACACATAGGGCCAGATCTTCAGATGGCATAAATTAGCATTACTCTTCTGAAGTCAATGGAGCTAGAGAGATTTACAGCAGCTGAGGATCTGGTCTATCCTGTATAGTGCTTTTCATAGAGCTTAAAACACTTGACAAGTATTAATTGATTCAGCCTCTTGAAAGGAATGATGGATAAATATGAGCATGCAGCATTGAAGTGCCTGGTCCAAAGACACAGAGCCAATCAAAGGCTGACCTGAGATAGATCCCAGCAGTGCTACATTAGATTACATGGGTTACAGAGGAGCAAGACTTTTAAGGGAAACGCTACAATGCATCTCATTACTTTTGTAACCTTTGTTGACAGTTTTGCACATACTCTTTCTGAAGCGCTTGCTCAACAGCCAGAATCCACTTTAGCTGTACCCATTTGTAATGCTTTCATAAATGCAGACATTCCCAACACATATTATTGATTATTACTGGAGCTGGACATTTGCGTTGAAAAGAAAAGAAGCCAAATGGGCTAAATGTATTGATGGCTTTGTCCTATAATATGTTTGACATATTGCTGGAAAATTGGTGGTGTGCCTATTTTTCATTTGCTTTCGTTGCTGAGTTCCAAAATCAACCAGCCGTAGGTATTTTGAAGGTCAATACTAAATACTGGAAAATGGATAATATAGCAGGTATGAGCAACACTGAGTGGTAATATGAATGCAGAAGAGAGAAGGAAGGATGTGTAAAATAGACTATCACTTTTAATGGAGGCAGTGGACTATTTTTTAGGCCCTACTCCTGTTAAAAGTGAATTGGAGTTTTGCCCTTTTCTTGAATAACAGCATTTTGGGGGTGGGCAGGATGGAGCAGAAGGAAGAAGAGGGGAAGTTTGTACATTTCCAGAGTTTCTAAATTGGGAGTTCACTGCATTTTGTAACATTTTACATTCTCCCTACAATGTCACTGACAATGATGTAGGGTACTTTTTGTGTTTGATACTGTAGCTGGATGTTCTGTACATAATGCAAATATGCTGTGTTGGGTGGTGTATTTAAATATTTCATTGGGGTGATCTTTGCACATTTTCTACACTGTCTTACACAAAGGGTTAGAGATGGTTCTGAGAACTGCTGGAACAGAGCAATCGTCTGTTCAAAGCACCAGATAAAATGCATAGTAAACATTGGTGTAATTTATAGACCATCTGAGTTTACTTGTTCATTCTCGGGATCAAAACTAAACCACAAATAAAAAATTAAAACATATCCATTCGGTTTTGTGGTTCTTGAAAAGGGCATTAGATGTTGTATAAACTTTAATCTGGCTGTACTACAACAGAGTTTGTTTTCATAAAGCGGCTTCAGGGTTTAAGGCATCTTGCAGCTTATAAAGTAGATTTTTAAAACAATATATTGAGCAGTGATTCTACAGGCAAACAGAGTCACCATTATCGATAATCTAGCTACTCCATTGACTGGGACATCTGACTTATGACAGTGAAAAGAGTTTGTCAGGAATCTTGAAGCCACCAGAAATCAGGATGGGTTCAGGTTCTTTTCAATTCGTGGACATCATGAAAACACATGAAAGGTTTAAGAACATGAGCTGATGTTGCTCACACAGCCCTCCCAACTCACATACATACCATTCCAACTAGCACCAGCCTAGCCAGAGTCCTATCTTCCAGCTGGCCCTGCAAGCCTACCTTTTTATTCAGAATGGCTGGTGACATCAGGAAGAGGAAGTCCAGATCTTTTGGTTGTCTTGTTGATCTGACTTCTTTATGATCCATGCTTTTAGGGCTGGGTGGCCCCCTAAGCCACCTCTAGATCTTCTCCTTTGGCCTTTTACCCACCCTCCCAACATGAACTTTAGGGTGTCTATCCAGCAGGAGCTGATGTCTCATCAATCCATAAATGTTAATCAGGAAAGGCCAGTAAATCCCAGTCCAGCCCACAGTGCCCCATGTAATACGCATTTTTTTTCTTTTCTGGTCCAAGCAGTGTTGCCTGACATAGATCCGCAGCGCATATAGCACTGTATGGCTTTATGTGGATTCACGGAAGGTGGGTTTTCAGTTGAGTGACTCACACTCTGCATGCCAAGCTTGTGCTTGGAGATCATTATCTGTGACCCAAATATGTCTAAATCCATATTTTCTTTAAATCCCAATGCACATTTTCAAAGTTAGAGGTTTTTGCATATTTTTGTCATACTAGCAATACAAGTAACTGGAAAGCCCTGCCTGAGGTCAGAACTCTCATTTTCTATGCAATAGACAATTTGGAAAGGATTACCATGCCTCTGCAAAGCTCATATTTGCCTGCCATTTGTATTTGGCATTTAGCACAGACCATCATTAAAGTCAGGTTAACAAAAGAAGGCAGTGAACGGTTTTGCCATTTGGATTTTTTCTTATTGCTAGAATTTTAAAGAGGGCAGAGAAATGTTTTAAGGAAAATCTGACACACCTCCTGCAACCCAGAACGGTGTGGATACTTCTAAATGTGACAGAATTTGTGCAGTTTTGTTCTGTGGGAAAGGGGAAGGTACAGGATTTGTGAGCCCAGGCAGGATTAAAGACTGCAGACCTAAGAACATAAGAATGATTATAAATATCAGGCCAAATTGGTGAAATTAGACACTATGTCCCCAGTCCACACTAAAAGAGCATAGTTCCATTGGAGTCAATGGGGCTTCAGTATGTTTATTTGTACTAACAGGATTGGAGTCACAATATTGTGATTTCTAAAACCATTCATATGACCTGCAGCTGGAATGTCAATTTACAGCAGCTCGGCAGCTATCCCTTGAGTCTATTCCCACCGTTTAAATGTCACTGTAACAGCTACCTATTCTCTTTAACTTATAATTAACTCTTTTAATTAAGTACTTGGCAATGGAGCTTAATGAAAAATTCTATATAAAATAACCTGTATTGTAAACATGCTTCTTACAGTGATCTGATCTTAAAGGATATTGCAGTGTTTTAAACTCTTCCATCCTCCTTTCTCAGTTTCTGAATCTGCCACCCTTCTTACTGAGTAGTACCCATTGAAGTCAATGGGACTACTCGTGAATAAAGTACTTTCCAATGTAAGGGTGGAAGAATTGGACACTTAGGACCCCCTTTTACATACCCACTCCCTATGCACCTATACCATTTGCAGAGTATTATGGCATGCAGTACCTGTTTACTTCTGCAGATCCATACCCAAGGTCTGCCCGTGTAAGGAAGATTCTTACTTCCCTGCATAGGCATGGGGTTCCACTCACAAATTTACCTTAAGGGTTTTTCAACATGGCCAGCTTTCAGCTATCTCAAGGCAGTTAGTGAGCTCTATTTCTAGTTCAAATCAGAATATGAAGCTGAGGCTCTCAAAATTTAAAAAAAACAAAACCCAAAACCTCCCCCCTCACCCCACCCGAAACCTATGTTTTTCAAACCTAAAAAAACAGACAAAAACACTTTAGTTACAATTTTGGGAGAAAGTTCAGGACGTGGAAGGTGGCTCTTATTTTAACTGAATTGCTTGACTATGCCTGTACTTTATTTTCTGCAGAGTATTTGCAACAAAAAGTCCATAAATAATGAATGATCTGCCCATAAAAAAGCATACGACAGCTAAAAGCCATGCGTTCCACCAAATGTGTCCCTTACTGTTGGCAGAGTTAGACTAGTGCCATTTAAAAAAACCAAGTCTCTAATAATGCAGCCACTAAATGTGTAAGCACATCTGCTCGCATGTCTCAATTGACCTTTGAGTACCCCACACAATCTTTGGACTCCATACATCTATCTTCCTATCTGGATGCACTGCTATCTTTTTGTGTGTGCCACTGCCCATTGTCACACACAAAAAAAGGTTTCAGAGCAGCAGCCGTGTTAGTCTGTATCTGCAAAAAGAAAAGGAGGACTTGTGGCACCTTAGAGACTAACCAATTTATTTGAGCATAAGCTTTCGTGAGCTACAGCTCACTTCATCGGATGCATTCAGTGGAAAATACAGTGGGGAGATTTATGTACACAGAGAACATGAAACAATGGGTGTTACCATACACACTGTAAGGAGAGTGATCAGGTAAGATGAGGTATTACCAGCAGGAGAGCGGGGTGTCGGGGGGAACCTTTTGTAGTGATAATCAAGGTGGGCCATTTCCAGCAGTTGACAAGAACCTCTGAGGAACATGTGGGGGTTGGGGGAACAAACATGGGGAAATAGTTTTACTTTGTGTAATGACCCATCCACTCCCAGTCTTTATTCAAGCCTAAGTTAATTGTATCCAGTTTGCAAATTAATTCCAATTCAGCAGTCTCTCATTGGAGTCTGTTTTTGAAGTTTTTTTTTTGAAGAATTGCCACTTTTAGGTCTGTAATCGAGTGACCAAAGAGATTGAAGTGTTCTCCGACTGGTTTTTGAGTGTTATCATTCTTGACATCTGATTTGTGTCCATTTATTCTTTTACGTAGAGACTGTTCAGTTTGGCCAATGTACATGGCAGAGAGGCATTGCTGGCACATGGCATATATTGATGGCATATATCACATTGGTAGATGTGCAGGTGAACGAGCCTCTGATAGTGTGGCTGATGTCATTAGGCCCTATGATGGTGTCCCCTGAATAGATATGTGGACACAGTTGGCAACGGGCTTTGTTGCAAGGATAGGTTCCTGGGTTAGTGGTTCTGTTGTGTGGTGTGTGGTTGCTGTTGAATATTTGCTTCAGGTTGGGCGGCTGTCTGTGAGCAAGGACTGGCCTGTCTCCCAAGATCTGTGAGAGTGATGGGTCGTCCTTCAGGATAGGCTGTAGATCCTTGATGATGCGTTGGAGAGGTTTTAGTTGGGGGCTGAAGTTGATGGCTAGTGGCGTTCTGTTATTTTCTTTGTTGGGCCTGTCCTGTAGTAGGTGACTTCTGGGTACTCTTCCGGCTCTGTCAATATATTTCTTCACTTCAGCAGGTGGGTATTGTAGTTGTAAGAATGCTTGATAGAGATCTTGTAGGTGTTTGTCTCTGTCTGAGGGGTTGGAGCAAATGCGGTTGTATTGTAGAGCTTGGCTGTAGACAATGGATCATGTGGTGTGGTCTGGATGAAAGCTGGAGGCATGTAGATAGGCATAGTGGTCAGTAGGTTTCCGGTATAGGGTGGTGTTTATGTGACCATCGCTTATTAGCACCATAGTGTCCAGGAAGTGGATCTCTTGTGTAGACTGGTCCAGGCTGAGGTTGATGGTGGGATAGAAACTGTTGAAATCATGGTGGAATTCCTCCTTCTTTTCCATGGGTCCAGATGATGAAGATGTCATCAATGTAGCGCAAGTAGAGTAGGGGCATTAGGGGACGAGAGCTGAGGAAGCGTTGTTCTAAGTCAGCCATAAAAATGTTGGCATACTGTGGGGCCATGAGGGTATCCATAGCAGTGCCGCTGATTTGAAGGTATACATTGTCCCCAATGTCACAAACAGTCTTTCTGGGGCCTGGTGGAAACCTGATCCACAGAATTTTGCAAAATGATAGGTCTATCTGAAAAAATTCTGGATAAAATGATATAAGTGTATTTGAGAGCAACAAATGATAGGTTTAATATGCTTCTACTCATTGTATTCTTGCATCTTGGGATGAGGGAATAACATACATTCATCTTCAGAATCACATGTCAGAAAGTTATTTCTTTTATTTTCCCTTGTGCAAAAATATTTATTATGCCTTTGTATCAAAGAAATGCCACCCCTTTGAAAAGCACAAATAGTTAGTGACTGTAGTGTAATGGCAACATGAAATTATTTCTGTAACCCATGTAGACACAGTGACAGTGGATATTATTCACTGTCAATTGGGTCCCAGAAAGTATTCTGTTAAATTGCCTTCTGAGACTCAGTAATGGGGTTAATTATTTAAGCACTTTCATTTACAATATAACTCAGTCTTTTGGGCCAGCAATCTAAAACTCCTGTTGAAGAGACACAGAGATCTAGCAAACCATGTGAAACATTCGTTTAAGTAGACACTACACAAAGAATAGGTTTCAGAGTAGCAGCCGTGTTAGTCTATATTCGCAAAAAGAAAAGGAGTACTTGTGGCACCTTAGAGACACACAAAAGATGTGTGGTTTGCAAAGCAGGAATTCAACCTGCTACAGTGCATGTGCAAAATCTTGTTTAAGTAATACAGATCAGCTCTTCCATTCTTTTTGATACGCAAGGTCCCCCAAGCTTGTTTTAATTTCTGCAAGTTAAAAAAGTGAATATACATTCAGATTGATGTTGTTAATTTTGTTTATTGTCATCATCAGTCTGTGGTTACAACATGTGCAGGGTGATGTCAGGTCCCAAGCTGACTTGAGCCAAATGTAAATGAAGCTCAGGTGTTCACAGGTTTAACTCAGTTCACGTGCTGTAAAACATGGGCAGCTGCAACTCGCAGCTGATTGTTGATAAATGGAAATCGTTACCAAAAATATAGATTTGAAATGCCAGCTGCGAAATGGACGCTGGCTATTTATTGCTAGTTAATTCAGCAGTGTCACTGGGTAACAAAGAGCAATTGCTGGGTGTGTATCATTATACAGCCCGGGGTGGAGTGTAAAACATTAATACTGGCTCTGTGGAAGCTTCAGAAAACTCTTTAAAAAAAAAAGAAACAGCTTAGTTAGCTCCAACTCACAAAATGACTAGTGATATGGGCTATTTGTTTCCACTCTCTTAATTCTTCACGAGCTAAGCTATAGTCACTGCAGCAGTTCTCATTGATTGCTTTCTCGAACTTTGGATGACTGATGAATGCAGTAATGCCACACTCTCCCCACAAGAGCTCAAAGTGAGAGGGGACCTGCTAAAGGTGAAGAAAAATTAAACAAGTGGAGAGGGAAAAAAGGCAGCTCCTTTTGTTAAAGGTTTGACTCCTGCACTCCACTGGTTCCACTTTTTTCTTTCAGTCTTTGAATTGTTTGCCTGACTGTTATACTTGGTGACTTTCTCCATACCATGTTGTTATTCTCACAAACTTATAGCTGCTCCTCTACACATTACCAAAGTACCATCTTGCTGGAGCTTTATTTCATTTAGGATTAGATACAAAATAGATCTTTTGTATTTTTCTTCAGTTTCAATTCATTTTAACTTTATTAGTTTACTAGTGCACCCCAGGTCAAAACAATGTCACATGATAGCCTATGTAATTATATGGTCTAAAGACATTAGAGCTGTGCACATCAGTCAGTCTTTGAGAGGAACCAAATGCTGGTCAGACCTTCGACTTGGGAGAAGCATCATGTCACTACACTTCTCACCAAAGTGCCCCAGAAGATGCCTCAAACTACCAAATAAAATCAATGTGGCTGCCAGGAAAGACCCCAGCAAACAAGCAAAGTTGAAACACACACTGGAAACTGCATTAGTTGAGGTCCCGGAGCACTGCACTGACATTGAGGAAAACTGACAGAAGCTCAGAGATGTCACATATATGGCATCCAAGGTTCTCGGTTTTATAAGATGGAAACTCCAAGACTGGTTTGATGAGAATGACCCTGAGATTGACCAGCTATTGGAGACTATGCACAACACATACAAATCCTACATCTTGGACAAGAAATCAAGAAATCAGCAATGAAGAAAAGCAGGTAACATCGGGCCAAACAAACACTACAAACCTGATTAAGTCTATTGAAGAACCACTGGTGGGAGCAGAAAGCTGTAGAACTGCAGGAAGCGACTGACAAGCATGACATGAAGGACTCATACAAAGGTCTCCATGCTGTGTATGGCCCAAAATCCAGTGGTATAGCCTCAGTCCTCGCAGCAGTTGGTAACCAGCTGCTCACAGACAAAGGCAATATTCTCTCTTGCTGGTCTCCTGAACTGTCAATCAGCTATGTCTGATGGAGCCATTGACTCACTCCCACAGCATCCTGTCATGCGTGGATCCTTCTCTAAACTGGGTTACTAATGTCATCAAGCAGCTGTCCATGGGCAGGTCTCTAGGCCCCAATGGCATTCCACCTGAAGTGTACAAATGTGGAGGTGCCCATTGTTACCTGGGGTTCTTTCAACCCAAAACTCTTGGTAACTTTTACTCTGTGCGAGGTGGTGTCAGGAAATAAATCAGGGGAGACACGGCCGTCCGACTGATAGATGGCTGGCACAAACAGGACAACACAAGAGTGCTTTCATTTGACGCTAAACTTTACTTTGTCTCAAGCACTTATACACACATCTGCAACAGGTTAGTAAAACACCCCCAACCCTTGATAATTACCAAAGCTGAGTGAGGCTCTCGAGTAGCACAGCGGCAGCCTGTCTGCGGGTGGGGAACACAAGATGCATCCAGAGGAAGAGTCCAGGCCTGAAGAGTCCCACCACCTCAAACTTATTTATACATTAGTAATAGAATAACATGTCCCTTAAAGCAAACTTGTTAAGTAAGCAGTTTCAATGGTCAAGCAAGAGGGTCCTTCTGATTATCGATTAATCAGGTGTGGGTTTTTCCAGAGTTTGCAGCCTTGAGGCCCCAACAGACATTCCTGGGGCACATCCTGCTCTTCTAAAATGCATGTATCAGCAACTTTAACACAATTCTTATGGGTCAAGCTGCCCTCTCTGTGGCACCCCAAACTCCCCCTCCCCTCCTGTCTTGGTTAAACTGAGACTGCTGAATGGCCAATTTACAGCCTGCTGACTTGGCTGCTTTAAGCAATAAGCCATAGTGGTTTCAGGTACTTTACTGGTTTGCCAAAGTCTCCCCGTACACCCATGTGGTCAGGAAATTCACCAGCTTGTTCAAAAGAGAAATCAAACCAAGAAGTTTCTGAACATGTAGGTCTTTGTTAAGAAGATAATAGTGTGTAAAATAACAAAACTCAGAACATGGTATAGAATTTTACTCTAAGAACATTTTTGAAGATTCCATTGAATACCTAAAGTTTTGAAACCATCTATCTTTGGTTATAGTTGACTATTTACCATGCCTCTTTAATCCCCTATCGCTTTTCTCGGTTCCTGGGCTTATATTGAAATCCATAGTCCACAAAGTGAGACCAGTTCAGCCCATTCATTGAGTTGAAGAAAATGGAGAGGGAAATTATCCAGTCCATCTGTCTGCCCAGAATAGGCTAGTGCTTTCTAGAATACATTGTGGAATGCTTTATCCAGTATTACTTTAAAAATCCCAAGCAATTAGTGCTTCTGCCACCTCTCTTGGGAAATGATACCACAATCTAATACATCTCACTGTCAGAAAAGCTTTCCTGATAATCAACCCCTAATTTTTCTCTCTTCTTATTCGATTACTGTTCTCCATTTACATCCCTGTGGGCCACACTAAGTAATTCATCTCCCTTCTTGGTGTTAACTCCTTTGAAATCTCAGTCACGCTTTATATTAAGGTTTGTTTCTATTAAGGTTATCTTTACAAGGGGTTAAAAATGATTGCTAGACATCATAAAAAAATTACAGTCGTGAGTAGTGTATGCTGTAGGTGGTAATAAGCACATCAGAATGATGATTATGAATGATGTTTGACTCTGTGACAATCTATTAAACATTTATTAAAACATCTAATAATCATTTACTATCTCTTTGCAGGCTATTTATGAATGAAACCTTAATATAACCTGTGACTGAAATATCTACAGACTCTTAACATGTGTCCACTTATTAAGTGCTTAGCCAAGCTGTACATACTTGGGTCTTTAATCATTCCTCATCAGGTGGGCATTCTTTCCGAAATCAGTCTCTCCAGCTCATTTATCATTTTTTGTTACTTTCCTCTAAACTCCTTCCAACTTCTACATTTTTCCCCCACTAATGTGGTGTCCAGAATGAAACAAAATATTCTAGGTGCAGTCACACTTGTATCATTTATGCAATTCTCTCTATTCAATACCTTTGAGAAAGATTCGTAGACACAATATATTGTTATGTGCAACCATTTCAATTCAAGGCACACCTTCATCTATGTTTTCTTCTGCACCCTGGTTTTAAGACTATCTCTAATCTGTAAATATTGATAGAACTTGTTTTCAGTAGTATAAAATCAAATTTTCACTTGTCAGAAGATATGAAGTGACCTTGTTACAAATAAATGTTTCAAAAATACATTCACCGGACTCCCTTCTGGTTTATATTTTTCTGTAGCTCACACTAGGACCCAACTGGAATTTTTTACACCTTTTCCTTCTGCTTAAATGATATGTATCAGGTGTTCCTCACTTCAGTATTATCATTCTTTTACATTTATAGGATGACTTTCCGCTGAGTTTCATTTGCCAGATACAAGAGAACTGCTCTTACAGCAGCTTACTTTATCACAGCAACTTTATTACAGCTACTTTTATCTTTTGTCTCAAAGGGTTCCAAAGAGTTGTGGATGCTGTACATGCCACTGTACTCTTTATGTGTCCACACAAAATATGTGATGGGGTGTGCCAAAATTATGAGTCAGTTATGCAGAACCACCCTAGTGGTTGCCAGTAAAACTTCTGTAGATCATCAATGTATTCTATTCAGCACATGCCACTGCTATGTATGTTACAGAAATGGACGATTTTCAGAATGGTTTAGAGTGTTTTCAAAAATTGTTATTGGGTCTTAAAATGAAATGACCTCCAAAACCCTATTTTACTTTAGTGTACACTAAAGTGTCACAACTTTGAAGTCTAGAGTCCATATCTAGGCTAGAACCAAGTGCTGGGTCCCACTGGGAAGCTCATTTTCCTTTTAGAATGATAATTTGGATGATCAGAATACACACATATGGCTTTGCCATGCATGTGTAATGCAGGCAGCCCAAACTCATGCCAATAAAACGTTTAAGCTACACGGCACCTCACTGTCATGAGCATTGTTCTATGACCCATGGTCCCACAATTTATCACCTGAGTCAGCAGTTTATCACTTGGATAACACCTTCACATTGGGGGGGAGGGGGCATAAAAATAAAAATAATTCTTGTATGTACACCATCACACACCATCCCTTTGATCTTGATCAGTGTAATCTTGGATTCATGACTATATGGGGCACAATTTTAGTCCTAGTATTTATTCTAGTAATATGGCAAGAATGACGTTCTATTTAACTTTATTTCAAACAACCAGTATGAAAGGCCAGTATACTCAGCCATGGTAGACCTATTTTTCTTGATCCATTCCTGGTATGAGTTAAAACATTTAATTAAAACTGCACGTCACTTATAAATATTTATTTCTTCTTCAGAGCATCATCCATTAATTCTGAGGCTCACCAGAAAGCTTGAACAAGATCTTCAATAAAAATTGAAAGCTTCACGGCTTACATTTTCCTGATTACTCAAGAATAAAATATAAGGTAAGGCATGAACGGACATTAAGCACCGAAAACCTCTGAGGACCAAGTTTGCTTGCCTATCTGTGTAAAGAACAGAGAAGACATGTCCACCTTGTAAATAACTGAGATATATTCAGAGCATGCTATGGCAATAATTGGAAACCACTGCACCTAATATATCTCATGATGCTTTCTGAACTATGAGTTTTGGACTAAATTACATAAATCAGACACTTTGTAGGCTCATTAACATTTTATGATACATATATAAAGCCGTTCCTGTTGGTAAGATGTGTATTATGAATTTCTTTTCTTGCTGCGGCCGCAGGCAGTGAGATGTTGTAACACAAATAGATTACTTCATTAACTTCCAAGTTGGAAAGCACTTACTTTAAACAGAGTGGTGATCTCTGCTAGGGTGTTTTTTCTTCCCAAAGGAAAAGTAGGAACTGGGAACTTGCTTCTCCAATCTATGTATACTTTACTTTAAGGAATAAAGATGTTATTGTCAAGCAACAAGAAATTCATTCCAAATAGTAGAGATAGGCAAACAGGAAATCTGTAGGTTCAGTTGAGATAGAGATGGTATTCTGAATTTTGATTCCAATTTTGGCCAAATTTGTGAAGCCTCTTTTTTTATCTGATCTGAGTAAGGGTTTGCTATTCCCCAGAAACTACCTGTTCTCTTTTAATCCCAAGGGGTCTTCTATAACATCCACCCACCTCTCAGCAAGGTGAAGAATCTTTCATTACTCACATTGACATTCAGCTATACTTAAGGCCATTCTGATATCTTTACAATAAGTACTATTGTGTTCCTCAAGTAACCCCATTGATTTCTTACTTCAGGAGAAAGGAACAGATCAACAATTTTGCATTTGCTTTTCTTTGTTTTGCCTGACCTCCAAAGACCATGTTTGAAGTGGATTACTTTTCTTCAGTAATATTAACGTATAGGTAGGTTTTTTGAAAAAACACCTTCCCTTTCAGGATTGTCTTCCTCACATAGAAAATATCATTGAATTCTATTGATTTTGTGAAATGAAGGCATCATATTTCTGCAGGGCAAATTAACTTTTCCATAGAAAAGGCTTAAATTGGGCTAATGCCTAAGGAAAAGCCATTGCAAATGGCTTAGTTCTGCCAGCCTATAATACCTCATCCGGATGAGTAATGCCCTGGATCTTTCACAGGAGCAAGGTACTACCCAGTGATGGCACAGGCTGCAGAATTAGGCCTGAAGAAAGGAAAAATAAACCGGGAAATTAATGGAGCAGCAGATTGTGAGAAGCTGTATATCTTGTTACCAAGCTTTGGAAGATTTCATCCATGATTACATTGCTAATGATCCTTTTAATCTTTACCTCCCACTGTTGCTTCTTGAAGGCAGACCCAACACATGGTCCTCCAGGCTGCTACACTTTGCTAAAGCCCAGGTCACATTAGGAGGGGACAGTAGTTCACAGAATTTTGCAACTCGTTGCTTTAGGTATGGCACAAATCTGTGTTCTCCATAAGCTGCTCTGCCACAAAAGTACATTCACCCCAACAAGAACAGTAATACAAACCCAAAATGAAAGCTGTCTATTTCCCCTGCGATATCAGACATAAATGTTGGCAGTTTTTCTAATGAAAGTGAGCTTTTGTGTACCACAGGGTGAGTACATACTAGGAGGGCAAGTATAAACTTGTATGGCACAAATATAAGTGCTGCTCCCTAATCTGGTCTGAGCTTCAGGGGGTTTCCTTATCTCACATGGTGCTGAAGGAGCTTGGGGACTGGTGGTTCCTGCTCATTCCAAATGTTAGGCACATACTACTCTGTTATGTGGCAGGCAGTAAAATATACCTTAAAAACTGCCAGACCCAGTCTATGGTAACAGCAGAGGCTCCATTGGATTCTCACTCCTGGCCCCTAGATCTTACAGAACCCCTTCCCTGGATCTGGGATGGTGACATTGGTGCAAGTGCCTGAGGGAGAAGCATGGAACTTTCCCTGCTTCATTTAGCAGGCCTCAGCTGCAGAAGAGAATCTGTCCATGACATCTGGGCATAGCCAGACCTCAGAGTCTGAAGCAGAGCTGTGCAATATACTTGCCTTGCAACTCAAGCCTGCTTTGGTTAATGTATTTGTACACCAGAGCCCAAACTCAGGAGAAGTACACAGATACTAGGTGAGAGTTGTAATCACCACACAACCAAATAATCATCCAAGTCCTCATATGGTGATGGACTTCAATATAAAACCTGGATAGAATAGCTCTGGTCTTCTCCGCCCCACTTGGAGAACTCCTGAAAGGTATTCCCTTGCAGATTCAACCCCAGAAAGTGTTTGCTTTGGTTCTAATCTCTGTGAATCAAATACTGCAGGGTTTGCACAGCTTTGGTCTGATCATTAACAATTTGTGCAAATGCATTGTGCGTATTCCTTGTCTTTAGCTATTGCTAAAAAAAAATCTACCTAGCTAATTTTATGTAACCTTTTAAATAAATGAAATACAGGCATGAGCACTAACAGCTCTATTCTTCAAAATCTCTTTGCCAAGCTATACTAAACTCTGTTAACAGCCTAACACTTTGATTCACTTCCACCTACAGCTGTCTGTGTATAGGTTACAGATCAGACGATTTATTTTTCATCCAGTTATTTTTCACTATATCCCATACAGCTCTACTTCAGGGTATCGCTGAAAAAACTAGCTCAGCAAGACCCAAAAGGGGATTAAGCACATGAAATAGAATAGCCTCTGAATTTATATGAGCTAGGTTGAACGTTATAAAGGCCATTGAACCTCATGCTGCAAGGCATCAATTGGAGCCCAGCTGGGGCCAGGAAGATAACTAGTGCTCCCCTCCCCCTTGTAAAATATTGTAATGTGCATTGTGATTTATTTTCCTTTCCTTTAAATCTGCATTTATAAGTCACTGGTGAGAAAAGGCTACTGGACTAGACAGACAACTGGTTTCTTCTATTGTAGTTCCTCTGGCCATTCCTTTAGGGTTTTAATTATCAAACTAGCGTCACCCCATCGATGACCATTTGAGTTTCTGCCTCATTTTCTTCATTAACCATTTTTCAGAAAAAATGTTCAACTTTAGTTTTGAGATCATTCCTCTGTGATGCAGTATCTCACACCTGGTTGGGTCTCTCAATAGCCCCATGGAATACATGCTGTGTGAAAACAGGATTGGTAATGAGGGAAAAAGAGAACACCGACAAGATCATTGTTGGGGGAGGGGGCATGCTCGTGGTAGACTTCTTGCTGGTAGGGATCTACTGTGCAGATTTTGCCTGCAAAACTGGCAGAAACCAATGAGTGAAAGAATCTGGGCTAGTATTTACACTTTGTATACGTAAGGATGGATTTTCAGAAGCATTGCACAATGACCTACCTGCTCCCACTGAAACAATGGGAGTTTTACCATTGATTTCAATGGGATCAGAGATAGGCCAAAGGTAAGTGCTTTTGAAAATACTGTCCATAGTGAAGATTTTTTGTATTATTGACAGTGGAGAAAGATTTTCAAAGGTGCTCAGCATCCACGGTTGGGCTGTCTATGGGAGCAACTGGGTCCTAAGCTCTTTTGAAAGTCTGGTTTTATGAGTATATATTTATGGCTCAGTCTTGCAAGGAAGCCTTCAGTAGCTGTGACTAAGGTCAATTCATTACACTCAAGGGAAAGTTTTATGGTTGACAGGTTCAAGCAGACATTTATTAATTGAGCAATTTATCCTGACCTTGATGGAAACTATCACTAACAATCTAATACATAGATTTGATCATAATCTTTCAAGCCCAGGTTTACAAATGAATTGCATTTATCTGCTTTTGACTGTTTTTCCACGGTGTTTTTTTAATAATCTTGCACATTTTCTTTCCTATTTGCACAGATGCGTATATCATGCTGAGAACAATGCTACACCTAATTTGCTTCAGCAAATGAGATCAATTAAAAATAACTCAACAAAAATGATACTGAATCTTCAATTACTTCAAGAAGATGAAGAGCTAGACATACAGTAATTGACTTGTTCATCTTCTTGTCCTCTAAAACTCTGACATTAAACAAAATTTAACCTCGGATTTACTCGTGACCTGGTATTTGCTGTTTGTTATTTGCAATCTGTGAATGGTATCCTAAATCATCTGTTATGATTTTTCTTCTCTGATTGGGTGACTTAAACTTTGCAAGTAGGAGGAGCACCTTCTTCTGTTCACAAACATTACAGAAGTGTTCGATTAATCTAGTATGTGAATAACAAAAAAGGTTTTGCAAAAGGGTATGAGAGTATTATTGGCATGTATAATCTCCAGAATATTTGCTCATTCTTATATTAATGATGACTTAAATTGAGCTGCTGGGTGCGCAGCACTACTGAAAATTAGGCCACTTATTAGGTGTCTCGTAGCTCACGAAAGCTGATGCTCAGATAAATTGGTTAGTCTCTAAGGTGCCACAAGTTCTCCTTTTCTTTTTGCGAATACAGACTAACACGGCTGCTACTCTGTAACTATGCATTAGTTACTTTGAGAATGCAAATTTCAAAATACCTCTTTTATTTTGTTTAAAATACTGAAGGAATCTGATTATCTCCATTGTCCTTGAATTTATGTGCAAATGAAATCTGATCTCCTTCCTAATATGTTCTACCTTGGTTATAATCTGCAAAAAGTTTCACGATTGAGGTCCCAGTCCTGCAAACTGCTATGTGCAGTTTGGACTTCTGAACCTCTGCAAAGTCACATCGAGTACAGCCTGGGTGCAAGGGCCTACCCCCATTCAACAGTTTGCAGGATCAGGACCCCAAAGTTTAGATGTCAATCCAAAATTTATCTGAATTCTATGATTATGTCAAATTGCCTGTGAATTGTCATAAGTATTTGTCATGGTCTTTTGGCACTAGGATGTCCAGTGTTGGCTAGAATTTAGGAATACAGAGTTAATTAAAAATATTTGGGTATAAAAGTTTAACCAGCGTCTTCGAAGGCTATTGTGCCTTGACCTCTGCCTCTGCTGCATTTTAACACCTCCTTCCTGACACTAGCATCATGTGGGTCCCAAGAGGGTATTATGCTAAAGAACAATCTTATAAATATAGATGAAGTAGCTACCCTTCCGACTAAGGAAAGTGTGGGTGGGCTACATACTATGCCTCTCTTTTTACATTTGCTGTCTCATTGGCAGTGCAATATTTCAATGGAGCAAAGCAGGAAAAACTATCAAAATAAGCAGTATGGCACAGTCAAAGGAAATATCTGCCTTTTGCGTATATCTTGAGTCTCTAAAATAGGATCCTGCCAAACTTCCTCTGCTAAGTTCATTTCCACCGATGAATTAGCAACCCTCATGTCACTAATTAGAAGGATTTTACAGAGAATGCACATTTCTAATTAGTGCTGTATTACACATGCTACTAATTCACAGTCAAACTCTTTTTGATGAATAGTGAACAGCTGTTACTGATAACACCACAATATTGATCTTCTTCCTTTTAATTTCAGGAGACATTCTCAACTGGGTTCCTGAAGGGTCTCTACATTAAGATAGAAGAATTAGGTCAGCTTCCTGGAAGATCCCTGAGCTATGAATTATTGGGGCATTTTATCCTGAAAAACAAAACTCATGAGAAGGGACAAAAGCAAATTACCTTTACATACAGTACAGTGCTTTGAGCACAGTAGTGGGAATCGGACATTCTGGATTCCATTCCCAGCACTGCCACTGACTTGGTGGGAGTGACTTAAAGAAAGTCACTTTGCACCAGATTCTGAATATCTTCTGTCAAATATCTAACTCCATGATCTGGACTAGTCAGAGTGTTAGTACTTGTCTGCACAGGGGCATTCAGAAAATTAATAAAAATTAACTAAAGGTATGAATTTGAAGTGGATTAGTTAAACCGCATTAAACCCTATGTGAACACCCTCATTCAGAATTCAAATGGCCTTCATTCAGTTTAGTTTAATTCATTTTAAGGTGAATTAGATGCTATAGGCAGATGTTCAGTTCGTGTAAATTGTCATAGCTCCATTGACTTGAAGAAAATCTGCTCCAAATTATTCAACCTCATTAACATTATCAGAATATCCCTTAAAGGGCGCATCCTATGAGGTGTTGAGTAGAAATTATTTTTTCCCATTAAAAATTGGTTTAAAATTGTGGTTTTGTAGATATTTTAGTTTACCCACAATTTTTTGGATGAAAACCTTTTGTGTGTTTTTGTGTAAGTTTCCATTTAATCTAAAAGACATTTTCCATCAAAAAGACATATTAATGAAAAACATCCAATCAGCTGTACTGTTCAAAGCATCCTCGTCTTTAACTTCATTGCTTCTTTGTTCCCCCATTTTACATGCATACTTTGTCTGCCATTATAGAGATGTGGCAAAACTTAATGGATGAATAGCTATAAAGGTTTTTGAAGTCCTTGGATGAAAGGCACTATAAAAGTGCAACATTGTATAATTATTTATTCAGATGAGCATATTGTGGTCTTCTAGTCCTATTACTAAATTCTTGTCTTTTTGTTCAGTTCTAAAGAAACATTTCAACCTTCACATAAAAAGAAAAAAAGAAAAGGCTTTTATATTTAATGGGGGATGGCACACTAATTAGAGATGAACCTTCATCAGAAAACAGAAGTATTTCCATCAGAATAATTGTGAGACTTCCCTCTCATTGCAGTCAGTGTAATCTTGAAGCCATTGCATATATCTGTTTTCTTTGATCAGACAATTAGGGGTTATCATTTTGATCCATGAAACTTCCAAAGTCCATATGTATTACATAAAACACTTCAATTTATATTCACAAGTCTTAGATTGGATTTAAAAAGCGTCATATGAAAGATGTCTCGCCTCAGAGAAAAAAAAAGTGGGTCTAAAGATGTGAGTACATTAGTTTGTTTTGGGGCTTTGATTCCTGTATATTGTTGTTGTTTTTTAACACTGTTGAATATCTGTCATAATCTCCTATGAGGTATCAGGATCACACAGGAAAGCTATTTTTCTGTCTCCCACTCATTGTCTCTCATAACCCAAGTGAGATGGTTACCTTGTCTTCACTGCTAAAAAAAGGTGTATTTTTTCACCTCAGGATAATTCATGCACATGAGCTATGCAGAGATAAAAACACAGTGAGGACCAGGCACTTCATTTCTACTATTAATTCACCAAGGTCAATACGTGGAGAGGGGATAGGGTTGTTTACCTTATCATTTACTTCAGGAAGAACTAAAGTGGCTGGTCTTCAATGTGTTTTTGACTAAGCATAGCTCATGTGTATTAGTTGCCTCAATATAAAAAATATACCATTTTTAACAAAGAAGACCATGCCACCATCTCACTTTCATTGTAAGAGACATGACTGTTACCTTGAGGTAAAAATGCATGTTTTTAAGCAGTGAAGACAAGACAGGTGTTTCAGTCTCACTTTGACACACACCCACTACTCCTCATGCAAAGTGGAGAGATGATCTTTTGGTTCAGACAGTGGACTTGGAACATTGGCCTGGGGAACAGTTCCTACTTCTGCCACACACTTCCTGTATGGCCTTAGAAAGTCACTCCATCTCTCTGTGCCTGAGTTTCCCTCTGTCGAATGGGACAATAATATTTACTTTTCCCCACCCTTCCTCTATCATGTCTATTTAGATTATAATCTCTATGGGGCAGTAAGTGTCTCTTACTTTGTTTCTGTATGCTATCACAGGGCACTGATCTAGGTGTTACTGTAACACAAATAATAAACACTAATAACTGCAATCAGAAGTTCATTTTGGATACCTTAAATATTATAATATTCACAAAGCCAATATTACCCCATTGGACACCAAAATCAAACATCTTTAACAGGAAAGTAGTCTATTCGTACATCTTAAAAGATATTTTTATACATTTGAGAAATGATCATCTTTTTTTTTCTTACTAAAGTCATACAATAAGTACCTGTGTTTTATGAAAGCAGATGGTGACTTTTTTTGCTTGAGTAGCTGCAATTGACATGTAGTATCTTGAACTTAATCAAGTGCCAATCTTCGTGAAAGCTAGAAATTTATTAAGTGAAATATCATTGTTTGCACATCAGTCAAAACGTTTTCCCTACTTAATACGCTTCTCCTGAGTGAAAGCTTTTGAAAATGTGAATAATAACACAACACTATATAGCACTTTTCATGCTCAGATTGTTCTACATACATTAACTAAATGATCCTCCTCACAGCACCCATGTTAGGTAGATGAGCATGCATTCATATTATCCAATAAATATTTGTATTGTGGTCACAAGCAAAACGTAACTATTATCACCCAAATTTTGTACCTCGAGATAGAGAGGCATAGAGTTTAAGTGATTTACACCCTCAAATCTGCAGAGGTTGGATTGGAACTGTGGAGTTACGACTTCCCAGTCCTCTACAATAACTACTAAAACCTCTTTAAAAGATGCATGGCCAAATTCCATCCTCATTTATGCCCATTTCCCCAGATCTTCTGCTGGTATTGAATGGCATAGCTACCGTGAATTCAAGGGAGTCATGATCATTTATCCCAGTGGAGGGTGTGACCAATGTCTTTCTACATGTTACAAAACAGAGTTGAGAGATTTTGATTAATAGTGAAATTATCATTGTTCTGTCTAAAATTTAACAAATTACAAAAAAATAACATGGTGAAAGATTATAGTGGGGTGTAGGATAATATAGTAGGATATTTTATGTGAATCTTATATCAGACTTTTTTTAAAAAAGGTTTCTGCAATAGTCAGTGTGACCCTGTGGGATATTCCATTGGCAAATGCAATAAAAATCATTTTTATTGTTCCTACTATAAAAATAGAGACTTTTTTGAACAAATATCTATTGTCTCCAGAGCTAAGAAGATACCACAACATGTTGAAGCTGGTAACTGTAGATATATTTATGAGACAAAATGGGGTACAAAAAACACCGCCCTGTGGTTCATTTTTGAGAAGTGGTGTCAAGGGGATTAATTTAATCATTTAGGGATATTAAGCAGAAATTAGTTTTCCATGCTTGTGGTGGCTTAGCAGAGGGAGAAGCATGTGCAATGCAGTGTCTTTGTTGTCGCTTTAAAAATAAATATACCTGTTACGTGTTTATATTACAAAAGCAAAGTCAAAGAAATGCACAGGCAAGCTTTACTCTTATTTTTAACAGTTCCATTGTGTCAGAGGAGTGTAGCTATCAACCATGATCTTCATCCCAGAGTATTAGCCAAGAAGATTAACAGCATTTGGGCTGTATAAGTAGGGGCATTGCCAGCAGATCGAGGGACGTGATTGTTCCGCTCTATTCGACATTGGTGAGGCCTCATCTGGAGTACTGTGTCCAGTTTTGGGCCCCACACTACAAGAAGGATGTGGAAAAATTGGAAAGAGTCCAGCAGAGGGCAACAAAAATGATTAGGGGACTGGAACACATGACTTATGAGGATAGGCTGAGGGAACTGAGATTGTTTAGTCTGCAAAAGAGAAGAATGAGGGGGGATTTGATAGCTACTTTGAACTATTTGAAAGGGGGTTCCAAAGAGGATGGATCTAGACTGCTCTCAGTGGTAGCAGATGACAGAACAAGGAATAATGGTCTCAAGTTGCAGTGGGGGAAGTTTAGGTTGGATATTAGGAAAAACTTTTTCACTAGGAGGGTGGTGAAGCACTGGAATGCGTTACCTAGGGAGGTGGTGGAATCTCTTTCCTTGAGGCTTTTAAGGTCAGGCTTGACAAAGCCATGGCTGGGATGATTTAGTTGGGAATTGGTCCTGCTTTGAGCAGGGGGTTGGACTAGATGACCTCCTGAGGTCCCTTCCAACCCTGATATTCTATGATTCTATGATTAGACAATCTTTTAGGTGTCCTGGGCCCAGGTGATGGAGTGCTTTGAAGATAAGGAGCAAGACCTTGAACTTGATTCAAAATTATATGGAAAGCATAGGTCTGATGTGTTCACAGCAGTCTGTTGCTGCAAAGACGCACAGCAGCATTTTTACTTGTTGGAGTTTTCGAGTGCTAAAGGTTTCATGACCAGGTATATTGCATTGCCCAGTTCTGGCAGAAAGGTGATGAAGACATGAATAACTGAGGGGAGGTCGTCATCCACCAGAATGGAAAGGAGACTCCTAGCCAAAAGGAGATGATAGAAAATATTATTCTCGACTGTTGCTCTAGTTCTGCCTCTCTTCGTGCTACACTATAGAGATTCACCCTAGGACCTTCTCCAGTCTTCCTTTCTGGTTTCCTACTATCATGTTAAAAATACACATCCTCACTGCACTCTTGCCTATCCTGGAGTCCACAACCTTTAAATACCTCTCCTCCTATTTCTGTATATGGTTGGGAGCTACCCATGGTCTGAGGGCTAATTCTTTGTTCACCTAAAAGCCCCATTGAAGACAACAGGAGTTTTCAGTATGTAATTGACAAACCTCAATGGGTTCAGTGCTTCACCAACTCATCCAGTCATTCAGCAGCGTATTCAAATACATTTAAACTAGATGTGTTTGGACAATAGTGAGAAAATGATTATAGCCCTGGCTGAACACTGAAATCCAACATTTCAGTGGTTGGTTTCAAAAACTCTTGGATTCTTTTGTGCTTATGTAATGTCAACAGACCCCGGTCGTTGGCGGGTGGGATCGAACCAGGGTCCTCTGGAGCTTAATGCATGAGCCTCTACCACATGAGCTAAAAGCCAGCTGGCTCTTAGCCAAGGCTATAGAGCAGACTCATTTAACTCTCTCTCTAACTGATCTCGGTGCCACTAGATGGGACAGAACACCACACCCAGGAGGTGTGTGGGTTACAGTTACTCAAACTGTTTCAAGCAGATGGCATCTTCCAAAGAAATACTTTTGTATTAAACACACAGATATACAACTAACCATACATGGCAAAATCAAAGATCCAAGCAGTCAACCTGTATTCTGGGTTTTCTCCATTTCCCCTGTAATCATGTCAGTGTGCTTAAGTTTCTAAGATACTACCAAAATTCAGACATTTAGTAATTTCTGATTCTAAAATGTTGCTTTGTTCCTGAAGATAGGATTGTTCAGAGTTAAATTCCAGATTGAAAATGCTTTCATAGAATCATAGAATATCAGCGTTGGAAGGGACCTCAGGAGGTCATCTAGTCCAACCCCCTGCTCAAAGCAGGACCAATTCCCAACTAAATCATCCCAGCCACGGCTTTGTCAAGCCTGACCTTAAAAATATCTAAGGAAGGAGATTCCACCACCTCCCTAGGTAACGCATTCCAGTGTTTCACCACCCTCCTAGTGAAAAAGCTTTTCCTAATATCCAACCTAAACTTCCCCCACTGCAACTTCAGACCATTACTCCTTGTTCTGTCATCTGTTACCACTGAGAACAGTCTAGATCCATCCTCTTTGGAATCCCCTTTCAGGTAGTTGAAAGCAGCTATCAAATCCCCCCTCATTCTTCTCTTCCGCAAACTAAACAATCCCAGTTCCCTCAGCCTATCCTCATAAGTCATGTGTTCCAGTCCCCTAATCATTTTTGTTGACCTCCGCTGGACTCTTTCCAATTTTTCCACATCCTTCTTGTAGTGTGGGGCCCAAAACTGGGCACAGTATTCCAGATGAGGCCTCACCAATGTCGAATAGAGGGGAACAATCACGTCCCTCGATCTGCTGGCAATGCCCCTACTTATACAGCCCAAAATGCCACTGGCCTTCTTGGCAACAAGGGCATACTGTTCACTCATATCCAGCTTCTTGTCCACTGTAACCCCTAGGTCCTTTTCTGCAGAACTGCTGCAGAGCCATTCGGTCCCGAGTCTGTAGCGGTGCATGGGATTCTTCCGTCCTAAGTGCAGGACTCTGCATTTGTCCTTGTTGAACCTCATCAGATTTCTTTTGGCCCAATCCTCCAATTTGTGTAGGTCCCTCTGTATCCTATCCCTACCCTCCAGCATATCTACCTCTCCTCCCAGTTTAGTGTCATCTGCAAACTTGCTGAGGGTGCAATTCACACCATCCTCCAGATCATTTATGAAGATATTGAGCAAAACCGGCCCGAGGACCGACCCTTGGGGCACTCCACTTTATACCGGCTACCAACTAGACATGGAGCCATTGATCACTACCCGTTGAGCCCGACAATCTAGCCAGCTTTCTATCCACCTTATAGTCCATTCATCCAGCCCATACTTCTTTAACTTGCTGGCAAGAATACTGTGGGAGACAGTGTCAAAAGCTTTGCTAAAGTCAAGGAACAACACGTCCACCGCTTTCCCCTCATCCACAGAGCCAGTTATCTCATCATAGAAGGCAATTAGATTAGTCAGGCATGACTTGCCCTTGGTGAATCCCTGCTGACTGTTCCTGATCACTTTCCTCTCCTCTGAGTGCTACAGAATTGATTCCTTGAGGACCTGCTCCATGATTTTTCCAGGGACTGAGGTGAGGCTGACTGGCCTGTAGTTCCCAGGATCCTCCTTCTTCCCAGACAATGAGTTCAGAGTGCATTGCATGACGAACTACTTCCTTGTGTTTGTTTTAAACCTGCTGCTTATTAATTTCATTGCATGACCTCCGATTCTTGTGTTATGTAAAGGGGATAAATAACACTGCATTATTCACTTTCTCCACACATTGATTTTATAGACCTCTGTTATATCTCTCCTTAGTCATCTCTTTGCCAAGCTGAACAGTACCAATCTTTTTAATCTCTTCTCATATAGAAGCTGTTTTATACTCCTAATCATTTTTGTTGCCCTTGGGCAACTGGAACTGCAAACAGTATTCAAGATTCGGGAATATCATGGATCTTTATAGTGGCATTATGATATTTTCTGCCTTATTTCCAATCCCCTTCCTAATCGTTCCTAACATTCTGTTAGCTTTTTAGACTGCTCCTGCACACTGAGCAGATATTTTTAGAGAACTGTCCATAATGATTCCAAGTTCTCTTTCTTGAGTGGACAGCTAATTTAGACCCCATCATTTTGTATGTAGAGTTGGATTACGTTTTCCAGTGTGCATTATTGTGCCTTTATAATTATTACATTTCATTTGCCATTTTGTTGCCCAGTCACCCAGTTTTGTGAGCTCCCTTTGAAACTCCTCTCATTCAGCTTTGGACTTAACTATCTTGAGTAATTTTGTATTGTCTGTAAACTTTGCCACCTCACTGTTTACTCCTTTTTCCAGATCATTTATGACTATATTGAACAGCATTTGCCCCAGTACAGAACCTTGGGGGACCCTGCTATTTACCTCTCTCCATTGTGAAAACTGACCATTTATTCTTATCCTAAAGGACTTAAGTGGGAAGGCAGTTTGAACTGTTTGTTAAGTAAGAACTGACTTGTTATTCAGGTTTCTGGAATCTATGGAGTAGCATAGTCTGGTAGTGGGCAAAGACATTCCTTCTCTGTGGTCTTGTTCCTCTGGCCTGTGCTGACTAGAGTCCTTCATTTTGCACCAAATTAAGACAGTGTCCCCCCTGCAGTATCAGCCATATAAGTAGGCCCAATCCTGCAAGGTGCTGTGAACATCCTGAGGGTTCTTGACCACCCACAACTCCCTACAATGACAGATGAGGGTCCCAGTACCTCCTAGGTAAAGCCTTAAAAGTGAATTCTCTAGACATAGCATTTCCTTTTGAATGATGAACTCTATGTGCTCATTCAAATGAAAGGTGTTTCCACCGCACACATCAATAAACAGTTGCAGATGTTGCCTACAATAAAATAAAGCACAAAATGAGAACAGGAAAAATAGCTAATAAATAAAAACAATTAATATTGCTCTTTGAAAGGAATTCTGTGGTGTGTATAATGTAGTTAGAAATATTAGACTGATCGTGGAAATTCTTCAATACAGGTGGACCACTTTAACTTCATGGACCCACAGTAAAGTCAATGGGACTCCATGTACATACAGGGATCCACCTGCATGGAATAAGATGCAAGGGTAGTGGAAAGAGCATCACTTATAAAATCATTCCATTAAACTGTCTATCTATATGCCCTCCATCCAGCAAAGCACTTAACGTTTAAGTACATGAGTAATCCCATTGGCTTCAATGGGGCTACTCATATTGCTTCAATAAGATTTGACTTCCATGGGACTATTCATGTGCTTAAAGTTAAGCATGTGCTTAAGTGTGTTGCTGGGTCTATGAGCGCAGCTTGGAATCACAATCACTCACAGATTGCAAGTCCACTCTCTTGGCAGAGAAATCTGCAACAAAAATACATTTTTGAGCTCACTGGAGCTGAACAGCTAATTCATAAACTGCTGTTTACTACAGAGAAGTGTGTATTTTGAATCCCAGTTGTTGACTTTAAGTGCCTGTTCTTATTTCTGGCTTTAATCTGTTGTACATGGATATAACCATAAATTAAAATGATTTCCAAAGAACTAACATATATTTATCTAGTCAGAGCTGTACATTCATAGACAAATATGTGTACCCACTAATCTCCTGTAAGGGTGAATACTGCAAAGTTCTGAGTGCATTCAAATCCCAGAGATATTAATGAGATTTGAAGTGACTCAACATCTCTTGGGAAGTTCCCAGTTCCATGCAGGATTAGGCAATTATAGACTTTATTTGCTTTCTGGAACACTATTATACCTTTCAGACAATGGCTATTCATAAAGAATGTTAAATACAACTATTTCAGTTATGTCAACTGAGCATTAATTCTCTATTTAAATTAATATGTGTGGTTTCGGAAAAAAATCTTTGTCTTCAGAGATACGTTTTAAGAAATTCAGGATTTTTTAGACGGATGTTTTCACCTTATCAATTTTTTCCCCATTTAGAGCTCTCGGGAGAAAATATTGGGAACGTTTGGAAATATAATGCTTCAAATATACTGGCACTAATTTACTCTGGCAACATATGAAACGTGCTCATTTTTTAACCCTGAAGTTTATGCATAAAGTGTAAGAATGTATCACCAAACTCATATGTACTGCAAATGGATACCTTCAACTGACAAACTGTGCATCAACAGTACAATACCTTTTCCCTCCTGTGAAGCTAGGGCATATCCTTCAATTGCCTCTGACATTTTCTGATAGATTTTTGCCAGTACCATTTGGTCTTTCCTGATATTTAAAAAGAACATTGATTTAGCATAGTATTTAGGTACAGTAAATTATCAGTATGACCATCTCATTTTGTTGCCTATTTATAGAGGTCCAGGTAAAAAACAGTCTCTATATTGCTGGAAATTCTTTCTAAATATTTAGGAGTATAAATATTTAGGGGCTGCCTGGGTAAAAGATGCTGTTTCTGACTGGAATGACCACAAGGAAAGGTCTTGATTCAACCCTGAGTAATGGAGGCCGCTGTCAGGGCAGCCCAAAATTTAGGGCTCTTGATGATAGAAAGTCCACCTGGAAGGGAATTATGATGGTAGCTTCTGCTAAATTGGGAGGCCTACAAATAGCGAGCACAGCTTGAAAGTGGGTCGTGGTGGAGAGACAAAGGGTATGGATAAGGTGGCTGGAAGCTGCATATTATCGTAAAAGCATGAACATGACCTGACCTCTGCTTGGGAGGAATCACATCTGGACACAACAGCCACTACTTGGTGAACCTGTTTCCCCCAATCCTTTTTAAGTGATGCATGTTGTCAGTTGGCTTGCATGTTTGTGAGTTCTTTCTATGTGCTTTCCCAGCTCTGCACAGGTAGCTGGTTCAGCTGAAATGTCGTTGCCTGGGTAGTGCTGTTTAGGTTTCTCAGGGCTTCTGTCCTTGAAGCGTCAATGTTATTAGGAAGCAATGCAGCATGTTAATTCAGCAGACTTTGATGTTTCTCATAAAGAAAGACCTCAGGCACAGTTCAGTGACAAAAGCACTTGGCCAGGTTTATTGCTGTCAAGACAGAGTCCTAGTGGCCTGGCTCCATGGTTACAGGTATGCTAACACGAGTGCTCTGTGTCAAGGAACAGCTCAGTCAGTCACAGGACTCTTCACTGTCCCCTCAGCCGAACAAAGAATTAAGGCAAAGTATCCCTACATTTATAGATGAAAACAAACAACTAATACACACAACCTACATACCATCTCACATATTTTATGACATCTGTTTGTTACCTCCCCTTGTTCCTGATATCTTAGACCAGTGTTTCCCAAACTTGGGATGCCGCTTGTTCAGGGAAAGCCCCTGGCGGGCCGGGCAGGTTTGTTTACCTGCCGCATCCGCAGGTTCGGCCGATCGCGGCTCCCACTGGCCGTGGTTCGCTGCTCCAGGCCAATGAGGGCTGCAGGAAGCAGTGGCCGGTACGTACTTGGCCCGCACCGCTCCCCGTGGCCCCCATTGGCCTGCAGTGGCGAACCGCGGCCATGGGGAGCTGTGGTCGGCCGAACCTGCAGACATGGCAGGTAAACAAACTGGCCTGGCCCACCAGGGGCTTTCCCTGAACAAGCGGTGGACAAAGTTTGGGAAACACTGTCTTAGACAAAACATCCCCATTCATTGTTTGGTCAAACCATCTTATCTTATGCTCGATTGGGATGTATCTCTACTAGCTGGAATATATGTACATAAATATCTAGTGCCTAGTACACTGGCAACAGCTTTGCCAAGTTCATGTACCAGACAGTGAATTTGTAAGCATCTGCTTTAATACTTGGCCTGACTTTGTTTCACAGTCTCTGGTTCCGGCCTTAGATCTTTCACCAGGCCAATGCTACCAGCTCTCTCTCTGTCTCTACTATAATACATTATTGATCATCATTTTGATGTTTGTTTCATGGATTCCATGCCTATATCTTTGATTGAATAAACTCCACACTGCATGGGTACAGGAAGGGGTTAATTCTCCACATGGGTACAGGGTCTGATGCTAGCCCTGCTCCACAACACCTGTCAGAAGCATAAAGGCTGCAGGGGAAGGCCTTCCAACTGGTGCTGCAGCCCTGTGGCAGATAGGATTTAGAGGATGGACTGGGCAGACCTGACCTAAGTACTCTAGTAGCAGCAGATTATAAAGGAAGCTTGGATGAGGCTTTATGTTTTCTTATTGTCAATAAATTCAAACCCCAGAAACACTGCTCACAGGTGTGTGGCCTCATACAATATTTTTTGTATTTTGCTTAATGAATCTAGCTTATTTGTTTTCACTTAAAATTTCCTTTATTTCCTAAGAGTCTACTACAAACCAAGGAAGAACAAATGTACAACCTCAGGGGAGAGCCCAGTGTTTGTGCCTCCTTTGTAGCAGGCTGCATCTGAATACAAGATGGCAGATCCCTCTCCAATTAATGGTGATTATCTCTAATCAATGGTGCAGAGAACAAATAATCACAGATCCAAGCCACCTTGTGGCCTCATTTGCCAGGGTTCAGCTACTCTAGGCAGAGATCTATAATTGGATCTGCACAAACACAAAGCCTGCACATATATCTGACACCAGGATTGAAGATGTAGCTTTGGACTGAACTGTAGAAATAACATTATCTTTAGAAGATGTGACCTGAAAAAGTCACGGAATGTTCTCCTTATTACAGAGCTGTTATTCTGCAGCAGGGTCATTTGCTGGTTATTACAGAGCTGTAAAGATCAAAGAGGTTCAAATTCATTATAGTCAAATAAATATGGGGAAAAAAGTGTGAGGTCTTTTTTTTCCTGTTGTTTTTCCAGTTCTTACTCAGAAGAATTGAGATGACAAAAATGATTTCGCTAATGAGTTCCATTCTGTAAATTATGCTGCATTGATTTAAATAGTCAGAATACTCAAAAACCCCAATCTAGGCACTGCATTTCTTCCAGTCTATTTACAAATAACACACACTGTATAAACCTGAAATGTATGTCTCCTGCATTGGAACTACCATTGCATAATGCTTTATTGGCATTAATAATGAAGAGCCTAATGCTCACCTACATCGGTGCAGGCAGAGGGGAGCAGAAGTTGGGTGGACAATGAGACAGGGAATGCAGGCCATGAGAATCTTTTACTGTATATTCCCCAACTTTCTCTACTCCATGAGATCAGGGATCTATGGGACAGAGTGGGGCCAGGAAGCAGCCAATCCAACTCCACACCAGTTGGGGAGGGGCCTATTGCCTCATACTTCCCCATAGTGGTGATAGAGCATCGTAGCACCTATGTTTCCAGCAGGAGGAGGATTGCCTTTTCAGGATTAATGCCTCCTTTCCCTGCGGATTGGTAGCACCTGCAGGGTGAACAGTCCTAACCTCCCTTGATCCACTGAACACTCCCTGAGATAAGGAGAAAGTTGGAAACCCTTTTGAGGAACCTTGAAGGCCTACATTACAAAATGCTACTGTGTCTGGACAGAGTTGTCAAAAATCATCATAGCTGATGATGCCAAGTGAAGTTCAGTGGTCGACATAGACCAGGACAAACAGTGGTCAGCTTCATGCCGGCTCATTGTGATTGAAAAACTAATTGTTCAAGTGTCCCTCCTTGAGAGCCATGCTCAGACACAGTAAATCATTGCCATTTAGACCAGGCCAATGAGTTTTCTGAGCTGTCAGTCCCCATTTACTATGGGAGGATATGATACAGATGTGTATTTCTGGCCATTTGTTTTGTAAATGGCAAAACTAGAGTTTATTTATGAAAGACATAATATAAAAAACCCACCATCTTAAAACAGAAAGGGAATTTTTCAAGATCTGCCTGTCCACACCTAAACCTTTAACCTGAGACCCAATTTAGAATTAGTAAATAATCACTGCTAGTTCATTTTCAATCTTTCCAGCAGATTAACTGCTTGTCTGAACACCTGAAACAGGAATGATGAGGGTCTGAAGAGACCCTGGAACTCCCTGATTACCTCATCTGTTTTAGTCTGCTACAGCATAGTGAGAAGTTGACTCCTCTGATCACGATGTGATGCTTAGTCCATAGGTGTTGAAGCTCCATTTTCATGCTACATGGGACAGAAGAAGCCTGTTGCTCTTGCATTTTCCATTCAAAGTACAGTGTGGAGAAAAGATAGTGATGATTTAAATGATTAAAAATAAGGCACTTTTAACATCACTTTTTAATTACAGGCACCATCTAAACCACTGTGACAACTAGAGAAATATCTTGCAAAATGACAAAATATGGAAAATTCTTGCAAATTCTGAAATGTTGAATAGAAGTTTTACGTAATTTGGGCCTCAAGAGCACTATTTCACCACATCTGTCAACAAGGACAGGTTATGCATTCAGAAATTATTTAATTCCACTTAGAGAAAAATATGAATTTTCATGACGTTACCGATTGGAGAAATGGTAGATTTTTGCCTGAAGAAATAAAAGAAACTTTTGCACTGTTTGTGCAATGTCTCCTGGAATGTTTTGTTTATTTCCAATGTGCTATTTCTCTGGCACAATGAATGTTTCCATATTTATAGCGGTTTTGCCATATTAATATCCACACATGATAAACATGGTTTCAGAGTAGCAGCTGTGTTAGTCTGTATCTGCAAAAAGAACACCTTCTTTGTATGTATATATATATATCTTCTTACTATATGTTCCATTCTGTGCATCCGATGAAGTGGGCTGTAGCCCATGAAAGCTTATGCTCTAATAAATTTGTTAGTCTCTAAGGTGCCACAAGTACTCCTGTTCTTTTTACATGCTAAACATGTTTGTTACAGGTGTAGTCTCTCTCGTATGATTTAGCTGCATAGTTTTCCCATTAGTGCAGTTGAAGTTTCAGAAATCACAGGATATTCTGATGCAGTTTCAATGTTTCTCAAAACAATCAAGATGATATTTTTCACTTAGATTATACTTCATGCAAGTGTCTGAAGGCACTTTAAAAAGTTTTAAAGATACAGTGTCAGGGAAGCTCTCTGAGAAACAACTAGGAAGGTTGGGTCTGAATTATGGAATTAACACAGGATGGGGAGACAGGAACTCCTGACTTAGACTCCCACTTATGAAAATGATTTACCCTGTAGACATGGGCAAGTACCTTGACTTGCTCGTGCTTTGGTTTCCACATCTGTAAAACTGGGATAGCAATATTGGCTAACCTTCCTCACAGGGCCATTGAGATTAAATAATGTTTGCAGAGCTTGAAATTGAAATGTGCTAAGTATTAAAACCATTATTAACAGTGGTAAATATTGATCAGATTGAAATAACTATAGCTCTAGAATCTAGCATGAAACTTATCCCTTACCCAGCCCTTTACATCAGGGGGCTGCTTGCCTGGGTAGGAACTAAATGAGGACTTTGGCCCTGATTCAAATGAGATAGTTTGGTATGCACCTAACTATAAACACACAAATAGTCTCATGAGCTTCAGAGAGACTACTCATAAACCTAAAGTTAGATGTGCTTGGGTACCTTGCTTTAGGGGCCTTTGGAATTCCAACTTAATTTCAAGCCATTTTCTCTGTCTTGATAGGTTTCAGAGTCGCAGCCGTGTTACTCTGTATTTGCAAAAAGAAAAGGAGTACTTGTGGCACCTCAGAGACTAACAAATTTATTTGAGCATAAGCTTTCATGAGCTACATCTGATGAAGTGAGCTGTAGCTCACGAAAGCTTATGCTCAAATAAATTTGTTAGTCTCTAAGGTGCCACAAGTTCTCAAATAAATTTGTTAGTCTCTAATGTGCCACAAGTCCTCCTTTTCTTTCTGTCTTGATAGTCCTTCTCAGTCTTTTTACAGCCCATGTGAAGCCACCAGCTGTATTTAAGAACACCAGATTTATTGTTTAAAACAAATTTTCTGTTGTTTTTCAATTCACAGAGGGACTGATTCTGCTCTCTTCACTCACACTGAACAGTAAATTACCCTTCCAGTAGTCCCCTTAAAATCACCTCACAAACCCACCTAACATACAAATGAAGTTATATTTGCAATTAGAGCTATTAAGGCTTATATTGCTGTGCAATAACTCATGCTCAGGTGTTATGACTAACACAGCGTATCTGTGTGAATAATGGTCCAATATTTCAAACCCTGGTGTATCTTATTAGTGAATTAAAATATCATTCATGCAGTAAATTATTCCTTGCAAATCTTGGTATTTTGTCAACATTTTTATTTGTTTTAAATTATGTAGTAGTAAAAAGAAACAAATATGGCAAACTGGTGTTCTTCCTGAAGGTATATGTAACCTGCCTTTGGGATATATAGAAGTTACACACCAAAGAGAAAATAGCATTTCCATTTTTACTTTACATTTATTTTAGTGTTCCACTCCCTTAGTTCCATTTAAGTCAATTCATTCACTGCAGGTGCCACAGATAAAGCACTTCCATGCCAGAATTCAGCATTACTATTCTTCACCCGATGGCACCGATTGCCACTATACATCAACTAGGTTTATTCATCAGCAGCAGTCAAAATCCTGTGGTGTACAAACATCATTTTGAGGACCACCAGTAGTGCAATGATAGACATAAAGATACATTATGCCAATGAGGATGTAAAGCTGTTGATCTGAGCATAATGCACACCTAGGGATGAAATTCTGGCCCAACTGACTTCCTTGTGAGTTTTTCCATTGACTTCACCCCGAATTTTTTCTGAGGATCAGAGTCTGACTTCAGATGTGGATTTGTGGCTATAGATTTTAATGGGAGTTTCATTTGTTCTCCTCCCAGTCGGCTAGTGTTTTTCCCTTTATATCTTTTTCACACCTTTCAGTTGATGCTTTCTACTCTGCGGTCCATTCTGTTTGGCTAGAACATTCTCACACTTCAGATCCACCCATCTCTCTTGTTCTTAAAACCAAATTTTTCCAATAATCTTCTCCTCATCTCTCTCTCCTCACTAAAATGTTATCCTAATACTTGTGTTTTTCTTGTCTATCTCAGGCCCTGATCCTGCAATGAACTTTGGACAGGAGAACATAGCCCTCATACAGAGGAATTTGGGACCCAGCATGGGCACTAGGGTCCACCCAAAAGGATCTAGTTGTAGGACTGATACCTATAGGGACTTCTAAAGACAAGGAAGTCAATGGAAAAACTCCCATTGACTTCACTGGGCTTTGCACTGCACCATGTGTTTTTAAATCACCATGTAATTTTATGATTCTGTATAAAGGTTTTGTATTAATGGCAATATTCAAGGAAAGAATTTTGCCTTACAATTTCATATTTTCCACATACACCAAATGTTTTAGTTGAAGTGAGTTGGAGACAGATGAAGTATATTTGAATAATTTTTATCCCAGCTTACTCTACCCCTGGTATTAGTTGCACTCACCTCACATGTTTTGGGGAACCTTGGGTATGAAAGACTGTATATAAAACCAAATTCTCCTAGTGTTTCAGTGAAATTAAGCATTTTCCATACACTGTTTTATGTAGTCCATGTAAATTATTTGCCATACTTTCCATCTTATTCTGTATCCCCCGTGATATAGGGCAACTTCGGCAGAAATAAATATCCTGCACTGGCGTAAATTAATCTATGGCAAAGTGTAATTGCATGTAAGTGTGAAGTTCTCTGTCTGTCAAACAGCTATTTGAATTAGAGGTAAAATTTATCCCCTGGGAGGTAAACAATGTTGAAGAATGTTTTTAACGTGTCATTGGAGTTAAGGCTTGTGCAGAGATAACCAAAGACAGTTCAGGGCCACAACGTGGCTTCATGTAACAGGTTTCTGTCATGGGAAGAGTGAGTAACGAGTGCAGCCTGCTAGGGGGCTGCCCAGAATAGCTCCAGCGGCACAAAGAGCCATGAAGGCAACAGATTTGGGCAGCTGGAAATTCCCGCTGTGAAAGGGGATTCCCCATAGTTGCTCATTGCGACCCTTTCTTACAACCTCAGGCCCAGAGGCAATGGCCTGTGGAAAGGCAATGACTGCAGAGTTTATGCTCTGGCTAATCCTGGCTGCTGGATGCCCTCTCTGGGGCCATGGACAGCCAGAGTAGGTCTGAGGCTAATCTCACTTATGCTGGGGGCCAAACTGGCAACACTGCCAACCCCAGAATGAAGGAGCCGCAAAGAAAGCATAAATACATTTACATCTCGGGTCCTGAAGTAAATGCAGTGCAACCGGACCTGGAAATCAGACTTGACTACTTTAAACGTCAAGCTACACTTGATTATTCTGCATGACTGTAAGTCAGGAGTAATTCCACTCAAGTCAATAGTTACACCAGCGTAAATCCAGTGTGAGATCAGAATCAACCAGTTGTCTTTCTATTTCAGTTAGTCAGAGCTTTCCTTTCCTGACCAATCTAGCCTTTCTCCAGACAGTGCCATTACAAATTAGAAATTTACCATTCACCATAGCTAACATAATATTTATGGTATTCTCGTTCTAAATATAGGCTTTGCTGCAAATCCTGGAACAGGTAAAAACAGGGGTATGTTAAACAAAGTTTATGACACACATTCATAGGTACAGGAAGTAGGGCAGTGGCAGGTTTTGCACCCAGCATCCCACTGCTGGTCCTGCGCCCCTGCTGCCCAAGGTCCCAGCTGCTGTCTCCGCGTCCCTGCCACCCGGGTTCTCGGCCGCCAGCCCCACTGCTGCCCCGGTGGCTCCGCTGCCGGCCCCGGGTCCCACTCGGCCCTGGGTCCTGCTCAGCTGTTGGCCCTGCACTCAGGGGCTCTGCTGCCAGCCCAGGGTCCCACTCGGCAGCCGGCCCTGCTGCCATATGGCTCCCGGCTGCCGGCCCCACACCCAGGGGCTCCACGCCAGCCCCAGGATCCTGGCCACTGGCCCACATGCTGGGGCTCTGCATCCTGCTCAGCTGTGGCCCCAGCCTCCGCCACCTTACTCCTGTTCGGCGCGGCCCCCAGCCTCCCCACCAGCCACAGCCCTGCTCGTGGTCCCAGCTCTGAGGGGTGGTGAGGGGCGCGGACATGGATAAGAGAGGTGCAGCTCAGCACCCCCACTCCAAAAACGGTTCCAGTGCCACTGCAAACATTATGCTTATTCTTATCTGTTATGAAAACAGAATACTCCATTTCCAAGACTGCAGCCATATGATGCTCACTTCTTGGGAACTTTAACTTGTTGCCAATGAGTTGCACAGCAAGAAAATAGAACTACTGCTATCTGCTAACCAGCATATTTTCGAAGCGCCTTCAAAAGGGCACTATCCTAACAGGCATGTTTACACTCAGCAGTAATGACTGTTTGACAGCTGTTGCTGTTGGACTTTTATTTAATTAATTTATTTATTTAATATTTAAGTCCTATGATTTCTGCCTTTCATCCCATCTGTACAATGTACAAAAAAATCTAAATGTTTGAGTAGAACCCAGGAATCAATCATACTTTCAGTTTGTAGTCCATTGCTGTCATTTAATCATCTGCCCTCTCTTTTAAAAAAGAGACTTTTTTCCTAATTTCTTGCCTCTCATTTTCTGCAAAAGAAAGATATGACTTGCTTCTTACAACATTTTGTTTTTCAGGGAGATGAACATAACGGTCTTTCTGTCATGTTCTAGTAATAATCAGAGTCTATAGACATATCAACTCCAGGGGTCAGACATATCAACTCCAGGGGTCACACTTTGCTTCTACTTCATTACATGGCATTTCACTTACATTTATGGGTTCAACTATCTAGCAGAATGAAGTGCTTTTTGTTAATATTCAGATACTACCTTGCTTTAGCCTGAAAAAGTAAACTGTGAGGAGAGCTACGTTTGTAACATTACTGTTATTTATCTTAAATATTTCTTAAGTGAGTTTTATCATTCTCAATCAACATTGAATATTAAAAGGTTCAAAGAATTCAAGCAGCAGGTTTGAACTAATTCCTATGGGTGAAATCTTGGCCTCATTTAAATCAATGGGATTTTTGCCATTGCGTTGACTTCACTTTACTATATTTCTGAAAGTGTTCGGGGTTGGATAGATTGGGCAAGATTCTTAGCTGCAAGGTACCATGGGACAGAAAGGTGCCAGATCTGGCTAGCTGAGAGATCCCTGGTGTGAGAGAGCTCTCATATGGCACTGTCGTCTGCACCACCTCTACCTTTCCTACTCAGCCCCACTGATGAGGCCTATCAGGATGGGGATAGGTGTGACTGGAAAGTGCCGTGCTCTGGATATTCCCAGCTGGTATATAGTTCCTTAGGGACCATAGCCAGTTAGTGTAAGTCAGAGAAGCCTCCAAGTTGTTTTAACCAATATTAGTGCAGATTCACCCTGAGAATCAGGGAGTTGTAATCGGCTCCTTGCCAGTCCCCTTCTCTACTGTGCCAAGCTAAAGCTGGAAACATTGGAGAAACAGACCCATTATCAAATAATGCCTTGTGCTTGATTATAATGACACATACTATACTTAAAATCCATGGGCTTATCTGATCATCAGTCTTCCTCAGTTATTACAGTGCTCAGAGATATAAGAGTAACAGTGCATTTAGTTCCTTCCATATGACAAGCCCAATTATTAAATCATTTCTTCCCAAGTACAATTCTTGTCAAACTTAAATTTAAATGAGATCAAATATTGCAGGAAGAAATAGAAGACGGTCAATGAAAGAGAATGATTGTTTCTTATCAGCCTGCTAGGAAAACCAGATGAAAGTTCTGGTGGTTTCAAATTCAAATTTTACTGGACCCCATCCAGCCTTTTTCAGACAAGGATTATTGAATTGCAATAAGTAATGGAGTTGAACTCTGGAGAGGGGCTGAGATGTAATCAACATTTTATACTCTCATAATAAATTTATGAACTTTTGTGAACAAACAGTTGAGGCTATATGACTGGGAGAGGACTAAGATAACATTTTCAAACGTGGGTTACCTAAAGTTAGGCACCTGTAAAAATCCCCTGATTTTCAGAGATGCTAAGCATCCAGTGGCTCCTAGATAACTCAACTTGAGTTGTGGGTGTTTTGAAAATCAGGTGCCTAAATGAGAATCTAGATGACTCATTTTAGGCACCTGCTTTAATAATTTGTGGTGAGCTTTTATGTAGTTCCTGTAAGAGGCACAGCAGAAGAGTTTAAAAAGGCCCAAGAGGAGATGGGTAAGTCAATTTTGGGCTGCTGTAGGGATGTAATTGAGACAGCCCTTGGGAACTGTTTATGGGTGGACTACGTCACCTGGGATGCACCAGGGTCTCCCCCCTGATTGAATTGCTGCAGGGTGTTATGGAAGTCCTATGACTGTGGTGCATCATTGAATATATAGTCTGGCTGGGGTGCCTGGCCTGTATATGAGAATGGGGGCCTAAGATACCTGAAGTACAACTCCCATAAGGCACTGTGGAAGCTCAGGCAGATGCAGTTCAAATCTGACCCAAAATGAAACATGATTCAGTTCACCAAGCCAAACCAAAACGTCAATATTTCTGAACAGAAAAAGTTTGGAACTTTCCATGGCTGACAATTCTGTTCTTCAGACACAATGGGATGTCCTATCATCAGGATAAAGCTCATCTGTGCAGCAGACTGCTTTCTCAGAGACTTTGGAATGAACTGTCACAGGAACTAAGGACTCCAAATCTTGCCACCTTCAAAGTGCAAGGTCCACTTTCACTTTCCCTCATCAAACATAAACACAGAGCAATGTGTACATTAAAAAACAAAACGCATCAACTCCCCACCCAATCCTACCAAAATAAAATACTGTACTGCACACACAATTATCCTTCTGTGGAGAATATGAGAGAAAGAATGAACCACATGTGACAGTTGCTAGTCCCAGTGCTTAATGCACTACTGGACAGGGCTCAGACACCATGGTCTGAGAGTAGTATAAGAACTTTGGTGGAATATAATAGATCTTTCAAGGCAGTAGGGACATGGATCGAGGTTACCAGACAAAATTTCCTCAGTTTGAGTCACAGGCAGCAGAAATGACTGAAATTCAGCTAAAGGATATGTTGACCTGAGCCTCAGTTGATGTAAATTGGCATGACTACATTGGAGTAAATAGATCTATGCTGATCTACTTCACCACATTTTGTTCCCCCCAGACACTACAACCTGACCAAAATTCAATTGATTGAATCTGTGAAGGAAGTACAAAATTCTTCACAGTGTGACAAATCTTACCACTTGTCTCCTTACCATCCTGGCTTGCCATTCATCTAAGTTTTGGACAATTTTACTGTGGTAACATGTGTCTTTTGATATTTTTGTTGTTACTTTTTCCTCACCAAACTTATGAGAGAATGGAAAGTGAGATATTTTAATCAACCCCACTGTCTGATCAAACGTGATGATAGACTCCAGAGTAGAGAGGGGGCATCTACATTTTGTGAATGGAGCTACAGAGTGTGTCCGTGTGGATTTAGTAGCTGCCCTTTTTGAGGATTTCAGCTCTGACGTTCTGTCCCAAAGGACAGTATAATTCAGCTTGAATGTGTATGTTTGACTACAGATCTATACTTCACACTGCTTCCCACGGAACACAATTTGCATTTGTATTTTTCTTTTTTTCTGTGTTACAGGTGACAACATACAGTATCAGTCCTAAGATGAGAGAGATCTGTAGGAAGGATGTGGAGATGAGGATTTTTCCCTATTTATTTTTAATGAGCTCTATATGAATAATGCAGTTTGGAATTTAAGATCAGAAAGAGACTTCTTACATTTACATAGAAGGTTTGTAATCCTGCCATAAAGTAATGTGTATATATATATATATATATATATGTTGATCATTTTGAAACATTTTGTTCTGTTAATCGAGAGGTACATTCTTTATCATCCTTTTCTCTTTAAATTAGGACAAAGAGCTAAAAATCTTATTTTTACTGTGAAATTCTGGGATTTGGCTTTAAACAGTACAAAAAACCTATCAGGTGAAAGGAAATCCAAATGATACACCCTCAGTTACTCTGAAATATTTTAGAGTCTAAACTACAAATAGGGGAACTTAGGGCTTGATTCTTACCAGGTATAAATGTGTGTAGTGCTACTGAAGTGAAAGGAACTGTGCTCATTTACAGCAGCTGAGAATCTTGTTCTTACCTCTCACTCTGAACAACGACTATTTTTCATTTTATGTTCCTAATGGTGGCTACTATTTTAATTTGGAGAAAGGGATATGAATAAATCATCATGATAGAAGCATGTCTGCGATCTTATACTTTTAAAAAATGAGACAGTCGTGTATTTTTTTGTTTCTCAAGATAACAGAATTAAAAGGATGTTAATATTATTTGTTCCAAGAGAGAGGACCAAAACCAAAACTACAGTTCCAAACATTGTTGTCCTAAGCAAAATTCAGCTCCAGATTTTAACTGTACAGCTGTTCCCCAGCTATATAACAGGCCAAATAAAAACCCAGGATCTGAACACCTTTGAATATCGGGGAAGTTCAGGTGAGAAATCCTGGCCCCACTGAAGTCAAAGGAAAAACCCTCATTGACTTCAATGTGGTCAGGATTTCACTCCAGGTCTTGATCCCATTTTTGCAACTTGGGTCCATCTCTATTTGTGATATAGTCCAGCAAAAGCATGGAAACTCATTTAATCCAGTACTTGATGCAAATCATCTGACGCTTAAAAGCTCCATCTCCAGTTCTGCAGAGCTCCAGTTCAATAACAGGATTGTTATGTATTGAAATTAAAGGGCACATTTTCAAGTCAGATTTTGCTTAGCTGAAGCAGCACACGTGCAAAATTGTTCGCTCACATACTTGTGCCTCCACTTTTCAAACACAAAACCACACAAGCATGATATAAACATGTCCCTTACTTGCATTTGTCTTTAAATGGTGGTCATAAAGGGGGTTGAATTTGCACCAGTAAAAGTGAATAGCCTTTCTGGGTACAAATTCAAACTCCTGGATGTCCACAGGTGATACATTAGTTAATGTAAGTGTAACCCACACACCTTCTGGGTGTGGTGTTCTGTCCCATTTTGTGGCACGAAGGCCACTTAAAGAGAGAGAGAGAGAGATTGAGTCTACTCTATAGACTTAGCTAACAGCCAGTTGACTTTTAGCTCATGTGGTAGAAGTTCATGCACTAAGCTCCAGAGGTCCCAGATTCGATCCCGCCCGCCGATGACCAGGGTCTGTCAATGTTACATAAGGACGCAGGTGGTTAGTTTTCTTCAGGAGCCGTGGGTTTGTGCACCTGACAATGATAGGCGTAATTATGTGCACATGCAAAAGCAAGGCCAGCTTTTTAAAACAATAGGTCGAATTGTCCCGCAAAATTATCTGTTGTTATAATTGATCTCATCTTGTATCATTGTCTAGTGATGTTTTCCTTTGGGTCAGGGCTAGGGGGAGGATTATAAACACAGACATTATCATTTCTGTTCTTATTTGTCCCTAGATTGAAGAGTACAATCAGATGGGCTAGAAAATAGCTTCTAATATTTATGATCTTTCTAAAAATCATTACCAAAAAATCTGATTTTAGAAAGCGTGTAATTCTCAATGCATCGAGACTGTAAATTGTCTGTTACTAATGGGATTTCTATGTCAGTGGTAGGTCATTTCATTTTGTCTATTTTGTTCATGGTTCCTGTCTCTGGTATCTTTTGTCTCCATAGGCTTTTTTTTGAATCTACAAATTAAGATTTTTTTTTTCTTTTGCTTTTATTGCAGGGATAATTTAGAATTTTAATTAAGCTAACTGCTTATATGTGTAAATAAAGGCAATTTCTCCCTACCTCCTCAGCCATATCTAAAATAATTAATGGGCTTTGTTGCCTAGATCTATATACATCTGTCATGCTAGTATGTACTATTGCAGCGGTTCTCAACCAGAGCCCATTCAGGGGGGCCACGGAGCCCTATGGCTGAAACCTGGTGCCCCAAGCCCCAGCGCACAGCCAAGAGAGGTGCGCAGGATTGAAGCTAGCACCCCCACCCCATCCCAAGCCTGGAGTGGTGCAGGGCTGAAGCTGGTGTGCCCCCCCACCCCCAACTGGAAGCAGCACGGAGCTGAAGCAGGTGCCCTCCCCCAACTGGGACTGGTGTGGGTTGAAGCAAGCGTCCCCCCCAAGCTGGGAGTGGCACGGGGCTGAAGATGGCAAATCTCCCCCAGCAAGCCAGGAGCAGTGAAGGGCTAAAGCCGGGACCCCCAGTGCCCCCCCCTGCTGAACCTGGGAGCCCCCCCCCCACCTGTACACAGCCCCTAACTACGTCCTCCCTGCCCCTGAGCTACTCCCCGGCCTGCACACGGCTCCTAACTATCCCCTCCCTACACCCTGAATGATTTTCAAACATTTTGAGCGGAGTCCCCCCATCGAGTTATATATTTTTTTGCGTCTCCCCACAGTCCAGACAGGCTGAGTGAGTCAGGGGGAGGAGGTGGCGCTCCCTCCCTTGACCCATGCTGAAGAGGAAGGCAAAAAAACCCCAAAGTCTCTGCCAATGTGACCAGGGGGAAAATTCCTTCCTGACCACAAACATGGCAATCAGTTAGACCCTGAGCACGTAGGCAAGACTCACCAGGCACATACCTGGGAAATAATTCTCTGTAGTAACTCAGAGCCCTCCCCATCTAGTGTCCAATCACTGTGAAAATGTGAAGAGAATCTGACTTTGATAGCAAAGCAGAACTATCTGCATAATTACTTGGTGGATTGAAGGGTAATATGAATACAAGCAGAAATCTATTCTTGGAGACATTTTTTTATCCATGATTGGGGGAATGTAAAGGCTAAACTCCCATCTTCCTTTCTCCCCAGCTGAGTTGTCTTGTGTATTCCTCAGCTGTTGTCAAGGATCTAGGCCTTTACCTACAATGTAAAACCCTGATCCTGCAAACAGATGTACTAGAGCATTCTGCATAGAGTCTCATTTATTTTATCAGGATTCTGGGAGGCTTACCATTGACTTCAATGGGGCCGGTATTTCACCTTGTGCATGGGCACAGGGACCTCCACTAGTACATCTGTTTGCAGTCCCAAGATCTGTACTCTGCTTTTTATGCAATTCTTGCATTCATTTGACTTATTACAGAAGCAGCATGAATGTGTACTGTTGTCTTGATTTTTTTTCAAATGTTAACATTTCAGATGATGATTTAGCATCATATTCCCTATGTCTAAAAATGTCTGAAAACACAAACTACTTAAAATACACATTTAAATATTCATTGCTTTAAATCAAATGCTGGAAACTTGCTGAATTAGAAAAATAATTCACTACTGAATTTAAAACAATTATCAGTTTAGGATTGAAGAGCATCTTTCCTCTGCCTTCATGCTCCTAGAAAGAATAATAATGGACAAGATAAATGTTTAAGATTTTGGGTTAATTTGAAACTCTAAGTGAGAGTGGTGAAGTATGACCATGAACCCAAGCAGATCAAAACCAAAATTGACCCCATCCGGATTCAAGCATACTTACTCATCCTACTCCATTGAAATCAACCTTGCTAACAGAATCTGGTCCAACATCTTTGTGTAAACTAGTGGTGTAAACTAGTTTGCTCTGCATGATTTTTTTGTCCTCTAAATGGCATATTGACAACAGTAGCTTGTTACATATAACTAAAGGAGTTCTCCTTACGATCAGTGCTAGGGAGTTGTATTTGAGGTGCATGATACAAAGCCCACTAAAGTCAATGGCAGTCTCACTACTGATATGAACAGGCTTTGGATCAAGCCCTTTGTGTTGAAGGTGTGATCCTTGCTTACAGCCATTAGTGTGTGAACAGTGTTACATTCATATGAACCCCTATGTAGTGAAACCACTGAGTTTCTCATACTTCTAACAGACCCTTGCCAAACACCAGTCCTGATTCTGCTCACATCAAGAAGAATTTTACTGCAGATCTCAGCCAAAGCAGGACTGAGCCAATTGCCATTTGCAATGTTAGACTATTTAGCCGCTATTTTGATTAATCCTAAAATATGAACAAAAACTAAAATGTTAAGGCTGAGATTTTCAGAGATGCCTAAGGGATCTGGATGGCCGATTTCTCTAAAAATGAACAGGGATTAAGTGTCCAAATCCCCTAAATGACTTTGAAAAATCTCAGGGAATAACCACTACAACATATTGTCTTAATTAAACATGCTATTAAATGTATAAATCGCCTATCCCAGGGTCCAGTTCTCCTAAGTTAAGTAGGATGTCTTCTGTAAGTAAATATTACTTACTTGCAAAAAGGTTGCCTACTTTCACTTTGTTCATGCACATTCGCTCTATTCCGCTCCACCATCCCACTTCCCCTTTCCCCACTATCTGAAAAGATACTAGCAAGGAAAGCAGCTCACTTTCATGTACAGTGAAACATTAAAATTATTTTAAAAATGATAAATGAAGTAGGACAGAGACAAATTAGGGAGGATTATTTGTATCCTCCCTAGCAAAGCAAAGTAATAGCCTAGAAATCATTATGTGGGAGAGAAATGGATACAAGTAAATACTTGCAACTTCTCAGTGGCTCGGCAGCTATTTCTGCTGCTGCCTGTAAGTTATTAGTTTCAGCCTTTCTGCACCCTCTCTTCCTAATGGGCATAGTATGAACACACACAAAAATTATTATTGCTCTTTTATGAGTGAGCCAAACTCTCTGCAAAGAATAAGCAGTTTTCCGTCGGTGGTTCTTGCTGTTTATGACATTCAATACCAGTTACCAGAGCTTTGGATGGTTTTGGATGACTTGATACATTATTTCATTGGATTAGCTATTTCATGTGCCATCTGTCTTTATTCATGTACTGAGCAGCAATACCAGACCCTCTTGCATTGCTGTTACATTCTGGTGTAGCCAATTTTGCTCATTATACTAATGCTTCGGACATGTCGGGTGCATGTGTTTCTTTGTCTGTTTAATGGCAGGAGTGCTAACAAGATGGATAAACATGTCCTGTAGAAATAATGTAGCTGAAGCAGGTACATTCATCAGCAGCAATATTATTGCTATTTATAATTCATATCGCACCAACAATGTGCTAGACACTTTGCCGACAAGTCTGTAAACAAGGCCCCAGATCTGAAGAGCTTGCAATCTAAATCTAACAGTTTGCAAGCTCTTTACAGCTTTATGAATATTGCAGATTATAAAGAAAGATGTAGGAAGTATAATGAAGTTCGGAGCCACACTGTATGTTGCAATGTTAATTTCAGAAAAAAATCAGCATTGCAGAATTATTTCTTTTTGAAATGTTTGTTAGTTTACTTCCACCCTCCCTATAGTTGTAACAGAGTCCTTTTTAATTAATGTTATAGATATGTGCAGAAATGTGGCATAGGATGGGTCAAGATTCAGCCATTGGTATGAGTTTGGGAGGTATTGCCCCTTTATTTATCCCCTTAACCCTTTTGTTAAATGTACCTAAAATTCTGTTGCCTGCCCCATTGATTTGGTAGCAAAGAGAATGTGCACAATCAGACTCTGTTAAAGCTAATGTGAATCTATCATTGGGGCTATTACAGTTCAGTACAATTCAGCACTGTCTCTTTGAGTTAATGCTAAACAAGAGCCTCAGGGGCCGCTAGAGGTGTCATCTTTTGGGAAAGATGTAAAAACAAAGTCCTGACTACATCTTATAATTAAAAATCACACAGCATAAGACTAAGTATGTTAATCCCAGTATCCTGACCAAATTCCAGCTGCCTAATTACACTTTGCCTGCTTGAATTTTTCCTGCCGTTTATTTAGAAGGTATTATTATTCCCCTCTTGTCCCAGACTGCTGTGTATTTTCGCTGTGTGTGGATATATGCTCTTAAACAACTGCTGTGTTCCATCTGAAGTAGCTTCATGTCTGTGATGGGGGAAGAGACCTCTAGATATTTTCTAGACATTGCCAATTTTCTTAGCGATGCTTAATACCCTACATTGTTAATTTTTACTGTGAGATACCTCCCAATCACAATGAAGTGTTTTGAACTTTGCTAATTAATGTTAATCACATTGAGATCCAAAAATGAAAGGCACTAGTGATGGGAAAGCATTATTCTTACTGGGCTAAATATAGGGACCCAGCACCAGTTATTGGGCCATGTGCTGGATACTTCCTTGGGAGGGTTGGATGAGGGTGGAGTTCTGGGAAAGAATGCTTTCCACCAGCTTGGCTGAAGTAGCCACCCTGGCCTCAAAACACTCTCATTTCAGGGGCGCTAAGCCCAAAAGATCAGTGCAGATACTGTTGTCCCAACCCCACCCCCATTCTGTACTTCTCCCCCTCCGCCCATGTACTGCTAGAAAGGGAATCCCTTACACAACTGGACTCTGTGCTGTGCAGCAGATGGGCCCCCTGCCCCCTTTCATGGTTACTCAAGTGGAAACCTCTCTGCACAGTTAAAGTGCATTGGTTCAGATACTAGAGATACGTATTCTAACCCCTGAAATCTGGAATCTCCTTATTTCTTTGTAAATCCTCCAAATGGCATCAAACATTTTTGACAAAACAGCTAAGAATTGTCTGCAGTTTTAGTCATTTATAGTCAGTTTAATTATAATAGAAGAGTCTCTATTATTTTATAGGTAGGTGATTAATCTGTGACAAAGATTAAAGATTGCATCTCAGCAGGTAGTCCTATTTTATGTTCTGTCATTTCACTGATTACAAATGCACACAAATTATATAAACAGAAGAAGCGATTTTACTTTATGCTAATTTTGACTTGGCCACCTGTGCATTACCCAGTGTTGGATTATGGCAGGTTATGGGAAGTAGATTTCTGTCATTTTTGCAGTCCCCTCCGACTTTACTTGTACTTTGTTATGCAAATACATGCGTGTTCTACATACTAATTAATTTTATAGAGAAAGGCCTAAACAAAAACCCTGGATACCAGTATGGATCTGCGTTCACTGCTTCAGTCTAACTCTATGAAACTCTAAAACTCAAACTTTGGGGAAGTTTGGATTTCAGTGTGGTCTTCAGACTCCCAGTGTAGAGAGTTTACTCCTTTAAGGAAACAGGAAATTCAGACCTGGATTTCAGATCTTTCTAATCCATCTCTACTAATATAATATACATTGTTGGGATGTAGGGAGAATGTAGTCTAGCGACTGAAGCCCACAGAGTCAGGACTTTTTGATTCTGTTTCTGGCTCTGTCAGGGATTCATTGACCTTGACTACACTAGGATTCATCAGCCCTATAATTCCCAGTGAGCATAGTTACACTAATAGTAACAGCTCTGGAAACTGTAGACTGGACAAGACCCAGGCATCTGTGTGCTGTGTTGTTTAAACCTGCTCAAAACAGGATTATATGACCCTGCATTAAAAAGATCAGATCTGCTTCTGACCTATTGAAGTCAATGGGAGTTTTGATGATGAGTTCAGTAGGGCCAGAATTTCACTCCTAGTGTACAAAAGGTCATATGAGACCTTGGTAGGTGTGGCCAAGGCCAGGGTCTGACACCATAATGATAGGTCAGGTACAAAGATGTTGTGATTGTTGATATGTGTTAATTAATTTGATATTGTAAATCAAGATTGGATATCTTTTAAAAGACATGGTCTAGTTCAACTACAGGTCACTGAGTGTGATGCAGGATCCACACAGTAGAATGTTATAGACTCTGTTATGCAGGAGGTCAGCCTAGAGGATCACAATGGTATTGTCTTGCCTTACAAGCTATTAATTGATGTTTGTAAAGCATCTTGAGATCCTTCTATGAAGGGTCTAGTACCAGCCTCAGATAAAAGGTGCAATATAATTGAAAAATATTTTTTATTCTTCTGTGTTGAATCATTTAATCTTTGCAGTCATTCAATTCATGTAAATGTTAATTGTCCCTAAATTCCAGCTAATATAGACAAATTGCTAAAAGACTCTATAACTTTGGATTTTTTTATATTAATACTAACATCCATATGCTTGTCCTCTACTGTATACTCATCCAAATGTCTGAACTGACTTTAAATGCCATTCAGATATTTTCTGTATCATCTCACATAATCCAGTGTGTTCTGTAAGCATATAGCTTTTGTATGTAGTTTGTGGTTTATGGCCAAAAAACCACAACCCCTTGAAAACCTTTTTTGTATTTATAGCATAGGACAGTTCAATCATTTGCTGGGTATTAATGAAATAAATGAAAATGCCACATGCCTGTCTGTTAAAATATTACTGTTATCCTTTGCTTGTATTTAACTGGATGTGTTTCCTCTACCATGTTTACTATCTTGTTTTAGGCTTACAATTAGCAAATGTAAAAAGGAATATTTAATTTATGTGATCTACATACTATTATTATTTTTGCATTTATATTTTTATTCCCCAAAGCAGTTTTACTCTTCTGTACTTTAAAATTATTTCATTGCTTTGGAGGTCTTCTAGCTGGTTTTATTTTAATAAATTTTAATTGACTCTTCCTTTTCTTTAAGATATATCCTCAGGAGCCTTAGACTTTTGTATTTTATGCATAATAAAATGAACTGCTTAGAATAGTATCAAGGGTGAGGAGAAACTAAGTATCTTGATATCCAAGAGAAAGTGCTTTAATGAGGACCAGATACTTAGGTCCTCCATTCTGTCAATAGTCTTTTTTTAGATAATGTTTCCTTTTAGAAACACATTTTAGCACTGATTTTTGGAAAGGTTTTAAACCCAACCTCCAGGTTTGCACACATTATTTTGCACCCCTAAAACCTGTGCTGTGAATTAAATGCCCACAATGCTAATCACAATTCATGACTAACTTCCAGATTGTAACAATAAATCATGTCACTGGACTACACTTAGGTAACTTTTTTTTAAAAAAAAATAGCAGGCGAAGATTTCTGAATTCAGTAATTATTGTTTGTCAAAAGGTAGCTTCCTAAACATTAGTTAAGACTCACAATATAAGGGAGGAAACTACTAGAGCTCACTGAAAAATAGAATTTCCATCCACAGAAAATTCCAGTATTTTGACATTTGCTTTTGTCACAATTTAGGGTGAAAAGTTAAAATATCCAAACTTTTGTGCAACAAAAAATTCCAACTCATGCCCCTTTCACCCCCCCCCCCAAATAGACTCAGAAATATTTAAATGTTTCTTTTTGACATTTCAGATGGAAACTAAACCTTTATAAATTCCCAAATCAAAATGTTTCATCTCAGTTTGTCTGCTCTCATGACACACTGCAGAAACTCAACCACAGTAAGAGACTACTATGCATCATGGGAGTTTTAATTCATGTATGGGGCTGGGCCATATGGGGACAATTGGAACTCAGAACTACAACTCACAAGACAGACACAGAAATTAAATTCAACCCAGTCTGTAATTAAATGTTTCATTTCAGTTCAACAAATTAAACCAAAATGTTTTATTTTGATTTTCCTGACAGAAAATTCCTCTAAAAATCCATCTTTTTCCTGTGGAAGATGTTGATGTTTTCTGATAGAAAATATTTTGTTTATGTCTGTTCTACCTGCCCTAGTAAATATTAGAAAAGAACAGTTAAAGAACTTCCAGGTCCTGACTCTCATTCCATGGAGTTCACCCCAGAGAGCAATCCCTCAAAATGTATGCATATGATTCTATTTGTTCTACTTTGTGAGTTATAGTTGTTTTATATTCTACCAATTTGTAGGCTCCGCGTTATCTCTTAGGAGCTGATATATTTCTTGTTCTTCCATAATAATAAATCTCCCAAATTTATAGGTTCATTTCCTCCCCCAACATATTGTATACAGTTCAATAGAGGATTTGCTGCCTAATATGAATGTTTCTCTTTGAGCTTATTTCTTTGGATTGAATTTTTCTGCATTGATTTTTCAAACAGATTTTTTCCCCAGGATACAGCACAGAATGATGTTCTTATTTTATCATTTTAGGCAAAAGTGTAAATATTTCTCCCCCCCCCCTCAGAAAAATCTCATAATTTTCTGTTGAATCTGTAATGTTTTTGGCTGTAGTTTTATTAGCTTCTATTTATTTTCAGTTTAACGTGGTTTTTGTACCTTTTTTCTCACTACAGTTACTATACTCTCCAATTTTATGAAATAAATTGTAACTGTAAGCAGATAGTGTGTGCTTTGAATCTCTGTTGGTCATTACAGGGATATCTGCTGTGTGAATTTGGACATCACTTCATTTGGGCAAGTCTATTCAATATCTTCATAAATGATTTTGGTAATGGCATAGAGAGTACACATATAGTTTGCAGATTATACCAAGCTAGGAGGGATTGCAAACGCTTTGGAGGACAGGCTTAGAATTCAAAATAATCTTTACAAACTGAGGAAACAGTCTGAAATAAATTGGATGAAATTCAATAAGGAAGAACGCTAAGTACTACACTTAGGAAGAAGTAATCAATTGCACAAATACAAAATGGGAAATGACTGCCTATGAAGGAGTACTGCAGAAAAGGATCTGGGGTCTATAGTGGATCACAAACGATATATGAGTCAACAGTGTAACGCAGTTGCAAAAAAAGCAAATGTCATTTGGGGATGTATTAGAAAGAGTGTTGTAAGCAAGACACAAGAAGTAATTATTCTACTTTACTCAGCACTGATAAGACCTCAACTGCAGTACTGTGTCCAGTTCCGGGTAGCACACTTCAGGAAAGATGTGAAAAATTGGGGGAAAGTCCAGAGGATAGCAACAAAAATGATTAAAGGTCCAGAAAACATGACCTATGGGGAAAGATATTTTTTAAAAAATGTAATATTTTTTTTTAATCTGGAGAAAAGAAGACTGAGGAGGAACATAGTCTTCAAGTACATCAAAGATTGTTATAAAAAGGAGGAAGTGCACGAGGACAAATTCTTCCTCCTTATCTACTGAGGACAAGACAAGAAGTAATGGGGTTAAATTGAAGCAAGAAAGATTTAGGTTATACAGTAGGAAAAATCTCCTAACTGTAAGGATAGCTAAACAGCGGAACACAGTACCTAAGGAGGTTTTTAGAAAAACAGGTTAGACTAACACCTGTTAGGGATGGTCTATTCTAGATAATACTTAGCCCTGCCTCAGTGCAGGGGTCTCGACCAGATGAGCAATCAAGTTCCCTTCAAGTCCTACATAACTATGATTCAATGACTTCTGTGTCTCTGTTTTCCCTCCCATCCTTTCTCTGTCATGTCTAAGGCTCTGATTTTGTTGGTGGGGGTACCATCGAGTGGCAGGCGTATCCCTCAGCTCCTGGCCACCGCGGGTGGTAGGGGGACCCTGCAGCAGAGCTCTGGGCTGCCGCGGGGAACCCTGCAGCTCCCAGCCACCCTGGGCAGCGGGGGCCATCTGGAGCTCCGAACCGCCACACGCTGCGGGGATACTGCGGGGATAACACGGGCAGTGAGGGCCCCCCACAGCTCTGAGCCACTGCGGTCAGTGGGAGCCCCTGGAGCTCTGAGCAGGCCCCCATAGTTGCCCAGCCACCGAAGGGGTTGTGGGGACCCAGCAGCTCCCCATGGATATTTTTACTAAAAGTCAGGGACAGGTCACCTGAATTTTTCTTTTCTTTATTGCCCCACCTGTTGTGGTGGGGTGTACAAACCCCACACTGAGCAACAAGGGCTTAAGGGCTCATTTTGAGCTCAGCCAGCCCCACCCTGCCACACCTGCAGCAAATGCTCCATCTGCTGGAGGAATTAAAAGGCAGCAAATTAGCTCAGTTGGTGAGCAGTGTGGAAGGTGAGCACACCTGCAGCCCGCAGAGCAGAGCAGAGCAGAGCAGAGCAGAGCAGAGCAGAGTGAAACGAAACGAAACGAAACGAAACGAAACGAAACCAAACCTAAAGGCGCTGATGAAGCTGCCCAAAGGGGCCTTTCGTGAGGAAAGGGAGGACCCTCCACAGAGGCAAGCAGAGAGGGAAGTATGCTGTGGCCTTGGACAGTGGCAACTTCCTCTTGCTTCCTTGTGATTTGGATTTTCCCAACAGGTTTGGGCTTCCACTGACTTTCACTTCTCGATGGGAACTAGAATGAGTCTTATGGTATGACTACACTGCAACAAAGCACCCATGGCTGGCCAGAGTTCGCTGAGGCTCGCAGAGCTCGAGCTGCAGGGCTATAACATTTCTAGGGAATTTTGAAATCAAAACCAGCAGCCTCAGACAATTTTTAGATACTAAAATTGGGGGGAAAGAAATTCATAAAAAGCTCGGCTGAGTTCAGACATGCAGGGAAACTACTAGTCTATAGACACAGGCAGAAATGATCAATGCAGGCTAACCATGAACATCTTGTGATTCTACAAGCATTGTAGGAGAATGGAATGTGATAGTTAATATTACCAGCCAACATAGCATTATTTGCTAGTCTAAACTGTAGATGCCAAAATGTTAAAATCAGTCATTATGGGCCTGATTCAAAGTACAGTAAAGTTAATGGGAGCCTCTCTACTGACTTCAGTGTGCTTTGGGATCAGGCCACAAATGGAGTAGGCACATGCAGTGTGACAAAAATCTGCAAGTACTTCAAATCAATCTAGAATTCTTGTTTTACATCAGTTAAAAAGAATGAAATAGCCATTTCAGTTTTTAGCAATGCTATAGATAAATATATTGTGCAGAGACACAGAAGACCTTGCATTGCACAACCTTGCCTGCACTTTAATTATTGAGCAAGTTACTCTCAAATGGCTTTGACGTGTGTACAGTCTGACAAGCCTACTCTAAAGTTCAGCCTTTCCAGAAATGTAATTCTATAAGGAAATTGCATGTCACAGCAATTGTGTGACTCAGCTTGGTGACAGCCATCTCACCACAGTCGATATGAAAAGAAGAAAAGTCAAATATTAATAAAAGATGGTTGTGTCTTGCCCAGGTTCTGTATTTCTTGTAAATGCCTTTTTTCCAGTCAGGACTTGGGTATGAGCTCAGTAACACTGAACTCAAAGTGACAGTTCTCATTTCAATTACATCCCGAGATGTCCTCCTTCCCCTTTCTCTCACTCATTGCCAGGGCACACAAGCAACAAAATCAGATACTGCATTAAACTGGAGTTTGGGGTTCACTGAGAAGCTGATGGATTGTTGTTGTTTCTTCAGAGCAAAAAACATTGCCTCATACTCCACAAACCCACCATGAAGTATTGTGCTTTGCTGTAGCATTGATTTATATGTATACGGTCAGCCCCTAACAACTCTGTAAGCCAAACACCAACCTCCTTAGCAACCTCAGGCCAGGAGTTTTAGGGCGTTTCCCAGTGTATAATTGTAAGGGAGTATCCAGGGGATCTCTAGCTACTGCATAAGTAGTCATTCTTGCCCTGGCTAGGGCTAGGTTAACCTCCTTTCCAATGCAGCCTCTTTTGTAAAGTCTACGTAAGGACTGCTTAGAATAGCAGGCTCTGACAATACTTAGCAGGGAGTAATTGGAGTCAGGGATTCTCCCCCTTTTGGCAGTGAAGATTATGCTGCAGTCCAAGGGATGGTGCAAATTACTACACCCTCCCTCCCATAACTCCTTTCTCCAGCATAGTAGCAACCAGGGATTTGGGTACGAAATGAAGAGGTAATTTTTTCCCCAATATCCGCTTCAGATGGTAGAGCTCTGCATCACCCATTACTCCGAGCTTTGCCTAATTGGCATGCTATAAATTAGCATTTTGCAGTGGACACAGCAGTTTCCCTGTTAATGAAACACTATGCAAGTCCTGTACAAGAAGACCCTTAAGGATTACACACACACCACTCCCAAGAGCTGTTTGAATTGCAAGTGCCCCCATACCATTACCTTTTCGATATCCTACTGACTTCAATTGGATTACTCTTGTGAGTAAGGGCTCACTACAGTAAATAAAGAATGCACAATTGGGCACTTGTAAGTCATATAACATAGCAATGGGGGTATTAGATGTACAATGATAGAAAGATACAGATATGTAGATAGAGTTTATACAATTGCCTTGGTAATTTGTTCCTTTTAAACCCACCTAGCTAAAGAGACCATTTCATAGATTATATGGTACAGTTACTGGTGCTATGGAATGAAAAATCTGCTGGTGATTGTTCTTATTGAAAGTTTATTTCTTGGGCTAAAACAGTTTAAAATCTCCTACTTTAATCAATTATTTCAGCCCTTGGGGTAGAGGTGAGTGTGTTATTTTATGAATCTTTTCTCTGCACTTATATTTGGTTTGTGAGGACAAGTCCAGGAAAAGTACTGAGAATCTCTATTGTGCCCTCAAGCTTAAATCTCCTGCACCACTTCTGACCACACATGAAATGATTTTTGTTTTGCCTACGTGTGCAGAAGAACAGCCACCTCTGAGAATGAAGTCAGTGCCATGTTCATTTCACCACCAGCCAGAAGGAGACAGAGTACTGAGTAGCCATTCTACTCCATTCCTGCTTCAAAAAAGTAGGCATGCTAATTCTAGTCAATATATGGGGTGAAACTCCTGCCCACTGATGTCAATGGTTCAGGATGTCACCCAATCCTAACTAACCAAATGTCCAAGATCTCTTATAGGAAATGATCTCTTGCACTATATCATGCAGTTCAATAATAAGAGCCACGATGCATGTCTGTGTATCTAATCTAATCTATCTATCTATCTATCTATCTATCTATCTATCTATCTATCTATCTATCTATCTATCTATTTTATACACGACAAAACCATGTTTATAGAAGATTATGAAGGTTGCAAAGTGAACACCAAGTTAGGAAATGTCAGAATTAAGGTTGCCTGGACACACTTTATCACAGATATTTGCTGACAGCAGAGGAATGGTGAGACTCAGAAATCTTGTGTTCCATTCCTGGCTCTGGAGGGGATAGAGGGGACGCTCTAGTGGGCATAAACTCTCTGCTAGTTTCCCCTGAGTTTGATCCCTACTGCCTCATCCCCTCCAACCTGTCACTGTCTTAGTCCTGTTTCTTTTCCACCCGTCTCCTTGTTCCAATTCCATTCTCCCCCCTCCAACTACCAGTCACAGTTTCTCTTCCCTTCAGTCCCAGTCTTATTAGACTCCTTATCCCAATTTATTCATTCCCCTCTCCTGGTCCGACTTTTGCCCTCCTATGCATTAAGATTTGACAGCTTTCTCCTCTCTGCACTTCCAGAATCCCCACAGGGGGTCGCTGAGAGCACAAGAGACAGACTCCCTGCTCTCAGTTTCAATGCCCAGCCACACCCAAGCCCAGAGAAACCATTAAAAGGAAGGTCTTTCTGTGTACCCATAGGCCTGGGCTGGAGGAGGCTCAGTTGCTCTGTCAGGGTTGCTCATGTGTCGTCCGGTCAGCACTAGGAACTGTGAGAAGCTGGAGTATACTCAGAGAGGATGGACTCTTCAGAGATTTTAGCTGTTAACATCAGAGAAGCCTCCAATGAGATTGAAGGATGTGGTTTTTGAAAGGTTTAAAATGTGGCCAGGTTTGGGCAGATTTTCACAGGCCTAAGGCATATCCATGACAGAAAGGCCACCCCCTCCCAAATGTCAAACAAAGGTCTCAAGCATTTTGAACATGAGAAAAACAGTGTATTCTCCGCTAGCCTGATTCTCAAACATAGTTGAACAATTTTGGCTGAAATTTTCCAGAATACTTCAGCCTGAAGCAGACACCCAGCATGGAAAATTTCAGCCTAAACAGTTAAAAATTTTGCAAAGTTAGAAATTACCGAAAACAAGGTCTTTCAATGGGAAGTTTCAGTCAATCTTAATAATAGGCAATACTACCAGCCTCACCTACAATGCCACATTCCTCATTGCAGTATCTAAGTATGTCATGCTCTTATCTATTTCTTAGACTGTCAAAGTTTAAGTGGGGCCTTTGTCATTAGTTTTGAAATTTGACTTTGACATTGGTGCCTACATTTTCAGTATTTTATGGGCCTGATATTTGTACAGATTTTACATGGATGTAGCTTCATCTATTTCAGTGGACTTACTCTGATTTATGTTGGCATAACTGAGAAGAGAATAAATCCCTATCAGCACAACTGCATGTGCAAAAGTGCACATGCATTTCCATGCTTCATTTTTGTACTCATTTACAACATTTTCATATGCAGTCATGGTGAATTCATTCTCAGATGAGCAATTTCCCATCTCTCTGGCCATTTGTGCATATAATTACAGTGACTGTGCACACAGTCATGGACATTTTGTATGCAACTGTACACACATTGTTCAGAAGCAGTTGTGAAAATCTACTCCTGGATTAATATAGTTTTCTCTAATCCCATGAATTAAAGCTACTTCTTCTAATTTGCTTGTAAATATTGGGCTATATTTTGCCCTAAATAAAACCCACGTGAACCCACTTACTTCAAAGATATTGCACAATTTATCCATAGATTAGTTTAGCCCCAAATATTTACTCAGGCTTTTGATGTAGACAACTTCTTGCTATTCCACATACTCGCAGTGAATATCAGAACCTCCCCTGATAAGCTTCTTCTTTTTTTCTGCTCCCTACTGAATTTTAATTCATTCATGTTTCAGGCCATTATTTAAAAGAATGTCCTTTAGGGATTTAAAGTTTTGTTGTCTGTCAGAACTAAGAGTCTCTTCCATAGTTCTATTATAATGTAATTAATTAGATAGTCTAATGAATTTTCTCTGTAGAAACATCATAAGAGCACATTATGTAGATACTTAGATGTTTATCTTTACCTCTTTTTTCCTAAGAGAATCATTCATATCATTTCCAGAACCCTTAGGATTCCATCTGATACTACTCTCTCTATTAGCATCATTGATGTTCTCATCCATAGTAACCAACATCATTCCAGCCAAGGACAAGTAGAGATGAAGAGACATTACAAATATGGAGTACATTAAGTTACTTTTCTCTGCTCCAGTTAACCTTCATCTACACTTTTCATCGTCTTCTCAGCCACCCTGGACATTTTGCAAGGGCATCTTGTTCCCAGTAAATTAAATTGATAATGTCACCAGAACATAGATTCATAGATTCCAAGGCCAGAGGGGACCACTGTGATCATCTAGTCTGACTTCCTGTTTAACATACACCTTAGACCTTTCCCAGAATAATTCTTAGAACATTCTCAGAAAAACATCCAATTCTGATTTTAAAATTCTACCACAACCCTTGGTAATTTGCTCCAATGATTGATCATGCTCACTGTTAAAACCATAGCTTCATCTTCGAGCCATTGGATCGTTGTAGTGGGGCAGTTGCCCCACTTTAGCAGGGGAGGGGGTAAAACAGGCTGGAGGGAGCCTGTGCAGAACCCGGCCAATCAGAGAAGGGCAGAAAGGCAGCCAATCAGGGCCCGGCTGGGCCCTATATAAAGGCTGCAAAGCAGAGGAGAAGGCAGTCTCTTCCTGACAGGCAAGGGAGAAGGACTGACTCCTTGTAGAGATAGCACCTTAGATACAGCAGTGCTGGGCAGGCTCAGGGGAGCAGAAGGAAAGCTCCAGCCTGTTACCTGCCAGGCTGAGGCCCCTGATGAAAAGGCCAAGAAGGTGCACAGGCCAAGGGGAAGTGGCCCAGGGAGTGTGAGCAGTAGAGGGAAGAGAAGGGGAGCAGGACATGGCTGTGCCAGAGGGTCCCTGGGTCGGGACCCAGAGTAGTGGGCAGGCCTGGGTCCCTCCCTCCCCCCTTACACTGCACCTGGCCATGGAGGAGCATGGCTGATGGACTGTGCCTTGGCCCTGAGGAAAGGGACTAGACTTTGGGGCTGCAGGTGGCCATGAAGGCAGGTGCAGACTGAGTAGTGCTGATACCCCTAGAAGTGGGAAGAATAGGGCAAGGGCACAGCCAGAGGGCTGTGTCCAGAAGAGGATGCTGCAAGCCAGGGAGCAACGCAGGTCCCAGACAGCAGAGCAGAGCAGACAATGGGCAAAACACCACGTGCAGAGGGCGCTCCACAGCTGATGGAGCTAATTCCCAGAGCAAGCCAGCAGGAGGCGCAGTGCTGGTGAGTCAGCACCTCATTACAATCATCTTATACCTTTCTCTGCTAGATTGAAGATCCCATTATTAAATATTTGTTCCCCATGTAGGTACTTGTAGACTGTAATCAAGTCACCCTTCTCTTTGTTAAACTAAATAGACTGAGCTCCTTGAGTCTCTCACTATAAGGGAGTTTTTCTAATCCTTTAATAATTCCCATGGCTCTTCTCCGAACCATCTCCAATTTTCCCATGTCCTTCTTGAATTGCAAGCATCAGAATTGGACACAGTATTCCAGTAATACTCAAACCAGTGCCAATTACAGAGGCCTGGTCTACGCTGGGTGGGGGATTGATCTAAGATACGCAACTTCAGCTACGAGAATAGTGTAGCTGAAGTCGACATATCTTAGATCGACTTAGAATCACTTACTTTGCGTCCTCGCGGCACGGGATTGACAGCTGCCGCTCCCCCATTGACTTCGCTTCTGCCTCTCACTGTGGTGGAGTTCCAGAGTCGACGGCAGAGCAATCGGGGATCGATTTATCGCATCTACACTAAACACGATAAATTGATCCCCGATAGATCGATCACTACCCGCCGATCTGGCGGGTAGTGTAGACGTGGCCAGAGATGAAATAACCTCTCTATCCCTGCTTGATTTTCCCCGTTTATGTATCCAAGGATCGCATTAGCCCTTTTGGCCACAGCATGACACTGGGAGCTCATGTTCAGCTGATTATCCATCCTGTTAATTTGTCCCAAATATTTTTCAGTCACTGCTTTGCACGGTAGTGTCCCCAATCTTGTAGGTATGGCCTATATTCTTTGTTCCTAGAGGTATACATTTACATTTTCCATATTAAAACACATCTATTCTCAAATTGGGAACACAGGTCTGTAGTGTTGGATCCATTCCATTTTCAATCAATCTTTCAAGATCCAGGAAGTCCTAATTTGAAAATGGGCTATTTGCCCAGCATTACTAATGTGCTGGTTACTATCCTGCCTTTACATTTGAGGTACACACTTTACTATTGACAATTATATTGATTTCAAGGAACTAAGATTGTGATTGCCTTCTATGCCAGTCAAATCATACCCGAGTTGCTATTTTTCTGTTCCATCAGACCATAAGTAAAGGTCATCTTTATTTTAAGATCGCTTGACATTAATGCTGTTGTGAACTTGTAGTGAACCTACTGAGTATCAACTGAATTACCAACAGCATCTGCCTTTGAAACGTGTAGTGTAGATGTCACAGCTACAAGTGCAATCAAAGGAATGTAAGTTATTGCTCAGACAAGAGCAACCTATGCTTGGAAATATGGGGTGGCGGGTTATGATACATTTAGAACTTAATCTTATTGTAAGTTTCATGAATGCTGTGAACAAAGATATTGACAAGAGCACTGTAAAAATAAGAGACAGGCTATTAGATCTGAATAAATTAATTGTTTTGAATCACAAGCCAAAACTTGAACCAAAGTAAATCAGATATTTGAATGTACAGTAATACTTTTTTAAAATAGTGCTTGTGGGAAAGTGACATTTTCTTATTAAACAGATTTGCATTGTCTGTGTATTTATAGTCTTATCTGCTTGCATTACTGTCAAAAAATAGTCTTGGTGACCTAGATCCTCTTCTGGTCCCCTCACCAATAGAATTGCTAGCTGCATTCCCAACGTGAAATCTTTATTCCTGGTTATGATGCATAAATCAGGAAAAAGAAAACAGAGCTTGCCTTTCAGATCCCAGGTTATGTCTGTAGATGTGTTAATTATACACAAGCCATCCATCTATTTGTATATTGAATATATTTTATCTGAAAGCCACCAAGAAATGTGAAACCAGCTGTTAAGGCTGGGTTAATCTTGTTTGGGGTTTTGTTTGTTTGTTTGTTTTACTTTCCATGCCCTTGTCAGCAGGCTCAGTTAATATCTCCTGATAGGCCATGGGTTATTGTCTTGTTTTCACACTCAGCTGAAACTGGGAAGTGCAAACACCACGAGAGCTTATTTTAACACCATTACCTACATTTGCGGTCATCCAATTCCATTACTATACCAGCCCCTCTTCCTCCCTTTTCAGAGAAGCACAAAGCAATGGATGGCTGTTCTGCTGAGCTTGCATCATCTAGTATGGTACTCCCTTCCAACACCCACGGCATGACGGAGCCTTAAAATCATCCAGACAAGTACTGAGCAAACAGCACTAGTGGCTAAATGGCTTGATAAAGGCATCTACCAAGTTTGTAGCCTGCAGTACAATAAAGTGTTTATTTTTAAACTGATCTTAAAAAATAATTCTTTGATTATAATCTAGATACTATAATATAGTTATAGGAAAGTAAATGAAAGTAAGGAGTAATGATTGCATGGATATTTTTAACCAGTTAAACAAAGCCAAGTGTTCTGTGAGTGGAACACTGCGTCATAATGCATAGTATATTACAAAGGGGAGAGAGTCATTGGTGCTAAAGTATTAGCATCTATTAATCTATAGGTTTGAAAAGGAGAATACAAATACAAAAGAAATAAACACATTCTTGTACAGTCATGACAAATGCACTCTGCTTACAAGATGATAAAGAAGGACCCTCTGCAATGTAGGGGCAAAGGTGACCACGGTTTCATGGGTTCTGGTAGAAACATAGATAAGACTGACAGAAGTGTATATGGGAACTGACACACAGAATGACTTTGTTGTGAAATTTTTACCTTCTCAGATGTGTGGGCTTCCGGAAAGGCATAAAATGAATCAATCCAGTTAAACTTTTAAATGACTCATTCCTATAGATCAGGTCAGCAGTCAGTGATAGCTTTAGGCCAGTACTTAGGAAAGTCTCTGTAACTCTCCAGCGCACAAAGGCACATTAATTACAGTTACACATGAAAGTGCACCTCAGCCTTTCCCGTAGCTTCCAGAGTCTGTTTAATGACACCTTGTTGCTTTGGAATACTTCTATTAGAATATGTGTGTGCAATTTAGGGTGAAGGTTGAGCTGCCATCTCCTGGATACTTCATTTGGGGAGCCACTCTGTTAAATTAACAGCTCTTAGCATAATATTAACCTCTCATTTTTCTGAGATGTAATGTCCCAGTTCAGGTTCTGGAGGCAAAAGGCCCTCTGGTATCAATTCATTTTTAAGGTGGGTAGTTTTAATTTCCTTGCTCACCCCTTCCTCTTCTCTGAACTGACATAAAAAAAGATAAGGTGGGTGAGGTAATATCTTTTATTGGACCTATTTCTGTTGTTGAAATAGACAAGTTTTGATCTTATTCAGAGCTCTTCAGATCTGGGAAAGGTACTCCAAGTGTCATCGCTAAATACAAGGTAAAACAGTTTGCTAAGCATAAGGAGTTAACACTTGTTGCAAAAGATCATACCAGGTAAAATGGGTAGTTAACATCTCTGTAGGGCAAAGGAGGGTTAGTGGGCTTCAGATTGTTGTACCAAGCCATAAATCCACTGGCTTTATTGAGTCCATGACTTTTAGTGTCTAGCAAAGTTATAAATTTAAGCTTCCTGGCTCATCTTTGGAAGGTGTTGTGTCCTTTGCAGGTTTCCTTTGAAACACATCAACTTACAATGGCCATAACAACACAAGCAAAATCTGCAGACTTTTCTCCACTCCTACTATGTTCAGTACCCCCCACAACACACCTTTCAAGACCCATGGGTCTTAAATATGCCTATCACAATGGGTGTACCTCATCCAGTGCACTAAGGGTTTGACTACACTGCAATTAAACACTTGTGGCTGGCCTGTGTCAGCTGACTCAGGCTCCCAGGGCTCAGGCTATGGGGCTGTTTAATTGAAGTATAGATGGAGCTTGGGATCTGGGACTCCACGAGCAGGAACAATCCCAGAGCCAGCCTGAGCCCAGACATTTACACAGCTATTGAACAGCCCCATAATCTGAGTCAGCTGACACAGGCCTGTCACAGGTGCTTATTTGCAGTGTAAAGATAATCTAAATGCCCCAATAACAACAATGTGGGTTAAATGAGACAATCACTGTACTCACAGATGAACTCACACAGAAAAATGACAAAAGGCAAAAAAACATATCACCGATGGGCAACCACTTTTCACAAAATGATCACTCCATATCTGACTTCTTAGTCCTTCTCCTCAAAGGAAACCTGCACAACACCTTCAAAAGACAAGCCAGGCAGCTTTGATTCATAATTTTGCTAGACACTAAATATTATGAACCCAATCAAGACACTGGATTTATGACTCATTACAACAATCTGTGACCCACTACCCTCCATTGTCCTATGACTGCAGAGGTGTTGACTACCCAGTTCACCTTGAATGGTCTCTTGCAACATGTGTTAACTCCTTATGCTTAGCAATCTGTTCCAACTTGTATTAAGCTCTGACACTGTGAGTATCTTTCCCAGACCTGAAGAAGAACTCAGTATAAGCTCAAAACTTTTCTCTTTCACTAACAGAAATTGGTCCAGTAAAAGATATTACCTTGTCCCTCTAAAATCCTGGGACCAACACAGGCAGAGCAACACTAAAATTAAAATAGATGTAGCCAAATATAATGCATTGCCTTTTATTTGGGTTTCAAAGGAGATACTGTGTCTTTCTAGATTTTATTAGAAAATAACAAATTTGCTCCTTCCTTTCATTATCAGATAAGCGTATTAAACAAATTCAATTGAGTATCTTTTGAAGTAATAAAACGGAACAATTGCTAGTGAGATTTTTCTTTTTTAATATTGTTACTCTTGTTTTTCCCCACAATATCTTTTATGGAACAACAAAGATAACTGTAGTATCACATTAAAATGAGAACAGGGGAATGCTATTATCTGCGAAGGATAAGCTGAAACAAGTTGGTTTTATCTTTTAACAGAGAAACACACATCTTGGTAAAGCAGTCACTAACCTAGCTGCCTTGTATTAAAGCATCTCCTTATTTTTTTAATCTTTCAGAGGTGATCTAGGAGATGACACACTACATTTGCATAATCAAAATTATAATAGCTACAGATGAGTTTAAACCAACAATACTTGTTCTGTAAGGGTGTGAAGGTAGGAGGAGGAAATAAATATTCTGGGCCAAAGAATATTGATTCAGAAACATTTTGACAGCAGACAATAACCTGTATTTTCTTCCAAAAAGCCAAAGCAAGATGAGTAATTCTATGCAAATCTCTTCCTGTAAAGCTCATCCAATCAGGGAAGAACAGCTTATCTATAATCAGCAGATCAGCATTCATACTTTTACAGCTTGTTCTGAACCACAGAGAAAAGATTTTTAAGGCTTTGTGAACTTGTCTCCATCCACTATATGGATGTATTTCCTTGCCATTAAACAACAAAATTGCAGTGTAAACCCTTCATCTAAGCCATGAACAGGCTACATTCAGCTATGGCATTTGTCTATGCATCCTTAACTGTTGTCAAAATCTGAAGTGGAGGGAGTAGGCACCTGATATTGGGGGGTTCAAAAGATCACCTGAAAATAAATGTTCTTTGCCTGCACAGACAACATTGGATTTGTGGAGAGGGGAAGTTTTAGTGTTCTTAAAAATTGCTAGATTTGTGTCACTGAAAACTGTGATATAGCATCATAGAATCATAGAATATCAGGGTTGGAAGGGACCCCAGAAGGTCATCTAGTCCAACCCCCTGCTCGAAGCAGGACCAATTCCCAGTTAAATCATCCCAGCCAGGGCTTTGTCAAGCCTGACCTTAAAAACCTCTAAGGAAGGAGATTCTACCACCTCCCTAGGTAACGCATTCCAGTGTTTCACCACCCTCTTAGTGAAAAAGTTTTTCCTAATATCCAATCTAAACCTCCCCCATTGCAACTTGAGACCATTACTCCTCGTTCTGTCATCTGCTACCATTGAGAACAGTCTAGAGCCATCCTCTTTGGAACCCCCTTTCAGGTAGTTGAAAGCAGCTATCAAATCCCCCCTCATTCTTCTCTTCTGCAGACTAAACAATCCCAGCTCCCTCAGCCTCTCCTCATAAGTCATGTGCTCTAGACCCCTAATCGTTTTTGTTGCCCTTCGCTGGACTCTCTCCAATTTATCCACATCCTTCTTGTAGTGTGGGGCCCAAAACTGGACACAGTACTCCAGATGAGGCCTCACCAGTGTCGAATAGAGGGGAACGATCACGTCCCTCGATCTGCTCGCTATGCCCCTACTTATACATCCCAAAATGCCATTGGCCTTCTTGGCAACAAGGGCACACTGCTAACTCATATCCAGCTTCTCGTCCACTGTCACCCCTAGGTCCTTTTCCGCAGAACTTTTCTGCAGAACTGCTGCCTAGCCATTCGGTCCCTAGTCTGTAGCGGTGCATTGGATTCTTCCATCCTAAGTGTAGGACCCTGCACTTATCCTTATTGAACCTCATCAGATTTCTTTTGGCCCAATCCTCCAATTTGTCTAGGTCCTTCTGTATCCTATGCCTGCCCTCCAGCGTATCTACCACTCCTCCCAGTTTAGTATCATCCGCAAATTTGCTGAGAGTGCAATCCACACCATCCTCCAGATCATTTATGAAGATATTGAACAAAACCGGCCCCAGGACTGACCCCTGGGGCACTCCACTTGACACCGGCTGCCAACTAGACATGGAGCCATTGATCACTACCCGTTGAGCCTGACAATCTAGCCAGCTTTCTACCCACCTTATAGTGCATTCATCCAGCCCATACTTCCTTAACTTGCTGACAAGAATACTGTGGGAGACCGCGTCAAAAGCTTTGCTAAAGTCAAGAAACAATACATCCACTGCTTTCCCTTCATCCACAGAACCAGTAATCTCATCATAAAAGGCGATTAGATTAGTCAGGCATGACCTTCCCTTGGTGAATCCATGCTGACTGTTCCTGATCACTTTCCTCTCATGTAAGTGCTTCAGGATTGATTCTTTGAGGACCTGCTCCATGATTTTTCCAGGGACTGAGGTGAGGCTGACTGGCCTGTAGTTCCCAGGATCCTCCTTCTTCCCTTTTTTAAAGATTGGCACTACATTAGCCTTTTTCCAGTCATCCGGGACTTCCCCCGTTCGCCACGAGTTTTCAAAGATAATGGCCAAGGGCTCTGCAATCACAGCCGCCAATTCCTTCAGCACTCTCGGATGCAACTCGTCCGGCCCCATGGACTTGTGCACGTCCAGCTTTTCTAAATAGTCCCTAACCACCTCTATCTCCACAGAGGGCTGGTCACCTCCTCCCCATGCTGTGCTGCCCAGTGCAGTAGTCTGGGAGCTGACCTTGTTCGTGAAGAGAGAAGCAAAAAAAGCATTGAGTACATTAGCTTTTTCCACATCCTCTGTCACTAGGTTGCCTCCCTCATTCAGTAAGGGGCCCACACTTTCCTTGGCTTTCTTCTTGTTGCCAACATACCTGAAGAAACCCTTCTTGTTACTCTTGACATCTTTTGCTAGCTGCAGCTCCAGGTGCGATTTGGCCCTCCTGATATCTTTCCTACATGCCCAAGCAATATTTTTATACTCTTCCCTGGTCATATGTCCAACCTTCCACTTCTTGTAAGCTTCTTTTTTATGTTTAAGATCCGCTGTTTATATATATGTTAATATCTGCTGTTTAATCACAGAACAAAGAAGGGATGAACAATGGAAATATAAGGTCCCCCTCCCCGCCCTTGATAGCACGTCTAAGGTGGACAAGCAAGAGTGCTTGTGTATAAGTACCTTCATGGGAGGAAAATACTGTACTAAAGGGCTCTTTAATCTAGCAGAGAAAGGTATAACCAGAACAAATGGTTGGAAGTTAAACTCAGACAATTCAAATTAGAAATAAGGTACACATGTTTATACTGAGAGCGATTAACCATTGGCACAAACTACCACGAAAAGTGGTGGACTTTCTATCTTTTGATGGCTTCAGATCAAGACTGGATGCCTTTCTGGAAGTTATGCTTTAGTCAAACACAAGTTATTGGGCTAAATACAGGGGAAATCAGCTGACATTTAATGGCCTGTGGTATAAAGAAGGTCAGATTAAATAATCTATTGGTCCCTTCTGGCCTTAAAATCTGTGAAACTAAGAAAATTCTTAATGTGTGGGGCTTGATCTGGCTCCATGGTCAATGCTTGGGCTTCACGGATGCCGAAAAGTGCTGGTTTTTAGAATGGCTTTTGTGATGTGGTTGCTGGTTTGAATTATTGCTAATTAGAACTAATGACAAATGGATACAAAACAAAATCCTATACAGTGTGAAGTCCTGCCTAGATGAATTGTATCTATCTCTGACAGATAGTTGGTGGGGGTTGGTTTCTCTTTTTCACACCTTGGTCATATTTATATAGCTCATCAGACCAATTGAGTTATACTGAATTGAAGTGTAAACACTTATTAATTTTTAAACAAACAGGCCATTAAAGAAACCAAATACTTTTATGAATTCCCTAAACCTCAAGAAAACAGAACTGTTGTGCATAAAAATGCCTCTGGCCAGCACTAATTTGTGCTTGAACTCCAAGCTGCCTTTTTTCTACTTTCTATTTTATGTTGTTGTCCCTCTTCTGCTGAGAGGTAGCCTATATGTCAGAGAAATGACTGACACAGGGCCTATGTATCTTCTAAGAATAACTTGCCACAGAGGTGGTCAAACTGTATATATGACAATCCCTGCTAAAAGGAATCTCAGCCCAACACCAATGCCGTTTTCCTAGGAAGCAATTTTGCCTCAAGAATTGACTTTACTCAGACACCAAGTGTGATGGGGTGGAGTAGGCCCTCAGGCCCCCTGCTGGAGGCCTCATGGCCCTGACACACCTTGCCCCAGAAAAGGGCAGTGGAGAGGGTCCTCCAAGCTGCCTAGAATGGCTTGTGGGATTCAGCCAAATGGAAGGGGCTGCAGGGAGCAGCCAATCAGGGCCCAGCAGGCTTAATATAAAAAGAGCTGCAGGGCCAAGGTGAGTTCAGATCTTGAATAGAGCAGTGCTGGCAGAGACTGGGGGGAGCAAGAAGGAGCTCCAGGCTGGTTGCTGGGACTCAACCAGGACAAAGCCCTGAGGTAAGGGTGAAAAATGTGCTCGGTCCATTAGCCACTGGGGAAGTGGCCTGGACTTTTGATGCATCCCAGAAGGGGAAACTGAACTCTTTTAGTGGCCCAGGAGTAGAGCTAAGGCCAGAAAGGTCCAAAGAGGGTGAAATCATTGCTTCCAGGGAAGGAGCCCTGGGGCACTGCTCTATACCAGAATAGGGACACTTTGAGAGAGCCCAGAATGGGCTGAGAGACGGTTTAACCAGGGTACTGTGATAGGCCCTGCTGGACTAATTGAAGACTGAGCCCAGGGATAGGGCTGCAGATAAAGAGACATGACAGAGGCCACTGTTGGACTTGTACCCTGGAATGGGTTTGCTTTTTATTTCACATACAAACTCTGAGTGACTTGGCTGGAGGGCTGAGTTGCTGAAGACTTGCCATAAGGCATAGAGAAAGTGCAGGCACACAGTCTGCTGGGGAGGAGGAGGGTACTTGTAAGAGGTGAGTACCACCCCATTACACTAAGGCTGTGAGCAAATGCTCTGGCTGCTCACACTCTCCCATCTCTCAGCTCTGCCTTTGTAGAGAAACTTGCAAAACGCAAACTAACAGCAGTATAGTACATCTTCCCAAGACTGAACATTTGCTCACAAAGAAAGAACTTAAAAGACTACTAGTGTCTCCTGATGATGACTGCCATAACAATATCATCATATCTATTTGACAGTGATCCTCATGGAAAGTATAATATTTGGAGATAATTTCCTGAGTGTGGACAAATTTTGTCATGAAATTTTAACTGGCTTCATAGTGAAATTTGATGATTATTTTTGGCAGGTTCCTTTGTTCCAGGCAGAAATTAATTATTTTGTATAGCTTTGTGATGAAAAGATAGCTTTCTCTACCTATAAAATACAGCCTGATGTTTATAAGAAAACTTCAAAGCAAAGGTGTGTATTTTAAACTGACTTTGCAAGGGAGGAAAATTTATTTGGACATTAATACACATAAGTCTTCAGAACTCAATCTTAAGTCACATTATATTAAATACACTATCTGTCCCAATTAGAATTCCCTGTTGAAATCAAAGGTTTGTAATTAGTGATATCTCATATATTTTACATGCACTTGAATAGCATCCATTCCGAAAAAATCATATGAAATCTGTTAGAGATGGATCAGCCTTCTATAAAATTTTAGTCCAAAATTACAGAAAGGTTAGAATTCTCTATTAAAATCTGTAGGTTTTTTGAGTAATTTTTTCTCACTTCCTATTATGGGCTACATGATCAGTTTACAATCTGCCCTGAAAAAGAGGAAATCAATGGAATCACAATTCCCTGTTTGGCTTCACATTTCTCTAGGGGGAAGTAATCTGTTGTATACTAGTGGAAGATTAGAGTCATCTGTGAGTTGTTCTGGCTATTGCTTTAGAGGTGGAATCTAGACTCTGCCCATTCCTGGAATCCCTGCCTGCCCATCAGTGTGCAGCTGCGGGAGCAGCAGCCCATGGTGAAGATGTCCTATGTGCTGGCCCTAAATTTCCATAGAACACAATTGGTTTAATCTCTTTAAATTCCAAAGGGAAAATTCCTTAATGAATTTATGTAGCTGTCTCTAAATCATATTAGATATTCAGGGCCTACTCTTGTAACATGCTAACCATAGGAATTTCAGGGTTTACAACCTTTCAGGACCAGCTTCTTGCAGAATGCCAAAACCTGTCCACCTTACTCATAATGAGAAATACTATTATAGTTAATGGGTGTGCTTATATGAGTAAGTGAGTAGAATTGGACCTGTAGTTAGATTACACAAGAAAGGCAAAAAAAGCCAGGATAGCTGTATCCCACTGCATTACTCTACTTTTTCTCAGATGAAACTCTAGCAGTTTCAATAGGGTGACATTGATGTAAAACCGGAGCAATGTGGTAGTGATACAAGCCCACAGTATTGAATGGCTATTAGAAAACTAATCATGACCAGGGTCAAACTCTGATGTTGGTTATATGCATAGAGCTCCCAGTGAAGGTCTGTGAGAACTATGTTTGCTTCTCAGGTCATACTGGGGCTTATTTACTTAGCATGAGGACTGACTGTATTAAAACGGCTGGATAATATAGATCCATGTCTTCTGATTGCTATCTGAATTGTTCTGAGTACATTCACTGCATAAGTGGACTCAGAATCAGCTAGTGCTTAATTACCTTTTCCACATGAACTTATCCTCCCTTGGCACATTTTATCCTTTTTATCCTGAATGACTTCTAGCAGGTTCCCCTTGTTCCTCTTGGGATCTTTCCAAGCTGGAGGACTTTGTAAATTTCCTGCTGTCCTCATTCTCCCTCACTATTACTTTTCTTTCCTTCTCCCTGGTCAACCCTCACATTTACTGCCTTCACTTTATTTAAGCTAGTCCTGGCACCAAAATGTTTCTCATTTTGCATAAGCTAAAAATAAATACATGTCAGGTGGATTCTCCCACAGCTTCAGAACCTCAAGCCTGGTGCCAGCTACATTTGGTGTGTCACTTTGCATCACACTAACCACACTTCTCAGATATGAAACCTGCTGAAAAGGAGTCTGAAAGGAAAGTGAGCACGTAATCAGGGAATGAGGTATTCACGTGCTATGGATAGTTTGAGAGCAGCACACTCAATTTGACAGATAATTTGCTTCCTCCACATCTGTACCTACACCATGATAAAATACATTTACTTTTTTTTCCCCCTGAAATGTCTGGCAGAACCACCACTATTATGTTAACAGTAGACATGTCTATAAATATTTCAGTAGACTGGCAAAACCAGGTCAGACTAGATGATCATAATAGTCCCTTCTGACCTTAGTATCTATGAATCTCCCAACCTAGAATGTGGTGGAAGTTTTTACCAGATGTGCCCGTTACTTTGTGGTATCCTCATTTATTTGGGTTACTCTTCTGGGGGGGAGGGTCTGTAATTCTATTAATGTACTGCTTATATCACTTGTGTGTTCATATGGAGCTCTACTCCTTCCTTCTGAAAGTCCCCTCCCAATGGAGCTACCCTGCAGGACCTAGGTTCCCCAGGACTGGGTTCCTCCAGCCCTAGAACCAGATGAACATATGCGCACACGCACACGCACACACACACACTTTCTCTCTCTCTCTCTCTCTAACCGAGCAAGTCTGAGCGGACCGGGTCAATCAGCACTCTCAAGCTGATCCCCTTATGTCCCTGTACTCAATGAACTGGGTCAAACAGCACTTTCAAGCTGTCACCCTTATGTGCCCCTGGTCTCAATAGGCTGGGCTGAGCAGCACTTTCAGCTGCCCCCCCTTATGTGCCACAGGTTTAACACATCCCTATCCCCACTTTCACTCACAATTGTACTGGTAGTAACCCACTTGATGAACAAATCCCACAGTATTTTTGGGCGCTATAGGGATCTTTAGCTTAGGTAAAAGAAGCATTGCTGCAGAGTAAATGGGGGAAGTTAAAAACCCAAAAGAGTAAAGTTCAGAGAGAGAGAAGCAACCAGCTTAACCATAAAAGTTATTTATTGAATAATAGTGATAAGTACACAAGGAGGGCTAAACAAACATACCAGTTGCATTATTAAAGGTTAATACCTGAGGTAGAAAAGAAAACAGAGAGAAGAGAGTGGGATCTCACCCACTCCATGGAGTTTGAACTATAGATCAGGTGAATCTGTAGGGTATCAAGAGGATTGGGATTCAGTGGTCCTCGTGCAACCTTTGATTTCTGAATCAGTTCAGCCTCTAGCCCTATAATCTAGAGACCAAAAACATGGAATCTTGATTTCTAGCTGACTGAATGGCCATAGCCCTTTATGATGAGATGCTCTTGTACCTTTTGACAGATGAGGCAACTCAGTATTTCCATGTCCATCTGTCTAGTGCCATGTTTCTTCCTCCATTGTAGTCTGCTTCTATGACAATAACATATTTCTTAATGGTTTATCTTATATGTCATCTGTTGTCCTCCTCTTTTCTATCTTCCACCAACTGGTATCCTATCAACAGTTTGTCTAGGAATATGTTTGATATCCATACAACATGCCCAAACAACTTTAGCCTTCTTTCTCAAATATTTGTCTGGCCAGTTTGTTGGCCACTCCTTTGTAACACACCAGCATTAGTTATTTTATCTCACCAGTGGACATGAAGTATTCTGTGCAAGCATCTCTGATGGAATGCGTTAAGTCTCATGTCTAGCATTTGCCAAGTTTCAGAAGCATATAACAATGTTGGTATCACAATGACCTTGTGTAACTTTATCTTGGTTTTTGTGAGTCTATTTTTTTCCAAATATTTGCCAGTCATGAAAGAGCTCCACTTGTCTTCCCAGTTTTTGGTTTTACCCCCTTATGGAGTTGGTCATGAGCACATGTATCTTGCAAGCAAAATTGCCTTAACCTTGCAATAAGCTTTACTGTCAATCACATATACACCATCATTGCTGACTCCTCTTTCAACAGTCATGACTTTCATTTAATTTTTGCTGATTCTTAATCCTTCTTTGGAGGTCTCACACTTGTTATTGATAGTGGTTTTTTTTCATGGCCTTGCCATCTGTGTCCAACAGGACAATGCCATCTGCAAAGTCAAGATCTTGACATTTTTCTCTACAGCAGGATTGTCTGGCTATGTAGACTCCCTCCTCAGGCCCTATGCTACCAGCACTCCCAGCTACCTTTGAGACACCACTGACTTCCTGAGGAAACTACAATCCATCGGTGATCTTCCTGATAACACCATCCTGGCCACTATGGATGCAGAAGCCCTCTACACCAACATTCCACACATAGATGGACTACAAGCCGTCAAGAACACTATCCCCGATAATGTCACGGCTAACCTGGTGACTTTGTGACTTTGTCCTTACCCATAACTATTTTACATTTGGAGACAATGTATACCTTCAGATCAGCAGCACTGCTATGGGTACCCGCATGGCCCCACAGTATGCCAACATTTTTATAGCTGATTTAGAACAACGCTTCCTCAGCTCTCATCCCCTAATGCCCTTACTCTACTTGCGCTATATTGATGACATCTTCATCATCTGGACCCATGGAAAAGAAGCCCTTGAGGAATTCCACCATGATTTCAACCATTTCCATCCCACCATCAACCTCAGCCTGGTCCAGTCCACACAAGAGATCCACTTCCTGGACACTACAGTGCTAATAAACGATGGTCACATAAACACCACGCTATACCGGAAACCTACTGACCACTATTCCTACCTACATGCCTCCAGCTTTCACCCTGACCACACCACACGATCCATCGTCTACAGCCAAGCTCTGCGATACAACCTCATTTGCTCCAACCCCTCAGACAGAGACAGACACCTACAAGATCTCTATCAAGCATTCTTACAACTACAGTACCCACCTGCGGAAGTGAAGAAACAGATTGATAGAGCCAGAAGAGTTCTCAGAAGTCACTTACTACAGGACAGGCCTAACAAAGAAAATAACAGAACGCCACTAGCCGTCACCTTCAGCCCCCAACTAAAACCCCTCCAACGCATTATTAAGGATCTACAACCTATCCTGAAGGATGACCCAACACTCTCACAAATCTTGGGAGACAGGCCAGTCCTTGCTTACAGACAGCCCCCCAACCTGAAGCAAATACTCACCAGCAACCACATACCACACAACAGAACCACTAACCCAGGAACCTATCCTTGCAACAAAGCCCGTTGCCAACTGTGCCCACATATCTATTCAGGGAACACCATCACAGGGCCTAACAACATCAGCCACACTATCAGAGGCTCGTTCACCTGCACATCCACCAATGTGATATATGCCATCATGTGCCAGCAATGCCCCTCTGCCATGTACATTGGTCAAACTGGACAGTCTCTACGTAAAAGAGTAAATGGACACATCAGATGTCAAGAATTACAACATTCATAAACCAGTTGGAGAACACTTCAATCTCTCTGGTCACACGATTACAGACATGAAAGTCGCTATTTTACAACAAAAAATCTTCAACAAAAAAACTACAACGAGAAACTACTGAATTCATTTGCAAATTGGATACAATTAACTTAGGCTTGAATAGAGACTGGGAGTGGCTTAGTCATTACGCAAGGTAGCCTATTTCCCCTTGTTTTTTCCTAACCTCCCCCACCCCCTCAGACGTTCTTGTTAAACCCTGGATTTGTACTGGAAATGGCCCCCCTTGATTATCATACACAATGTAAGGAGAGTGGTCACTTTGGATAAGCTATTACCAGCAGGATAGTGGGGTGGGAGGAGGTATTTTTTCATGCTTTGTGTGTATATAATATCTTCTACACTTTCCACAGTATGCATCCGATGAAGTGAGCTGTAGCTCACGAAAGCTTATGCTCAAATAAATTGGTTAGTCTCTAAGGTGCCACAAGTACTCCTTTTCTTTTTTTCTCTACTCTGTATAACTTGTGTATCTTCCTTTGATGTTGCTCTTCACATCACGTAATCTCTTACAGTGAAGAAAAGAGGTGATAAAATTAAAATGTATTGCACTCATGTGATAATACCAAACTAATCAGTCTCTCTATTTTCTGCGCTTACACAGCTTTTTGAATCCTCAAACAGCATCTTGATCAGTGACACTATCTTTCTCAGAAGCACATATTGTTCCAAGATCTGCAATAGTGACTCTCTATCAATTTAGTAGAAAGCTTTAGTGAAATCTATGAAATTCAAAACTAATCTTCTCTGGTGGGCGAGACTTTTCTCAATCTACATATCATGTTTTCAGTCTAAAGCCTCCTTGCTCATTACACAGTTTTTCATCTATGAACAGTTTGATTTCCATGTACTGAAAGTAATGTTGTTCTCACCAGTTATCACACACCACTTGGTTGCCTTTTCCCCATACTATATTACAAAGTTTGTTTTCAGGTACTACCAAATACTTACCAGCTTTAAGCATTTAAGCAGTGATTTTATGTTGACCAGGTATTTTGTTTCTTAGATGCCTAATTACTTTCTCTATTTCTCCTCCTGAAATTTCTAGCAGTGAAATGTTTAATTTTTTACTTTGTTTGCATCCATTGTTTTGAGTTGGTGGGTCTGGTTGGCTGAGCACTTCACTAAAATGTTCTTACCACCATTCCTTTTGTTCTGCTTTCACTGTTAAGTAACTTCCCATCTATCATTTTAATGGTACCACTGTGACTCTAGAACTGTGACAATCTCTTACATATGTAAAACAGTTTCTTAGAATCATGTCTCACTGTTGCTTCTTTGGCTTCTCTAGTTTTTTTTATAAAACTATTCTCGCTTATCTTTCCAACATATCTTCTTTTGTTTTCTCAGGACACTGGGTTGTAGGCAATCAGACTTAATGGTCATTGACCACTAGGCCAGACTACTGCTGAGTCAAAACACCAAAGCCTAGGGTCAAAGCAGAGTCAGAACCAGGGCCGAGAGACAGAACCATAGTCAGAATCCAAATGCCAGAGCCAAGGGTCAAGACAGAGCTGGAGTCGGGAATCAGAGCCAAAAGTCAGAACTGGATGACCTGAAATCGGGTATGGCAGGAGAACGGCTGATTCCAAGGCAGAATCAAGGCTGGGACTAGGACTGGAATAAAGCTGGATGCAGGACAGGGTCCAGGCTCAAATAAATTGGTTAGTCTCTAAGGTGCCACAAGTACTCCTTTTCTTTCTCTATATCATCATTCATTACCTGCTGCTCTTGAAATCTGTTAGAAGGTCTTATTTTAAAATCCAGCCCTCAATGGCAATTATTGGACACTTTCCTAGACATTTTATGTAATGAGAAGTAAACAACCTTCCACAAGGCTAGAATCAGAGACAATTGGGTCAATGTTAAGAAGCACCAGGCTAGTAATTTCAATAAGGACGCACTCTAACAAAAATCAAAGATAAACTGAAGAAGGATCCCATGGTTTTTCAAACAAGCTGTTTTGAAACCATTCAGGTATTTAAATATTTTAAATATATAAAAGTGAAACTACAGTGTGTGGGTGGGTGTACACTGATTGAAATGAAAACCTTCGAAATGAAAATAATGAAACAAAGGACCTCTGTTAGATAAAATGCCAATACCAAAAGCTTTTCATCGTGTGATTAGAATTAGAATCTTTTTGGTAGTTAACACTGAATGAGTGGGCACAGGGGTCAGGGCTAATCTTTAGAAGCACAGAGCCCTCATTTTAAAACCAGATTAGATTGGTTTAATGGAAGCTCTTGAAATGCTTGGATAAATAATAAATGTGCCATTCAACATATTTCTCATATTGTTCAGATTACTGCATCCCTCAGAAAAATCCGCTTAGGTGTAGAGTTGGAAACCACTGCGAGTATCTATGACTCTAGCCCTTGTTAGAATCATAGAATAGAATCATAGCATATCAGGGTTGGAAGGGACCTCAGGAGGTCATCTAGTCCAACCCCCTGCTCAAAGCAGGACCAATCCCTAACTAAATCATCCCAGCCAGGGCTTTGTCAGCCTGACCTAAGGAAGGAGATTCCACCACCTCCCTAGGTAATGCATTCCAGTGTTTCACCACCCTCCTAGTGAAAGTTTTTCCTAATATCCAACCTAAACCTCCCCCACTGCAACTTGAGAACATTACTCCTTGTTCTGTCATCTGCTACCACTGAGAAGAGTCTAGATCCATCCTCTTTGGAACCCCCTTTCAGGTAGTTGAAAGCAGCTATCAAATCCCACCTCATTCTTCTCTTCCGCAGACTAAACAATCCCAGTTCCCTCAGCCTCTCCTCATAAGTCATGTGTTCCAGTCCCCTAATCATTTTTGTTGCCCTCCGCTGGACTCTTTCCAATTTTTCCACATCCTTCTTGTAGTGTGGGACCCAAAACTGGACACAGTACTCCAGATGAGGCCTCACCAATGTCGAATAGAGGGGAACGATCATGTCCCTTGATCTGCTGGCAATGCCCCTACTTATACAGCCCAAAATGCCATTGGCCTTCTTGGCAACAAGGGCACACTGACTCATATCCAGCTTCTTGTCCACTGTAACCCCTAGGTCCTTTTCTGCAGAACTGCTGCAGAGCCATTCAGTCCCGAGTCTGTAGCGGTGCATGGGATTCTTTTGTCCTAAGTGCAGGACTCTGCACTTGTCCTTGTTGAACCTCATCAGATTTCTTTTGGCTCAATCCTCTGATTTGTCTAGGTCCTTCTGTATCCTACCCCTACCTTCCAGTGTATCTACCTCTCCTCCCAGTTTATTGTCATCTGCAAACTTGCTGTGGGTGCAATCCACACCATCCTCCAGATCATTTATGAAGATATTGAACAAAACCGGTCCAAGGACCGACCCTTGGGGCACTCCACTTGATACTGGCTGCCAACTAGACATGGAGCCATTGATCACTACCCATTGAGCCCGACAATCTCGCCAACTTTCTATCCACCTTATAGTCCATTCATCCAGCCCATACTTCTTTAACTTGCTGGCAAGAATACTGTGGGAGACCATGTCAAAAGCTTTGCTAAAGTCAAGGAACAACACGTCCACCGCTTTCCCCTCATCCACAGAGCCAGTTATCTTGTCATAGAAGGCAATTAGATTAGTCAGGCATGACTTGCCCTTGGTGAATCCATGCTGACTGTTCCTGATCACTTTCCTCTCCTCTGAGTGCTTCAGAATTGATTCCTTGAGGACCTGCTCCATGATTTTTCCAGGGACTGAGGTGAGGCTGACTGGCCTGTGGTTCCCAGGATCCTCCTTTTTCCCTTTTTTAAAGATGGGCACTACATTAGCCTTTTTCCAGTCATCTGGGACTTCCCCTGATCGCCATGAGTTTTCAAAGATAATGACCAATGGCTCTGCAATCACATCTGCCAACTCCTTTAGCACTCTCGAATGCAGCGCATTCGGCCCCATGGACTTGTGCTCATCCAGCTTTTCTAAATAGCCCCGAACCACTTCTTTCTCCACAGAGGGCTGGTCACCTCCTCCCCATGCTGTGCTGCCCAGTGCAGTAGTCTGGGAGCTGACCTTGTTCGTGAAGAGAGAAGCAAAAAAAGCATTGAGTACATTAGCTTTTTCCACATCCACTGTCACTAGGTTGCCTCCCTCATTCAGTAAGGGGCCCACATTTTCCTTGACTTTCTTCTTGTTGCTAACATACCTGAAGAAACCCTTCTTGTTACTCTTAACATCTCTTGCTAGCTGCACCTCCAGGTGTGATTTGGCCTTCCTCATTTCACTCCTGCATGCCCGAGCAATATTTTTATACTCTTCCCTGGTCATTTGTCCAATCTTCCACTTCTTGTAAGCTTCTTTTTTGTGTCTAAGATCAGCAAGGATTTCACTGTGAAGCCAAGCTGGTCGCCTGCCATATTTACTATTCCTTCTACACATCGGGATGGTTTGTCCCTGTAACCTCAATAAGGATTCTTTAAAATACAGCCAGCTCTCCTGGACTCCTGTCCCCCTTATGTTATTCTCCCAGGGGATCCTGCCCATCAGTTCCCTGAGGGAGTCAAAGTCTACTTTTCTGAAGTCCAGGGTCCGTATTCTGCTGCTCTCCTTTCTTCCCTGTGTCAGGATCCTGAACTCGACCATCTCATGTTAGCACTTAGCAAAGAAAAATAAGAAGACAATCACAAGGTCCTTGCTTTTTTTTAGGAACACTCCTGTTGCCTAGACCCACTAATAATGCAGTGTAGATGTTTGGGCATAGGCTGGAGCCCAGGCTCTGAGACTCTTCCCCCATTCCTGGGTTCAGAGCCCAATCCCCAACATCAACGCTGAAATTTTTAGCCCCACAGCCTGAGCCCCACAAGCCTGTATCAGCCAGATGAGGCTGTGCTATGGAGCTTTTATTCACGTGTACTGTACCTATTGATTCTATACAGATGGTGAGTGCTCTTAGAAGTAATGTTTTACAGCCAACAATGCTTGCTTCAGGCTGTTTTTCTTTAACTGTACTTAAAATTTATCGTTAAACCTCTTGTTTCCTTCTCCTTAATTTAGAGGAAAGTGTCTTCTCTACACAGCCATCTATGTTTTGCAAAAGTTTGTGTTGCTCATTTAAGGCAATCTTCTCAAACCAGATTTTATATGTAAATGCACTATAGATCAATTAAAAGATAAATCTGACTTATGTGGGAATAATCTCAAGAAAAATGCAATTCTCAAATCTTGATAACATATCTAATGATCACTAAGTAATCAATTAGGTGGAAAATGAAGACAGGAAATCCCTATTTTGTTGGAGATTTTACTTTCTAGTAATTTCCTGGTTTATGGTCTGAGATTTTTGTCAGTCTTGTTTGTAAATTTTTATTAAAGTATTTGAATAGATGCCGTGTTAAACACATGCAAGAAAATGATCAATTCTTCTAAAAAAAAAAATACCCAGACCAAAGATGACACATATTTGAAAAAAAACTAATACCAGCATGATATCTAGGTGTATTACATTGAGGTTGCAAAGTCAAGCACTCAATGTGGGGACATGCCAGCGTTTAGGTTGCCTGTACACTGACAGTAAAGGAGAAGGGAAACTAAGTCTCTGGTCCTGCAATTAACTCTGTGGGTAACCCTTGAAAGGAGCTCACCTGCATGGAGTAAATTACAGGACCAGGGACTAAAATATTTTTTTTAAAAAGTGTGGTGAAATGTTATATTTTTATAAGTATTTATTATACTTTAAAAGATAAATATGGAGACTGGTTTTCCACTTTGCTACACAACTTTTATGATGTTTTCATTTCATGACCCAACATGGAAAACACCCATGTAAAAGAGCAGTGAATCAAGTGTTTATAGTATATTATGTGAGTGTTTACTGATCTGACTATAAATCACTCATATGAGTTTAGCAGCAGTTTTAAGGCAAGAGAAAAGGCGTTTTTTTGTGATTAAAGCATTGGGATGGGACTCAAGACATCTGGCTTCAGTTTTCAGTTCTGACACAGATTTCCCATTTGATTAACACATGACACTTAACCTCTCTATGCTTCAATTCCCCATTGCTAAAATGGAGGTGATAATATCATTGGGAGGTGTTATGAGGATACATTCATCAATTCTTGTGAGACACTCAGATACTCTAGTGAAAAGAAGCTAGATTGAAACGGGAATCAGGAAGAAGTCTGTCATACATGAGGATAGATTATATAATTCATAATTCCCTGGATTATAAAGCCAAAAATGACCATTATGAACCCATTTCATTTAATAACCAGTCTGTAACTGAGGCATTGCAGAGGTGACATGCTGAATTGGGGTACAGTTGCTGACTATCACTCACTGTTGGTTATCCTCCTGCTGGGTGAATCCTGAAGGATTCTGATGAGGATGTTTTGCTTCTCCTTAACCAGAGACCGGGGAAGCACAGAGATGGGTTAAAATGTATTCCGTGATTGTGAAATTGCTAGATCAACAACTGTAGACCCTGAAATATTTTAACTGTTATGAAGTTGGTCAGGAGTTAAGTGAACTAAAACTATTGAGTCAGGCTGTGTCCTTCATCATGTAAAACCCTAGTATATCAATGTCAGATCTGCATTTAGGAAATGACCATCCCCTGTTGCTGCAAAGCAGATTGTGTCTGCTGTGAACACCCACTTTGACCAGAATTGGAAAGTTTGCTCAATAACTTTCTGTTATGTGCACAGTCAATTGAAACTATCATACTTTCTTCCCATATTGATTCCACACTGCAACCAGGTTCCATTATCTTCTTCTTTTTAGACTATTTGGAATGTAAGACAAGCTAACTCATATCCAGTGGAGCTGCTGAAATGGATGGTGGTGGTCAGACTGAGCTCCTTGCCTCATAATCTGTTCTGAACACAACTGTTTTTTAAAAAGACCAATTTTTCAAGCGGACTGATGTACAACATTATGGAATGAGACATAACCTGTTTGTGTTTTAATGCAATTTGAATATGAATAACAGATCGTTGCTGCACTATACAATAGAGCAGATCAGCTGAAAAGGTAGTGGTCACCCTTAAACATCTTCCAATTTTGGAAAATGTTACCTTGGCGTTTGCAGTATTCCCTACCCTTCCCTATGTTTATTATACAGAATGGCTAGGGAATACTGCAAGAATGGAGGTAACGTTATTTATCTAAGGCGACTGGGAGGTTTTTAATAGGTTTTAATAAAAAGATCATTGTAATCCTGTGGCACTGAAATACCACTCTTATAATAAGTCTATTTTTCCTCTAACAGGTTTTTATCTAACTTTTGGCAGGGGGACTAAGCTATAGCCTGGAGAGGCAGGAACCTGGGGTGCACTGAGTCTGGAGGTCTTTCAGAATCAGGAAGACCCAAGTGCTCTGGAATCCCTTCTCAAAAACATGGGTCACAAGAGGAAGTTAAGTTCCCTGTGATAGGGTGAGAAGGGGAATATCAAAGTGACCCAGGAAACATAGTTATTTGGGCAAAGGGGAAGTACAGGGATAGACCAGGGTAGGGAAAGAGGTGGGGAACATGCTTTATTATCTGTCTGAAAGGCAGAGTGACCTACATTTTTCAGTTGCAGTACATCCACAGGGAGCCCTGACCCTTAGGGAACAAAGTGTTTTTAATCTCAATGACACCTGGGAACGGGCTGCTTCGTAGGGATTACTTAAGGTCTGACAAACGACAAAGAACAACAGAGGAAGGAAAGATTCTAGACAAGAGTCCATCCAGGCTCTTGCTTCTCTACTTTCTGTTCCTATCTCTTTGTTGCAATTCTCTGTCACCCCTGGTTTAACCTACTGACATGAATTTCCTCCCCCTGACATCTTCTAATCTGACACTATGGATTGACATTTGCAGGAGGTCAGGACATTGCTCATTTTGGAAGTGGAGACTGGAGTAGAAATGCAATGTGACCAGGAGCAGTGCTGAACAAAGAGCTGAGTGTGGTGGTAAACAGGAAGCCAGCAACCTACTAAGAAAGGATATCTGTGCGGTTGGGCGGAGGGGATTGGGGGGGAGTTTGCAAATGAGATCTAAGATAGCAGAAGGGATTTTTTTGTTTGTTTTTTTAGCTTAGCGGGTACAAAGAGAAGTTGAAGACAATACCCATCTTCAATACTTCAGTGCAGAATACTAAGAATAATAATATTGTCAATGCTAATAATGATCCTACACTTATACATTAATACTTTACATTTTCATCAAGCCTTTCAATCTGAAGAATGAAGTTGTTGCATGGACATTTTTCTTCCTGTGTAAAGAAGAAACACGCTCCTAAATTGCCTGTGGATCTGAACTAGGGGACCCTACTAGCTCTTCTGCACATCTAATATGTATTCTTTTTGTCAGTGCATGAGTCAGTAGAACCAAACATATTATGCACCAAAACTTGTGAAATTAACTGTATGGAGTGACCTGAGGAGGTGGAATGTGTAAAAAGTGAGGTTAAGACACAGCCAGATCATTTTGCACTTGGGTAAATGATCACACAAAATAAAAGTGCAAGTTGACTGTCTGGCCCCTTGATGCTACTGCAAACATATATTATCATGTACCATGCCACACCACATGTTGCAACACCCCATCTGTCTACCATTTGATCAGTGGGTTGTCTCTTTCCTACATTTCTTTTCCCCTTCTGTTTGTTGTATCCACATGTCACTTAGATTGTAAATTGCTTGGGATGTTTACAGTCTCAATGAAAGGCTTTTTTTCCCCAAGGTATTAGCTTTTGTCTTTCACTCAGAGTCCATCAAATGCAATCACGCAGCAGCATGGTAATGGTTAGGATGTGAATAAAAGGGCTAGCTTTCTAATACAGTCTTAATGTGATTCTTTCACATTGAGGAGATGCAGTAATAGCTGTCTGTATAGTTTTAAAGCAAATTATGACACTTCACACTTCCTGTTTGTGAGAGAACACTTTGTGCCTGAAAGAAGCCCGGTCACTGAAATTTGATATTCAGTATGTCCTGTGATTGTGTTCTACCCCATACTTTGATCAGCGGAAACCATTAGCAATTTTTTTTTCAAGCAATTGAATCCAGTAGCACTGCATTATGTAGAATGAGTACTTCTATTAAACTCCTCACTGAGAACTTATTAGCCACTGTTGAAAATAAGAGCAAAACTCAAACGGTAATCAAGACCTCTGACACCTAATCTATCCAATAGCTTTATTATATTTAACATAGAGGCAGCTATGTGTCCATAACTATAATATCTAATCACAGAGATGGTTGAATAAAAGGAAAAAAATATTCACCTTTAAAGGGCCCCAAATATGACACATGAAAATTATTTTGTTTAGAGCAAATACGTATTTAGACCTATAGGTTTACACATATGTCCAAATTTAGATCTAGAACTAAGCATTTGATTCTGCACATACCCATCATGAGTGTGGATTTTGGAATTCTATTTATCAGCCCTGATGCAATCATCTTTTCATCATCCACCCACAGCCACATTGCCATTCAGAACTCAGATGCATGGGATATAGAGGGTCAGATCTGAAAGTGATTCTAAGAAAGTCTTGTGAAAGTATAAGGTGGTTTTACTTACCAGTCCCCTCAATGTATACATTAGATGAGCTTTGACTTTCTCTAGACTCATGGGCCAAATTCAGAGGCGGTATGCAATTTCGATCCTCTTGCACTCAGCCTAATTCACACTCATTTAGAATCCCTTAGAGCTATATACACCCACTCTGCTAATGTCTAAAAGAGCATATGCCACTGGGATTTACACAATGAGAAGCCAGAAAAAGGTTTAGGGACATTCATCAGCCTCCCCCTCCCCCGCCAACACACAGACACTTCCCAGACCAGCTTTTGTTTGTTCGTGCTGCTGTGAAAATAAGGGTGCTCCTGTGGTTAGTGTGCTAGCCTGGATTTGGGAGACTGGTGTCCAATTCTCTCTTTTGTCACAGCCAACTGTGGGCAAGTCACTTATCTTCTTTATGCCTCAATTCCCCTTCTGTAAAAGGGAAAGAATAGTGCTTTCCTACCTCACAGGGGTGTTATGAGGATAAATATGTTGCATATTGCAAGGTTCTCAGCTACTGTAGTAACAGGAGGCATAGAAGTACCTAAAATAGAGTCTGGTTTCTCAGCATGGAGGAGGTTATAGCAAGTTAGTTTACATTAGAGTGGGTATCGTAATTCTAAGGATGTTTTACAAGCACAAGACACTCTGAGTAAGTATAATGGCTCTAAATTGCACATCAATTTGGCCAATAGTATCTAGCATTAGAAAACCGGGGTATTACCTACTTATACCATACTGTAATTACCTTATATAATAAACATTGAACATGTAGATCTTTGCAGAGGTGTTATATATTGCTTTGTAGAATCAGCCTAATCTGTTAACTTCACATACAGTTACCTGGACCATAGCCAATAGGATGTCTTCATTTTTTGGCTGTGTATTTATATGCATAGTAATGAAATTATATTGAAAATCTAAAAGAAAAAATCTATAACTCATCATGGCCTAATCATATAAGCTATTTTTCTTCTGATTAACACTGCTGCAGGCAAACTAACGTTTTCATTATCTTTGAACTTCTTATGTGCTGTGGATATGTCTCAGAATCTAAATTCTTCAACACAGAAACACATGTAGACCCCTGTCCTGGTTGGTAGCGGGAGGGCTTTTTGCCAAAGCAGATTTGCCTGCAGATTTTCTATTGAAGCATAGGGAATCTTAGCTGCACAAGAGAACAATTTATCACAAAGCACAATGGCAGAATTATAGACAAGGCTGAAAAAAGCTCTCTCAAATCATCTCCCTGCATCAAGAAGACTCTCCTTTTCTACTAGTGCTTCTCAGATTCTAGGGCAACACATTCTTGCTGTCTCCTGCAGAAGGTAGTGCCATGTGCCCATTTGTTCCCTTGTATTTCCCTGCCTCTTTTGAGATAGCAAGCACTCCAAGGAGAAGTCCCCAAGAACATTGCTCATCAAAACATGGCACGTTTGGTGGTAGAAGGGGAAGAGAAGGAATTCCTCTTTTGAATACTATGTCCATGTTTGGAAATGTCCATTAATCATATGAGAGACTAAGGGGAACATTTTCAAGATTTCTTAAGTCCATTTCACAAGTGATTTAGGCACCTGCCCTGCTTAGGCACTTCTGAAATTTGGGTCTTAAGGGCCTAACTCACATGGATGCTTTTGTAAATCCCACGAGGTACCTTTGTGCATCATTAGGCACCTAACTACCTTTGTACATCTGTCCCTAGGAACTTGAGTCCTACTGTTTTTAAATGAGATCGAGGGTCCTAAATTTGTGCTTTTTTAAAAATGGAATATAGACTCCTAAACCACTTGGGCACCTTTGACAATTCTACCATAATTTCCCAGATCAGTGTGCATCCACTTGTGATGACCAGTTAGGGCTGTGATGAGGTGTATATCCTGCACAGGCTCTGAAAGGGTTAACATAGGCCTGAGAGGGCAATTATTCTACCTGGCTGCACCTGCAGGCTGGGCCATACTTAATTAATGATGAGTCCCAGCTGGGAGAGGAGCTGGGTGATGGTTTTGAAGTTGAACAGGAAGTTGAAGGCAGAAGAAGACTGCAGGGAGAGAAGGAAGAACTCTGCAGTCACTACTAGAATTAAGATAATGTGGGGAGAAAGGCTAGGGGGAGTATCGGTCCTGGGATTCACTCCTGAGTAGTTTTCAGAGTAACAGCTGTGTTAGTCTGTATTTGCAAAAAGAAAAGGAGTACTTTTGGCACCTTAGAGACTAACCAATTTATTTGAGCATGAGCTTTCGTGAGCTACAGCTCACTTCGCTAGCAGCCACTCGGCTGGAGCAGGTTTTGCGGGTAAGCCCTGATAAAAGAACAGAATCAGAACATCCTGGGAGAGACCACTGGGAGGTATTCAGCTGAGGAAAAAAGCAGGGGAAACCGAGCAGCAGAGAGGGATAAAAGGTGAAGACTGTGGAGGACAGAAATTACATTTATGTTTGTACTTTAAGTTTGGGTTTTCTAGGGAGAGCCCTGTGAGTCCTGGCCCTGAGAGGAAGGTGACCCTAGAGAGAGGTAGCTGGTGAAAAGGCCTGAAGCTATGGTATGAAGTCACCCAGGGAGGCAGTAGCAAGGAGTTGAAAGGAACAGACCTGGGCTGCTGGTTATGGGGTCCCTGGACGTATGCTGGTGTAATGGGGAAGGCCTGGATTCCCCTACCAGCTACTGGTAAGGTGGTGTGAGGCTGGAGAAGGGGATAAGGTTTACAGAAATCTTGAGAGAAGGGTGTGAGGACTATAGGGCCCAGAGTTGGTGCCACAGAACTTTTCGTAAGGACCTTTGGACTTTCATTTGTCCGCTACAGAAGGAGTAGAACTCAAGCATGACCTGGCCAGAGTTACTAGAACAGAGACCACCTCAAAGCTAAAGTGACTGTTGGTCAGGGGCACTAGAGAGGAAACAGCCTGATATGCCATGAGACTAGGGTTGCCAGTTTGGGTTAGATGTATTCCTGGAGATTTCATCACATGACATGATCTTTAATTCAAGATTAATCTTTAATTCCTGGAGACTCCCGGCAAATCCTGGTGGGTTGGTAGCCCTACATGAGGCTGTGAGTCCACTATTCTACAATGGCTTATCCCTTCTTTGTTATTTGGGAAATCAACAGAGAAGAAAAAAGATACACATATATAAATTAAAAATAAACATCAGACTAGAAGGCCACAACAGAAACACTTCCTTCTCAGGAGAATAGAGAAAGAAAATAGAAACTCATTAAAGACATTTCTTAATTTAGACTTGCTAAGGGACTTCTTCTCTATACACTTGGATTTTGGTGACTATTTACTATAGTTTTTAAAAAAGTATACTTGCCTAGTTGCTATAGCAACTGCCCCATGACATGAGCCATTCACTATCTCCAAGATACCAGTGCCTTCCCAAAGAAACACAAATGTCCTAGCATTATTTTTTAGCCTTAAGGGCTAAAATATGTGATAATGCTAACTTGCAACTCAGTTAGATTTCAAGGTGTTTCTTTTTCTTTATTTTCACCTTGTGAGCAGCCCCCTTTTTGGAAGGGTTGGATGCTCCTCTGAAAGAGCAGGAGAAGAGCCTCCTTATAAGCCTGGGAGTCTTACAAACATGGACAAAAATAGCAATAGTCACATGAAATGTTCAGTGGCAACATCAAAAGATGTTGTTTCTGTGAATCCCAGTGTAGGAAATTTCAGGAAATCAAGGTGTAACCGATTTTTTTTTTATTCCTTGTGGGATCCCACAGAATCAGTGTGTCCTCTGGTTTAGGAGTTCTACTTTTTTACTCTGTCCACAGCAAATGGAGGGAAAGATTATGATTGTACAAAGGGGTTCTGCCCTCCGATTATAACATGGTGAGGTGTAACTCTGCTAGCCCTGTGAAACTAGTAATGATGTCAGTTCCAAATATTTGTACTCATCCTTGGTGTAAACAAGGCCCCTGCAAATACCTAACACTTTTATGGTTATGCCATGAGGCATTCTCAATATGCACTACATTTTGGATCAATTTGAAAGTGTTGGGGTTTAGTGGGTATGAATAGGGCATTTCAGATAGAACTGTAAGTTTGTAGACCTGCCTTTCTATTGCCCTGCACCTAGTGTTGTCATTTCACCGCATTACAGTGTAAAGTGGCTGTAAAACATTAACAAATCAGAACAGTAGCGGTTTGTATTTTTCACTGGTGTCAATGGCTACACAAGATGCAGGGTTACTGAGATTCATGCTTTCTGTGTCTAGTCACAGGCTTTGAAATCATTTCTTAAGAGTGGGGTATTATAGCAGGTGTTAAATTAAATATTTATTCACAATGAATTATGTATCTAATATTAGTAGAGCTCTCACTGGTCTCACTGACTTCTTGGGTATGTAATACAAGTGGAAACTGAAACATATATTAATAAAGATACTGAGCTGTTCATTTGATAAACACATGAATCTCTGTGCACAGAAGGTCTTTACAAAGGAAAACAACCCTCTAGATTGTACCTTGGATACCAGGACATCCCGTATCTCCTTTGGACGTTTAGACTGGTCATTAGTTACTTAAACCTGGTGTTTGTGTTTCTGAATAACTGAGCTAATGAGGATGCTCAGGAGAATAAGGCAAGAAGGATTTGACCCCACATCCTCTAGAGTCAAAACATTCCATTTAAATCTGATGAGGTTTTTGGCTATCAATTTCACTCTAATGCAGTGGTGGGCAACCCGCATTCGGCCGGTTGCCCACGACTGCTCTAATGTAACATTTTTAATATTGCTTTCTTTGAATCTCATGCTCCTCTGGCATCACACAACTGCCAGCCTGTTCATGGATCTGTATTACTGATGTTGACTTATGAAAAGGAAATGAACCAGCTGAACTTTCAGATCCCAAGTTGAGTTTGAAAGGCTGGTAGTTTACTGAACAAGTTTAACCTAGAACCCCGGGACAACAAAACTGGAAGCATATCATGTCATTTTTTACACAGTCACTATTCAAAATAGAACTTCATTTTAGACTGCAAGATAAACTTTTTCTACAAAGTGAAACTTGTCTTACATTTACTCCATAAATAGGTACAATTGGCAACACTTGGCAAAATTAGGTCAGGTTTATTTTGGTTTTTTTCCCCCTTTTTTGTCAGAATGATAGAAAAGGTGTGTGCATTACTTTACTTAGCTTTGCTTTCCCCCAAACAACTGGAGAACACAGAAGATAAATAAACATTGAGGTGACATTTTGGGGATAATCCAGACCGGGGGGGGTGCTGTCACCACCTGCCTGGTAACAGTGTGTGGCCTTAATGCTATGCTGCTATGGCTTAGGACTCAGACCTGTAGCCAGCCCACAAACATAAAGGCCTCACTCTGGTTTCCACCAGCCTAGTCGTCATCCTGGTAGGGTGACCTCAACAAACCTTCTGGTCCTGAGTCTCCCCAAATCTGTCCATCCGGAATTCTTAACTACCAGAAGCTCGGACTTCCCCCTCTGGTTAGTAGCCCTGAAGGTGTGAAACTTGCCCTCATTTATGAATTAACTGGGACACACCACACAGTTTGCAAAACAGAGACCTGCTTAGGATTAAAATAAACAAAAAGTTTATTCAATAGAAAAATCACAGATTCAAAGATAAAATAGCAAGGGAATGCAAACACATACAAGTTACACAGAAAAAATTATCTCAGAAATTTATCTTAGAAAAATTCTCTTTTCTAATTCAAGTTACCTAATACCTTTGAACAGTCTCCCAGTGTACCTACCCTCTGCCATACAGGGGATCAGGTGTTCACAGATAGTTCTGTTCTTCAGTTCTAGAGGAAGATTTCAGTGTCAAACCGCCTTTTAAAAGGGCTTTTTAAAGTTTTTTTTTCCTCCTGGCACAGTGACCCTTGGCTACTTAGGGTGGAATAATTCTAGCTGGGATGTCTTACTCTTTTTCCATTAATCCTAATGGCCCATTATGTGCTTTTGTTTTTCCAGAGTTGTACAATGCTAGGTGCTTGGAGCTAGTCTCTTCTGGTTGAGGAGGCAGACCCTCCTTGCCTGATTGCTTCACTGCCCTGTTGTGAGATGATATTGAACTTACACCACAGTTACAATTCTGTGTGTTTCAGAGTAGCAGCCGTGTTAGTCTGTATCCGTAAAAAGAAAAGGAGGACTTGTGGCACCTTAGAGACTAATAAATTTATTTGAGCATAAGCTTTTGTGAGCTACAGCTCACTTCATCGGATGTGTGTGTGTGTGGCATATTTTCATACACAATAACATGTAACACAACCAGTTGATCAACAGCTTTGGAGTTCATCTTATTCTTCCCTTGGAGTGTTTGGACACTGATTGTCACACCCCACTTGTGCCTTTCATGCTCTGTGCCATTTCTTTTGGGATCAGGAGAGGAGTCACTGCCTGTGCACTTACATTAATCTTTTGGCTCCCAATGCCCTGGTGTGGAGAGATTGCAGCAGTATTTCCAGCCAATAGGAGTGGGGAGCTGCATAACAGACCCACACCTTAGCCCCAAATTGAAAATAGATTTCACTCTATCCCTATCCCACTGTCCACTTGTCCAGAGACCAATTTCTTGGGAGTGAATTATGCCCCTAATGAATAAAACACTCTGCTTTAATCTGACTCTAATGATGCTTCCAACAACCAAAGGGTAAGATTTTTTTTTAAATGACTTTCCTGAGAAGGACAAGATCTGACTCTTCTTAACAACAGCCACTAATGTTCTGTAATGAAAGCTCTAAGCACTGTAGCAGCATTAGATTATGCTTATTTAGGATTTATTCCAGTATATTGCTATTACTGATAACCATTTCTAGACAGCTTCTTTTCTTATATGGTACTTCTCTGACACATATTTTCCCTGTTTGGGTATCTGCCATTTGTTGTTGTCATAAATATAAAGGGAAGGGTAAACACCTTTAAAATCCCTCCTGGCCAGAGGAAAAATCCTTTCACCTGTAAAGGGTTAAGAAGCTAGGATAACCTCGCTGGCACCTGACCAAAATGACCAACGAGGAGACAAGATACTTTCAAAAGCTGAGAGGAGGGAGAAAAACAAAGGGTCTGTGTCTGTCTGTGTGATGTTTTTGCCGGGGACAGAACAGGGATGGAGTCTTAGAATTTAGTAAGTAATCTAGCTAGATATGCGTTAGATTATGATTTCTTTAAATGGCTGAAAAAATAAGCTGTGCTGAATAGAATGGATATTCCTGTCTGTGTGTCTTTTTGTAACTTAAGGTTTTGCCTAGAGGGATTCTCTATGTTTTGAATCTAGTTACCCTGTAAGGTATTTACCATCCTGATTTTACAGAGGTGATTCTTTTTTACTGTTTCTTCTATTAAAATTCTTCTTTTCAAGAACTGAATGTTTTTTTCATGGTTCTTAAGATCCAAGGGTTTTGGTCTGTAGTCACCTATGCAAATTGGTGAGGATTTTTACCAAACCTTCCCCAGGAAGTGGGGTGCAAGGGTTGGGAGGATTTTGGGGGGAAAGACGTTTCCAAACAACACTTTCCTAATAAAATAAACCCGGATAAACATTTGGTGGTGGCAGTGGAAGTCCAAGGGCAAAGGGTAAAATAGTTTGTACCTTGGGGAAGTTTTAACCTACGCTGGTAAAAGTAAGCTTAGGAGGTTTTCATGCAGGTCCTGACATCTGTACCCTAGAGTTCAGAGTGGGGAAGGAACCTTTACAGTTGTAATGTGGTTAGCTTTGAGACTACCATTAAGAGGAGAAATAAAAGGAATTGTCTGTGATAACATCCTTTTCCTCCACCTTATTTCTGTTCTTTGTCTTTTTAGAGTGTAAGCTATTTGTGGTAGAGATTCTGTCTTCCTATATGTTTGTATAGTACTTACCACAATAGGACCCTAATCCTGACTGAGATCTCTGGATGTGATGTTAATGTTATTACTAAAATAGAGGCTTTGCTCATAGCTAGTCTGCTATGCAAGTAATCGTGACAACAAGGAGTTCATTTCTTGAGTTTTAGGGTCTCAACATATATTTTTCACTGCTGCTTTATGGCTGTTCCATAACGGAGTATCCAGGCCAAGTTCAGTCCTGGAGGAAGCAGGTCTGAGTTGCCTTGTGGCAGGAGGCTAAACATGACTTTTTTTTTTTTAATTTTAAGTTAAAACCAGGCCACACAGGATTTTTTTTCCTCTATGAGAACTTCATTAATGATCTGGAGGATGGCGTGGATTGCACCCTTAGCAAGTTTGCAGATGCCACTAAACTGGGAGGACTGATAGAATCATAGAATCCTAGGGTTGGAAGGGACCTCAGGAGGTCATCTAGTCCAACCCCCTGCTCAAAGCAGGACCAATCCCCAATTTTTGCTCCAGATCCCTAAATGGCCCCCTCAAGGATTGAACTCACAACCCTGGGTTTAGCAGGCCAACGCTCAAACCACTGAACTATGTGGTCCAGTAACTCTACAAATAAAAGCGAAGATACAGTGAGTTTCAGCTAGCTGCAGTGGAACAGGCTCACAGGCTGAAATGAAGTCTGGTCTGGTCCATGGGCCCAGTAAAGTTGAAGGAAAGATTTCCCAGTTACCTCAGTGACACTTGGATAAGGCCTGAGATCTACCAAAACATCAAATATTCTTCTTTCCCATCTACTAGAATAAAGTTCATACAATGGAAAGTACAGATTCAGCAGAGGAGATCACATTCATGAATAGCAGTGTCAGCATAGACCGTTACACTGCAGGAGTTCCTAGATGGCATTGGCTTCCATATACCTGATCTCCTAGCGTAGCACAACTCCCTTTCACTTACTTAGTTGCATCAAGAGAAATATTATTGTAACATTCTGTACACGTCTGATGTTTGATTCTGACAAGCACTGAGTGCCTCTTGAAAATAGCTCAGCACTCCACTCCCATTAACTTCAGCAGGAGATGTCAAGTTATCACTAGGAGGCATTCCATCAACACCTGGTAGGATAAGGCTATTAATCAATATCCCTTCTAACTACAACAGAATATGGGCACAGAATTGCAAGGTGCTGAAAGCCTCCTATGAGGCCAATATATTTGGTTGTCCTGCAATTAAATTAGGACCTAATCCAATATCCACTGGTCAATGGAAATACTTCAGTGGGCTTCAGATCAGGCCTTCTAATCACCACCACTGCTTTTCTTTTAGAAAACGTATAAAAGAAAACCCATTTCAGCCATTTATTTTAACAAGAGGAAGAGGGAAGGGGGAACCAATGGTAGCTAGTCTATTTTTCATTCTTGTGGGTTTTCTTTCTACGTTAAAAAGAAATTGCTAAGAAAATTCTTTTAAAATGTTGTTGTATGTTAGTTGTGAATAATTTCTCCTGTGTGTATATTAAAGGTTTTTATATCATGTATATCGCGTGTCTTTAACAGCAAATAATAATATAATAAAAAACACCCTCACACTTTTGAAGAGATGATTTGGAACTTAATAAATAAACTCATACATCAAACAGCTAAATACAGATGGTAGTTCATTTTCTTCACTTTTATTCCACATCAGTCAAAGCTAACAAAGCTTTCTGGGAATTAGGAACACGGCATACCCAACTGTAAAAGCACATTTTCAATTATAGCACACCCATTGATCAAAACTCAGTGATCTGTATCTCAGAACATATTAAGAGTTCTTTCTAAAGATGAATTAATTTCCTTAAGCTTAATTTATCAGTGTAACAATGTACTTACTTTGCCAAGGAACCTCTAATGTCATAAGTGCTAACTTATGCCAGGAAACCAATGTTTAAAAAAGAAACTTTTGAAAGTTATCCCCCTTGTATGAAAACTAAAACCACCTAAGTGACATGGGGCCCGAATCCCATTTCAGAAGTGATTAAGGCACTGCATGGAGCCGACATCACTTTTGAAAATGGGATTTAGGCTCCTACATCACTTAGCTGGTTTTGAAATTTTTACCTTAAGTGCTGAATTCTTTTGACAGTTTTAAGCAGATACACCAAGGGCTGAATGGGGAAAGAGACTCTGCTGCCTCATCCAACCTGATCCGACTGTAACACACTGGTGGACAGTATAAGGAAGCTGGCACATCTGCTCTGCATGCTGGAACTTTTGTGGCTAAAGATATTAATCTACTCACTAGGGATGTCAAAAGGAGCACTAAATCACAGAGTGGGAAAAGACCGTTTATTTGACATCGTAAGCACCTAAAGCAGTGTAAGAAAACCATCCACTCTGGGTTTCTTTCAATGTTTCTCAAAGTGTATGAACTGTGCCAGTTTCGACAGCATGGACGGCTATAGCAACATGGAATCATGGCCTCCTATCTTCAGAGTGAAATGAAGGAATGATGGTAACATATATTAAGATGTATCCATAATTATGCCTATACATTGGGTCAAATTCAATTGTGGTGTAGTGTAAATGAACTTAGTGGGATGAATTTGGCCTATTGTCAGTGACTTTTTTCTTTCCCAAATTAATATTCCAGTAGTGCATTGCAGCTTCAGCTATGATTAGCACCCATTGTTTTTAATGCTGTACATACACAAGAAACAGTCCTTTCCCTGAAGAGCTTACAGTCTAAGGCAAATACTTATGCACATACTACTACTCATGAGGAGTAAAGATAAGCATACGCATAAGCCTTTGTAGGGTCAGGGCCTACATACAGACAAAGGGTATGAGAACAGGAATTTTTTTTTTCTTTTTTATATTTAATCCATAAGAATCCCCAAATGTCAAATATTTGGTTTCAGCCGGCAAGTTATGCTCTTCTTCACAGAAAATGTGTTCATGCCATTTGTTTAGCATTTTCCCTAAAGTAGCAATTGAGGTTTACAGCCCCTTGTGAGGCTCCTGAGAAAAATTCTCGTGAGCTGCGACTTCTTAATGTTGCTATAGTAACTGATCAGCAGTTAATGAGGTTTTTGCTTTATATTTCAACACACATCCAGGAAACCTAACAACCAGTTAAATTACTTTTAATAAACATCTTATACAATGTACCCCTGAATGTAAGACAGATTTTTTCAAAACCAAGTTGGGTAAGCTTATTACTATTAGTACAGTAGATACACATTGCTTAGAACTAACATCTGAACTGTCCCTGGAAGTGGCAATGTCTTTCTTGTTCTACCAATGCTGCATTTATTTTATGAACTGCAGTAATGCATTTATCCTTGGAATTTTGGCAGGGTGTGTATCTCTCTGAAGAAGCAAAGGCATTTACAGAAGAAAATGTAACTCCAGAGATGCATAGAGTGGATCACATAAGACTGCTACAAATGCTTAACAACATTTTTAGCTTAAGCTTTGTCGGTTATTGCCTAATGCCTGACTGAATTTAAATCACAACTCTGCATTTTTATTTTAACCACAGAGCTTCTACAACGGTGCATGAATCATTGTCCCCTGCTGGATTTTGCTTCAAAGGGCACACTACATATTCAGAGAGTTCTATATTTATTTATTTGTTTGTTTGTTTGTGGCACCATTCACTACATTTCTTCTGGAAAGCTTACTCTTACTGCTCAGTGCATTGCCCTAAATAAGCCTTAACATCATGCACATTTCAGCATTTTATTTTATTGTAAGTAGACATAACAGAAGATAGTTTGGGGGAATTGTGAGTACCCTCTGCTAGACCTTTCCATTAAAACCAATCGTTTAATTTCCGGTAGCAAAGTTCTTGGTCCAAAGTGCACAAGCTAAAAACTTCTGCTCAAGTATAAATTATCATTAAAGCAATAAAAGAAAGGATTTGCACTTCCTATCTCCACCATATATATCACATAAATAAATCAGAATTAGGCAAAGTAAAGCCGTTTTAAAAGCTTGAACTTTTTTGGTGGAAGGAAGTTAATATTTTCAGTTATAACAGATTTGCAACATTTTTCTGTTGCATGGACCTCTTAGCAGGAGTTAGCATAAAGCCACTGACCTATTCCTTCTGACTCCTTTTCACAGGTGCAGCTTTTCAGTGACAGCCTGGTAATAAGAAAGGCTATTGTGGCTCTTAAGGGCAGAGAGGTCTTGTGATGAATGGGGAATATAGCCGTACAATTGATTAATTCTGTTTGAAATTATTAACCCTATGAACCTGTGAGGAGGCAAACTCCATTTTGAATGTTTAGTCTTTTTGCCTTCTCTAGGCGGCGTGTGTCTCTATGTTGGGTTGTATGCAGTGTTGTCGTCGTTGTGTCAGCCCCAGGATATTAGAGACAATGTGGATAAGGTAATATCTTTTATTGGAACAACTTCTGTTGGTGAGAGAGAGACAAGCTTTTGAGCTTACACAGAGCTATGCCAAAGGCTGATGGCCAAAGAATAACTATAGAGTGTATCTGACTTTTAAGTACCCAACCTTTGGAAATCTATTCAGTCTAGACAAAAGACTGATCCCTGTCCAGAAGAACTAGTTTAAGGGAGGTGCGGGAGGAGGTCAGCTTGGCAACAAAGCCATGTGGCAGAGGTTTGTGGGAAAGCTGTCAAGGATGTCACCTGACACGGTGCTGAAGGTTTTAAAAAGGCAGAGCCTGGTCTACTTGGGTCAGGGGCCATTTTCTCCAGTGTGTGAGGGAGAGACCACTTACCATGAAACATGCATAAGGCAGGGGATACCCCACCTTCCTGTCTTCCTGGATCCAGACTGCCCCCCAGGGAGTGGTGAGGTAACTGAGACCAGGACATGCATTCAGTATTTATTGTTGTGTATGATCTATACTCTCCTGTGCTTTATGTGATTAAGAATAAACAAGCATAAAGATCTTAGACAGGGAAATGTGTGTGCTGACTGCTTCATAATGATTGCATGCCCCTGCGAGAGAGAAATTGTAAACCAAAAGTTTCACACCTATTGGGTGGAGTTCCAGGAGAGCGGTGCGTTTAAATACTGGGGAATCTGAAGGCTCAGCACTGTGACCAGAGGGGCTAGGCAGCTGGACAGCGTGTTGCAGCACTCGGAGAAGGATGCCAGAAACAAAGCCTGCACCCTCAGTGAGTGCCTGGGAACCCCAAGATTGGGTCAGTGGCTGGACTCCATTCAGACTCCAGCTTCAAAACCCCAGGGATACAGAGCAGCAGAGTCTTAGATACTCCTTGCATCAATATTAGTGGGCCAGGCCAGGAAGGGGTGCTCGCTGTAATCTGTGACAAGTCTGCTCATGCTTTATAATGTTGTTGGTGTTTATTGTGTTACTAGTAAAATCTGCTTATGTCAAATACAAGTTATTGAGCTCAATACAGGAGTAACTGGGTGGAAGTCTATGGCCTGTGTAATACAGGAGGTCAAACTAGGCGATTTACTGGACCTTTCTGGCCTCAAAATCTATAAATCTATGAAACTCATGGGAGTTTTATCCTTAATTGTTGCAATGAATCAGCCTAGCTCCAGTAACTTCACTGGAGATATGATGATTTTACAACAGCTGAGTCTCTGGCCCTGCATGTATAGCTTCTGTTCAGAGCAGGGTAAGAACTCCATATGCTTACACTAATGGTCTATTAAATGCTGTCACTTTGCATTGTTACAGTGTAGTACACCAGCCACTCACGTTGGTCGCTTTTGACAAAGGTTTCCAGATTTCAATATTTAATCAACACCAAGAAAAAATCTACTTTGGTGAGTGGAGCCATCATGCATGTGATCTGTATTCTGATGTGTTACTGTAAAGCATCTTCTGGGGATTATTTAGTGTTCACCTGTTAGCTAGGCACAAACACTTTGGGTAGATAGAGACATGTCCCCATCTCCACCACTTTACCACCTGTGGATGTTATTGTCAATCCAGGTGCAGTATTAATGCACCCCTGATTCGCCAACCCCAAATTGTGTGTGTGAATCATAACCACACTCTAGCTGAGCAAAGAAAGATATTACTAGCCCATTTAACAAGACCAACAGTAAGATTATGTTATATAGAATTTGCTCTTATCCTTTAACATTCATCAGCTGTGAGCTGCAAAGGAGATAAAATGTAAAACTAGAGTAAGGAGGCACTGAAAGCCACAACTGCACACGTGCAGGATTAGAGACTATCTAAAATACATAGTTTAAATATTTTAATAATGTTCTTGTGGAAGGCTATCATAACATATTGCTGTCTGTATCTGAGTTTCTCTCACTGTTAACTCTTTGCTTCGTTTCAGTGGCACTTACATGCTGAAGTCAAGCCGACAGAGTCACTTTGATTTACAACTCATTGATGGCAATTTCGAAAACTCCCGGTTCCAGACTTGGATCCTTAATGTAATATCCATTTCCCAAACCAGCTCCTCAAATCCCTTGTCACTTGAGCATCTTGATATAGTTTGGATGTGTTGCTTTTGTGAGCTAATGGCTCTTGAACGCTAATGTACAAAGACAAAGTTCCAGACTTGTAAAGATTCGGTTTTATTGCCAATGCAGCCAATACCAATGGCAGAGAGAAAGTAAAGTTATAGAGGTTTCTTACTGTTGCTTGTGAAAAGGTCATATTGCCACCCAGGATCTTCCAAAGGATGACCCATGCTGAGCTTTTTTATTATAGCTGTGCTGGTCCTGGGACATTAGAGAGACAAGGTGAGTGAGGTAATATCCTGTAAACCTGAAAAACCAGTCTGGAAGATGGTGGACAGCTGGCACACATATAACTCCCCCTCTCTCAGCACTGCAGCCTCTCAGCTTCTTGTACTTCCTTCAGCTATTGTTTCTCTGACATTGCCCTCCCACTGCATCACTCAGTAACTGAGGCATGAACGTCAGCTGCTTCCTGCCTTTCCAAATTTGTCTTTTCCCTCCATTTCTGAGGCCCCTCCAATCTCTCCACCATGCACATATTTTTCGTGAGCTGGTGAAACTGACCAACCTTCCCAAAAGCTGGTAAACCCAGCAGGTATGATTATACAAGTTCTCTGTTACCTTTTATGATGCAACCTCCTACACTTCCAAGCTACATTCTGGAGTTTACCCAAAGATGTTGGGGAGAAAATGCTTTCTTAACCCAGTAGAGTTTCTGATCAACTGAAAGTTGTAGCCAGATCCATTCTTTTCCATACACATTCACCCTCATGTGAATGGTTTAATTATATCTGAGCCAGTTTTAAAAGATGTTTACAAATTCATCTACTATCAATTTGCCTGGCCCAAACATGCTTTTGAAATTAGCATGGAACACGATTAGCTCATTGGTTGTTATCCAGAAAAACCTCAGGCAACAGATATTAAGAAAGATGTTTTATAAATGCAATATCAGTTCAAAAGGAGACTTACGAAAATATCAAAGCTATAAAGAGAATGCAAAGCCGACAATGCAAAGCCTTCTAGAACATGTGAGACAAGCTACAGAAAATAAAAATCATTTACGCTCTGCTCATTTTGAAGAAGTGAGGGGAAATAAAATAGAAACCTATCAAGATTAAGTTTATAGTAATGCGGGAGAGGGAGATAGGAAAGATATATCTTTAAGGGCTTTGCAAGGAAAAAAGGCATTGAATATTTTGCACTCTTTTTAATCATCAATAATTTTTTTAATATGTGAAAAACTAACTTAAAATGAAGCTGTCAAGAAAAAAAGCAAACACATGTTTTCTTGTAAGTTACACCCTAGATTGTTAAAACAAAATGTATTTTTCCTGATTTAAAGTGTTAATTTAATTTTATATTTCATTAAGCTGGGGCAATGAAACACCAGTAGATTGTGCCGAAAAGTGCCAAAAAGTATGTGTCCTACAGAAGACAAGGCTCTGACCTCTATTGTTTTGTCATTTAATTCACAAATATCATAATATTCACATCCACAGAATGTAAGACATTTGTAGTTTTATGTCCGATTCAAGATGCTTACTGGTAATGCCTCTTCATAAGATCTAAGATACCAAGAAAATTTACTTTTTGATCTACATGATTGACCAAATTATTTATTTGGAATATACCAAATACCAACAAACACTTACAGAGAGCAAAGCACAACCTCACAGAAAAAAATCTGACACTAATCTGTTATTTGTGCCACAGAAAGGAAATTACTGAGTGGCTGTCATAAAGTTCAGAAATGCTGTACAAAAAATAAGAATAATGCAACTCAAACAGAAAGAGCATCAAGAGAAACTTTTATTATCAGTTTATTTAGTGCTTTGTGGTTTCAGTTACAAACAATCCCTTCCTTAAGTAAACCCTTAAGATATATGCCAGGACAATATGGGTTGACATTGGAGGGACAAAGCCACAAGTCTGTTGTTAGAGGTGGGAAAATCTATCTCATAAGGTGAGTTAACGTACCATTTTTTATTATGATACTCACCATCTTGAGGGGGAAAAGAGCTGAATGTGTATCATCTGTTATCTTGTCTTTTGGCTTAAAAAAGAGTCTCAAAATACATTTTCTATGAAGTAGCCTTAGGGATTTCAAGACCAAATGAATTATTACCAGAGCAGTATGAGCTTCGTGGCACCATATTTGCTTCAAACCTGGCAAAAGCTACTCCAAGTCCCTGAGGCTTGCTCGTCTGCCTTCCTAAGGAAGAAAAGAATGATCTTAAACACAGATGGTTCTGTGTGAGCCTGCTACCCTACTCAAACGTATAACATTTAGAGGCTGGTGAGTGCATTTAGCCAAGATCTCTAGAGTCCAGAACTACAGCCTCAATAGCTTTGATGGATAGATTAGATGTTAAATACCCATTCTAAATTGGCAGCTACACTAGCCTTCCACTTAGTAAATGGAACTGAAATTTTCTTAAAGCTTACTTTGGTTTATATTAACCTTGTGCTCCTTAATCACTTTTAAAGAACCAAGAAGTGCAGAACAGGAATGGAAACATAACTTCAAATAGCCTCTTCGCTGAGAAAACAAAGATGAATAGAAGAAAAGGTTAAAAAAGAAAAAAACTCTGATACCCAGCTGGTCACTTTTGACCTATAAATCCCTATATCACTTGGGACCTCTCTACATGAAATCAGATCACTTATCTGTGCTGGAGTCCAGCACAATCTTGTCCCAAAAGTCATGGCTCTTTGGTCCCTTCTCTCACCACTGTGCAACACTTGTGTAAATATCCAGAACATACTCCTCGTCCTTTTGCTGTTGCAGTGGCATGAATTATAGAGTCAAGGATCAGGAGGTAGCCGTGTTAGTCTGTACCCACAAAAAAAAAAGGTAGCACCAGACTCCTTGTTGTTTTTATGAATTATAGAAAATTTCTAGGGTACATTTCTATTGGTCAGCAGAGAATTCAATATTAATAGAAGGCACCGAGGTGCTTGCCTGTTTGTTTGCCACTGTTATAGAGATTTACAGCATATTTGACCCCACAACTAAAGCCTAGTAACAACCCACTCTTCAAAACACCCAACCTAGATAAAGCTACCTTTTAAAATGTGGGTTTTTTTATTTCAAAGCCCAATTCTTTGGTGCCTTGACACCATCACAGAACACTGAGGTTTCAAAGAGCATGAGGTAACTTTCAAACAGGTTTATAGGCGTTCCAAGGCCGTTCGCAGACTGACTTCTCCAATGTCTTGGGTTGATTGTGTGGCTTGACTATGACCATGATCTTGACCTGAATGCTGTTATTTTTTTCCAGGTGGGTGGCCCTGCTTGCCATTACAGTTGCCCTGACACTTTAATAGCATTGTCTTCATCATTTTCAAAAGCTCTCATATCATTCCTGATTGTTCTACTGTTCCCTCGCCCCCCAAAAAAGTCACCTTCCAAGCCATAGAGGTGTAACCATACAAACAATTCAAGAGTTGATGGTTCCATAATGTTTCTAAGGCTGTGAAGCTGAGAGCAGTGTCTTTTGAATAAGACAAGTTTGGGGTTTTGTATACCATGTAAACATAAAGTGTCCTTTGAAGACAATAGGAATCTTTCATTGACTTCTGGGGGTCCTGGGTGAAGCCTGAAGTGAATGAAATTCCTTTTAAATATGATATACCTTTCTTATATTTGGAGTGCAGGTGTTTCTTGCTTTGATAATTAAGATAACCTTTTGTTGAAAGATCTAGCCACTGTACCACTACATTATATGTGCATTGCTGCTGTGAGACTGTTTTCAGTCTGAAACAACTCAATGAAATACTTTGAGATGAGCTTTAAAGAAGTTGAGTCACACGAGTGTCACGCACATAATGTATGCAGTGTTGTACCTGTCGGTCCCAGGATATTAGAGAGACAAGGTGGGTGAGGTAATATCCTTTATTGGACCAACTTGTATTGGAGAGAGAGACAAGCTTTCAAGCTTACACAGAACAGATCCCAGTCAGCCACTTTTCACAGGTGAAATGTGTTCCTATAAATTCAGTGTTTGCTTTTTTAAAGCACTGGCATCTGAGTCATACCATATTTTCAGTGAAACGTTCACACAGTAAATGGAGAGTCCTGGAGCAATAATGGCATTACTGATTTTCACATAATGGGACCAATATACATAAAAGTCTTGTGCCAGCCCATTCGTTCTGGAATGAAGAACTGAGAATAAAATGTTATATCCCTCCAAAGAGAGAGTCAAATTCCAGTATCAGGGACAAGGTACAAAGTCTCACTCTTTTCAAATATATGTATTCAGGTAGACAACTTTGCAGAAGGCTGTAATGTTTCATGATGATCATATCCGTTTGCAGTTTCCAAATCCTGTAGTTATAAAACAAGGAAGCTTTTGTATTACACTACAAGTAATTAGAACAAAAAAATCAAGGCACTTAGAAGAGTTGTAGCTATTGGCCAGATTATCTTCCCACAGGAATTTGGGGGCAGACTCAGAACTTCTCTTCACTGTGCAAAATATAGACAGCAGCAGCTGACAAAACATTTGGGATTTGATTCTCTGACCATATCTGTTTTAGAATGATAACCCCACTGATTTCAGTGAAGTTACTCCTGATTTACACTAGCATAAGTAAAGAAACAAGCAGGCTCTTGGCCTTTTAAAATGATCTTGAAATGATACTTGCTTCGTGTGCATGCCAGGAAAATCCCACTTGCATTTGAGGCATTTTGACCTAAATTGTTGTGATGCAGTTTTGCTTTCAAACATTTCCTGCATTTGACTCCAGAAGCAGTTGCCTTTCAGTCCTGGATGAAATGATTCTGATACATTGGGCCAATTCCTGTGGCTCAAGCAAGGGTTGTGGAACTCCTTAAATGTTGCACAACAGAATGGATTGGGGGGATTTAGTGAGAGCAGAAGCTAGGCACAACTTCCATGGCTCTGCAGGGATGGCTTCCATGTCATTACAGACTGTAATTCCAAAGGAGTCCTGAAACACTGTGCAACTAGGCCGCACCACCTGCTGTGATGAATGGGAGACCTGCTGTACGACACAGGAGAACACAGCCATGGCAGGAATAATGCAGCTCTAAGTGTAAGCAGTGTCAGGATGAGCTCCACCCTGACATCTGGTGGTGAGGTGTGGCAAGTTGTGGAAAAGAACTTCAGGGGCTGATCTCATTTGCATAGGCACACCCAACCCGCCTAGAATGAGGCCATAGCTGCCCAAATGGTCACTTTGGCTGCTGTGGGATCCCCAGTGTCTCTGTTATTGGGGCAGGAAGAATAAATTGTTATTACCCTGATTATGGGAACTGTGCTTGGAACTGTACTTGGCCTTTTGTTATGATGGAGGGACTCACCATCAACTAAGTAGCACTTGCTAGGCAAGGGTCATGGGTTCCAAAACTCTGTGAATTGAGAGAGGTTGGGGACAAGTATTAATACTTGGTGGCATGGGCCCCTTGGTGAGGGCCTTACATGTTAATTGCACTTCCTCCTCTCTCCACTGTGGAATATCAGAGCTAATTTTGATTTCATTAGAAGTCTAGTTACAGGCTGCTGAGCTCACTTTGGGCTAATGGTGCACCAGCACTGAGGCTCCCCTACTACAAGCTGAATTCACCTTAGAGCTGAAATCACTGAGCGTTGTGTTAAGTAGTGGGGGAGCCTGAAGCTATATTGTGGCGCAGTTTGTGGGACAGCTGGAGTGCCTTGTGGACAGGCTGGTGGAGCAGTTTGTAGGATGGCGGGAGCTGCTGGTGGGACGTGGAGCAGTTCGTGGGACAGCGGGAGCTGCTGGTGGGCCGTGGAGCGGAGCGAAGGAGTTCGTGGGGCGGCTGGCGGAGTGGAGCGGAGCGGAGCTGAGCGAAGGAGTTTGTGGGGCGGCTGGAGGAGCAGAGCGGAGCGAAGGCCTATGGAGCTGTGGGGCGGTCAGCTTCAGATCATGTAAGGTGCCTCTTACCCCCGTCCCATCTCCACCCAGGTTGGGAGGTAAAGCTCCTCAGATAAACTTTTGAACTCTGGGGCTGCCCTGACCAGGGACAGAGACTTTTGGGTTATTGGACTTTTGGGACTTTGGGTGATTTGGGGTTGCTGGACTCAAGAACCAAAGGGAAAGGGGCATGCCCCAATTTGCTTGGGGTGGGATTTTGCTCATGGGTTGTGTTATGAATCCTGTTGGTGGTGTTTTCCCAACATAATGCCACATTGTTTCTCTCTGTTATTAAAAGGCTTTTTGCTACATTCAGACTATGTGCTTGCGAGAGAGGAAGTATTGCCTCTTGGAGGCGCCCAGCGGGGGTGGTATATATTTGTCCCAGGTCACTGGGTGGGGGCTCGAGCCGGTTTGCATTGTGTTATTGGAATGGATCCCCTAGATATTAAACCCGGCCCTTGTTGCTGCCAACTCTGACGGGCAGAAGGGTTACATAAGTCTGCATTAGCAACTGTGAAGAGGCTTTATTCTCTCTCTTTAGTCAAGGAAAAGGAGTCTGGCCTCCTCCCTGTATTGCTATTTCCTTCAGCTGTGCACTAAAGACATAATATGGCAGACTGGAAATGATTTGGGATCTTGCTGAATTAAAGATGCTATACAGAAGAAAACATAATTATTTTCTCATGGAAAAGGAGACACTTATTTTGTGAATTGGGGAGAAAAACGTAATTTAACTAAGTAGGCCAAATTTTCAAAAGAGTACGCTACATCAACAGTTCTGAGCTCCCTCAACTTGCACAATACAAACTCCAGCGTGAGTGCATGCTAGCTATGAGTCATGCATGTCCATCTTTCTCTCTCTCTCATACACACACACACACACACACACACACACACTCTCTCTCTCTCTCTCTCTCTCTCTCTGCAGGAGGAAACCAGGCTTTGTGTGCACAGGGTTTAGCTGCACACTTTTAAAAATTTGTCCCAAACTTTCATTTCTTTTGTTGGCTTGCCAAATGTCACAACCTAATTTAATCCTGGGTCTGCTAATTAGTTAAATGTCTGAGCGCACATAGTGCCCTTTTATGTCAGCTGCTGATTGTTGTGGTTATTAATATTAATATCATATCATTAAATCGATTGATTTTTATAACACCTTTCATAGACATCAAGGCATTTCACAGACTTAGAAACTACACACTTCATTTAGATTTGAAATGCATCCATTCCTGATGAGACTTGTGGTAGCCCTTAATACTGTTAGCAACACTACAAAGATGAGGATGACTACTGTATGTAATTGAGGCAACAAGGCAAAGCAAATGGAATATCTTTTCTTATGGTGAAATCTGATCCCTTCTGACACCATCTTTCTGCCCTAGCACCACATTACAAAGGAGAATAAAAAGCAGCAGCAAAGTCCCAACCCAACCAGAAGCCAGGTTGTCCCCTCTCTCCACACACCACAGAGATCAAATGTTTTCATCTCCACTGGGTCAGCGCTAGGTAGTTCTGGTGTGGGGCGAAGATAGTGGAGCAGAGGCATGGCCACACCATGTCGCACAGACCCTGGCTAGCCCATCAAACCTCTTATTTTCTAAGTGGAAATATGCTTGGTAATTACTGCCCCTTTGTACCATCTATCCCTTTCCAAAGTGGGGCAGGATGCATAGCGTCTTCTGGAAGTAAATCCAGGCACAAGCACAGAGTGTGATGCTCTTTTAGGGTATGTCTACAATGCAGCAGGGAGTGTGCTTCCCAGCATTGGCTTTGGCAGAGAGACACCCACTAGTTCCACTCAAGTTCGTGCACTAAGCTGGAGCTTAGCTAAACTGCCTCTGTTTACCCACATCGGGAAACATGCTCCCAGATGCTGTTTAGACATACCCTTGTTGGCTGGGCTCCAGTCATCTGCTTCACATTTTAATGATTAGTGTACAAGGCTAATTTCCAGTAGGATCAGGATTCTCAAATTACAACAAAAGGCAAAATCATTAAATTCCTCCCTCAGAGCTTCACAAACCTACATGGGTGTGGGTGGATGGGTGGGGGAATAATAAACAAAAAACGCTGAGATGTTCAAAGCCCCGTGAGGGGATTTAGATGCACAATGTCAATATGCAAATCTCAGGCCAGACCTTTGCAGCTCCGTCACACGTATGTCATATAAAGCACTGTCATTATTACAGCCCTGCAGACCTTCTTCACTGGTCACATCCAAATTCAGGATTGCCATGGCGTTAGAAAGGTCTGCTTTTCAAAGCTTCCCAAAGAACTGCTAAGAGTGTTGCAGTCATTTTATCATCGACAGCTTCCTGGCTCTTTTTTGCTTCAGCACATTTTATTTTCTCCATATATAACCTGCTTGTTTCCCCCTTTGGTGCCTCTGGATGACCACAGAATAGAAGTCAGGATGTATTTATCCTCTCTGTTCTGCCTTTTCTGTGCTATGTGACGCTGTTGATGCACATGCCGAGTTTCCCCAACAGCAGTTTTATATTTCCTTTGTCTATGTTTACCATTGGATGTTAGCTTGCAGTCTACGTTTCTGTATGTTTTAACCTCTTTTTACTCTTCCTTTTTGTAAATCCTTCACTCGTGTCATTTGCCATCAGGAGTTCATTTTAAAGCATTTCCTTAACAACCGGCAAATGCTTGAAGTCTTGAGTCTGTGTTGTGAGAACATCTTCATTGTGGCTTACACATTCCTTTCCGTATTTTCCTTCTTTTGTTCATTCTTTGGCAGGCACATATTCCAGAAAACATTCCTTATAAACGTTGATAGAACTCTTTCTCCTCCAGTCCTGCTTTCAGGCCACTATAGTTCCGATAGGCTGTAACACATGGAGGTATGTTGAGTGTCTTTTCTCCAATGGTGAATGTCTGACCAGCCGGGAGTTATAGCACCTTAGCTGTACATCTGCCAATAGTAGATGTCATTCCCTTTTTTTTTTCTTTTTCGTTTTTGACTTGGATTTGAATTTTGTCATCTGTAACCTTGTCTAACTGTAGTAGGAAATTTACCCATTGCTAACAACTGGTATCAATATTTGGTGCACCTGGTCCAGTGTTGAAAAAAGCTTAACTCCGTTTATAGACAGGACCAAATTGTGTCCCGCATCATTTCAGAAACTGTGGCTACACTTTGTTGTGCTCACGGCTCAGTTTTCTCACTGTTTCTCATTGTGGGCTGAGGTAACTTGTTCTCTTGGCAAAAGTACTGTCTGACTGCAGATTTGTCACACTAGACTACCTTCCATCCATCCAGGTTCAGTTGTAGTGTTGGGTGGAAGTAAATCCAAATATGATGCTACTGTTCTTTGATTAGCAGAGCTCCAGCAATCTGTTCCACGCACTATCAGCCCTTGGAGAAGATTAATATCCAGCAGTTCTAAGCATCTCATTTTGCCAAACAGTAGACTTAAAGGAACAGACCATTACAAGGCACAAGTAGGAGGAGCCAGGAGAGCAATATGGAGAGTTGGAAGCTTTAGGGATGTCCAGAAATCTGCAGGATTGTCTTTTGCATTTCGTACGGGTCCTTGGACTCCTCTGAAGTTGAACATCATACCGCTAGCGCTCTGCAAGGATCAATCCTCAAATAATTTAAACTCTGATGAGTTTGTACCTGTTATTTTTCCACCAGAAGAGCAAAATGGGAGCTAGGGTTTAAAATTCTTTTTCATAGCACTGAAAAATATCGCTCATATCTCCCTGCATGCAAACAGTACCAAAACTGAGGCTGTGAGAAAGGCCAAAGGACCTTCACTGGAATAAGATCATAAAAATGATTAACTAATGCTGTAGTTTTAAATTCCATGGACAGGAGCAGCCTGTTCATTTTTCTTTCTTTCTGGGTCATTCCACCTTTACCTCAGCAGATGAGAAGGATTAGAGTAGTAGCAAGGCAGATGTCACAGGGGATCAGACTTCAACTTGGATAATTACGTCCTGCCCACCTACATTCCCTTGTTGCTTCAATTCAACATTTAGCAGTCGGCACTGGATTCCGTTGTTGCTTCAGGTAAATATGTCGGGCCAGATTTTCAGAGGTAGCCTCTGATCTTGTGTCTGCATTTAATTGCATGCATAAATAATTTCGATATTCCCAACTTTTGTGACTTTATCATATTAAATGTTTTTTATTACATACTCAGTGCTTGGAGTGATGGGATTATGTGAGACTCTCAGCTTTCATTTAAAAACAAAAGTGATGTTTTGGCTTGAAAAAGTGGCCCAAGTGCACCGTAAAGGCTTAGAAACCAGAAGGCAAATGAAAAAAAAAAGCCCAAATGTTTTCTTTTTAAAAAAAATCTAATGCATTCTAAGCCAAAATGTATCTATAATTACTGTACTGTCAACCCCAACCATTCAAAAATCATATCAGGCCTCAAAAATCATGAGATTGGCATAAAAACATGAGATTTAAAAAAAAAACCATCTGGAGCACACTGTAGCGGGAAGTAGGTGTACGAGCAAAGTGACATGTACCAAGAGCTTGTTTGGAATAGCCAAGTGCAACTGTAGTTGTAAAGGGATAGATGAGGATATAAACATTTGCTGGGTAGCGGTTGGCTGCGCTGTCCCCAAGCCAACCAAGGAACACATTGTAACTGACAGTCACAATTCTCGTCTTGCTTGCTGCAAGCAAACTGCTCTGCTGTATTGGTCAGTGCACTGTGTGGGTGAGGAGTACAATCAAAGCTTCTCCCACTCCCTGCCCAGCTGTCTCCCCAGTGCTATGAACCACAGGGTGTATGGAACCTAAATGTCAATTTTGACCCCAAATATGCCATTTTAATATTATTATAGCTAGCTGTTTATAAGGTATGCAATCCTTATTCGCTGCTTTCAAGGAAAGGAATACATTGTTATGTGAGGGACATGCGGTGCCCTTAACATCATTAAACATTGCAAATGCTTCAAAAAGAGGGAAGAAATGACACTCTATACTCCTTTTCCTCCTCCCTTTCTTTGGCAAATTCCTACTTGGGCACTTTAGATAGCTTGGATATGTTGCCTGATCTATTGATTATGTATTAATTATACTGGTTACTTAAAAATTCCGAATTAACACTCTGAGGTTTGATTGGTTCTCATCCCAAGATCAGGCCTAGTATTATTACAATTCCTGGTTAATTGGGAACCCCAACGTGCAGAGTGGCAACACTCACGCTTAGGAAAAACCTTCTGTGTTTGTAACACAGTAAGCAAAGTTCCAAACACTCCAGCCCTGTAAGGTAGGTAGAGAGAATACAGAATGAGCTGAGCATCCAAATACACAAGCGATCCCTTGCAGAACAACCTGAAGCATTCCCCCTCTTCTTCCCCCTCACCATCACCAGTGTTCATCATCCTGGCATCTCCCAACGCACGCAGGCTGGAATACAGCTGTTACAATGTGTTATACTGACACCACGATGTCTCATGTATATACTGTAGAGGTTTCAGCCCCTTTTCTTTATTTGTAGTTCCTCACTCTACTAATGTTGGGGTGCCCTTTTCCCATAGGTTATTGATCCTTTTACCTCAAGTCCATTAACATACGTATGCATTAGTTACCATAGCATCATATGCTGATGTTCCTAACTTAAAATATCCCAAGCTGGTATAAACTAGCATCTTGTGGTTACCTGTCAGCAGTTTAGTCATTACAGCATTCTATCTTGTGATATCTTATGATCTAGGGTTACTCTTGGAGAGCTACTTATTTTAAGGCTTTTGGGGCATTAGGCCTTGATTAGTTTAGCTAAGCTATTGTTTTATAGGCCTCATTGCATTAGTACCTTAATTTACAACCATGCATAGACCTATGCACTTATATTATAGGCTACAGATATTGAATGGATGCATTGGTAAAAGTGGGAAATAAGATTTAACCCACCAAAGGTCTCAATATATGTTTAATCCCTAAACCAGTAATTTAATGTCTCTTAAGGGAGTGCAAAAATTTTACCTAAAAAAAGAATGCTGTAATATAATTTGCTTTGTACAAAAGCAAATGAAGAATCCTGTTACAAGTGTTAAGGCTCATACTAATAGGCATAAATGATGCCTATCAACAAACGTTAAGGCCACATACTTATAGTTATTGCTGAAAGGAAAGAGATATTCTGATTTATTTCAGAGGGAGTTTCCTTATCTCTGAACAACTTTTCTGAATCCCTGAACCATTCCTGAAATTTAGATATTTAAGATATTTGCTAACAACTACAAATTCCTGTATTATAATACGGCATGGAACTTTGAATTAAGTATAGTAAATTCATGACTATGTAGCTAAATTTGTTATATAGCTTATATTTGTAAGTAGGCATTTTATATTAGTGTAGGAAGAATTCTTAAGTTACTAGTATGAGTGATGGTGTTGAGATGCCTAGTGACATACTATTGAATATAGGAATGTGTATACAAAGATTAAGAGGAAGAACTGTGAATTTAACATAAGGAGATATTATTGGTTAGAAATAGTGTTCTTGTTTGTATTACTAATGTTTTTGAAGTTATCTAGGATAATGCCTAAAATAACAAGAGTACTGTAAATACTTTAAGTTAGGATATTAATTTCATAATGAACCCTGGAAGTTGTTAGAAATTAAAATCAATCTGGGGAATAAAACCTTCCTAAACTTGAAGACAGGATAGGATAAATTCTCCTGTAATTAAGGCTAATTGTAAAAAGAATGAAGACTAAACATTAATCTCCAAGATTATTGAAATGTCAATAAAATACCACTCAATTTACAACAGAATATGAAAAAGACTGTTAAACTGTTGTTAAATGTTTCAAAAAGAATTAACAGAAAACAGAACTAAAACACTTCTTAAATAATTCTGTTCGTATTAAACATTTTAAGTTACATGCTCAATAGGAACTAAAGAATTCAAGGAAGAACTGAAACTATGCATACGTTTCTGACATACTTTTCTGAGATTGAGTTGCCACCTTCTGAATGGGTAGAAAAATGGAATTACATCTGACGTGCCTAAATGATGAATTTATCACCTGTAACCCAAGTTGTATCATCCCAAAATTTGTGATGCCCAATGAAAAGGTGCCAACATCAAACAACTGATCCTTCTAGGAGGGGACAATCTAGTTCATCAGTGCAACTGAATGAAAGAAGAATGCATGAAAGAAAACACATAACCACAGATAAGTAGTAGCATCCTCACCTAATGATCAACAGATCTTGAACACAGAGTTATCTTGATCAATCCAAAGAGTGCCTACTGCAAGCAAGAAGTGATCCATTATTTGATTTGCATTTAACAAAAGGGAATTTCTGTTCTTCAAAGAACGACAAGACTTGGCCTTGAATAAATGAAAATATTGCTTTCCTAGATAATTGAATGCACTGGCATTTAGATCTTTGTTCCATGAATCTAGATTATTGTGCTGGTAGGATTTAAACTTTGAGGGATGTCTGAAATTAGTAAACCCAACATCTTCCATACATATTACTGAGCTATCCTGATTTCAAATAGTAGGTAGAAAATCCACACTAGGAAAATAGAGAACAGCATTCAGACTTGGACAATTTTCTCCTAAGAAAAATAATTGAACTGTTATATAATTTAAATCTGACACATTAAAATAAGTGGCTTTGGTGCATGATTTAATTGTTAGTTTCCAAATAGAGTGCACTGTATCCTTAAAAAAATATTGTCTGCATTTTTCACGTTACAGCTGATTTAACCGTCACCCAGTTAACTAAAGGTGTCTTCGTCACTAATTGAAAGAGAACTGACACTGAGTTTATAACTGTTTTGCTGTGAATGTACCTGAATCATTAAACAATACTCATTTGTGTCAAAATATCTTTGTGATAGTTCATGGTTTATGGTGATCTCTTGTTCCATCGTCCTATCAAAAATAACCCCTAGACTTAGTGCTACTATGAACTTGTTAGCATCACCAAACACCACTGTTTTGCTATCAGCTATAACTAGTTCACCCTCAACCCCTTCTCAGCAGCTACATTGTGCTGCCTGTGTGAGAAGAAAACTTCAGATTACAAAGTTACACTGTGTGTGAGAAATGAAGCATACTGGAAGGCTCGCTTACAAAGCTTTGAAAAGGCAGTGCAAGTAACAATTACAGAACACCAGGTAGGATTTAGATGTCCTACCAAACCTTCTCCTTCTCCTCTGACACACGATCAGATACAGCAACATAATAACATATAAGACGACACTTAACACTCAGAAAAAAATACAGTGCCATCTATTGGTGGAGGTACTGCTTTCACACTCATCAGTACAATACCACATAACTCCTCATCTTGCTTCACTCTTCATATGTGTATGCTACAAATGATAAATTACTTTTCTGCATACCTTTTGAAATTGACTTACATTGGTCTTGCATTTCATTACACTTTGCACATAGACTTGCCATAAGCATGTTATTATAGGCTTCTCTGAACACCTAGAGATTGTACAGAAATATTGAAGATCACCATAGCTTTGGCTTGAAGCCCAGTACTTTGCTCAGTTTAGTGAGCCGTGATTTCTTTTATTCATTTTTAGGGTCAATGTGCATTGTCCTTACAAAAACTATTGGACTTTGAAGTTGCAGCTCTGGAATGCAAAGCATCTTTTTCATCCACAGAACATGGTTTTGCCACCAGCTGATTTCTCAGGGACTTTAATTCAAAGTGAAAAGGTCCACCCTTATCAGAAATAATTTTATTTGTGTCGTGCTCTTGCCCTTTCACAGGAATAGACTGTATCACAACCATATTATATCATATTGCATATTGGATGTGGTGGTTTACAAAGAGATGGATTTATTTTCCCCATAGCTATGCTGAGACCATCAGACGCCTTCTCTTAGAGAGACTCCTTCACGCTTTTATCTAGTAAGTTTTAAGGAAAATGAGCTAAAAGTAGTTTCAGTGGCTAATCTGCTGTTGAGTCCCCCTGCCAGATTTTGCAGGTTTAAAAACACTTTTTCCATATTTTAAATTTTTCTCAGCCCTGTGATATGTGAATGATCCAGACAAACAATGGTATATGAAATGACTGAATATAAAGTGCATACATTCCATTATCTCTTTCTCCTACCCTTTCATATGTCACTTATCCTCTTTGATTTAAGCTCCTTGGGGCAGAGACTATGTTCTCCTATGTGGTTTACACAGACCCTAGCAAAATATGGACCTGATTTTGATGGGGACAATAGGCTCTACCATAATACAAATAGTGATTAATGATAACACAATAACTGACTATAGAAGGGGGAATATTAAATTGACTATACACAGTGCTGTCAAATCACAAAGTAAATGAACTGGAAAAATTGATTTTTTTTCCTCATTACCCCTTTTTGGTTCTAGTCATCTTAGATGTCACTTGACTTATAACAATAGTAAGTAAACAATATTCAGGCTGACGTGTAACTTTTAAGTTGACAATGTCATTTTAAGTAATAAAAGATGATTTCTGAACTGTGCTTGCAGTTGCACTTTTGTAAATCCAGAATAAGTATAGTAATTGTAATGCACTTACTCCAGATTTACACTGGCAAGTCAAAATAGAATTTGACCCAATATCAGTCAGGCAAAAGGGCAGTGGTCTGAATGCCCCCTTCCCATTTGAGAATGAATTGTCAGGGAAAATAATAGGATTCTAATTATTAGTGTTAGACTAAGCCCTTTAAAATTCTTCCTGTCCTGCAGAAAGAGAGTGTTTTATTTGCAGGAACTCAGTGTTATTCAGTGGAATTCACTCTGCAGGGACAGAAAAATTTTCAAGGACCAGGACTGTACTAACAGTCAATGGAGCTATACCAATTTACACCAGTTAAAAATCTGTCCCATTATTTTTCTGAGTAGGATTGTGCAGATCTGATTTGACTAAGGAAGAAGCATGGAGGACTAAATCTATACAAAAATCCAGTAAATCAAATGTTAACCTAGAAGTAACAAGTCTTAGGTATTATTTTCCCCATGTAGATGCGCTGCTGTGTCTTAATTTAATTCTATTTATTCAGATAATAACTTCCATACATTTCTATCCCTAAAGTTCTCCAAACTTGATTTTGTTCCATGTCACATGTGCCAAAAAACAGGATGAAAATGTGTAATAAATTAAAGGCAGCATTTTAGCCAGTGCAAAGTGATAGGTCTCTTGTCTAAAAATCAGCATCTTATGTGCACATTTTGTCAAAATCCTTGACACTGCGAAGTGCTTAGAAACCATTTGTGTGGGTGTAGCAGTTTAATCTGGATTCACAAAGGTCGTAAATGTGTGTGCTGGTGAGACAGAATGTAGACTTACTTGCAAAATGAATTCGCCAAGTAAAGATGTGCTGAGCTGTACAATAGCAAACTTGCATGGGGTGAGGGTAGGTATATTCACTCATCCACTAAAACACAAATACAACTTTATATCAAGGACAGCTGGTAGTCACTCCAGGAAAAAGATCTTTGATGAAATGTAACTTGTATGCTGCTCATTGATGCTGAGCAGGCTAAGGCAGCTAGACTGCTAAGATGAGATCCTTTGGGAAAATGTCCAATACCTTGATGTCTGTGTATTATGTTTATTTGTAATTAGGGAGCGGGGAGGGAAATTGCTAAAGAGTACATACCATTAATGTATATACTTAGCATAAGTGATATGGAATAGCATTGTATGCCAAATACAGAGGTGGGAAGTGGTGTCAAGCAGTACAAAAAAACAAAAACAATTTGGCCCATCATCAGAGGTAATGAAATAAAGCTAGTTAACAATATAGATTTTTGATGCTTTTTTCATATTCTGAATGGGTTCCAGTAATGTCAGCATGTAGCAAGGAAAGAAAAGAGTAACCTCATAGTGTTTGTATTTTGGGGGGGAGAGGGGGAAGTTGTTTTGTCCTTAAGTGTTTGCATTGGTTTCATCCAACACGAGCAGCGTAGCTAGTCCTGGCACAGATGTATTGGGGAAGGAGAAGGTGCAAGGATCTTCTCTCCTGTACCTGGCACCTCTTTGCCACGCAAGGGCCAGCCATCAGTACAGACCTTGTACCCATGTGACTGGTTACATTACTATGCTAGACTTGGTTAGCACCACTAATATTTCTAGCCACACGAACAGGAGAAGCAGCGAGGAGAAAGAGGTCTGTTCCTTCTTCCGGGGCCAGTGGAGTTGCTGATGACAGAGGGGCATGCACATTACACCCTCTTAATACTATAGCTCTCTGCACAGCTGGGGGCTCTGGGAAGCACAATGCTTCCTGCAGCTCCCACTTGGGCAATGTAGTTCCACGCTGGGTCAGGTCCTTAACAGCATTAGTTCGATTGAAACAGGAGAGGGAGTTCTCACCAAACCAGCCAATAAGGAGAGTGTTACAAGTATTCTATATTAAAGATCTGTGTGTATGTAGTTAGCAAATGTAGGAACCAATCCAAAGCCCTTTGTAGTCAATGGGATTCTTTCCATAATCAGGCCCCATATAAAGCACCATCTACTGACAAATATAAATTGTGTAGAATTGTTCACAGGTTTGTAAGCAATAAAGTTACTGTTGTGGGGGGGGGTGCATTGAAAATGGCTCCCTGATTACACAGCTCATGACAAAGGGAGATCTGTAAAGGAGATGCTGCTCCCACAAGCTATGCAGAGGAGGAGGGGGTTTTCCCTTTATGCTCTTTCCTGCTCTCTGTTACTTTAGGCCCTACTTAGAAGGTGTGATGTATTTGAATGTATTGAGCAGAGTGTTGAATCTGCTTATGTGAATTTGCAGTTATCATTTCTTAAGAAGTTGCTTAGGTTGACTCTGTTGTTATATAGTGGTTACTATGTTTCTTCTTCTCTCTCTGCAATACAAAGTCAATCAGCCATCGTGGCTCCAACCTAATGTCAGGGATTCATGCTATGTTTGCAATACACAACAACTGGCGACGAGGATTTCAAAGACCTTGTGTGCATCCGAGTAGCAAAACAAGCTTTGACATTACTTGCAGTCCTGGTGGGAAAGAGAGTCTGCTACAACGAGTACTCTGAACTACTAAACTAATAGTAGTGAGGTGACACGGCAGGCAATATTTGGAAAAATGAAGGTCTTTGACAATGCCACAGAAGTCTGGCCTATACAGAGAGGCTGGAAGAGTACTGGAAATAAATGAGATTCCCCCAGAAAAACAAACAAACCTGTAGCAGCATTACTGAGAGTGATGGGAGGAAAAACATACAGTTTAGTATGCAATCTGATCGCCACAGAGAAGCCATCAGTGCAAATTGTTCAAGAGCACTTGTGAACCAATCTCCTGATGATAGGCGAAAAGTTCAGGTTTCGTAAGTGGAATTAGCTTGAAGGTGAATCTGTTTCATCCTTTGCAACAGTGTTAAAAAGATTATCAGAACACTGTGCTTTTAAGGATGGGCTTAACAAGGCCCTAAGAGACAGATTTGTGTGTGGCCTGCTTAATGAAAGCATACAGAAGAGCCTTCAACTGGGGAAAATCTTACCTTTAAACACATAGTAGAAATTGAAGCAATGATGGAAACTGCAACAAGGGATGCAACAGAATTATGTACTGGCATTAAAACAGAAGTAGGAATACATAAACTATCCATAACCCAAGCAAGAACCGGTTCACTCAGCAGACAGACACGTTAGCAGTGTGGAAAAGGGTTCCACATGCCTTGTTATTGCCAATGTAAGCATTCATATTACAGAAGCTGTAATAAATAAGGTCATATCCAAGTGGTTTGTCACACTAAGAGAAATAAGGAAGAGGCCAAATCAGGGCATAGAAAAAGGAATATCAAGGTACACTCTTTAGACAAATACAGTAGTGACACAGACTGAGAGTGGAGTAGCCCGCCTGGTTATACATAATGTGAGCAAAAATGACAGTAAGCAATCTGTCTGACACCAGGGGTGGTGGGAAAAACAGTCAAAATGGAATTGAACATAGGCTCCACAGTGTCTGTTATCTCATGTTTGGAAAATGAGACTTCTAAAAATACCAAACTGAGAGAGACACTGATGCTACTGAAAACTTATATGAGAGAAAAGATAGCGTCAGTTGGAGTGATGCAAGTGAATGTGGAGTATAAAAATAAGTACTTTTTATTAGACTTATATGTTGTTGAGAAGGGGGGACTGCCCCTTGGGGCCATGAATGGTTACATAAGGTTCCTCTGGGTTGGAAATCCATAAAGATGCTGCAGTCACTTTCAGAAGGCTCCACTAAAACAGTTGATACAGCTGGAAGGAATACTAAATCAGGCATCAGGAGTGTTCACAGAAGGCATTAGAACTCTAAAACACACAAAGGCTAAAATAATCCTAGCTGAGAATGCTACTTTAAATGGAGTTCAACAATTCACAACACTGGAATAGTTTTAATTAAAGAATAAAATCGATTTATTTACTTACAAAGAGAATTTAAATGAGTACAAATAATGAGGTATTAAAGTCAGAAATGGTTATAAGATAAAACACTTACTAAACTTAACAAACTAGTCTTGGTTCAAGGTGAAGTCCCTTACCACATGTTTCCAGTAAAACTGCTGACCGAAGTCTCGGGCCAGGATCTGCTCCTAAAGTCCAGTGGCTGCTTCTTGTGCTGTATTAGATGAAAAGAGAGAAAAGGATAGGGAGAGACAACTTGGAGTGTGTTTGCTCCTCACTTTTACAGTCCAGACCCCCTCTGAGATGTATTTTCCCTCAAAGCAAAGTTTATTCAAACAGTAAAAGGGGTGACGTGGTGTTTAGTAGAAACTAGATTCCATGCTGTTTCTTCTCACCTGTTTGCTGAAATGTAGATTTTTCTTGTCTTCTGTTTTCTCCCTCTCAATGTCTGAGAACCCTGTTTACAATTTATACATAAATTGAGGTAAACACACAATCCTTTGTTTGAGACCTGCTTGACCAGTTCTGGCTAATTGGCTCTATGTGGGTTTGAACATGTTCTCCCAACATCATTCAGGGGGAATTAATAGCTTTACACCTAATGTTGCTACATACATTCCACCAGGATATTATTGTCCAGCGAGTTATTAGCTTTCAGATGATACCTTACAAGCAATATTTTGTACAGAGGTGCATTTGTCTTGTAACTGTACCTTGGGTTGTTCCCCACAGGTACTTCTGAAGTTGTTGTGTTCATTTCATTTCAGGAGAGGATAGATGTGATGTATTTGAATGTATTGACCAGAGTTTGAACCTGTTTGTGAATTTGCACTTACAGTTTCTTAAGCAATTGCTTATGTTGAATCTGTTGTTATATAGTGGTTACTATGTTTCTTCTTCTCTCTTTCTCTGATACAGTCAGTCAGCTACCATGGCTCCAACTGTATGTATATGCCTGTGTTTCTAATCAGGGATTTGTGCTATGTCTTCAACAGACAACAGATATCATTAAATCCAGTTAGATGTGGCACCACAGGGTGTTCTAGCATACATTAAATTATGTTCTGTTCAGCTAAGAGTATGACTCATAGATTGTGGGTAAAATTTTCAAAAGTCACAGACATTGAGAAGACTGTCTCATAGTCAATGGGACAAAGGGTCCTAAGTGCCTAAGTCCCTTTGAAAATGGGACTTAGACACTTTTGAAAATTTTACCCCTTCCCCCATCTTAGAGTGTAATAATTATAAACTAAGGCATAAATACAGACTATTTTTATAAGACAAGAGCAAACATAAAAGAACAAAGCAAACAACAAATCCAGGCAAAGCTTGACAACAAACTGACTGTGCAACATTGAGAACTCAGGAAAGCAATGTGAACTGAGTGACAATCTGGTCCAATTGTAAAACCCATTAGTATTTCTTCATCATTTCCAAGCAAGGCTTAGCTAATGTTTAATATAACCAGACTCAATTCCTGGAAGCTGTGTTGCAGCAGTAGGTACAATACTAGGATTGATTGGATCATATTCATTTCTGGTGTAGTCTCACTGAAGGTGTTGAAACAGGGAGGAATTGTTTGTAAATGGAGAATGTACCTGAGGTTTGATTCTACTGGTTTGGTGGACACATTGGTGTTTAAAAATAAATATATCTTCAGACATATAGCCAGATTTTGAGCAAACACAGAAGCATTTGAAAATCCATGTGGGAAATGAAAACATTCCTACCATTTTAAACATATGATGTCTCCACAGTATTTAGTAACTAGTTAGTCCACTTGGTTAGCTGACATTTACAGCAATTCTATAGCAAATTTTCAAAATTGTTGTACCAAGGAAAACAGCTGTGGTTTCCTGCCATTGCTACTAGTGTGCCTGCTGTAAGACCTCCTGCTCTTCAATAGGAGTCTGCTGTCATTACGGTTACTGCTCTGCTGCAACAGAAAGTAAACCAATAATGGATACTAGATTGCTAACGAGGCCAGGCTGCAATCCACCATGCATGAGAATAAATGCTAGTGGCAAGGGTCATAACATGTGGGTCTCTACACTAGTGAAGAAACAGAGGAGCTGATTATCTTCCCAATAGTACAGGTTTTGCACTGAATAACTCCAGTGACACCATTCCTGACTTACACCACAGCAAAGGGGAGTAGGGTGAAGCCCCGAGTCTGCATTCTATTAATGGACTGCTAAATGTGACACAGGAGATAATATGCCATCCTCATGAGATTATAAAGAGGGACAATCAGCAAGGCCAATCTAAGTGCTACAGCCAGCGAGTGCCTCAGTTATATTGTCTCAATATTTAAGTCTTTCTCTAGTAAAAGCAAACTCTTGAACCATATTCACTACAGAATATGCGGACAGTCAATGGAGTTACTGCGTGAAACTGAACCAAAGTCCATTGGAATCAATAGAAATACCGAAATTGATTGAACTGTCACTGAATGAGGACTTAAGAGACAGGAGAATGGGGCCCAGTGTAAAATACTGAAAATAGAGATGAATAGTAGTTTCACACTTGGTTAATTTTGTCCAGGGTTCAAGCCAGGGAATCCCAACATTCTCCATAGAGTGTAGCACATCTTGATAGATACGTCTTCTCCCACTGGTATCCTGGATGTCCTCTCTCACTCATGTCCCCTCTCTCATGATCAAATAACATCCCTGTGGCAACTACATCAATGGAAAGGTAGTATTAGGAAAATATTTAATTTAATATATAATTTTAACTTATTTTAATGAGATCTAGCACCTGTCAACAGGAGGAGAGAGAGAATACTGCGTGACTACCAGCTCTCCTTGGACCAGCAAGTTCCATGGACCACAGACAGGGAACTGCTAGTCTAAGCATTTGGGTAGATGAATACCTTCAATCCATATATAGTACAAAATGTCTTTCAAAATCCCACTCAGGAAATATATTCCTTACCTCATTTTTTCCGTTATAACTTTCCATAAGCTGTGAAAGGTTTAATGAAAATAAAAACAGTTTACAATCAGGCTACTTTACATTGCCATTGAATGGATTACTTTGGAGTCTGGAGGTTTCTTTGTATGTATTTATTGTTTATTTTAAAATAAATGCACCTGCAGAAAACCACTTATTCCCATTTCTAAATATTACAGATGTAATGTACCCAACTTCTGTAACATATGGTACATGGGTTGTTTGAGAGAGAAGGTTAATTCAGTTCAGTAGAAGAAGTGAATTTTTAATATAGCAGACAATCTCAGGAGTGAGCCATAATGTCTCTCCTAATGGACAAGTAAGCAACCCTGCAGAAATTAAAATAATTTATGGTATTAATACTGCAAGGGACACAGGTTGAGCAGTAAACAGCACTAATATTTATGAAAAAGAGACCTATTTAGATCCAAAGGGTATTATTTACTGGATAGTATTAAGAATTGGTAGGTCTACTTATTTTAGGTAGCTGACAAGACTGGCTCAGTCAAAGGAGTTCTTTGCTGCTGCCTGACAGGAACAAACATAATTACCATCTGCTTTGTATTCCCACTAGAAGTATAAAGGCTTTTCTTTCTTTTTTTTTTTTCTTCCAGAGTCAGCTACATGCCATAGGATTGTTCATTGCCTTGATTCAGAAATCTGTGTTACCTTCACTGGAGAATACGTTGATATGTATTCCAGTTGCCTTCAAACAACTGAAATGTTACTTAGGAAGATTTAGCCTCCACTTTAAAGGACATTTTTGTTGCACTTGATGTTGGTTTTGCTAGATTTGTTGTTTATATGAAAACCACACTGATACAAAAGCAGGGGTGTCTGATCCAAACTGGGAACTGATTCTTAAAAATATGGATGCCTAAATATTGCACACATTGTAAATGGCAGTTGCACAGATGGTATTGGAGAAAGACTACGTGTAAATCTGACAGACATTAGTGCCATGGTATTTATACATGGTACATGTGTAAACAGGCTGGTTATAATGGATACATCTGTTTTCCTAGCTTTTTGCCATTCTTCCATCCTGTGTCCATTTTAGAGAATGATGAGAGAAGAATAGACATGGTGGGCCAGTGAGCCGAGGTATTCAGGGGGATGTAGATTGGCTTGCCTATCTCTATAATTGTAGACCCCTAAATCCAAGGTTTTGAATAGTGTGTCCCTGCCCACCTGAACTGGGGCCGTTGTATGTTTGACCAATCTTTAATTTCCCCTCTCAATCTCCATTTATCTCCAGGTTTAAAAATGCTTGAATCGAACTGAACAAAAAAAGATCCTAGCAGATCTGAATTCTTAATTCACTGCAGCTGAGCAATTGTATGAAAGTAGCTTCTGCGTCTACTTTTTTCAATATCCTCTGCCATTCTTCTCTGTTAGTCACTTTTGCTCTCCAGCAGTTGCTAGTGGAAGAGCACGGTGGTCTGCACTGTCTCAGTGGCAGTGACCCTCAGTTACACGGCTGTAACATGATGCTGCAATCTTGGTGCTTGTAGAGCCAAGGCCGGATTTAGGGGCAGGCAACCCAGATAATCTTCTGGGGTGCTGGGCTCGGGGGGCACCAGGCTCGGGGTGCTGTTTTTGTTATTACCAATAAAAGGGAAAATAGAATGTTTGAAATAAAATGTTTCAGGTGATCCATATGTGGATTCATTTTTCACTAACCTCCTAGAATGTTCTGGACTTTTGTAGAATGCCGTGGAACTTTCCAGACTTTCTGAGGACTACATTTTCCTTGAACCTCCTAGAATATTGTCAGACATGCCCTGGTGGTACATACAGGGCGGGGTGTTGCCAGTCAGTCAGTGAGATATAAAAACGAAGCGAACTGAAGTGAGACCTCAGCTGCAGTATTGTGAACCTTGTTTTATTGTGTAATTGTGAAAGTGTACTTGTGTTTTAAGACTTTTATGTGACAGGGATAAATCATGCATGCAAATCATGCATCAAAGTTGTGAAATGGGCTAGAAATGCAATAAAAAATAAGTTTCAGAGTAGCAGCCATGTTCCTCTGTATCCGCAAAAAGAACAGGAGTACCTATGGCACCTTAGAGACTAACAAATTTATTTGAGCATAAGCTTTCGTGGGCTACAGCCCACTTCATCGGATGCATGCAGTGGAAAATACAGTCGGATGATTTTATATGTACAGAGAACATGAAACAATGGGTGTTACCATGCACACTATAACAAGAGTGATCAGTTAAGGTGAGCTATTACCAGCAGGAGAGAAAAAAAAACCTCTCTCACCTTAACTGATCACTCTCATTATAGTGTGCATGGTAACACCCATTGTTTCATGTTCTCTGTATATACAAAATCTTCCTACTGTATTTTCCACTGCATGCATTCAATGAAGTGGGCTGTAGCTCACGAAAGCTTATGCGCAAATAAATTTGTTAGTCTCTAAGGTGCCATAAGTACTCCTATTCTTTTTAATAAAAAATAAGGTATTCAAAAGTTTAACAAATGGGGAGGGAACGAAGATGCTCCTTGCACTAGGGCACCATTTGGTCTAGGGTCATCCCCATGTAGACCTATGCAAGCAGGTCTATTCTTCCGGACTACATGACAAAGGTGAAGTCTTATAACAGTCTGATGCACAATGTTTGCAGCAAGATCACTGGTTCTGCCTGGATCTTCAGGCTCCACACATGCTCTCTGGTTTTGATTTCAAATTTTGGGGTAGGAGTGTCTTTTTTTAGAGCTGAACAAATTATCCATATATTCTTCCAAGTTGTCATGATTTCAGAGGAGGATTCAGCTGGAAAAAAGCACTGAAAATCATGATTTTAGTAGAAAGCTGCTGGCAGCTCATGGAAATACATTTCAGCCACACCTCACAATCTAAATAGCAGTGTTATTATAATAATCATTATTTATTATGCGTAAAACATTCTAAAGCATCTAAGTCACTTAGAAATATGTCTCATTGAAAGTCAATGGGACTTAGGATCCTAATTCCCTTGGATGCTTTTGAAAATTTTACCCCATGCCTAAAATAAACTTGGTGCTTTCCAGAAGACATGTTCTCTACGTCAAAGAGCCTATGATCTGGATTTAGATATTACAAACATTAGGCATATCTTTCCAATGAAGTGAGCTGTAGCTCACGAAAGCTTATGTTCAAATAAATTGGTTAATCTCTAAGATGCCACAAGTACTCCTTTTCTACATGCTAGATGGGAAGAGCAAAGAATACAATAGGAGGAGTTAGAAGGGGGGAAGGAGAGAGGAGGAGGTTTGAGGTAAGGAGCCAGGTGGGAATGAGTGAAGTATCGTGACTCTTGGAAAATTGTAGAGTGAAGGTGGTAGCAAAGGTGAGGTTCAAGAAGCTTCATGTGAGGTAGCTTGGCAAAGTGAAAGGGCTTGGCATTCAGTGAAATACATCATGCACTGCTGCTTAAATGGCACGTTTAATTGGTGCACACTCTGCATAAAAGTGCACGAAGCAGTACACACTGTGTAAGAACAGCACACCAATAGATTTATGCTGCAAATATTAGAGGCCAGATTCTGATATCCTTTCTAATGCTTAATAGTATCTTACTCTACAAGTGTTCTCATTGACTTCAGTACGGCTGTTGATAGAGTAAGATATTGAATGAGGATCTAGACCTGAAGTGAGTTCCTTGAACTTCAGTAATTAAAAGACAGATGGTCACAGCCTATAGAAAATAGAGAGTGCATTGGTTCTTTAAATTCCAAGCAAGAATAGACTGAAACTAAAAATACAAATCAAATAAAACCAAGGTAATGTATAAGGAAAATGAAAGTCACATTAAGACTTTATGAGCTCTGTCTGCATACTCATATTCTAGCTACAGGCTAGGATGCCCAGATCTGAAAGCATTGCAAAGTACAAAGTCATCCGCACAGCAATGACCTGTTATCCCATAAACTATAAAAAGAGGTACTGGGGAAGTGTCTTGAAGAATGATAGTCCCAAATTCATTGGCCTCTAGTTCAGCAAGAAAAGGGGTGGTGGTGGGGAGAGGGGAACAAGCTCTTTGCAATTTTCTCTAACTGGTTTGATTGAAGGGCTGATATTATCATTTCAAGTGGAAAGACATTCAGATGCGGTCACTTAAATTATGAATCCAAATACTATATTTGGGTACTTAAGTGTGTCATTTTGCATGTCAAAAAAGGAGCTATGGATGTCCTATTAATGTGTCCACATTTGAAAATTGGGCTCTTATGTTCTGATATCAATTATAGCTGTTCTATTATAAAACACTACAGCATTATCTAGTTAGAAGCAGTATGAACAACTTCTTGGAAAAGATACTACTGTACAGTATTCACTGTTATTAGTTTCACACATTGATGGATAGAGCTCACTTAAACCAAAGCCCATTCTGCCAAATCTATTGCTTCTAATACTACACTGAGCATAACTAGAAATTATGTGGATGAAAGTAAAGGGTTGGATTGTGTGTATAGCTGCCTATGTGTGTCGTACAGTCTATTAATGATACGATTTCACCTTCATATTACGTCTTGACTATTTAATTGGATTTTTTTTATAGTGAATAAACCAATCAATATGAAACTAAACCATCTAGACAACAAATACCCACAGTTGTGAAAGCCGCTTGCTGGTGTGGATAACTGGAGCGTTTACTACAGCTGTGTCTGAAGCATCTACTTATGTACCAACTAAACCTATGTGCTCATTTACCTCTTAACTGGGCAGGTGCATGACATCGTTATGAATTATTGATTTACAGGAGCAGCTTGAAGCATTGACTAGGAGCCTTGTTTTTTACAAGACTTTTGTGATGCTGTTTTATGTTTTGTACAATCTTTTTCTTGCTTGGAAGCCCTAGTAACAAGAGAAAAATAAGGAAATTGTACTGCTGCTGAGATTGCAAGCAATATATTTGCTTGAATTATTTTCTTCTGCAACAAAGAACCTGAGTGGTCCTGACTCTGTTAAGCTGAAGACTCTTTAAAAGAGACCTACTCAGTGGTGAGTGAGAAACAGTGAAAGACTTTACCTCTTCCTTCTGATTATAGCCCTTGTTTCTGGATTTTTAGACTGCCCTTTGTATCATTTCCAGCAGATCTTGCAACCTCATGCAGGTTTCTCTGAAGTCAAACAAAATGTTGTGAGGGTGCCATGGTCCTGAAGAAACCCACTGGTAGATATGATGTAACAAGAAGCCCTTTTTATCCCTCCAGATTAGACTTCCATATTCATACCGTCATGGTTTCCATACATAAAGAGCAACCATATATTGTCATTTCAGGTTGAATGGCTGTTTTTTAGATGCGAGGCAATCACGAAACAGGAAAGAACGAAGGTAAAGTCTCAAAGAAAGAGCACATTGTGTGCTTCCCCTGTAACATAATGCACCTACTATGCCTAACAGAATTGCAAGTGCATCTGAAGGTGCCTTAGAAATTTAAAAGAGTAGTACACCAACAAAATCATAATAGTTACATATACATACACAAACTACAAATACCAGGTAAGATTAGTTTCAGAGTAGCAGCCGTGTTAGTCTGTATTCGCAAAAAGAAAAGGAGTACTTGTGGCACCTTAGAGACTAACCAATTTATTTAAGCATAAGGTAAGATTACTTATTTTTAATACAGTTTTCATTTTGAAATGTCTTGAAATCTTCTAAAATGCAGAAATTTGTTTCCAGAATTTCAAAATTGTCAAGCAAAGAGTCTAGAATTCCGTTCTGTTTCAAGTTCCTTCACCTCCCCATAGACTCCAGATGTCTTCTTTTTTTTTTTTTTTTTTTGCTTTTGGGTTTTGTTTGTTTGTGGTTCTCCCCTCTCCAACCCCAGTTAAAAGCTTTGATTTTTTTTAGCATTATTTTATTTCCTACTATTTTATATTTGTTATGTGTCTTCCTTTCCAAAGATAACATTTTCTCTTTTAAGGAATAAAATTATGTGACTGCTATCCATCCAGATTGTTAGTTGTAGCAAAATGATATCTACACGTCTCTAGCTGGAATTTCTAGGTTGTCATCTTGTTACTTGGATCCCATATTTTTAGACATAACTTTCTAAATAATACAAATATCTCCATACTTATGTACTTTGTGTTACTTTGACATGAATGTTTCTTGTTCTAGGTCAGTGAAAATGAAATGTATGACCAGAATGCCTAAAGTTTCAAAATGAATGTTTCATTGCTTACGTATTTTAGTATTTCCAATATGAACAGTCTTAGGGTAATCAAGATAGCAAGTTGGGAATGGAGAATCCTACAATGGCTATTTAGTAACAACAGAGATTCTGCAATCAGTGGGGTGCTATTAAGATTGTGTTTAATAAATATTAGTGAGCCTATTTTTCTTGACTGACTTCCAGACTGTTAACATTATATTAATCACAGTATAAGCTATTCCCTTCATACCCTTCATAAAAATCATTATTCTTCTATTTATAATTCTGTTTAGCATCAACAGAATTTTCTCTAGAACTCAAGGAATAATATTGACTTAATTCTGGTTTCTAAAATGAAACCTGAGAGGTAAGCCTCATCCTGTGTGAATTTCTCTTTGATAGGATATGGGTTGTTTTTTTACAGACTAATAACAGAGGGAGTGTATCTAGTGATTACAGAAGGATACTGAAAATAAAGATGCCTGGACTCTATTCCCAGTTCTGCAAATGACTCACCATGTGACTTTGGGCAAGTCATGCCAACCCCGTGCCTTAGTTTACCCATCTGTAAGGGTGTTTTAAAGCCTTATTAACTGCTATTTAGTAAGCAATTTGAGATCCTTAGATGAAAGGTAGTATAAAGCACAATGCATCTTTATGAATATTAACACAGAGGTCACCATAACAAGTCTACATTTACCCAGTTGCCACATGTTGTTGTTTTTTATTTTTATTGTTATTTGGGTTCTATAATATTTTAGCATGTTTCAAACCTAGTATCTCCTACAAAGGCTGTTAAGTAAATGCAAAGAAACTCATTGATATCAATGGACTTTGCTCCAGGCACATGTTCCTGGAAGTAGGAAAGGAAGAGATGAAAACAAAAGGCAATATTATTCAGCTACAAAGAACAAATGACCCTATTACAGATTTGTTCTTATCACCAATATGAGCAACAAGAATGGATGAGTGAAATATGACTACTTCGACTGCAACTGATGCTCATTGTCCATAATACAGACATCTAAATGGCAACTGTTTTTATATTGTGGAGATAACAGTTGTGACTCCATGGTTAAGGTTGAGTTGAGTTCCATACCTTAACACAGGGGTTATCAAACGGGGGGTCGAGACCCCCTCAGGGGGTCGTGAGGTTATTACATGGGGGGGTCGCGAGCTGTCAGCCTCCACCCCAAACCCCGCTTTGCATCCAGCATTTATAATGGTGTTAAATATAAAAAAAAGTTTTTTAATTTATAAAGGGGGGGGGTCACACTCAGAGGCTTTCTATTTGAAAGGGGTCACCAGTACAAAAGTTTGAGAATCACTACCTTAACACATGTGTATGTCAGATTTCTCTGAAGTTCAGCCTTGCCACTGAATTTCCTGGCTTTATAATGTTTGGTTCTAGGATAACTACAACATATCCTTTTAATGTATTTTACGCTAAATTACTGATATATACTCTGAAACTTTACTCCATTTTAGCATATTTGTTTGTCTGGGAACATATATACGTTTGTAGTTTTTCTATGTTTATACAGGTTGGATAAGTCAAGTCATAAAGGATGTCATATAGTCATGAAACTAAGAACGTGATGCTCACGTAAGTCTGAAATTATTAGTAAATCTCCTGTACATACACACTAGGTGTTCTTCACAGTCTTTGTCTTATATGAAAAAATACATTGGGAGTGTTCAAGGTAAGTCAGTGAGGCTGATCTACTTTTCAAAGGAGTTTAGTAATAAGCAGTTCATTTTGAACACAGTGGATTAGCCTGATAACATTTACCATTTCAAATCTCTGTTCTAATCTGCTGATGCACTTTGCTTGTTCACTTTATCTACATGGCTACCCTGTTTTCATTTTTCAGTACCAGGTTAATTTCAGATACCTATTCCTTTTGGTAGGTTTGAGTAAACAAGGGAATCTACTGTACATTTTATCTTCAGAATGGAAGTTTTCATTTCGGCTCAGAAACAACTAACTCAGAATGGATATCAACTTCTTGAGCTGATTTGCAAACACTTCAAATGCTGAATCACAGAAGTTGAATCATGAAGACTGAAGTTTGGAAAATTATATAAAGTTATAGCTTTACAGGAAATAATTATATTGCTATCTTAGACAGTATGGAGCTCTATGAATCATTGTAATTATACAGTCTATTGCGGTACATCAAAGGCTGTTAGATAGGGGCAAGTTTTAATATGCTGCTGACAAACATGGATTTGTTGATCCTTTCTTTTTAAAGCCAGCAATGATTTATCTTTCCTTAAAACTGACAGCCTTATCAGAGTTACACACAAGCTGAATTACTTTGGGCCCAATTCTAAAGTCTACAGGCCAGTAAAAATATCATTAAAATGGCTGAACCCAAACCTGCTCTCAATTACCCCACAATAGCTCATGGAAATCCAGATTAATACTGGTGTAGCTGAAAGCATAATTTGGCCAATGGTAGTGTAGTTTACTGTGAAATTACATTAAATGAATATATAAGGGATCAGGGGTTTTATGGCTGACTATGCATTATCTTTTCCACGCAATATTAAACACAGAGAAACTACAAACAGTTATTCTGTAAGTATTTCAATAGCATGCATTGTTTCTGCAACTGAAAAAACAAATCACTGGGGATTCTTCCTGCTAGGGTCTCTGAATAGATATCTTTTATTGATATTAATAGTCTGAATATTACACAAATGAAATTGGTGCCAATAATATGCATAAAACTAGTACCTTGAATAATTTAATACTCAATTAACCTTTTTCTGATTAATTATAGAGTTGTTTGAGTATTAATTCCTAATGATTACTTATCAAATATTGCCATAGTTTTGTCCCATGGGTTTAGAAGATTAACATACCCAGAAAACAAACTGAATCACTGAAGACACTAGTGGGAATTGAGTTATCTTGTATTCATAATATGATTGAAGATGTTCTGTCTGTGCCCATGATTAATTTATATTAAACCATGACTATTATGATTCCCTGCTTTGGGTTTTCATTTTAGGCAATCAGTGAAAGTATAGATTATATGCAAAAATATTCATAACAGCTTTCATTTGGGTTGAAAACACAAGTCTTGGGATCTCACATGATTTTTTAAAAAACTTACTGTAGATGTTGTGACAGGGTCGGGTCAGATGGCTACAAGAGAGTGATAGAAGGCAGATATATTAGCCCCAGGTTAAGTAGGTCCCTTTTCCCTGGGTAAGGTAACAGGAAAGGTTCCAGAACAATCAGGAACTTTCTGGAAACAATTAAGGCAGACAGGCTGATTAGAACACCTGCACCCAATCAAGAAGCTGCTAGAATCAATTAAGGCAGGCTAATCAGGGCACCTGGGTTTAAAAAGGAGCTCACTTCAGTTTGTGGTGCGCGTGTGAGGAGCTGGGAGCAAGAGGCACTAGGAGCTGAGAGTGAGAAGGCGTAGTGCTGGAGAACTGAGGAGTACAAGCATTATCAGACTCCAGGAGGAAGGTCCTATGGTGAGGATAAAGAAGGTGTTGGGAGGAGGCCATGGGGAAGTAGCCCAGGGAGTTGTAGCTGTTGCACAGCTATTCCAGGAGGCACTCGAGACAGCTGCATTCCACAGGGCCCTGGGCTGGAACCCGGAGTAGAGGGCGGGCCCGGGTACCCCCCAAAACCTCCCAGCTCCTGATCAGACACAGGAGGAGTCAGCCTGGACTGTGGGTTCACGAAAACAGCCAAACTGAGGGCTGCTGTGAATCTCTGAGGCGAGCAAATCTGCCAATAAGTGCAAGACCCAACAAGGTAGAGGAGGAACTTTATCACAATGTCAAAAATCAGCCTAATTTAATGCGAACAGAAGGAAAGGTCCTGAGATTGTATTCAGGAATATTATTTTTGCAATGTCACATTCATTTAAACAATTTAATAGGGCAAGCATAAAGTGTAAGTATAAAAATGTGGTGTATGTGCATTCAGAGATATGACTGAATTAACGTAACGGAACCACCAATAGTTGCTACAAGGAAATGTGGTCTAATCTACTCTGGGATAAGAAAAGTGTGTCATAATATCTTAAGAGTAATGATTATATGTACTAGAGGTTCCACAAACAGTAAATATGTTACTGTGCAATATAATTTGGATCTAATCCTTAGCTCAATTATGGGAATAATGCAAATATAATTTCTTAAGTCTGCTTTACAAAAAACAAAAACAGTTGATGAGGGTCCCAAAGGGGAAGATACAGGGTGGTTATATGCAAGGAAATAATCATTTGAATCTCTCTCCATCAAAACACACAGACATGTACCGTACCTTTGAAGCAATGAAATGCCAACAAAAATCTATATATCCTACTCCGATTAGCTAACCAAGAGCTAGACAATGATCCCAATCCATTCTTTTCTGTTCTGTTTAGGTTTTTATACCACACATAATTCTGTGGTTTCCGAAGGCCTAATAAAACAAGGATTTTCAAAGGGGGCTAAGCAAGTTAGGCCCCCAAATTCCATTCTTGGGAGTTGTGTTTTTGTGCAGCACCTAGCCCAGTGGGGTCCTCGTCTGTGACTGGGGCTCTCCCGAAAACTACTGTAATACAAATAATAATAATAATAATTAATAATAAGGATGTTATGATAATGATCATCATCATTATCATCCCAGCCTAAGTCAACATTTCAGTTCTATTTCCTGAATTAATGTTGCTTTTGCATGTCATATATTTTTTTCCTTTGTAGCGGGTTCTCATTAGCGTCCAATTTTCTCTAAGATAAAATGTGGGTATACTACCAACATCAAAGAATGTATTTCTTGAATAAAAATATGGAATTCTAAATGTGTACATTAATATGAGACCTGAACTAAATGACTTTTGTTGCGTTTTCTCTTTACAGCTCTGTGTTACTCAGCAACTTATTCATAAAATACTAGTGGGAAAAATAACTTGTTAATTATATACTAAGGCAAAATTCTAAAGGTTACCATTTGCTGAGTGTGTGGGTCAGTGAACAGAATAGCTGCTTATTCAAAACATAGCACAGAAGGAGTTGCAGGTTTTTGCTTTAGTGAAACTATATTTATTTCCTGTAAATATGTTTTCAAGCTATTAGTCAAGATGTTTCTATGGTAACTGATATAATTTCATTTCAGTGATGGATTGCAGAAACTCCAAGGAAATTTGGGATCATTGGGTTTCATCTGACATGAACCATGACAGTCTGTCACACTAGAGTTAAGTAGTTCCAGTTATATTGGTAGCAAAAGGTATGTAACTTATTTTCAAAAGATAACCAGCACAGTTACTATAAGAACATAAGAATGGCCATACTGGGTCAGACCAATGGTCCAACTAGCCCAGTATCCTGTTTTCCAACATCCTGCATCCAGTATCCTGTTTTCCAGCATCCTGGTGCCAGATGCTTCAGAAAGAAGGAACAGAACAAGGCAATTATCAGGTAATCCATTCTCTGTCATCAAGTCCCAGCTTCTGGCAGTCAGAGGTTTAGGGACACCCAGAGTATGGGATTGCATCCCTGACCATCTTGGAAAACAGCCATTGATGGACCTATTCTCCATGAACTCATCTAATTTTTTTTTAGACCCAGTTATACTTTTGGCCCTGGCAACAAGTTTCTCAGGTTGATTGCGCAATGTGTGAAGAAGTACTTCCTTATGTTTCTTTTAGACCTGCTGCCTATTAATTTCATTGGGTGACCCCTTGTTCTTGTATTCAGTGTAGTTGTAGCTGTGTTGGTCCCAGGATATTAGAGAAACATTAGAGTTGTTCTTTTGTTCTGTGAAGAAGTAAATGACACTTCCCCATTCACTTTTTCCACACCATTCATGATTTTATAGACCTCTATTCTACCCCTCCTTAGTCATCTCTTTTCTAATCTGAGCAGTCCCAGTCTTTTTAATATCTTCTCATAGGGAAGCTGTTCCATACTTTTACTCATTTTTATTGCCCTTTTCTGTACTTTTTCCAATCCTAAAATATAGTATTCAAGGTGTAGGCATACTATGGATGTATATAATGTCATTGTGATATTACCTGTCATGCTTTCTATCCCTTTCCTAACCATTCCTAACATTCTGTTAGCTTTTTTTTGACTGCCACTAACATTAAGCAGATGTTTTCAGAGAACTATCCACAATGACTTCAATATCTCTTTCTTGGATGATAACAGTTAATTTAAACCCCATTATTTTATATGTATACTTTACTTTACATTTATCAGCATTGAAGTTAACCTGCCATTTTGTTACCCAGTCACCCAGTTTTGTGAGATCCCTTTGTAATTCTTTGCAGTCAACTTTGGACTTTGAGTAATTTTATATCATCTACAAATTTGGTACCTCACTGTTTTTCCAGATCATTCATAAATATGTTGAACAGTACTGGTCCCAGTGCAGATCCTTCTGGGGACCCTACTATTTACTTCTCTCCACTGTGAAAAATAACCATTTATTCCAACCCTCAGTGTTTTATCTTTTAATCAGTTACTGATCCATGAGAGGACCGTTCCTCTTATCCCATGATTTCTTAGTTTGCTTAAGAGCCTTTGGTAAGGGGCCTTGGCAAAGGCATTCTGAAATTCCAAATACACTACATCCACTGGATCCCCCTTGCCCATATGCTTGTTGACACCCTCAAAGAATTCTAATAGATTGGTGAGACATGATTTCCCTTTACAAAAACCGTGCTGACTCTTCCCCAACATATTTTGGTCATCTAGGTGCCTGATAATTCTGTTCTTTACTATATTTTCAACCAATTTTCCTGTTACTGAAGTTAGGCTTCTTGGCCTGTAATAGACATGATTGCCTCTGCAGCCTTTTTTTTTTTTTTTTCGTGGCATCACATTAGCTATCCTCCAGCCATCTGGTCCAGAGGCTGATTTAAGAGCGAGGTTACATACTACTTTTAGCAGTTCTGCAGTTTCATATCTTAGTTCCTTTAAAATTCTTGGGTGAATACCATCTTGTCCTGGCAACTTAGTTATTACTGTTTAATTTATCAATTTGTTCCAAAACCTCCTCTCCTGACACCTCTCTGTTTGAGACAGTCTTCAGATTTGTCACCTAAGAATGGCTCAGGTGTGGGCATCTCCCTCACATTCTCCGCAGTGAAGACAGATGCAAAGACTTCATTTAGTTTCTCTGCAATAGCCTTGTCTTTCCTGAGTGCTCGTTCAGCACCTCAGTCATCCCGTGGCCCCACTGATTGTTTGCCAGTCTCCCTGCTACTGAGATACTTACAAAAATAACAGCAGTTTTATTTTTGTCTTTTCCCAGTTGTTCCTCAAATTATTATGAGACAAGTTGTAGATTTTAGCTGGGTAAAAGCATCGGGGTCAGTTCACTGTTTGATTGCTGATGTCATTCTGTGGAGTAGAGGGAATACTACAGAGAGATGTGATTCACCAAGAGTTCAACAATCTTCAAATAATTCCAATTTCCCCTTCCCAAAATAATTCCCCCCAGAAATGTATTTGTTCTTTATTTACTATTAATTATTCTTCTCAGAAATATGATTCACACTTTGGTCATAAATAACCATTGTCAGTTATGTGACTCCCATTGAGGGCTATATTTTGTGTACCACTGAGCAGGAGCACAAAAGAAACCTTCTCTCCCTTACATCCCTCCACAGGCGTCAAATACAATCCTGGTGCTTGCTGACCTGGAGTTCAAAGATCAGAACAACCTAGTTCTGACAGGTGGCACTAGACTCCCCAGGGGAAGTAGAGAGGGGCAAACACATGGGTTCAGATGTAATGGCTGGGGATGGCATTCCCTTCTCACTCACAAAGTCATAATCATGCCCTTTATATTTACAATTTTCAAACTGCAGCTATAGCTTTTAAAAGTACACTCATCCGACAACACAGCCTTTTTGAATTCAAACAGAAAGCACTGAACTGGAAAAAAATGGAAGCTGCTGTATGAAATATCACTGTCAAGAGATTTAAAAAAAATCCCTCCAAGCTGGCATGGTGTAAACAACTAATTAAGCATTTTAAATTTAAAAATAGCTTGTCAAAGGATTTTATATTTATCTACATGATTCTCTTGTAAGGAACAGAGTTTAAGGCTGGAGAGAAATCTTGGCTAGTTTAATTATGTTAGTGAATGCAGTCTAGTGCAAAAATTTTAGGCAAACAATCTTCTCATGAGCAGCTGTACATTAGTTCCTTTAATTGAAATATTGTTACTGTCCTTTCCATTTAACCTTATCTAAGGAAAGATGTCTCCAACTTCTCTTTGCTTTGACATGCAATACCACCACTGGTATTGGTAGTCCAATGATAGAAGAGTTGGCTAAGTTCTGTGTTAAAATCTTGCCATTCAATGAAGACTCTTTCTATGGTTTAATTTCTTTTTTGCTTTTTATAGACATCAGCTAGATAGGTCAGGAATAAAGGTCCTTGATAAATTATTTTTTTTCTCAGCCTTCTTTATTCCCAGAAAATGATCACTGGATCTGTGTTAACATTAGACAAGAGTTTCTTGAGGCTATACATGTATTCATCATGAGGAAGACATACCTCTTAGCTAGATGTATAATATAATATAATCCCTTCTAATCTGTTAGTGTGCATGTCATTAGTTAAGGATAGGTGCACTTTGGAGTCCTGATCCTCAGATATGCTCTTGCCCCTTTGTGCCACTCTACCAGTGCAGCCCCTGGCGGATCTCCCCTCTATAGGGAAATCCTCAGCTGGGCTAAAACTAGAATAGTAGCTCCTATACCACACCCTGTTTAGCCCTTGGCATAGGAGGCACAACCAAGGGAAAGGAGCATTGGCAGAGGAAAGGGGTAATGAGGCACAATTCCTTTCCTATGCTACACCAAGGGAGTGTAGTTGCATCCCTTACACAGGCTAGAAGCAACTCAGTCTAGCCATATTACCTAAATAGAACTGCTCAGGTGAGAGAGGGCTGCAGGCTCAGGTCCATGGGTATGTCTACACTACAATAAAAGACCCATGGCATGGCTGTGATTGGCCTGGGTCATATGACTTGGGATCTCTGAGTTGGTGCCAGGGGATTTTTATCGCAGTGTAGAAGTACCCGTAATAGATGTTTTTCGTGTGTAATTTCTAGATGTTAGTTATACTGAAATGGATAGGAGTTATGAGTAAGTAGGGAGTTCAGGAATGGCATGGTTCTGAAATCCTTCTGTAGCTCAAACCCTGCTTTTCATTTACAAGAGTCAGTGATATTATTCCAGATTCACACTGTGGCAATTGAGAGCAGAATTTGTCCATGCATGTGTAGAAGATGATTTTGAACAAAATTTTGCCTCAGCCATCCACTTCATAATTGATTGCATTAAATTTATAAAATACTTAACAAGCAGCCAGCTTGTTAACTGGGGACTATTACTGTATTCTTAAGGATCAGATATTTCTGTTGTAGGTGTAAATACAGTGGATTGAATAAAACTCATTTTCTTTTCTTGAGAGAATCAATACTCCACAGCAGGAAAAAAGACATCCATTCCTGACTATGGCTTTATAAACAGCATTTCACTATTCTCATTATCATAACAACTCATTTTATCTCCTTTGTCAATATTTGTCTTTATCATGTAGTGTCTTATCTCTAAATCTTTTCTTTTGGAAAAAGGAAAAAAATACATTATCAATCGACGACCTGCTGATTTATAAATGGAGCCTGGGGCCCAAATAAATTGTTATTAAGCATTTAGATGGAAGAATAATGGGGTTTGTATTAATTACACACTGGAAACTGCCAGTGCTTTTTATTGTCTTCAATAAGTCATCATATCTTGTAGCTGTGAGGTTTGGAAAAACCTGCAACTTAACACAGAGTTGGATATGAGCATGAAAATCAGTCCTTCTTTTTTCTGTACCTCAATCAGACAGTGTACATTGCTGACTAAATAATGTTTTCATATAAGGCCTTATCTTCAATAGGAAAAAAGATGTGTTCTGAATTCGAGTTGCATAATGAGATAATTAACACAAGTGAAGACAAGGCACTCTGTAGGTTTCACATGAGTTAGCAGGAACTACAAATTGCCTTCTCTTGTCTAGGATTTTACCTCATATTAGTTACTGTGTGTTAACTAACTTGAGTTAAGAACATACCCTTTTCCCTAGTGAGGACACATCCTAAATGGCTTAAATGTGCAACCATTATTTTGGTAAGATATACTCTCTCCCATTGAAGCCAAAAATGGGCACACTAAGTTTATTACATCTGTGATATGTATTACTCTATATAGACATGAATAATTGATAGTATGAATATGCGTGTGTGGCTGTAGAATTTTTAGAGCCAAATGGTGGTTCTGAAGCTACTAGAGTGCTGCAAGGGGCAAGCTATAAACTGCTATAAACCAGATTTAAACCAATGTAAGCGTGGTAAAGTGGCATCGGTTTAACTTAACCAGTACAACACACTTTTAGTTAAACCAATTTAGCTTTGTGTGTATACCAGGCTAGGGTGGGATGGAGGGAGCAGCAAAGGCACTTTGAGGGAGACATTGTGCTGTGAAGAGCTGAGGAATCTCTTATTGTAAATTTAAAGATTAGCCTGAGGGATAGCACTTGCAGTGAGATATAGAGTAGAGCTCTTTTGGTCAGATTCACAGCTGGTGTAAATCAAGGTAGCTCCATTAAGGGAAGTGGAACTGCACCATTTTATGCCATCCTCAGATCTGGCCCTTACTGTTTAGTGGCTTTGACATTTGTCCTCCCTTTTCTATTTCCTTCCACCTCTAACTTTCTCCATTGTACAAAAGTCCCAGAATTTTATGATCTCCAACTAACTAACTAAACTAAACTAAAATAAATAAATAAAACAATCATATCGTGGGTTGGTCACCATGGAGTACTGAAAGCAGAATGTTTCACTGCTGTGATGTTTTCAGATTCCCATAATCTGAATTTTAGGAACCTTTGTCCACTTTTCTTGTTACACTGTAATACGTTTTGGCTAGCTATGTCATCTAGCTTATTTAGTTTTGTGGACAGTTTGATAAAACCTGGAGGAACATCAAACTGTTCTCCTTATAATAATTAATATGAGGTATACAGTATAAATCTTTCATAACTTGTACAGAAATTGGGTAGTATCCCTTTAGATAGTTTGGGAGCCCTCTAGTGGCCCAACCTGTCTTTGAATGCAGAAACCACCAGAACCTAACAGAGTAACTGTGTATGTATGTAACTAGGCCTTGAACGTGTGTATATAGTTAGAAGACATGATTATTTTGTGTTGTGTTGTTTCCTGGCTGTTGTGTACAGAACGTAAACCATGCCACGAATATGATGATAGATGCAAACCAGCTTTATCAATTTAATAGAAATTTATCCTTGATGAGATTGTTCAAGTAATTATTGACAATTTCAACTTTGCGAAGAAGAAAAACGTGCATCTCCTTGTTTGTTACAATCTTTTCATAGACTCACAGATAATATTCTTTGCATTAATGCAGCTACAGTAGGTTTGTAGGATGCGTTCTGATTTGAAAATAATCAGTTGCTGACACTAGAAAGGAATATGCCTGACAATAATAGCAAATGCATGAATGAATGAATGAATCGGGCTCAGTTTATTCCTGGTGTTGCCCTATTAAATTCATTGTAGGAATGAATTTAGGCTACGTTGTTTAATTACAACAGAAATGGAAAGTGGTGATGTTAATTGTTCATGCTAAGGGGAAAAAAATACGCAAATAGATTCAAATGTGTATCCCTGTAGAAGTGGCCTGAGTGTATCCCTGTGTATCAAATGTGTATCCCTGTAGAAGTGGCCTGAGTGTATCCCTGTGTATCAAATGTGTATCCCTGTAGAAGTGGCCTGAGTTGGCGGAAAGCAGTATACTGCCTGTGCCTTATTAACTACTAGCAGTGCATGTACAAAAAATATAAAGTTTGCACAATGTACTGACAAGATATGACAGATGAGCAATATGCATTAGATGTGATTTGCTGCAAAGCTGCATGGCTTATATGAATTTTTAAACACAGTGGGAAAATACCACTTGGATATACTCGACAGCTTTATAGTAAGAATCATGGAAAGATCTCTTTTTACTTTACCATACACATTGTTAGTAATAATCAGTTATATAGTGTGGCAAATGTATGCAAGACGTAATAATGATTAGACATGTTCCTTGCTTTAAAGAGCTTCTAAACTAAGGCCCTGATTCAGTTAGGTCCCTAAGCACATTCCTGACCTGAATCATGCGAGAAGTCCCATTGAAGCCAAATAATTCTTCAGCTGTACAAGCACTATGACATCAAAGTACCATAATGAAACAGAAAGCTGGGTGTATAATGGAAATGAAATATCCTGGATCAGTTCCTGGATACAGGCAAAGAACATGGAATACAAGTCCAGAGGAAGTTGCAAAGGTAGCGCAAAATCTCTCATTTGTATTCCCCTGCATTGCCAAATCCAGGGCTGCTCAACACATGCATAGACACAACCCCTGGAGTAATGGTGTGGGAAACATAACCTCCCAACTTTTCCCTCTCAGGTAATCCCCACCACCCCACCTTGCTACTGTTGCAAGTACCATGATATATTTCCATCTTGTGAAATGCCAAAAAAGGGTGTGGGGGGGAGACAGGGAGAGAAAAGAGGTTTAGGTGTCTGTAAGGTTGACCTGGTATCTGGTTGACAAGCCAGAGATAGGCACTTCCCTCCCCTTGGGATCCTCAGCCATGTACTTTCTTCTGGAGTTCAGTGCCTAAGGCAGGTCAGGTGCTTAAGTAGCTCGTGTCTCATCTTTCTGCTGTCTCCCTGAAATCATGTGTGTCTCTTTCCTCTACTCACTCTCAATATCTCGCCAATGCTCCTCCACCTTCCCTAAAACAGGCCCCCCTGCTGTAGCTCTTCCCCACTGAATTGTCCCCTGGACTAAACTGTTTTCTGCCTCCCTCACCCTAGTTCTTGTCGGTGCCAGCTGGCTCCTGAGCTGCTGCACACAACAGACCCTGCTGGGAGAGGAGAAAGCACAGACACATCAGTGTGTCATCTCTCTCTGCCCTGCCGCTAACCAAACTACAAGGGTACGGTGGGAATCCCCATGAGGTAAAGAGTGGGGGATTGAATCTGGGATGGTGCCTAGGGCCTGGGAAGGAGGCGATAGAAAGAAGCTTGAGGGGGTGTATAAGGGGAGAGAAAAAGAGCGAGTCTAGGTGGGACGCAAGCAAGTCTGGGGAGACAGTGAGGAGAGGGAGAGGCAGAATGTATGTGTGGGAGGGTGGGGGGAACAGAGAGAATCAGCCTCATTGAGAGAACAGCAGGTGGAGAAACCTGTGAATAGGATGAGGGTCAGAATGGGAGGGTCGGGGGCAAGTGAGAGAGAGAGAGCAAGCACGTGAGAGGAGTTGACTGCTTGTGTTGGAGGGGAGAGTGTGTGTGTGTGTGTGTGTGTGTGTGTTCTGGGGAAGAAGGCCGGCATAAACAGACTGTTTGATCTGGGAAGCCAGCTTGTATTGGTGTGAATGGGTCTGGGGATGGAGGAGAAGGAGCTGGCCTGTGTGTGGGAATTCTGGAGGAATCTCCAAGTGTTTGCCCATTCACCTGATTGTGAAGGGAAGGCTAGTGTGTGAAGGAAAGATTGCGGATGTGAGACAGCGGAGAGTGTGTGTGTGATTTGGTGGGTGGAAAAAAAAGAGTGTGTGTGAGAGAGTTCTTGGTGAGGGAAGTGGGAGTGAGTGGTTAGAGACTGGCATTTGGAATAGGGCGAAGTGGTGAAGGGAGAGAGATTGGAACATAGAAGGGAAAGAGAAATAAAGAGAACAATTACTATAAAATGTAGAAGCATGATACTGAGGGGAAATAGAATGAGAAAGATAATAAGACAAACATGAAAGCAAAACAAAAGAAGACTGAAAAGAAAGGGGAAAGAACAAATGCAAGAGAAACAAAGTGAATTAGAAAAAAGTTTTCTATAATAGAAAGGGTAGATGCAAAAAACTTCAAGATAACCAGAGAACATGCAAAGGAAACACAAATGTGTTTGTGCCCATTTTTGCCTCTTTATGATGTATAGAAAGGGTCTGAATTCATTTTTCCGCATTTCTATTTTGCTTGGCAAATATCAAGAGTGTCCAGACTTGACCTTTGTGTTTTTGCTGAAGGATTCCTTGGAGGTTGAGAGACTGGAGTGGGAATTTTTTCAGCCTTCAATTACAGAGACAGGAGTGTTGAATATTTAACAGAGAGCTCTTCTCCCATTGCAGTTAAATGGGTATTAACAAAACCAACATTCATGCCAGTAAAACTCAATGGTATGAATATTTGAGGAAAGCAAACACAAAAGGGCTGTGAGCATGGCTGAAGCAAGTTGTTTAAAAAGTCAGAGTGAAAATGTGCAAAAACATTCTGACCTATTTCCCCAGCTCTAATTAAGTACAACTGTTTTAGCAGTCCCCTATTTTCCTATAGAAGTCTCAAATGTTTGTCCACATTCCTCACCTTCTCCAAGAAATAGATAAGTAGAGAAGATCCTGAAATGTGCACTGTTTTGTGAAGAGCTGCATGCAGTTATATGTCCATGAAGATACAAAATCTCTGCACATATATATATATATATATAACATTCCTTCTTCAGTTGGTGCAAACAGCTTTGCTTCTGTTACAAACTCCTTTAAGTCAGTAATACCCAGTTTCTCTGGAAGAGATACCACAGTAAGGCAGGTTAAAGAGGTTGTCACAGACATCGTGGTATGTGATTAGCCATTAAAGCATGAACACTTCACAATGCTTTTAATAAGATCAGCAATGCCACAAGGTAGCATATAATTCAAAAATACGTCCAGTCATTTAAAGAATTCAATGTTCTTTTCTTCCTGATTGTGAACAGTAATCTTCATTCAGCACAAGGGTTGTTTGATTTTTGTCAACAGAGTCACTTTTCTACTGATATTCATTCTTTATTCTTAGTTCAGTTACCCTTTATTTTTTGTTTTACTGTGTAGAGAGAGGAAAAGCTTTAAACCTTTTACATAAGGTACTCATTGAAGAAGAATCTGATTTACCCCTTCCCTGCCTTCCCCTTCCTTGCGGCATGACTCTTCTTGACATCTTTGAAGTCTTGGACTAGTGACTCCCATAGATATTTCCAAATCCAAATCTGGTTTTGTTGTCACTGACTTCACTCTGGGATGTTTACCTCATTTAAATGAATTCCAAAGGTGGCTTTGTGTTTAAAAAATAATGAAAATAAAAAGCAGCCTTTGCCGAATTTCCAAGTGCTGTTGCATTTGAAATTATAATTATGTTAAGCAGAATAAAGTGGCAGAAATACTTTGTCCAATTACCTTCACAGTACTGACTGCATGCATTTAGACATCTATACTTGCAACTGGAGATGTACTTAAAAACTGTCTGAACAATCAGAGGGAAAATAGAAATATATTCTTAATCCCATAATGCCATTCTGTTCAGAGAGAAGAAGAAATTTTATAGACCGAATGCCAGTATAATTTAACAAAAGGATTATTGCTCTTCAGGCCTAATAAGATATCACTAGAAATCAGTTGGCAGTTGATTTCCACAGTGTGACAAGATAATATGCAGAATAGTCCTGGGATCATTGTCTTTTTGGCTTTCCTAGCCATTCTCCTCAGTAGTGACTGAAGAAGACACTTTAACAGGTGCTTTTGCATATGGACCATTCATTTTCTCAAGAAGACATTTTTACTTTGTCCCCATGGGATATACTTTACTCTCATTTTACACTCTGTTTGGCAACCAAGCATCTGGGTGTAAAACACAAAGCTCTTTTTATTTGGTAGGGTGATTATGTTGGTGCTTAGAATTGTATTGGTAACATAAGATAAACAAAATAGGTTCATCTCAAAGTACTAGCATGTCCATAAATTTGTCACTTGACCTGCCATATAAATCTAAGATGGAAACAAAGTACTAACTGGTCGTCTCTCCATCCTTCTCCTAATGCAGGGTGTATTCTCCATTACCTTTCCCAGCCCAGTTTTACATGATTAGAGCTATGGGACTCCCACAGTTTTCCTGCCACTATGAGAATGCTCCCAGTCATAGATCTGCTGTCCTGTATTGTTGTTTGCATTTCCAGAGTGCCTAGGAGCAATGTTCCCTCTAATTTTTGACAGGCCTTGTGCGCAAACAATTTCTTCTGTGCAATTTGTTGTGCTTCTGTGCAAATTTTTGTGCGTGCGGTGTTTCGCCATGTGAGCGGGGTTTAGGATCTGTGTGCGCACGCACATGCGCACAGCTTAGAGGGAACAGTGCCTGGGAGCCCCAGTCCTTTTGCTAGGAACTGTCCAACACAGTAGGAACCAAGACACTAATCAGTTTAACATTATGGTTTTCCTTGTTTTCTCTGTCAATGTTCCTAATCATTTTCCATATAGGACCCGCACTTTTCCATGCTGAAACCCCCACCTTAGAATTCCTCCCCTCCCTAGTAATCAGGGCCCTCTAACTATTTAAGAATATAGGACAGGCAGAGGATTGCAACCCTGTGACGTCGGTTTACAATCCACTTCCAGATGATGGGCTACCTCTAAGTAAATAGAGGTGACAGACGCCAAGAGATGGGGGAAGAGGAAGGATAGATGCAGATGGGGAAGGAGCAGGAGCTAGAGGATGGAGATGCACAGAGGAAGAGAAAGTCAGGAGACGGGGGAGGTGGGTTGGTTAGGAGTGGAGGGGGGTTAGTAGCTGGGGTGGAGTTTGGTGGATAGGAGCAGAGAGGCAGTAAGGCACATAGGTAAGGAAAGGATAAATGTAGAGGGCAAGGGGCAGAGGCGTGAGATGGGGGTACAAATAGAAACAAAGTAGGGGATGGACTAGGAGAGGTGTGTTGTTAGGATCTGAGAGGGAGGGGAGGAGGAGCTGGAATTGAGAGGTGAGTAGTATGGTAGGGGAATAGGGACTGGAGCCAGGGTGGGTCAGGTAGGAGAAAAGGGGGACAGGAGATAAGGTGAGAGGTGGATCGGAAAAGAGCAGGAGAAAGGCAGGCTGAGCCTGCAGGAGCATAATAGTCCATAACCACTAGAGGACACATGTCTCCAAAACCTAGATTTGAATACCTGGGCACAAGGGGGCTGAATTAAGTCTGTACATGTAACCTTAATTCTAGCATTTCCTAACTTGAGATTGCTTGGTTTTGCAAATGTAATATTCTTTTAATGTAGTATTTTGAGTATAGTATAGAGAAAGATTAGTTATGATCTTCAATTTAATATTCAAGAATTACCCAGCCTTTCTACAGGCTCATCTGTGTATGCAAGTCTGGATATTGTGGTTCTTGTTACTACTTCCTCTTTCCACTTGCATAAATAGAAAACAGCCAGATACTATCATCAGTTTGTTCTATTGTGCTAGGCCAAACTATTATCTCGGCGGCCTTCAATTTTGTTTTCAGTTCCAAGATAACTTTTGCAGAAACTCTCTTTAGAATTGTTTCCCCCATCTGTGTAGTTTTTATCTCCTCTTGCCAGATAGCAACAATTCATCAGTTACTCTTACCTCATCGTTCTGTTGCAAGCATTCTTTAATAGTGGATTTACTTTCTATCTCTCATCTGGCTATATTGTGAGTATAGTGGCCTTTTTGATTTCTACTGTGTAGGTATGTGGAAGCACCAGCTGTGAAAATCGGTACCTTCAGATCTGTTGACAACTGTACTGTGTATTTCTTGGCATCTCTAACTTGTAGGGCGTAGCATTTGCCTGTGTCTGCATTTAATACATTGATTTATTTGGTGGCGGGGCAGGGGAGGGAGTTAGGATACTGACATTTCTCACAAATGACACACTCTTTTTTTCATCTTTCTGTGAAATTCTCATTGCTTCCAAATATTATGCCACAGAGGATTTTTTAAAGACATTATTTATTTCAATGTCCAGCCAAAGTCTGAAAATGTATTAGAAAAATAATAGCTAAATGCAGACAGAAAAGAATCAAACTATTTAAGAGCGATGGGCCAGATTCTCCCCGGCATTAGTGCAGCTTGCACTGCTCCGCTAGCAGGAGGCATCCTTAAAGCCAGCGTAACTGGTCTAGAGAAATATTTCCCCAAGCATAGAGGGCATTGGTGATAGTGCAAAGTCATGATAGCACCTCCTATGCCACCCCTGCTACCTGAAGCCACTGAATGGATTGTGCCTAGAGGAAAGAGAGTAGAGCCATGATATGCCTACGCTCAGGTGGTCCCTTGGCTTGGTCGCTGGCTGGCACAAGATAAAGAAGGCTTCAAGCTGCTCTAACTTGCACCTGGCAACTGAGCCAGTGCAGAACTAATGTAGGATCAGGTGTGCACAAAGGTAGCTTTAATCCATTTTTGCCCTCTCCTCCCATTCTTGATTTGTGATGAATGCTCCTTGGCTGGATCCCAGGGACTTTGCACAGGTATACAAACCTCAAAGAAATACTCATAAACATAGACAAGGAGTAACACAAATGCTCCTTCTCCATGGCAGCAGAGGCTCCCTAGGCAATAGAAGATTGTGCTTCCACTTCACAGAGAGGCAGCTGGATATAGGGACAGTGGCTTGCAGAGGGTGCACCCACCCTCATGCTGCTCAAACTATGCTCCTTCTGATCTCCCTGCTCAAAGTGGTGGATCAAAGAAAAGGCTGCATGATCCAATACTAAGCAGATCCTCCTGGGCTGCCCTACTCACAGGTTTGTGTAAGCGTCTACGGAAGCTGTTTCAGCTATTAGTCTGAAGCAGGCTCTGCAGGGCAACTCTGTATCTGGTCTATTGCTTGTGCTGAAGTACCTAAGCACCAATTTTAGGGCTTGATTCAATATTAGTTGAAATCAAAAGGAGCATTTCCAGTGATTTTAAATTGGTTCCTTTTGCACGCTTCCATGCTTAAAGGAGCAGAAAGCCATGTTGTCTAGGTATCATCTCCTTGTTATACCTTTGGCTGACATATAAATAATATCGGTCAAAAATAACCACACAGCTAAAAGGTTGGTTTTAAAAAAAAGCCCCACAAACAAAACCTATTATCCTTAAGGAAAAAGGCCTTATATGCTGGAATTAAAATATGTAGGTGGCTTCCCAATGTACATAGAAATTAGAAACATCTAAACTGGAGGAAGACATTTCCAATAATTATCCAGTTATGTGTAATAGTCAAGACCAAATTGTCAGATGCTTCCTAAGCTTGAGAGAGAGAGACAGGAATAATTGGTGTATCCAATAGATATTGGGCCAGTTCCTGAGCTTTGGTATATCAGTGTGGCTGCACTGATTTCATAGGAGCTTTGCCAATTTACACCAGCCGAGGATCTGGCCTTTATTTTTTGTAAGAATAAATATTTAGGCAATCCCTCGGGAACATGAAACCAGCAAAAACCATTTGTTGAAACAGTGCTCAGACCCAAATTCTTCAAGATGTACAGGTGTTTTCATAATTGTACAACATCTCTTGACTAGAGGAACATTTGTATGCCCTAATCCTCTTGTTTCCTTATCCACAGGTATTGCTTTAGAATCTCAGTAGCTCATAATTAGTCTACCAAAGAGCTTACTAGCTTAATTCACCCCCTTCTTATGTTCTGTGTTCAGTAAACCACAGCTCAATGTTAGCTCTTTCAACCAGGAGCTGAACATGTGCCAATCACACTGGTAATTCCAGGTACTAATTTTTGATCTCTCCCTGTGTGGCAACAATTTGAGTTACTGAATCACCTAACCTTCAGTTTTGCTTTAGCCACTAGGACAAATCCGCTCTCCAAAGGAAAGCTTTGGCTGCCTATCAGAATAATGTAGGTTATCTCTGTGTGCGGAATTTGGCTCAGTGTACAGAGCAGGTCTATTTGAACCCACATGAGGTCTTTGAAACAGGGAGCTTAAGAAGGGACTGAAGCAATGGTAATAGTAATAGCCTTCTAAATCCAAGAGTTGAATGGCTTGGAAGACTGTGGCATTGTCTGAAAGGGAAAATTTGTCAGTGATCCAGGATTCAGGAAATTGCTACAAATTGTTGACATTAGAAATGACTAATCATAAAACTCTTCAGCATTTTAGAGAGAGGAAACCTGTGTGTTAGGTTTCTTCCTATGCAGTTTACTGGTGTTTCTGGTGGAGCCACTGATGCCCTTTTTAAAGTCTAGTATCAGAGACCATCAACGGTCCTGACTGAGAACCTAGGCAGAGAGGGATTTTTTACTTTTACAAGGATACCTGTTTATATACCAGGATACCACTACATTAAAATCCACTTTTAGTTGACATCCATTTTGTCTGAGGAGGAAATTAACTCAAAGTTTCAAGCTATATGCCAGTAAAGATAATTAAATTCTCTGTTTGGACAGTTTATTATGGGTTGGTCTGAATTCTCATCAGTCCTTCAGTCTATGCACAGAACAGTTACGGAAACTGGAAAGGACTTCTTCCTCATGTGTGATCAGATCCTGCTGACAGTAAAGCATTCCAGATGTCCTCTTTGTTCCTTGCTAAATCGTATTGGTGGTTCATTGCTAAGTCTACCATTCATGCATGGCTTTGCAGCTGTATATACTCTGTTTTCATAGTTTTCAATATTCTCCTCTTTAATTAGCTAGATAGTCTGCCATATCTCTCCTTAATGGGTTATCACAATGGGCTGCTGGTCCATAACTAGAATAACTAGAATGCTGGTCCATAACTAGAATAGCTACAGTAACACTACTGCTACTATTAATAATGCAAAATGTTCCTATATTTCAGATAAATGAAAGTTATGGCTTGAAAGTTGTTAAGAAATTTGGTCTATTGATCTTTCAAACGTTGGTATATGACATGCAGATATTCCAAAAGATCTCTGTAATTATTTGAGCAACAAAATTCTTGGCTTCAGTCCACAGCTGAGCCCAATATCCAGTGGGTGTATCTGTATGCAGCACCTGGTTTGTGGTACCAGCCCTCAGTATGAGGCTGTGCTAAATTATGTCCAGCTAGCTATAGATGGCCCAGAGGGCCAGCAGAGATCAGTTGGAGCATGCCATCCTGCAGTCACAACCCCACCTTTGGAATGCCTTATGACAAGGGCTGCAGGGCTGGTAATATAAAAACTGGCTATGCCATTTGTGTACTCTTCACTGGGGGGGATTCTCAGCTGGGGAGAAATGGCTGCTTTGTGACCTCTATGCTGCAGCAGCCGCACAAAGGGAAAGGAACTGGGATCAGGGTTGAGGCCCTTGACTCCAATAACAGCTGACTCCCTGTGCTGATGCCATGATACCATTTACCTTCTCTTCTGTGTTTCCCTTTCTTTTCACACTGGTAGGAAGGCATGTCGTCTATGATCATATCAAGACATTTCTTCTATTTCAGGGATGAAACCATAGTTTTAAATTTGTCCTTAGAGATTAATTAAAACAGGTTTGTACAAATGGCAGCACAACTCAAGGCATTGTAGCCTAGTTATTAGAGCACTGGACTGCAATTCAGAAGTCTGGAGTTCTATTCCTGAATTGGCTTCCTGGGTCACCCTGGGGAAGTCACTTCACTGCTCTGTACCTCAGTTTTCATATCTTTAAAATGGGAATAATAAATAGACTCCGTTTTTTAAAGTCATTTGAAAAACTGATGAAAAGCAACATATAAGAGCTAGGTACACTTATTATTATTAACACAAGATGTTCCTTCTGTACTAGTCAGAGTGCAGCTATGACAGTAACAGCAATTGCGATCAGATTTATATGTTGCACAATTAATTAATTTATTTATAATAGTCTGGTAGCACTAATAAACTAAAGCACCCTTCTCTAGTCCCACCACTTCAAATGCTCATCCCAAAGGGGTTCTTACAATTCTAGGCATGGCTAGGGAATACTTATCAACTGCTTCTGATACTAATATTTTAACATTAGGGCCAAACGTCTCTCACACGAGGCTTCTTTTCAGTGTTCCTGCATCACTGTATGCCTTTAATATACCAATTTTCATTTTCTGAGTCTGTGCTTATTCTTGTCACATTGCACAAACCTTCTTGTGCAGTATCAGTTACTTTTTTTTAACTACATACAGGACACCACCTGAGCTAGAAATGATATATTTTTGTCTGGTTCTTGTTATGATGAGCATTCAAGGAGAATCTCCTGCTTACACTTATCAGGGGAATAGATATTTTTTGCAGGTTTTTTTTTTTTTAATTTTCATTGCAATCTTCCTGGAGCATAAAAATTGTGCATCAGAATTATGATGTCTGCTCCATCTATGAATTGTTATTTACTGTAGGAAAGCACTTTGTCTTTTCCTGAACTGTTTTTTTTTCCCCAGTTGTATAGTCCTTTATTAGAGATTAGGCAAGAGGGGTAGGGGGAAAAGTATGGCTTCTGAAGGATAAACTGTAATTTTAATTAGAAGAAATAGCATGTTGGAAAGATGTGAAATTCTACAAACTGGGGTTATCAAATGGTTTCACAGTGTGGACTGCATCTAATTAGAGAGATTGTTTTGTGGACCAACTCTTCTCCCATTTCCTATAACACAGGGCTAGACTGACCCTTCACAATCTAACTGAACTCAATGGGGAAAAAAAATCTATATCCCAGAAACTGTTATTGCAAAGTTCAGATGCGAGTGAATGTAGATATGTGTATGGGAGACCTGAGAGACATAGAGGGATGAAGCTCTCTGCTCCCTCTACTGGGGAGAGAAAAAGCCAGCTCTGGTCACCTTAATTTGCATGAATTATACTGCTGTTTACCCATAATTCCACCTACTGAGTTTTGTTGTTTTAGTTGGGATTTGCTTGTTTTGATGTGCAAATGAGATAAAAAAATTATTATTGTTAGTGTATCCATGAAAGGGGTTAGGAATAATGCAAGACTGCCTTGGATGAAGGATCACACTGACTGTATGACTAATGGACTGGGCTGGACTTTGGTTGGGTAATGAAGCTCAGGAAACAAAAACAGGGGAAGGGTTATCTTCCAGGAAGCAGGGTCTCTCTCCGAAGGTCCTGTTTTGTTCTGCATTCGTCACCTGCGGAGTTTTGTACCCTGTGTGGACTAGACCAGGCAGACCACTAGCAGCAGAAGCAGAGCTCAGGCAACAGCCAGGACTGACCAGACCAGCAGTGGGTGTGGCAGAGGACAGATGACTCCACAGTGAGGTCCAACCTGATGGGCAGCAGCAGTGCTGAGCTGACTTGACCGTGCCCTGACCCACCCATCCACTGGAAGTGGAGCTGAAATCACAGAATGGCACAAGCTACATATCAGAGTGGGACCTGGTGGAGCAGTTCTCTAACACCTGGAGCAGACCAGCATAGCAGAGCCATCCCCAAATGCTCCTTGACTACCACTGACACTAACTTGGACTGTAAGTAGGGTTTTAGGGGAGTGGGGCTTGTGAAGGAGCTGGGCATGGGAGTGCTGGCCAATGCATTGACTGGAGTTGCTAATATATATTTATATGTGCATAAAGGAAATATACACACAAAGGGATTTCATGTTTGTTTTGACTGATTACTTCTGTTTTCCCAAATAAATAAATAATTTTGTTCCATGTTCCCAGAGGACTCTGAGTACTTGTGAGTGGGGGAAAAATCACCTGCAAAGGTGACCAACGAGATTTGTTTTTTAATTTTCCAGAGTCAGAAATAAAACTGTGGCTCTGAGTGGGGATTTGAACCATAATTTTATTTATTATAGGGAAAGGGTCCCCTAGATTGATCCTGACTCTTCTTGAAGTCCTTAGCATCCGGCAGAGGATTTTATTGATATGTATGTGTATCTAAGAAGAAGGGCCATACAACCTTAAATATAATGGCATTACCACTTAAACCTATAATATTATAGATGGAACTGGTAGCACCATCTGTTATTAAGGCTGCCCGACACTTCCCATTCTATGACCCTTTTTTTCATTTGCTTATAACTTTTTCGTAAATTTTAACTTTTGGCCTGAAATTTTCTTTAATAGGTGTCTGCCTCAGGCTCATTTCTTTCTTTCTTTCTTTCTTGGAAAATTTCAGCCAAAACTATTCAGATGTTTCTGAGAGTGAGGCTAAGGGAAAATATATTGTTTTAACCATGTGAAAAATTCTGGTGATTTTCTTTTTGAAAAGCTTTGAGTCTCCATACTTTGGGGATTGCTTTGTGTCAGGGATGTTCATTTTGCTATCCCCATGAAAATCTGACCTGGTTTGAGCAGAACTTTTCCTGCAATTGGAGCTGTCGAGTTGCTCTGGGCTGTGCCAGGTCAAGGTCCAGGCATCTGAACTGAGAGCAGGACTTCACTCTCCTATGTGATCAGTGATCCCCTGCTGGGCCCAGGCAGGGTGGAGGAGGAAGCTGGGAACTGAGGTTGGGGGAGACTGCTCAGTAAAGGAAATGGGAAATGACTGGACAAATAGATTCAGATTGGGAATTGGAGTGGTCAATGGGGGGCTTGGGAGTCAGTGTGTGTATATGGTGTTGAAGGAAGAATGAGATTGGATTATGATTTTGGGGGAATGGGATTGGCTGGGCAAGGGTATCAGAACTAAGAAGCACTGGGAATGGGGGAGGGGAGATAGCTCTGACAAGAAGTCTGAGTGTGGGTAGGAATTGCGACTGACAAGAAGCCGGAGGAGGAGGGGATGAAGGGGATACTGAGATTAGATGAGAAGCCTAGGAATTGAGATTGGGACTGGAGGTCCCATTGGGGAAACCTCCAGTAGAGGTGAACATGGGCCAGGGGCTGTGACTGGAAGGCACCATTGGGGAATGAGAATGAGCTCCAGGAATATGGAGGAACAAATACTGGCTGGGTAAGGAGACTGGAGATAAGGAGCTGTGTGGAAAATTTGGAATGGTAGGCCAGGAGACCGGGTCCCTGGTAGACTAAGATGGGGAGTATGAAAGGGTGGGACTAGGACTTTTGGACTAAGGCACTGAAAAAAATAGTATGTGATCGTGTAATTCATAATCATATATTATTATACCTATTAGCTTGAAGTACACAGACATGCTGTAATTAATGCAGATGCACAATTGGGGTTTGTGAAGGTATAAGGGATACCACTCCTCTGTGGTCAGGGGCCTGGAGCTGGCTGGATAATTAGCTCCACTGCTACACCTGGGAAGAGATTGGCTGATCCCTATAAAAGGAGGAGCAGGAACTGGACAGGGGCTGGAGCAAGAGCTGGGAGGAGCAGCTCTAAGAAACAAAGGGACAGAAAGGAGACTGGGGAAAGTCCTGTTTTCAGAAAGGCTCTGACGTAAGAGCCAGGAACTTTTGGGTTAATTAACTCATGGGATGAGGGACAGACTTGGGGAAAGGGACTTCCCCTGTATAGCCTTTGAGGGGAGAGGCTGTGAAGATTTGACCTTCTTTTCATTATGAAGGTTTGAAATAAAACCCACAGCAATTAATTGGACTGGAGACTGCCTTATCTGGATTCTGTGAGAGGGCTCCAGGCAGAATTTACCCAGGGAGGGAATGGGCTCAGCAGGCATAAGCCTGGATCCAGCTGGAAGAGGGTACTATAAGGTAGGCTCCAAACCTTTACAGGGATGATTTCAGGTTACATGAGCAATCTTAAGTCTGGCATTTCCTAATTTAGGAGTTCTTGATTTTTGAAACCTTAATGTTCTTTTAATGTAGTTTTGTGTGTAATGTGTATAGTATACTATGTTATCTATCTACAAATGTGTGTAGATAAGTACAATTTATGGTCAAATAGAGTGTGTGTGTGTGTATATATACATACGTTTATATAACTAAGTTCAGCAAACTAACAAGATAACAAATAAAGGCAACCCATCTTGGCCGTGGTGAAATAGCAGTGTCCTTTCAAGAGGACTGTTTGCACATGTAAGGGTAACTCACATGAGCAAGGATGCAGTATCAGGTTTATAATTAGCATGGTTCTCTGAATATCAGGTGCTGTACCTGACTCACTACTTGTGCTACTCTCCAGCAATTGGCATACAGAATGCAGACACTAGAGGGCAAGTCTGTAAGTGATCTTTTCTTATCTTAAGCGAACACTTCAATGGTTTGTGCAGTGAAAGACATCAACTATCCTGGACAATTTCTTTGTTTTCTGTGAGGGTTTTTTCAAAGACATACCAGACTGGGAGTTAGGAACACAAAATGCTTTTATTGTTAATGGAACACACAAATAAGTCAGAAACCTCTGAGAACATAGATTTCAGAGTAGCAGCCGTGTTAGTCTGTATCCGCAAAAAGAAAAGGAGGACTTGTGGCACCTTAGAGACTAACCAATTTATTTGAGCATAAGCTTTCGTGAGCTACAGCCCACCTCATCGGATGTCTGATGAAGTGAGCTGTAGCTCACGAAAGCTTATGCTCAAATAAATTGGTTAGTCTCTAGGGTGCCACAGGTCCTCCTTTTCTTTTCTTTTTTTTTTTTTTTTTTTTTTGAGACAATAGAGCCTCCTTTAAACATCATACAAGGTTATTCCCAAATTCTGTCTTAATTCAGCTTTTAATGGCTACTTGAAATTCTCAAAAATTAGCTTTTAGCCTCTACATACTGTGTGTGTGTGTGGACACACAGATGCAATAGTATAACTTACCCTCTATTATTGTTTCTATAAGACAGAATGCTGGATGGAGAATAGCTAATATGGAAGACTGTAGAAGATGCTTACAATGTTAGGACTTTACTTATATTCAATTCCTTCAGTTTTAACTGTCCTTCCTTCCGGCTCAACTGCACCAAAACAAATAAGGTCCTGCCCAGAAAAGCTTAGAATCTTATGGTATGTCTACACTTTATCTGGGAGGTGTGATTGCCAGCTCTTGTAGAGGTATCTGTGCTGTTAGCACCTAAAATAGCAGCATGTCTGTGGAAGCATGGAGGTTCCTCAGGCTAGACACACCAAGTACAATTATGCTTAACCCCCTTGGTGCGCCTTTGCGGGGGGTGGGGAGGTTGGTGGAGGGGGGTTAGACCAAGGTGCGGCCTGTGCTGCTGTGGACACACTGCTATTTTTTAGGCGCTAGCTTGAGCTCAGCTAGCGGAGGCATTTCTACACAAGCTGGGGATCACATGTCCGATCTCAAGTGTAGACCTACCCTCAGAGCCTGATATTGCAATCCTCTCCCCACAATCCTTTGCTCACCCATGTATTTCCATTGAAAATACTGGGACTAAGCAGGTGTGAAAAGGTTTCTCATGTGAGCAAAGCCCTAAATGTAAGCCCTGAATGTAGTCTAATATCAACCATGATAGGTACTGAGACTCAGCACTAGTAACCTGGCATACCAACCCTGTTGCATTTCTGAGAAGAGGAAGAATGTCTTTCTCTTGCAGTTTGTTCATTAAAATTCTGCATAACGTTTCTGACAGCTATAGATTCCCATAGGCTAGAAAGGTAAGTCTGTTCAAACACAAAAAGAAACACCTACTATCTTCTGCACCTTAAAACGAGGCATACATTTTGCTGTCTTCAGGACTGTTAAATCATTTGGCAAACCTGAAGTACTGCTTTGCTGATTACTGCATTTTCCCCTCCTGTAATATATGTTTTAAGTTTACCTGAAATTCTTTCCATCTGCACTCCTGCTTCTTCCCAGAACGCCATAAAGCATAAGTTATGGACACTTTGTAAATTCTTCATTCCTTTTTCGTATCTGTTGAGAATTTTTCTAGCCTTGAAAACTATCGCTTACTAGAATGTGACAGCTAACGTTCCCTAATGATTCTGTGTGATTTATCATGTTGTTCCTATGAGAAAATCGAGATATTCACACATAGAGTACCCATTCATACAGTTGTGTATATAGAAAGCTTTATTTATAAAGAGAGAGTCACATTAAGTAATATGTAGTGTCTATTGAATGGACAAGGCTAATACAAGTGAAGGAAGAAAATACACACACCCAAAATATAGGATGATAAAAATACTTCACACTTCCCTATATAGCTCCTTTCATCTGATGAGCTGTAAACACTTTATAAACATTAAGGGTTAAGTTATGTGCTTGGTGCTGCTCTCTAGTCATCAAGTGGAAGTGCTCAGAGGGATTATGCCTTCACAGGATCAACACACAGAGAATGTGTTAGTACCCAGGGGAGCGGGGGAAGGATCGTATAGCACATTTTACCCCCATGGGTGAAAAGTAGTAGTGTGAAGGTCAAGACTATAACAGGGTTTAAAAAAGAGCTAGATAAGTTCATGGAAGATAGGTCCATCGATGGCTATTAGCCCGGTTGAGCAGAGATGGTGTCCCTACTCTTTTTTTTTTTTTTGCCAGAAGCTGGGAATAGGCAACAGGGGATGGATCACTTGATGATTTCCAACAGTGGCCAATGCCAGGTGCCCCAGAGGGAATGAATGGAACAGGTAGACAGGATACTGGGCTAGGTGGACCTTTGGTCTGATCCAGTATGGCCATTCTTATGTTCTTATGAATTCAACAGCCCATGCGTAGATTCTAGCAGACATATATGGGATTGCAGCCAGGCCAAGGTGCCAGAAAAGCTCACTGAGGAAATGGAGCACTCAGCATGGTAGCTTACAGCCAATTCTCAGTTAATGTCAGAATTCTACATGCGTCCTTCTTAGATTCTCTGGTTAGGAGCACATACTGTATGTGCTTTCCTTCCTTCACACCAGAAGCACCCAGGACAAGTCCGATTTAGTCCAGAACAGCTCATACTGTCAACATCCTTGAAGTATCAGTTTTACCCACTGCTGAAAAGTGGATGCTACACAGCAATAGTACAACAGTGCACACCAACGCTACCTCAGTCTATTTCTAGGAGTGAACAACAATTCTGTATCACGTCGAAACTACAGCTGGAATTTAAGAGGGAAGAATTTAATTATCTAAATTTTGACCAGCACACTGAGATTAACACCTTTGCCAGTCTCAAGAAAAGTGCCACTGAAAATTTAATGTAAAGATTCTGTGATGTGTGTTAAGTGTGGCCCTAACAAGATGCCACAGCCAGCAGCACATGATCTCCTTATACTGTGTGTAGGAATTAACTTGTGATTGACTCAGAAAGGGCCCCCTACTAAATCTTACAAGTGTATCTAAGTCTCCCTAGAAAGTCTGCTACCTAAGTAATGACCCAGCCCAACCCAGACAGTATCGCTTACAAGGTGGTATGGCTGCAATCAAATCACAATAATGAACTCAACCAAGAGAATAATATGCACACATCAGTGCTAAAGATTCTATTCACCTAGGGCAGTGTTTCCCAAACTTGGGACGCCGCTTGTTCAGGGAAAGCCCCTGGCGGGCCGGGCCGGTTTGTTTACCTGCCGCATCCACAGGTTCGGCTGATCACGGCTCCAGGCCAATGGGGGCAGCGGGAAGCGGCATTGGAGCGGAGAACTATGGCCACTAGGAGCCGCGATCGGCCAAACCTGCGGACGCGGCAGGTAAACAAACCGGCTCGGCCCGCCAGGGGCTTTCCCTGAACAAGCGGCGTCCCAAATTTGGGAAACACTGCCCTAGGGTGAAATTCTGGTTCCATAGAAGTCAATAGAAATTAGTTTTGACTCCAGTGTGGTCAAAATGTCACCCCTATGGGTGCGTGTGCACTAGTCTGTCTACACTAGATGCTTCTTGGATGTTTAGACGGCTTGCTTGGGGAAGTAATGTGAAATATAAGGAACGATGTAGCAAAGAGCAGCTTTGTCCTCCCTGCCTGATTCCCAGCTACGCAGCTTGTAGGTAGCCCAATGAAGGGTTTTTGAGGGGACTTGAAGCAAGGGACTGGATGGGGAACCACACCCACATCTACTGAATTTCATCCCCTGTGCCAAAGAGCTAGAGGGGATGATAGGGAAATATGGGCAGAAACCATTCCTGGAGGAACTAATGACAAGGGAATATACATCAAAGCAGGGATTTCACTCCCATGAAACTTAGACCTAGTTTCCTATTAAGTAGGTTTTTTCCTTATTAGACAATCAAAATAATTTAGCACATTTATGAATTAAGGGGGGAGGGAGGAACTAATCAATCAGAAATCCTCGCAACTGCCTCAGATGATATATTTGAATACCTGAGTTAGTGATCTTGGTGTCTCCAAAACTTAGTTTCTAATTAAATAGTAACTTGGAGGTATGTGGAGCAGCATAGCCGTATTTCGTCATTGGTGATGAACAGCTGCTCTAACAAATGTATGGTGAAATAGACATTTTTAATCTTGAACCAAAAATAATCCCAAGGACTCAGTACTAATAGGAACTACTAGTTATTACAACTAATGCACCCACAACCCTTTAGAACTCATCACTATAGTATCTGGGCACTCTGTGTATGGAACAAGAAAAGGAGGACTTGTGGCACCTTAGAGACTAACCAATTTATTTGAGCATAAGCTTTCGTGAGCTACAGCTCACACAAAAGCTTATGCTCAAATAAATTGGTTAGTCTCTAAGGTGCCACAAGTCCTCCTTTTCTTTTTGCGAATACAGACTAACACGGCTGCTACTCTGAAACCTGTGTAGGGAACCTAAGCTAGACCCATAAAACAACAATGTGTTTGTGTGGGTTTCTTTTTTTCATTCCATATATAGATTTCAATGCTTCCTTTCCTTGCCACTGACTACTGCATCTCTTCAAGAACAGAATCACTTTCACACAGAGGCTATGTTTGGCTAGGAGACGTGGAGTCACGGTCCGTTTTTATTTAATGATGTAAGTAAAAGGAATCTGTTTATTATTGTATGGGCCATATGCTACTCCCTCTTCTGCAGCCATGGAAGGCCTTATGAAGCAGAATTGTTGGATTTGTGCTTTGAAAGTGTTCAGGCCAATGGAAAGTCACTTACTAGAAGACTCTTCTCTCTCTCTCTCTCTCTCTCTCTCTCTCTCTGAGCTGTATTGGGCATGGTGGGATAGGCTGCTGGAATAGTAGGAGGATCCACCACTATATGAATAAATAGGGGTGTACAAGGACCCCAGCTGCTGACACAACATAGAGATCCCTCCTTCTAACTTCTCCTAGATCCCCTGTATAAAACTCCTTGGGCTTTGCAGGAGGTATGGGTACCATTTGGTCTGTCATTATTAAATCTCTTTACTAAGGCAGAGTTCTGTATATAATGATTTTCAGAGTGTTTTAATCTCTGTTCCTGCTCGATTCTTGGCTTGTGTCAGAGGTAGACATGAGGAAATCCCACACATGCTTTGAAGGTGGTTCTTAGGTGCCTCTGCTCTGACACGTCATCCTCTCAGCTCATTGCCACTCTTGTGTTATTTGAGCTACGCTCCCATTGGCTCGTGTAACTTCCAGTGATTTCTAGAGGGGGGGAATGCAGCACTGAGAACTTATGCTTCAGTGAACTGCAAGTTTAGGACTAGGGAGAATTAGGCAGATCTTGGCCCTTTCCCTTGTCTCCCTACCCGTGAGGAAAGAGGGGAAATTGGGGCCCCCCATACTGGTGTAAGCCGTGGGTCCAATCCTGTGGTCCTTACTCATCTGAACACAGGCTGCAGGATTGGACTCATTACTGTTACCGTACTGTTCAAGGGTTATTTCTTTTCAAATTATAATTCAAATTATATATTTTTTCTTTTGTCTTGCAAGATGATTTTTTGCTTTTAAAATTATCTTTATACAAGTAACAACCTGAATGTATTGTACGATAGGTGCTGTGACAGTGACCCTCATGCCAGCAGCCAAACTGTAACGTAAGATATTTTTCAGTGGCGTCTGGCTGCTTAGGAGTTTGGATAGTTCTGTGTGCAGCTTCAGGGTTGCTCTTGTTTCTGGGATTAAGCTACCATTGTGCTGCTGCCTATGCTACTTTACATTTTTGGAGAGCATAACTGCCTTGGTTTAAGGAAAAGCTGCTCTGTTTTATTTGTTTTGAGGTTTAAAATGCTTTAGTTATTGGGCGATTTCTTTGTATGGCTTATTACAAATGGATCCAGGGTTTCTTTCATATAGGGTGACCAGATGTCCTGATTTTATAGGGGCAGTCCCGATTTTTGGGTCTTTTTCTTACATAGGCTCCTATTACCCCCATCCCGATTTTTCACATTTGCTGTCTGGTCACCCTACTTTCATATAATGTATATTTTCTCTGCCCTCAAGATATGAACCTTAGCCCTGGAGAGTTCTGGACTCTGGAACACATTTTAGAGCAGGGCAGGAAGACACTTTACAGATGCAGCATCAAACAGTTGGTGTGGGTAGATGTGTCTGTGTGACTGCCATCCTGCCTGATTGGGGTATATATTCAAACTATTCATTAACATAACAGTAAGCTTTTGCAAGGCCATATGCTTCCTGCATATACAGTTCCTTTTCATTCAATATTTCCTACTATTTGTATTTGAATAACATAAGGCTTACTTCCTTGCTAGCCTTTGAAAGCACTTTCATGTCCATGTGCTTCACTATTTGTTCATTCATGTAACCAGAGGACACCCCCCATCCCACGCAGGAAGATACTGAGCTACACTCTTAGGAGGAAGGAATGCTGCTAAAATAGCAATTGGAATGTCAGGGTACAATTCACAAAATAAGCTGGTCTGTAGGCAAACATGGAAGTACACACACTTCTTGTAAAAAATAAATAAATAAATAAACAACTTTCTCCCTTAAATACTTCTGTCTACAGGTCGGTCAATGAGACTTAAGCATTAAGTCAAGACAAGTTACACCATAAATGAATCCAAATAAAGCATATGCAGTAATAGCTAATACTGCCAGTATTTCCATCATAGAAAGATAAAGCTTTTTTGCAAAAGAATTCACTACTCTGTCTCCATCGCCATTTCGTTTCCCTTTCTTTGCATATACTTCTAATTTCCCTCTGAAAATGGTGGTGGTCCAGACTCTGGAGATTGTGTCCACTGCTTTTACTTGTAGCTCCCTCCATTCTTGGTAGAGGTAGCGAGCCAATAGTAGCACAGATGGGATAACCTGTCAAGAGTGCTGACAACCAAATCTCCAATAGTCCTCCCTGTTTGTCTTCCAGTTCCTCTGCCTCCATGCATTTTGAAGCTCCATTCTTTGCCAATTCATCTGCACTGCTAGCCTGACCTCCAAGTGGGGGATATGCAACAGAAATTACCACTCCCAAAGCAACATATGAAGGGGGAGGTGTGGGTCTAAAACCTCTTAAAAAGCTCATCAAGATTTAACGCAGCAATTGTCATCCATGTTTTATAGGTTAAACAAGACATACTATGGATTAACTAAATGCTCTTCTTCAAGGGACTCATTGATACAGACATGATGTTCATTGTTATCTGAGATGTTATTTAAGACTTTAATGACAAATAAAAACTTGTGGCTAAGAGTAACTGCTGTCACTTGCTGGATTTAATAAATCTTGGCAGGGACAGTAAACCTGATAAAAGCAAGAGTCTATTACTTTAAAGTTATTTTACCAAGAATATTTCTTAATGTACAGGGAAATCATTCGGTCACATTGGTTCTATACAATGCATATGTATTCACCTACAAAATTAGCCAGAAAATGCAAAGACAATGCAATTTAATGTTATTGCTCTCCAGCATCTAGGTAACTTGGTGGATTGTTTTGCTCTTGGGTGAGATTCTTTTTAAGAAATGACCAATTACTTGTAGTCATTGAACTAAAAACAGTCAGATACACATACATACAATAGAATAGTGGTTTTGGTTTGTTTTTGTTTTGTTTTTTGTTTTTTGTTTGTTTGTTTGTTTTTTTTGTGAGGGACTAAAAGAAAGACTATTGGTATCTCTATACACCAGTTAGGAGGTGTGATTGTAGCACATGTAAACATACCAGAGATAGCTTTGATTTAGCTAGATCACTGTTATTTTTACTCGAGCTAGCTTTGAAGTCATGGTGATACAGGCTAGCTAAATAAGCATGTACCCAGGATCCCAGGGCTAGCCCCATGCTGCCACAGCTTCACTGCTATTGTTACTCAAAGCTAGCTTTGATTTAGCTAGATCACAGGAAGCTTATGTCTGTCTATGTGTGTTGCAAGCACGCTTCCTGATTGCAGTGTAGACACACCCTTTGTATATAAAGAATAGTCATGATCTCCTTATGCACATACTCATGTACACAACTGTGCACTCCTCTTACACAGGCCAATATCGCATTGATGTCAATGAGAAATGTGTGTGCAGGACACGGCCTATCGTGTTCATAGAATACATATCGCCTGAAAGTGTAAATGTGGACATGGCAGTGTCATTCAATTTACTTTTCTCTCTGGGACTGAGAATGTTGACTCCCCACTTGGTGCCTGATGCAAGTCCCACTGAAGACAGTGGAAAGCTTCCAGTGACTTCAGCGGGTCTTGGATTGGGCCCTCAGCCCTGCAAGTCAGCTTTGAGATGAATCTCCAAGATGAATTTACAAATTCCACATCACCTCTGGCTCTCAACCTTTCGTTTCCACTAGTGTTGAATTAGCCAGTGTGAAAAGAGAAACACCTAAGATCTACATATGTCCATATGAAGCTTTGGATGCACTTTGAAATGGCAGTGGATTCCTTATGGAGTAAAATTCCTCCTTATATAGAGGGACAACATAAAGTTTATATGCCACTTCTGCCCTATTCTAAATAGATCTGTGCTGATCATCCATGAATTTCACCAGTGTGGAAAAGCTCAAAACATTTGAACCAGTAGAACAAGTTCTATCACAACCATTGGGTCATGTAGCATATGTAGACATGGGAAAAGAGGTACAGAAGAGAGAGCACAGAACAGGTGCTGAGTGATTTAAAAAAAAAGTCAAAAGATGACTCTGTGAAGGCCTGCATAAAATATCAGTAATCTAACCTTTAACGAACATCTGATTGCATTATCAGACATTCCTCTGAGCATGCTCTGTATCACCGTCAATGTTCCCCGCTACTCTGCTGTAGGTTGACACTGACTCACATCCTTAATTATTTATCTATCCTGAATGGATTCCTATTTCCAAGCACTGCCTGTAAAAAAATAAGTAAGGCAAAGCTCAGAAATCTGTGTGTGGTGTTTTTTAATCTAGGAAATACTGCGGAGGAAGCTCTCTCTCATTGGAACAGCTTGCCTTTTTTCACTAAAATCCCACTAAACTAGCCCATTGGTGGAGCCAGCAAGTTCAACAGTCATCTGGTTACAATTCCCGGATAAGGCAAAGAGAGGGTGCAATGCATGTGACTTCCTTATCCAGAGTTATATTAAAATCAAAGTCTACATTGAATCACAATCCTAAGTGACTCACTGATCTGGACGGCAAAGGCATTGTAACCAGTTCTTAGACATTTTGAAGCTGTTAACGTTGCGTTTTTATTTATTTATTTTTTATTCATCTACTTGCCCCATGAGTATTACACCTATGCGGCACATTTTAGACCTTAAACAAATGAGCCCATAGATCCATTTAGATTCGTTTGTTTTACTACCTAATAGACGATGGACAATGGCAGTGCTGTCTTAGTTTTCGTAATGTCTTCATCTTTTCACCATTTCACTGTGCAGTATTATTATAGTTCTATTTTGCTGTCTGTCAATGCGTTATTATACCTATTAGCCTTATTACACAGACATGTCTGACCTTTTCTTTTCATATGTGTGTACATTTTTTGTCATTTAAAATTATATCTATTGAAGAAAATACACATCCTGAATCCTTTAAAAAAATCAGAATACCTGTTATTTTCTGTGGGGGCTGTCTGCATTCTCACTACTATTTTTTTATTGTAGGTAGTACAGTAGCCTTCAGTGACCACAATCTGAACTAAAGCCCTATTGTGATGGGTTGTGCTATATAAATATGCAATAATAAAGTTTGTTGTTAAGGGTCTCGTGCAGGAACTAAGGAATGGCTTACACATAAAATGGAGGTTGACAAGCCGTGTTCACACCTCCGAAAGACATAGTTAAGCTGACCTAAGCTCCAGTGCAGACACCTCTAGGTTGATGGAAGAATTCTTCTGTTGACCCAGCTACTGCCTCTCAATGGTGTGGACTTCCTACACAGCCACAAGAATAACCACTTCTGTCACTGTAGTGCATGTCTACACTTTGGTGCTACAATGTCAGTGTCTTAGCAACTGTAGTGTAGACATAACCTAAGAAAAGGCTAAGACCCTACAAGTGGATGTAGCATACAGCAAAGTAGGCATAAAGTTAGGAAGCAGAATATGCCCCCTGAATTTATTTCAAGAATGTGGAAGTTAATGGGGAGTTTGATGCTTTTGAAAAGCCTGCTAAATGTGTCTCTGCATATTTACCTATAAATAAACTAGTCTTTAATCCCTCTGTGCATCAGTTTTCCATCCTTACTTTGGGAATAAATTGTACTTCCCTATCTCACAAGTGTGCTGAGAGTATAAATACATTAAAGATTGTTAAGATGCTCAGATGTTATAATACTTAAGGGCATATAAGTTTCTCATGTAGAAAAGGTTATTAGTTAATCTTATTGTTGATAGTTCATTCTAGCACTACAGTTGCCTGGTCTACATTCATCCAAAAAGTATAATTAATTCAGTCTCATTGTTTTGAGGCAGAGCTGGCCAGTGTCTCTTTCTGCTCAGAAAAATCTAAGGCAATCCATCTGCAGGAAATAAACTGAAACATGTACATTCAGTGAGACGGGAAACCTGGAAAGCGATCTAGTGTAGCAGGAAATATTAGACAAGAGGTTGATGTGTGCTTAGAATCTCATGGTGGTAAATATGTTGTAAAAAATCTAAAATAGATGGCTAGATGAAATCTGATAATAAAGGACTTCCTCTGTATTTTTTCTCTTTAGTCTGAATTCTACCCAAACTGGTTTTAATATTATAATTCTAGGTTAATTGTTCACAAATATCATTACACAGTCAAGCTTCCTGGGAGCTCTATGCAATATTTGATGACCATTTTTTTAGGCTGAGTCAGCGCTTAGTCTTCATTTATGACATTAATTGCATTTACTATATCATTAAAGGCACTCTAATTCTTCCGTTACAAAATTTATGCATCCAGGCATGTGCTAATCAAATGTATTTATTAATTTAGGGCTTTTTTTAAAAAGTCTGTAATGTTTTTGTGTATGAAGGCTTTGTTGATAGGATTTTAAAAAATATTGTGTTAATTGTTTTTTGTGCTGTGCACTCAATTAAAATTATTTACACTAGTTTAATCAAAAAATAAATCCTGTCCTCACTGAAGTCAATGGGAGTTTTGCCATTGACATCAGTGAGGTAGGATTTCACCCTTACTCATTAGTAAATCTACAAAAGCAAGGAAATTTTAGCCTGAAACGGTGGGCATAAAAAAGGCAATATTCTCATTGACATAACTGGCAGGTATGTACACAAAAATACAACCGAATATAGACCCTAGTCCTGCAAGGACTTCTTAAAGTGTTTTACTTTAAGTCAATGGTACAACTTATGTGCATAAATGGGACTATTCATGTGCACAAAGCTAAGCACTTATGTCTTTGCAAGATTGGGGGTGCAGCTGGTAATGACTTGGCAGGTGGTGGGTGGAGATCTTTGCTTAGTGCATAGTAATTTTCCCGTTGTGTCTCCTCCATCATCACCATGAATGTATGTGTCATGCAACTGTCACATCTTGTCTTTACCTAGACTGTTGACCTCCCTGAGGGAGAGTTTTTCTTTTTACTGTTGTCTGGCAGTGCCCAGAACTCCAGGACCCTGAGTAGCATACCTATAACCTAGTCTACACTTCAAAGTTAGGTCGAAACAAGGTGATTGACATCAATCTATTTTGACATGTTTCTACACTCAGCTATGCTTCTGGACATCATAAGTGTCCCGTTATGGTGATGCAGTAAAACCATGTTCCCGACTAGCTTGGAGCCATGGTCAAATGAGTGTAGACGCTGCATGACCTATATCAACCCTAAAAATCATCCAGCAGCTGTCCCACAATGCCCCATTCCCTGTCAACAGTGATCACTCAGGTCACAAATGTAAACTCCACTGCCCAGGGATCACAGAGATGGGAAGCCACAGCCAGCCCCCTTTAAAATCCCCAGCATATGTTTGAAATGCCTTTTCCTGATCGTCCATCTTGGCAAGCACAGCAAGTAACTCTCCTTTCTTGTGCGCAACTGCACTACCAACCATACTGGCTACATGCTCCATCCTGGAGTAGACTAGAGATAGTAGATCTCCTTTGCTTGTGGGGAGAAGAAGCTATGCAAGCACAATCTATGAACAGATTGCACAGGGGATTCAGGCAAAGTGATATGACAGGGAACAGCAGCAGTGCTGTGTGAAAATGAAGGGACTGTGCCCGGCATACTATAAAGCCAGGGAAGCCATCAAATAATCTGGTGCTGAGCCACAGACCTGTTGCTTTTATGAGCTGCATGACCCAACACCACCCCGCTGACCACTATGGATGCCTCAGAGGATTCCAAGAGAGAAACCCATGCTATGAACAGCAAGGAGAAGGGGGCGGGGGGAGATGCAGCAGGGGGCTCCAACCATTCCATGAGCCAGGACCTGTTCAAGATGTCACCACAATCTAGCCACCAGCTGAGCCCAAATGAACCCAATGAAAGGGAATGAACCTCGAGTAATTGTACATGGATTTTTTTCCTGACAAAATTTAAATTTAAAAGATGGCTCCCTGGCTTGTCCTCAAGTTAATAAGACACAGGTATCAACATCTCATTTTTTTACTCCTATGAGAAGAGGTAGCGGTACAAACAGGTAAAGCTGGCATCTGCGTTTCACTCCACTGTTGGGTTAGTCAGAGGTTGGGACCGGGAGGGAGAGACATGGATCCATTTGTTTGTTTACAAAGGGAAGTCCCTTCTATCCTCCTGAGAGATATATGACAGCATGCAGTATTCAAGGTGTGGGCATACGGTGGATTTATATAGTTGTATTATGATATATTCTGTTTTATTATCTATTCCTTTCCTAATGTTCCTAATGTTGTTAGCTTTTTTGACTGCTGCTGCACATGGAAGTGTTTTCACAACCATCTACAATGACTCCAAGATCGCTTTCTTGAGTGGTAACAGCTAATTTAGACCCCATCATTTTATATGTATTGTTGAGATTGTTTTCCAGTGTGCATTACTGTGCACTTATTGACACTGAATTTCATCTGCCATTTTGTAGCCTAGTCCCCCAGTTTAGTGAGATCCCTCTTTAACTCTTTGCAGTCAGCTTTGGACTTAACTATTTTGAGTAATTTTTTGTTTTCAGCATATTGCCACCTCACTGTGCATCCCCTTACCAGACCATTTATGAATATATTGAACAGCACAGGTCCCGGTATAGATTACAAGTTCTACATGTTATACAGGAGGTGTGGTTTAAGGTAATACTAGTAAACTGGGGCACACTGATCCTGTGGGGGCAGAGGATCTGGGATTTCTGTAAGTAGCTAGTGTCAGAGGTGAGGCACACAGGGGAATGATTAAAAGGGACTCGGGGACTGGGGTGCACCTATTGTTAATCTACAAGGCAAAGACAGTGCTGGCACAGCCCAGAGGTGAGTGCTTGAGTGGCTGACAGGCTGGTGATGTCAGGAAGCTGACACCCAGTTGGGCACAGGAAGGACTTCCTCATACCAAAGTACCTTCTGTTGATCAAAGCTTGTAGTGTAGACATGGCCTAAGTGCTGCTGCAATACAATTATATCACTTGTCAAACAAATTATTTTACCAATGCCATAGTCCAGGGCTTAAATTCCTATAGAGTATTTCCCAGAGCTCCCCACACCTCCCCCCTACATATTTAAAAACTCCAGTGGGGTTGAAAATATTTACTGGAGCTCCGCTCAAGTCAGCCCTGGCTGAATTTAAGCCCTGCCATGGTCAGTTAAACAAAAAGTTTGAGAAGAGGGAGTGGCCTTATTGAATCCAATTGTGGAAAAATTGGAGAGAGTCCAGCGAAGGGCAACAAAAATGATTAGGGGACTGGAACACATGAGTTATGAGGAGAGGCTGAGGGAACTGGGATTGTTTAGTCTACGGAAGAGAAGAATGAGGGGGGATTTGATAGCTGCTTTTAACTAACTGAAAGGTGGATCCAAAGAGGATGGATCTAGACTATTCTCAGTGATAGCAGATGACAGGACAAGGAGTAATGGTCTCAAGTTGCAGTGGGAGAGGTTTAGGTTGGATATTAGGAAAAAAATTTTCACTATGAGGGTGGTGAAACACTGGAATGCGTTACCTAGGGAGGTGGTGGAATCCCCTTCCTTAGAAGTTTTTAAGGTCAGGCTTGACAAAGCCCTGGCTGGGATGATTTAGTTGGGATTGGTCCTGCTCTGGGCAGGGGGTTGGACTAGATGGCCTCCAGAGGTCCCTTCCAACTCTGTTATTCTATGATTCTATGATAATCCATTAATTAATGTTGTTGGCCAAGTTGTTGAAGCTCATTTGTTTTGTAATTTGCCACGTGTGTAGTTGAAACAACCACCATTTTTTGTACTGTATCTTCACTAGCATTTATCTGCAGTAACTCGTATGCAATTAAATATAATCTTACTGCATGTTGAAAGAAATCTCCATTTTTCTTTTTTTTTTAAATTTAAGAATTCTCTTAGTTTAATTCTTTTCTCTTTATTTGTTTGATCCTCACAATGTAATTCACTATGTATAATCCAGAAAAGTAAAAGTGGTTTCTGACTGGATGACGAGATCACATGGAGTTAAGTTTAAAGAGATAAAACTTACTTACCATCTAGCAGATAACACTTTTTTTGCAAGGCAAAGGACAAATAGCACAAAGCTAGGGGAACAATATTGGTTTGTTTTTCCCTGTCCCCATAATCATCCGAATTATATCTGGATGAGGAAAATCTGCCATGTTTTAAAACAATAGGATTTGTACAGACTGTAAACAGGGCAAGTTGTGTTTAAACCCTTTAGATTGTGTGGTCAATACTTTCAGGGAACCTAGTTAAGCTAAGCCTGGTTGGGAAGGGGTCATAGTAGCTGTGGCATGTAACATGCTGGACAGTTAACGAGCTTGATCTGGAAAGAACCATTCAGGGGCTGGGAAGGGATAGATAAAACATAGACCATGTTGCTCTTCATCCTGAAAGACATTAGGTGCCTGGCTATAAAGCCAGAGCAACTCACAGTCATTGAAACATCCAGAGGTATTAGCTAATATTGTTGTTTTTAAAATGTTAATGGTGTATTCTTATTCACCAAGCTAGCTCCCATTCATCCAACTGTTCTGCAAAAAGCAGTGTTTTCCTTTAGTCTGATATTTACGTAATTATCTCAAAATAAAGGGCTATTTGCTGTCCCCTTTCCCCCTTGATCTCACACAGAAAACTGTTTACTTCATATAGTGTCTGAAGGTCAGCAAGGGGAGAATGTCGGCCTGAGTTTCTACTACCTTTGCCTTCTGTCACCATTTCCATCAGCACAAAGTGTGCAGAGAAAGCTGTCATTTAGGTCAGGTAAGGTTTACAAGAGGTGGAGGGAATCTCGATCTTTGACTTCAGTGTTATCTTGGCTGAGATGGATTTTTGTATCCAAGCTTGAAACTTATGTGCCAGGTTTCTCCCTTAAACAGTTTGAAATGTTAGAGAGACTATGTCTTGTATACTTCATAATATTTTACTATTCATTAATGGAGCAGAGTTAAATTTTAAAATTAAGCTGTTTTTAGCAAGGACTGGGATAAAAAATGACAAACTACCTTAAATGTATGTTTGAACATCGATAACTTATCGATTTCTTAACATGAGAAAAAGATCACATTTTGGCCTGACAAACCTTGCTATCTGCTCTAATTTGGAAACAAACAACAAAAACCTTATGTTGGAATTTGTGGAATTTTTGTTGTTCTTTTTTTTGTCTGCTTGTCTCAGACACTTTCTCTAGCTGCAGTTACAAACCTTCCTATGATTCTGGTTTAAAACAGCTCTCTTAAACTAGTGCTGTGGTCAGGGCCAGCTCCAGGCACCAGCTTTCCAAGCAGGTGCTTGGGGCGGCATTCAGAATGGGGCGGCAGTCCGTGTCCCGCGGCGGCAATTCGGCAGCCGCTCCGCCGCTCTTCCCGCCACGGTGGCTTTCGGCGGCAGCTCCGCCGCTGTTGCAGTGGCGGCAATTCGGCGGCGGCTGCTTGGGGCGGCAAAATTGGTAGAGCCGCCCCTGGCTGTGGTTTTAACTAACACAAAAGCAACCCCATTTAAACAATCTTAATCTACCTAACAACAGCAAAGCTAATTATCTGCCTAACAACTATTACCTTTCTTTTTTATATCAAGCCCCATCTTGTATTACCTATATTCCTTCAATTGACATGTCAATAAAATACAGTTGGCTTCTGCATTTGCACGTGCAAGCTGATAGAAGGCCTGAATTTGTGTGTCTACCCTGAATAGCAAGTTATGAAACCACATGGAGGTCAAATATTTAATTTTTTTGTGCTTCCATGTGAACTGCCAACAATTTCTGCAAACACAAAGGAAGGGGAAAGCAGCTTTGGGCAAACTACGATGCTTATCAATTAAACATTGTTATTTGCATGGGCATTAGACAGCCCTAGTGTGTAAGTCAGCTGGGTACCATTTGCAAAATCACTCTTGTAATCAAATTCCAGGCCAAAATCAGCCAGTGCCAAGCCAATTCCGAACCAAGGTCTCTGCTCGGAAGACTGTTGAACTTTCGAGAGGTGGTAGGATGGGTAAACAAAGGTGTTTCGAATCTTTAACCATATCACATATATGCACACATGTACACAGACATATACATCTGAATTTTGTGGCTGTCCTTGACTTCAATTTGCAAGCCAAAATTCATCAGTTGTGAATGTCATTCTACCAGTAATACATAGCACAGGCTTCACTTGAAGAGGAAATATGTTAACTAAACCATATTCCCTTCTCTTTTATTTCATTCTGTCCAAGTTCTTATACTATGCCCAGCTCCATGATATCTTAATGCCAGATATGATTTATATTATATTTTTGTATGAGAAAAGAGCTATGTTATCTCAAAGTTTTACCTTGCTGCCCATCACTGTAGTATCTGAGCTTCAATCATGTATAAATGAATAGCAACAGTGAAGTCCCAGATGGATTTCATGGAGCGTCTAACATTTCTTCCTTTACGGGCTCAGAACTTTGCCTGGGGTGAGGAAAGGGGTATTTAGATGGATCTAAACAACATAAGTTTCGAACTCTAGAATACACCTTGTTTCTCATTTCATCATCACCAGATATAACTAAAGAACACAAAGCATGCAGAAGAAAGTGATTCTCCTATAACAGTTAGACATTAAAAAGAAAAGTGGCTGTCCTCAGTGGGCCAGTGCTTCTGTCATTCCCATGTGCCAACAGTTTTGAAACACAATGAGATTATATGGTCATAACTGCAACACGATTACAACAAAGATGGGCCTTTTCCACCCAACTGGAATTAGCTACCAGCAGCCAGTTTCATTTCTCTCTTGCTCATAATCCCAATTCACTTGCTAGCAGTTAACTAGATCCATGTCACACTTGCTACTGTGTGCTTAGTACATTATCAAATAGCAGTTTTACAAAGCTAGCTCTGACCCTGGGACATCACTGTGCTCTAGCTAAGGGCATTGCCCCAGGCGTACACCACAAGTACAAAAAGTACATCCTTGCGAGAGCACTTGTGAGAGAGTTAAGAATCTTGAAAACTACAAGTAAAAAATATGAACTAGGTAAGTACTCTATCTTGTTCCCATTAACAACTATGGGTCAGATTGTGACCTTCTATAGTAAAATCCACTGAACGGGGTCAAAACTCCATGAGCTTCCCATTTCAGAGTTATCTCAAACATTATTCCATTTGGGGGAGGAGAGAAAAGAGGTTTTGCCCCTTCCCTTCTATGGAATAAGCAGCAGATCTATCTCCCCAAGACTGCAAGTTCCTTAAGTTCTGCACTGATCATGGTCATTTACTGGAGTTATATGGTTTCCGTTTGGAGGCCCCTCTGCTTGCCTTACATGACACCAAGGCTCCAGTAGTGTCTGTTCTCCAGTGTCCCAAGAAGAAACAAAATACACTATGGGACTTAATTACCTCTTTGGTGAGCTCTGTAGTGGGTGCCATGGGTAACAACGTATATAAGACCTCTGTGATATGACCCCCACCCTCCTCACCTGCCATGAGTGGAGCTATGGAAGTACAGAGTGTGATCTGTGACATCAAAGAAGGAAGGTTATTTATCACACAGGCTATTGTCCACATTACCTTTTTCTTCAGAGGATGGTTGAGAGGCAGGGGGGAGAGAGGCGGGCATTGAGAGGCAGGGCGGCGGGGAGATGATTCTAGCTCATGCAAATAGAGAACCAAGAAGTGAGACAAAGATTTTGGAGTCTTGTTTACCTAGAGTAACAGTGGCTGAGGATTTTAAGATGTAGACCTAGTACACTGATGGGTTTCCAAGTGACTGGCAGCTAAAGATATAGGCAGGGCAGTTAGGGGATTCTGTCCCATGGAAGAAAGTCAGAGGAAGGGAAATTAGTGGAGGATTGGATTCTTGCCCAAACCCAGCCTGCTTCCCAATTGTCAGAAACACTGACTGAATCCTCACTATGCATGTGTGTGATCTACCTCACATGCTACTTCCCTATGACATTGACATTTCAGTAAATAATAGTTAAGCTGTAGGGGTGGCGTTACCCAGGATATTCTCTGGACCGATGAGGGGACACAGCTGTTCAATTCTCCAACCTGGGGTGCCTTTTACACTGCTTTGTTGTGTGTGCACCCACTCTGGGTCCACTCACACACTGCCTCCAGCATGTAAGTTACTCCCGATTATACTGTATAAGTATTATAGTCAGCCAATCATGAATTACACTGCAGGGCAACACCAGCAAACTCCCAGTAGCAGACTTTCCCCCAGAAATGTAAGTCTTATAATGCCCAGCAGCCTCCTGGACAATACAAGCTCTTATAAAGCCTGTCATTTCATTAATAGAAAATGATACACACAAACCCTCTTATTCCAAATGACGTTTCCCAAACACTTCAATCCAAACACACTGGTTTAGCTAAAACAACACAACAGATTTATTAAATACAGAAAGATAGATATTAAGTGATTACAAGTAATGAGTTAGAATTTGTACAAGACATAAAAGGTAAAATGCAAATGATAGCTAAAGGAACAAGCTTAAATTTAATTCAAAGCAAAAGTGTGTCTCTCCCTCTCCCTCTCTCTCTCTCTCACACACACACACACACACACACACACACACACACACACACACACACACACACACACACACACACACACACACACACACACACACACACACACACACAAGTTCCAACAGTCTTACAGGCTGAATCTTTCAGTCAGGCTCTCTCTCCCCAGTCTAATGCTGCTCCTTTGTTCTTCAGGTGATTGTTTGTTGATACTGTTGGTAGAGAGAAAGGGAGAGAGGATTTTGGGGCATTTGCTGTCTCTTCTTATATTCATTTATCTTGCTCACAAAACATCTCCAGATGAGACTGAAAGTCTGTATGGTCAGGAGACTCAAGCTGCCTATGTCAAAGTGTAGATTCTTTGGCTATGCTCTCACTCCTGCCAAAGAGTGGCCATTAATCAGGTGATGGTCCCTTTGACTTCTTTGACACCTGGCTGAGATGCTAGTTCTTCTTTTGTCTATGGGGAACTGGTTTGTGACTGCCCTCAAGAACATGTTGGAACATGTGTCAGTAATATTATACAGTGGAATCTTATAACCGTACATACAGTGCTGCCACACATTTTACCAAGACAATAATGATCAGCAAATCATGAATTTTCAAATGATACCTCACAAGGCATACTTTGTGCAAGTTTGATCATAATCCTCTAAAAGGGGTGAACATAGGGGTGCAGACTGTCACAGGAGCTTGGCCAAGTGGGTAGGGTAGGAGCTGGTGAGGAGCCAGAGTGAGCAATAGCAAGGAGAGTGAAGAAACCTGTGCTTTCTCTGCGGAAAGTCTGTGAACCTTTTACTGTCACTGATGACCCGGAATGGTTATTCTCATTGACGTCAGTAAAACTATTCATCTGAGTAACTCCCCTTGCTAAGGGATTCACGATCTGGCCATTTGTGTGCCAGAAGTGGGCTTGTGGGAAGGGGATCAGTTCTTGTAGACAGAGCAGGAGGGATCATCAATTGGTAATGATGTCCTATTTCCTTTAAAGGAGCAGGGGGAAGGGAGGAGTAAGGTGATTAGGAGCAGTGCTGTGAGTACTACAGCTCAGTTGGTTCTCCTTCTTTTTACCCATCTGCCAGGATGGGCAGTTCAATCCTGGCCCCATCTCACCTAAATATTAACCTTTCAGTGTTTACCACCAACGGTGGCACGCTCACTTCCCTTTTTAACAGGGTGTTGACAGAGGCGCTGGAACAATTTACATAGTGGGGGTGCTGAGAGACATTGAACCAAACTGTAAACCCTGTATATGATGGAAACCACTTCAAGCCAGGGGGTGCTACAGCACCCCCCACATCCCTAGTTCCAGCACCTATGGGTGTTGATTTAAAGTCTGGCCTTACAGAATGAGCCAGAGAGAGAGGATCTATTTCCCAGTGCACTCTGCCTGGCTAGATTAATATATTCATCTTACTCATTTTCCAGGTGGCAATAAAATCACATAGTGAATATTAATGGTTGTGATTTTATTCTTGTGCTCTTTAAAACTAAAGTGGCAAATGTTTCTTTATTTGTAGTCAGCTGGAATTTTCCTTTTATAAATATAGATCATTTCCTCCCAATAAGGAAACTCTGTTAGAGAAGGAGAGGGGTTTTTTGGGGTGGGGAGGGGTAATGAAGGAAGGCTGTTGAAAGTCTTGGCATTTCCACTGAATAACAAAATAACGTCCCACTCTAATAAGGTAAGAATGAGAGCAATACAGTGCTGCACAATTTTGCACAATTTTGCACTGCTGATATAGTGGCAATGCAAGGCTGGATATTTATGTTCGGGTCCCAGGTTCCTAATGCTAGAAAAGTCTGGAAGAACAGAGATACAGAATTCAGAGTAGCAGCCGTGTTAGTCTGTATTCGCAAAAAGAAAAGGAGGACTTGTGGCACCTTAGAGACTAACCAATTTATTTGAGCATAAGCTTTCGTGAGCTACAGCTCACTAACACGGCTGCTACTTTGAAACCTGTCATTATGCAAGGCACTGCATTTAGCCGTATGGAGTGGAAATCTATCAACTGCATGAAAAAACTCGTACAGATACAGACAGACATCATCTTCCTTTCCAAATGCAAACAGATGGACATTGTACCAACTGATGAAGTGAGCTGTAGCTCACGAAAGCTTATGCTCAAATAAATTGGTTAGTCTCTAAGGTGCCACAAGTACTCCTTTTCTTTTTGAGAGATACAGAAGTTTCAGAAAATGTTCCAAAAGCAAGTACTTTAAGTTTTTCCAGAGGTTCATCATTATGAACTATGCGTCTATAAAACTAGTATGTTTTTTGTCTTCTGTGTCTTGAACCTTTAAACTGTTAAGCATTGTCCCTGAAATAAGAATTCAGCAGCCATTTTTGTTCTCAGAACTCAGTTCAGACTGTTCATAGAATATCAGAGTTGGAAGGGACCTCAGGAGGTCATCTAGTGACCCCTGCTCAAAGAAGGACCAATCCCCAATTTTTGCCCCAGATCCCTAAATGGCCCCCTCAAGGATTGAGCTCACAATCCTGGGTGTAGGAGGCTAATGCTCAAACCACCGAGCGATTCCTCTCCCTCCCATTAGAGATACTTACAGTATGCTTTCACAATACAGATTTAACTTCCCTACTTAGTACGGTGTTCTGTGTACCTGTTGTGGCAGCTGGGAGACCTATAGTTGAGCATGCTAAAGCCTTGGCTAACAGAGAACCTTCTTTTAGCTAAGGCAGTAATGGATTATTGTTTCATATCCATAAATACCAGGTTTGATTCCCTGCTGCCAACACCCCCACCCCCAAGGTCATGACTTAATACAGAATTAATTTTGTTCTTCCTTTCTTTCTTGCTGTTATTCTCTCAATTTTAAGTAAGAATTATTCTTAGTGAAAATATTTGTATGCTGTTTGTGTACGGAGAAGCATATCATCCGTGGTTAATGAGAACACCAGAAACTGAGTTTTGGGGAAACCTTTGCCAAGTTGCGGATGAGAATCCACTTTTTCACAGATTCCAGTAGATTTGTTGTTGCAGTTGAAACAATGGCAGAATTTTTCTTGAAGTTTTCAGGATGTTATAATCTGAAAATGCAAAACAACACTCAGAGGCTACAAGTCCACAAAAAAACCAAACCAAATGAGGTACTTGTTGCACATTGAAACCAGAATACTTTAGCTCTAGCTAGAAGTTTTCTGGAGGCAGCATTTGGGTGGAAGGAAAGAATTCTTTACCTCAGGCTCTGAGTGAGAGGAACAGTTCTGATGGGCTCCAGCTGAAGATGTATCTCCCCTCAATGTAAGGAAGGTACAACATGATGACAGGTTATGGGGGCAAGGAAAAATGCAGAAGCTTCACTTTTCCCAAAATGAATCAGCTATTTAGAATTCTCTTCACTGAAAACCTACTTATTAGGTTACTACTTTCCCTGTAATGCTTTACAGGCTGAGCCAAGCTGTTGAACACGTGGTCAAGGAGGAAAAGATGAACCCTTTAGTGTATGTGGTAGTCCTTAATGAAATATGAATTTATGATAAGAATCATATATGGCATGCGTAAACACTCCTTATTTTGCCCATAGATAAATGACTCAGTAATAGCTTCTGTTCCTTTTGATATTTTAAGAGAGGAGGATTGTGAGAAAGCTTATACGAATATTTAATAATAGACAATAGGTAGGAATGAAGTAAATTGCTTATAAGCCAAGTAAACTTCTATTCCCAATTTAGGATGAATGAATTCTTTTAATGGGAACACGTTCTGCTAACACCTGGTTTAATATTGTGTTATCTAATAGTTTTCTGATCAAATGAAATTTTTGATTTGACCAATTTATGCTGTTAAAATGATGTAGTTTAATTTAAGGAATTTTCACTAGAGTTCAATGCCAACTAGAAAATAATAGTGGCTACATTTGTGTGGTTGTATTTCATTTGAAAATATTTCAGAGAAAAATAATTTAGTGAAATATAACTTCTTGCCCCAGTTTCTTGCTCAGTAGTGGAATTAATTGTATAAATAATTTGTCTTGAAGTACATACAGTGTGAGTAGCATGGACAGTTGGTGATAGTCAATGAGCAAATGGGTTTTCTCAGTAGCCTAATCATCTGTGTAAAATGTATTTGAGTAGCATTAGCTATTTTCCTGAACCCATCAGCCACTATGAAAATCTTTAGTTAACCTAATCTTAGGATTCCATCAGTCATAAAATGTCATCAGATCTGTCATATGGAATCCGTTAGGTCTTAGTCCTTATTTTACGGGAAATCTTCAAGAAAACTCTCCCTCTCATTGGCCCTGATTCAGGAAAACATTTAATCACAGGCTTAAGTCCATCCCTGTTCAGGACAGCACTTAAATGCGTTCTTACATTTAAACATGTGCTTAAATCCCATTTTATTCATTGGACTTAAGGACTTAGTTAAGTGCTGTTGTGAATATGGATTTTTTTTCCTGATTCAGTGCTACCGTTAAGTGGGGCATTGAGTAAACTCCTGGCTCCACTGTAGTCCATAGTTTTTCCGTTGACGTCAATAGGGCAAGGATTCACCCCCCTCTATTTTGACTTCTTTACATGTAGGGTCATATTATGATAGTCTTATTTATAAAGTGTGACTCAGCAAGTAATCCTGTACATTTGAATGGGGCCACTAGTGGAGTAAGGTACTATTCAACGTGGAGAGGAGTCTCAGAATCTGACCCAACTCTTTTGGTCAGAGTCATTTTCCCAAGAGTTCTGTTATGATGTTAGTTTCTAGCCTCTCCTATTTTCTACATCCAGTTGAAATCAGCAGTTTTGGCATATTGATACTATACATGATTGAAAATCACTTAGTATGCGATCATAGAAAAGTGATTTCATTCCAGTTAAAGTATAATTTTTTTTAAATGAACAAATGGATCACATAAAGTCAATGTTTTGAGAGGGATTTGAAACAGACTTTTCATGCTGGCACATAACAGGTCTTTATTTTACTCTACCGAGGAATAATAGATTTGTTTTGAACTTTTAAATAAAGCCTGACCATAAGTATCTCCATGGTACCATCCATATTTTAATAGATGCTAAGGCGATAACTCAAGTTTCTTACTCTTTATGGGGTAACAAGTGTATTTTAGGCTATATACACTCAGAGGCCAAAGTCAACCTGACTACAATTCTTAAATGGATGGGAAACACCCGCAGTTTTAATTATACAGAAATATTTAATGCTTACTGATTTTTCAGCATAATTGTATTAAATATAATCTATATATTAAAATTTGAACAATTCAAATGCTGCGTGTCTATGATCATACAGACACTGAATAAGTTCAGGCACAGCTACAATGGAGTTCCTGCCCTTAAAACATTTCTGGGCTGCTTCTTGTCTGTCTACAGGGGCATATTCAAAGGAGATGTGGCTCCCTAACCCTGGCTCAGCCTGAGGGCAACTCTAAACTATGACACCTGGCTATGGCACCCTATGACAATTACATCAAACAAGCATGGCTAGAGTACTACTGGACCCCCAGTCACAGCCCTGACGGACATGCTGGGGATTGCAAGACTACGCTGGCTCTATTCAATGTGAGATGACTCTCCAGTGGAAGTGATATGCTGGCTTTATTGGTACTTTTAGGCCACCAGAATGCCACAGCGGCTTTGGATTATCATAAAGAATCTGGCTCTGAGTTCTGACCACAGGAATAAACAAATGTGGAGGGGTTTGTTTGTCTGGTAAATTTCATTATAACAAATGCATTCAAGGAATAAACAGCACAATTAATAGATGCCAGTGCAAGAAACCCAGAAGCAAAGCTGTTTATTCAGAGCACAGTATATTGTGCATCCATGCATTAGTGCTACTTTATGGCAAACTAAGATTGTTTTTTAAAATATTTATAATAGTCAGTGCAATGCCTATTTTTAAGCTTGCCAAATGCTTTCTATTATCCATTGTTTATAGCTATGCCAAACTTTAACCATTTTGGCTGATAATTTCCATGCTAGATGTCTGCCTCAAGCTGAACATTTCTGGAAATTTTCAGCAAAATTGTGTCAGTCTTTTGTAGGAACAAGCTATGGGGTAAATACATTGTTTTGCCCATCTTTAAAATAAAACCATCTTTACAAATGTTTCATTGAAAAATTTTAGTACCTGCATGCTTTGGACCAGGGACTCAAAATTTGGCAGAAGGGGTGGGAGTCCCCCTAGCATCAGGGATGTGCTTTTTTACTGTTTCTGGGTGGAAACACCTACATTTGGCTGACTTATAAGCCTTTCAAAAAATTCTTATTTTTTCACATGATCAGTGGGGACTTCTTAAAGTTGGGCAGCTAAATTCTCTGAAAAGTATGTCTACACTGAGCAGGCTCCAGCCTACTTCTGTAGAGGCTGAGTGGGACTTTCCCAGCAATTGCTTGTCCAGGATGCTGGGAGCAACTGTAGTGTCAGGCACAGGAAATGTGAGCATATACAATTATGAGACTTTGTGTCATTAATATAAAGGGAAGGGTAAACCCCTTTAAAATCCCTCCTGGCCAGAGGAAAAATCCTCTCACCTGTAAAGGGTTAAGAAGCTAAAAGTAACCTTGCTGGCACCTGACCAAAATGACAAATGAGGAGACAAGATACTTTCAAAAGCTGGGAGGAGGGAGAGAAACAAAGGGTCTGTGTCAGTCTGTATGCTGCTTTGCCGGGGATAGACCAGGAATGGAGTCTTAGAACTTTTAGTAAGTAATCTAGCTAGGTATGCGTTAGATTATGATTTCTTTAAATGGCTGAGAAAAGAATTGTGCTGAATAGAATGACTATTTCTGTCTGTGTGTCTTTTTTGTAACTTAAGGTTTTGCCTAGAGGGATTCTCTATGTTTTGAATCTAATTACCCTGTAAGGTACCTACCATCCTGATTTTACAGGGGTGATTCCTTTACTCCTATTTACTTCTATTTCTATTAAAAGTCTTCTTGTAAGAAAACTGAATGCTTTTTCATTGTTCTCAGATCCAAGGGTTTGGGTCTGTGGTCACCTATGCAAATTGATGAGGATTTTTACCAAACCTTTCCCAGGAAGTGGGGTGCAAGGGTTGGGAGGATTTTGGGGGGGAAGACGTGTCCAAACTACGTTTCCAAGTAAACCCAGTTAGAGTTTGGTGGTGGCAGTGGTTATTCCAAGGACAAAAGATAAAATTAATTTGTACCTTGGGGAAGTTTTAACCTAAGCTGGTAAAAGTAAGCTTAGGAGGTTTTCATGCAGGTCCCCACATCTGTACCCTAGAGTTCAGAGTAGACTTGACACTTTGTCTCTGAGAAATTGGTTTGTGGGTGTTACAACGTATTTCAGTAACAATCATAGAGCAAAGAGACACTAACATGGCAGCAAGGTGCTAAGAGGTCATTTTGTGATTAACTGTCCATTCACCAGCAGTGGGGGTAGATGTAAACAAGAAATTTACACTTCATCCCAGAGATGGTTTGGATCTCATGAATACAGGGGGCTGTTTGAGAATTACCCCCAACAGGGTGTAGACAAAGGGAGGAGGAGGGTATAAAAATAAGTGAAGGTGATCTTTACACTACCCCTCTCTCCTCCTCCCATCTCTCTGCTCATGGCATCAATGAATACCTGAAGAGCATTGAACTGGGGAAGGAGTCCCTGGCTGAAAAAGGAAATCCAGCCTGTGAACTGTTGCAGCTAATGGTGAGAGAGACATTTGGCTTTTAAATTCATATAGGTATTAGCTTGCGTTTTTATCTTTTTAGGTCTTTTGTAACCAATCCTGACTTATATGCGTCTATACTTGTAATCACTGAAAATGTACCTTTCTGTAGTTAATAAACTTTTATCTTATTGTTTCTTATCCCAAATGGAGTTTCCTCACAGACTGTAATCTAAACTCACACTGGTTAACAGGACTGGTGTATAATCATTTTCCATTCTTGGGATGACAGACTGTCTATGAGCTTGCACTCTCTAAGACAATACTGAGCAGGGCAAGATGCACATTTCTGGGGAACAAGGCTGGGAATTTGCAGGGGTTGCACTGTATGTAGCTCATGAGTGCCTGGGAGAGCACTCATGTATTTAGCTGGGAGTGAATCTACATGCTGATGGCTGCGTGAGCAGACCAGAACTGGCTGTTCTGGAAGTAAAGCTGTGTTAAAGGCACCCCAAGCTGGAGAGTTCAGAGGATACCACTGTTCAACAGTCCAGATTGCACCCTGGGGAATGTCACACCCTGTTATCAAACTTCATCACCAAACAGGCATGGGGGGTGCTCAAAAATATACATGGACGTTGCCTTATCACTCAGATCTGACCTAACCGCTCATATCCATCACTGAAAATTAGGCTCAATCAGATTTTTCTTTAAGGTTTGTTAGGGGATAATTGTTTTTGCTGGTCTGTGATTGGCTAATACTACTTTTCCATATTATTTCAATTAATATCAGGGGAATGCAACATTATTGAAAGATAATGGTTTCTGGCTGCTAAATACATGCTGATATGTTTTCACAGCAGGAGACCTTGACCCTGTAAGAGTGCACATTACAATGACTCTATTTCTGCCTCATAAGACGTTTGATGAAGATTTAATTACTTGTTCTAATGAATATTTGTCCCGCATGTTGCCTCATATTATACTACTACTGTAGAAGAACTACATTCAGCTGGGTTTAGAGAACAGACCCAGGCCCCCAGTACTGCAAACACTGATACACAAGGTAGAGGGGCTGTTTAAGTGGGCAAGGTTCCACATGTGCATAGGTAGTTGCAGGACAAAGCCTTATTTCCCTAAACCATGCTATAACTTTAATGGGAGCCACACACAGAAAGCCCTATATAATTATGGGAAAAAACCCTCCTATTTGCATCTTTATGGCAGAGGTTTATGCCTTTTTTCCTGAAAAGCACTTAGGCATGTGCTTAAGTCTAGGGTAGTCAATTAAAATGAACTTATCCACACAACGTTCTTTAAATAATCCTTTAACTTGAAATAAAACCAACATGGGGCTAAATCCTAGAGGTGACTGTAACATTGGCTATTAAGTTAAATTTTGCAGAGATAGAACCATAGAAATGTAGCGCTGGAAAGGCCTTCAAGAGGTCATCTAGTTCATCCCCCCTTGTGCTGAGGCAGGACCAACTTTAACCATGAAAATGCCTGACAAGTATTTGTCTAACCAGTTCTTAAAAACCTCTAGTGGTGGAAATTCCACAATCCCTCTTGGAAACCTATTCCGGAGCTTAACTTTCTTGGTAGTTAGAAAGTGTTCCCTCATATTTAACCTAAATCTCCCTTGGTTCAGATTAAACTGATTTCTTCTTTGCCTACCTTCAGTGAACATTGAGAACAATTGATCATTGTCTTCTTTATAACAGCCCTTAATATACTTGATGAGTATTTTCAAGTTCCCCCCATCCCCACTCTTCTTTTCTCAAGACTAAATATAATCAGGTTTTTTTAAAAAATACCTTTGTTTACAGGTCAAAACCATGTCTTATTTTTGTTGCTCTGCTCTGGAATCTCCCTAGTTTTCCGTCTTCTTTTTTAAAGTATGGCACCTAACATATGACGCACTACTCCTGCCTCACCAGTGCCAAGTAGAGCAGAAAAAGTACCTCTCATATCTTACATCAAACACTCCTCTTAATGCCCCCAAGAATATAAGCCTCTTTTGAAACTTCATAAGAATATGAAAAGATAAGAATGTTCATACTGGGTCCATCTAGCCCACTATCCAGACTTTTGACAGTGGCCAGTGCTATAGCCTTCAAAGGGAATGATCAGAACAGGACAATTATCAAGTGATCCATTACCCTGTTGTCTAGGACATGGGGGTTGTGTCCCTGACCATCTTAGCTAACAACCATTGATGGACCTATTCTCCAAGAATGTATCTAATTATTCTTGTCAATCCAGTTATATATATTTGGTCTTCACAACATCACCTGGCAATGAGTTCCACAGGTTGACTGTAGGTTGGGTGAAGACATACTTCTGTTCATTTTCCCTGGGTGTCCCTGGGTCATGTTATGTGAAGGTGTAATAATACTCACTTAGTCGCTTTCTCCACACCATTCATGATTTTATAGACTTATAGCATATTCCCTCTTTAGTCATTGCTTCTCCAAGTTGGACGGGCCCAGTCTTTTTACTCTCTCCTCATATGGAAGCTGTGCCATAACCTTAATCATTTTTGTTGTCCTTATCTGTACCTTTTGACATTTCTGATATCTCTCTTTTTTTTTTTTTGAGATGGGATGACCAGAACTGCACACTATATTCAAGGTGTGGGCATACAATGGATTTTTACAGTGACATTATGCTATTTACTGTTTTAATAGTTTTCCCTTTCCTAGTGCTTCCTAAAATTCTGTTTTAGCTTTTTTGACTGCCACCACTCATTGAGTGGCTGTTTTTCAGAGAATTATCCACAATGACTTGAAGTTGTTTGTCTTGAGTTGTAACAGCTAATTTAGACCCCATCATTTTGTATGTAAAATTGGGATTATGTTTTCCAATTTGCATTATTTTGCATTTATCAACATTGAAGTTCAGCTGCCATTTTGTTGCCCAGTCACCCAGTTTTGTGAGATCCCTTTGTAATCCTTTGCAGTCAACTTTGGACTTAACTCGCTTGAGTAATTTTATATCCTCTGCAAACTTTATCTCCTCACTGTTTACCCCCTTTTCCAAATCAATTATGAATAGATTGAACAGCACTGGTGTCAGTGCAGATCTCAGGGAGACACCCTTATTTACCTCTTTCCATTCTGACCATTTATTCCTACCCTTTGTTTCCTATCTTTTAACCAGTTACTGATCCATGAGAGGACCTTTCCTCTTATCCCATGATTGCTTAGTTTGTTTTGGTGAGGGACTTTTTCAAAGTCTTTCTGAAAATCCAAGTACACTACATGCACTGGATCACCCTTGCTCACATGTTAGTTTGAGCTAATAGATTGGTGAGGCATGATTTCCCTAACAAACTGTATTAATTTATTTGTCTGATAATTCTGTTCTTTGCTATCATTTCAACCAATTTGCCTGGTATTGAAGTTAGGCTTACTGGCCAGTAATTGCCTCTGGAGCCTTCTTTTAAAATTGCCATTACATTAATTATCTTCCAGTCAGTTGGTACAGAAGCTGATTTAAGTGATAGGTTACATACCACAGTTAGCAGTTCTGCAATTTCATATTTGAGTTCCTTCAGGACTCTCTGGTTAATACCATCTGGTCCTAGTGATGTAAGTGTTTAATTAATTAATTAATTAATTTCTTCCACATCATATTGCTTCTCAGATTCAATATGTGTTCCACAATAAAGCCTGGATGCTTTTCTGCAGTACTATTGCTTACCCAGTTGTTACCATTTAGTATGTGAGCATGTGATTTTTTTTCTTGTCTTTATTGAATTTCATCTTGTTGATTTCAGACCAATTCTCCAATTCATCAAGGCCATTTTTAATTTTAATCTGGTCCCCCGAAGTGCTTGCCATCCCTTCCATCTTGGTGTTATTTGCAAATTTTATCAGTATACTCTCCACCTCAGAATCCAAGTCATTAGTGAAAATATTGAATAGTACGGAACCCAGGACCCCACCAGATATATCCTCCCACTTTGCTGTGTATTGATTTCAATGAAAACTTTGTCAATCAGAAGAGTGTGTGTGTCTGTGTGCATGCACACACTTCTAAGGCAAAAGTGGACATTGTGCCATAATTCTATTTTTCCAAAAAAATGTTTGAAAGATTTTGCTTTAGCGCTAACGTAAAAGAAAAACAAATTTTGAAATCTCAAAAGCTACCGTCCGCCTGAATTGTCATGCTCTAGTCAGCACTGACAAATTCTAAAAGGAGCCGAGCTGCTACAACTTTCTCTAAATGGTGCTCTGCTGCATCTCTTAGAGGCTGGCCCACATTCTGTCACTGAAGGGATAGCTATCCCATGTATTTGGACCAGGAGACAATCCCCTCCTGTGTGTTGAAAGTGGATGCCCTAGATTTGAATGGTTGTACCCACGTATTTGCAAACAGAATTTGATTCTCACTTCACACCAGAGTAAATCAGAAGTAACCCCACTGAAATAAAAGGCAATACACTATTTTAAAACTGGTGTGATGGGACGCAGGATCTTAGGACCGTAATCTAAGCTGCTATTAAAAAAAATACACCGAGTTATCCTGGCTAAAAATAATAATTTTGTATTAGTCATTTTCTTTCTCTAGCGCTGTGCTCTTCCCGCCACCCCAATCTCTCCTAAGTGAGTTGCAAAACTAATTAGTGTAAAATTTGAGGCAAATTTTCTAACCTACAGGAGGGAGAGTGTTCAAAATTAGGTAAACTCAGTTTCCACATCCTTTTAATTAACTGTAAATATTTTATTAGCTCTTGCATAGTTAAAAAAATCTCTAAACTAGTTACCAAAGAGAGAGGGGGAGAGAGAGACTCCCCACCCACTCAAAGGAAATAAGTCATCATTGGAGCTGATGATTTTGTCTTGTCATTGCTTCTGTTAACTGTTATTCAAAGTTTGGGCATGATTCAAGAGACCTGATTACATATAGACCTGATTACAGCTACTTCACTCTGCCAAGAAATTATGACAATTTCTGATAAAAGTTTTCATGCATTTCCTTCAGCTAAGTGGCTTTTAGGTATTTTTTACTGCATTTGAAATCTAATTTAACAAAGTTTACAGAGTGTTTATTAAACATGATTGTTCCTTCAAAAGTTCACTGTGTTTTGGTTCACTGCACTCTACATCACAGTGATGACTTGGGATTAGCACACGCTTCAAAAATGTAAAGCAATGCAACGTTTCTGGCTACATTTTTTAGAACTGCAAAACAGGTGCAAGTGCTATATATGGTTGCATGCACAATAAAAACCCTGCAATAACTAAAGCTTTGTACAGCCAGCAATGATTGAGTCACAAAGGGGCTTGCAACCATTTTTTGGAGGGCAAATCAATTTCAAGAGGAACCCAAACCACTGATCCTCCAGCTTTCTTCAACCAGTCCCCAACTTCTGCCCCATCTTTCTTCAGATAACTTCAGAAATAGGTCTGGATGCCAACTGAATGACGTTAGGGTCAATCATATGTTATTGTAAATTATGTGTCTTAATACCATCTGCTGATGCCCATGTTCTTTTGAACTAAATGTACAAGCACTTGGGTATGCAAGAAACATCTGGCATTAGGTGTGGTGAAGTACATAAGAACAGCTTTACTGGCTCAGAGTAAAGGTCTGTCTTGCCCAGTGTCCTGACTTCCGACAGTGCCCAATGCCAGGTGCCCCAGAGGGAATGAACAGAACAACCATCAAATGATCCATCCCCTCCTGCCCATTCCCAGCTTCTGGCAAACAGAGGCTCGGGACACCATCGCTGCCCCTCCTGGCAGTGGTGCAGGAACACTTCAAATAGTGGGAGTGCTGAAAGCCAGCCCCCTTTAGCCCTGTCCATGCCCCCTCGCCAGATCCAGCAGCCGGGACCCAGGAGCAGGGAGCCAGTTCTCGCGCCTTTGCATCCTCGCTAATAGAAATTGATGGACCTATCTTCCATGAATTTATCTAATTCGTTTTTGACCTGTGTTAGTGTTTTGGCCTTCACAATATCCTCTGGCACAGCGTTCCTCATGTTGACTGTGTTTTTTTAGAGGCTGTTGCATTTAGTAGTAATGTTGTCTTAGTTCTCTTCCTAAATCTCTCTGAGTGAAGCCTCTCGTAAGTGCAAAGCTGCTGCTATAGCACACCATGAAAGCAAAACAAAGGATATCTCAGTGGTTTGAGCATTGGCCTGCTAAATCCAGGAGTGTGAGTTCAATCCTTGATCAGGCCATTTAATGGGGCAAAAATTGGGGATTGGTCCTGCTTTGAGCAGGGGCTTGGACTAAATGACCTCCTGAGGTCCCTTCCAAGCCTGATACCCTATGGTCTGGAAGGGGACCCTATGGTTTTCAAAAATAGAATGCCTGTGAATTTCCTTTCCTCACCTATCGGTTGAAAGTATACAAGCCATTGCAGGCATGGGACTCTCCCCATACTTCTTAGCCTAAGTTCCCCCCTCCACCCAGGATAATTGCCCAAGTGGGATGGGAGGCTACCGAAATCTCAAGTGTTTGCCCACTCCCATTTGATGGTGCTGACCTTGGTAAAGGAAGGAGAATGAAACTTGTAAGAAGCCAAAGTACTGTACTTACGGATATGTTTGTAGACCCTTATTGTGTCTATTATCTAGCCTTGAGAGTCACACCCATAATTTCTTTTATTAGACATTTTCTAATGTAATGTAAATAACACTGGATACGAATGGATGTACTTCACGGGTACCAACTGTTTTGGGTCGTACTTAGCTGAGTGACCACCTGTCTTCCCTTATAATGCAACCACTGGCATGGCCATCACCAGGAAGAAGAAAAGGACACGTGGAATGGATTTTAATGAGGACACAACTTTCTTAGTCAAATTACAGCCTCGGTTCTTGTTGGGGAAGAACCCAGTGCACTGATTCTCACCCCAGAAACCCACTAGCACTACCATAATTGTCATTGGCTGGGAAATCCCCCTAGTGTAGTGCCATGACCCCCGGTTCACAGCTGCGCACACACACACGCCCCTCCCCACCCGTGATTGTGCTAGACTCGCTGCCCCCGCTGGTAAGGAGATGGCCTTGGGTTGCCCACTTTGTTACCTTTTTTGGCGCTGAAGTCCAAACCAGTGAGTGCCTGAACTGTGCACCTGCCATAAGGAAATGCCAGCATCAGTTTGGCTACCTCCACCCCGGCTACCTTAGAGTTTGGCCAACCCAATACCAAGATTGTCTAGGAACAAATTGGCACTTATATCAGAGAAGTGCACACTATCCTCTTGCTAAAGGGCCTCTGGGCTGTGTGGCCATGTCCAATAACCTAGCCAGGATGGAGACCTCATCCATGTCACTATTTTCCAGTTGGCCTTCCTTGAGACCCTAGCCACCCTACGGTGAACAAGGTAATACTCATCAGGCACGTTCTTAGGGACAAGGTGCAGGGCGGTGATATGGCGCTTAGGCAACAGAGTTGTTGTAGAGTACCTGCCACCCTGCACAAACAAATACATCAAGCAGGGATGACACAGCCAAGGACAATAGCCAAAGGTGCTGTGCACCCTTGGCCCTTCATTTGGCCGCCTCAAACCCTGAACAAAATCATCCCACAAGTATAGTGCAGCTGCCTTGTTGAGATAATCCCTTTAAGCACCTATGTTAATTGGTGACACCATATTTGTCAATCACGTTGGCCCTAGTCCCACTCTACAGGAGTTTGGGCTGCTGCCTATGCCATCTGGGGAAGATGCACTTAATGTTGGGGCAGCCTTCATAGAGAGCTACTTAAAGAATGCTCAGGACAAGAGGAGGGTGTCAGGGCCAGGGGCATGGGCGCACTCAGGGCAGTACAGGCACCTGAGACCACAGAAAACTCACTAGAGCACAAGCTCACCGTGCCCTTTCAATGGGGATGGTTTTGCCGATAGAGTGGAAATGCACGCTGGACATTTGAGGCCACTTGGTGGTGGTTACTTTACGTGGGCAGCTGCTTAGCAGGAGTGGCCGATTGGTTGGAGGGTACTGTCAGTAGCAATGGTGCTGTTTAAATTGCCTGGCTACAAAACATGCTCCAGTTCGTCGATACATTATAGGGCTCATTGCAGGAATCACTGCCTGACCCCTTCTGCCCACGAATACAGGTCAGACTAGATGAGCACAATGGTCACTTCTGGCCTAACCCCCATGCCCCAAAACAAGAAACAAAACGATGGCTAACACAGGCCAGAGAATGCCCCCACCCCGAGTGGCTGGCACTAGACTGACCTGCTACATAAGTAACACAGTCAAAGCCAGCAATGTGTGGCCAAGCTAGAAAAATCTTTTTGAGACAGACACCCAGCCTTTATTTGGAGTGTGTGCTAGCACATTGACCCCTGCCGTGCCAAGTTGCTCCAGTGGCTAATTATTGTTGAGACATCGTGTCTTATTGCAATTAATGATCTTTAATGCCCAACCATTAGCTCTTGCTCAGGAAGGGTTAACCCTCCCCCCGACTCTCAGAAATAAGCTCCCCTTGTAGCAGCCCTGGTCCACATGGCGCTCAGTCTGCTCTTGGATAAAAACAAAGCAGCACGCGTGCCTTGAGCTGCTCACTGTCAGGCAGGTTTGTTTGGATTCTCACTCATTCCAGTGAGCCCTTGCTGAAGCCAATCCCATTTTTCAAGAGCCTCCTAGCTTCTTAGGGCCAGCACAACTTGAGGCCTGACCCAGCTTGGGCCTGGGCTGCTGCTCACTGGGCACAGGGGATATTTTCGACACAATAAAAACAAAGCCAACATCTTGCCAAACAGCAAAGCATGTTGAGCCCCCGCCCTCCACTCCCGCAAAGGATGGGCTCAGCTAGTGCTGGGGCTGGTGGACTTGGGCTCAGAACAGCTCCCATGGCCAGCCCCAGGGTTCCCTCCAGCCAGCATCCCAGCTCACACAGCAGTAGAATCCCAGAGGAAGGTGTAGGACCCTTGCAGGAGGAACTCACCCCAGGTGATGTATTAGCTCAGCCCCATACAGACAATTTTTGGCTATCTCAAACATAACAGCGTGACCTGGGGCATCCACATCCCAGCCCCTCTGAACTCTGGTTGGGGCAGTGTCCCAGCACAAGGGTTGCCTACACTGTGGCATCAAAGCAGGACAGGAGAACTGGGTGGGGGCTCAATCTTAGGGGGCCCAATCTTAAGCCACCCTTGGACCAGGCAAGGGTCTGGCCCTGTGAGGCATGGGCTCTCTCTGGTGGTGGTGAACACATGTAAGGGGGCGGGGCACTGGAGCTCAGGTACAGCTGAGGCTAGTGGGGTTCCAGGGCACCGAGCCCTGCACCCAGACACAAGAACCTCTTTCCTTACACAGCAGTCCCCTTCTCAGCCTACCGGGCCATGCAACACCGTCCTAGGCAGGGACTCACAGTGTTAGCAATGCTGACTCATGCACGGACCTGGGTCCCTTTCTGCACCTTCCACTGATGTGATTCGCTCTGGCCTCCTGCCGCTCAGCCAGGCTGAGGGTGAAGGGTCAGAGGCAAAACAATGCCTGACTGAGGCTTCTGCCTGCATCTGCGTTTAAGCAGCTATGGACAAACCAGCAAACAGGGATCATTCATGGGATCCAAATCTCATACCACAGACTGCAAGACCTCTAGCCTGTCCCCTCCTCCCCTGCAAGTCCTATGGGGGCTGGAAATTTTAGAGACATGGCCTGTCTTGTCCTTTCATTCCCTCTTCCATTGTGGAAGCCACCAAACTCACCCCTTGTTTGGCTTGGGGCCCCCATTTAAGTGTCCAAGTCACTTGAGTGAATAGTCCCCCGCACACCCTTGACTAGGGGCTTGATGGAGAGGCTTCATGGTTTGATATTATTGGTCTGAGATTTATTTCCCCCAGTGGTTTACTAAATTCCAGATTACAGGACATGCTGCTGTTTTTCCTGATGGAAGGGAGTGAGCAGGCATTTGGAAACAGGAGTGTTGCTTGAGGGAAGAGTTATTTTGATTGGGACAATTTCATGCTTTTATAAATGGGACCTAAGTGTTCAATTAAATGATATGGACTTACACCAGCTGAAAGCTCTGGCCTTGTGTTTATGGATTTTGCATAGAGTTTAGGTAAGTACCACTGAGAATTTTTTTTTAAATGAACACCAACTTTTCTGCCTTTATTAGTCACTGCCCCGATAGTCCTTTCCTACCAGTAAATCCCATAATTGGGATTTTATTCATTTAATTAAGCTATAATTCAATCTACCTATCTCTATATTTGAAAAAGTACCAAACTACTCCTCTTATGATATATGCATGAAGAGTCAATAGAATTGGCAAACAGAGTCTTTCATACCCTAACTGCCTGTTGTGGGCAAACTACGTTGCAGCTGTCAAATTTTCTTTTGATGCTGATTACCTTCATCAGTGTAATTTATCAAGTTGTCTCGATAAAATGGGACACTAAATACTTTAGAAACTGATCTTCAAATTGCTCTCAAAAGATTGTTGCAGTGCCAAAGGTAGTGTACTGATGTGACATTTTTTCTCTTGTGTTGCAATGGTAATTTAAATGAATTGCTTCTCCCTGGCTGTATCACTTTACACCTTTTCCCTCCGCTCTCTCACTCCACAAATGCCTTCAAATTGACCTTTGATTGTTCAGGAAGGGAAGGTAATGTTCTTCACTCACGAGACAGTTTAACAACTTTGGTATTTTTCAAGACACAGTGAAGGTGCAGTCATTTTAGGCTGGTGTTAGACAGCTCAAGGTATTTGGTAGAGCCCTTAGTTTGTTTACTTTTGTTCTAGATCACAGGAATACATATATGGCTTCTTCTAGAATGAGGCTATGGAAGGGTACTTGACATATTGCATGTTTGAGACCTAAAGAACCAAGGCTGTACTCATGGCTCTGAAATATCAATAGTAACTGTATTTTGTGAAGTTCTGAGCTGTAAAACCAGATTCGATTAATTCCTTCCACATAATGGAAGCAAGGAAGGATTTCTTCATTCTTACAATTTCTGGGCTCAATTCTGTTCTCCCTACTCTGTCAAAACCCTCATCAATCCCAGTTTGAGTATTACCTGGAGTAGCAGGTGCTCACTTTGTTGAAGAGATACAATGCACTGATAATTGTGCTATCTAGCTATGGGTTTTCTCCCGCCCCCTGCTTCTGTCATGGTCCCATGAAGGCTGCTGTGGTCAAGAGAGGCTGCAGAAGAGCTTCTGCCATTAGTCCCCAAAATGTGATCAAATGTCTCTAGCCACTTACAGCCACTTACCCATCCAACCAGTCCTAAATGTCAGCTTGGCTTCAGAGCTGCTACTGTGTTAAGACCAAAAAGGCACCAGAGAAGTGATCAGTGTTCAAGGTTTATGAGCCCAGGTTGAAAGATTTGGAAAAAACAACAACCCAGTAGTCAGTAAGCAAAGAATGTCTAAGGAGCATGCAAGTTAAAATAGGCTAAGCAATGACTAATGATTAAAGTGATTTTCAGCTCAGTTTTGATCTTGCCATCAGTGTTCTATAGGTACAAGGGATGCTCTTGTAGACACTTGAAATGGGGAACTACTTGTTGAGCTATGGAGGTTGGAAGAGGGCAGAATTTTGTTCTTGTTGTTTCAGCCTATTGTTTCAACCCTGCTCTCTCCAACCACTTTTCAAGTGAGTCTGAGTTTTGGTTCCTGCTCCACATTTGGAAAGTGTGGATCTGATTCATTACTGATGACTCGTGTTGATGAGTCCAGTTTTGCATTGGCATTATTCCACAGAAATTAATGGAGCAACATTACTGAACCACTTTGTGGCCTACATTTTCATACGTGATTAGTGATTTGGGGAGCCTCAATTTTGGAGTGTCCACACTGACACACATTAAAAGACCTGATTTGAAGAGGGCAGGGGCTCAGCTCATTCTGAAAAAAAAACCAGGCCCCTTTACCTTGTTTCAAGTTGAGTGCCCAGTGACTTTTCAAAAATTTCGGCCCCATCTGGTTAAAGTACTTTTACATCTTTTTACAGCTCCCCCTGTGAAAACCCTCATGAACAAACTAACTAAAAGGGGGAGGGGAGGAAACAACTAAAGATATTTATTGCCATAAATAAAAAAAAAGTTAACCAAAACCTTTTATTGATACATTCTTGGACAATATCACAGGATCAAGAGAGAGGAAAGGGGGGGGGAGGAGTTTGCAGGAAAGATGGTTTTCACTAATTGGCACATAAGCAGCAAGATTAACGAAATTACTTATTACAAACAGTATAAACCATACATGCTTTTTTTTTGTTTTGTTTTTTGAAGTCCTCATCACACTGGTCAATCATGGTGGGCATCAACAAAGAAAAACCTTAAGACATGTAAAAGCCATATTCCTTCTTCCAAGTATTGTAAGAATAATTGAAATTATTGCAAAATAGTCATATATCATAAAATAACAAAATAGAACACAAATACAAATATCAAACAAGTTATTAACATGTACTGTAAAATACATTACTGGCATGCATTCCACACATCAAGACCTCTATTAAAACCAAGCAATATCCTTCTTGCTTCCTCTGCAGCCCATCATACTTATGAAAGGCAGGGGCTCACTTCGCCAGCACAGTTTTTGGTCTTTAAATAACTTTTTGTTGTTGTTGTTGTTGAATTTAAAAAAAACAAAAACAAAAACAAACATATGGATTGCAGTGACACAATAATAGTTATACAAGTCATGTACATAGTTCTTTTAAATCCTCAGGGATTTGTTTTTAATGTGCTAACATCTGAGAGAATAGGTCTTCAATGCAACTGTGCATTCAAAACAAATAGTGAATCTTTGAAACAACATGGATGGAAATATGCAAAATTCCTCACAAACTGTACAGAAATTTCAAAAACTTGCAGTCTGGAAGTACATATAAAGACAAAATTAGCCCCTGTAAAGTCATTGTCACTAAATGCAGTTCACCCATAAAGAGCTGGGTATTCATGTCTGGAGCTGGGTACTCAGTTTTCATACTTCCCATACATAGAGAAGGTCCAAGGTCACAGCCCAAGGACAGTGCCAGTGACTTATTAAGCCAAGAATAATTAAGGATATTTCATATAGCAGCTGTTCAGAATGCTTGGTCCTCTTACATTGGTCTCCATATTAACTGCCTAGCCTTTAAACTTCTCCAGCGGTGGATACACTGCAGGTCAGGAAGAGGCCTATGGCAGTTTGGGTGGCTGAATGGATGAAAATCTTCATCCTTCCTCAACTCTGTCTGAAGAAACGGACTAGATAACCAGGTTATTATAACTGACATACTTCTTTTTTGCAGCAGGGCCTGAAAGAAAGGAGGAAGATGGAAAACAGTCATTGACCTGGAAATCTGAAACTGTCCTTAAAAAGGCCTATTATTATTCCCTAATTAGTTGACACAGTGATGAGAGAAGATAAGCAGATGGTGACTGCTTTGCATTGATATCTTTACCTGTCAACTACTTCCCCTTAGAAGACATCTGTTTATTAATATTAATCTAAGAAGATTACTTATTAGATCAATTTAAGTGGTGTCTCTAGTTCTGAATATAACAAACAAAATTACCATAAATTTACTTTTCATAGTTTTGCAGTCTCTATGTTTTTGCAGTACTGAGTAACAATGACTAGATTCCATTAAGGGTTTTTTGTTTTTATGTTTTATGGTTACACATTCTCCTACTTCTGAACTCTCATAGACACATAGACTTGAAGGCTGGAAGGGAGCATCGTGAGCATCTAGTCTGACCTCTTGCACTTTGTGTGCCACAGAACCTCAGCCACCCAATCCTGTAATAGACCCATAACAAAAGGCAGGGGGGTAGCTGAGGAGGAGACCCCTGAAGCGGACCTAGGAAAAGAGGCTCCAGGGAAGATTTGTGGGCTAAATTTCATTTTCTCAGATACAAAAATAAAATATTTTCTATTCAAGTTTAATGATTGCTGGGAGCTTTAAATTTTCACTGCTGGAGATCGACAAATCTGATCTGTTAGGCCCATCAATTTATATCTGAGTTTGCTAAATAAACAAATAAATAAACAAATAAATAACCAGTCGATAAATAAGTTATGAATTATGCTACTTTTTGATAGTAAAAATTGTGAACATTTGTGCAATGGCAACTACACACATAATTCAATGACATTTGAGTCTATAGTGTTTATCAAGCGGCTCCCATGTGGAACAAAAAAAACCAAAAAAATCTCCGTTGCTTATATTTGAACTCTGTATGATTCAATATATAAGCTTATAAACATATGCTACTTATATAAATATAGTTTTTCATATATTACACCACATCCACGTATGTAACATAAAAATGAGCATGTGTATGAAACAAGTGTCTTTGCAGAAAAGTTTTTAAAAACCTTTGAAATCATGTATATAATATACCATACAACTACACTGAGCATTTTTTCTGTATCTCTTAATATCCCAAAAGTTTAAAATTCATTTTATAATCATGCTAAGTAATTGTTGCCGTTATTAACTATTATTTGATAATTGTGTTCTTTGAGCAACTTGAACACAAAAACAGTAGAAAGGTGTATCATAAAAAATGCACAGAAAGTAACATAACATGCAATTAAAAGTGAGCTTTAAGGCATCCTCCTGATAAGAGTTAAACTTGCAAAATGTAGACAAAAGACACAAGGCCTGAGTTTCTGGGATATTTAATATTTGCTGCTCCCTTTGGGGTCAAATACAATTGTGTGTGCTTAGCACCTATGAAAATCAGGAGCCATTGCACTCCTGAAGCTATTTAAAAGCTAACACTTAAAAAAAAATCATTAATACCTGCCCTTCAAAAAAAGTTAGACCACATTTATAAACATTTATATTTCTAAAACTAATTGTCAGAAATGCTCGTCTCCACATATACCCATATCTTTTGGAGATGACTTTGTGCATCTTCACAAAAAAATACAACTGAGCTGCCACATGTTTTCTAAATAGTTTGGGGGAGGTCCTCAGTTTGTGTATATGTTAATTTACCCCTGAGAATCCGCTCGCAGTGTGTCTAATCAATCTAAATTGGGAGCACTATTAATTCTTTCCTCAAACTTTGATATAACAGGTTCATGAGTCGCCAAACAATGGTTTGGCGAGTGCAATGTTTTGTTTTCATAAGGAAGGTTTTCACCAACAGCACAGACTGTTTCAAGAATATAATGTACAAGGATGCAACCAAACACAAATACTCTTGTCACAATATTCATTTTCTTCACTGGCTACTTCCCAAAGTGCTCAGATCAAGAGAAATAAGGAAACAATTTTACATTTAGGTACTGTCAACAGTGTCATTGAAGAATCTTGAATGTAACTTTGCCATTTTATATTCTTAGTCTAAACCCACTTCCGGATTCACTGTAAAAGAAATCTATTCAATCCCAACTAAGGGAAAATGAAGAACACCTTCAACAACATCTCTGGGAGTGGAGGATGCTCAGCATTTCACAGGATGCCGTGATATCTTGACAAATCGGGCCAAATGTGGGTGAGTAACAAATAATGGGTTAAACAATTTTATTCACAGAAGGTTTACATAGTAATGATCTGTATTATGATCTCACACACACTTTGGCTTTGTACCATTATATTTTCAGGATTTCAAAAAGCAGCAGAGAGTTTATTGCATTTATACCAATAAAGAGACGGCAATTTAGATAAACTCAAATCTTGGTCCATAAATTGTCATCCCTTTCCAAAGTTTTCAGATTTTTCCCTCTCCCACCAATGAAATAATTATTTTCTCTGCAGCTAAAGCTTTGCTTTGACTGGTTATCCTCCAGTATCAGCCTAAATATCTCATTTGTCATTTTTCAGCCTGCCTAAGCAACAATATCAATCAAATACACCAACCAGAAAGCTCAAATGAAAAGAAATTTTTGTGAGTATATATTTTTGTTTGCTCACATTGAAAAGACAGAATACAAACAATGAAATCATAGATCATGAGATTGTCTGTAGTACATATTTTCCCCTTTATATTTTAACAAAATAATGCTTTTCTACAGTTGACAAATACAACATAATTGATCTGGATAAAATAATATCCCAAGAATAGCAATGTATTTCTTAAATTCTGTGGGGGAGGAAAGGGAATTTCTCTTAATTCATCGATTTTAAGGCCAGAGGGATGAGTGGATACCTGCTGTATAGTACAGGCCATAGAATTTCACCAGTTGCCTCTGTAATGAGCTCAATAATTTGTGTTTGACTAAAGTACATCTTCCAGAAAGGCATCTAGTCTTGATTTCAAGACTTTAGAGATGGAGAATTAACCTTTTTCCTTGTAAGTGATTTACTATTGCCGTCTCAGCTCTTCAGTGTTTTGGGGAATTAGAATGATGAAGCAGGTAGGGATAAAATATTCTCAAAGAAAAAAACTTCCATGCATAGAGCGTGTGCCAATGAAACCTCAGCATCTACCAACAGTGACCATGCTTTAATCTGAGATACCTGAGTATTCCCCTGTACCTAGAATGGAAAATAGGTAGAGTATCAAAGGTACTGTGCTATGCTAACTGTTAATAAGAGGTGGCATTTTAATGGCAAATACTGACTCTCTTCTGTGTAACTATGTCTTTCCATATGTAAGCTAATGTACTTTCACACTATATACTATGTTTCAGAGTAGCAGCCGTGTTAGTCTGTATTCGCAAAAAGAAAAGGAGTACCTTAGTCTCTAAGGTGCCACAAGTACTCCTTTTCTTTTTACTATGTACTATGACATTTAAAAAAAACAACATTAAAAGGGTGTTTTTAGGTCGAGAGTTGAGAACTCATAAATTAGGAAATGCCAGATTTACAGTTGCCCATGCAATATTAATTTGCCCCTCTTGGGTGTATGCATGATGATATACAGTTTTAGATTACATGATCATATGTTTTTTTTTCCAACAGGACCCTTGCTCCATTCAATATGCAGGATGGACCGTGCTCCTTCATTGAGCATCTATTCAAAACAAAAAAACATTCAAACAAACTACACGTTACAATTCCCTGTGTAAAGTCAGGGCTGGCCCACAACATTTTGGCACCTGAGGAGGGGAGCTCAAATGACGCCCCCATGCCCCCTCGCTTGGGCCAAAACTTTGAAAGGTCTCAATCCTGCCTTCTTCCTGTTCTACTCCTCTCATGGTACTGCTCTGCTACCTACCCCAATAAAAGAGAACTAACAACTTAAAATGCCTTGTTCAACAATTTTAAGTAACACTTAACTTTCAAATGCCTGAACGGCAAATGTAACTTGTCTTGTCTGCATAGTAAACACTGGCATTTTTATCTGCTTGAGTAAACAAAGTGGTGCTTTCTGTGCCTTCCTGGTTGCAAAGATTTGAACTGCTTCCTGCTGAAGGTCCACAGTCTGGGCCAGCTCATGCTCTGTCGAAATGGTTGCAAGGTTGACCAGCCTCTCCTGTGTCATTGTGGAGCATAGATGTGTTTTTATTAACTTCAGCTTGGAGAAGCTGCGTTCTCGCTGGCAACTGTTACAGGAAGTGTTAGAAGTATGCACAGAGCAACAAAAGCATTTGGAAAGAGGGTGGTCATCTTATTTGTGCACATATATTCCAGAACAGCCTTTGGAGTTGATCCTGCTGAAACGTATCTTGAAAGGGCTTTCAGTTCATCACCTAAATCACTTGCATCAATACTGCGTATGTCATCATGTGTCAACACTGTCTCTAGTGCCCTGCATTGCTGGTGTAGGTCTTCTTCAGAAAAAGTGAGGAGTTTGGGAATATCATACAACATCCCAAATATACTGCTGTGTTCCTTGAGCTGCATGAACATTTTGCAAGTAAAGAGACACTGATGCAATCTTCTCTGGATGCTTATCATCTATAGTGGCCTTTAACCTTAGTCTCATTTCAAGCTCTTTCCACCTATGGAATGCTCTCTGGTGATTTGCTGCCCTTCTCATGGCATGCCAGACTTCTAACCAGATTTTTCCAGTCCTTTGTTCCTGTAGAACCCAATGTGGCTGGAACATTAGACTGGAAGAGTTTGCAACAAAAACAGTATGCAGTATTCTGGGTTTTTGAGTACATAAGCCATGGTCTCTCCACTTTGTCACCATTGGGGATTTCATGCCAGTAATTTGTTGGATGGAAACTTCTATTTTCATTGTCTTTGGGGAACATGAAGTTTTTCGCTTGCTGTGGCCCATGCAGTACAAGGAAGTCCCTCAGGCTACTGCTCAAGTGGGTCCACAGTCCTGGATCATCTAGACTTAAGAAACTAAACTCAGCAGCAGCAGTTTCTTGCGCCTCCACCACACTCTTCTTTGATCTACAATGTGCATGTTACATCCATTTGAGATGGAGATATGGATGCTGCAGTAGCTGCCAGGTCACTTGCACTCTGACTAACTAGAAGATCAGGCATCTCCTCAACACTCTCATTCTCACTGGGGCCGGAAGGCTCACCGTGAACATTTGTGTCTATGTATCTCAGGAGAGCTCCTTCCTGCTTAGATAGAAAAGCTTCCTTTGCTTTCTTTCTTTTTCTGAATGCTGCCCCAGTGGGGTCTTTTCTTCTTTCACTCATGAGTGCTGTTCTATGCCAGCTATAGTGGCTCTCAACACGCAGCTGAAGGGGACAAATAAGCAGGCTGGTAGCAGGGCCTGAGTGAGGGAAGATATCAGCGTCTTAAGGGTCTAACTGGCTCCTACTACTTCAGTTGACTGCCTGTTCTGCTCAAGTGGGTTCAGGGAAGCAGTAGAAAACAGGAAGCTCCCTGAGAAGCTGGTGTTAATCAGTCCAGGCTCCTGGGGGTGCTAGAAAGGTGCATAAGAGGCTCCTCCTCCCCTCTCTCCATGCAGCTCCTGCTGCTTTCTGTTATTCCCTCTCACCTTTTCTCCTGCCTGCCTGTTATGTCTCTTGTGCCCTCCTTCCTCCAGCACAGCACTCTACCATCTCTGTGCATCTAGAGCAGAGAGAATACATATGCACCAGCAGCAGACACAATTTCTACTCTCTGGGTCCTAGTGCCCCCCCCCACAGTCTGACACCTGAGGCAACTGCCTCAGTTTGCCTCATGGTAAGGCCAGCCCTGTGTAAAGTGCTATCACTACAGAAGTGGGCTCCATCCAGTCTTTAACTTAGATTTGCAGGTCCTGATCCTCAGTTGGGATCTGCTGCACTGTTGAGCTATCTGCTTATTTCTACTATTATATTTCGAGTATTTTAAGTTCTTCAGGGCAGGAACCAGGTCTTTGTAGGTGTTTTTATTATACTCAGCCCTGATCCTGTTTGAGGCCTTTGGCCACTACCATAATATGAATGTTAAATAAAACGTGTGCAAATTACTGGGGATTTCACTGTTCAGCTCAATTCACTTGGTGAAGTAACAAAGCTGAAAAGACACACATGTATGTATGAAGACTAGTTATGCAGACAAGTTGCTCAGTGAAACAGTTGTAAGAATTTTCTTTTTTAATCTGGGCAAAACAATCTTTTTCTCTAATCTCATTATTGGAAATGGTTGAACCATTTTTGCTGAAACTTTCTAAAAGTCAGCCTCAGACAGAAAATCAGCATGGGATAGTACCGTCAGAACAGTGAATGTTTGGGAACGTTATAAACAAGTGAAAACAGTGTCTTATAATGGAAAGTGTTGGGCAACTTTAGCTATAGACAACACTACCAGACTTGCTTGTAATAAAAGCTACCAAACTCTACAGGTTTAATTTCTTTCAGGCAGAAACAGGCATTCATTTTCAGTTATGTGCTTTATTCCAGGAGGACTATAACAGATTCATAGTCCCTTCTCGGTCTAAAAATCATTAAAACTTTTCTGCTTCCCTGTTAAACATTGTCAAGTGCCAAATTTGATTCTTGCCCCGGCCCTAAAATGTCCAAGTACAGTGTGGTTGGACTGGTTATCATCTTTTTTAGTCCCATCATATGGAGTGTGCTTTACGAGTCATCTCCTTCCAAAGTATTCTGCTCAATGCCACACACCCTCTTACATCACATGCTAACTAACTTTATGACAGCCCACCACTTCTTGCTGGGTCAGCTGCTCTGTCTTTTTCCTTCAGTTTGGATCTGCTGGACTGTGTAACCCACTTGTCAGGACTGCACACCACAAGACCAAATCATCTGAGCCTGCACTCGAGTTTCTTTTTGTTTATGGGTGTTGCTTTCAGTATGTCTCTAACATGCACATTCCTCGTCAGATCTTTTTCTCCTTACTCCACTCATCCTTCTCAACATTTGCAACTCTGTGAAACAGCTTTTTTGCTCATGTTTCTTCTTCATTGCCCAACACTCAGCGCCATTGGTGGACTGGTTATCTGGGTTGTAAAAAATATACCTTCTTCCAGTTTCAGTTGTTAGGGTACACAAATAAAACTATTTATTTATTTTCAAAGGCACTTATTCTCCACATTTACTATCTGGGACACTGTGCAAGAGTTAAACAAAAATTAAACCAAAACTGGAACCATCATGATGTAAGCAGAGTCAGGATGGGCTCCACCCTGACATCTGGTGGTGAGGTGTGGCAAGTAGTGGAAAAGAACTTCAGGGGCTGATCTCAATTTGCATAGGCACACCCACCCCGCCTAGATTGAGGCCATAACTGCCCAAATGGTCACTTTGGCTGTTGTGGGATCCCCAGTGTCTTTGTTATTGGGGCGGGAAGAGTAAATTGTTATTACCCTGATTATGGGAACTGTGCTTGGAACTGTACTTGGCCTTTTGTTATGATGGAGGGACTCACCATCAACTGAGTAGCACTCGCTAGGCAAGGGACATGGGTTCCAAAACTCTGTGAAGGGAGAGAGACTTGAGACAGGTATTAGTACCTGGTGGTGTGGGCCCCTTTGTGAGGGCCTGAAGCACCAATTGCACCTCTGTCTCTCTCCACTGTGGAATGTCAGAGCTAAGGTTGGGTCTATTAAGAGTCTTGCTACAGGTACTGTGCTGCATTCACTTTGGCCTTATGGTGCACCAGCACTAAGGCCCCCACTACTATGAGCTGAAATCACTAAGAGCTGAAATCACTGAGCACTGTGTCAAGTAGTGGGGAGCCGGAAGATCTAGAGTGCAGTGGTGCTGTTCGTGAGACGGCGAGCTGTGCAGAGCGGAGCCGTTCGCGAGACGGCTAGCTGAGCAGAGCTGTTCGTGGGACAGCGGTGTGTTCGCGAGACGCCGAGCTGAGCAGAGCTGTTCGTGGGACGGCGAGCTGTGCAGAGTGGAGCCGTTCGTGAGACAGCGGTGTGATCGTGAGACGGCGAGCTGAGCCGAGCTGTTCGTGAGACGGCGAGCTGTGCAGAGGGAGCCGGTCGTGGTGGAGCGGAGCCGTTCGTGAGACAGCGGTGTGTTCGTGAGACGGCGAGCTGAGCCGAGCTGTTCGTGAGACAGCGAGCTGTGCCGAGCGGAGCCGGTCGTGGTGGAGCGGAGCCGTTCGTGAGACGGCAAGCTGAGCAGAGCTGTTCGTGAGACGGCGAGCTGTGCAGAGTGGAGCCAGTCGTGGTGGAGCGGAGCCGTTCGTGAGACAGCGTAGCAGAGCAGAGCCCTGTGGGGCAGTCAGCTTCAGGACACGTAAGGTACCCCTTACCTCTTTCCCCCACACACAGGCACATTTTAGCCAGACTGGGGAGTAACACTCTGCAGATGAACTTTTGAACTCTGGGGCTGGACTTTTTGGATTTTGGGTGATTTGAGGATTGCTGGACTCAAGAGACATTTGGGTTCTGGGACTCAAGAACCCGAGGGAAAGGATGTGGCCCAATTTTCTGGGGTGGGTCTTTGCTCATGGTTTGGTTAATGAACACTAGTTGTGGTGTTTTCCCAATTTAATGCTGATGTCGTTTACCTCATGTTATTAAAGATTCTCTACTACACCGAGACTCCGTGCTTGCGAGAGGGGAAGTATTGCCTCTTCGAGGCGCCCAGGGGGTGTGTAAGATTTTCCCAGGTCACTGGGTGGGGGCTCGAGCCAGTTTTGTATTTGCTTTGATGAGAGGGAACCCCTGTGTACTGAACCCGGCCCTTGCTGCTATCAACTTGGCCTGGCAGAAGGGTTACAATAAAGTAAATCAAGTCACTTTCAACTGGGCAAAATAGGTTTCTGTACATTTCTCTTTCCTCATTTACCCTAATTTTTAACTTAATCTTAACTTTTCGGTACTTTTCGATCACTGCTTTGATTCTCAGCACTATTTTTTTCTTTAAGCTATATCTTTCCACCATGAGTGATTTTTTTCCAGTTTTATTAATGGGTATTGTTGAAATGCTCTATTGAATCATCTTGGTATTTTTAAATGTTTTCCATAGCTTTTTAACTTCCCTGGGTCATTTATGGGAAGATCTCTTGGTATTTCCACCATCTCACAACTGAAATATCATTAGGAGATTTTTTGGGGGGGGGGGGAGGGGGAGACAATTTAATCCCTAGATTTTATTTGTATCACCTTGTCTTCATTTTACTTAGAGGGTAACAAATATGGACTCTGTTCTGTGACCAATCATCTGATGAGTCGAAAGAATAGTAAACATGGCAAGCGACCAGCTTGGCTTAATGGTGAAATCCTAGCGGATCTTAAACATAAAAAAGAAGCTTACAAGAAGTGGAAGGTTGGACATATGACCAGGGAAGAGTATAAAAATATTGCTCGGGCATGTAGGAAAGATATCAGGAGGGCCAAATCGCACCTGGAGCTGCAGCTAGCAAGAGATGTCAAGAGTAACAAGAAGGGTTTCTTCAGGTATGTTGGCAACAAGAAGAAAGCCAAGGAAAGTGTGGGCCCCTTACTGAATGAGGGAGGCAACCTAGTGACAGAGGATGTGGAAAAAGCTAATGTACTCAATGCTTTTTTTGCCTCTGTTTTCACTAACAAGGTCAGCTCCCAGACTGCTGCGCTGGGCATCACAGAATGGGGAAGAGATGGCCAGCCCTCTGTGGAGATAGAGGTGGTTAGGGACTATTTAGAAAAGCTGGACGTGCACAAGTCCATGGGGCCGGACGAGTTACATCCGAGAGTGCTGAAGGAATTGGCGGCTGTGATTGCAGAGCCCTTGGCCATTATCTTTGAAAACTCGTGGCGAACGGGGGAAGTCCCGGATGACTGGAAAAAGGCTAATGTAGTGCCAATCTTTAAAAAAGGGAAGAAGGAGGATCCTGGGAACTACAGGCCAGTCAGCCTCACCTCAGTCCCTGGAAAAATCATGGAGCAGGTCCTCAAAGAATCAATCCTGAAGCACTTACATGAGAGGAAAGTGATCAGGAACAGTCAGCATGGATTCACCAAGGGAAGGTCATGCCTGACTAATCTAATCGCCTTTTATGATGAGATTACTGGTTCTGTGGATGAAGGGAAAGCAGTGGATGTATTGTTTCTTGACTTTAGCAAAGCTTTTGACACGGTCTCCCACAGTATTCTTGTCAGCAAGTTAAGGAAGTATGGGCTAGATGAATGCACTATAAGGTGGGTAGAAAGCTGGCTAGATTGTCGGGCTCAACGGGTAGTGATAAATGGCTCCATGTCTAGTTGGCAGCCGGTGTCAAGTGGAGTGCCCCAGGGGTCGGTCCTGGGGCCGGTTTTGTTCAATATCTTCATAAATGATCTGGAGGATGGTGTGGATTGCACTCTCAGCAAATTTGCAGATGATACTAAACTGGGAGGAGTGGTAGATACGCTGGAGGGGAGGGATAGGATACAGAAGGACCTAGACAAATTGGAGGATTGGGCCAAAAGAAATCTGATGAGGTTCAATAAGGATAAGTGCAGGGTCCTGCACTTAGGATGGAAGAATCCAATGCACCGCTACAGACTAGGGACCGAATGGCTAGGCAGCAGTTCTGCGGAAAAGGACCTAGGGGTGACAGTGGACAAGAAGCTGGATATGAGTCAACAGTGTGCCCTTGTTGCCAAGAAGGCCAATGGCATTTTGGGATGTATAAGTAGGGGCATAGCGAGCAGATCGAGGGATGTGATCGTTCCCCTCTATTCGACACTGGTGAGGCCTCATCTGGAGTACTGTGTCCAGTTTTGGGCCCCACACTACAAGAAGGATGTGGATAAATTGGAGAGAGTCCAGCGAAGGGCAACAAAAATGATTAGGGGTCTAGAGCACATGACTTATGAAGAGAGGCTGAGGGAGCTGGGATTGTTTAGTCTGCAGAAGAGAAGAATGAGGGGGGATTTGATAGCTGCTTTCAACTACCTGAAAGGGGGTTCCAAAGAGGATGGCTCTAGACTGTTCTCAATGGTAGCAGATGACAGAACGAGGAGTAATGGTCTCAAGTTGCAATGGGGGAGGTTTAGATTGGATATTAGGAAAAACTTTTTCACTAAGAGGGTGGTGAAACACTGGAATGCGTTACCTAGGGAGGTGGTAGAATCTCCTTCCTTAGAGGTTTTTAAGGTCAGGCTTGACAAAGCCCTGGCTGGGATGATTTAACTGGGAATTGGTCCTGCTTCGAGCAGGGGGTTGGACTAGATGACCTTCTGGGGTCCCTTCCAACCCTGATATTCTATGATTCTATGATTCTATTCTATGATTCTATGATCTGTTGTATGATTGCAATGGGCAAGAGACTGAGGCTGAACTTATTTTACTTGCCAATATTTTTCAGGTGTATAGTTTGTGCTGTTACACAATGCTAAACCACTGTTATCAGCTAATCAGATCTCAACTGTAGCTCTCAACACTTTATCACTACTTCTACTTATAACCAAAAGGCAGAATGAGCCAAAAACAATCTAGCATGAAATTGGGAAATCTGTTTGTTATTTCTTACACAGAAAAGAGAAAACAAATGCCTCCAATGACCCGAAGGAAACCTAATTTGTGTTATAAGATGTAACACTTCAAAACAATGATTGACATGATTTTAAAAGATTCATTTACAACATGCTTTGAAGTACATAGAGAGTCTGTTGTGGAACAACACTAAAGCCGTCTGTGAGATTTACAGTTAACTTCTGGGTAACTTGATTGATGGTGTAATTTAGTAGCATTTTTGAGTGTAGAAAAACCAAAAAAACATATGCTGGAGCATCAGATTCCTAATGCCACTGTGTTTATTCAGTTTGCTGAGATAGTTGCAGAACTCCAACTCTAATATGATTATTTTAGAAGTACAGTGCTGTATTTTAAATTTGGACATTTGAAAGCCACTCTAAAGTACATCAGACTTACCAAGAGATCACAGCAACAAGATTACAAACAGTTTTTCTAGTAAATGAGAGTAAAAGAGATGCCTGTTTAATGGGTGAAGTTTTATAAATGATATACTGATATTTGGGATTAACTGAATAGAATTTGCAGCAAAACCAATACCCTGGGCATATTACTTTTACAGAAAAATACTTTTCCTTTCAAATAAAGGACAATTATATTTTCATAGTTTTACAGTGATATTGTTGTGTAGTAAAAAAGAGACAATTAAAAGATCAGCAGTAAAAAGCTACTAAAATGTCAACATTTCCCACTCATTGTTACACAGTCAACCACAGACACTCTTTATTCTAAACCCGGGAGAAATTCCGCTGGGTGCTAACTGTTGGCAATTGCTTTAATGTTCATCACTGACCAGGTAAAGGTGACTGAAAAAATTGTATAACATTGGACAGTACATATTCTGAGTAAATATTAATCTTTATTACTCTTTTTTATTTTAAACTCTCATGATTTCATAGCCAAACATCCCCAAATCTTTTCTGTGCTAGCCAAAGGTGCTGACTAAACACTAATGTTAGAGTGTTTTCTTTTGGCCTAGTAGGTTTGCACTTTACTAACCATTCTCATTTTACCCTGAACTTTACCAGACCCTATTGTGTTATCAATAAGCTGAATTTTAGCTGGACCTTAGTGTGTTAGTAAATAACAGATTGTGTGACATTTTATTCTGGCACTTGACCCTCAGGGAAATGTGTGCAGAAATCCAGAAAGGAACTACTTTTAATTGATATGGTATTTTCTGTGCTTAATAAAATAAGCAATTGAAACACGCACTTAGTTTATAGATTATTTATGTCATGATGACTTGGTTAAAGATATCTTTTGTAACTGAGAAAAATGGATTGTTGAACAGATGTCTTTAGCTTATCAATTACATGAGGAAGATACCTTGAAAAGAAGTCCACAATCAATACTCTTATTCATTTTCTTTGTCTCTTTTCTGTTCACACACATGGTATATAAAGACAAATGTTGTTATAGCAATGCCTTGAAATGGACACAATGGTGTAACTGATAAAGATGTTCATACATTCTCTGTAACTGACAAAATGGACAAGGAATTTGTGGCATAGCATGTGTGATCTATAATCAATATAACAGCAAAACATTAATGGATGGATGAATGGCTAAGAACTAAGAGCTAATTATGGTTACATATTGTCCCAGTAGTGATAAATTACAAGTCTCATTGGTCTTATTTTGAATTAATAAGCCAAGCATGAGAAAGGATTTTTCTTTGTTCTAAACTAATATACAATATGCAATGTATATTTACTTAAATCTATATAATTCCACTGTATACAAGAATGCTAGTAGCCCATATGAATATAGAGAATTTTTAAAAAATCATTATTAACTGATCTTAATAGAGGAATATGGCCAAGATTTTCAATCTTGAGTGCGATAGCTAAATGCTTAACACTTAAATAGTTACCTAATTTTCAGGGTTGCTGAAGACCCTCAGTTTCCACTGTGGCCAATGTGATTTAAGAGATGCTAAGCACTTTTGAAAATCAGTCCATTTATTTAGTTGCCTATCTATGGATTTAGGTATGTAACAGATATCCAACTCTAAACATGCTGGCCTATATATTTAGTACCAAAATAAACACCACCAAAATATGTAAACTCATTTCTTGAGCTGAATGCAGAAGAGTGAATGCACAACAAACCTGGATCTAAAATGAACTGACTCTGGTCTGGCATGATTATTTCTAAATATTGAATACAGCTATAACTGGAAATAGAGTGGGTTGGTATTAATCACCTGCACAAGGTTAAGTTTACAAACAAACAAGTCATTGAAGTACACAGCAGTAATGCAGAAATTTCTCTGATAATGAACCTCAACATTTACACATAAGAGCTACGTTTTGCTTTCAGTTAGACTGTCTCCACTCTGTTGACTTTAATGGACTAGCAACAACATAAAAATGAGAGCAAAATGTGTTCCATTCCATGGACACAGTTGAAAAATGCAACCTCACTTGAAGGGTAAATATGCATGTCTTTTCTTTTACGGTCTGGCAGGCACTTCTTTTACAGTTGTACATTGGCTTTGCATTTACTGTTCTGGAGAGCTGACTTAAAATCCTAACTCAGGTCATATGTGCAAATCAGTTTGCATGCGTTACCAGTGGAAACTGGGCTAAGACATTACGCTTTGACATGGTTAGCAATATCTGCTCAATGAGTTGTTGCATAGACGAACAGAAATGCCAGAAGGTATTCATTATTAATTATTATTATTATTAAGATATATATAATACTGGCATGGAAGCAAGGCACAACTAGCACATATCACATGCTTGTGCTTGGCAATAATCATGACTTGTGGTCTGTAAGTTTTCTGAGCATTAAATGAACATACAATTTGAAAATAAACAAGAAGCCTCAGTTTTGCTTTGTTTTCAGATGCAGATAAACAGTGAGGTGGTGAGATTTTACAAGCAAGCTGAAATGGGCCTTTTGCTAACTAGAATTTGATTCTCTGGAGAAGCCATAATAATAAAGAAGGCATCTTGAGCTCCACAAAATCCTACAAGTTCACCAACATGACATTTATCTTAAGGAGATGATCATGTATCAGTAGTCCCCTTTTCTCACTTACACTGTGAGCTATCAGTTGTCCTCTTAGTTGCATTCCACCCCTCTCCACCGTTGCCCAAAGGTTTTTTGTCCGTCCCCTGCCCCAAAAAAGATATTGGCGTTTCACTTTTACAAGAAAGTATCTACTGTTTCACTAATGGGGTCTATTTTAGGATATACGTCACATGCCACTCATCAGAGCAACCTAATAGAAAAGTCTTTTTCTTTCATGATAATTAGTGGAGACTGAAGTGAAGATGGCCTGTGTCTAACTACATGAAAAACACAAAAGCATTTAGCTCAACTTAACATTTAATTCAAACAAGTGATGGAGCTGATAGGCGTATGTGTGGCACCTTTTCAAGCCAATAGCTTTAATGAAAGTGCCACCGCCAATGAATGACCCGTTTCAGAGTAACAGCCGTGTTAGTCTGTATTCGCAAAAAGAAAAGGAGCACTTAGAGACTAACCAATTTAGTTGAGCATAAGCTTTCGTGAGCTACAGCTCACTTCATCGGATGACCCATCACTCTTCCCAGCTCTCCAACAGCTTGAAAGCTGCCTCTGCTACTGATTCCCACATATTCATTTTCTTTGTTAAATTACTTTTAGGTCAACCCACCAGTGGCACTGGTATTTCATGACTTCCCACAGCAGATGATGGTTTAACAGTCTTTTGAAATGACTGCATCTCTTGCTCTAAAGTCATATTAAAAAATATGAACAGATCAAACTCCTCTTTGGATATAAAGTTTAATCACTGGATTGGTTTTCATTATCTTCATCATGGGCCACAAACAAAGAAGAGTCCAAAAGGAAGGCAGACCTTCCTGCAGAGTCCAAAAGGAAGGCAGATCTGTCAATAGTCAGAGTGAGATTTTCATCATTTTCACTTCAATTATATGCACATTTATTACGTTTTCCAATCCTAAAGAGAAAAGATTTACAGCGCAAAAGATGACTTTTATTACAGCCTACAGGCATCTCAAGCTATTAAAAGTATGAAACATGATTTTCTTAGTATTTCCGATGTTGGAGAGAGCCCCATCATTGTGGTGACTACGAATTTGAAACTCCAGCCCTTATTCCTGACAATGGATGTTGCAGATTACCTGCACTGGATTCAGGGGAATGAAGCTGCTTTTTGTATGAAATGCTGAGATGGCCACAGTTACACCTGGGCATCCCTGTGGATTAGTGACTGGAAAATTGCAATATCCATTTTAACAGTTATGTTGATGACTCTTCCTGTTTTTTTTTTTTTGAATGTATGTTAGAGAGAGATGATGATGATGATGATGAGGTCCTGAAATGCTCTCCTAATGTTTATTTTAATCCTACAAATGTGAAAACTTAAAATGCTAATGCTTAGGCTTTAATATTTAAATGAAAACATTTTTTACAGATCATACTATGTCATCATCATATTTTCAGATCTGCACTCTTTTCTCATTATGAAAGTATGCCAATGGCTTTTCCAGTATATAAATGCCAAAACTAGGATAATCTATAAATTTGGTGGGTTTTTTTTTTGTTTTTTTTGTGGTTAGTTGTGTGTTTCTGTAACCACCGTCTGAACTGAGTGTTGGCTTTTAAGGAGATCAGCGTAAAGAACCTCATATTTTAATAATTAAATATAAATATATTAAGCTAAAAATAAAATATCACCCAAAATGGTGTTTCTCCTAAGATTGCTTTATGGCCTTCTCTTCTCATCAATTACACATTAGCTGGCATGGCTCCTCGTCAGTCTTGGTAAAGCAGAAACAATTAGCAACTCAACACTAAACAGAGCCAGAAATAGCAGTGCTGTCCTAGTTGCCTTGGAGGTTTATCAACAGATCAGAAATTACAACAGGGAATCAGAAGTTGCTAAAAAAATGGTTTCTTTTTCCTGATTTCTAATTAAGCTAGTGCATAAATACCGTAAGAATAACCTGGCACCAAGTTCAGTGGCAACAACAGCCTTCTCTTTTAAAAAAAAATTACACATTTTGCCCTGAGAACTGTGTTGTAAGGCGTGATAATTCTGGTGTTACACTGCAGTCCCATTTGCCTTTGCTCTCTGGGTTTTCATATGCATACATGGAACTGGCGCGTAGATAATACCCTAACATGTGAGCCTGAGCACTGTACCCAAGATCAGCTGATAAAAATGTGACTATAAAGATAATATAGGATTTTTAATTAAAACTATGGCAATAAATTGAGTTCTTGTGAAACGATAGAAAGAATTGTACTGGCTTGAAATAAACAGAGTCTGTGGGCAAGAACTGAATTAATTCCCATAAACACCCGTATCAATACCCCTACACTGCAGCACACCTGCTATTCCAATTCATGCCCTCCCCCATGCATGCATAGTGCCCCCAGTATAGGGATCTTGTGATATGCATAAAGGAGATGTAGCTCATACCAAGTTAGCTCAGATTTTTCTTTTGGAACAAAATATAACCGTTTCCATTCCACTCGTCTGCCCAGTATTTTCCACTGAGGACCAAAGCCAATACAATCCATAAGCAGTGAGAGAGGCAGCCTATATTCTCTGTGTCATTTATACAGGTCTCCACGATGCAGAGCTGGACAGAGCTTTTGTTAACAGCCCTTAAAGTCTCAATCCAACAGAGCACTTCGGCATGTGTTTACTTTTAAGCATATGAGAGTAATATGAGAGTAATCCCCACTGATTAAATGATTTGGCAGACCAGGGCCTAACTGAATAGTGTACATTTTTTATTCTTTTTTTTAAACATGGGAATATAGATTTTTTTTGTGGGCAAGTTGCATGTGAAAACATTCTAAAGCAAGTGACCCATTGACATGCCCAGAATGACTTTGCTCAGATTCCTTACTCTAACTGGGATCACTGGGTTGGTATTTCCTAGACTTTGCCAAAGTCCACACTAAAGTAGGGAAGAGATTGTGGGAGGAAAGTGATTGAAAAAGTAGGTTGTAAGACTGTGCATGCAAAACGTCAACGTTTACAAAACAGGGTGTAAAAATTAGAATTAAATAGAAAATGAAGGACAAGCTCCTCAGGTGGGTTAAGGTGTAACTCTACCAACTTCATTTAATTAAAGTGGGTATGTTGTGGGTAAGACTTTGTGTGTATGTGTGTGTGTGTTATTAACAACAAAATATTTCCTATCATGGAATCAATTTTCTCTCATTAGACATTGTTAATGTTCTTGGGTGGGATGAGATGATGCTAGCAAACAAAACCAGACTACATCTCAGTTATTTTAAAGAAATAAAGAAGGCAGAGAAGAAGTGTGAGTTCATATATGTGTATGAAGGGCATTCTGGATACTATAATAATGAGGGAAAAATACATGTGACAAGGGAGGCATGAGGGTTGGTTATTGCTTTAAAAGTTCAGGAAATTGCAGATACCATAATTAAAGGCTGATGAAAGGCTGAGAGTCCTGTGTAAGGATGAGGGGCAAGGCATGGGGGAGATAATGGGGTTATGATATTATAGCAGCAGATTTAGTAGTCCACATGGATTCCAAGAGACACAAACCCACTCTTTTTATTCCAGTTTCCCAAGGTACAAAACAAAATGTAGCTTGTTAGTGTGATGCTTTTTACATTTCATGCGAATAGGTATCCAAGCTATAAGGCCCTAAATTGTCACTTCAAATAGGATCAAATTAAGCAGCTATAGTCCGGGAGTAGAATGGCATAAAAGAAGAAAGATTTCCAGGTTGCCTAGTAACCGCTCCCTTTTCTGTGTATTATATGAATGGAGTCTAGATACTTTGGGAATTTCTTCTTGTAATATGGGGGAGATTTGCCATTTCACTGTGCAACAAATTAAGCTACTTTATGTAGTATAAGGACCACAAGACTATGCCATAGGACTGACAGAGTAAACTTTGTTGCCAGCAATGAGTAGTACAGACCAAGACTGAATGGCTCAGACTCTGTGTGCCACTAATACTCTTTCACCACAATGTTGCCAGTTCTGGTTTACTCCAGGGCAGTAGCTACTGAAAGTCTAATAGCCAGTGGTGAGCTGGAGCCGGTTCGCACCGGTTCGCTAGAACCGGTTGTTAAATATAGAAGCCCTTTTAGAACCGGTTGGTCCGTGAGGGACAACCGGTTCTAAAAGGGCTTCTAAATTTAACCGGCCAAAAGTGGCGCCTTAGGCACCAACTCCATGGGTGCTCCAGCCCTGGAGCAGCCAAGGGGGGAATTTGGTGGGTGCAGAGCACCCACCGGCAGCTCCTCGCCCCACCCCTGGCCCTAGCTCACCTCCGCCTCTGCCTCCTCCCCTGAATGCGCCGCCCCGCTCTGCTTCTCCGTCCCCCCCAGGCTTCCTGCGAATCAGCTGTTTGCACGGGAAGCTGGGGCAGGCTGAGAAGCAGGCGGTGGCTTCCTGCTCAGGTCCAGGGAGGCGGAGGTGAGCTGGGGCAAGGGGAGGGGCCGCAAGGAGGGCTGCCCGCGCCGCAGCAGGTAACCCGGGGGTGGGGGGAGGCATGCAGGGGAACTGCTCCCCACCCCAGCTCACCTCCGCCACCCTCAGCCTGAGTGGGAAGCCGCCGCCTGCTTCTCAGCCCTCCCCAGCTTCCCGCCGAACAGCTCATTCGCGGGAAGCCAGGGGAGGGGTTGGAGAAGCAGAACGGGGCACTGCGTTCAGCGGAGGAGGTGGAGCGGAGGTGATCTGGGGCCAGGCGCGGAGCTGCCGGTGGGAGCCCTGCACCCACCAAATTTTCCCCATGGGTGCTCCAGCCCCAGAGCACCCAGGGAGTCGGCGCCTAAGGCTTCACTTTTGATGTGATCAGTGGGGGAGCGGCCACTCCCCCCGCTCCTCCCCAGCTATGCTCCCCCGCCCCTAGGAGCCAGAGGGACCTGCTGGATGCTTCCTGGGAGCTGCCCCAGATAAGCACCGCTGGGACTCCCCACCTCACCCCCTGGCAGGTGCCTCTGGCTCTTAGGGGTGGGGTGGGCACCCACTACAGTGGCCCACGAGACCCTCCTGCCCGGTTCTGGGGGCAGTCAGGGGACAGGGGAGAGGGGTGGATGAGGCAGGGGTCCTGGGGGGGGGGGGTGTCAAGGCACGCGGGGGGGTTGGATGCGGCAGGAGTCCTAGGGGGCGGGGGTGGGCAATGACCCCCTAGTGGGGAGAGGAGGGAATGCATTGTTAAGATTTTGGCAGCTCATCACTGCTAATAGCTGTTCACTGCCATGAGTGAGATGGGTTGGTGGTATCACCAATGACTTCAATTCCAAGGGGAGGTCACAGGCTGAATGGTCTGGTGAACTAAACTACTCTTTCCTGCCTAAAGGTGGTCTTTCTAGAGTAGGTTTAAGGCTCTTTGGCAAGGCAACTTTGACAAAGTTTACATTGTCACCGTTCTCATCTATGGATAGAGAACTTCAGCCTTACATAAGCACTAAATTTTTTGAATTCATTTTCCTAATGTTCAGATGAACAGGCAGCTTCTTGAATGATCTAAAAACATCCACCTACATGGTTGCCAAAGCCATCTCTCCATTTACAGTCCTGCTGATAAATTCTTCAAGCTCACCCCATTGCTCGGTTTCAAGTGTTTTCCTACGACAGAGGTGTGAAATTCTCTGTAACTTTAAGTCATCACAATTTGTGTTTAGCCAGCATTTGATCAATTTTCCAGAACTGGTAATGCTGAAATAAAGGCAGATTCTCAAGTTTCTTCCTTAATTTGAACTGGAAGGTGGTCATTATAGTTTAATTATAAATTGGCTCCTGTAACTTGCACCCATGTTCTAATGGTCCTTACGGGGCTTTGATTTTGCACTGTTGCCTGGATACAGGTCCATCTCCAGTTCTGACCCCCTCTCTTCTCTGGCTCACCCAGGCCTTATCTCTGCTCTTCTAGGGCTGCTGCAGTGATGGTGCATAGTTATTAGCTGTGCCTGGATGTTGGGGCCCCCTGCACTGTCTATATTCTCTTGGAGGCTGTCATAAATAGAAAGGGAAGGGTAAACCCCTTTAAAATCCCTCCTGGCCAGAGGAAATCTCCTCTCACCTGTAAAGGGTTAAGAAGCTAAAGGTAACCTCGCTGGCACCTGACCAAAATGACCAATGAGGAGACAAGATACTTTCAAAAGCTGGGAGGAGGGAGAGAAACAAAGGGTATGTGTGTCTGTCTACATTTTGTCTTTGCCGGGGATAGACCAGGAATGAAGCCTTAGAACTTTTAGTAAGTAATCTAGCTAGGTATGTGTTAGATTATGATTTCTTTAAATGGCTGAGAAAAGAATTGTGCTGAATAGAATAACTATTTCTGTCTGTGTATCTTTTTTGTAACTTAAGGTTTTTGCCTAGAGGGGTTCTCTATGTTTTGAATCTAATTACCCTGTAAGGTATTTACCATCCTGATTTTACAGGGGGGATTTCTTATTTCTAATTCTATTTTTATTAAAAGTCTTCTTGTAAGAAAACTGAATGCTTTTTCATTGTTCTCAGATCCAGGGGTTTAGGTCTGTGGTCACCTATGCAAATTGGTGAGGCTTTTTATCCAACATTTCCCAGGAAAGGGAGGGTGCAAGTGTTGGGAGGATTGTTCATTGTTCTTAAGATCCAAGGGTTTGGGTCTGTAGTCACCTAGGCAAATTGGTGAGGCTTTTTACCAAACCTTGTCCAGGAAGTAGGGTGCAAGGTTTTTGGGAAGTATTTTGGGGGGAAAGACGTGTCCAAACAGCTCTTCCCCAGTAACCAGTATTTGTTTGGTGGTGGTAGCGGCCAATCCAAGGACAAAAGGGTGGAATATTTTGTACCTTGGGGAAGTTTTGACCTAAGCTGGTAAAGATAAGCTTAGGAGGTTTTTCATGCAGGTCCCCACATCTGTACCCTAGAGTTCAGAGTGGGGGAGGAACCTTGACATGGTGGCAGAGCGGTGGGATTAACCTGAAATCATTTTGAGATCCAGTTGAGATTTTTTTGAACTAGAAATACAGATTTTAAAAAAAAGGAAGTCCAGAAGCAGCTGAAACTGAAAGCAGCTTGTTTTTCTCTGCTTTGTGGCCAAGCAGAGACAAAAGGGGATTATCTTTGTGAATTGCAGGTTTTCTTTGCCTGGAGGCAGGGTACTTAACTCCTGCAGGGAAATTCACAGTCTTCCAACCCAGAGCTTTTTGTTTCCCTAAAAGTAAATAGAAGGAGGGGTGTTCTACCCATTTGCCTGGAGACAAAAGTGGCAGGGTTTGTTTTTTTTTTCGATTTTGATTTTTTACAAGGAGCACAAGTTTAAAAAGGAAACTTGTTTTTTTCTTTGGGCTGGGTAAACAGGTTTCCAAGTAGTTGGAAGTTTTTGCTTTGATTTGGGCCCAGAGCAGAGACAAGGGAATTGTCTTTTTCTGTAGGCTGACAATCACTATCAGAGAATAGGTATTCTATTCCAGCACAGCAAAATTTTACAGCCAAGTTTTGTTTGTTTATTTCTAAACCTCGGGTGTAAAGTTAGTTAAAAACAGAGAGGTTAGAATGACAAAATCTGCGGCTAGACTACAGCTGGAATTAGCCAAATTTCAGGCTGAGGAAAAACAAAGGGAACATGAAAGACAGATAGAACTCCTGCGGCTGGAGAAGGAGGTACAGGAGGCTGCCCACAAGAGGGAAATGGAGGCAAGGAAGCATGTGGAGGAGGAGAAGGAAAAAGAGAGGAAGCATGTGGAGGAGGTAGAGAAGATAAAGGCTCAGCAGAATATACCAACAAACCCTAGCAATCCTTCTCCAGGTACCACTTCCCATCCCAGAAAGTTCCCCACCTACAAGGCAGGTGATGATACTGAGGCCTTCTTAGAAAACTTCGAAAGGGCCTGCCTTGGGTACAGCATCTCTACCGACCAATACATGGTAGAGCTGAGGCCACAGCTCAGTGGACCCTTAGCTGAGGTGGCGGCTGAAATGCCTAGAGAACACATGAACGAGTATGAACTGTTTAAATCCAAGGCGAGAGTCAGAATGGGGATAAACTCCCGAGCATTCTCGTCGGAGGTTCAGAGCCCTACGGTGGAAACCAGACGTGTCATTTACCCGACATGCCTACCACATTGTGAAACATTGGGATGCCTGGATATCAGGAGCAAGTGTTGAATCTCCAGTAGATGTGCCCTTCCTAATGCAAATGGAACAGTTCTTAGAGGGTGTTCCTGAGGAAATAGAAAGATACATCCTAGATGGGAAGCCCAAAACTGTAATCGAGGCAGGAGAGATTGGAGCCAGATGGGTGGAGGTGGCAGAGAAGAAAAAAACTGGTCGCAGTTGGAGCGGAGACCAGAAGGGACAACCCCAGACCACACCCTATTACCGGGGGCCGCCCAAAGCCCCACCTACCTCCCAAAGAACCCTCCAGACCCCTTATCGTCCCACCATCCCGTTCTCCAGCAACCCTCCTCGCCCCAGTGACCCATCAGCTGGACGATGTTTTAAATGTAACGAGCTGGGGCATGTAAAGGCCAACTGCCCCAAGAACCCCAACAGATTAGTTCATTGCACCGGAATCACACCAGAGGTCCACAGGCCCAGATACCTCCCAGATACCCTTGGAGCAGAGGGAAACTGTGAGTGTGGGCGGGAAGAAGGTCACCGCGTGGAGGGACACCGGAGCACAAGTGTCAGCTATCCATGCTTCCTTAGTGGACCCCAATTTAATCAACTCAGAGATCCAAGTGACGATTCAACCCTTCAAGTCCAACTCTTTCGATTTGCCTACAGCCAAGTTGCCTGTCCAGTACAAGGGCTGGTCCTGAACGTGGACTTTTGCAGTCTATGATGATTATCTCATCCCCATGCTGTTGGGGGAAGACTTGGCCAATCATGTGAAGCAGGCCAAGAGGGTGGGAACAGTCACCCGCAGCCAGGCTAAACAAGCCGTGAGGCCTAGCTCTGTTCCGAAAACTTCTATCAGGACCCGGTCAGAGGTGATGGACCCGGACCCCAGACCAATGTCTGCAACAGCAGTAGTGGATCTAGTCCCAGAGACCCAGACGGAACCAGTCCCAGAACCGGAACCAGCCGAACAACCAACACCAGACCCATTGCCAGCACTGAATCCAGTACTTGCAACCTCAACACCAGAGGGCCCCACCGACCCTGAACTGGCAGCAGCCGATAACCCGACACAAGAGGCTCAGCCGGAGCCTGAACCCCAACATAGTGCACCAGCGGAGAGCGGTTCACAGTCAACAGAAACAGCTCCATCCCCTATATCGCTTCCAGAGGGACCAAGCCTAGGTCCACAATCCAATGAGGAACTGATGTCTCCAGCATCAAGGGAACAGTTCCAGACCGAACAGGAAGCAGATGAAAGCCTCCAGAGAGCTTGGACGGCGGCACGGAGCAACCCACTGCCTCTCAGCTCTTCTAATCGATCCAGGTTTGTTGTAGAAAGAGGACTTTTATACAAGGAAACTCTTTCTGGTGGACACCAGGAAGACTGGCATCCTCAGAGACAGTTGGTAGTTCCAACTAAATACCGGGCCAAGCTCTTGAGCTTAGCCCATGATCACCCTAGTGGCCATGCTGGGGTGAACAGGACCAAAGACCGTTTGGGGGGGTCATTCCACTGGGAGGGAATGGGCAAGGATGTTTCTACCTATGTCCAGTCTTGTGAGGTGTGCCAAAGAGTGGGAAAGCCCCAAGACCAGGTCAAAGCCCCTCTCCAGCCACTCCCCATCATTGAAGTTCCATTTCAGCAAGTAGCTGTGGATATTCTGGGTCCTTTTCCGAAAAAGACACCCAGAGGAAAGCAGTACATACTGACTTTCATGGATTTTGCCACCCGATGGCCGGAAGCAGTAGCTCTAAGCAACACCAGGGCTAACAGTGTGTGCCAGGCACTAGCAGACATTTTTGCCAGGGTAGGTTGGCCCTCCGACATCCTCACAGATGCAGGGACTAATTTCCTGGCAGGAACTATGAAAAACCTTTGGGAAGCTCATGGGGTAAATCACTTGGTTGCCACTCCTTACCACCATCAAACAAATGGCATGGTGGAGAAGTTTAATGGAACTTTGGGGGCCATGATACGTAAATTCGTAAATGAGCACTCCAATGATTGGGACCTAGTGTTGCAGCAGTTGCTCTTTGCCTACAGAGCTGTACCACACCCCAGTTTAGGGTTTTCCCCATTTGAACTTGTATATGGCCGTGAGGTTAAGGGGCCATTGCAGTTGGTGAAGCAGCAATGGGAGGGATTTACACCTTCACCAGGAACTAACATTCTGGACTTTGTAACCAACCTACAAAACACCCTCCGAACCTCTTTAGCCCTTGCTAAAGAAAACTTACAGGATGCTCAAAAAGAGCAAAAAGCCTGGTATGATAAACATGCCAGAGAGCGTTCCTTCAAAGTAGGGGACCAGGTCATGGTCTTAAAGGCGCTCCAGGCCCATAAAATGGAAGCATCGTGGGAAGGGCCATTCACGGTCCAGGAGCGCCTGGGAACTGTTAATTATCTCATAGCATTCCCCACCTCCACCAGGGAGGAGACGACGCTGAGTGGCCTGAAGGTGTCTACTACGAAGGGAAATGTGCTGGTGGTGTGGAAGAGGTGAACCTCTCCATGACCCTTGGGCGTATGCAGCGACAGCAGATCCAGGAGCTGTGCACTAGCTACGCGCCAACGTTCTCAGCCACCCCAGGACTGACTGAACGGGCATATCACTCCATTGACACAGGTAATGCTCGCCCAATTAGAGTCCAACCTTACCGGGTGTCTCCTCAAGCTAGAACTGCTATAGAACGGGAGATCCGGGATATGTTACAGATGGGTGTAATCCGCCCCTCTGAAAGTGCATGGGCATCTCCAGTGGTTCTAGTTCCCAAACCAGATGGGGAAATACGTTTTTGTGTGGACTACCGTAAGCTAAATGCTGTAACTCGCCCAGACAACTATCCAATGCCACGCACAGATGAACTATTAGAGAAACTGGGACGGGCCCAGTTCATCTCTACCTTGGACTTAACCAAGGGGTACTGGCAGGTACCGCTAGATGAATCTGCCAAGGAAAGGTCAGCCTTCACCACACATCTCGGGCTGTATGAATTTAATGTACTCCCTTTCGGGCTGCGAAATGCACCCGCCACCTTCCAAAGACTTGTAGATGGTCTCCTAGCGGGATTAGGAGAATATGCAGTCGCCTACCTTGACGATGTGGCCATATTTTCGGATTCCTGGGCAGACCACCTGGAACATCTACAAAAAGTCCTTGAGCGCATAAGGGAGGCAGGACTAACTGTTAAGGCTAAGAAGTGTCAAATAGGCCTAAACAGAGTGACTTACCTTGGACACCAGGTGGGTCAAGGAACTATCAGCCCCCTACAGGCCAAAGTGGATGCTATCCAAAGGTGGCCTGTCCCAAAGTCAAAGAAACAGGTTCAATCCTTCTTAGGCTTGGCCGGTTATTACAGACGATTTGTACCGCACTACAGCCAAATCGCCGCCCCACTGACAGACCTAACCAAAAAGAAACAGCCAAATGCTGTTCAGTGGACCGAAACGTGTCAGAAGGCCTTTAACAAGCTAAAAGCGACCCTCATGTCTGACCCTGTACTAAGGGCCCCAGACTTTGACAAACCGTTCCTAGTAACCACAGATACGTCCGAGCGTGGTGTGGGAGCAGTTTTAATGCAGAAAGGACCTGATCAAGAATTCCACCCTGTAGTGTTCCTCAGCAAAAAACTGTCTGAGAGGGAAAGCAACTGGTCAATCACTGAAAAAGAATGTTACGCCATTGTCTACGCTCTGGAAAAGCTACGCCCATATGTTTGGGGACGGCGTTTCCACCTGCAAACCGACCATGCTGCACTGAAGTGGCTTCACACCGTCAAAGAAAATAACAAAAAACTTCTTCGGTGGAGTTTAGCTCTCCAAGATTTTGATTTCGACATCCAACACATCTCAGGAGCTTCCAACAAAGTGGCTGATGCACTCTCACGTGAAAGTTTCCCCGACTCAACTGGTTAAAATCGTCCTTGAGATGTGGAAAATATTGTTAGTCTTTATGTACTTGGTAGCATATTTAGAGATGCATGTGTCTTATTAACTCTGTTTTCCTAGAGCTCCAGGAAGAAATCCCAGCCAGTGTTTCACCCTAGCTGAGATTTGGGGGGCGTGTCATAAATAGAAAGGGAAGGGTAAACCCCTTTAAAATCCCTCCTGGCCAGAGGAAATCTCCTCTCACCTGTAAAGGGTTAAGAAGCTAAAGGTAACCTCGCTGGCACCTGACCAAAATGACCAATGAGGAGACAAGATACTTTCAAAAGCTGGGAGGAGGGAGAGAAACAAAGGGTTTGTGTGTCTGTCTACATTTTGTCTTTGCCGGGGATAGACCAGGAATGAAGCCTTAGAACTTTTAGTAAGTAATCTAGCTAGGTATGTGTTAGATTATGATTTCTTTAAATGGCTGAGAAAAGAATTGTGCTGAATAGAATAACTATTTCTGTCTGTGTATCTTTTTTGTAACTTAAGGTTTTTGCCTAGAGGGGTTCTCTATGTTTTGAATCTAATTACCCTGTAAGGTATTTACCATCCTGATTTTACAGGGGGGATTTCTTATTTCTAATTCTATTTTTATTAAAAGTCTTCTTGTAAGAAAACTGAATGCTTTTTCATTGTTCTCAGATCCAGGGGTTTGGGTCTGTGGTCACCTATGCAAATTGGTGAGGCTTTTTATCCAACATTTCCCAGGAAAGGGAGGGTGCAAGTGTTGGGAGGATTGTTCATTGTTCTTAAGATCCAAGGGTCTGGGTCTGTAGTCACCTAGGCAAATTGGTGAGGCTTTTTACCAAACCTTGTCCAGGAAGTAGGGTGCAAGGTTTTTGGGAAGTATTTTGGGGGGAAAGACGTGTCCAAACAGCTCTTCCCCAGTAACCAGTATTTGTTTGGTGGTGGTAGCGGCCAATCCAAGGACAAAAGGGTGGAATATTTTGTACCTTGGGGAAGTTTTGACCTAAGCTGGTAAAGATAAGCTTAGGAGGTTTTTCATGCAGGTCCCCACATCTGTACCCTAGAGTTCAGAGTGGGGGAGGAACCTTGACAGAGGCCTTCAGACCTGTGCTACATGGCTATGACTAATAAGGCCTCAGAGCCGGTAACAGGAAAAGCTGCTTGTTCAGAGTCATAATCAAGATTTTATTTCAAGACAATCTTCTAGAAGACAGGCCATTCCCTTCCTGACTACAGTTCTCCATTTAGTTTGCTCACATTCAACATTAGTGTATTTAAATGAACACTGAGTCTGCCTCTACATGGCATGTAGACCTGCAGCATTCATTTTGTGTTTTACATAACGGTGGTGTGCTTTTACACACCATTATAACAACAGACACAATAACCATTATCATTCTGCAAGTCTAATTTGCAGAGCCTCGGACGACTGAAATAAAAGGAGTCAACTGGGCTTCTATGGTGTTTAGAGCTCTTGGATAGCTATATATTAGGTCTCCCCTTTCATTCACCATTGGGAATAATGCAATTTTGGAGACATTCATTTAAGATCCTTCTGTAGAGAGAACATTAAACTCTACTTACATGCTAAACTGATATTTGCCTTCTCAGCTTGAGTTGGGGGCAGAGAACTTCAGCACTATGATAGAGATTGTGAGTTTCTCTTTTTTTATGCAGTATTGAAAGAGAGCCCCTGAAGGAGTTGCACCTGCTTTTTTAATTCAGTACAGATTTCCGCCACCCCCCTTCATCTTGACATTAATTTAATGTATTTTCTTGCTGTTTTATTTGTTTAAACTAAGCTGCTGCAGGTTGCCACTCCAAAAAATGAAACAGAGCCACCCCTTTGGAAAATCTGTTAAATGCAATTTGAATGTTTCCCCATCTGTGTTATACCGGAGGTGAATTTTATACCCAAGAAATTACTGACGGCTCATTTGGAATTTTGGGTTAGCTTTGTTGAGTCTGATGGGTGAGTGAGTCCTGCAAAACGGGATTCACAAGCATTTGTTTGAACAGTTGTGAACTTCCGCCATGTTTGTGCGCCTTTTTATTCACTAATAGAGAATGTTCACATAAGGCAGATTTTGTTTACACAATTGTTTGGGGGAAAGGTCATTCTCTGAACAAATACCATACCAGCAGTTTCGTGCAGATGAAAGTATTCATATTCTAAAAAGAATGTTTGTTATTTAATATACTCCTGTTTGGAAAAAAAAAAAAACAACTTCAACCAGGAACAAGTCTTTCTGACTTATGCAACCAATTAGACTGCTCAGATAATAAATAGTGCATACAGACAGAGCAAAGAGTTCACAAATAATCCATGTGCTGAAGTTTCTTCACGTACACTGTTCAAACAGTTAGGAAAAACAAGAAGTGAATAAAAATATCAAATTCTTTGTCAGATAATTCACAAATAGAAATAAAAAAGCTAACTGCTTCAGATAAATTCATAACAAACAAGAAGATTAGCTCCAAGAGATTGGAATTTTACCTCTTGTGAAAGTTACTGAGGCAATAAAAGTGGGAGTTTGGAGGCAGCATTTATTCCTTGTAATTCTCACAAGTATGTTAGTAAGAGTGTCTAATTCTCAGTCTCTGTCTGCTTAAAGATTGTGCAGGAAAATACATCTACAGTTCCCAGGCTAGATTCACTACAGGGATTGTGTTGCTATTTAATACAATAATAAGCTTATAGACAAGAGAAAGAGAGGGTGAGATACTCATTCCCACTCCGACTCCTTTACACCATGTAAAAGGGCAGATACCCTAACAGAATTGTTTCAGGCTGTGGAAGAATATCCTGGCACAGCCACTGAGGAGGACAGTCCTATGGCTCCTTTCTGATGACTCTTCTAGGGGACATGTCAGGAAGGGGGATGGACTGCAGCATGCAGCACAACAGAGATTCCGGCCAACACTGTGGCCCATATGGCAAGTCCGGAGAGACTGCAGTAACTAAAGCTGCCTAAGACCCCCTGGCCACTGGGATGAAAGTTCTGTGCTATGCCAAATCTCACACAAAGAGCTCACCTACCTATAAGGCACCTTGAAAACACAAAGTCCCTGCTGCAAAGAACATATAATCTAAAAACCCAAGGCCAAGTTCTCTGCTACTACAACTCCATTGCCTTTTTGACTTTCTATTGACAATACACAAACACAAAGGCATTTATACTTAAATATAAATGATATCTCTCTCTTACCCTTCAGCAAAGAGTATAACCTCAAATTATCCTGATGTGAAGGAAAGGCAGAGAGAATAGTAAGCCAATGTGGCTCCATCAGGAGCTCTTTCTTGACCAGAAAATGAGAAAAAGAATGCTACAAAAAGTAGAAACATGTACAAATTGCTAAGGAGGAGTGCCAAAAAAAAAAAATAGCACAAGAATGTAGGAACAAAAATCAGAAAGGCTAAGGCACAAAATGAGTTACACCTAGCAAGGGTCATAAAATGCAATACAAAAAGGTTCTTTAAATACATTAGGAACAGGAGAAAGAGGAAGGAAAGTGTAGGTCCTCTACTTAGCAGGGAAAGAGAGCGAATAATTGATGACATGAAGAAGGCTGAAGAGTTTAATGCCTATTCTGCTTCAGTTTTCACTAAAAAGATTAATGGTGACCAAATACTTAACACAACTAATATTTACATGGAATGCAAACAAAAGTAGGGAAAAAACTGGTTAAATACTATTTAGATAAGTTAGATGTATTCAAGTCAGCAGGGTCTGATTAAATTCATCTTGGGGTACTTAAGGAACTAGCTGAAGCAAGCTCTGAACTACTAGCCATTATCTTCAAGAACTCATGGAGGATGGGTGAGGTTCCACAGGACTGGAGAAAGGCAAACATAGTACCTATCTTTAATAAGAGGGCCCACGGAATTATAGGCCAGTCAGCTTAACTTCAATACCTGGAAATATACTGGAACAAGTTATTAAACTATCAGTTTATAACATAGAGAGATATAAAAAATAGCCAGCATGGATTTCTCAAGAACAAATCATACTAAACCAATCTAATTTCCTTCTTTGACAGGGTTACTGGCCTAATGTATAGGGGGAAAGCATAGTTGCAATATATCTTGATTTTAGTAAGGCTTTTGGCACAGTTCCACATGACATTCTCATAGGGCAAACTAGAGAAATGTGGTCTAGATGAAATTACTGTAAGGTGGGTACACAACTGATTGAAAGATCACACTCAAAGCATAGTTATCAATGGTTCACTGGCAAACTGAGAGGCTGTATAGTAAGGTCCCACTGGGGTCACTCCTGGGTCTAGTACTGTTCAATATTTTCATTAATAATTTGGATAATGGAATGTATACTATGCTTATAAAATTTGCAGTTGATACCCAAGCTGAAGGGGATTGCAAGAACTTTGGAGGACAGGATTAGAATTCAAAATGACCTTGACAAATTGGACAATTGGTTTGAATTCAACAAGATGAAATTCAGTACAGATGAGCACAAAGTGCTTCACTTAGGCAAGAAAACTCAAACACAAAAAAGGCTAATATTTTTTGCGGTCCCTTCAAGCCCTATATTTCTGTGATTCTAAAGTGAGGTAGTTTGTGGTCTAGAGGACTGAATAAAGAGCTGAGATGCAAGATGCCCATCCTGTCTAAACTGATGATTCACTGCATGGCATTGAACAAGTCATCTAACATTTTTATGGCTCAGCTGTAAAATGGATATAACACTTATGTGCTAACTTGCCTCAGGAGGGTCTGTGTTGTGAGGATTAACTAATGTGTAGATAGTAATGCAATGTAAGGCTAAAGTCTTATTGTCACCAAACAACATTCAGCAAGATATCTTTATTATTGCTGTATTACTTTATATGTTAGATTATCTGGAACGGTTTCTGGTGCAGTTTTTAACTGTTCAGTCATCTTGCTTAAAGATCTGCTGACATGTAGCTGTTGACTTAGCTCACTTCAATTGTTTTAAAAATTTACCAAATTCATAAGAAAATGGTCATTTACAATTAATAAAATAATTGTATATATATCTATATCTATCTATCTATATATATATACACACAACATATTCTGTATGGTATGAAATGCCAATAAGCACACTTGAAATATATGTTGATATGTCAGTCATTTCGCATGAATATGTGTATCACTTTTTAAGTGTTTCTTGACTTATCCATAGTTAAATTTTACCCACATGGCTTTCTTATTATTAGTCCTTTTAGAAATGGATATTTATCATGTCTACTGTTGTACAACCTCTAAGCAAACTCAGCATATCTAGTGAAGTAAATTATATAACTGCTCTTGAAGTGAGCCTGATACCCAGGGGACTAGTAAAATACCGCACGGAACAGTGTGAGTTTCATAAGTAACAATTAAAAATATCCAAAGTAATGGTTTCTTTTAACTGGGATTGCTTTGAAGTTCCCAAAAAGATTTAATAAGAAGCAGAAGTATAACTTTGTCTGATCCCCAGAGCATCTTGGGATTTGAAGTAGGCTTTTTCTTCAATCCAAGTATATTTTTTATATATTTTTTTAGCTTATAGGACAAATTTAAAGCAGCAGCTCTCATCAGATGACCATACTTTCAAACTTTGCCAGCTACTGCATATTTCTTACTGTACTTTTTAAAAAAAAATAGCAAGGACCACGTACCCAATACAAAATTAGAAAAAACAATAAAAAAGCATTTTCTTGGGTAAATGGCATTCAAAATTAAGATATTAGCTTTTCTGATGAGAGTTGCCACCAACCTGGAAACAGAATTTAACAACAACACTGCACTAAAGCTAAGGGAATAAAAGGCACAATAACAGCTAATTGGTATTACTCAAACAAGATGATGGCATGTTAGGAGATGTATTGAGTAAGCCCAATTCATGTTCCACCCATAGGCCTTCAGTGATACTGCATGAAGCTATAATATTCAGTTCATCTCCTAAAAACAAACATATTTTGGGGCCAAATTTTGGTTCCTTCAAGTCAAAGTCAAATCAACCATTAACTTCAATGGAACCAACATTTGGTTCTTATACACATTTGAACAGCTCTAGATCTAAACATAACTTTTATTGTTCTAACAATGATACAGGTGAGTGACTGTATCATTGGAATCCCTTGTGGGAGCTCTCAAGGGCTAACGCTAACAATCTGAGTTAAATGATGAAGATCAAAGGACGTTAGCCCTTTCCTCAGAGAGTTTAATAGAAAGAAATTTGAATTGAAGAATTTAGGTCTAAGAGAATAGTGAAAATAGGGCGAAGAAAACTCTTAATAGTAGATAATACAGAGGAAGCAACGATGTTGAAGAGGAATTACCACTGCAATACAAAGCCATTCGTAAAATCCTGGTTCACTGAAGTCAATGGCAAACTTCCCATTGACTTCAATGCGGCCAGATTTTTCACTGCATGAGTCCAAAGGAAGGATGGGCTGCCTCTGATAAAGATCACAATAAAACGGCAGTAGATTGGGCTGGGAGAAACAAAGAGAAGAGAGAAAAAGATTTGCAGTGGGGTTTTATGACAACAAGCATTGCTAGAATTAGCTTTAAAAGTGAAAAAAATAGAGTTGCTACTGTAATTCAGTTAAAATAAGCTGTGTGGGATTACTAATAGGGATTGCTCAGTGGCGGGGAGGGATAGTTCAGTGGTTTGAGCATTGGCCTGCTAAACCCAGGGTTGTGAGTTCAATCCTTGAGGGGGCCATTTAGGGATCTGGGGCAAAAATTGGGGATTAGGCCTACTTTGAGCAGGGGGTTGGACTAGATGACCTCCTGAGGTCCCTTCCAACCCTGATAGTCTATGATTCTATGACAATACAATAAGCAAAACACTTGCAGAAACAGAGTGTCTTTTTTTAAATCTTAGTACTTCATAACCACTCTGAAGTGGTTGTCGATGTCTCTTCTGTACTGTAAGCAGACTGTAAACCATTTGTAGCAAATGTATACGTTATTGTATGCCATCTGGAGCATGCTAATGTCTGACTGACTCTTTATAACTCCATACACAACTAACCAATGCACTATAAAGACTCAGTGGGACATAAGCACACGACAGCTGGTATCCATTAATGTACATAATCCCTAAAATAATGTAAAATCCACTTACAGCACAGAAAAGACATCAACCACTATTATGAGGGAGTTTGCTTCATTAAAATCACTGAACATTTCTTTACAAATGGTTTAGATATGTCCAGAAAATTTTTATTACTAAATGGACATCCGCTAACATAAAGTAAATGCACATATGATGGTTGTCAAACTACTTAGGAAGCCACTTACTATAAATTAAATGCAGGTATTAGCCTGCTGGAACTATTTAATAAACATTTCTAATGGAACTCTCAATCCTTGTAATAAAGGATTTTCTAGGGAGTGATCAGAAACATGAGATCTTCATGGCATATAGAATGCTAGCAACATATATTGGTTCAATAAATAATCTGAAATGAACTGCATGCTGATATTAGCATGGAAGGACTTAATATACCTTTTTTTTTATACACAGCTCTTTCAGTAAAGGACTGTACTTGCCTGCCATGGCTACAGTGTCAACCATTCTTAAAAAATCACTAAAAAATTATAGGGCTAATTCTGAAACCTAGCGTAGGGTGCTCGCATATTCACCAGTGGCTAGATTGTGGTCTTAGGCCCTTGCATAAGGGGCATTGAGACACCCTACGTGTAGCACCAGGAGTCACAATTACTCCCCTTCTGCTCCAGGGAGGAAGTAATTTACTCTAGCCATTGAAAGGATGCCATTTAGCTCTGCCACTCACCCAGACATCTTCACTAGACTTTTTTTCCCCTTGTGTGTATTATTCCCCCGTAATGATATGTTCCGGTATTTTGTTTCCCCATTTTAATTCCATCAGTGTATTGTGCTGATGGTTCTATCCACTTGGTTCTGTTTTAGGGTTTTCTAATAGTGTCCATCCTTATTGTATCTAAGAGCTAGCTCTTTGTTCCCTTTTCTGCTCTATAATATACAGAAAAATAACTGGATATATTCTTCATTGGCTGTTCATAATCCTAAACCTTCTATAAGTCAGAGGAAATGATCCATTTGTTTAAATCTATTGAAACCTGTACCACTTCTATATTATTCACTGATAAATTTGGTGGCATTATTGTTACTAATTATTTACCTTATACTAGCATGTAAAAACCCCAAAAAGTGACCGGGTGTGGCTTTGCAAGGCACTGTACAAACACATAGTGAAAGAGAAACGTTGCCTTGAAGACCCAACAATCTAAACAAACCAGAAAGACAAGGGGTGGGAGGAGAAACAAAGGCATAAGCAAAGGGAGATGAAAGTGACTTGCCCAAGTCACACAGCACATCACTGGCAGAGGCCAGGAACAGAGCCAATGTTTCCTGAGTCCCAGTCCAGTGCCTAATGCACTGAACACACTAGCTTTTAATATAACACCTGTACACTCACACACTTTGCTAGCTGTACTTTCATCTGAACCATTTATTCACACAGTGACATGGCTCACACCTTTGTCAAGATCAAATAACTACAATAAAATTGAATGATAGAAATACAAAATGACTCCACTGCTAATTCTTATGAGACTCTTCCTCATTTATAACCCACATCACCTTTAGTCATTACAATCTGCCCTCACTCACCTAACCAGTATTTTATTAATTCAACGACAATGCTTTCTGCACCATGCTTATTACTCTTCTCTGTTCTCCTACTCTTCAGCTTTGTTATATGTTCTTTCAAAATCTAAGCACATTACAGCCATGGCATCACTCAAATTTGCTATAATTATTTGCAATTTTTATCTATACAACATCATAAGTGAGCTAGTTTTGCGGGCAATGTAATACTGTAGTATTGCCCTAAGGAGGTTACAATGTAAGTACCTACATGGCCTGAAAAGAGAAGGTAACATAAAGAGAGATTAGGTGGAGAAAGGTCACAACAATAAGATCACACAGTTGCTTTGTTTCAGAGTAACAGCCGTGTTAGTCTGTATTCGCAAAAAGAAAAGGAGTACTTGTGGCACCTTAGAGACTAATTTTTCTGAGCATAAGCTTTCGTCAGCTACAGCTCACTTCATCGGATGCATACTGTGGAAAGTACAGAAGATCTTTTTATACACACAAACCATGAAAAAATGGGAGTTTACCACTACAAAAGGTTTTCTCTCCTCCCACCCCACTCTCCTGCTGGTAATAGCTTATCTAAAGTGATCACTCTCCTTACAATGTGTATGATAATCAAGTTGGGCCATTTCCAGCACAAATCCAGGTTTTCTCCCCACCCCCTCCACAAACCCACTCTCCTGTTGGTAATAGCTTATCTAAAGTGATCACTCTCCTTACAATGTGTATGATAATCAAGGTGGGCCATTTCCAGCACAAATCCAGGGTTTAACAAGAACGTCTGGGGGGGGGGTAGGAAAAAACAAGGGGAAATAGGTTACCTTGCATAATGACTTAGCCACTCCCAGTCTCTATTCAATCCTAAGTTAATTGTATCCAATTTGCAAATGAATTCCAATTCAACAGTCTCTCGCTGGAGTCTGGTTTTGAATATCGCAACTTTCATGTCTGTAATCATGTGACCAGAGAGATTGAAGTGTTCTCCGACTGGTTTATGAATGTTATAATTCTTGACATCTGATTTGTGTCCATTTATTCTTTTACGTAATGACTGTCCAGTTTGACCAATGTACATGGCAGAGGGGCATTGCTGGCACATGATGGCATATATCACATTGGTGGATGAGCCTCTGATAGTGTGGCTGATGTTATTAGGCCCTGTGATGGTGTCCCCTGAATAGATATGTGGACACAGTTGGCAACGGGCTTTGTTTACAGACATGAAAGTTGCGATATTACAACAGAAAAACTTCAAAACCAGACTCCAGTGAGAGACTATTGAATTGGAATTCATTTGCAAATTGGATACAATTAACTTAGGCTTGAATAGAGACTGGGAGTGGCTAAGTCATTATGCAAGGTAACCTATTTCCCCTTGTTTTTTCCTACCCAGCCCCCCGCCCCAGACGTTCTTGTTAAACCCTGGATTTGTGCTGGAAATGGCCCACCTTGATTATCATACACATTGTAAGGAGAGTGATCACTTTAGATAAGCTATTACCAGCAGGAGAGTGGGGTGGGGGGAGAGAAAACCTTTTGTAGTGGTAAACACCCATTTTTTCATGGTTTGTATGTATAAAAAGATCTTATGTACTTTCCACAGTATGCATCCGATGAAGTGAGCTGTAGCTCACAAAAGCTTATGCTCAAATAAATTGGTTAGTCTCTAAGGTGCCACAAGCACTCCTTTACAGTTGCTTTGGTTATTCATACACACATCTTGAGGGATATGCAGATTAGTAGTTGTTGCTGTTTTCAAATCTTTAAAAATAACAAGAGAAGACCAAAGTTCTTAGTGTTAAAAAGTATCAAAGACTTCCTAGGCTCTCTTAATTCCACCTATTTGGGGGGGTTATTCCCTCAAAACAGTAGGGAATCATGCGTTTAAATTAACCCATGGGCTCAAGTTTTTTGCTCAGCACCTTGTAGGATTGAGATTTTGGTGAGCAGGATTTGGGCATAACTAGATTCAGAATTGCTACGTGTAGCCAGCTCTGGAGTGGAGTGTGGATGTGCACATAGCCTTTAGGGTTCATGTTTTCAAGCTTTAATTTACAGCCATGAGGGCTAGGAATTTATTTAAAAAAGAATGCTAAGATTCTCATGCAAACATTGGACTTCAGAATTTGGAATTTTCAGGAAATATCAAATATTGCAAGAGTCAGCTATGCTGAATCACATTGGCTTCAGTGCAGTTACTCCAAATTATGCTCATGTAAATTAGGTTAATCAAGACTTCTGTGTCTTTTTTACAACACATAGCAAATACCACAGCACCGGAAGCATCATAAAAGTTTTCCGTCAGTATGGGCTATTTTTTCCCATACATCATTAGCCATGTGATGTAGGAATTACTTCACAAAGTCAGTGCACACATTTTCCTTGAGATGAAGGAAAGAAGAAAGAAAAGTATATTTTCTTTTGTTTATTTGAATGTGAGGCACATTTTGGCATAGATATCATTTTCCATCTAGTGCACCATCTCAAGTACTGACATCAAAGTCATATCTCCCTAACACAAGGGAGAAGAAATACTATTTTATGTTTGAGAGGTCTGTTCTAACCACACTGGGTAACAATTTCACTTTTAGAGCATCTCATTGATAATAGCAAACTATAGTGGCTTATGCACAAGCAAGTAATAAATTAAATATGAACCATTCTGGAAAAGTCCTGTAGAACTCAATACAAAATATCAAACTTTCCATTTTTAAACCATCCCATAGAAGTAAATAGAGAATTGTATCCTAAATATAGCTCAATGGAATAGATATTATTCTTTATTAAGTTTATGTGTGCAATCTTAGGCCCATTGAAGTCAATAGCAAAACTTCCAGAGACATTTGTTGAACCAGGATCTTTCACCCTATAAAGTTTTAGAGTAATTTCTATTGCTCTCCATTAGTTTCTATAGGTTTTTTTTATATATTTTGTGGAATCTTCTTCGTTTCCTCCCTATTTCTACAGAATTTTTCTGTATGGGAAACTAGAGAAGAAATATACTTTAGTGTCTATTCTGCTGCTGTTCAAATGTTCTGCCATAACTAAATCAGTGCGTACAGTGTCCTATTTTCATACTACAGATAGCCCAGAAAATGGATCATAAACAGAGGGTCTAGATTCTACTCTTAGTTAAGTGGTTGTGAATGAATATCTCCAAGAATACTGCCTCATAGATAATAAGGGGGATGCAAAACTTCACACTGGGAGCAGTGTTAGTCCCTTGATGGGAGTTGACGAAGCTCTGTACCCTTGCAGCATCTGCCCATCGCACAGGTAATAAGTTCTCTAGGGAATATTTTTATACATCAAATAATATCCTCCTAATCAGCAGCTTAATATTGACCCACGAGACATGAGTTTAACAGTGGGACACACCAGTCTTGGAAAGAAGCATGTGTAACTATACAGCTGTTCAATTCCTGCAAAATACAGTTTGTGGAGATCAGATGAAATTCCAAACTGCGAGGGGGTTCAAGCATGCATGGTCTCCCTGATTGTTTCATGAACAGTGAACACTTGTGCAAATGGGGTTCTGTTTGCATAAAAATTTAGGCTGTGCCGGTTCTGCATATGAAATTGGGCACCATTCATTGTTCCTAAAAGCTTGTCTACATGGTGCTCTATTTCATAGCAAAGGGGTGTAACTCTTAGGCTGCATGTCATACACCAACAGGCCCACATGGACCCTGTTGTGCACTAGGGAACTTTTAGCGTATGCCAGGAGGGTCCACACAGGACAGTTAGTGCACGCCACACTAAGGTGTTCTGGAATGTACACTCCTCTTGTGCAGACTAATAGACAGAGTAGACAAACGCTTTGTAAGTCCAATGGTGAGCAAAAACAATGCCAGGAGACTAAGGCACCCAATTCTATAGCAGAAATACTTAAGGTAATCACCCCAAAAGCTGATATTTATTTCCTTAAGGAAATACTTGCAAGTAACAAGTAAACTGGTTCATGAAGAACAAGTGGGGTTAAATCCATTGAATAATTTATTCATGCTATATAATTCAACCAGCTCTACTGCAGAGTGACTAACTCAATTACTAAACTTAATCGGAGTGGTTACAAGTTACAGTTTGCGACAATTAACATTTTATCTCAGTGCAGAAAGTTGTTTTAAAAGCTCCCATTTGATATTAGTAAGTGTGTTGATTTAATAGGAGGCTCTTTAACCCAGAAGCATGACAGGTATTCTGTCAAGTGGTAGTAACTACAGCAACTGTTTTGTTTTGTTTTTTCTTTGTCTTTGTGTGTGTGTGTGTGTATTATTATTGAACAGCAAGAACAGATAGCACATTAGCCAGAGCGTCATGAATTCTGCTCTCAGGTACGGCTGTGAAAACTCTCTCAATACACTGAGTTAGCATGGGTATAAGTAAAAGCCAAATCTGATCCAGAGAACAGATTCACCCTCCTTTATTTCCATTTGTATTATTTCCATAGGTGTGTTTAATGGCTACTTCTGGGCGTGTAGTGTTTAGCCATTTTACCTAACCCTCCTATATTTTCAAGTGTTAGCACAATCTCTGGGTACAAAAAGGAGCTGTCTCTCATACAATATATTTATATGTAGATTGAGGGATCATGAACTGCATAAAAGCTCAAAATTGTGTTTCCTTGACAAAAAGGATTCTTTTGTCTGTATCTTGTCCATTTTTTCTCAGAAAAAACACAAATACATTTTTGTCGGAAGCAAAAAAGAACAGAAAAAACAAATACGATATTTTCAGAGAAGTTTGCTGGTGCAAGAAGCACTTGTCCATTTGCAATAAGAGAGAAACAAAGAGAGACGGAAATCAATTTCTTATGTACCATTCTTTGATTTGCTGCTGTTTGAGCTGAGCCAAACCAAAGCTGCACAGACATATTTTCTATTCATTTCATAAGTCTGTCTCCAGGTAAAATAGCCTGTCTTCTCATTTTATGGTTTTATTTTGTTTCCATGCACAAATCAAAGCTCATCTGTATCTCTACCCCATTTTAGGTGTACGCTCCCTTAATTCATCAGGAGTGTGTGCACAAGAGTCAGCTGGTTTCTACGTGAACTACACAAACAATATGCGAGTCTGTTCACACATATAGAGCTACTAAAACAGATATTTGCTTTTGTACTGTTAAAAAAAAAATCAGGTCATTAGCTTCTCTAAATTTTCCTATAAACGCAATAGCAGAGGAATGCCCAAAGCAGCAGGTTTTTAATAACTGGCCTCCTTTTCCGGCATGGCAGTTCCCTTCAAGTGTTATGCACCATCCCTGGGTGGGTTGTTAGTAGAAAGGATTGACTCGGGAACCTATGGCTCTTAAAGCCTAAGCCTCTGCTGCCTGAGCTGAAAGACCCAGCTGTCTTAGCTACTGCTATTGCAAGCTCAGCAACCTCTATATAAAGCCCAGTAGTCTTTGTGAAAGGTCTTTGGCATAAAAAAAGGCATTTTGAGATGAGAGAAGAGCATTGTTAAGTTTGAAAGCCTGTCATGCACGCAGCAATAGTTGGAAGCACAACATTGCAAATGCTGACTAGAATGTACATATACTAATGGATTTCTCTTCAGCTTGTCACAGGGCAGAGGAAATTCATTTATTCTGACTTTTCAGCTTGATATCTGAAAGCCAGCTGGTCATCCTGCAGGGTTAGAGTAAGCACTGTTGGTGAATTGTACAAAGCTGAACCCCTGTAATACAAGCCCAAAACCAAGTACCCAGAAGTGTTTTTTATCTATATTTCTGAAGGTGTCATCTAATTCTCACCCTTGACACTGCAGAGTTCTTGCTTTTCTGGATATTTCACTCCATTAAGTGTTTTGTCATCTGGAGCTTGTTTGCTTAATTTTCAGTTTCTGTGCAACCACCACCCTTTGTGATGAACTAGTGCCATCGGCTCCTGATCTTGGAAGCACTTACATGTCTGCTTAACTTTCAGCCAGAGGCAGATTACAGTTTTGTGGGGCCCTGGGCCAGAAGAAGTGGCGGCCCCTCGCTACCCCTTCTGCCTGCAGTTCCCCCGCCTCCTGCCAGGGTGCGGGGTTGGGGCATGAAGGCTTCCCCCGCTCTCTGGCAGGAGTGCCATCCGAACAGAGCAGGGCAAGCCCCATGTGCCAACCCTGCTCCCAGGCAGGAACACCAGGTAGGCGGAGATAGCAGGGGTGCCCATTTTTCTGCCCCCCCGCAATCGGCCAGGGCCCCTGGGCACGGGCCCTGTTGGTCCAGTGGCTAATCTGCCACTGCTTTCAGTGCCCCAGTACTCCCACTGAAGAGATCACTATAAAGACTTCAGACTGAACCTCATTGAAATAAACCAAAGAGAAAACACACCCAGCCTCTTCCTTCAAAATAAAAAGAAAAAAGAAAAGGAGTACTTGTGGCACCTTAGAGACTAACCAGTTTATTTGAGCATGAGCTTTCGTGAGCTACAGCTCACTTCATCGGATGCATAGCATATCGTGGAAACTGCAGAAGACATTATATACACACAGAGACCATGAAACAAAACTTCCTCCCACCCCACTGTCCTGCTGCTAACAGCTTATCTAAAGTGATCATCAAGGAAGGCCATTTCCAGCACAAATCCAGGTTTTCTCACCCTTCCCCCCCCCCCACACACAGACACACATACAAACTCACTCTCCTGCTGGTAATAGCCCATCCCTCTTTGAAACCTCTCTTTATAATGCGCATGATAATCAAGGTGGGTCATTTCCAGCACTAATCCAGGTTTTCTCACCACCACCCCCCCCACACACACACCCCCCTCCAAAAACCAGAGTGAGTTTGTGTGTGTGGTTTTTGGAGGGGGGTGTGTGTGGGGGGGGTGGTGAGAAAACCTGGATTAGTGCTGGAAATGACCCACCTTGATTATCATGCGCATTATAAAGAGAGGTTTCAAAGAGGGATGGGCTATTACCAGCAGGAGAGTGAGTTTGTATGTGTGTCTGTGGGGGGGGGGGGGGAAGGGTGAGAAAACCTGGATTTGTGCTGGAAATGGCCTTCCTTGATGATCACTTTAGATAAGCTGTTAGCAGCAGGACAGTGGGGTGGGAGGAAGTTTTGTTTCATGGTCTCTGTGTGTATATAATGTCTTCTGCAGTTTCCACGATATGCTATGCATCCGATGAAGTGAGCTGTAGCTCACGAAAGCTCATGCTCAAATAAACTGGTTAGTCTCTAAGGTGCCACAAGTACTCCTTTTCTTTTTTCTTTTTACGAATACAGACTAACACGGCTGTTACTCTGAAACCTTCAAAATAAACACACAGAAGAATCCTTAGCCTTAGAAGCTAATGGAAATTTCAGTGAACAAATTTGAGAGCACACGAGAGAGAGAAAAAAAAATGTCCAGAAAACAAGTGGTAATTATTGGAGATGGGGGGATGGGGTGTGTGTGGAAGTGGGAGAGTGAAAATGGAAGAAGAAAACCACTATTTTGTTTTCAATTTTTCCTTATCTGAAAATGGCATCAAAATCTGAAAAAAACTGGACAGCTTTCACGTTGGTAAATATATTTTTGAAAATGTTGTCAAATTTGCCTAGTATAAATTTTGAAATTTCATTGACAATCAAAATGTTTTTTCAGTTCAGTCACAGACATTTTAATGAAACTTAGATGCCTATATGAAAAAAGAAGTGTATATCTGAGAGCTGATGCGAAATGAGATTCGTAGCTGGACTCCATTTCTCAGTGGATAGCTGGCCAATTATGAGGCTTGATCCAAAATCCACTGAATTCAATATGAGTACCTCCATCAACTTCAGCAGACTTTTAGCTGGCCATATTTGCTAGCACGAGTAGTAACTGGAAGCCCCAGTCACATTCTCAAGAAGAGGGCAAGAACTGAATGTGGGCTGGAGACTGACCTAATCAGTTTGCCACAGCTGATCCCTCCAAGTTGAACCACATTGTCATACCAATGTGACATTGCAGATAATCTGTCATTTAATGGTATTTTGCAATGTCATCTTAGCGCTAAATTCACTTTAAAAAGTTGTAAAAAGTAGAGAATGGATTCAATTAAAAACAAAAAGAATAGTTTCTTTTTTCAGATTAGTAAAACTACATTTTATAAAATAACTTACTGTATTCTGATTAGTGGACAGGAGGAACAACACACCTATAAAGGAACCTGCATATATTCATGTGCCCTAAGGAAAGGACAAAGCACAGGTCTCCACACAGACAAGATCTGACTATCTTTTCCCTGGCAAAATAAGCAACAAGACTTAAGTCTTACCTAGACACTATTTCACTAGACTTCAAGAAAAACTGTCTGCCAATGGGGAAAAAAAAAACATCTATTTACTCACAGGAAAACCACAGCTAAAGACCTTTCTCTTACTGTAAGCTGGGCACTCTTAAATAACATGAGATTTTAAGTAAGCCTCATTTTTATCCAAAGCTAAATCCATAACGGCAGAGAGGATTCAGTCAATTCTGAACAAACTCCCTCCCCACTCCCAAACAAACACAGAAAAGTCAAGTGTTGCGCTCTTAGGCAACAGGTAAACAGAAATCACAGTCAGGTGAGGCACAGCTGAATACAGTAAAAAAGCCACCTCACCCCCTCCCAACCACCTTGTCCATAATCCCAGTCACAAACCTGAAGGCTTTGTGTCGGGTCCACAAACATTTCAGAACCAGTTTAAATAATTTCAGCATTCTTTTCTTTCCCCAGCAGGGAGGGGCGTTCTCATTTCAGATACACTTGTGGGATTTTCATTGATTGAACTTTACTATCACAAATGTCCAGTTCTGTTAGCGTCTGTGGTGAATATGAGTAGAACTTTTCTCATACCTAAGGGAAATAACAAGTCACCCATCTGATACAGGTTTTGCACTTAACCCTGTCAACTGTATATTTTTCCTTCACAATTCTAAACTACTTACATTCACACTAGCTGTTAGCCGTCCTCAAAATATGCGACCTTTCCTTCCTCAAATGTGCGATAGATGATATGGTACTGTTGTCTTTAAATATCCTTTCTTCAAAGCAAAAAACAGTGTTTCTTAATATTCTTTATTCAACTAATAAGGCTTGAAGATTTATCATATAAAATCAGAAATTACAACTTGCTTCCGCAATTATAAAAATAAACAATGTTATTACAAGGAATTTATTACTGGTTAGTTTGGCAAAAATTGGAAAGCCCAATATGCTTGAGATGTATGAAGAGAATAGGCAAAATCCCGCACTGGTATAACTGTACTGAGGCCAATGGAATTACATCACAGATATTTTATAGACAAAGAGTAAGATTCTCCTAGAGGAGCAACACAGAACTTGCAGCCTGGGTGTATGTGTGTAAGTGGGTGTCTTTAATCCTGGGCTGCTCCACAGTCTGCTGTAGCCCTCATGGTAATTTAGAAGCCCTTGGGCCCCCTTTCTGTTCTAGTAGCCTCCCTGGGCTGCCCTATGGGCAACAGCGATGACTAGAATTTCCACAGCGTTGAATGCTGTGGCCCATCCCCTAACATGTCCTTCCGGCTACCAGTCCCACCCCCTACACCAGGGTTTGCAATGGGGAGCTCAGAGGGCTATCTTATGCCTGTCTTCCACAGTGTCTGTGCCAGGAGAAATTCTTTCCCTCCTCCCGCTGGACAAAACTGGGCTTTTAGAGCTCATTTACACAGTTTTGGCCCCTTTATCTGGCATAAAGGAACAGGGATGAGGATTTCACCCAATGTGTTTAATCCTTAAAAGCAACCAGGTACAAAATAGTACTAGAACCCCCAAGAATTAAGTAGTTCACAATTTGTTAATGAAAATAAAAGAAAAACGATTTAATTATGGTACAAGTAAAGAGAATGTTACTAGAAATAAGCCCGATTCAAACTTTTGAGCAGCATGCACCTTGCTCTATGTATTATTAAAAATCATACAGAAATATTTTACACATTAAAGCCAACTACTGGGGCATGATATTCATCACAGCTAAACTAGGGAAGGAATTGGGGATGGGATTAGTGGCTCTAAATCCCTTTTCCATTCTCTCTGGGACAGCTGGAGGCCAAAATAGTCTCTGGTGAAATGTGGAGCAGCCTACCTCTTCCGCTGCAGTGGTACCATGGGGACCAGAGTGCCAGCTGGGTATCAGCCTAGTGCCATGTGCTCTGCTATGCCTTCTAAACAGAAGCAGAGTCAGCAGCAAGTGCCATAGAGAAAGATCTTCATTACCTGACATTATCAGACATGGAATCGTCAGCTGCTCCTTTCTGAGTGTACCCAAGGTGAGTCCCTAACACATCCTCAACAGAGAACAAAGACCCTAAGCTAATGTCCAAACCCACATTCTTCCTAGAGTTTTGCTTTATTTGTAGCTCAACAGCCAACAACACAACACAAACCTCAGATTAAACTTTGTCTGTTCTTCAGTTTAGTTGTCCCTGGACACTCTAGAACTTCTTCTTTCCTACCTCCCTCTCTCAGGAATCACTCTCACCTCTCTTATCTTCTGGGTGAACTTCATGAACTGCACTGGACACCATGGGTTAGTAGAACTACAGCAGGATTCCCTAAGATCTCCTAAAGTGGTGGATCACTGGGAGAGCCTTCTTATCTTATTACACAATCATGTGTGCTATGGACCTCAACTTGAATTTCAGTCTAACACTGCTGTATTTGGTAATATTTGTTGTTATCACTATAGTAGCAATAATAATAAAAAGCACATACACCTTGAAAGCTGTGAAAAAATTGTCAATGTGAGTCGGGGGGGGGGGGTGGAAGAAGAAGAAGAGTTTTCAAATCACACAGGGACTGATTCTAATCTCATAAAAGTTCTACATTAGGGGTTACTCTAGCAACTTCAGTGAAAGAAGGCTCGGACTCTACAGTTTTATTTCCTGATCCTGCAACCCTTACTTATCTGATCTTACCACCTGAGAATACTATTATGTTAAATTAATTGAGGTGACATTTACTCTGCACAGAAGAAAGAGATTAATTATATATATCTGGAAGATAAGGGAGCCAAAAGCCTTTGTCTCCTTCATTGATATTACAATTTATGAATTTGACAAATTCTCCCTGAGAGCATGTAAGACTGAGAAATTAGTCAGAGGTAACTTTGCACAACCAAGAGTTTATAAGGCCAAAGAACAACAGTGAAACTAGCGTAGAAGTCATACAATATATGCAAGATTTACAGCTTGCTTTTCTTTTGTATCTCCAAGGAGAGAAGAAAACTGAGAAAATAAAGTAAAGAAAGAAACAGTCTCACAAAAAGTGATATTAACATTCATATAGATATCAGATTTGAAGGAAAATCACAGACATACTCTTTAATCTACATATATATCCTTTAATATACCAAAGCACTTTAAGGAAAAAATCCACATGTAAATGTAGTCAAGCATAAAATATTTTCGTTAACATGTTGCTCAGATCTCACTCTGTATATTTAAAGGATCTCCCTACAAAGAATCTTGGTACAAGAAAATATGGATGTTTTCTATATTTTCGCCACATACAAAAGTTTTAGTATAAAACAAATATAAGAACGGCCAGGCTGGGTCAACCATCTAACCATCTAACCCAGAATCCTGTTTCTGACGGTGGCCAGTGGCAGATGCTTCAGAACAAACAGAACTAGCAAGTTTGAGTGATCCATCCCACATTGTCTAGTCCCACCTTCTGCAATTTGGAGGCTTTGGGACCCACTGATCATATTGGCTAATAGCCATTGATGGCCCTATCCTCCAGGAACTTATCTAATCCTTTTTTTAACCAAATTACACTTTTGGTTGTTCGTTGTGTGAAGATGTACTTTCCTTTGTTTTACACTTGCTGCCTGTTAATTTCATCGGGTGACCCCCTAGATCTTGTGTTATGTGAAGAGGTAAATAACACTTCCCTATTCACTTTCTCCACATCATTCATGATTCTATAGACCTCTCTCATATCCCCCATTAGTCATTTCTTTTCTAAACTGAAGAGTCCTGTTTTTTTTCATCTCTCCTGTATGGAAGCAGTCCCATACCCTGAATCATTTTGTTTCCCTCCTCTGTACCTTTTCCAATTCTAATATATCTTTTTTGAGATGGTGTGATCAGAACTGCATGCAGTATTTGAGGTGTGGGTGTACCATGAATTTATATAGTGGTATAATGATATTTTCTGTCTTATTATTTATCCTTTCCCTAATGGTTCCTTACATTTAGTTAGCTGTTTTGCCTGCTGCTGTACATTGAGCAGATGTTTTAAGAAAACTGTCCAAGTTGATGCCAAGATCAATTGCTTGAGTGGTAACAGCCAATTTATATCCCATGATTTTGTAAGTATAGTTTGGATTATTTTTTTCACTGTGCATTACTTTGCACATATCAAGATTGAAGTTTATCTGCCTTTTTGTTGCTCAGTCACCCAGTTTTGTGAGATCCCTTTATAACTCTTTGCAGTCAGCTTTGGACTTAACTATCTTGTATTGTCTGCAAACTTTGGACTTCACTATCAACTTTGTATCATCTGCAAACTTTGCCATCTCGCCGTTCACCCCCTTTTTCCAGATCATTTGAACAGCACAGGTCCCAGTAAAGATCTTTGTGGGACACAAATACTTACCTCTCTCCATTGTGAAAACTGACCATTTATTCCAACTCTTTGTTTCATATCTTTTAACCAGTTACAGGTCCATGAAAGGAACTTCGTTTTTAACCTATAACTGCTTACTTTTCTTAAGAGCCTTTGGTGAGGGAGCTTGTCAAAGAGTTTTTAAAAGACCAAGTACACTATATTGACTGGATCACCCTTGTCTGCATGCTTGTTGGCTCCCACAAAGAATTCTAATAGATTGGTGAGAAATGATTTCCCTTTACAAAAGCCACATCGACTCTTCCCCAAACTATCGTGTTTATCTTAGATGCCTGATAATTTTGCTCTTTGCTATAGTTTCAACCAATTTGGCTGGTACTGAAGTTAGGCTTACCGGTCTGTAATTACTTCAAGAGCCTCTTTAAAGAATAGGAGTACTTGTGGCACCTTAGAGACTAACAAATTTATTTGAGCATAAGCTTTCGAAAGCTTATGCTCAAATAAATGTCTTAGTCTCTAAGGTGCCACAAGTCCTCCTTTTCTTTTTGCGGATACAGACTAACACAGCTGCTACTCTGAAACCTTTTAAGAATAGGCATTACATTAGCTACCTTCCAATCATTTGGTACACAGGCTGATTTAAGGTTACATACCACTGTGAGTAGTTCTGCAATTTCATATTTGAGTTCCTTCATAACTCTTGATGACTTATTTTTAATTTATCGGTTTGTTCCAAACCCTCCTCTATTGACACCTCCATCTGGAATAGTTCCTCAGATTTGCCACCTAAAAAAGAATGGCTGTGGTGTGCAGACCTCCCCCATATCCTGTGCTGTGAAGACAGATGCAAAGAATCCATTTAGTTATCTGCAAAGGCCTTGTCTTCCTTGAGTGCTCCTTAAGCACCTTGATCTTCCAGTGGCCCCACTGACTGTTTGGCAAGCTTTCTGCTGTTGATGTACTTAATTGTTTTGCTGTTACTTTTTCAGTCTTTAGCTAGTTGCTCTTCAAATTCTTTCTTGGCCTACGTTTTTATACTTTTACAGTTAACTTGTCAGAGTTTATGCTCCTTTCTATTTTCCAATTTTTAAAAGATACCTTTTTGCCTCTAACCACCTCTTTACTCTTCTGTTTTGCCCTGGTGGCCTTTAATTATTTATCTATTTATTTATCTTGGTTATCTTACTGTGTATTTTTTCGCTTGGGGTATACATTTAGTTTGGGCTTCTATTTTGGTGGTTTTCTATAGTCACCATGAAGTTTGCAATGTTCCTTTCAATTGATGTTTAACTACCCTATTTATTAGCCAGTTCCTAATAAATCTTAAACCCTCCTCCCTACACCATTGTCTCATCCATTCATGGAGAACCTGCAGTTGTGTCTTTTTGGTCCTGTGCGTGGAACTAGAAGCATTTCAGAGAATGCTACCACGGAGACTCTTGACTTTAATTTCTTATATAGCAGCCAAAAATTTGGCCTCCGGGACCTCTCTCCTACCTTTCCCTATGTCATTGGTAAGTACAGGTACCATGATTGCCAGCACCTCCACAGCACTGCACAAAAGTCTGTCTAGATGTCTCAAGAGATCCACAGCCTTCACACCTGGCAGGCAATTCACATGGGGTTTCTCCTCGTCATCAAAAAGCCAACTATCTATATTTCTTATGTCTAATAATCAAATACCCCATAACTATTACCTGGCTCTACTTGGACCTGCCTGGGGGGGGGGGCAACATTAGTGCAAGAGGATACCATGACATCATATGAAAGGAGGGTGCCAACTATGGGATTGTTTCCTTCTGCTCCAGCTTGATTTTCCCCTGCCCCAATACTTTCATCCTCCTTAACAGCACAGAGAGCATCACACTCGGGGTGGAACCACTTTGGTGTCCCTTAAGTCTCCTCTATGTACCTCTCTGTTTCCCTTATCTCCTACAGTTCAGCTACTCTGGCCTCAGGAGCCCATATTGTGTTTTTGAGGGCCATCAGATGCTTGCACACATAAGCTACCTGCCCAAAAGGCAATTAGTTATACAAGCTGCCCACAGTGCAATAAGCTGGATAGCTCTCACTCTGCTGCTGGACTTCTGCCTGCATTATTTTTACACTTGCAAGGCTTTTGGGGGGGAGAGTGGGGGTAGTTATTAGCCTAAGTTTAAAGTATGTTTGTTAGGTGTATCAGCCTCTCATACTCCATGTCTGGACTCACTCATAAACTTTCCCTGTTCTCTAGTTCCTCTGGTCACTTTGGAACTGGCTTTTTAAACTTCTCTTCTGCCGGATTTAGCCCCACCCCATTGTCAAGGAATCCTAAAGGGGCTAGAGATCAAAGGATAGCAGATTAGAGCTTTGTTAGAAATCTTTCAGTCTAGCCTGGCTCAGCACCAAGCCCCCAAAAGAGACTACACTATAATCTTCAAGCAAGCAAGCACACAGGAAGCACCTAAGCCAACTAACAGACATGAATGATGGGAGGGATTTGGGGTAGGGGAGTAAATTTGGGAACATTCATTTATATAGATGGATGAATGCAATCTATGAAATCTAGTTATTTTCAGATATAAAGAGGCCCAATCCCAACACACTGAAATCGATGGGGATTTTACCATAGACTTCAGTGGGATCTGGGTTGTGCCCACGGTTTGTGAATTCTAGAGGCTTGGTGATATTTACTCTCTCATTATGGAGACAGAGAAAACAAAATTAAGTTGTTTCTATAATCAAAAATCACATATTAATCTGACCCCCATCCATGCTTAATATGACTTGTTAATAAAGTACGGAGGGGGGAAGACAAAATGTATACAGTACAGTCATTGGAAAAACACAGGTCTCAATTTAGGGTGACATTCACATGATATCCAATGTGAGCAGAGGATGCTCAAGACAATCTGCTGCCCTAGACAAAACTTCAGTGTGCCGCCCCCTTTCTCCATCCTAGATCAGATGTTCTTAACCAGTGAGATGCATTGGACTTTTTTGAGGGGAGATGCGGCGAGCCTCCTGATGGTTTGGTGGTTATGGTAGAAGTGGGGGAGGGGAAGGGTGGAGGGCAAGCACCAGGTTGCAGTGCCACACATTCAGGGTTGGCCTGACCACCTCCCTCCATCATGAACAGGGGGTGGGGGCAGGGGAGCTAGGCCAAATTTGAGTGAGTGGTGGCATGACCCGGCACACAGCGTCACAGTGCCACTCAGGTCTAGCCCTGCCTCCTCTGCCAGCATACTCTAACAGCGTTAGGAGGACAAGTCCCATTACAAGTCAGTGGGATCTGTGCTTCTAACTTAGGTAGGTGAGTTTGAAAATCCCACATGAAACCAGTTTCCATCAAATATCAAGCAAAATTCCTGCAGTAAAAATGAGAGTGGACATTATTACAGTACTTACACAGCATCAATCACTGCATCTGACTTATTTATGAGGGATCTTATAAACAAACTTTAAATAACACATTGCGTTTTTAATCACATACATTAATCTGTGGTTACTTGATATACATATTCTAAAAGTAAATAAAGTAGTGATGTGCTGTCTTTCAAACTTAGAGATCTTGTAAGAAAGAACCAAATTGTGGTACTCAGAAGAGTAACTGCAAAATCACTTGATAACACTCAGATGATTAGAAAAAGATGGGATGTTTGACTTACTTTAACTAGGCTACTGGGCAAGAGGATGTTGTCATGGATGCATAAAACCTGAAGGAAAACAATGACTCAAATAGGTACTAAGACCTTGATCAACCAGAGACAATTAAAATGCAAACAATGTGCAAATGCAACTGAAATGTGGAAAAGAGGAATTAAATTCTTGGAACAAAACTCCAGACTTTTGTTGTTTTTAAACCTGGAAGCCTGGCTTAATCAGCTGTTCAATTGGCATAGACAGTAATTACTCTATTGCCTCAACGCTTTACTGAGATGTAGATAGGAGGAGCAATTGGATACAAGAAAGAGGGAGCTGCCTCTTCTACTTATAGTTGTCCCAGCCATTGTCAGTAATAATACAATCCAAATCCTAGTGAGAATTTAGTTTTGATTGAGCTACAATTAATGATATTACATCAAGAACAGCAATAACTGATGACTCACTGGCTTCAGATCAATGCATACACTATCTCTCCAGCCCACTCATGAGCAAGTTGTTCCCCTTTTAACTGACCTGCTAAAGGTTGTATTATTGGCAAATGGGGTATGGAAAAGATGGCTGAAGAGAGGAAACCTAAAAAAATGTAAGTAGTTCATACACACACACACACACGTCAAATAGACTACACAACCTGTTGAAGTTCACAAATCACTAGGTTTTCTTTTCCAATGTATTGCCCCAAATGCATTTTATCTCTCCTTATAGCCTTCCTTTTAAGGCTTGTTTACCCACTAGTGTACACGTGTAACTCACCCCCCTCCAAAAACCACACACACAAACTCACACTCCTGCTGGTAATAGCCTAGGGTGAGGGGGTGAGAGAACCTGGATTTCTGCAGGAAATGGCCCACCTTGATTATCATACACATTGTGAAGAGAGTGGTCACTTTGGATGGGCTATTACCAGCAAGAGAGTGAGTTTGTCTGTGGGGGGGCGGAGGGTGAGAAAACCTGGATTTGTGCTGGAAATGGCCCAACTTGATGATCACTTTAGATAAGCTATTACCAGCAGGAGAGTGGGGTGGGAGGAGGTATTGTTTCATGGTGTCTGTGTATATAATGTCTTCTGCAATTTCCACAGTATGCATCCGATGAAGTGAGCTGTAGCTCACGAAAGCTCATGCTCAAATAAATTGGTTAGTCTCTAAGGTGCCACAAGTCCTCCTTTTCTTTTTGCTAAAGTTAAAAATGCATCTGAGGTCCATGGAATGGCATATAATAACTGCAAAACTGAGCACTATCTTTCCAAAACTATCCTAAACAGGGACAGGGGGAAAAAAAAGTTTACATTTCTGTTTGACTGAGAAAAAAAACAGTAAGTATAAAACAAAGATTTTTAAACTTTATCAATATAAATGATGTTATCTGTTGCATTAATACAGTTTAACTAATCTTTACCTATGCTCTGTTGAACCATCTTTAGCTTTAGTGCTGTAGTGATGAAACAGGAAACAAAAGAAGCCTTTCCAAATTCTTCTCTCTCAAAAACAAACTGCAGCAGGATTTATTAATCATACCATTTAGGATTGTGCAACAATAGGTAATAAAGGGGAAGCATATGGATGTATCTAAAGATTAAAGAAGCAGTTTTACCCTGGAAAAGTATCTGAAACACCTGGGCTTTGATGAATTAAAAGATATTCACAGAGGCTTTAGTGAATTTGCCATATATTTAAGACAGGTAACATGAGCAAATTAGAGACTGAGCACGCAGAGTTGAGTGTGTGAGAGAGAAAGAATATGAACAGTAAAACAGAAGGGTACTGTGGTTATTGGGTCCATGTAAATAGCTTGCTAGAGAGAGAAAGAGATACTTATGTCTATACATAGTCTCTCTTCAGACCTGTACTGGAGCGCATCAGTTCTGTGCTCCCTGCTGACACTCTTCAAGGGCTTGCAAGATCAAGGCTAAAATGTGCTGAAATCAGGAAATAATTTTTCCACCACACAACAGAATCAAGATGTACAAACCATGCCAATATTTGGTCCAGTTGGAGGGGGCAAGGAGCAATGCACCAGAAAATAGAGCAATGCACCAGAAAAAAGATAGAATGAACAGGGGACTGAAGGTTCATAAAAGCAAGCAAAGGAGAAGAACAACAGAGTAGGTCAACATCACGTGACCCGCATAGTCACCGACATGAAATGGGGATGGGGATTGAATATTCAATATCTATACCACACTGGCACCTGGTAAGCGGATGCCTGGCATGAATAAACCTTTTATCTGAAGATCGTTGCTGGGTCACCAGCAAAATGGTACAAGTGGCTGTGATGATCTGTGCTTGATTTATCCTGATTCATAAGTGCTTACTGCTAATAGATCTAATAGTAAGTTAGCTGCACTGCATCCATCAATTATCTTGTCCCGTCTTGTCTTGAATTTGCGGTCTCCATTGCTGGTCACCAGGATCATCTCCAATACCACTCTGCTAACAGTTATCACCAGATAAACACACCACTCCTTTGGGTGTCAGACTTGCACTGTTGAGACATTGGTGTGCATGGAGAAGAGAATAAGGAAGCAACTTTAAACTAAACATTTTTTTTTTCATTTTCAAACATACATGAGGTGGATTCATGGATTTTACATGAACAGATTCCTTTTTCCCTTGGTCCCTTAAGTGACTATTCATGGGCTGTGTACCACTAAAGTGCAAGACCCTAAGACACCACACCAAGGGACTCCAAAATAGCATCCTTTTGCACTGACTTACACAAATTTACTATATTCACTGTGATAATAAGACATTTTTGGCCTCTTGCATATGGTGCAGCACACATGATGATGGAGATCACAACGTTGATAGGCTAACCTTGTGGCATCATAACAAAAAGAGAAGCCCAGATTTTATGATGTCTGGATCCCAATCCCAACCTTGTAGCTCAGGGCCATTTCTAGTTATAACTACACCATAAGCATGTAATGTGTTGCTATTATGTCAGCCGTTTCTTTTTACCACCTGCTCTGCATCCGTTAATCTGATGTAACCATTTGGTAATGCATGTGTGGTGTGAAAGACTCCGCAATGAAAATATATTCCCGATAGGTTTCCCATTTATTTCTTAGTCCTCACACTATGTGTGAAGCAACGGGCAATAGCAGCTGAAGTGTCAGCTAAGAAACATTGAGAAAATGCTTAAGTTTCGCAATATAATATAGCTGAAAACAAGTTTTAAAGCCAACCTACTATACATGGATGTTATTAGCTAGTGTCTAACCCTGATACCATGTCCTACAAGATGCTGAATGTCTTCAGCTTCACTGGAAACAGTGGGACTTGAGGGATTCAGCACTTTGGAAGATTACGTTTCTGGTCATCAACAGATGTCATGAATAGAGGGGGAAGGGTAGCAACATTTATGTATGCTTGGCAGCTGTACTGGATTGCCTTACCTGTAAAGGGTTAAGCAGTTCAAATAACCTAGTTGGCACCTGACCAGAAGGACCAATGAGTAAAGAAAATACTTTCAAATCTGGGGTGGGAAAGGACGTGTTTGTTGTTCCGTGTGTTGTTCGCATGGAGGGAGAAGCCAAGCAGGTACAATATCTCTTGAAAAATATACCTGGAATAATCCATCTAAAACCACAGAAACTGTGAGTAGGGCAAGGAAATGTGTTAGGTTATCTTTTGTTTTGGCTTGTGAATTTTCCTATGCTACAGAGGTAGTAACTGTGAAGCTGAACCCAGAGGGGAATCCTCTGCGTTTTAAATCTTTTTATTACCCTGTAAAGTTACTTTCCATCCTGATTTTGCAGATGTGATTCTTTCACTCTGTTCTTTTTAAATAAAGTTCTTCTTTTAAGAACCTGATTGATTTCAGTGTCCTGAAGACAAACGGTCTGGTCTGTGCTCACATTGCTAAGGCAACTGGTTGGTATTCTGATTCTCAAGCCTCCCCAGGAAAGAGGGTGAATGGGTTTGGGGGGATATTTCGAGGGGATAGGGATTCCAAGTGATCCTTCCCTAAATATTCTGTGTAAATCACTTGGTGGTGGCAGCAATATCAGTCTAAGGAATTAGTGCCTTAGAGAAGTTTTAATCTAACTGGTAGAATATAAGCTTACAGGGTCTTTCATGCGGGTCCCCACATGTGTACCCCAGAGTTCAGAGTTGGGGGGGAACCCTAACAACAGAGTTGAAAAAATACCTCTGATATTTACTCAAATGAGAAAGTTCATGGCCTTCTGTTCATGCATGGTGTGTATGCTTTCAATGAATATGTTATAGATCAAGTTTAGTGCTAGGAATATTCATGGAAATGGTGATTTTTAAGCAAATATCAGGAAATATTAAGGAAAATGAATTATTAATTTGTAAACATGAGTATTTGCTCCAGACAGAATCCTGATTCTGAGGGATATCCCCATCCAAGTCATGTGATCTCCATGTCCAAACAAAGCCCCAGTGCTGAACTTCATGCAGTTAATACTCCCAAAGTACTGTCATTAATCACTACCAGCCAAGAATTATGCATACAAATTATGTTGCAAATATTCTCCTATAACAAATACATCTGAATAAAAATTCGCAAACAGTTTGTGGAAAATTTACATAAGAATAAGATACGTAAGGAAAGATCCTGCCACTTGTAAATCATATTGAATTGTACTTTACTATGCCAATCTCAGTGGGACTATTTGTGGAGTAAAATATTGAGTAAGGTTCTCAGAATCTATTGCATAACTAGGTGAATAAATTATTCACTGAAAATTATTCACTCAGTTCTAGTGATTAGAGTTAATAAACTTGAGCTTTAGATCTAAAATGAATCCATCATTTTGTTTTATATTTATTGTGACACATATTATTAATCATATTTATTACAGAGATGTCTAGGGACCAACTGAGAACAGGGCCCCACTGTGCTACGCACTGTACAAATACAGTGCAGTACACCATCCCTGGCCCAAAGAGCTTACAGTCTAGTAGCAACTCTTCTTGGTATTATGACTTTGATAAAGAATAAAGCTGAAAGATTTGACAAATATGTGGAAATGGGAGCATCGATGTTGTACAGCAAAGAAAAACATTCATTTATTTCAATTAATTTATTTTAAAAAGAGTTGTTAAATGATTAATGGAGAACATTTGTGATTTTATCATGTTAATACCTGTATTTCCAAGTTGAGAAATTGGGATATGAGAAAATAAATATTAGGGATTTGTGTTACCTTAAAGTATACTTGAAGGGTTCCATACCTGAGATTTACTTACATGCATATAGATCTAAAAAATTTAAAATGTGACCATGTTAACATCATTAGCATGTGTCCATGTTAAAGGTTTAGTTTTTCAGCCATCAATTTTAAAATACAAATAGATGCAGTGGAGGCTTGTCAAAACCTCTTTATGTCTCAGTTTTGACTGCCTATTATCATCTCTCATCAGTCTGTGCTCAACAGAAGATCATTCAAGAGAGGTTAGAAATTGAGCACTATTTCTGAAGATGAAACTAACTTGTTACAAAGTGAAAATGAGGTTTGAATTCAGGCTACATTAGGGTGTCATTATTCTGTTCCAAATAGCCTGAGATACAATGAGCTCCAGAACACATAAATTGCTTTAACATATTACTTGTGGCCTGATCTTGTGAAGTGCTGAGTGCTCCCGAAAGGTGTCCCCTGTCGGGTGACTTGGCTGGGAGTTAAGGGTGTACAGAACATCCCCCAGAAAGAAGAAAGGCAAGAAGATGATTGTTATTATGGTATATAGCACGCAACTCATAAACAATTTTACTCTTCAGGAAAGGACACAGTGGATTAATTCCACTTTGTAGTAAACATCACAAGAGCATCATCTTATTGTGCATAATTTTAAATAACTGTGTAAATGTATTCTAAAAAAGCTATGACCATAGTATGGAACAATTTCTACCAGCCTGTTGTTGCACGTACATTATAAATGATTTCAATGCTTAGCAATCACCATAGAAACTTATATGCATATAGATTTGTTCTTTAGCAAAAAATTACTTTTAAAGCAACTGAAAATCTGCCTGAAGGAGAATACTATACCCCAGTCACAGAATGTTAGAGACCCTGCCTTGGATTAAGGCTGAGCTATTGTAACTTCTAATACTATTATAATTGTTTAATAGTCTCGCTGGTGTTAATCATCCTGCTTTGTATAAAAGCTTGCTCTCACAGCTCTTTAGTAATTCTAAAGAAACAAAGCTGCCCTTGCAGAGATATTCAATGATTGGCATTTTCAGATTAATTCAGTTAGTACTGCAGACCTGCTTTTAGCCTAAAGCAGCGCACAAAACAAGCTTACTCTAAACTGACTCTAAAAGGAACATCAAGAACAGGGTTCTTCTGGAAGGTTCCAGTTGCAGTTTCTGGTTCATACAATATTTTTGGTGGGTGATAGCCTCAAAACTTTTTGTTCTTAACTTCTTACAACTGAAAGCTGCAAAACCTAGCCCAGATGAAAATGATCACTGGTGTTTGAAGATATGCGGCCAGAACCTCAGCTGGTGTAAATTGGCATAGCTCCAGCAAAGACAGTGGAGCTATTCTGATTTATATCTGCCTAGCATCTGTTCAGCAAGATGTCATAATTCACTGGAAAACAGACTCAAATGATTAAGGAGTATTAATGAGTTGCAGTGTTTTTCACAATCACCTCTGCTGAAGGAACGTGAAATGCCAAAGGACTGCAGGTACAGCCTTGCTGCAAATAAATGTTCTATTTAAAATCTAGGGCAAACTGTATTGCTATGAAGGAGTGAAACAGCTGCTTGCATAAAAATTATAGAAACTAAAGTCCTTGTCATGTCTGTACATGTCCAAAATTTACAAGGCACGCACAATAGGCTTAATTTGTATTCCTGTAAATATTCACCAAGGAAAAATGCAAAAGTCTTTACGGTAGGAATAAGTAAACACAATTTGCCTAATGCTGAATCCATTTAGTTTGAAATTAGCTCATCTGAGGTTTTTGTTCTGAAATGAACTGACATTTTCCCATTGCCAGCTGCTAGCAGGCAACACCCGCTTTTCACACAACCATACATTTTCACTCATTGCTTCCCTTTCTTGACTATGAGAGCGGGTGTTTGGAAGGAACATACCACCTTAGTCCACAGGAGGATCCTCTCAGACTGTGGAGAGAGAAGAAATAATGCTTCTGCTATAAATGGTCTCCCCGATACCTAAAAAGAAGCCCTTCCTAACCCTCAAGGGAGGGTAATATAACACTGGATACTGACCCCCGTTGACTCCAGAGGCTAGAGTTTAGAAAGTAAAGATGCGTCTTCCCCTTACCTTTGAGCTACACAGAGGTCTTCTTCAGGTGTCTGAAGAAGAGCTCTTTGGAGCTTGAAAGCTTGTCTAGCTCATCAACAGATGTTGGTCCTATAAAAGCTATTACCTCACCCACCTTCTCGCTCTCATTATTTCTTCACATCACTCAGGCAAGACACAACTTTAACTACCCTTCCCTAGATACTATATAGAGTTTTTTGTGTTTTTATCCATTTTTAAAAGTAAAGAAATATTGTTGTCACTCCTGGGAAACAACTGAAAAGGTTTATAAATACACGTTTCCATACACCATTTATGGGAAATTGACATAGTCAGGTAATAGGGTAATACAATATTAACGTGTAAACACAGATTGGTTAGTAAGCAAAATAAATATCTGTTCATAAGTGTTGATTCCCCCCCACCCCCCCCTTCTGATAACATCGTGTTTGCTTTTAATACAGCACATGAGGGAATGCAGATTTTTTTTCCTGTTCTTTTCTGGAAAAGCAAACCAAAAGGTTATAGCATCCAGACAAACAATCAGCACAAGTTAGGAAAATACTTGTTGAAGAAGGATGGAAACAGAAGAGTTCTACAGTTTCAGAGAGAATCTCAGGATCAGATCATCCTCCTCCTCCTCCTCAGCACTTCTGTAGCACTGTAGGGCTGATATTTTCAAATCAGCCTAAGGGGTTTGAAGTCCTTTAATTTTTAATAGGAATCAAGCAACTGAATCTCTTGCATGGTTTTGACAATACCCCTTGACGTGTTGAAAGCAATGAACAAGAATCAACTAATTCATGCCTACCACGCATGAGGATAACTGTGGTTTTCACAATATCCAGGAGCATTACAAGGAATATTCTGCTTTAGAGCGTGTTGTGCCAAATCCTTATATCTGTAAATATGTAACTATGTAAATATGTAAATGTAAAAATGGAGGCAACTAAAAACAGTTATTTCTTTCTAGGCTGGCAACCTCTCCAACCTCATTTATTTATTTCTACCTTTCTAATTTTCCTCCTTGGCAATTTGGTCTTCCTGTGGTTACCTGCTACCCCTCCAATATCCCTATCATTTGACCTGAAATAATATCTTGCATGTCCTCTCCATACTAATTATTTTTGACCTCAGTGATTATGCTCCTTTCTTATCTCTGTGCCTTTATGATCTTCATATATATAATAAATCTTTCTGCTTTAAGTTAGGATTACATGAACAGATTCAAATGAAATAAGGACCAATTAGAATGTTCAGAAGTCTCACTGAATCCAAACTTATTTTCAATGTTGCTATGCTGATTTATTCCAACTAAGATTCTGACCCTTTATCTCTGATCTTTCCCTTTGACAATATAGACATGATTCAAGTAATACCCCTGTTAACCATTCCTAGGCTTGCAATTGTAAAGTCTCAGGTATTCTGGCTCAGCTGACTGGAACTTTCATGACCCTGTAGCTCCACGAAAAAGCTACACAGATTTATTTTCCAGCCCATAATATGAGTAACACCATAACAACAACAATGTTTTTCATATATGGGCAAAATCAGAAAGAAAAGGCCAAAACACAACACCAACACACACACAATTTCAGAAATAAAAAATGTTTATTAACATTATTGCTTTTCACAAAATTATCAGATGGACTCTTATTACCCAAATTCCTCTGGAACACAGAATGTCCTCCTTGATAAGTCCACAAACACAAAATTAATTCACCTGTCCACAATGTGTGTAGTAATAACACTCAGTAAAATCAACCCTCAAAACTTGGTCAGAAAACCCTATTCCAGAGTAGACATCATTCCACTGTGATTCTCTACCCTACAAAAATGCTTGTAAATCTGTTTATTTTAACACCATTAGAAAACTGACCACATACGAGTGCTATATTACTTTTATGCTCCCAGCCAACCTATGGGAGGTTCCTAGAAATGATTCAGAAATCATCTTGCCAGTTTTTAGACATGATTGCTGTAAGTAACTTTTGCTAACTTTTTATTCAGATTTAATTTCTAGTGAATGGGCTAGATCCTCATCAGGTTTAAACTCATGTAGCTCCATCAAGTTTAATAATAAATCACCACCTTGCTCTCGAGCTATACCAATTTACATCATCTAAAGTTTTGGCCCAACATTTCTATTTTTTTATAGTCTTTCCTTCTTGCTAGTTGAAATATGAACAATGTTTAGGGTAGATTCTTGTTCCAACACAACTAAACCAGTGCACAGTTCTAATATTCTTTTCTTTTTGATATTAATATAAAATAAACATATAATAAAGTAAAAAAGCTAGATTATTTCTTACCTTCTTGGAAAGCAGGCAAAAGCTATACTGTAGGTGGAATAGTGTACCAAGTAACAGATTTTTGTACACTCTTTCTTACTGGTGGTATGCAGTCTACAGGAAAAGTAAATACATTGATATGTACAATATGTTCACAATAGAATTTTTTTGCTTTGTCCTGTCACTGAGATCATAAAATTTATTCGATTGAAGATCTGGGATTAGAACAGTAAGAGTGAAAAGCTTGCAGTATATACAATTTGCTGTGGATTAAAAATAAACAAACCAGTTCACAAAAGTTCAGGTACCTCTGAACATAGGAGTAGCTGCCTACTACATATGAGAGGGACCGGTTGGATACTTCCCATCTGCACCAGCCCTGGAAAAGCTTTGTTTAGTTCCCCTTTCTCTCAGAATCCAGCCACCCTCATCCATGCAATCGCTCTGAGGTTTCCCAGCAACACCAGCAGCCATTGAAGGTTTTTCTCAGAAAGACGTAACAGGCAACGTTGTGTCAGTGATGTTAGGATTCAACACAAATGAAGAAACAAAAACAAAACAGCACAGCAAAGTAGCATTTGCGCAGCAGTGTCTATAATTCTCTCTGAGACATGGGATGTTTTCATTTCATATACACCACTCACAGCTTGCTGATGGGAATCCACGCAGCCAATATAGATTCTTAACACCCACAAAAATGAGGCTTGACAAAGTTGTATTCTTATTATCTTGCATTTCGGAGATAGAGAAGCATGTCAGAGTGGGGCTTTCATTTTTGATCTGCTTACACTGCACTAACCGGAGAGCCACATATCGGATAACATATTATAAAGAGTTATTTTATAAAGAAAACAAATACATCACGTTTTGTTTAGTTATAAAAGGCACCAATTACATCTCAGTAAAAACTGCAAGCTACATTGATTGCCTAGTAATTTCTACTCAACACAAAGTCAAAGGGAAAAAGAAGAAGTCACTCTGGACAGATTTATAGACGTGCTGAGCACCAGAAATCCCCATTTATTTCAATAGGAGTTGTGGTTGCTCAAACTTCTAAAAACCAGGCCATATTGAAAGTTCTGCCATAGATAGTTGGTGACCCCATTCTTTTTGCCACATCTCAACAAGCTACAGTACCTCATCTCCAAGCGAGGTGAGGGGACCCTAACTGAACAAGCTACTCTTTCTCGCCATCTGTTTTACTTTACTTTGCTTACTACTATGCTTGGCTTATATCATACTGATGTGTCACCTCTGCTACCCACTATCATAAGTTAGTAGACTACTCTGTGAGAAAGACCACTGTCAATCACAAAGCAAAAGCTAAGTAGGGAAATCACAAAAATGAAAAAAAAATTGCCCACAGCTATTTCTGTGAGTCCAATTTCTTGAACGTGTCAGAGGGTGGCATCTGCAATTGCAGGGCAATCTATTGATTTCATCAGTCACAAAAAATCCTTAGTCTGCTCCTGCAAAGAAAACAACTTGCCAGAACACTGGTCTCAGGAGTTCCAGATCATGGGGACACTATGTACTATATGCTTGAGAGGGTTTTGAAACAACAAAAAGTCAGATAGAACAAACTTCAGTTGGCAAGGACATGATAAGAAAGCCAGCTGTTCTCCTCACAGCTACACACTGGAATCACATTGCCAGGTTAGTTAATATTCTCCACCCAATTTAGAATTGTTGCTTCAGGAGTCAGCTATGATAGTTTGAGTAAATATCATTAGTCTAGTTCTTTTACTTATCTTGTAGGTGCACTTTTTCACCATGAAAATTGCTCTGTGAAGGGAATCCTAAAAAAGGAGGCAGTTTTGCAGTCACACCAATGGAAAAATGCAGAATACTTTGGTACTCAAGGATTCTTAAACACTAGAATGCTTGAAAAGCAAATGGCCTGTCTGTAAGGTATACTATGTCTAGCTTGTTAGAGAGACAATTCTCTCATTACCAAACCACTGAGATCTTGATTTCTTGTTGCTGTATTTTGCAAAAGCCATACATTCATGTAAGTGGCTAAGTGTAAGCAGTAATTATACATAATCCTCACCGTAAGCTAAGTATGGGTTGGAGATTTTTATTTTTGTCCAAGTTTGACATTCTACTCTTGCAGCGGAAACACAAATACATGATGGATAAGGCAGAATGGGAATTCTCCATTTACTCAATTTAAGACATGATGAAGAGCGTCTTTTCAAATACTGTGAAATTCAACCAAAGAAACGCACGAGAGAAGAATGAATTTGTTAAAAGAAGAAAGCTGCTGTGCACCAATTTCTGCTCGTCTTAAGCTGCTGGAGAACATTTTTAATGCAAACATGTAATAGCAGAACAAAGTTGTTAAATGAGTAAAAGCATGCACATACCAGATGTAATGATTATCAGAATTGTTAAAAATGAGATTATTAAAGTTTGAAAAGCTTGGTCTCAAAGCATTCCATTGATTATGAAACCTGTTTCAATTGAGATCAGGCGAGCACAGCTTGTGACATTTCCCACTCCTCTCATATCCCAACCCAAGGTCAGTAACACTCCTAATTTCCCCTGCTGGGTGGGACATAAAATCATTGCCCCTGCATCTTGGGTTGTTTTTTTTTCCTCCATGATTGCAGTTCTACTCTTTGCACTCACTTTTAAACTTCCCCAATTAGGCTCAGTCCTGCTAAGTGCTTCTCTACACAGCTCTGAGCACCATCAAGTCTCATGGAAGTTGGGGATGCTCAGCATTTCTGAGGAGTTGCTCAGCCCCATGCAGGATCAAGCCCTTACAGAATGCCAATAAAGCTAAAAAACCTTTGTGCTTACAAATATACTGGTGTCAATGCTTTACATGAAACATTTCTGGTTCACTGCATAATTTCTTTTCTTTTTCTTTAGATTAAATGCCAGCAGTACACATGGAGGTTTAGTAAAACATATTCTTTCTTTCTTTCATTTGGTAAAGTAATTTTCTTTTTGATCCTAAGCGTTTGGCAGCTAAATAGCCTTGGCAACCAACATCTGGTTTACTTGGGTTCAGTCATCAGTCACCCCAATGTTTGGAGGTACATGAATCTCATGCTGGTGGTTCAGCACAGAATTACTCTCAGTATAAAACGTTCAACATTCCCCTCCCCAAAATATAAATGGCACCCTCACCATAAAATGCTTGAACAAATTTCAAAGCAATAGAGTTACCAGGAAATGCCTTTGAAAATCAAACTTGTAAATAAAACTGTGCTTACTCACTTGAAACAAATAAAAACTTTTGATGTGAAAATTAGATCTGTACCCTAAGGCAGCACTTTCTAATACTGACTGTATGTGCTCCTCCTCATCCTTCAACCCTCTTTCCATTTTTGCATTCAGATGTAACATACTGTGTAATGATGGAAACCGGGAAACGACAATCTGTGTTTAATCATCTTTGTGTTATCTCACAACAGTTCAGAACTCAGGGGGGACATCCACTGCTTTTGTTCCAACCCCCTCAGTTTCCTCCACTGATGACAATTAGCTGTAGTCTACTCACTATAAAAATATTAAATGGGTCACACAGAAAAGGGGGAGGGGGGACGGAAGAACACTTACAATAATTTTAGGGGGGAAAAATCAACATTTAGAAATTAAAAAAAAATGACCAGCTGATAGTTGTTTGAAAAATGGAGGAGGAGGACCATTGTTCTTGTATATTTTTCAAATTTCAAAATTCTGAAATTTCATCAAATGTTTGTTCCATCAGCGCTAGAAAAAACATTTTATTACTGAAACACTGGTAAAAATTTTCCACAAACTTTTCAGTGTCTTTTTGATATTTGAATTTTTTCAACATTTCTCTGAAATGCTTTTTTAAAAATGAAAGAGTCCTCATCTGTTATAGCTGTCTGAAACACCAAAACAGTTGCAAGAATTCTGCCAATATTTCTTTTAAAATATTTGGACATTGAAAAGTGAAATTTCAACATTTTTCACCAAAATTATCCAATCTAGAAGTTCACAGAATATGTCCTATGAGTTTGAGCCTACACTCATTGAAGTCAATGGCAAGGCTCTCATTAACATTAATGTTGCAGGGTCATGGTACTAAAACATCTTAAGCACATGAGCTGTCTAGCTTGTTAGATTAGATTTTCTAACAATTGTCATGAGTGCACGTGTTCTATAAATGTAGAATATCTATAGTATTAACATAGAATAATATTGCATGTGTATGTACACATACACACACACATACACATATATATATATACTTCAAAGAAAATTTCAGCTTGTTAATCATGTAAAATTACACAATATAGTATTTGCAGAAAGGTTAACACAGTATGTAGTCATACTGCTCCTGATGAGACAACTTGAGAAATGTACATAGATATTTAGGAATATGATATGCATATGAAGGAGAATACAAAAAACGTTCTCCCTGCATATGTGAGTTAGAATTATTATTAATTATTATTAATTTTATTACCCTTTGTAAGATTCTGCTCTCAGTAACAATGTACTCTAGTTTAAAAAAGTAGTATAAAAGAGATCAAAAATTGGTCCTTGAGGATGGGATTTTCAAAGGAGATTGACAGAGTTAGGTGCCTAAACCTCGTTGATTTTTATGAGATTTGGACACCGAACTCTGTTAGGTGCTTTTGGAAATCCAAGCCTACAACATAGGAATGGCAAAAAAAACCCAAACAGGTTTTCTAAGGAAAATTGGACTCTAAACTAGACAACCTTTTTCATGAAGAAGTCTCCTTTTCATTGAAAATTTTAATTACACAAAATTCAAAACTGAATATGCATCAACTGCAAAAGGGTCAATTAAGAAATGCCATCAAGGTGCATCATAGGAGATGTAAATCCCAGGACCTCCATAGTAGTATTCTCTGAAATGCTTCCAGTTCCATGCACAGGGCCACAAAGACAAAACAGATCATGGATGCTGTAGGGAGGAGGGTTTTAGGTTTATTCGGAACTGGGTACCTTTTTAGGAACAGGAGAGATGGGCCCCACCTAAACCAAAATGGCACCAGACAGCTGGCATGTAAAATTAAAAAGTTAGTAGAGGATTTTTTAAAGTAAGGGTTGGGGGAAAGCCGACAAGTGCAGATGAGCACATGGTTCTGGCAGAGACATCCCTTAGGGATGAATTTATTAAAGGGAGAACTCTATCTCCTAATAAAGATGATAGGAAAGAAGTTGGTAAAATACTGGTAGGAGCTAGTGAGGAGCAGTGAAATGTAACATGAAAGAGAGCACTGAATACTGACAAAATGTACAAGTGCTTATACGCAACTACTAGAAGTCTTAATAGTAAGATGGGTGAACTAGAGTGCCTTGGAGGAGCTTGTCTTGGAACCACAAGAGGAGAGGCAATTCTTCATGTAGTCCTAAATGGAATACAGCATGTGGTCCAACAGGTGAATACAGCTGAAGCACTCGGTAATCACGACCATCATATAAATTAAATTTAACATCCTTTCAGGGGAAAAATGCCAAAGAAACTCACCACAGTAGGATTTAACTTCAAAAAGGGGAACTACATAAAGACAAGTAAACTTATTAAATGGAATTTAAAAGGAAAAATCACAAGGCTGAAATGACTGCAAACTGCATGGCGACTATTTAAAAACACTATAATATGGCTCAAAGCATATTCACTAAATCGCTAAATAAATAAACAAACCAGTAAATAATTAAATAAAATGCTAAGGGCCCCAAAATAATGCTACCATGGCTAAACAGCAGAGTAAAAAAGGTATCCTTTAAAAATTGGAAGTCAGATCCTAGTGAGGAAAATAGAAAGGAGCATAAACTCTGGCAAGTCAACTGTAAAAGTATAAAAAGGTAGGCCAAGAAAGAATCTGAAGAACAACTAGCTAAAGATACAGAAAGTAACAACAAAATAATTAAGTACATCAGAAGCAGGAAGCTTGCCAGACAGGAAGTGGTGCCACTGGAAGATTGAGGTGCTGAAGGAGCACTCAAGGAAGACAAGGCCTTTGCAGAGAAACTAAACAAATTCTTGCATTGGTCTTCACAGCAGATATGGGGGAGATCCGCACACCAGAGCCATTCTTTTTAGGTGACAAATCTGAGGAACTATTCCAGATGGAGGTGTCAATAGGGGTGGTTTTGGAATGAACGGATAAATTAAACAGGAATAAGTCATCAAGAATTCTGAAGGAACTCAAATATGAAATTGCAGAATTACTTAATGTGGTATGTAACCTTAAATCAGCTCCTATACCAGATGATTGGAGGGTAGCTAATGTAATGCCTATTCTTAAAAAAGGCTCCAGAGGTGATCCTGGTAATTACAGACTGGTAAGCCTAATTTCAGTACCAGGCAAATTGGTTGAAACTATAGCAAACAGCAGAATGATAACACACCTAGATAAATAAATACGATAGGTTGGAGAAGAGTCAATGTGGTTTTTCTAAAGGGAAATCATGCCTCACCAATCTATTTGAATTCTTTGTGAGAGTCAACAAGCATGTGGAAAAGGATGATCCAGTTGATTTAGTGTACTGGGACTTTCAGAAATTCTTTGACAAGATCCCTTACCAAAGGCTCTTAAGAAAAGTAAGCAGTCATGGGATAAGAAGGTAGGCCCTCTCATGGAACTGGTTAAAAGATAGGAAACAAAGAGTAGAAATAAATGGTCAGTTTTCAGAAAAGATAAATAGTGGGCTCCCCCAGTGATCTCTCTTGGGATCTGTGTTGTTAAACTTATTCACAAATGATCTGGAAAAGGTGGAGGAACAGTGAAGTGACAAAATTTGCAGATAATACAAAATTAATCCAGACAGTTAAGTCCAAAACTGACTGCAAAGACTTACGAAGTGATATCCCTAAACTGGGTGACTGGGCGACAAATTCAATGTTGATAAGTGCATAGTAATGCATATTGGAAAAAAATAATCCCAACAATATCTACAAAATGACGGAGTCTAAATTAGCTGTTACAACTCAATAAAAAGATCTTGGAGTCATTGTGGGTAGTTCTCTGAAAACAACCACTCAATGTGAAGCAGCAGTCAAAAAAGCTAACAGAATATTAGGATCCATTAGGGAAGGGATAGATAATAAGACAGATAATATATATAAATGCCTGGTACACCCACACCTTGAGTACTGTTTGCAGTTCTGGTTGTCCCATCTCAAAAATATATATTAGAATTGTAAAAGGTTCAGAGGACGACAACAAAACATCAGTAGAGTTATGGAACAGCTTCTATACGAGGAAATTAAAAAGTCTGAAACTGTTCATCTTATAAAAGATGACTAAAATGGTTATGATGGAGTTCTATAAAATCATGAATGGTGTAGAGAAACTGAATAGGGAAGTGCCATTTACCCCTTCAGATAACACGAGGGGTCATCTGATGAAATTAATAGGCAACAGGTTTAAAACAAACAAAAGGAAGTACTTCTTCACACAACACAGAACCAACCTGTGGAACTCATTGCCCTGGGTTGTTGGGAAGGCCAAAAGTATAACTGGGTTCAAAAAAGAATGGATAAGTTTATGGAGGACATCAATGGCAATCAGCCACGATGGTCAAAGATGCAACCCCATTCTCCTTGTGTCCCTATACTTCTAACTGACAGGGGATGAATCACTCAATTCTGTTCATTCCCTCTAAAGCATCTTGTTTTGGCCACTGTCGGGTACACAATACTGGGCTAGATGGACTATTGGTTTGACCCAGTATGACTGCTCTTATGTAGTCCAGTCAAGGATCTTGACCCATGGAGGAAAACAAGGTCACGAGGCACCTCAGATGTCTATCCCATAAGTCACCAAGGCAGTATTTCCCGACTGAATTTTTCCACTTTAAACCAAAAGCATTTGACTGACAATTTTTGTTTTTTCAGCTTTTGATTTTTTACTGAAAAGTCAAAATTTTCCATGAAAAAAATATTCCCATCAGCTCCACGAGAATAGTAATCTGTGAAAATGCCGCTCAATTACACACTCATTTTCTCATTCCCTTCTCTAGCTATATTTCATCTTAGCAGATTCCTTCTTCCTATGCTTTTGTTGTTATTGTTCCTCCTTCCCTCTCTTCTCCCATTCCTCATTCAAAAGGCCAATTTAGTTCATCTCAGGCTTGGCTGTGTTAGGTGTTAAAATCAGTGGAAGTTGAAGGTGCTCAGAACATTGTGTGACTGGACCTTAGCAGCACAGAAATCACAGCAGTGAGTGGATTTAAAGGACAGGGATAATTTCGGAGGGGAGGGATTTTATATGATGAAATAGACAGATTTACTGTACTGAATAATAGGAATTTAATTTAGGGTAAAATTCTGCCTCCTTAATTCATTCAGGGTAGCTCCTTACTCTTCAAGTAATCCTATCCTGTTGACTTCTTTAGCAATCCTCATGAGTAAGGTTCTATTCAGCCTGAGTAAGAATGGCAGAATATTGGCCCCGATTGATCAGGACTGTTTCCTTTAATGACTGTGACTCTACCACCAATCCTTAATAAGGGTGCCCATCCCTTTTGAAGAAAAAATCCTGGTTTCTCAGTTCAATTAGAACATATTTTGTACAGCTGTATGATACAACCACGCAGGGGAAATGCTGTGTTTGCTAGCCATTTCCACTTTGCTTTGGCAGTGGAATTTCTACTTCAGGGCAGCTATTCAGGCCATCCTTTAACAGACAGAAAGTGGCAGAGGTTTCAGCAGCAAATGGATGAACTGAATCTGAGCAAAGAAAGGGCATTTCTTCACGTTCTGATCTGGTTTACACAAAATTGCAGATGTGTCTAAACCTTTACAGTATGCTGTGCAGCTATCTCCCTTCCTGAATGCCATGCAGGTTCAAATACAAATGCAAATAAAATGTGATGGCCTCAGTATGTGATTTTGTGCTACACTATACCATGACATCCACATTAAGGAAATTAAAGAAACTGGAAACATCCTTTCTGTCCAGATTCCTCCAAAATCAGTGGAAAGACTCAAATGAACTTCAGTGAGATATATCTTTCTTACAGGGAGATGGATCAAACCATTAGATGGGAATTCTCTCAGGGCGTTTAACAGAGGTTTCTTTGTGTGTGTACAAGTATTTGTTTATGCATGTTATAAGTAAATAACCACAGCCCAAGTACATTAACACAGAAAGGATTAAGACAACCCACTGCTCCTGAATACTGTGGTTTGAGTCCTGCCTCCACAGTTCAGACTGGACATTATAGCTGCAGGGATTAGGATGGAACTTAGATCTCATTACATCAGGGCGTGTATTATTGCACAGTGGTGGGGTCAATACTCTAAAAGGTTACTGTTCTTAGAGCAATGTTCCCAGAGGAGGAGAAGGAGGAGGAGGAGTAGCTCCCAGCTATCAAGCATAGTCTGAAGAGTTTTGCCTAGTAGGCAAGCATCAAAAGGTGGGAAGAAAAGAGCGAATGTCATAAAAAGGACATCCATGGAGATATTAAAAGAAATATATTACATAAAAACTTTAATTGAGGAGATCAGATTATATGAAGGATCTAAAAATTGAATATTGGTCAACACATTCCCAGAACACACAAATAGCCAAGTAATAGGTTTAGAAATACTTACTGTTTGGGTCTACATTTTCACAAAGTTCTGTTTTTGCTTCCCCATTGGGCCTGTCACTTGCTTTGTGCGAAAGCCGTGATGACATGGTCGCTGCCGTCACTACGGCCTTGAAGCTGCGTTTCCGTTTCTGGACATTTAGTTCAGGATGGAAGATGATGATGTACACTTTCGGCATGTAAAGCATCCCCAGGGCCACTGAAGCACTTAAGTTCATGGATATTGTAAGTGTGGTAGTTTGTATGTAGAGCTAGGAGACATAACACATGAGACACTATTACAAATAAAATGATTGGGAAATATGCAGTAGCACTTAAAGAGGAGGTGTTAAGTATAATCATGCTTCTTGAGATGGGCTAAACGTCTAGGCAACAAAGCATCATGCTTTGTGAGATGCAACAGAAAGAGAAGAGTAACACTTAAGTAGGCTTTAGTAATTTATTAACATTCTGAAAAACCTTCTATTGAGTTTACAAATAACAGCCACTAACATAGAATCTGATCCTGATGCAAATTACTGAGAGCTCTTCTCTACCAATGGGCATCAACTACCATGAAATCAGTAGCAGCTGAGGACACTCAGGATCTTGCAAAAGCTCTTACTGCTCTGATTTAGGGCATACTCTGCAAGTATAGCTTTATTTATTTTATATTTTATTCAGCATGTGAAGGTCAGATTCTGGTTTCAGTTACGCTAGTGTAAATCTAGAGTTAACTCTCTTTTAACTGAAACCAGATTCCCCCATTAGGGAAGATGAACACTATAAACGTAACAGTTCAACTTGTTTAGTAATTTTATTAAAGCTGTCTTTTAAATTCTGGTAACTTTTCAACAACCGTATTTCAAATTTCTGCTGTTTATTCAAAATGAGTAATATAAGTACCCAAATAATATAAAATGGATTTGCATACTGCTGGCTTGCAGTTAAGCTTGTTAGCAAAAATGGTATGTGCAATACTCAGAGAATGCTAGTACTGTGAGATATGAATTAAAGAAATCCATAACACGTCCTTCGTTTAAAGATGTTACGCACATACATAACTGGAAGTGCTGTAATTTTGTTTAAACTTATCTTTTCAGAGGATACTCAATACATAAAGTGGAACAAGGCTCGGGTCTCAAGGATTGCTCTAATTACACAGGTTTAGAGACAATGTAATAAATATGTGAGTGCCAAAAAAGGGACCAAAATATTGCAGGTGCTCCTCGCATATACTGTATGCCCGCATCCAGGAAAAATGTTCACACCAGGCAATACTGCTTCTGGGATGCAATATTTCTCACTGCAAACCAATCTGTTCTTATGATGTCAAGAAAAATGCACTAGCACAGTTAAATGCCCACACTGCCCTCATTTTTCCAAATACCTGTTCTCAGAAGAACTTGAACATTCCTAAACTTGCTAGGCTTTATCTGGATAACAGTTGCTATTATATTGGTTAAGAACACCAGTGGAGGACATAAAATGTCTTCAGTAAATGAGTATATAACTATAAAGGAGCACATAGCTTAAAACTAAAGTGCTTACTCAATTTCTATTCACTCCGCACTCAGACCAAACTCGTATTATCTTCAATGGACTTTTGCAAGAGAAAGGACTTCAAGACTGTGAAAATATATGATGGACCAAATACAAATATCTGTCTATATTTTATATGTTCAGATATGTATATTTATCTCTATTTCTATCTAGATATACACCATATATATTCTCTTACTCATATACAACTACACTGCCATTTAAAAGTATAACCTCTGCACAGATTTCTTAATGTCTGATTCCCTTCTGAGTGACACTAGTGTAATGAGGAGAAGCTGCACTGATGTCAGTGACGTTATACTGGTGTACTTGAAAGGAGAAGTGGGTCCCTTAATATCTCTTTTAAACTGGTAACAATATATAATAATTCATAAATAATAATAATAATGGAAAAAACATACAGAAAGAGCAGTTATCAGTGGTTTTTGTGAAACTGAGAGGGCATCTCTAATAGGGTCCTGCAAGGGTCTATCTTTTCATTCATAGCTTGGATAATGGAGTGGAAAGTATGCTTGTAAAATTTGCAGATTACACCAAGCTAGGAGGGGTTGCAAACACTTGGCGGACAGGATTATAATTCAAGATGTCCTTGATAAATTAGAGAATTGGTCTGAAATCAATAAGGTGACATTCAATAAAGACAAATGCAAAGTATAACAGTTAGAAAGGAAAAATCAAACGCACAACTACAAAATGGGGAATAACCGGTTATAGAATAGTAATGCAATGGAGTAAAGGACTCCCTCTGAAATCAGGACAGTGTCATAAATGCAACATGATGACTTTACAACAGCCTCACAGTATGAGAAGCAGATGGGTTGGGTGGACACAATGCAAGTTTCAGCACAAAATGTTTTAGAGTCTAAGAAAATCATGAAAAGAGCAAAAGGGAATAAACATATATCAAGCTGTAACTAAGAGATATTTTTTTAAATCTTACCTAGTATGAAAGTATCTTTTTTTTCTTTTTTAATATGGATCTTAGGTAAGAACAAAATTAATTAGATAAATAAAGAGTCTCCTGAATTTTTGAACCTGCAGTTTATAATATAAACGAAGGGCAAAATTCTCCTGTCAGGTCCACATGATGGATTCTGATCCTTCTGACTTCCCACTGGTGCCAAAAGGTGGGTAGGGAGAACACTGTATAGGGGTTGAGATCCATCATGCAGGTCAGAAAGCAGAAATCTCCCAGTTATTCAAGCATGTTCATACCAGTAGCTTATAATCATTGGCTTCTCTCCATGACGATGTGTCACAGTTTTTAAGAAAAGTCAATGTGGCTACACCAGAACTAAATTTGGCCCACTGACATAATACATCAGTATAACATCAAACTATTTTTTCTTTCTCTCTGACTAATTTCCTTAGCTATAATGTCCACCGGGCTTAGCCCTTTTTTGTAAGAGGTTATGGATGGTGAGCTATATATATACATATATCTCACCCTGGACATAAATCTATTTTCTGCTTCTCTAAGCCAGATTTCACTGACTATGCAGCTAGTCCATGGCAATGAGTTTCCTGGATTAATAGTAAATTATACAGATCCTTTGTAACCCATCAAACTAAGACATTCTGAGGACAGGAGAGTATAGTGTTCGAAGGCAGCAGGCCAGGTTCTCAGCTGTTGCACACCGGTGCAGCTCAAGTGATGTCAGTGGAGCAATGCTGATTTATACCAGCTGAGGATTTGGTCTAAAGCCCTAAAGCATAAATCAACACTAGTGCAACTGCAAAAGCTGTAATCAGTCTGCATAACATGCAGCTTGCACTTGTTTTCATCAGAGCATAGAATGTCAGTAACATTTTTATTTGGGTGCATAAGGTCGTTCATTTCTATTCCCTACAGTTAACTGGTGATCTTGTAGTAATATTTAGTCAACAGTGCCTTTTACAGCATCTGGTTCTATAATTCCAGTGAGGTTCCCTAACGTACACATTGCACAATGACGGAAGGAGGAGAGGGCAAGAGAAGAACCTTTGAAGAACGAGAAACTGAGTGATGCACAATGAGTCTCATGACAAATGGGAACTGTAAGGGAAATTACTAGATACATTTACACATGAAATGCAATTTACATGCAGAGATTTCACTCCTTGTTTCATGTATTTGATAACTCTTTGCAAATACTTCTGATGAATGCAAATCAGTATTTTGAAACACAAAGATTGAGATGTAAATTACGCACGAAACCTCTTACTTCATGAATGCCTTTTATGGCTGGCCAGTGTAAGGCTGAACAATGGGAGCAGAAGGCAGTTTCCAATCTTAGGGCTGTTATGTCATATAAGGTGCAGACCTGAGTAAGGGGTGGTGTGGAGCCACGCAACACATGTGGCTGCTCTGGCAGAGATTGTGCCTCAGGAGGTACAATTCCTCCTGAAACTTCTCAGTGCTCAGGGATGCAGCATTATCCTTTAGGATGGTAAATCATGCTTCCCTATTTGGGCCTCAATAGCTCTACTGGCTGGTACAGATTGAGGACTGGGAACATGGTCCTGCCCCCTTCGTGCTGCATGGAGTATTAGTAGGAGAAGTATTGCACAGGAATAGGTCTTGTGTATTTTTGCACACTGTGAAAGAGCCAGCAGTGAACCTCGCTGGTTAACAACATTGGCCAATTGCGCACATGCATTGCGAGCATTTAATTGATTGTCTAGCAAAAAGCATGTGAGAGAATGAAACCCATTTTATTTGAAATCTGATGGACACTGTGACCTCCCTATATTTAGGGATAATGGGAAGGGATGATTCTTTCTTAGCCAATGAAGTGCAGTATATTTCTGAAGAAGACAACAGTAACCTGTGCTAAAGTTTGTTTATTTTGGGCCCTGATCCTGCAATGAGGTCTTTATGGACAGACCCCTATTCCCACATGGAACTCACAGCAGAATTAATTCGGGCAGAAGGAAATTGTACCATTCTGTATGTGCCACAGAATAACTAGTTTTGTTGCTAAAAAAGGACTATTCACATGAATAAGATGTAGGAGGATAAGGCTCTAAAAACTTTACAAATTTTAACTTTGTACAGCTTAAAACATGCCGTGCTGGCATCAGAGATCAGACTTTGAAGGAGCACATTAGAGAAAATTAGGCCCTAAGGATATCATTCAGATGCAAAGGCACCCAGATTTTATCATTTATTTTACATAAAGGATTTTCATCTGAATTTTAGATTCCTATGTTTTCCACATTCTTGTTTTATTCATGCAAATGATGAAAATTGCCTTAAAAAGCTCAAGAGAAGATTAGATTGGTCTTGAATATACAGATGTATTAGCTAGCAATTTTTAAAGCACATATAGTATCAATGGCACTGCTTGGGTGAATAAGGATACCTAACATGAGTAAAGCACTGTGGGATCAGGCTCTTAATTCTTGTGCATCCAGTGACTAGATATGCAATAACTGGGACATTACAGTCAAGAGCATTTCTCTTATAAAAGGCTGTATAGAGAGTTCATAAAGTGTAAGCATGTGCTGGAAATTAAAAGTTGGTGAACATAATCTGAGTCCAGCAGCAAATTGCCTTTTTTTTTTTTTTTTGGTCGACATGATTTTTTTTTTTTTAAAATCATCCACTGAATTGTTTCTCCTTATGATTATGGGAAATTAAGTTTAATACTTTGAAATATATTTTTTTTTGCATTTCCATTAACTCACAAACAGATTAAAAAAAGATTTTTCTCAGCCTGATTTATTTCACATTTATGTCGGTATTAGAATCAACCTTGGTCCATCCCATTGAGATGAATAGGTCAGTTCAAAGCTGTTTCAGACCAATTGTGTCAGGTTGGTTGAAGACCACACCCTATTGCTCCTTATCTAACCATAAAGTTGAGAAACGTATTTTTAATGAAAATTTAGATTCAGGAGCCACAATTCCTGGATAGCGATTGTATTCTGTGGCTACAAAATGATGGAAAACAAGAGAACTTAAATATAAACGGTTTATAGTCTTTTCTCTTTTGTCTCGGTTGCTATTCCCACCACACAGAAATTATCTTGGCATTCTGCAGACAATAAAAGGGGATGGAAATACCATCTTACACATGTATATTCCTTGTATTTTGTTTTTAAACCCATCCTACTAAAAAGTACAACTAACTTCTGGATCCAAAGATGTTTAATAATTTGTTCAGTGCCTGAACTAATGCAAAAGAGACACAATAATCTTCACAAAGAGCAGCTCTGCTGCTATCCTGTGCAGTGCAGACAAAACCTTCCTTTAACATCTTATGAAAAAATGAAGAACCTCAAGCAACACAGCACGTCCTAAAATCATGCTGATTTAAGGCTGGATTAGATGGATCAGATTAGCACTGTTAATCAACAGCACTTCCTGCATCAAACTGAGGTTTCTTTGCACATTTTCCACCTAAGCTCTGCTTGGCTGAGATCACAGCCTAGGTTGGTTATGGTTATGGTAGACCATAAGGAAATATAAAGTATGGAAAGCAGAGGAAGCCCTTCTTTTGGGAAGTATTTTCATATTTAACTCCAAAAATATCGTCAACTGCAAAAATAAACATGTATCTGCTCTCTTTGGACAGCTTGATTTATGGAGGTTCCAAGAAACAATAACTTTATCTAAAAAAACCATGCCTTCCGCAAGGCTTGTATTCTTTTATGGTCTGACACATGTAAAGAATTATATATGAAGCAATCCTGTCTTCTCCCTTCTCAGATCTGGCTCAGCACTCCTCTTCTCATGCTCACCATGCCTTTCCAACAGCCTTTCCATATTTCCAGGTGCCTGCTGTTAATTCCCATGGACACATTCTCTCTCTTTCCCCACAGGGACTGGAACCTTTGAGCAGTAAATAATGCCTGCCCTGAAGCTTAGTTATTCTCTAATTTTCAAAAACACTGCTCACTCCTGCGTACATATAACGTAATCATCCCTTAAGTATGGTGTGATAACATGCCAATGTTACTCTTTACACCGCAATCTTCCTGGGTTGGGATAGTCTGGACCAAAGTACCTTCTTCCCTGGGCGAACTAGGGTCAAAGTAATGTTCAGAGGTCAGTGGAAATTTCTGTGAGCCATGAAAGAATACTTTGAAATACTACCTAATAAACTAGGCCGCAGCTCCCGCTCTGTTATTTTTAATCAGGTCCATTTTAATAGATATAAAGCTAAAAATGGCAAATGACTGGAAAGGGTCATTTCTAAAGGACAAACACACACACTTTTCTCATTGTTCTGACATGACTGTTCTCAAGACTTAGCTACAAGGCAAGTTTGTGCACAGTGAGAATCTACCATGAACCAGCTTGCTGACCACTAACTTGTCATGTGGATACTGTTATTGAGAAGTAAAAGTCCCAGAGTCTGGCTTAGCATCCAGCCTCCCCTATAAAATATTTTTATACATATATGTGTATGTGTGTGTGTACGTGTGTGTGTGTCTAGATTGCAACTTCTTCACATTAACACAATGGGACATCTGTGTTCTCCCAGAATACAGTACTAATTAATAAAAATTATAATAATGCACAAAAATACCTGGTATGCACACAAAAATCAGGAATATCGACAAGCAAGTCATGCAGTTAGCTACCTACATGACCTATCTGCATATGCAAAGACTCACATTGAGCATGTACAACATTGCACGCCAGGTGGCTTTGGAAGTCAGGCCTACATGTTTCACTTTACTATTCGATACTTGCAGGAAGTTAATTAAAAACTTCCTTCTTGGTGGGTATGTACAAAAATAGAAAATAAGCAAAAATGTCAGGTAAACATGGACAGTCAGGACCTGATCCAGAAAGGCACTCAGAAACCTGCTTAAGATTAACCAGGTGACTAGTCCCATTGACTTGTTTAAAAACTAAGCACATGATTAAGTGTTTTGCAGCATCTGGGCCTAAGTGAGGAATTATTGAGTTGAACCTTGGCACTGCAGTGCTTCCCCTCACATTAGGGAGACAGAACAACTCTGTGGGAAAACTGTGTAATTGAGGCTCCATGAAAATGTTTAGGGGAGAGGGTTGAGAGGAGAGGAAGAAATAGTGCCCAACTGGAAAGAGGCAGAGAGTACAGCTAGAAAGCAGTTCCTCTTTGTGGATAAAATTCACCACTATGCAGGGGGCAGGACAAGGGCCTCAGATCACTTAAATTCTATTTAAGACTTTTTTTGTGTGTCTACACCAGGGGTAGGCAACCTATGGCACACATGCCAAAGGTGGCATGCGAGATGATTTTCAGTGGCACTCACACTGACTGGGTCCTGGCCACCGGTCCAGGGGGCTCTGCATTTTAATTTAATTTTAAATGAAGTTTCTGAAACATTTTTAAAACCTTATTTACTTTACATACAACAATAGTTTAGTTATATATTATGGACTTATAGAAAGAGACCTTCTAAAAACATTCAAATGTATTACTGGCACGCAAAACCTTAAATTACAGTGAATAAATAAAGACTCAGCACACCACTTCTGAAAGGTTGCCGACCCTGGTCTACACTGAAGTCAGAGGAGTTACACTGGCTAAAATGTAGAATAATGGTGATGTGGTGAATAATCAGGCCCAGTAGTTTACACAAAAAGTCTACTCTTCCCCATGTTTGCCTACATGTTGTTGACATTACCCATTGCTAACATTTGTAGTGGGACAGATTGATTGATTAGTAATGTGCTTTAGAAACAGCAATATGCTAATTCACCTGATATCCTAATTTGATACGAGAAATTTAAAGTGCTTTAAAGTGACATCCCAAAGTCCCAAATGATGTTCTTTTTTAGCCCTCCATGTAACCAACCTTTGCATGTTGCATTTCATAGGTGGCAACAGAAGAGGTAGGCGGTGTTGTGGCTAACCCCACTCACTGCAATAGAATTCTGTCGCCTGAATCTGACATACTTCTGCTGTGCTGCCGAGGAAAGGACAAATATATCCCTTATCTTTTACACATTCCATCAATGCTTTCCCTTCACTAATACTTTAGGCTATTAGCAACTTCTGTACTGCAGTCCTTTGTTTAGTACCTGGCTCAACATCATATAAAATTTGTTAATGTCGCACAAAATCATAAATAAACCTGCACATTATAAAACTATCTTATCAGCATACTCTTATGTAAGCAAAAGCTAAAGTGGTACAAAATAGTTTTAAAAAATCCATACCATTTAACTTTGGGTGATTTTGCATGTGACACACTTCATTCTCCCCAAAATGTCTTTTAAATTACTCGTCCAAGCTTTCTGCTGATGTACATGGGCACAGCTCCATTGACTTCAATGCAACTGCATTGGGATTATTTCTGAACAGGGTATTTATAAAATTTATCAAACAACCTTTTTTTTTCAGTTCATACCAAAGTGGCAAGACTTGACTTCTGAGCCTTTTTACTTTTGTAATGTGAATATTTCACAAGCACCTGTGATCAAAACTCAATCTCTATATTGAAACAAGCAAACACAAAAACTAATGTGATCATTAATGTTAGTGCAATATGATCATTTAGAATTATCAAGTTATATTTTCACTAGTGTATACATTTATTACTACAGAGATATGGAATACCAAGTTATGAGCATAGTGATATCAGAGATAAAAAGCTGATCCTGCTTACAACTACTTCTTGATGTGCTGTTCCAGTTTTTCCACCTGGAAACATGGTCGACTTAGCACACAGTACATCCCAGGGGACAGAATTGTCAGTTAAGACTGGAAAAGATCTGACATAAGGAACTTTTTTTAAACCTTTCTATTCTTCATTGCATAGTTACACAGTAGTATAGGACCACATGGAGACCATGGGTCCATTCATGTCTAGAACTGTCTAATAACTCTGTCATCTCTAGCCTACACACACACACACACACACTATTCTTAACCTTTTTCATGCTGACATTTGGTGCAGTTTTGTGTTTTAGTTGGGAACAGTAGAGGGAAGACAGACTAAAGTTTCAATGGCCTCTTACAAGGTTGATCTGTACTAGAGAGGGGATAAAGTGCAATCTTAGCCACCTGGCATGTGTATGCCCATGGTCCTCCCCTCTCTTTCCTCAGATTACTAACACTGCTTCCCAGATGAACAGACAAATTATATCTGATCCCTGTGTAGGTGTCTATAGGAATGAAGCTAGAAAGGGCACCCTACATCCTAGCCTCTCCCAGCTCACCATGCTGACGCAGCCTTAGTTTCCCGCTCATTATTTAAAAAAAACGACTAGTGTCAGGATCTGGAAGGCAACCACAGCCACTAAACAAGTCATTGCAATGAAAAGCGGCCCTGCACTTCTCTCCATCCCATGATGGAGTCAACAACTGTGGGCTAGGATCAGTCTTCTCTCCCACCAGGTGGCAATCTGGTGGCTTTGACAGCAAGCCAGTCCTCCTGGCCCTTAGGGTACCAGCACCATTCCTCTTCCACAACCTGCACAATCACAACAGTGTCAAATGCCCAGTGTTGTATAGCAATGAGTGGGTAAGTTTGTGAGGCTCAGGTTTCCATATTTTTCTGGTGGACATCAGAAACTGGTTGGTGAAGTTCTTTCGGATACCTGTTGGGAGACGGTGAATAATCAGCTTACTCTTCAGGTCTGATTGAGGGATGAAGGGAAGCCTAATAGGTGTCTTGGTCTATAGAACCAACACTTGAGCTAGGCATTGAGAAAGGTAGAGACCAAAGACAGGAAAAAGGATTGAATTTGACCTGGTTTGCTAGAGTAAAGAACAGCTGTGACCATGAGTAAAGCCATCTGTATTGTTCATTCTGATCCTCCTGCAAATTTTGCAGTGCTTGAGACGCAGTGGAGAGTTTCTTTGGGACAGGCAAATGTTGAGGATGGTTTGAAAATATAACTGGATGTCAAAGCAGTGTAGGTATTTCTATGCAGATTATTATGTAGAGTGTGAAGCTTTAAAAATGACAAAGGATGCCACCCCAGGGACATTTGATAAACAAATGGTAGTAGCTATGATGATTGCAGCTATTACTGTAGAAAAAAAAGAAGGCATACAAATGGTCTTTCTGAAATTTCACTGGCAATGTTATGGAATCATTCACACCATTTGATTATATAAATTCAATGCCCTGTAATTAAACAAAAGGTGATACTCTCTTCAGGGACAAGAAAATGATAGGAATTTACTGTTAACACATTTTCTTTTTAACAGTTGGTAATTTTGCGAGTTGGGGGAATACTGATTTGCTATTAAAACAAGAAAGATCATGGAGGAATTGGATTAATATGTTCTGCCACTTGATAAAATGTAGCAAACTTAGTTGGATGTGAACTAACACAGAGACATTTGAAAATGACTTCTGATGTATTTTCACATTTTCTTAAATGTTGTCGACCCCACAGAAGTCAATGACAAAACTCCAACTATGAGATTTCACCCCTTGTATTTTTTTTTCTGAGAGGTATTCCTGGATATGCATATATATATTTTAAAATCTTCCCCCTTTCCTGAATTTGTATTGTACATTATTTTGATCCAATGAGTTCAGAACAAAGTGGTTTTGATTCTGATAAGAGCTGTGAGAAAAAACTGGTTCTCTCTCTTTTTTTTTTTTTTGGTTCACTATCCAATCTGAAAAAATATAAAAATTTAAAAAACCCAACACCTTGGTTTTGGGTTGAACAGAATGTTTTGGTTTGGGTTGAGATTTTTTTAAAAATAAAATAGATGGAAATATAAAAATGAAAAGTCATTGTGAATAAAAAACACATTTTGTTTCAAAAATGTCATCATTCATCAAGTTAATCAAAAATGAATATTTGATTTTTTTCTGATTTTCTTGAGGGGATATGACAAACCATTTGGCAACATGAATTCAAAAAATATTTCAGCAGGAAAAAAAGTTTCCTCTGAAAAATTTTGCCCATCTCTAATTCTGAGTTTGAATTGGTATAAATCATGAATAACTCCCTCCCATGCAGTCATGGAGTTGCAGTGTTTAAAACCAGTATGAGATCAGAAAATAGCCAACGGTATTGATGAATCACATGAGGAAGACACTTTGCAATCAACAGACCCCTGACATAGACTCCAACATCATCCATTAGTGTCCACAGCAAGCAATGTACTAAAAATCATATTTTATACATTCCATTGGGTAATGTACACATGCATGATACATTTATGACTAAAGTAATTAATTAGCTGTCAAATGGACCCCAGCAGGATTAAAAGGTGATGAAGGCAGACAGCTATTCTTTGCATGCTAAAACAAATTTTTCCTTCCTATGAATTGGTATGATTTTCAACCTGATGTGCCTATTTACCTACTTAAAACCATCCCAGGAGTTATGTACATTGAACAACTAGTTTTCAAATTTTGTCAGACTTTGCAGCTACAATAGCTTGCACGATTTTGCTCAGTGCAATTAACTGGTCTATTAGGTTAGTCCGCTGAACTGATAATTTACTACTAAATTATTACCTCCTGTGAAGATACTCAATGAAAGGGGTTTGATAGGTCAGGAAGCTTTGTGAGTTTACCTAGAGGATATACCTTCAAAATTAACAGGGAAGGGGTCAGGGGAAGTTCATTGAAGAGGGAGGAGCCACAGTGTCCATATCCTGAGAGCGTCTGTTATATGGCAGGAAAGAAGACCCAACTCTCATGTAAGTCTGCCCCTTTCCCTTATCTTTCCCTCATGCAACTTGATTCCCGTGGGAAGGCTCTCCATGTCTACATAAAATCCCGCTCAGAGGATGGAGGTGAATTACTGTTCTTCTTTACATAATAAATAAAAAATACTACTACTACTAATAATAATAATAATTCATAATAAAAATCTAGCTCTTACAAAAGGATATCTGCTCAGATATCTATTGTTCCACATAGAAAACGAGTGTTGCAGCAACATATTACATAAATAATTGTCTTATGCTGACATCTAAAAATAACAAGAGAAGATGGAATTGAAATAGAAGCAAACAGTCAATATAGCACTGATACCACAATTGAGATGAGAAGCTTGGACAGTAAATTGAGAACAGAGGAAGCTCAGCTCAAAGCTTTTGAGCAAGAGTCAGGGGGAAGATTACTTTTACTTTAAAGGCTTGTTAAATTGCCTTCTTGGATTCATGAGAAAACACTTCTCTTGCTGATGTTGGCTTCAAACTAGAAAAAACAAAATTATAGCTTGTAGGTCCATGAACTGCAAGATCATGCCATTTATCATGGTCAGGCTTGAGTACAATAAAGAAAATGAGTAATTCAGACAGTGTGTGTTGAAACAAGCAGCAGCAAATTTCCTTCCCCACTATTTTCCTTCCAAAAATATTTGTTAAAAGCACTTATTATTTCTTGAAAATGTGAAATTGTTTCAATTTTTTTTTTTGCATAACCTGGTGCTAGAAGACTTACATTTCCAAGGATCTGAAGAAACTGAATTTTCATTACTGTGTGGTTTAGGATAATTCAGTTTTCTTCAACGAATTATTATGCTCCCGAAGCTTTGTATTGGGAGGGAGGAGGGGGAATAAATACCACAGACCTGTGTGTATCTTGTCTTAAATAGTGATCGCTGTCTGCTCCTTGCTCTCCTGAAATGAATATGAAGTATTCCAAATACACTATACACATAATAAATTATTTCTGCTTATACAGCTTGACAAAGGATGTAATACATATATCATCTCAAAAACAACTGGTGCCTGAGTGCGTTTTCTTATGTATTTTACTGTGAGATGGATTTTTTTATTCTTGCTAAAATAATGAGGTAAGAGTTCAAAAAAGGTTCTGACTTGAATCACCATCTCTGAAGCGGAAAAGCAAAACACACCATTTATCTCCCTCGGAAACTAACCATGCCTCCCATGATATATATAAACATACCTTGGCTTCATCAATTAAGTTTCCATGCTTTTATCTCTTGACCAAAGGCAGAGATTTTGTTAGCCATAAACACAATACTTGAAAGTAATGTTTGGTTCTATTGGGCATAGAAATGTAGAAACAATTCACTCTACAATTACTTCTTTGAACATTGTGTTTGGACCACAGATAACCATCTACCATTCTTTGATTTAATTACAATGGATTTTACTTAATTCCCTGTAATAGTATAAGTATTTAATAAATAGACTACGTAGCACAAAATTTGGGTTTATAACATATTCATTCATAAGGTGGCCCACTAAGTGTTTTACAGTAATGAGTTAGATATCTGGGACATCAGTGACTATGGGATCCCATGCAACAACTACCACATGCTTAGCAACACTTCATGGACTGGCCAGACCCTCAGATGGTGTAAATCATCAGGGTTTCATTAACTTCAGTGGAGCTACACCAATTTTTCACAGAGGATTGGGCCCATCAGATCTGACATCTACCCTTTGGAAAAAACACTGAACAGGTTTTTAATTTCTACCTGAAAAAGCCACTGAAAATAATCAGAATGACCTTTGTTTTAATGCTACATCTAGAAAAGGACACCTGTGACAGTGCAGCATCCCTTTGTCCCGTAAAAAAGCTTTAAAATCCTGTATTAAGGTATTCACTGACATAAGTATTCACTGATATAAGTGCGTACACAGCAGTGGCTCTTTTTCTTCTTTTTATTTGTTAGAGATAAACTCACAGACTTTATGTCCAGAAGAGACTGTCAGGATCATCTAGTCTGACCTCCTGCACGTTGCAGGCTGTACAACCTCACCTACTCACTCCTGCAATAGGCCCATAACTTCTGGCTGAGTTACTGAAGATCTCAAATTTTGATTTAAAGACTTCAAGTGATGCAGAATACACCATTCCGTCTAGTTCAAACCAGCAAGTAACCCCATGCTGAAGAGGAAGGCAAAAACTTTTTGATAAGAGGTTATATAATCAATAGCTGCTGCAGCAAAATGAAAGTGAATAAAAGGATTATGATCTAAAAAGATTCATTGCTTGAAGCAATAGTAATTATTCAAAAAAGTTCTGGTGTCCGGATTTTCAGAGTTGCTAAGCACCTTGAGGTACCAGTCCTATTTAAGTCAAAGGGAGCTACTGGTGCTCAGCCTCTTAGAAAGTCATGCCATGGGAGTATTCTGAGGGTATTAACTCTCTGGGATGCAGACAATCAAAACTCCGATTTTAGGTGGTAACAAGGTACAGATCAATTCAATATAAATATCAGTTTTGAAATGAACTTCTAAACCTCTCAAGCTTATCTCAGTTATGCCAACTTTTTCAGGCTATCCTGCCACTCCTGGCCAACTTGGTGAATCTTCTTTGTGACCTATCCCCAAAAACAATCTTGTTACTCTCTAAACATCCCTTCAATAGATCTCCAATTTTTCCTCCCTTCTCCACCCTGCCTCTCAAGGAGAAGAAATAAATCTCACCAGACCTATAAATGGAAAAGAGAATAGCTTAACACCGCACTTGGGAGTGTGTCCCTTTCATACGCACATGCAGAGCATTGAATCATCTTCACAGCTCCAGGCAAACTACAAATGCTAAAAGATTATACAGCAGAAATCAATGTTTGCTTTAAAACACATGGTTCCACTCTGCCAGGATGTCTAACCAATATTACCAGGATCTTTGATATTGGATGTGACAGTTCCGGCCACAAATCGACTGACTGGGATGCTCTGAAAAGCCACTATAAGTCACATTAAAGTGGAGAAGAACATAACCAATATGGTGCTGTAGCTGTAAAATTCCAGTTGGCACAAATATTGCTTTTACTTTCGGGTGAGCTCTGAGTCCCTCCTAAAAACGTGATAAAACATGACAGAGAACAAAACAGAGTTATCCTACCGGGGAAGAAGAGTATGAGTTTGATAATAATGGTAAACACCTAAATGTGCTTACAAGCATTCATACCTCCTGTTTCAAGGTTCTGGCAGATACCAACTTTGCAGTGACAACATTATATACCATAGTTATGCAGGTAATGGGTGTGATGAATTATGTTTCAATATGGTGCTAACAGCAGGAGGGCTTAGATACCAAAGGGAAAATTGGGGTCATATTGGGAAAGATTACCACCTGCAGAGGCCAAGCACAAAGGCAGACAGTACAACGGTAAACAGATCCACAAGGACTAATTTTTGATTTCCCCTGCCAGCATTGTAAGAACTGTTTCTTCTAGTGTCACAGTGCTGTAACCAACTTAAATTTTCATGTCTTACAAAACAGAGCACCTAGCACATGGCTGGTTTTCTAGCTTGTATTTCACAGTCCTAAGAAAGGCAAAGCAGAAAATGTAAAGCACAGATAAACTACAGTATACATTTTCTAAGGAGTTTTGGGCCTCTTTTGAGCTAAATATTGTATGCGGCTTTTTCCATTATAATAGGAGCTTCTTTGCAAAAGGGAGAGAAAGAAAAGAGCCTAAGTAAAAAATAATGAATATTTATGGATCCATAGTTTGTGTGATAAATCAAAACAGTTTATTAAATTTTACAGCATTTAACCTGATGATTTAAGTGTAGAGAAATAAACAATTTGGTCTCTCTCCACCCTTACCACATAGAAACGACAATAGCTAATCTGGGAGGAAATTAAATTATTCAGGTAATTGGACAGAGCAATGAAGCAGAAGCATGCAGCTCCTGTCAAAGGACATCAAATGGCTAACAGAGAAAATTGCGGCAGTATCACAGAAAACTACCACCTTCCAAAGTCAAATTGCTGATTCAGAGTATGCACCTATTAACTGTGCATCCATTAGGGAAAGGTGTAGTATGTGCTTGTATGTCAGCTTTATAGTTATTAAAAGGGATTCTGTAAACTACTTCAAACCATTTAAAAATACCCAACTCAGAAATAAATAGTGAGGCCTTGTCTTAAATCAGGAAGAGATTAAACTTGCTGTGAGCCTATGACTTCCATGAACAGACTGCATGCTGTGATATAACACAGATTTCATAATTTCATGGTCTCTTAGAAGCAGAAAGTTTGCACATAAGGATGTGCCAAGAAAATAATCTTGCAAGTCTAGTAATATTCTGAATGCATTTAAAAAGTCATTGAAACTCATAGAAACTACTGACAATTGGTTTATATAAAGATAAAAATGCTGTTATATAATATACTAGCCTTTTTTACCCTAAAACAGAACATAAAGCAGTATATATGCCAATATTTTTCTTTCCCTATACTTTTTATTAATAGAGTGATTTATATGAAACTAGAGGGAGAGAGACCCTCATTGGAGTAAATTGTCATAGTCCCAGTTGAAGTTAATGGACTGAGGACAGATAAATCAGCTGAAGGTCTGACCCAGAATCGTTGATCCTTTGGATTTCTTCTGCTCTTGTGTTTTGCTCCTGACCTGAAGTCTGGGTGCAATATCATAATCATTCCCACTGTAATTAACTGAGATACTAAACCAAGAAGATAACTGGGTGAAGTGACAGGCAGTGAAAGCAGATGTCTATGCTCCTGTTATTTATCTTTTGAATTGTTTATTGATTTAATATTTATGGGCTAGTAGAGGATTTGGGGACTAGATTAAAAAAATATTGAGGCCCCTGTCTCTGAGCACCCCTGTTGGATCAGGCCCCACAAAAAAGAGGAGAATGAGGAGGTGCTGCTGCCCCCCCAGTACCCAAAGCCCAGTGTTTAGAACATGTGACTGGGAGATAAGAGCCATTGGCCAGCAAATCCCGATTCCGTCTGACTCAGAGCACAACTTGAACCCAAATCTCCCACCTCCCCAGGCTGTGCCTTAGCCAGGAAACTAAATCATAAGGGGATCACCACCACCTCCATTTTTTGTGAGAAAGGCACCTAAGCTATATCAGCCCTAACTCCAGAAGAGGATTCACGGCTGTGAATCCCAGGTGGAGAAAGGTGCCTCTCTCCGGTCCAGAGTTAGGCACCTAATTCCCTTTGACATTCAGGGCTTAGGCCACACTTCTGTCCTGGCATTTCCTACTGGCTAGCTCAGGCAGCTCACTGCTCAGCATGCTGCCTTTTGTGAACCCCTTTCTTAGGCACATAACTCTCCCCAGCGCTGCCTGGGCACCTAACTTGGGGCTGTGGATTCCACTAGGCAGCAGGCAATGATGAGTGGACCCAGCCCTTGGTTTCTAAGGTTATGTATTCTGAGAAGCAGTGCAGCTTCCCCACATTGTCTCACCAACCTGTATCAATGCTCACCTATGTAGATATGCATCAGTCCTGAACTAGGGAGGCCATATGTATAGGTGAAAGGTTAATACTCTCTGCTTGCCCAAACAGTTCTTAGCCTCTCTCTAAGGCTAAGGGATGAGACTGTCAACAGGGATTTCAATGGGAACACTTGTCCACTAGGGAACTGTACTGAGACTCCCCAAATCATTTCATTTGGGTCACTAAATGGCCTTCCGATGATAAAGAATTTCAGCCACAGTAAAGTTTGGCCAGATTTCAATCACTGCATTCACCTGCATGAGGTGAATGGCTCAAAAATCCCACTACCAATCCCCTAAACTGTCTGATGCCCCTTGCTTGTTTTTCACAATGGCTATAACAGAAATTACACTTTCCTAAGACAGACAAACACAATGCAACAGAAGTTATTTGTTTCCCCAAAATTTAGTATTAAAATAAGGGCTTTCTCCACTCCCTCTTGCTACTCATATGGCTTTAATTAGCTAGGCAGAATTCTTGAGGTGTGATTTCCCCTTTTCTCCTAAGGATTACATCATTGGAGGGAATTTTCCAGCTTTTGTTTCATTCTTTGCATCCACCAATGCACCACTAAACTGACTGACACACAATCTTGGAATTTTATGGTATTCAATTCCAGACTTCAGCTACTGTGATAAATCATATTTCTCCACACTTATTGCATTTTATACATGACCAGAGATTAAAGTTCAAATGAAATAGATTTTTCTATCCTTCTTATATTCAAAACATTTCTAGTCTAGAAATCTTTAATTTTAGTAACTTTGTCTATTGAATAATTCAACAGAAAAAAAATGCAAAACTAAGTTTGAAATTTTAAGCCCAAAAAAGTGAGAGTTTGACTGCAGCAACTTTAATTCTGTGCCCATATGTGTATGCATTACTTGGGTCTGTGTGTCTTTCTTAACCAACCGAGACAGTAGGGTGTCCCTGATATCTCACTGCACATATGAAACTGGAGCCTGGATGGAGAATAGCTGGCTCAAGAGGATCCAGGAAAGACAGAACTGATGCTGCTTGGAAGATAGAAATGCTTAACGGAACTGGCTAGTTCCAACATCTCACCCTGAGTTAATGGCTATTCTTTCTGGTATTAAGATAATATGGTCACGAAATCATGAGGAGTCTTTATTTACAAAGAGTACTTTAATAGTTGCAGTCACCAAACCCAGTGTCTTCCACCTTCAGTTTTTAAGAAGACTCTCTGTTCCTCTCAGTGATGACCTGGCCAAGGCAGTTCATTTGTTCATCATGTCTAGGACATGTTATTGTTATTCACTATTCCTTGGACTTAAAAAACCCCACAACCCTCTAAGCTGGTACATAACAGATTGGTCTGTGTCCTAAAATGAACACAAACAGCATATTACATTATATTGTACTAGCTAATTAAAAAAGTCAGAAAGTCAAAAAAGTTAACAGAATGTTGGGAATCATTAAGAAAGGGATAGATAATAAGGAAGAAAATATCATATTGCCTCTATATAAATCCATGGTATGCCCACATCTTGATTACTCGTGCAGATGTGGTCGCCCCATCTCAAAAAAGATATAGGAACTGGAAAAGGTTCAGAAAAGGGCCAAAAAATAATGCGTAGGGGTATGGAATGGCTTCCATCTGAGGAAAGATTAATAAGACTGGGACTTTTCAGCTTGGAAAAGAGACGACTAAGGGGAGATATGATTGAAGTCTATAAAATCAAGACTGCTGTGGAGAAAGTAAATAAGAAAGTGTTATTTACTCCTCCTCATAACACAAGAACTAGGGGTCACAAATGAAATTAATAGGCAGCAGATTTAAAACAAACAAAAAGAAGTATACTTTCACACAACACACAGTCTGTGGAACTCTTTGCCAGAGGATGTTGTGAAGGCCAAGACTATAACAGGGTTCAAAAAAGAACTAGATAAGTTCATAGAGGATAGATACATCAATGGCTATTAGCCAGGATGGACAGGGATGGTGTCCCTAGCCTCTGTTTGCCAGAAGCTGGGAATGTGCGACACGGGATGGCTCACTTGATGATTACCTGTTCTGTTCCCTATGGGGCACCTGACATTGGCTACTGTCAGAAGACAGGATACTGGGCTAGATCTGACCCAGTGTGGCCGCTCTTATGTTCTATGTTCTTATGATGTTCTTATCTGCATCCAGTTCAAAGCTGTCCTATGGATCTATAAAACCCTAAATGTGATAGGATCACACAATTTCAGAGAACACATATCCTGCTCATCACGTCATTTATGATGGTCCAGTTTGTTTTGATCCCTGGCTCAGGGTTGTGGAACCCCTTGCCATATCCAACCCATGCTACAAAATGAAAGCATTCTCCAAACACACACTGAGAGTGGGGCCCAATCTAGAAGCCATTTGTTCTTAGCTTCTGGACTCAAAGCTTCCCCAGAGTTAAAGGTTCTGATTCAAAGCCCACTGAAGTCAATGGGAGACTAACAAAATGTGGATCTTTCAGATCTGTCTCAAGATGATGGTGTTGGGGGTGAGTCAGATCAGATCTTGTACATGTCCTGTTGACTAGCAACAGATGCTTAACTCATATAAGCACCATGAAGCTCTGAGCAAAATCCTATTAATGTGAAACTGGGTGTTGCTTCTGTGGAAGCACCCACAGGAAACATCCAGGATCCCAAGATGCTCTTACTCAAACAGACCCATTCTACTGTGCTATAGAGATAGCTGGAGCAATAAGCTATTATTTAGGATTCCCAGATTATTGTGCTAAAGTCATATGGCTTCAAACTGCATTTGGGAATCCCAATCTCTCTCTATCTCCTTCTCTCCTCCCCATTGTTGCTTACCTGCACAGCCCAAGAGATCACCTCTGGAAATATGTCCTTTTTAAAGTGAGAATTCAAAAATATCAAGTTATCAAAAACCCCAGAGTGTGTGGGAACCACATCCTAAGGGAGATTTCATCAGTTAGATAAGTGGGAAGGACACAAATTAGTTTTGAGTACGCTTGACTATGCCTGAGATGGACAACAATCTACAACACAGAGGATATATTTTTACAATGTTGGTATTGCTGTTATTTTTAATTCTTAGGAGGTGCTCAGACAATAGGGAGATGGGAGACAAATAGAAACCCAGTTAAAACTGAGGAAGAGACCAGGATTGTTACAATATCTCGCTACAAATCAGAGGGCTGTGGTGAATGTTCCTTTTCTTTTCCCTAATCTTTCTTTTTTTTCCGTTATATTGTTAACAATAGTTATCTACATCATATTCACTCATTTGATTGGTTAATATGTTGTCATACAGACACCACTTCTGTACCTCTAGCGTGTACCTCAAAAGATGTCCAAAAACAATATTTAAAGTATTTGTATAATGTCACCTGTAACCACTCATTCTCCTCCACAAGTGATGCTGCTATTTATGATCTGTACTTATTGTGATATACTGTATAAAAAGGGCTAATATATTCTTTAAAACTTTAAGCTCTTGTGTTAGTTACTGTAATATATTTCCAGTACAATAAATAAGTATGAAGCCTGGTTCATGTCATACCACTTGTCTCCATAGATGACTATCATTATTGTGTAATACAACCCAAACACAAGTTTACAGATAGGATGATACATTTAAGAAAAAAATATTGTCCATTGAGATCAAGGAGATTTGTGCTGTGCTTGTGACTCAGGGACAATGTATAGCTTTTAGTTGACAAATAATGAATTTAATTAAAAATCTTAATGACTGTATCACAGAAGATATTGATGGGATATATCATCTCATTAAATAGTTCAAGTAGATATGACAATGTTATGTCTAAACTATATATCCCAATATTCTTGAGACAATGGATGTATTTCTTGTTACTGCTGCCAGTATTCTATTTGGTTTCCCTCCAAGCTCCCTCATGTTGTCAATCAGTTTAAGAGTACAGGGCTAGGCATCTTTTCTAGTGACTTTTTCCAGTTGTTTAAGTACTACTATTAAGACATTCATCCTGCTGATAATTGATCACCTGCTCCTGCATAGCCACACAGTACAAACTCTACAGTTTCATAGAGCTTGACTTACTATAATATAGATGACTATCTAACATTATATAACAGACTTTTTACTCTGAATTTTTCACACTTGATAAGTGGCCTGGGTTTTCGGAAGTGCCGAAGACTTGCTGCTCTCATTGCTCATCATGTCTAAAAAGCAGGCCAAAGGGGTTTAACTGAGTGTCATGGCTTGATTTTCAGAAAAGATACAGCTAAAATTATACATGACACTTTTTAAACAACATTCTAAGACACCCATCGTTATAGAATTGTGTTGGCAACCAAAACATATGAAATCCTGTTGTAATTGTCCATAAATGGCTCTGCTCTCCTGCACAAATTGCTTCATCCCCTTTTTTCTTTTCTTCTTTCTGCTTTAATCTTTCTATTCCCTTAGTGTCACCTGTGCATCCTCATAACTTTACAGTGCAATTCATCAGTGTAAAACCCCAAGTAATATTAATTAGCTAGCCTGAAATTACACTGGTCAACATCATCTTTACTGTGAATGACGTCATTTTAGGTAATCTATCTTCTGAAGGGCCATTAAAATGATGGATAATCTGCAAAATTATTCAAGAAAAAACTTTTACCTAAATGTCTTAATAAAAACATATCACTTATTTACTCTAGGTTACCAGTACTGTCACAAAGAATTCAGCTTCCAAAAGAAGAAGAGGGGCATGCAGTATTTTATGACATGTTCCATGGCAAAGCCTAAATTGCACTGATATGTCACATCTGAAAAATAAGTGGGTCATAGAATCCATGTCAATGCAGTAAAAGTGATGAGCCTCAATCCTCTCCCATTTGGGCCTATTTTGTTCTCTCCCAATGGATCATTTAACCTTGTTGACTGAAAAAAATCTGCTTAGTTCATCCCTGATTTCTGAGATTTCAAAATATAATACCAAATACACATTTTTAATTTATACACACACGTGCATGTGTGTATCTGGTATTTAGACACGTGTGTATTTGGTATTTATATATATATATATATATATATATATATATACCAATACCATATACATGTAAGAGTGTCTGTGTGTGCATGCATGTACACACACACACACACACACAGTTTGGAACTTGGTTCTCACAATATTTAAAGGGAAACTGTACCTATTTGCTTCAGATCTGCACCATGGCACTCAGGTACTACCACTAAGATGACGTGGGCTATATAAGTAAGTGTGTAGGTAAGTAGAGAGTCCAAACTCTGCCTTTGGAGGGTTAAATGGAAGCCAGGTGTACACACCCTAGAGCTGAATTAGAAATAGAGAGATTTCAGAAGGTGAGAATACATTTTAATGTGGACAATTTAAGACTGCTTTGGTTACTTATGCCAATTAATTATTGAAAGTAACTACATTTGGGGGTTTAAGCTTTGAAATTAGATATATTCCTCATTTGTGCCACTGAAACTAGGAAGAATCTGAAGGTGTTTCTGGAAGAATATAACAAGGTATTTATTGTCAGAAGCATGCCAGTGGACTGAGCAGAGATGGCACTTACATTTCATATTTCATACTTCAAAGTAAATAATTTGCCAGCTGATGACCTTTCAAGAAAAGAGTTAAAAAAAATTAAAACTGAGTAACCAATACAAAACAGCTAATCACATGAAAGCATTAGCGACAGTGCTATATCTATTCATGCTACAAATGTAGCATTGATTAAGAGGTGGGTTTTCTCCTCTCTGTGAAGGTAGCAATTGCTTTGGGTTCTGACCCCATAAATTCAAGTACTATGACACTGAATCAAAAAAACAAAACTCTTGTTAGCTGGAAGACAATTAAGTCTAACTCACACTGGCTATAGAAACATGCATAAGGAATGAATAATAATACGGAGGCATGAAAATTGAAGCTGACATTACCTGATTTCATTTATGAATCATATTTGTAAATTACAAAAGGTAACAGTTACTGAAATTTATGATTGTGTGAATTCAAAGGTATGCAGTAGCATATGAAGAATATGGAGAAAGTATAGTATTTAAAGCTTCCCTTGCTTTAGAGCCATCTTGCCATTTTAAACATGTTTTTATTGACCTGAATTTGTTCTAAAACGTGGAAATTGGATGTGATAAGCAATCTCTCACTGAACTGCTCCTAATCTAATCTATCTGCCACTACAGCTGGGCAATACTGCAGCCACTCACCATAAATTCACTTTGATGTTACTTCATCTAGTCAACAGGCATGTATCAGTGGTATGTATCCAGACTCCACTGTGTAATTCACTTCAATGGCACTTGCAGCTGCTGGGTATTGTCTCTCTCAAGAGGCCCTAAGCAGATCACTAGAGATGTAAAATATTGTCTTCCTATAGCCTCAGAGAAGCACCAAGGTCAATGCCGGCCTCAATAAATAATACATAATAATAATGAAAACATGAAATAGTATTGAAAAGTTATTAATTTAAATATTCATCTGGAGAAATTTTCTTAATACTCTAAATTTACTTTTGGAGCATTTAGGATAAATGGTGCTATATAAAAGTAAGAGTATTATAAGGTTTTGTTTGTGCAGTCAGCATTTCGATTCTATGGTGCTGGGCACTATAATAACTATGCCCTGGTCTTCACTAGGACTTTAGGTCGAATTTAGCAGCGTTAAATTGATGTAAACCTGCACCTGTCCACACGATGAAGCCCTTCATTTCGACTTAAAGGGCTCTTAAAATCAATTTCCTTACTCCACCCCTGACAAGTGGATTAGCGCTTAAATCGGCCTTGCCGGGTTGAATTTGGGGTACTGTGGACACAATTCAACGGTATTGGCCTCCGGGAGCTATCCAAGAGTGCTCCATTGTGACCGCTCTGGACAGCGCTCTCAACTCAGATGCACTGGCCAGGTAGACAGGAAAAGAACTGCAAACTTTTGAATCTCATTTCCTGTTTGGCCAACGTGGCAAGCTGCAGGTGACCATGCAGAGCTCATCAGCAGAGGTGACCATGGTGGAGTCCCAGAATCGCAAAAGAGCTCCAGCATGGACTGAACGGGAGGTACGGGATCTGATCGCTGTATGGGGAGAGGAATCCATGCTATCAGAACTCCATTCCAGTTTTCAAAATGCCAAAACCTTTGTCAAAATCTCCCAGGGCATGAAGGACAGAGGCCATAACAGGGACCTGAAGCAGTGCCATGTGAAACTTAAGGAGCTGAGGCAAGCCTACCAGAAAACCAGAGGGGTGAATGGCCGCTCCGGGTCAAAGCCCCAAACATGCAGCTTCTATGATGAGCTGCATACCATTTTAGGTGGTTCAGCCACCACTACCCCAGCTATGTTGTTTGACTCCTTCAGTGGAGATGGAGGCAACACGGAAGCAGGTTTTGGGGATGAAGAAGATGATGATGATGATGATGATGAGGTTGTAGATAGCTCACAGCAAGCAAGCGGAGAAACCAGTTTTCCCGACAGCCAGGAACGGTTTCTCACCCTGGACCTGGAGCCAGTACCCCCCGAACCCACCCAAGGCTGCCTCCTGGACCCGGCAGGCGGAGAAGGGACCTCCGGTGAGTGTACCTTTTAAAATACTATACATGGTTTAAAAGCAAGCATGTGAAAGGATTAATTTGCCCTGGCATTCGCGGCTCTCCTGGATGTACTCCCAAAGCCTTTGCAAAAGGTTTCTGGGGAGGGCAGCCTTATTGCGTCCTTCATGGTAGGACACTATACCACTCCAGGCCAGTAACACGTACTCGGGAATCATTGTACAACAAAGCATTGCAGTGTATGTTTGCTGGCGTTCAAACAACATCCGTTCTTTATCTCTCTGTGTTATCCTCAGTAGAGTGAGATATCATTCATGGTCACCTGGTTGAAATAGGGTGCTTTTCTTCAGGGGACACTCAGAGGAGCCCGTTCCTGCTAGGCTGTTTGCCTGCGGCTGAACAGAAATGTTCCCTGCTGTTAGCCACGGGGAAGGGGGAGAGTTGAGGGAGTAGCCACGCGGTGGGGGGAGGCAAAATGTGAACTTGTAACGAAAGCACATGTGCTATGTATGTAATGTTAACAGCAAGGTTTACCCTGAAAGAGTGTAGCCACTGTTTTATAAAATGTGTCTTTTTAAATACCGCTGTCCCTTTTTTTTTTCCACCAGCTGCATGTGTTTCAATGATCACAGGATCTTCTCCTTCCCAGAGGCTAGTGAAGATTAGAAAGAAAAAAAACGCACTCATGATGAAATATTCTCTGAGCTCATGCGGTCCTCCCACACTGACAGAGCACAGACGAATGCATGGAGGCAAATAATGTCAGAGTGCAGGAAAGCACAAAATGACCAGGAGGAGAGGTGGCAGGCTGAAGAGAGTAAGTGGCGGGCTGAAGACAGGGCTGAAGCTCAAATGTGGTGGCAGCGTGATGAGAGGAGGCAGGATTCAATGCTGAGGCTGCTGGAGGATCAAACCAGTATGCTCCAGTGTATGGTTGAGCTGCAGCAAAGGCAGCTGGAGCACAGACTGCCACTACAGCCCCTGTGTAACCAACCGCCCTCCTGCCCAGGTTCCGTAGCCTCCACACCCAGATGCCCAAGAAGCGGTGGGGGGGCCACCGGCCAACCAGCCACTCCACCACAGAGGATTGCCCAAAAAAAGAAGGCTGGCATTCAATAAATTTTAAAGTTGTAAACTTTTAAAGTGCTGTGTGGCATTTTCCTTCCCTCCTCCACCACCCCTCCTGGGCTACCTTGGTAGGCATCCCCCTATTTGTGTGATGAATGAATAAAGAATGCATGAATGTGAAGCAACAATGACTTTATTGCCTCTGCAAGCGGTGATCGAAGGGAGGAGGGGAGGGTGGTTAGCTTACAGGGAAGTAGAGTGAACCAAGGGGCGGGGGGGTTCATCAAGGAGAAACAAACAGAACTTTCACACCGTAGCCTGGCCAGTCATGAAACTGGTTTTCAAAGCTTCTCTGATGCGCACCGCGCCCTCCTGTGCTCTTCTAACCGCCCTGGTGTCTGGCTGCGTGTAACCAGCAGCCAGGAGATTTGCCTCAACCTCCCACCCCGCCATAAATGTCTCCCCCTTACTCTCATAGATATTGTGGAGCACACAGCAAGCAGTAATAACAGTGGGAATACTGGTTTCGCTGAGGTCTAAGTGAGTCAGTAAACTGCGCCAGCGCGCCTTTAAACGTCCAAATGCACATTCTACCACCATTCTGCGCTTGCTCAGCCTGTAGTTGAACAGCTCCTGACTACTGTCCAGGCTGCCTGTGTACGGCTTCATGAGCCATGGCATTAAGGGGTAGGCTGGGTCCCCAAGGATAACTATAGACATTTCAACATCCCCAACAGTTATTTTCTGGTCTGGGAATAAAGTCCCTTCTTGCAGCTTTTGAAACAGACCAGAGTTCCTGAAGATGCTAGCGTCATGTACCTTTCCCGGCCATCCCACGTTGATGTTGGTGAAACGTCCCTTGTGATCCACCAGAGCTTGCAGCACTATTGAAGAGTACCCCTTGCGGTTTATGTACTCGCCGGCTTGGTGCTCTGGTGCCAAGATAGGGATATGGGTTCCGTCTATGGCCCCACCACAGTTAGGGAATCCCATTGCAGCAAAGCCATCCACTATGACCTGCACATTTCCCAGGGTCACTACCCTTGATATCAGCAGATCTTTGATTGAGTGGGCTACTTGCATTACAGCAGCCCCCACAGTAGATTTGCCCACTCCAAATTGACTCCCAAATGACCGGTAGCTGTCTGGCGTTGCAAGCTTCCACAGGGCTATCGCCACTCACTTCTCAACTGTGAGGGCTGCTCTCATCTTGATATTCATGCACTTCAGGGCAGGCGAAGGCAAGTCACAAAGTTCCATGAAAGTGCCCTTACGCATGCGAAAGTTTCGCAGCCACTGGGAATCATCCCAGACCTGCAACACTATGCGGTCCCACCAGTCTGTGCTTGTTTCCCGAGCCCAGAATCAGCGTTCCACAGCATGAACCTGCCCCATTAGCACCATGATGCCCACATTGCTTTGAGAGAAGTCTGTATCTATGTCCTCAACACTCTCGTCACCGCACTGATGTCGCCTACTCGCCCGGTATCGCTCTGCCAGGTTCTGGTGCTGCATATACTGCTGGATAATGCATGTGGTGTTTAATGTGCTCCTAATTGCCAAAGTGAGCTGAGCGGCCTCCATGCTTGCCTTGGTATGGCGTCCGCTCAGAAAAAAGGCGCGGAACGATTGTCTGCTGTTGCTCTGACGGAGGGAGGGGCGACTGATGACATGGCTTACAGGGTTGGCTTCAGGGAGCTAAAATCAACAAAGGGGGTGGCTTTACATCAAGGAGTATTTCAGGCAGGACTTCACGGAGGGTTCCAATAAGAAATGGTGCACCTAAGTTATTGTTCTTATTGGAACAAGGAGGTTAGTCTGGCCTCTGATTGATACATGGCTATATTTACCTCGCTGCACCTTCCCTGTGAGTGACTGCAGTGTGACCTAGAGGAATGAGTCCCCTAGACGGGGGTGGGGGGGAAGCAAATGAGTACAAAACAAATCTGGTCTATTTCTTGTTTTGATACACTCCATCTATCTCTTACATCTTTGGCTGGCAGCAGACAGTGCAGAAGGACTGCATGCCATCCACATCTCATGGCTGCCCGGCAGAAGATGATGCAATAGGACTGCTAGCAATCTGTATCGCCTGCCTGCTCACCATAAGATGGTTCAAGAGGACTGACTGCAGGACTAAAGAAAATGACCTGGTCAAGTCACTCCAAATTTAGTCCCTGTGCCCATGTCTGCCCAGGTGCTCCTGGCCGATGTGGCCAGGAGCACCTTGGACATGACGATGACGGCTACCAGTCCTATTGCACCATCTGCTGCCAGAAGGCAATGGGTTGCTGCTACTGTGTAGCAATGCAGTACCGCGTCTGCCAGCACCCAGGAGACATACGGTGACGGCTACCTGAGCGGGTTCCATGCTTGCCGTGGTATGGCGTCTGCACAGGTAACTCTGGAAAAAAGGCGCGAAACGATTGTCTGCCCTTGCCTTCACGGAGGGAGGGAGGGAACGGGGGCCTGACGATATGTACGCAGAACCACCCACGACAATGTTTTAGCCCCATCAGAGTGCTCCATTGTGACTGCTCTGGACAGCACTCTCAACTCAGATGCATGATTGTTTGCCATTGCTCTGACGCAGGGAGGGGCGACTGACGACACGGCTTAAAGGGTTGGCTTCAGGGAGCTAAAATCAACAAAGAGGGTGGCTTTACATCAAGGAGTATTTCAGGCAGGACTTCACGGAGGGTTCCAATAAGAAATGGTGCACCTAAGTTATTGTTCTTATTGGAACAAGGAGGTTAGTCTGGCCTCTGATTGATACATGGCTAGATTTACCTCGCTGCACCTTCCCTGTGAGTGACTGCAGTGTGACCTAGAGGAATGAGTCCCCTAGACGGGGGTGGGGGGGAAGCAAATGAGTACAAAACAAATCTGGTCTATTTCTTGTTTTGATACACTCCATCTATCTCTTACATCTTTGGCTGGCAGCAGACAGTGCAGAAGGACTGCATGCCATCCACATCTCATGGCTGCCCGGCAGAAGATGATGCAATAGGACTGCTAGCAATCTGTATCGCCTGCCTGCTCACCATAAGATGGTTCAAGAGGACTGACTGCAGGACTAAAGAAAATGACCTGGTCAAGTCACTCCAAATTTAGTCCCTGTGCCCATGTCTGCCCAGGTGCTCCTGGCCGATGTGGCCAGGAGCACCTTGGACATGACGATGACGGCTACCAGTCCTATTGCACCATCTGCTGCCAGAAGGCAATGGGTTGCTGCTACTGTGTAGCAATGCAGTACCGCGTCTGCCAGCACCCAGGAGACATACGGTGACGGCTACCTGAGCGGGTTCCATGCTTGCCGTGGTATGGCGTCTGCACGGGTAACTCTGGAAAAAAGGCGCGAAACGATTGTCTGCCCTTGCCTTCACGGAGGGAGGGAGGGAACGGGGGCCTGACGATATGTACGCAGAACCACCCACGACAATGTTTTAGCCCCATCAGAGTGCTCCATTGTGACTGCTCTGGACAGCACTCTCAACTCAGATGCATGATTGTTTGCCATTGCTCTGACGCAGGGAGGGGCGACTGACGACACGGCTTAAAGGGTTGGCTTCAGGGAGCTAAAATCAACAAAGAGGGTGGCTTTACATCAAGGAGTATTTCAGGCAGGACTTCACGGAGGGTTCCAATAAGAAATGGTGCACCTAAGTTATTGTTCTTATTGGAACAAGGAGGTTAGTCTGGCCTCTGATTGATACATGGCTAGATTTACCTCGCTGCACCTTCTCTGTGAGTGACTGCAGTGTGACCTAGAAGAATGAGTCCCCTAGATGGGGGAGAGGGGGGAAGCAAATGAGTACAAAACAAAACTGGTCTATTTCTTGTTTTGATACACTCCATCTATCTTTTACATCTTTGGCTGGCAGCAGATGGTGCAGAAGGACTGCATGCCATCCACATCTCAGGGCTGCTCGGCAGAAGATGGTACAATATGACTGCTAGCCATCCTCATCTCTTGCCTGCCCGGCAGAAGATGGTATAATACAACTGCTAGCAATCCATATCGCCTGCCTGCTCACCATAAGATGGTTCAATAGGACTGACTGCAGGACTGAAGAGAATGACTTGATCAAGTCACTCCAAATTTAGTCCCTGCGCCCATGTCTGCCCAGGCGCTCCTGGCCGACGCAGCCAGGAGTACCTCGGACATGACGAGGACGGCTACCAGTCGTATTGCACCGTCTGCTGCCACAAGGCAATGGGTTGCTGCTACTGTGTAGCAATGCAGTACCGCGTCTGCCAGCACCCAGGAGACATACGGTGACGGTTACCTGAGCGAGCTCCATGCTTGCTGTGGTATGGCGTCTGCACAGGTAACTCAGGAAAAAAGGTGCGAAATGATTGTCTGCCCTTGCTTTAACGGAGGGAGGGAGGGAACGGGGGCCTGACAATATGTACCCAGAACCACCCGTGACAATGTTTTAGCCCCATCAGGCATTGGGATCTCAACCCAGAATTCCAATGGGCAGCAGAGACTGCAGGAACTGTGGGATAGCTACCCACAGTGCAACACTCCGGAAGTCGACTTTAGCCTCGGTACTGTGGAAGCACTCCACCGAGTTAATTCACTTAATGCACTTAGAGCATTTTCTGTGGGGACACACACACTCGAATATATAAAACCGATTTCTAAAAAAACGACTTCTATAAATTTGACCTAATTTCGTAGTGTCGACATACCCTAAGATAAACAGATATTATTCACTAAACTTTTATCAGGAAAAGCAGAAAGGATTTGTGTTTAGAGATTGTTCTAAGACAAGAGCCACTCCAGAAAACACTCCATCAGATGTAATCTTCTCTGATTTTAATGGGCACCTTTCATTGAGATTAAACCCTGGGAGAAAATATGGCAAAAAGTGAAATCCAGGTGGGTAGGTGAGCAGTATTCTAGGCACAATCCACATCCGATACAATGATGAAAGAAATTACCTTCCCCTGTGTAAAGGTCACCACAGCACCAAGCTCGGTAACTGGGTTTTTTAAGGGTTGGATGAGACAGAATACAATTCCTTGTGTAGGCAGGCTGTGGGGCTAGCATGCAACCCGTCTGCAGCCACTTTTCTAGTCTAAGGGATGTAATAGCTCCTTGGCATCTCCTCTGCATGGATGTGAAGCAGCTGGATTAAAGATCAATGTAAGCCCTCTGTTGGCTGGTCTATTTGAAAGCCCCCCTGTGTCTGCACAGTGGGTGCAAAAATAATAATACTTAATCTTATATAGGTTTCAGAGTAGCAGCCGTGTTAGTCTGTATTCGCAAAAAGAAAAGGAGTACTAGTGGCACCTTAGAGACTAACCAATTTATTTGAGCTTAAGCTTTCGTGGGCTAAAACCCACTTCATCGGATGCATTCAGTGGAAAATACAGTGAGGAGTGATTTTCATGAGTGGGTCACAAAGTACATTATAAAGGAGGTTAGTATCAAGATCTTCATTTGACATATAGGGAGACTGAAGCACCCAGTGGTTCTGTTCCCAGCTCTCCTGAGTCCCAGATCAGTTTTTTATCCACTAGGTCACACTGTCTCTCCAGCACAGCCTATGTCCAGTGTCTCCCACCATAGTCTATCCAGCCTCACCCATCAACTGTTGGTGTGTGGAGGGTCCAGGAGCAAACCCTCTGTACCAGGGTGAATCTCACCATAAAACAAAGGAGCTTCTGGAGAACAAAGTCTTGGGTTCATATAATTGAACATTCTGTGAATCCCTGAAGGTGGCTGAGGGCTGAGATGCTATGATCTTTGATTTCTGAATAGAGATGGCTGACCTTGTAACCCAGAAAACTCCACTCAACTCCACCAAATATCCCTGTCCGTAAAACAAGCTGTTGGGATATACAGACAGACAACTATAGACAACTGTTTCTCCATCTCCAGGATCCTTATCTGAGGAGTCCCACAAAGCTCAGTGGTCTCTCTAAATTATCTCACATCTACATGAAGCTATTCACAGGGTTGGTGTGAGAATACAAGCTGAAGTGCCAGTAGTACATACAACACACAGTTCTACATCTCCTTTTACATCTCTTAGTTTTCTCAATGCCTATTTAAAATCCACATCTAGATGGAGAACAGACAGCTGAATCCAGAAAGACAGAGAAGCATATTGGGAAGCATTTGGAAGAACTATTTTCCTCTAAACATCCCACACAACTGAGTTCATCTGCGCTCACTGTTAAATTGGTCTGTTGCACTGGGCTCCTTTTGGATTCCCAATGCTAGTGGATACCCACGCAGCGATGGTAACAAAAACATCCACTTCCGTAGGTGACTGTGCAGAAGAAAGTGCCGCATGCTACCAGAGACCTGGCCTTGGTGATCCATGCATTCATGAACCCCACACTGGATTGCTGCAATTGCTTATATAGGGAATAATCCACAGACCCTGACATTTTTCTAAGAGATACAAACCCCATCTACTTTGTTACACAGTTCATCATGGACACCTCACCCAGTGCTCCACCCTCCGTACTCTCTCTCGACTGAATACAGTCTAGTTCATGATCTCCATGTTGAAATTCAAAGACAGGCCTCCATGGGATTGGTCCTGGCCATCATAATCTCCTATGGCAGCTACTTTCCACTGAAACAATGAAACTAACAAACAACAAAGGGAAACTCAAAAGTGCTGAAGACACAACTTTCACAACGGCTGGACCTACATTATGGACCTGGACAAGATAAGGGTGACCACAGACCTAAATATTAAGCTTATTTCTTCCATCTAGCTTTCCTTCAAAAAGGCCCCAATTCAGAAAAGCACTTCAAGCATATGTTTTAATCCAGCCTTATAAATAACACTCTTAAGCATTTGATTAACTTTGCAATGTGCTTAAGTCCCACTGATTTCAATGAAACATGTTCAATTGCTTTCCCAAACCAGGCATATGTTTTAATCCAGCCTTATAAATAACACTCTTAAGCATTTGATTAACTTTGCAATGTGCTTAAGTCCCACTGATTTCAATGAAACCATGTTCAATTGCTTTCCCAGCCCACAGTCCATACCCCCTCCCACACCCCAAGCCCCTGCCTCAGCCCGTAGTCCCCTCCCATACTCCAAACCCATCATGATAACCATTCATAAAGTTTTTCTACTGCAAGACACAGTTTTAAAGAAAAAAAGTGCTGTACACTAAGAAAGATTTTCTTTTTCCTCTTTTTTGTTGGTTATGTCAGAATATACCACCCTTTTGATGTAGCAACATTACCTCAAAATAAGGGGTGACACAAAACACTGCAGGATGAGGTTGCCACAGCAGGCAGATTAACATTACCTTTCAAAAATCGGAGTGTGTGCCCATTCTCTTAACAAGGATCATGAAGCAACTGTAAAGGGCTTGTTGGCAAAAGCCATATTTTTCATTACAATGGCCAACTCATAGTTTTGCGTGTGTGTGTGTGTGTGCGTTTAAGAGGTTGGAAAAGTATAAATTGCAATGGTCATTTATATCTGAAATGACAAACGTAATTTTTCGTACATGTTTTTAAAACGTATGTAACAGTCACAGTTCTAGAATGAGGTAAACAGCGTCTAGTCTATTTCATTTTAGCTTTGCTAGTAATAATAGCTCAAGCCAACGACGTCTTTATGTCACAGAGAAAATTCAATCAATTTGCACTCATGTAATCTAGCTTTCTGAAGAGTCATGTAGAATCTGAGTGTCCAAAGTTAAAATTAAAACAATGTTGGTTCTCTGTGTGCATACTTTATAAAAATTCTGCAAATACAACAATCTCAGGTAAAATATTTGCATCAAATTTCAAATCCACTCAAACTGCTTTGGGTTCAAGGTACAGCTTATATTTTGAAAAGTACAGTATGTGTGCATTGAAGTTATTTACACAGTTGGAATTAGTTGTATGCTCTGAAAGTTGCTAAAGCTGTTCCAGAAGTTCAGGCAGGGGTATAACCTTCACCCCCCACTTCTCATAAAAATTGAGATGTCTACGAGATTAAGAAAGGCTGAAGTAGCTAATATGCAAATATCCACTCCTTCATCAGAAGTTTAAATGTTCAAACCTTAACAACTCAGTTAAATTATGTTCATTAATCCTTTGTGCTCATAAAGCACACTTGTTTGTGCTAACTGTGTATATGTATCTTATTGGGATACCTGCACATACAAACACACATTTTGCAGGTGCAATGGAGGAATTCTATTATACTGTGGCTGAAACTTAAGAAACAAAGTCTGAAAATTTAGTCATGACTTAAACTCACTTGTACCCAAAATACCATAAGGCTTCTCTGATTACCAGAGGATAGGTGAAACACAAGTACATTGTTTTTAGCAATGCCTGTGATAAATTCAAGACACATTCACTGTACGAGGACAGCAGACCAAAAATACCTTTGTGCATGCTTTCCTCACTGAGCCATCATTGCCAACAGCACAGTAAGACATGTTATGTGTGTTGCAGCATTTATAGACCGCATGAATCATGAACCAACATCTTTTACCCCAGATCTAGCTATTAAAAACCTACCAGCAAACCTTGACATTTTCCTTTCTGAAAGCAAGATCGGGCTTTGTCTCATGTTAAGAATGTATCTATGATATTACAAAAAGAAAAGGAGTACTTGTGGCACCTTAGAGACTAACCAATTTATTTGAGCACTCTGAAACCTATGATATTACAGTAAAGGGTGTGTTAGCTTTTTCCATTATAAACCCCTGCTTTCAGTGGCTAAATGTACTAGTCAAGGAATTGTGGATTAATCATCTGGTATAATCACTGTAAACCACACTTCCCTCTTCCCATCTCCCACACCAGCTGAAATCTAACATGCTTTATTGGTTTGAACCAAGGAACATGTTTCATTGATCAGTGATGTCATACTTCATCCCGCTGAGCACTTTAAAATAAATGAGAAGACATCCCCATAGTAGGACATGTAAGGCTATGAAAGATGTGCTGAGAATCCATAAATATTCTGTAAAAAAAAAAAATGCTGCACCAGCAATGACGTATTCATATTACACAGGTGTATTCCAGTAGGTGCTCATTTAATTTATTATTCCTTTGGCAGCATCCAAGTTTGCATTTAATTAACTAAACAACTTGAGCCATCCAATTCTTGTTGCTACTAATGTATCCCAATTAGAACAAACCGTAACCATGGAAACTGCTAAATCTATCATAATTCATAAACTGAAGTGGGCTTGCTTTTAAGCTTATGGAATCCTTGAGTTTCTCTGACATGCAGATGGGCATTTATTGTCATGCTAAATTGGGATTTGGTAATCTCAGAATACAAGATGATTTAGGTGCTCATTTAAATAAGATTTCATCATAAAGAGACTATCATTTTAGATCCTGGTGCCAAGTTTCAGTCATTATACGATCCCTCTGATCTGTGTGTGGTTAGGCAGGTATCAATGTGCAACTCTGAAATAAAACCCTTCCCTTTCTTAATTTTCTAATATTGCATTGATTTATTGCAGTCTCTGGATTAACACACAGATTTCCTTTCTAAATTGTGGTGCTACAGTAGTGATCTATGGTAAATGTCCAATCTATTTTGCCAATCCTCCAACTCTGTGACACTGTATCTTATGTTACAGCACGAAAGCTCATGATTTCTTATTCCAGATCGTGAGGCAGCCCAGAAATTAACTCCTGTGTGTTGCTGGAGTAGTACACAGTAGTTGTACCTAAATCAGAGATAACACTACAAGTAGGTCAGTATTCTTTGTAGCTATTTCTCAGCAGAAAATTTCGGGTATTTACAGAATGCTACATAAAATATTATTGAGAAGTCAGAAAATGTTTGGTTTAAGACAAGATAGTATGTACCCTTCACTAACCCACAAAGTGAATAAAGCTAATAAACACACAGACACTAAGCTGCACCTATACATTTAAATATTAAGTACAGTTTTTAACAAACTTTTCTCCCTGCCTTTATGTAAGACTGGGACACATGCATTTACACCCTTCTACCCCTGAGTATCGAATACCTATAAATGCCTGTTGAGTATCCTGGGATTCCTCCTTCCCACAGATGAGGAAGCAATTCTATAACACTAACACCAGAAATCAAAATCAAAACTTGAATTCTTGAAAAACTATAAATAAGTCAGAGCATATGAACCATTGGCTTCCAGAGAAAGATAAACCAAACTGCCTATAGTTAACATTTCAATGAGCCTTGCAAAAATGCATTTTGGGGAGGTTATAATCAGACCCAGACACATTTTCTCCTAGACAGAAGTGCATTTTTGTAAGAGTTGTCTTCCCCTTGCTACATTTCTTGAGTCACAGTAATATAGCACTGGGCATTCAATTCACTGTTCACAAGAAAGTACCTAGGCATACATCTAAAAGATGTATTTTATTTTCTCCCAAACAAGCCCTTGCTCGCTTTCAGATCAGACTGCATTGCCACTTTGTCTGAATGCCAGTGCTCTTTGCTCTATTCTGACTTCATCTGAAACAATGTACAGCTACCTAAGGAGAAGGTGGTGGAGCACATGTCCATGATTGCGAGAAATCAATCTTTAAAGGTCCAGGCCTTTATTTCTGATCCATGAAATAAGCTAATGAACTACATTGATTTAGCAAGTACTCAGGTATCAACACACTAGGGTTTTTTTCCCACTGAAACCTGCCACAGTTCTCAAAGGATGGTACCAATATAAAACAATTTATTGTTTTATTTCCAGAACATCCCATCCCCACTGCAGATATGTATTTCAAGCACTGACCGTCTCAACTGTTGTAGGTGATTTTTCACCCCATATTAGTGACATTTGACATCAGTTTATGCTTTAGCTTTTAAGTGCATCTTACTTTTCACATTACCTAGTAAATTACCATTGATAGCTCAGATTGTAATCAGGATCTGCTCCACTACTAAAAAAAAAGCAAACTAGTCTTCAAATTACCTTTAATTACCTCTGTTAAACTGCAGCTTGCTCTAATGTGGAAAATGTAAATCACAGAGAATAAAGGAAAGGCCAGGGCATACTGTTCATGTACTGTTTTATCCTCGTACACCCTCACTAAGTCCTTAAACAAATGTTCCCTCTTAGACCTACTGTTTGACTAATATGTTGTGAACAATAAAAGGAAAACATGGTTGTTTCTGCTTATGATACATATAAATTTTGTAGCTTTTGCAACACAGCCTTCAGATTGCTTTATCACTGGGACTGGATGACTCAAATAACTGGTAACGGGTTACACTGTATGGTGCCTTTCTCCAACTCAAGGTCGGTAATGACTGAAAATGGCTACCAGTTGATGGATGGTGAGAGGCTGACATGAAATGGCTAGAGCTGGGAGAACACAGAAAAACATTTTTTGCAAGTTATCTTTTTTAATTTAAAGGGCACATCACTCTGGTTGCGCTCATGCTCTCCACGAGGACACTGGAGTGATGGAGTTTTACTTGCACAAATGCTTGTGCACAATGAACTTTAAACTCACAAGGATCTTATATTAAGTATATTGCAAATAGAAAAACGGCTTGACACGGTGGAGGACAGATGTTCCATAACGTCTTCCTGAAGCCCTGAAAATTAAATGAGTCACAGACAAGGTTTTAATGCACCCAACTAGCTGACCCAGTCAGCACAGATTTGGGGCAAGAAGGTATATGCCAGCTAAGGGGACTTAGTACATGGAGCTGCTGATCCTCCCCTTGTATATCTTGGAGGCCCCAGGCCATGGTAAAAGAAGAAGAAATGCTTCCCCCGTGGTAAAAGAAGAAGAAATGCTCATTGTTTACTCCTAAAAACTCCTGGACCATGGACAAATTTCAAAACTTGGCTATAGAAAATGCCAAAAAATGCAGTATAGTATAGGTATAATGAGTAGGCACTCCAACCACTTCCCAATCACGCTAAACACACTAACACTGTCCCACCCAGCCACCCATACCAGTGCCCCTGATTCTTGGGTGACTTGTAGGAGAAAAAGCAGGAAGGAGGAAAATTCAATCTTTGGCTGTGGATAATAGTTTGATAGACAACCAGATTCAGACACAAAGAATTGTTGCCAACCTCTAATGCTGCCATAAAGCAGGCAAAGACCGCCTATTTCTCCTCTGCTGTAGAAGCTGTGAAATCATGCCCCCAGAACTTTTCCAGGATGCAATTCAGTTCATAAATCCAGCCTTCCTTCCCTCAATCCCAGAACACAGAATGTCTCTCTGTGAGGAATGGTTACTTATTACACATAGGCTAGGAAGAACAATAAGCCAAAGGTAGGACTGGAATCACAATGCCTTTATTCCCAAAAACTTGGCCTGTTCTCTGAGGAAGTAGTCCTGGAAGCAACCACAACAATCAGGGCCCACCAGCTATGACTCTGACCCTTGCTCATCCTGTGGAATAGAGAACACTTGGGTTATCTCCACAGTAATTCAGATTCTTGGCATCTTCTTTGATGAGCGGCATCTATTACATGAAGTATTCCAGCCAATGCTTTTTTTAAAAAGGCGTGTGAGCTGGGAGAGGTGTGGGGGAGTGGAACATGATCATCAGGTCAACACAAACTATCTGTAGAAGCTCCAAATACTTTAATTTTCTTGATAAAAAAACACAGTTGATTGTCGGGTGCTAGTCATTATGCAGAGTGTCTCAAGCTCAAGTCCAATTCAGTGGGGAGGTCAGGTTGGGCTTGAATCAATTTGGGGCAGGCCACATGACAATCTAGATGTCAGAATTAGAATTTATGTACTCAAGTTGGTTGTTTAGATCCCTAAATACACATCTGGACATCCGTCTGTAAGCACCCCAATTTAAAAATCAAGCCCTAACTGATGTTTTTTAAATCTTCTGGCATATAAATTGGGAGATGGACAGGTTCTAATAGTATAGGCAAGATTCTTCTTTTTCCCATTTCTTAAGCACACCTGTACTGAAAGGTAATCTCTTTATTCATTAACCACAGGAGGGCAGCACAACTGCTCTGTAGGCTATTTTGGACCTAACAGAATGTCCTGCTTTCCCAATAGCTATTCCACCCATTTTTACTGGTAGAAAAAGACAAGGTGAGTACTTAAAAGTTAGACATGATGTTCTTTTTAAACATTTCAACACATAAGAAGATATTTACTTTTTTCCCTTTGCAATTTTATATTTGTACAGTTTATAATGGCAATGACAACCTCCAGGTCACACATTTCTTGGTAGTTAACGACCAATCTGGGTTAAGGTTTACAGCTTTCATCTCCTATGGCTGGTCATTATTTGGAAGGAAATACCTGATGAGAGGTCAGTTTGCTCAAGTATAGATTTTTCTAAATGAAACGTAGAGATGTTCACTTGATCATAATAACTATCTTGGTAGAAAATCAATGCTGGACAAAACTTGCTTTCCCCCCGCTCTAATTTTTTTGTTTTGTTTGCATACCTCCTGCCTCTTTCATATTTTTTTTCACGTGACCCAAAAAACAATAGCACCACTTGACTAATACAGCCACCTAAAGCCCATTCATCAACTGGCCATTCACAAAGCATTTCAAAATGTCCTGGCAGCTCAGTTCAAATGATATTGACCTTTACGTGGCATCTTGAGCCACTGGAAATGCATGCACCATGTTCAGTCTTTCGGGGAAAGGATTAGATAAGGATACAAATAAAAATGTCATTGCATCAGACAAAGCCAAGTGCTTCCTTTATGAGACTCTTTTAGGAATTCCTCAAGTGCAACTCTTCTATTAAAAAAAAGAAGAAAAAATATTTTCTCTATTTTCTTAGGTCTCTTCTCATAGCTTTCCTTTTCACTTCCAGTTCACTTCTTAACCTTTCCTTCTTATATATGCTAGCATGCATCTCTGTTTCAAAAATCTCAGACCAACTTTACTCTTTCTGAAAGGCCTTTAAGTTATGGTGAGACATTGATTCTCTGAAATTGGTCCTTAGATGCTCCATAAGAGTCCATGTAGCCAAAATAATATAAGGGATTTCCAAAGACACCTAGAAGATACGAATGTCCAATTCCCATAAGTGGCCACAGAATGGTAGTATGAAAATTATCATAAGAAAAAGAGACTTTTCTTCAGGAAAAAATTAATAATGAGCAAAATTGAGGATTCCCCACAATTCTGTCTAAGGGCAAATTTAATTATTTTGGAGGGGAAAATCTGTTTCCCCCCCTCAGTAAAATGTCAGTTGAAAAATAGTTGAATTCATAGCTCAACTTAAATGTACGTGTTTACAGGGCTTTGTATAGTTATTCATAGCAATAACGATTAACGGTAATGAAAGCAACGCCAAGGGCAAGCAGTGAGACTTGGATTGTAGGCGTTCCACAGAAATCGATGGCACAGCTCCATTTGACTGCAAGGTAGCAACTTTGGAGACCTGTTGCTTCTAGTCTTGTCAGCTTCCATTTGGTTTCTGCTATTCTGAAACAAGCAGTCGAAAAATCTAGCTATGAATGTGTGACTGCCCCATGTAAGGACAATGAAAAACATAACTTCGGCTGCCATTTGAGTTAGTATCCTTTTGCATGCTGCTTTCATATTCCATTCATATGCAACAGCAAAAATACTGAAGGACCTATTCTTACTGTTGAAAAGGTTTTATCAAATGAAGCCCTGACTCCTGCATGAAAGTTCAGCAAGAAAATTGAGGAACATCTGCATAGCTTGCTTTGTATTAAATAAGCCCTTCATGGTTTTCTTTATGCTCCTGGATGAGCTTAGAATCAGCAGCCATTATTTCTTACTCAAAATAACATTATTATGTTCTTACAGTACCCAAGGGGTTCAGAAACTGGTTAAGATATGCTCTTACTAAATGCTACTTTAGTCTCTGGCATTCAGCTTATAATGTTAGACATGTTCTAAAGGATTTCTCTGAAAAGATGATTAATTCTTGTTCAAACAAAGAAGCATTAATGGGAACCAAGGTTTTCCACAGCAATTTCAAAGGCAAACTACACTGTATATAGTACATTTCTGGCAGAATGTGTTATTCTTTGGCTAGTCTTTGTGGAAAAGCTCCATAGAATTTAGTAGAAAATGCAGACCTTTCTATATATTTTAAGCCATCCTACATTTGTATCTCTGCAATAGAATTCACAGACAAAAAATTACATTATGATGAAGTCAAGGTTGAGAGAACAGATCAATACCTAAGGGACAAATACATTTCAGGAATATTGTAATTGCCCTCTCCCCAAAAAAGTATTACAAACTCAAGAAATTCAAAATTCCTGTTAAACTTAACAAAAATCCAAAAAAGTATGGCAATACAAAGTTAGGGCACCCAAACACTTTCCTTGTATTGACACAGTAAGCATATAATGAAGGTTTAGTGTTTGCAGTCCTAGAGTGCATGAAACTGATCTTTAAAGACATATTTGATTTTTTCCCTTCTCAATAATGTAACTATCTTGCAAATCTTTATGTGGTTGCTCCTAACTCACACAAGTAGCCACCCTGAGTGGGATGGGACTATTCATGTAACAACTACTCATGTACACAGATTTTGGTGGATTGATCCCTTAATGCTGTTAGCACCAAAATACATTAAGATACAAATTAATCTTCCATTGATGCCATAACAGCAGTAGGATGGCCATTGTAACAGCTCTGCAGGAGAAAATTATACTGTCAATTCAAGAATGTTTGACATTGTAACGATTTCAAAATGCAAGCAGAGAGGAGAATTTAATCAACAAAGTAATTACTCTTTTGGACTCAAAACATTGTCAATGGAACGATAATTATTTCATGTTAAGGTTTTGCCAGCTTATGTTGTAGATAAAAAGTGTTCTGTAACCTTACTGTGTGCATATGCAATGATTGCTTTGCAAATGTAAAACTCCCCTGGCGGTTTTACATTTGCTAAAGAAAGAAAACTAAAAAGCACATGTCAACACTATGCATTAAATGCTTGCAAAATTTTAGCTTTCAAAATTATTTTGCTTTTTATCCAGAGGCAGTTAAATATGCACCAGAAACCAAAAAGGAAAGATACTTTTTCCACTCCCTAAAAATTTCCTTTAGAATTAATTTAGTACTTGTGGAAAGTTCCAGAATGATGCAACACACACACAAATACACAGTGGAGGCAAACAAACAAACAAACAAAACACAGTGGAGGCAGAAAACTCTCAAAATATTTGAGTACTTCCGAGCACACCAAATTCGTGATGAGGGCCCACTAGTCAGGAATGTGTGTGATCTACCTTGTCTTGCAGGCATGCACTGATTGCTGTGAATATGGCATGGGATGCACATGAACATTTGAAAACTGGGGTTTGCAATCCCATGTTTATTCATACAACATGGACTATGATAATTCAAGGATCCCCACACTGTCAGACTAATATACATCAACCTAATCTGGAAGAACCACTTCTGTACGGTACATCTAAACTGTGGCGTTAACTCACATTACCTACACTCAGGTCACTTCTCTCAAGTTAGCACAGCTGCATTGTGAAACAACACTTGAGTGGCTGTGTCCATATTGGTACAGTACTCACTCATGTGTGGCGCTAAGACTTCTGGGGGAACATCCCATGGTTCTTTGCATTGCAGTAGGTTGACCCATTCTATACATTCCTTCCAAGCAAATCGTGGGAGAACTTGTCTGGCCTTTCCAAAAGGCACATGGTGGGAATTATGGGAAGGCATTGGAGGACTAGGGGTACTCAAGTGGAGCTAGCCTGATTTCACACTGCAGAGTGATTTTGTTTGCAAGTGACGAGTTGCACTACCTTGAGTTTTAGACTATACATCTGACAAGCCAGGCAGCTTGAGTTAAAAGCACCACAACCGTCAAGTTAAGGGTTTGTGTGTGTGGATGGGACTTGAATTAGGGGCAATACTTGAGTTATGACTTGAGTTAACTTTGCAGTGAAGACAAGCCTCATGTCATTTCAGTTCTTTGCTTCTCTCCTGAGACTGCCAACAGGGATATCAGTGCCCGTTGATATTTTTTTTCTTCTGCAGATCCCTGTCCTTTAGAAACTGGGATTGCGGAAGAGAGGGGGATTTTTCAAAGACACAGGGGACGGTTAGGTGTCCAACTCCCATTGAAGGTCAACACCTATTTGTGCCTTTGAAAATCTACTCCTAAATTAACGACCACAGTAGATTTGAATTGAGACATAAGCTGGTGTTTGAAATATTCACAACAAAATCTAAGGGCTTGTCTACCCTGCACCGCTGTGCACTTCAGTGGTGTGAATTCCGGAGTGTACCAAAGTGTTGTGCTCTCCTTGCCCCACATGGACACTGCTGGCACAAATCTAACAGGTACCTAGTTTGCATTAACATAGTCCTGTTAGAAGGAGGACATAACCTTAAATACTTGAGTTGAAGTCTTTTTTCCTATTTCACTAAAACTGATTTTTATTGCATTTTCATGGAATGTTTATATCAGGTCTTTAACTTGATCCTACATTCATAACATCTTTTCACAATTTTTTTTTCTAAGCACAATTGTTTGCATTATGAAAACATGAAAAATTGGTGATTTCAACTGTTTCTGGAGCCAAATTTCAGTTTCCAAATACCTTTAAAAAAACAGAATTTTTGGGGGTGCAGTTTGCAGTCATAACTAAGCCTGTGTCTACACAAGCATTTTTTCTGAAAATTCCTCCCTATTGCCAGGGCCGTCCCTAGGGGAGTGCGGAGCCTGGGGCAGAAGTGACGAATCCATCGCTTCTGGGACCGACCCGCCACTTCTGGGACCAACCACACTGATCTGCAGGGCCCCCCAAAGCGTGGGGCCCAGAGCGGTCTCCCCGATTCACCGTACCCCAGGGATGGCTCTGACTGTTGCACAGCCAGAGTTGCAGCTCCAGTGGAGTTGTAAGAGCACATAGCACAATGGGGTCTTGGCCCATGACTGAGTCTCCTATCCCCTACTGCAATACAAAGAATAAGTATTACAGCAACAGAGGGAGCACCGGGGTAGACCAGCCACCTGTATTTTTACCGTCTAACTCTGCTCAGAGCAGACCGTGACAACATAGCATGCAAAGTGCAGATCGATGGTCTATGCTTTTGTTTTCACCATTGCTATGACTGATGAAGCTGCACCAGTGGGAGTCCAACAGTGGGTCATTTTAAGAAAATTGTTAGCGCAGACTAGCCCTTCCTGAGCTGCAGTGACTTTGAATAAGTGGCCTAACACTGGGGGAAATGCTGCATATTCACATTAAAAAACATTTTAATGGACATTTATTTTATACTTTGAAAACATATATGAGCTTGTAGAATCTTTAGGAAATTATTCCATATTAGCCTTTAAAGCACATAATTGTTATTTACACTGTGGTGGCACTTGGAGGTCCAACATGACAGGGCCCACAGTACTAGATGATGTACAAACATACAGCAAATGACAGTACCTCCAGGGAGACCAGAACAGATTTAATAGTGAAATGGGTTCAAGAGTGATCCGTTGCTGTCGACAATTTTAGATGATTAATTACAACATCTATGATGCACAACTTAGGCAAATTTTCATCAGAAATAGTGACTGTGAGGCTAAAAAATTAATAAGATTCAGACAGTGAAGTTCACTGAAAGCCAGAGAGGAAGGATGGTCTTGTGATTAAGGCACTGGATTTATGCCACATGACATTTAGATTCAATTTCTGACACAGAATTCCCAGATGTCCTTGGGCAAGTCACTTCATCTCTTTGTGCCTCAGTTCCTTTCAACAATAAAATTAGGATAATCAAATATCCTTTTTCTACCCATTGTCTATTTAAATTGTAAATCCCTCAAGTCCGGAAATATCTTCTACTATGTGTTCATATGATTCAAAAGAACATAAGAAAGGCCATACTGGGTCAGACCAAGGTCCATCTAGCCCAGTATCCTGTCTTCTGACAGTAGTCAATGCCAGGTGCCTCAAAGGGAATGAACAGAACAGGTAATCATTAAGTGATCCATCCCCTGTCGCCCATTCCCAGTTTCTGGCACAGGGACGCCATTGATGGACCTACCCTCCATGAAATTATCTGTTCTTTTTTGAACACTGTTATAGTCTTGGCATTCACAACATCCTCTGGCAAGGAGTTCCACAGGTTGACTGTGCATTGTGTGAAAAAAATACTTCCTTTTGTTTGTTTTAAACCTGCTGCAAATTAATTTCATTTGGGGACCCCTCGTTCTTGTGTTATGAGAAGGAGTAAATGCCACTTCCTTATTTACTTTCTCCACACTAGTCATGATTTTGTAACACCAGTCATGATTTTAGAGAACAACAGCACCATTTTATAGCACGATTCTTAGGACAATGGGGTAGTGATCTTGACTGGGGCCAGTTGGTGGGACTGTCAGACATATAGATAATAATAGTAATAGAGTTAGGACAATTGTTTATAGTCAAAGATAATGTAGTTGTTCTTGTGTCCCTTCCTTAGCATTGTGTAATTTGACACGGCTCAGTTTAAGAATCCATCAGCAATTTCATTTGCATTAATAGTTAGTGAATGCCAAAAAAGCTCACTACAACAAGCATCGAAATAGCACAGAGGCTTACCCAGGGCTTATTTTTCCTTCTTTGCTCTAGAAACAGTGCTGCTATTGTCGCAGGTATTGGTTTTTATCATGATATTTCCCATCATTTCTGGTTCTTCCTGGGTTAACTAAACAAAGCTCAAAGCAGGGGAGGTGAGGGACAGTCAAGGAGCCTGATATGGCTCCCTGACTCTTCGGGCCTCACCTACTTGAGGCCTGAGGTGATTTAGAGCAGCTGCTAAGTTGTTCTAAACTGTGCCACTGGTATAAGGTAATAGTCCTTAATGAATCACATACTAGTGGAAGATTGGCAGAGTTTTGCTCTGCCGCCTCCCCTTCCTGACCCCAATACGCCACCTACATCAGGACTGGGGAGGATGTAGGCTGAGGACCCAGATACAGCACACTTGATCTACCGGGGGGCTCCCCTCCAAAAGGTGTATTTTCTGCGGGGCATTTGTGGCCAGCTCCCCTGTGTTGTTTGAGCAATACAAAAAGGCCACATAATACAATAGAGAATCTGGCCCCAGGTCCCGTCTTCCCTTGATTTTATATCTACTAGACCACATTGCACAATGGGGAACAGTGATTAAGTACCGAGAATTCAGGTCACAGCTTACACTCTCTCTTTGTCAGTTCCATTTATTTTTTCTATGTTTTAACCCAGACTTTTTTGTGGGGGAGCGGGGGTGTAAAACTCCCCCCCCCCGCCTTTTTAGTACAGAAGGGAATGGAAAAAAAGAGGCTAGAATTATCACATTGAGAAATATCCCTCACTTTCTGCATCAAACATCAAAGCACTAATGCTTGCAGGCTTCAAAGAATCCCTCCGTGACTGAAGACCTACCTCCGGGGCTGCTAACTTAAAAAAAGTAATTTCTGCTTAAATGAATACATCGCCATTATGAGACAGTTATATATAAATATTAATGAAATATTATTGTTCCATTGTGAAGATACCTGATTCAATAATTGAAAAATTCACAAAATGAATTTGTTGTTAATTATCCTTTAGTATTCACCTGTATATTCCTATTAAAGATACGGGAGGCTATTACTGCACGAGCACACTGCGTACATTTTTCATGCCATCCTAACAGCTGATGGCACCTCTTCATTGGAAATGTGCACTCTACTCCTTAGGTAATTATGTAGAGCATGATTGTGGCCTTAAGCTCTATCAGTTCAATATTTTAAATTAGATTTTTACCACAGAAGTGCATATTAACATTAAAGGAGTATTACAATGCGGCAAATGTGATAAAACAGATCAACTTTAAACTTATGTATGCTTTTTCTGTTGTTTCAAGAATCATAATTCCATTAATTTAAGTCTTCTAAGAGGATCTAATTATACTAATCAGCTCTTACTTTACTGGGAGTAGCTTGGAGTTTTCTGCATTCTAAATTTAAATATGCACCTTGATAACAGAGCCCTGCAGCTCTACCACCCCTGGCTGTGATCTTGTCAGCTCTTATAAACTAAATGGGGTCAGACCCTATCAATACTTGAATAAGAGACCTCCAAGGAAAAGCCTGTGCTCCGGGAAGTAGTGTTGGTGATTCAATAAAGTAGTAATCTTTCCTTTTTCAGAGTATTTAACTGATGACCTGGCATTGTGTTTCTGGATGTGTAGTCTCTTGAATAAGATTTAAAGAAAAGAAAAGAAAAGAAAAGAAAAGAAAAGAAAAGAAAAGAAAAACAACTAACTTCTGACTTCTTCAAGTCATTAAAGATCCCAAAGCACTCTTTGCAAGAACAGGGGTGTTAACTCCATTACCCTTATCAAAATTACAATTTAAGTGATTATATGCTGCCTAGTTTAAATTCCTGCTGCTGCTCTAGCGGATATGCTCTTCTTTACTGGCTTAATGTACTGCCAAAAGCACAGTGATTAGCGCAGAATGAGAACCTATATAGAATATGTGACAGATAAGGCAGTATCCTGCAACATCTTTGGGAGATCTTATTGAATTATGTTTAAATAGCTTTGGGGTCCATTGTATTATAAATGCAAAATGTATTTATTATTACAGGATTGTATGTAACTTCTCTAGGGAGGAGTCCTGCCCAATGTAAATCCCTGGGAAGTGTTATGAGCTTCACACAATGTGCCAGGCAAGAAGGAACTTTTGGGACAAACAAACATAAGTGGGTTTTCCTCGGAAATACCTGGGGGAGAGGTCTGGACCCAACCTTTTGAAGCTATGCCTAAGGAAAGAATCACTGTGTGACTATTTACTTATTCATGGTCTGTGAAGATCTAAGATTCCAGCTGCATAAAGGCTAACATATGAAAACTCTTATGAAATGGTAAACAGATGAAAAAACCTTTTGTGAGGTTTGAAGGACTGAATCTTACCACAGCCCAGGGTGGAGTCAGGAGGTGGTCTCTGGTCAACTTATTGGTATGAGTGTAAGTTTTTTCATTGTATTTAACATGTTTTCTCTGTAATACTTTTTCCTTAAGAATAAATGTGTTTGCTTACAAAGGACTGCAGGGTAACTCATGACTATGGGCAATCACATTGTTTATAGCATCTGAGGAGAAAGCAAAGAGCAGACACAGACCCATTTAGGCCATCTGACTTGCTGAGGATATCACAGTGTAGGCAGGAAACTATGCAGCCTGGAAATACCCCAATCAAAAGGGGGAAAGATGCAGGTCTACCCTCAAGAGAAGTGACAGCCGAGGAGCAGGGAGCCCAGAGTGGGTGTCCTGGGTGGGCCACAGAGGGGGAAAAGAGGTGCAGGTGTCCTGAACTGTGACAGAACAGAATAGAATTTTCTGCTTTACTCTGTAGTGCAGTGTTTCTGAGTGCTATTAAGTTGGTACATTTCAGTGGTAGGTGAATGTTTTATATACTTTGCATACCGCTTATAAATCCATCGGTAAAATGCTTTAGGGTTCTTCTGCATGCAAGGAGCCATTTATTATTATTATTATTATTATAGAAGTAGTATTTCTAAAACATTCCACGCTGTACTCTATATACATTATATCAATTGGTGATGAACTATTATGGCTCAGGAAAAAAAAAAAGACCCCTCTGAACCATTATACATTTCTAGAACTAAATTCAAACTGAAATTTAACATATTAAAATATTCAGATACATTTTTTCTGACTTTCTGTTTCCTGCTGAGACTAGACATGGAAGTATAAAAAAATCTCACAAGAAAGTATTTTCTTATGCAATGTGTAGCCCAGTTCTGCAGATTCTAGAGATGGAGAGAAGCACCAGCTATAATAATATTTCACACTTTGATATAGTGCCTTTCATTTGAGGGATTCAAATATTGTGTCTTTTTTTTTCTTTTTGTTATACTGGTGAACCCCACTGATGCTAATGGAATTACTTTAGATTCACATGGACGTTACGGGGGGCAGCTAGATTTGTCCCCCAGAACAAATTTTACAGCTTGAAAAACTGAGGCACAGAAAACTGAAGGGATTTGTTCAAAATTCATAGAGATTCTACAAAAGATGTGAGAATATAACCCATTTCCTCTGCTTTCCTGTATTGTGCTTTAACTACTAGACCACACCTCCTTGCTTATTCATCTGGACATTGGGATTTGTATGTGAACTAAACTCAAAGACCAAACATTGTGAGGTTCATTCTGCACAGGAATAAGTAAAAGTCATTAGATTTTGAGGCATCAGTGAAGAAACTTATTAGAGTATGTGTGATGGGAGTAGGTGGATGAGAGACAGGGGATTCTCTGATCCAGAAAGAAACAAAAAGGCGAGTAAATGTTTCAATAAGCAAGTTTCCTCATCTATGTCTCTCTTTGTAAATTTTAGGAATATAATTTACAGGTGACTCTAGCATTTACAGGTGACTCTAATGCATGCTCCCAGCAATAACTCATGAAAACACAGTGGAGCTTACTGACCCATGAAGCATTATAGGAATATATTTTCACATGGGTAAACTATCCTTGAGCAGTTTCTCCAAAACAGTAAAGCAAAAAGAGGCTCTCCTTCAATAACCAAAATTTATAATAGCATTTGCCAGTTTGTGTGTTTTTGTATAGGTCAGTGTAAGAAAAATTTACTCTGCATTCATTTTTGAGTACATCTTGTACAGGTATTTTAAGCATAATGTACATCAGCTTAATAAGAGAAGTGGGTATGGAAGTTTTATATATGAACTGGCAGAAGGGTTTTATTATTGTTAAGCTGAGGGAATATTGGGGGAAAATATTGTAAGCATTCACCTAAATTTTAAATTAAATTAATTTCAGCCATGCTTTGAACTTATTTGGCATTTGCTTCCTACAAAGATTTGATTGATCCAGCTTTTCTCACATACTATACACGCTTTGCAGACACTATTAAGTTTGCACAGGCAGCAAGATGAGTTAATGCTTAATTTGCATATATGAGTATTCACAGTGGAATGTTTTCTATTCTATTTAATATATGTTCTTATACTGCTCTCATCTTCGTAGTACCTGAGCATCTTCCAGCAGTGCATTAAGTGACATGACTAATATCGGTCACACATGGTTTGTTCTTTCTCTCATCCTCTCCCCAGGTGTAGAACTGTGTGTGCAGGATAGTGCTTTGTTTTTGTAGGTTTAGGTGGTTTTTAAACATAAACCCTTAGCATGTATGTTAGAGAAGGCAAAGTCAAAAAGTGCTCCTTGCACTTGGAGCAGAATGGGGTGAGGTTTGTGATGGTCCTTAGTTAGCTGGAATTCATTCCACATCTGAGATGCATATTTTACAAGGAATGAGTAACTGTGAAAGAAAGCATGGGGTCAAATAAGGCAAAAATTATAAATGAATCAAGATATGCCGTAGAATCTCTATGGATAGAAATTCCATGCTTGAACAATTAGACTATAGAAATAGGAATGCTACCGACTATTTGATGAGGATGGAGATGATGATTGTGAAATGCTCAGGGAGATTACAAGCTACCACGGCAGAAAACACAATAATAATGGGGATTTCAGCTACCCTCACATTGACTGTGTATATGTCACCTCAGGAAGGGATCTAGAGATAAAATTTCTAGATACTACAAATGACTGCTTCTTGGAGCAACTTGTCTTGGAACCCACTAGGGAAGGGGAGATTCTTGATTTGAGTTCTAAATGGAGCACAGGATCTGGTTTAAGAGCTGAACGGGCTGAACCATTTGGTAATAGTGACCATAATATAATGAAACTTAACATCCTCATGGGGGGGGGGGAGAAATGCCAAAGAAACAAGAGTAGCATTTAATTTTTAAAAAGAGGAACTAGACAGAAATGAAGACGCTAGTTAAATTAAAAGGAATAATCACAAGGGAGAAATGCCTGAAAACTACATGGAGACCATAATAGAGGCTCAAACTAAAAGTATATAAATATACCCCAAATAAAAAATACAGTAAGAGGACCAAAGTTTCTTAAACCAACTAAGAAGTCATAGGATAAAATAGAAGGTACTTTCGTGGATCAGTAACTGGTTAAAAGATAGGAAGCAAAAGCTAGGAATAAGTGGCTAGTTTTCACAATGGAGAGAGGTAAATAGCTGAGTCCCCCAAAGATCTGTACTGCAAGTAGTGCTGTTCAACATTTTCATAAATGATCTTGAAAAGGGGGGTGGAACAGTGAGGTGGCAAAATTTGCAGAATATGCAAATTTATTCAAGATAGGCAAGGCCAAAGCTGACTGTGAAACATTGCAAGGTATCTCACGAAGCTGGGGGACTCAGCAACAAAATGGCAGATGAATTTCTGTGTTGATAAGTGGAAAATAATACACATTGGAAAAAATAATCCCAAGTATACATACAAAATAATGGGGTCTGGAGTAGCTGTTGCCACTCAAGAAAGAGATTTTGGAGTTATCACGGATAATTCTCTGAAAACATCCATACAACGTGCAGAGGTAGTCAAAAAAAAAAAAGAAGAAGAAAAAAGCAGCTAACAGAATGTTAGGAATCATTATGACAGGGATAGGTAATAAAACAGAAAATATCATAATGCCACTATATAAATCCATGGTATGCTCACACTTTGAATACTGTGTGCAGTCCTGTTCCTCCATCTATAAAAAAGATACCTTAGAATTGGAAAAGGTACAGACAATGGCAACAAAAATGATTAGGGGCATGGAACAGCTTCCATACCAGGTGAGAATAAAAAGACTGGAACTTTTCAGCTTGGAAAAGAGACAGCTAAGGGGGAATATGAGATCTATAAAATCATTAATGGTAGAAAGTAAATAAGGAATTGTCATTTACCCCTTCATGTAACACAAGAACTAGGGGTCAGCTGATTAATTAATGTGCAGCAAGTTTAAAACAAACATGAGGAAGTACTTCTTCACACAACACACACTCAACCTGTGGAATTCATTGCTATGGGATATTGTGAAGGCCAAAAGTATAACTGGGTTCAAAAAAGAATTAGATTTGTCATGGAAGATAGATCTATGGATATTAGCCAATATGGTCAGGAACGTAACCCCATGCTCCTGGAGGGCCCAAAACCTCCAGCTGCCAGAAACTGGGATGGGATGTTAGCGGATGGATCATTAGAAATTACCAAGTTCTGTTCATTCCCTCTGAAGCATCTAGCATTGGCTACTGTCAGAAGACAGGATACTGGGCTAGATTGACTTCACTCTCTGCACTTAGGACTACACATGAAAAGACTTGGGATCAGTGACTGTGGTGAATGCAGTAAATCCAACACCCTTACTATATTTTATATGGGATGAAACAGGGTTTCACCCATCAAGGGCACAAGTTTTCCGAAACCCCATCACAGGCAACTAAACAAGGCAGACTAGGATCCAACCATGGTCTTTAGTATATGCACACAACTCTTCTGTGACCAGAGAAAAATAAATTAAACTCTGCACTCAACCAATAAATCTCATAGTGGACTATTTCTTTCCCTAGGAAAGCTGCCTCGAGTATGTCCTACATTGCCTTAGAGAAAATGATTTAATATTTTTCTAAAAAATCCCTACTCCAGTATATCTGCCACCTCACCTTTCACTGAGAGTCCCAGACCCCTTGGGACTTCTTCCAGCCTTCTCTATGATGAGGGGTCATGCTCGTCTAGTCAGGGGACAAATATACCACCATGTCACAACAAACAAACCTTGAATTCCAAAACTGAATATTAAATGCTGCCTGTAAACTCAATCCACAGAGAAGAGAAAACAGTGGTAGTAGCAACAACAACCCACTACTCCTTTTGGAATCCTCCAGCCTGTCATCTACCTTTCTATCCAGGTACTGACTTGTCCCCCATCAGTAAAATACTGGAGCAGCTCCCAATAATTTAAAAATAGAAATAACAATTTACATCTGTTTACGTGAGTGTACCTGTGTGTTAGTGCTGATGAAAAACTACTTTGGAGAAATGGATTTTGCATTTAGCTCTGAATACCGAGAGATCAGTTGTCACTGTCGCTTGTAGGAGTGAGTTCCGTGGTCTTGTGAAAGTTCTGCTTTCTGAACATGTTGTAGAGTAGTTAGATTCCCCTCACCAAAGGAAGTATGGACAATCTCAGCTAGCAGGTAGTGCAGGGGTTTTCTTCTCTCATTTACCATTCAGGAAGGGTTGGGGTAAGAGACTCAATTGGTGGCTCTCACTGTTTTCACCACCTGTATTTCTTCTAGGTGTATGAATGGGCCATTTTCTTGGAATAAAAGCATTATGTTTCTGATCCTTCTCTTGGCTTGTTATTTTCATAGCCTATGTGCAATACATTGACAATTCCTTACCATGGGTGGTGCTGTGTCCTAGGGTGGAATGAAGAGGAGTCACTCTTCCACAAAACAATTTTGGGCCAGAGAGGTTCTATGAGGCATGACTTCGCTCTACAGCAGCGGAAAAGTAGGGTCTCCCCCCCCCCCCAACCCCACCTCTTTTACAACAGTGATATAGATTTGTAAAAATGCTCGGCTTCTGAGTCTGCCTGTATCAGGCAGCATTTTCCACCACTGTTGCTCAAATTTGCTCTTTTATCGCTTTTTCTATCACAGGACATCTGTGAATCAGGGGTATTGGTGTGAGCATGGACAGCTGCGGTGGTGCTAACAGCAGTCAGCAAGTAGCTGAGGCACAGGGGTGGCCAACCTGTGGCTCTGGAGCTGCATGTGGCTCTTCAGAGGTTAATATGTGGCTCCTTACCTAGGCATGGATTCTGGGGCTGGAGCTATAGATGCTAACTTTCCACTGTGCCGGGGGGTGCTCACTGCTCAACCCGCTGCTCTGCCCCAAGCCCTGCCCCCACTCCACTCCTTCCCCAAAGGCCCCTGCCCCTTCCCCTGAGCCTGCCATGCCCTCGCTCCTCCCCCCCATAGCTCCTGCGCACGTGAAACAGCTGATTGCGGGAGGATGGGGGAGTAGGTGCTGATTGGCGGGGGCTGCCAGTAGGCGGGAGGTGCTGCGGGCTGGGGAGCGGATGAGGGGCTGGTGACGTATTACTTTGGCACTTTGGCAATGTACATTGGTAAATTCTGGCTCCTTCCCAGGCTCAGGTGGGCCGCTCCTGCTGTAGCACTTCACTAATTCTCCTCTGAGAATTGGTTGGGAAAAGTATGTTATATATAATTTTAAAATGTGATGATCCTCTCTGCTGAGTCACACTCTGCTATAGAGGTTCTTAGAACCAGCTGCTTAAAGGGCATAGGACATCTATAGGTGGATGTAGGTATAATGACTGGTTTAGGGGATGAACCCACTGCCAATACATCAGTGAGAGGGAAACTTGCCCTTTGAAAAATCAATGACCCCAGAATTTGAAACTCCTATTCAGTTCTGCGGTGCTTACATAATAAATAACGTAGATGTAAACATAATCTTATTCACAGCAAGGTAAAGCTACTGCAGCCAGTCATGGGGTATATCCCTTTTGTGCTACTCCTGACTTAACACTCCTTAGCAACCGCCCACTGTGCTGAAAGAAAAATTATAGGCAGAAAGCAATAAAATAAATAATAATTTTAAGAGCAGTTGCCACGCTATTACTGTGGTGCTATATAATTAAGGATTTTGAGTGGGTCTAAGCACATTTTAAATCTTTGAAACTTTTCTATAGATGTTTAATGGTATACTGTATACACATTTTTACATTAATGAGGCTATTCTGATAAAATCTATGAAATCACAATCCTTTTAATCAGTCCTCTTTTTTAATCTAAAATATTTAACGTATTATTCGTTTTCATCATTTGTGGGTTTTAAAGAATGTTTATTTTTTTCTTTATTAAAAGACAATGTTCTCATTAAAAATAGCCCATTCTTTTCTTCAAGGAGCACCAGTTCTACGTTGAAGGTCCTTAATTGAAATTCTCAATAGATTTTTAGCAAAGATGGCAAAAACCTTTTTCCTTGAACCTTTTTTTTAAAACGTGGCTTCTCTTAGACCAAATACAAGTGTCAGCTCATTAAATTCCAGGACGATCTCTGAAAGACATTGTCTCGAAGCTGACTAAAATTAAAAGCTACAGTGCCTGACCATGCAGACCACTAACAGCTAGCTGAAAACAGAGTTCTGCAAAAACTAACCAATAGAACAACGATGGAGGACACGTGATGTGCCATAATTTTATACTGCTATTGCCATCAAAACTAGTCTTTATTTACATCATCAATTTTAGGGGCTTTCAATTATTTTTTGGTAAATTGTCCCATTGTTTAATATTTGTCATTTTAAAAATGGTTTAAAATTTACTTTCTTTTTAAGTGAAAGCTGAGATTCTCCTTTATATTTCTGTGTGCCCCAAATTACGGGAAGTCTGCAGTCACAGGCTGCATGAGCTACAGACGCTAGTTCTCTCGCTCATACAGTGATACACGCAGCAACAAATGTTTGACTCTGACAGACATCCCCAAAGGTATAGTCGCTATAGCAACTGCCATATCAAGCATTCCTCAGTGAGAAATATAAGCTTGTTCAACCTGGTTAATCAATATTTATATTGCAAAGAACTAGAGAGTATCTCTCTTTTACCAACTGTACAATATATAAAGTGCCACTGCCATGTAATGTGGCATTGTTTAATCTGAATAAGAATCCAGTTGGTGTGTGCCTGTGAATTATTGTATTTATGTTACATTTTATACAATAAGTACAAATGTGTGCTGCCAAATGTAACGGGCATCCTGATTATTCTATCGATTTGAATGGAATGGCCATCCTCAAAAATGTCAGCAGAGGAGTAAGCAGGAGGGTTCCACAATTAATGGGATTAAGGGTTTCACATTTCGCGCTGGTGGTCATACAAAGAAATGGAAAGGAAAAAGTGACAGAGATTTATGTAATTTGGACACAAAAGCAAATTCTTGGCTATGGACAAAGAATACAAGCTGCTGATTGTCCCTGCCCATCTGAATTCACGGCTAAACTGTACCCAAAGAAGAAGATCATATTGGGAGCGAAACCATCATTACTTATTTAGAGTAATAGTTACAACCTTCTTATTCTACAAACATCTCCACAGTAGCTTAAAAATATCCCATAAGGATAACAGAGCTAGGTGCATGGAGACAATTTTGTATCAGTTTTGAGGAAGTGATGAAACAGAGCAACTACCAGTCAGCACAGCAGGGGTTAAAGACAGCTCCTAGGTCCAGCTAGCTGCACCCTGTTATACCTGCAGCCAATGCCAGGCCTGGAGGGAGGAGAAAAGGAGAGATGGTGGGTCTCAGTCTCACCAACTGATGGCTGCCCTCCTGAAGGAACTTGGGACCGTGACCAGGCCCATCTCAAGACCCACAAGGGGACCCTACAGGAAGCAGGCCACCCAACTAAGTGGACTAGAGGGCCATGCCCCAAACTGAACAGACACTGGTAGGAAGTAGCCCTTTAGACTCCCTGCTGGGAGGGCTGCCCCTGTTCAGGGGTTGACAAACACCAAGCCTTGTGCTGGGATCTGGTGGAGAGGGTGGACTTGGGTCCCCCTACCTTCAAGACTGAGGCCTGCCACCAAGCCGCAGGCTGGAGGCCATGCCCTCTAACCACTAGGCAGTCTAGCCATCCAGAATGACCAATCACAGTATGACTTCAATATTAGCAATTACTAAAAATAAAGAGTAATCACAGACATCTGGTGATAAAATTCTCAATACAACATATCTAAACAGAATGACGACAGATCCCTATGTAGTACTTCAGTCACCTGATTTGAGGAAATAAGATCTTAGGGGCATATTCTACATCAGTGGTGGACAACCTGGAGCCCGTGGGACACATGTGGTAATCCGCTGGTGGGCCGCGAGACAGTTTGTTTACATTGACCATCCATAGGCACAGCCACCCGCAGCTCCCAGTGGCCACGGTTCACTGTTGCTGGCCAATGGGAGCTGCAGGAAGTGGCGTGGGCTGGCTGCTACTTCCTGCAGCTCCCATTGGCTGGGAACGGGGATTACGCTGACGGGCCGCAGGTTGCCCACCACTGTTCTCCATGCACAATTCCATTTGGCAATTTGGCATATAGTTCCAGGCTATAACATGACCTTTAAACTTGGGGAAACCAGAATTTCTTGTAACATAACATTTATAGATAAGGCTTGTTTCCAAATTGCATTTCTTTTTAGAAATGTTAAGCGGGTGGTCACAGGAAGACATATTTCTGTACATATGAAGAAGTTGTGCAATTATTCTGAAGTCTATGCAAGCATTCTGAATAAAATGCTGAACGTTCTAGTGTAATAATGCAAAGGAGCATTATATTTCAGACAAACCAAGCGGATCCTGGTTTGTCTGCTACAGAACATAGATTGATATTCAGGATTGCCATTAAGCAATCTAATTTTTCATTATTACATTCTAGATATTCAGGGAATTTAATTTAAGTAACAGAAAGTAGATGATCGTTTCTTCCTCTACAGTTATCCAATATTAATTTGTGATTTCACAATGCCTTCATTACGTACGCTTAACATTCGCAGCGGAAGGGAAAAAAGGGCTGGTGCTAGGCAGAGCCGCATGCAATTTTTAAAGAAATTCTGCCCGAGTGATCTACTTTTATGCCCAACATGATGCAGAAATGTGACTCAAGTCAGCAATACTATTCTACCATCGTTCTCTGAGTTCAAAACAACATAGGTCTGGGACATTTTCCAGAAACTTAAATTACATATGGGGTATACTGACCCTTTAAGGTTATAGAGGAAAGTCTACAAGGCGTTTGGTACTGCGATCAAGGGGTTTTGCCACAAACAAAGGCCCACTGAACAAAGGAAGTAGCTGCTGGGAAAGAGGACCTAGTCCTGAGGTAGGAAGTTTTTGGAAAGCGTAGGGGACAATTTCCTGGCGCAAGTGCTAGGGTAGCCAACTAGGGGGGGCGCTTTTCTTGACCTGCTGCTCACAAACCGGGTAGAATTAGTGGGGGAAGCAAAAGTGGATGGGAATCTGGGAGGCAGTGACCATGAGTTGGTTGAGTTCAGGATCCTGACGCAGGGAAGAAAGGTAAGCAGCAGGATACGGACCCTGGACTTCAGGAAAGCAGACTTCGACTCCCTCAGGGAACAGATGGCCAGGATCCCCTGGGGGACTAACATGAAGGGGAAGGGAGTCCAGGAGAGCTGGCTGTATTTCAAGGAATCCCTGTTGAGGTTACAGGGACAAACCATCCCGATGAGTCGAAAGAATAGTAAATATGGCAGGCGACCAGCTTGGCTTAATGGTGAAATCCTAGCGGATCTTAAACATAAAAAAGAAGCTTACAAGAAGTGGAAGGTTGGACATATGACCAGGGAAGAGTATAAAAATATTGCTCGGGCATGTAGGAAAGATATCAGGAGGGCCAAATCGCACCTGGAGCTGCAGCTAGCAAGAGATGTCAAGAGTAACAAGAAGGGTTTCTTCAGGTATGTTGGCAACAAGAAGAAAGCCAAGGAAAGTGTGGGCCCCTTACTGAATGAGGGAGGCAACCTAGTGACAGAGGATGTGGAAAAAGCTAATGTACTCAATGCTTTTTTTGCCTCTGTTTTCACTAACAAGGTCAGCTCCCAGACTGCTGCGCTGGGCATCACAGAATGGGGAAGAGATGGCCAGCCCTCTGTGGAGATAGAGGTGGTTAGGGACTATTTAGAAAAGCTGGACGTGCACAAGTCCATGGGGCCGGACGAGTTACATCCGAGAGTGCTGAAGGAATTGGCGGCTGTGATTGCAGAGCCCTTGGCCATTATCTTTGAAAACTCATGGCGAACGGGGGAAGTCCCGGATGACTGGAAAAAGGCTAATGTAGTGCCAATCTTTAAAAAAGGGAAGAAGGAGGATCCTGGGAACTACAGGCCAGTCAGCCTCACCTCAGTCCCTGGAAAAATCATGGAGCAGGTCCTCAAAGAATCAATCCTGAAGCACTTACATGAGAGGAAAGTGATCAGGAACAGTCAGCATGGATTCACCAAGGGAAGGTCATGCCTGACTAATCTAATCGCCTTTTATGATGAGATTACTGGTTCTGTGGATGAAGGGAAAGCAGTGGATGTATTGTTTCTTGACTTTAGCAAAGCTTTTGACACGGTCTCCCACAGTATTCTTGTCAGCAAGTTAAGGAAGTATGGGCTGGATGAATGCACTATAAGGTGGGTAGAAAGCTGGCTAGATTGTCGGGCTCAACGGGTAGTGATCAATGGCTCCATGTCTAGTTGGCAGCCGGTGTCAAGTGGAGTGCCCCAGGGGTCGGTCCTGGGGCCGGTTTTGTTCAATATCTTCATAAATGATCTGGAGGATGGTGTGGATTGCACTCTCAGCAAATTTGCGGATGATACTAAACTGGGAGGAGTGGTAGATACGCTGGAGGGGAGGGATAGGATACAGAAGGACCTAGACAAATTGGAGGATTGGGCCAAAAGAAATCTGATGAGGTTCAATAAGGATAAGTGCAGGGTCCTACACTTAGGATGGAAGAATCCAATGCACCGCTACAGACTAGGGACCGAATGGCTAGGCAGCAGTTCTGCGGAAAAGGACCTAGGGGTGACAGTGGACGAGAAGCTGGATATGAGTCAACAGTGTGCCCTTGTTGCCAAGAAGGCCAATGGCATTTTGGGATGTATAAGTAGGGGCATAGCGAGCAGATCGAGGGACGTGATCGTTCCCCTCTATTCGACACTGGTGAGTCCTCATCTGGAGTACTGTGTCCAGTTTTGGGCCCCACACTACAAGAAGGATGTGGATAAATTGGAGAGAGTCCAGCGAAGGGCAACAAAAATGATTAGGGGTCTAGAGCACATGACTTATGAAGAGAGGCTGAGGGAGCTGGGATTGTTTAGTCTGCAGAAGAGAAGAATGAGGGGGGATTTGATAGCTGCTTTCAACTACCTGAAAGGGGGTTCCAAAGAGGATGGCTCTAGACTGTTCTCAATGGTAGCAGATGACAGAACGAGGAGTAATGGTCTCAAGTTGCAATGGGGGAGGTTTAGATTGGATATTAGGAAAAACTTTTTCACTAAGAGGGTGGTGAAACACTGGAATGCGTTACCTAGGGAGGTGGTAGAATCTCCTTCCTTAGAGGTTTTTAAGGTCAGGCTTGACAAAGCCCTGGCTGGGATGATTTAACTGGGAATTGGTCCTGCTTCGAGCAGGGGGTTGGACTAGATGACCTTCTGGGGTCCCTTCCAACCCTGATATTCTATGATTCTATGATTCTATGAATTGTTTGTTTTAACTTTGCTACCAGATCTCAGACTCAGGAAGGCCTGGGTTCTCTGGAGGAAGAAACACACACACAGAAGTGCCATATTGTTTGTTTAAAAGAAATCTGGTTTCATCTGGTTTGCCATAATTGCCAATAATTGGGCAGTCTGACACTCCTAGTTCTATAGTCTTACTTGATAGAAAGCCTACTGAAGTCCATGCATGTCTTTCCAATAACTCGCATGAGCTTTGGATGAGGCCTAATTTTCCCCCAACCATTCATCACCAATATCTTGATGGGACTAAGCCTTAGCTGAGTCTGTCTCTGCCAGCTCCTGGGAAGACATCATCTCATCTGGGTTTCCAGATCAAAGAACATACTGGTTGTGTTTTTGTGTTTAATTTACTGTCTAGGATTTGTGCTGGGTTAGTCTGGGAGTCAATGCAGGAGAATCATTTCTGTAAATATTATTATATCTCTATGTGAACTGAAGGTGTATTTAAACTAAATATTCTATCTGGATTTGATACGTACATTTTTTATCTGTCTGCTTTGTCCTTTATATTACCAAAATTGGAAAACAAATAAGATTAAGTGGAAAAACAGAAATGTAGATAAATAAATGTTTCTAAGATGAAGAATTTTGGAAGTTTCTCCTTCCTATGCAAACTGTCTCCAAGAGCTATCAACTCTGATACAGACAAAGTAATCAATTAAGCAACTTTAACAAATACAAAAGTGAAAAAAAAATCTGAAAGACCGACATACCACAATTAGTTAATTATACACTATTTTTTCAGTTCAGATACCTATCTTTGTTTTATTTTTCTTCACCTTTACCATAAATGCATTGCCTCTGAGAAACTTTTCAATTGTAAGTCTAAAGTAAAATTTATATTAGGGTACATTAATAATAAAGAAAGTAACATACTATTATAGAATCATATAATATACATTTCCAAACTATGTTTGAATAATTGCATCATATGACATGATGTCTCTCTGTATGATTATATCTGTGAATAGAAAACAATCAAAAGAAAGCGGACAATGAATAAATGTAACAAGGTCTCTCAAATTCAATCTGGACTATATCTTTTAAGATTTTGTTTAAACATCAGTGCACTGCTACATGTACATGATCTTCTATCTAAAATGATAAGTAAATCTATTCCAATAATGTTAAAGGATTGCAATCTCTGATATTTATAACTAGTGACATAAATTTTGGATAACAGAAGGCTCCATTGATACTAACTGAGGATCTGGCCCAATAATTCCTATGCTAGATCACAACAGCGGTCATCTAATTCAGTGTCCTGTCTCAAGTAGCACTGGATAATTTAAAGAAAAGCATAAAATCTTCATCTGAAAATATCATACAATTTGAGGCGCTGGGAATTTCTGACTCCAAACAATATGTTTACATCCAAGAATATGAGGATACTTACATCTGATACTGTACCATTTATCTTATGCATATGAAATCTTAATTAAGTCATCCTGAATTTAAAGTTGCTTTCTCCCCTACCTGACTCACAAATGTAGACTTTCCAATAAGAGAGAAAATATCATTCAAAGTTAAAATTGATTAGTAAAAGAGCAAAGTGTCAGGGAATAATTGCATTTGATGCTCTGTACAGCAGTCACCTACAAATCAAGTTTTTCAGAGGAATACATTGTTATAGAAACGACTTGTATTACTTCTCTCCTTATCTTTTTACTTTTGTAGTTTAAAGTTTTGGCTCAATTTGGCTTATTGATTTAGTTGTACTTTACTTGACCTTACAGATCAGTCTGTGTTCTTTTCAAGTGCCATTTGTACTGACTCTAACATAAACCTATAACTTCTATAATTAGCTTAGAACTGATAAGTCCCACACATCCACTGAGAATTTAAAATAGTTTTGTTGTCAAAACCAATTATACCAGGAGAGTTAAAACTAATGTTTCTTTTGTACAGCCGCTCTCCAAAGGTACATGTTAACAAGCTGTGCTACACCATCATGCTTAGTTGGGCAGGAGATGATGTATGAACATTGTCAACTATCTTGAACCCTAAAAACCCACAAGCACTTCAGTTAAGGACACCTTTGATCATTAGAAGCTGCTTAAAGTTCAACAACAAGTGACACATTATTCTCAGAAGGAACTAGCCAGTGCCACGTTTAGGGACATTGTACGAAATATATCTTCAAAAAAGGATGTTTTTCTACTAAGATGATGTATGAATGGATACTGGTTTCACTGAGAGAGTTACTCTAATTCCACCCAAATCAACAAGAGATTAGCATATACTGTAATAGATAAAATATAATATAAATCAATTATGTTTATAAATTATATGTAAAGAAGTCAATATGTGGATACCTCAGTCAAGAACTAAACAGCCTCAAAAACCTGTTAAGCCTATTAAATATAAGCATATACCAGCTTCACCAAAAACATAACAAGCCCCATAACAAATCAAACTATAATAATTCACAAAACACATGTAGCAGATCAGATATTAAATAGCAAGCAAAAAAATGGTCAACTGTGTAAATGGCAGTCTGAACGACATGTAAATTAACCAAGTTAATGTAATAGCTCACGTACCAGGGATGGTCTCCAGATAGGTTTTTAAATAAAATTTTCAGTACAGCCTCCTCCCCCTCTGGCCTTCCTTAAACCCCACACTTCTCCCTTCCAGTCTGTTAAAACACAGCTGTTGAGATCATCTTTCTCAGTCATTGTTTTACTACAGCATTACTTATGATATAATTTTTCTCTGCTTTAGTGGCATATCTTTGTCAGAAAGAGAGCAGATCACACGCTCCCAATTGATGATATGTTTGTGCTTGTTAGTAAAAGAATAAGCCCACACAATGAAAGTCACAACACTACACAGAACATCACTTCCCGGTAAGGATAAAATGTTGCAGGGAATTTTGTCCTGACCCAACTCCTTTTATTAACGTTAAGAGAACTGCATGGCTGATCTTCCACACAGTATGTTCAAGACAGGAAATCATTAGTGTTCATATGAAGACCTGTTTCAGACAAATAGCTACCAGACTGATTTCTGCACAGATCGCAGATTTTGTAAGTAAAGAAAAAAGTTTGGTGGCAAGTCTTGTTGCTGTGCCTCTAACAGCCCAGTATTCATGAATATCTGTAGAAGCTGGGCAGAACAAGAACAAAGAGCCATTGGATACAATCTGTTGAGATAACAGGCAAACTGTAATATTCTGGTTTTGTGATCATATTGCCCTCTAGGCTCAGACAGAGGATAAGGGGCCAACTACTGGATAGCTAGGAAGATCTCCTTTAGCTCAAGAGGTAGAGGCCTATTGTTTTACTAGCACCATCTTCTCTGTTAGAAGTAAGATTAAGCTAATAAATGTCTGTTGTCTGCAGTGTATGGATTCAAAGAATGACGTGTTTTTAGCTTTGCAATTCTCATTAGCTTTAAACCCCATGACTTCAAACTTTTGACAATACTATTTGAGATCAGCTAGTTTTTATATCAGTTTGCTTAAGTCTTTTCAACCAACAGTTTAAACAACACATTTAGCCATCCCTTCACATGTCAACTATAGACTCCGCTCATCACAGCTCAGACAATATTTGAGCATTGCTATTGTGAACATTGCAATTGCTAATTAAGAACAAAGTTATGAATGATAAAGAAATGGACCTAACATTGTTTAAAGTTGCCTGTAGTACTTACTTCTTGTTTCTCCTACAAATGCCTCACTGGTGGAAACTGCACCAGGGATACACTCAAAATGTGCATCCCCCTCCTGCTGAGATAACATCCCCTTTCTCAGCTAGCACTACTCCCCTTTGTGGCTGTGATGGCTGTCATGGGGTCCATTGCAGAGGGGAGACAGTGGTCAAGCTGAGCTGTTGCAATCTTCCCACTGAAGACTTTTGCTGCTGGGGACTCTGCATCCTACTAGTGTAACTCAACTCTGAGACTAGCCTTAAATTGCAAATCTTAGTAAGACGAAAAAACTTCTGAATTCTAAAGAACCATTTTTTTGTTGTTACCTTGCCAGTGAAAACATCAAGTAACTGAAGTATCAGCCTGCCGAACTTAATGTCCATACTGATGCCCACACAAAAATGTGTTGTGTTATTGATATTTTTAGTCATACTTTAACAGATCATGTGACTTTCTGTATCAGATTTTAGTGATGCAAATTTTTCGTTGTAGCACGTTGTACTGCAGGTGTAAAATAAATCATTTTAATGGGGACCTGAACTACCCACTTGCCCACTCACCTAAGAGGAGAAGACATTTTGCCTGTACGAGTAGGCGGAGCTGGGTCAGAGTCTGTGATTCTGGGGTCTATGGGGAGGAAAGGAGCAGAATGGACCAAGTCCCACTTCTCCTTTAATGGAAAGGGAAGTTGGGAGTAGAGCAGCCTAGACACTGTTAGCTCTTTATGAGGCAAGGAGAAAAGCAGTTGTATCTGCTACTTTTTTTTTTTAAGAAGATGGGACAGAGAAGACAGAGCAAAGCAGTCCTTGAGCCACTTTTCACCAGATATTGGGAGGCAGTGAGGATAAAACTGGCCTCTGTGCTGCTGCTCCTTTAAGAGGATGGAGGGGGAGTGCGAAGCAGAGGACTCAGGAGGACAAGAGGAAGTGGGAGGCTGGGATTCTACAAATGCAATAGGAAGGCATCCAGCAGGAGAAATTTTGCAAAGCTCACACTATAGAAACCCCTTTTCATATCACAAATGGATGCAGTTATGCAATACATTTCCAAAGCTGCAATCACATTCCTAAGCACAATTAAAGTAATCTAAAACTCAAAACTTCACTTAGTCCTGCTCATTGTAGTGGTGAACAAAAGTTTTCTGGCTTTTTCACAGTGCTCATGGATGAGGAAAACACAGCTTAAGGAATTTAATAAGGGGAAATAGGTAACCTGAAGACACAGCTAATGACTGAATTTGAAAGGACTCCCTGTACACACATAATTTTGGAAAATATATCATTTTTGGACATGCTGTCTCTGTATCGATCAACGCCTCCCTTCTTGCTGTGCATTGCTCTGCTGTGTAAATAAAATGGGAAGAGAAGAATTCATTTTTGTTTGTTGGTTTGATTAGGGAAAAAGAAAGCACTTATGCCTAGATTCTCAAAGATGTTTAGGTGCCTAACTCCCGTTGATTTCAATAAGAGTTAGGTGCCTAAATACCTTTGCAGATCTGGGCTTTCATGTTTGGGTTGAAGAGTTACAGCAACAATTGCAAACACTAGGCCAAACTCTCAGGTGGAGCAAATTAGTGTAGGCCCACTGATTTCAACAGAGCTATGCCCGTTTCCACAGTCTGTTTAATTCATAAATTGCACCTTAGAATTGATTACTGAGAGTGGCATAGTTCGAGGTTGTCCAACTTGCTCTTGTTTGCAAAAGTATCTTTATTTTTAATGTAATGGTACCTTTTCCTCAGCTGACTTGTTTCCTATCTTTGTGTGGAAGAAAACATGTAGTGGACTGGAGCACAAGTCAATTGCTTGTAGGTTTTAGAACAACAACAAAAGGAGATTGGGTTTTATCTAAAGCCTAGTGAAGTCAACAGGAGTCTTTTAATTCAGTTTAATGGGCTTTGGATCAAGCACACGGATTAGATCCCAGGTTTTGATGCCTATTCTGCAGAACTTAAATGTGTCAAATTCAGTCCTGGGTATTAGCAGAATGTGCTCCACTAATTTTAATGGAATTGGCTTATGCCAGGACTGTATGTTGCTCTGGATGATTTAGAATTGTATTCTTTGTGAAGCAGAAGACTCAGCAGGACAACTGTTCACTCTCCTTAGTGCTGAACTCCAGAAGTGCAAACATGTACAATAATTGCCATGTTTATTTTTTGTTCACAGATGCTAAGTTTCTCTCTCATACTCAAAATAACTTACTTAAGAGCCATCATTTCAGGTAGCATGACAGCTACCCCATTCACCATACTGGAAAGGTACAGCTGAAACAGACACAACAATGAAACTAATAGTTCAACTGATTCCTATTGCTCATCTGCCAATTTATCAAATGAATGGCCCACCAAGTAATTGGAAGAAAAGTAAGGTTATATTCTGCTACACGTAACATATTTTATATAGCTAGCTCTTTTTTGGTCTATTCGGATCATAATTTATAGCTGCAATGACTCCTGATATATCAGTCTAACAGTTCATTTTCACCTACCTTTTCAGCTGACTGTGCAGTACCAAAAAATATTGGAATGAAGGCAAGCCATACTATACAGGTAGTGTACATAGTGAATCCAATGGGTTTAGCTTCATTAAAATTCTCTGGGACACCCCGAGTCTTGATGGCATACACAGTACATGTAACCATTAGGAGAATGCTATACCCCAAGGAGCAAATGATTTGTAGATCCGTAATGTCACATTTGAGAACTCCTCTGGCTTGGTCAGGGTCCATAGTCTTCTGCTCATCATAATCTATGATGATGTTGGGTGGGTCAACTGCAAACCAAATGAAAACCCCTAGAAGCTGAATTGATATTAAACTTGAAGTAATCGCCAGCTGTGATGTTGGGCTTATAAGCCGAGGTGCTGTCACTGACTTTTTGCCCTGTTCAAATATGCGGTAGATGCGGTTTGTTTTAGTTAAAAGGGCTGCATAACTGATGCACATCCCCAAGCCCAAGAAGATACGTCGGAAGGAGCACACTGCAACATCTGGTTTGGCAATCATCAGGAAAGTAATTATATAACAAAGAAATATTCCAGTCAACAGGACATAGCTGAGTTCCCTTCCAGAAGCCCGGACGATGGGAGTGTCATTATATCTAATGAAGGTCGCCATTACAAAAATGGTGGCAATAATTCCAAGCATAGCCAAGAAGACTGGTATGACGGCCCATGGAGAGTGCCATTCCAATTTCACAATGGGTACAGGGCGGCATCCAGTGCGGTTCTCATTAGGTCGCTCATTATATGAGCAGAGCAAACATGTCACCTCATCAGCTTGGTATTGGTACCCATCACAGAGCTCACAGTGCCAACAGCATGGCATCCCTTTAACCATCTTCTTCCTTTCACCTGGTTTACAAGGCAGACTGCAGACAGAGGATGGGATCTCACGTATTCCTTTACCCCATTGCATGTCTTCAATCTGTGAAATGAGAAATGTGAAATACAAAGAGGGGGGTTATTTGTATGTTAGTGTCAGGTATTGCTAGGGAATTGAACTGAGCTGTTACTTAGCCAAAAAAATCAAGCAAGCAATAAAAACACAGATGGCTTCATGTGTTTTAGTGGGAATTGCAGGTGTCAGCATTTTCACATAAAATTCTGCCTGCATGATTGCAATTACTACTGTAATTTACTATTTTTATTATTAGCGGTCTGATTACAACATACAACATGTGGGGGAAAATGAGAGATATTATAGAGAGATATTAGGAGCACAGCACCTTCAGAAGGTATAGGAAGCCATTGTTATGAAAATTAATAGGAACATGTAATGGTTTAATGGAATGCAGCAATACCATATAACAACGATATGACATGCATCTACAACTTGGGGCTTGATTTCGTTTTTTACTAAAGTTAGAACACCAGATGCATCCACTTCATGCGAAATTCTGGCAACAATGATAACATTTTGAATATGATGGAAGACATGTACTTCATAAGGAAAAAGTGAGAGTGGAAATGTGGCACTCTCTTCAATTCTATCAACCCCGTAAGAACCAGAGTTTGAAAGAGTCCATGAGAAACATTTATCAGTGATAAAAGAATGGATAATAGCTAACTAACAGTTCATTTAAGAGACACATTTTCTTCTATTTATGTGAGGCATCATGCATGCTTCTGGGCACTAAAATCATTAAAAAAAATCTTCTTAAATGAATGGAAATTCCCATTTGATTTCCTTACTCGCACTCTGTAGCCTTGCACTCTTCCATGTCTCTGGGCTGGTGAACAAAGGTTTCAAGTACTAGACAAGATGCAAACTGTAAACATCTTCAAAATATGCCAAAGCAGAACCAGAAATGACCACTTTATAGGTCCTAACAGACCTAATGTGAATTTATTGGACCACATTCTGATCTTAGTGCCACAAAGGACCACGAGTTCTACCATGGACCACAGATGCAACCACGAGATGGGAGTGGGCTCTGAGTTACTAAAGAGAATTCTTTCCAAAGTGTCTGGCTGAGGGATCTTGCTTACATGCACAGGATCTAACTGATCACCAGATTTGGGGTCAAAAAGGAATTTCCCCCTGGGTTAGATTCGCAGAGACCCTGGGTTGCTGTTTTGTTTTGTTTTTTGTTTTTTTTGCCTTCCTCTGCAGCATGAGGGAGGGTCACTTGCAGGTTTAAACTAGTGTAAATTGTCGATTATCTAGAACTTTAAGTCTTTAAATCATGATTTAAGGACTTCAATAACTCAGCCAGACACCAGGTTAGGGGTCTATTACAGGAATGGGTAAGTGAGGTTCTGTGGCCTGCAATGTGCAGGAGGTCAGACTAGATGATCATGATGGTCCCGTCTGACCTTAAAGACAATGAGTTAGCTTTTTGTGACTATTAATATATATAGGAAAGCAACGGTTTGCAAGTCTTAAATGAAGGATTAGGTCATACTTGACTGATTTAATTCAAAATTGGTCCTGGCTCAACTTCATTTCATATATTTAAAAAAATAAAAAAAATCACATGCTGCTCCAAATGTTTAATCTTCTTGCTATGCTACCAAGGGACACTGCTGAGAATGTTAGAAAAATAATCCCACAATAATAGATATTCCAAAGGTCTGGCACTGTATTAGAAACTTCATTAACCTTCAATATACACAATTTATACACAACTCTGCTGAGTTAAAGGTGCATAATTTATAGAAGCCAAAAGGATATTGACTCCAGTAGTTTAAATGAATAAATATAATTATTTAATTATAATGATAAAGACAATGTGGTCTCACTGAAAAGCTGGGCACCAGCTGCCAGGAACTACAGAGTTCTAATCCCAATTCTGCTACCGATTCGTCAGATCAACCAAGGCAAGTCACTTACACTCCTTGGGCCAAATAGCCAGGTGATGTAAGTGGTGGTGTAAATTACATAAATTGTAGTAAAACGGTGAGTGTCTAAGTTACACGCTGAGAGGTCAGAATGAATTGTTGCAGAAGGAAAAGGAAGCAAGAGGGAAATATAAGTGCTGGAACTATTTGTATTGTGGGGGTGCTGAGAGCCATTCAACCAAACTGTAAACCCTGTATATGACAGAAACCGCTTCAAGCCAGGAGGTTTGGTAGCACCCCCAGCATCCCTAGTTCCAGCACCTATGATAAGAAGTTGAAATGGGATAGGATTTTTAACTCTACAAATCACATAAAAGACAAGACCCCTTAAAAAAAAGACCCTAAAAGAGCAATGAAAAACATAGAATCTTAGGGTTGGAAGAGACCTCAGGAGGTCATCTAGTCCAATCCCCTGCTTAAAGCAGGACCAACACTAACTAAATCACCCAGCCAAGGCTTTGTCAAGCTGGGCCTTAAAAACCTCTAAGGATGAAGATTCTACCCCCTCCCTAGGTAACCCATTCCAGTGCTTCACCGCCCTCCTAGTGAAATAGTGTTTCCTAAAATCCAACCTAGACCTCCCCACTGCAACTTGAGACCATTACTCCTTGTTCTGTCATCTGGCACCACTGAGAACAGCTGAGATCCATCCTCTTTGGAATCCCGCTGCAGGTAGTTGAAGGCTGCTATCAAATCCCCCCTCACTCTTCTCTTCTGCAGACTAAATAACCCCAGTTCCCTAAGCCTCTCCTTGTAAGTCATGTGCCCGAACCCCCTAATCATTTCCGTTGCCCTCTGCTGGACTTTCTCCAATTTGTCCACATCCCTTCTGTAGTGGGGGGGACAAAAACTGGACTCAATACTCCATGTGTGGCCTCACCAGTGCCTAATAGAGAGGAATAATCACTTCCCTCGATCTGCTGGCAATGCTCCTACTAATACAGCCCAATATGCCATTGGCCTTCTTGGCAATGAGGGCACACTGCTGACTCATTTCCAGCTTATCATCCACTGTAATCGCCAGGTCCTTTTCTGCAGAACTGCCGCGCAGCCAGTCAGTCCCCAGACTGTAGCAGTGCATGGGATTCTTCCTTCCTAAATGCAGGACTCTGCACTTGTCCTTGTTGAACCTCATCAGATTTCTTTTGGTCCAGTCCTCCAACATGATAAAAAATAGAGCAGATGTTGTCTGTCTTAAGCTTCACATAGTTATACACCCCTTTGGTTGTATTATAACCATTTCATAGGTAGGCAGACTGAGAAGGAGAGATCTTAAACTAACTTATTTAAGGTTGCACAAGAAAGTTGTGCGACCGAATTTACGCATTCTGATTCCCATCTTCCCCATTCTAACTACCATACAGAGTTTCATAGATCTCATATTTCTATTCTAACCTAATCTGCAGTAGTTGAGGGATTTGTACTAATTTTCTGTGTGCTAAAATATCAAGGAACCATACAACTGAATCCTTAATACATTATCATACTTTTCTTCTATTATAAGCTTATAATGGGTGAATTTCCATATTCTCAAAAGTATTCAATAGCATGGCCTGATATTTGGGACAGCCTAAAGGTATCTCATTTTGTGCATATACTATGTGCAAAGAGAGATAAACAGATGATCAGGCAAAACTATGGAAAGTCCTTTATTTGTTGACTGGGTATACACCATGATAGCTCGATATCATTGGCCTCAAAGATTTGTTAGTGTTCTTTTGCTTCTGGCTAAAAAATTAATAATGAAAATCTGCCTCTCAAATAAGCCACCTGACATAGAAGGCTGTCATAGTGAGATTATAGATCTGATTGTAGCTAGAGACACTTTCCCCACAAAGAAAAGACCATATCTGAGATATGTTTGTCTTTAAAATAACTTATTGGTTTATAACTTCTTAAAGAAACCCAAACAACAACAAAACGTTTGTTTATATACTACATATTGTCTATACTTTAGGTCTTAGGTATTTCTAAGGTTATCAGCTTGTTTTCCAAGAGATGGTAAATTATGTTGAGGTTTATTATTATTATTATTTATTCTCTCAACTGCCTTGAATCTAATTTTGGTTTTGAAATCCTCCATCTGAAAGAGAATTCTGCTACCACAGTAATTTCCATTTGTCAAATCATATTTGATTACTGCTTGCACTTGCGTTATTTACAAAACTGGTAGCTCTTTTTATGCCACACTTCGAATATTTTTTATTAATTGCAGATAGGATCCTACCCAGGTAAGATGCAGTATTTTCAAAATAGTTCACCTAAAAACATGTGCTTCTGAGGCTTTTTTTAAAGAGGTGAACTGAAATGCTATTTAAATAATCAAGTTGGTTGAGAACCTAAACAGTACTCAAGGACCCTTATAATTTACAAATGGACAGTCTTTTTTAAAAAAAAACAAAATATTTTTTAAATCTGTTCTTCTTTCACGTAGCTGACATAACCAAAACTCAAGGTTTTGCTTCTCTTCTTTCAGTTAACGACACTGCTAAAGTCAAAAACAGCTTAAGCAATGCAAGGGGGTTAGATGTTAGAGAGAGCTTCTCAGCTGTTACTGGAGAAATACAAAAACTGTGTCTTGGCCAGAGAAAAAGCTTTTCATTTCACTGTTACAAAGAAATGTCATTATTTCTTTTATTTGCCCGTCCCTTGGGGCCCCTCATTCAGGCCAAACACCCATCAAAGTCAAGGGGAGTTTTGCTTGCGTAAGGCCTGCAGGGCTAGATTGTTTCTTTTCATGTTTCGAAGAGGTGGAAGCTTCCACTCCGTTTTTAACTGTTGAGTATTGTTTCTTTCAGGCCCCACTCTGCTGCTGATGGCAAGCTAATTGATCGGAAAGACACATCTGCAATTAGAGTTGAAACAAACAAACAAGATATGTTGGAGAAGAGTCAACATGGCTTCTGTGAAGGGAAATCATGCCTCACCAATGTATTAGAATTCTCTGAGGGGGTCAACAAGCACACGGACAAGGGTGATCTAGTTGATATAGTGTACCTGGACTTTTAGAAAGCCTTTGACAAGGTCCCTCACCAAAGATTCTTAAGTAAACTAAGCAGTCATGGGATAAGAGGGAAGGTCCTTTTGTGGATCAATAACTGGTTAAAATATAGGAAACAAAGGGTAGGAATAAATAGTTCAATAAACTGTTCAGTATTTTCATAAATGTTCTGGAAAAGGAGCTAAACAGTGAGGTGGCAAAATTTGCCGACAAATTACTACAGATAGTTAAGTCCAAAGCTGATTGTGAAGGGTTACAAAGGGGTCTCACAAAACTGGGTAACTGAGCAGATAAAACTCAATGTTGGTAAATGCAAAGTAAGACACTTTAGAAAACATAATCGCAACTATACATAAAAAATGATGGGGTTTAAATTAAGTGTTACCACTCAAAGAACTTTGAGGGTAATTCTCTGAAAACATCTGCTCAATGTGCAGTGGCAGTCAAAAAGCTAACAGAATGTCAGGAACCACTAGGAAAGAGATAGATAATAACAGAAAATATCATAATGCCACTATATAAATGCATGGTATGCTCACACCTTGAATAATGCATGCAGTTCTGGTCTCCATATCTCAAAAAAAGATATTAGAATTGGGAAAAGTACAGGTAAGGACAACAAAAATTATTAGGGGTATGGAACAGATTCCATATGAGGAGAGGTTAAGAAGATTGGGCCTTAGAAAAGATACAACTAAGGCAGGATATGATAGAGGCTGATACAATCATGAATGGTGTAGAGAAAGTGAATATTTACTCCTTCACATAACACAAGAACCAGGGGTCACCCAATTAAATTAATAGGCAGAAGGTTTAAAACAAACAAAAGGAATGCTTCTTCACACAATACCCAGTCAACCAGTGGAACTTGTTGTCAGGAGATGTTGTGAAGGCCAAAAGCATAAGTACTTCACACAACACACATTCAACCTAAGGAACACATTGTCATGTGGTGTTGTGAAGGCCATAAGTATAACTGGGATCAAAAAAAGAATTAGATAAGTTCATGGAGGACAGGTTCATCAATGGGTTGTTATCCAAGAAGGTCAGGATGCAACCCCATGCTCTGGGTGTCCCTAAACCTCTGACTGCCAAAAGCTGGGACTGGACAACGGGGGATGGATCACTCAATTTCCCTGTTCTGTGCATTCCCTCCAAAGCTTTTGGCACTAGCCACTGTTGGAAGAAAGGATACCGGGCTAGACAGACCATTGGTTTGACCCAGTGTGGCCATTCTCATGTAGTGATACAATCTGGAAGAAAACAAAGCGTCAGATTGTCCAATGACAAGTACAAACTGAACCCACTTCATCCAGCAGCCTATTTCTCAAATGGGCCAACTCCCAACATAGTAAAGTATTTTGTGAGGGGAACAACTACAAAGTGAGTGTGTATGTTAACAGCACCCTGCCACTTCCTCCAATCTGAGTGCCTGAACGTATCTTTCTTAATCATATCCATACCAAAGAGGTTTACAATTTGTGGAGGCAATGTGGCCTAGACAACAGAGTAGCAGACTTGGACTCAGGGGATTGGAATTCTCATCCTGGATCTGCCACTAGCCTGTTGGGTGATTTTCAGCACATCATTTCTCCTCTGAGTGTTGCAAAACTCTGGCTATCTAACACAAAAGCTATCTGATGGCATATGCCATACTTAAACCACTATTCTGTAGCAAAGCAGTGGTTCTTGTGTAGATGCTTGTGATGGGGTGTATGTTTTAAAAGAGACAGGGTGTCTACACTTGTAGCACAAAGATGGAGCTGAAACCACTGTATCAGAGGTTCATTGTTTATAATTCAGAAGCATTTCTCTGACATCCCTACCTTGATTCAGATACTTAAAATGGGGAGACAATTGTTTTGTTGACATCAGAAGGGCACCAGATGTTACTATAGCACTTTGTTCTAGAAACACCTGGTACAAGTTCGTTAGCACTTGTTACTGTTGCTTTACATCACCTCTTGGTCTTATTTCAACAGCTCATCTGGCAGGAAAAAAAAAGAGACCATCCTTGATGGGGCAAAGCAATATCACTGGTTCTACAAGGAACACAGAAACAATACCCGCTCCACACTGCTTCCCAGACGTGAACGCACAAACACATTCACACACATTCACATGATTAACCAGGTAGCGAGCAGGACTGCACAGAGTAATACACAGGGGACAGGGGAGGTACTTCCATGTGTTCAATTTTTTTAAATTAAGAATGTGGCATAGATCTATCCAGCTGACCGGTTCAGTATAAAGAGGACTCTGCTTCAGTAAGATTGTCTCTTTCTTGAAACACAATTATCATTCAAATTGTGGGAGGAATTTACATCTTTCCTTGCTAATAAAAATAGTCCTATTCAAGACAGTTTTCCTCCTACCAGAAAGACAAGGAGCAAAGAAAAAAATCTTTTATCCTGGCTGGATTTGGCTGGCTTCCATCCTTTGATGAAGAGCATGCCTGAGGGAAACAAATGCTACCCATCTGCATGTAGAAACTTTGCATGTCATGATTTGTGTAGGCCATTGGGAAGGGCACTACAATGAAATATCATCACCTCCTTCCTATTCACTCAGCTGAAATGTGTGAATGTTTGGATTGTGTTCCAGATATAGACCTAGATTTCCAGAAATGCATGCCTATTTTCTGTGAATAATTACTATGATGCATGCAAATTTTAATTGCATGCACATGTTTGCAGGTACTACTGCATTCACACCGGTCTGAAAAGCTGAAATCACAGGCTCTTGATTACGATTTGAAATTCATCTATCCCTTCAGTCCTGAACCTTCCTTTTAATGTAGAAGTGATTGAGAAAGAGGCTATTCCAAAGGCATCTGAAGAGAGCCTGGTAGTTTGTTTTCTGGCCCTATAAGGCACAGATATGGTGTTGGTGTGTTTGATGGATGACCTCAGAGTGATAATCCATTACTTACATACCAATAATGTAAGATTTCCCCATTGGTTTGGCCACTGTTGGTCAGAAAGTAATACTGATCTGACTGTGAGGACTGGATTGTTCTAAGTCATTATTCTGGGATAAGTACTATTTAGTACCTTTTATCTGCACTAATTCCACTTTTTCCACACACACCTCTCATGTGGGTTGGTTTTATTTCCATTGTTTTACTGTGTATGCAAAGTTAGGTGAAATGGAGTATGATGCCGAGTGTTGATAGCCATTATCTTTATTACCACAGTAACAAAGACTTAAAGGCAATGTTATTGCAAAGTGATTTCCAAACATCATCTGTTAAAAAAAAAAACATCACCAGGATGGACTGGCAGGGTATTCACCCATGTCCTTTTGCAACATGCCCTCTGACACAGTTGCCATGGACTCTTTTTCCATTCCTTTTCTCCCTTTCTTTTCATGTCCTGTTTATTCTGGTCCCTTTGTGGCCCTGTTTACATGTTTTTGCTAACTCTTGTCTCCCTTCCATTTGGTTACACTATTTCCCCCTTCCCTTGCTGCTCCCTCACTCACCAGAAGGATACATGCGGCTTGTGGCTGGGAGCATCCTTTGGTGACACTCAAAGAGTTATGGGAGCAGAGAAAAGAAACTCGGGCTGACGGGCTGCTTCCTGAGCCTTCAGCCCTTTATGTCCTAGCTACTCCTTGCCGCCAAATTACTGTAAGGTAAGAGAAGGTCTACACTTATGATGGGGGTGTAGAGTACAGACAGTGCATGCCAAGCTAGCATGCTTATAAACAGCAGTATAGATAGTAAGGTACTGCTTAGGTGACCAGAGTAGAGTGCCCTGCATGTCTTAGCCCTAGGGTATATACCCTACACTGCTCTCTACACACCCAAGCACTGCATATTTGTAGTAGCGTCCATATTTGTAGTAGGGTCCCAGCTGCCGACCCTCTGCTGGAGTCTTTCCTTGCTGCAGTGAAAGACTCCAGTAGTGGGGGAAGGTTCTGGCAGGGGGAGGTAGAAGGGAAAAGCTCTGGCAGCTCCCCCCTCCTAGGGTCTTTCCCTGCCCTGTGTAGCTACACACCACAGTGAGCATGGACACAGCCTGCCTTTCATTGAAGTAGCTACATGTACCCTACAAAGGGTTACAAGTGTGGACAAGTGTAGACAAGGTCTAAGAGGCTGTACACAGGGCTTTACCTAAAGAACCTCTGGAAACTTCAAATGAAGCAGCACTCCTGCTTACCAGTACTTCTTACAGGAAATACATTATATCTGTACTAGTTGCTAGTTCATTTTCTGGGTGCAATTCAAGATCTGATTTTAATAAATAAGGATGCAAATTGGTTTGGGCCCTAGCTTCTTGAAAGATTGCCTTTGCTCGTGTGGGACCACAGCAGTTGTGACCAGCAAAGGTGATCAAGCTAGCACTCATATAGCTTTTGCTGAGAGGCCAAAACTGAATCACAGAGAGATTAAATGGCTTGCCCAATGTCACACAGAAAATCTGTGACCAGGCTGGGAAATGAACTCTGCTCTTGAGTCCAAGTGCAAGGCCTTAACCACAAAACCATACTTCCTCATGAATTATTTCCCCTACAGCACGGAAAAATCCATTTTGGTTCTGGGTTCTCTCTAATTCATAATCCCATTCTCCTTAAACTTCTGCCCATCCCCTATTTCAGAAAGGCTCAAAGTTCAGAGTTATTTCATCAATTTCCAATATGTATTCTAATTATGCTCACTGTGGACAAGACATTGTCCTAATTCTCCATTGTAATGAATAAAACAACTGTTACTATACGTATATAATATAAACATTACTTTTTTCCTCTTCAACATGAACATTTGTATTATGAGACACTTGTACCAAACAAAATTATTTCACACAATGTTTAACATCAAAATCAGTTCAGAAATAATTACATTAGTGTTAATTAATATACTCTGCTAGAAAAAATAACCACTTTCCATCTTCTGGCTTTAACAACAACTATGCCATGATTTTTATGGACATATTGGAAAACAATTGTTGAGGATCATTCTCAGCTTTATTACTACCTTAGAGATTGGTTGCAGACTCCAGTTACTAAGTAAGCAGTTTAAACAGTTTTTGTATATTCAGTCTTACAGATGATAATATTTGCATGACTTAGCTCCTAGGGCTTAGCCATTAATGTCTTCTAATTAATTTCTAAATCCTGGTCTTTAAAATGATAATGGTTTTAAGCTAAGCATACGTCAATAATACACAGTCAATATATCCAATTGCAATATCTGAACTAAACTTTCTTTTATTAAATAGATCACAACAACAAAATAAACCAACCTACCAGGAAAAGATGCAAATCTGCACCACTAACATCCCAATGCATTGCAACTAAAAGGAGTTTTCTTTTTGTTGTTATTTTATTTTAATGTCACTGTCTGCATGCGATTAACTGAAAACAGTTAAAGAGGAACGGGAGTTTTACAGACTTAAATCTTGGAGATTTCTGATTGTGCCTAATCAATCACTTAGTTCTCAAGAAATCATAGAAGATTATTACTGAAAGTTTTAAGAATATGTAACTGCAGGTTAACTTTAAAAAGCCTTTTAAAGTCCCCCTCCCCCCCTTTTTTTTAAACAGTAGCAAGGAACAGACTATATTTGAAAACGTGCTGATTGTAAAACAACTGTATTCATCCTTGCCTGGTTTCTATGAGAAGACTGAAGAATGATTATATGAGATTCCAGTCCTGGAATCTGAACTGGATTGGCAGGGTGCTGCTCTTGTGAAGACACACTATGACTTCAGTGGGATTCTCTGTGGGTGAAAGGACCTGCCTGTGTGGATCATGTTGAAGCATCAAGACCTTGATTATTTCCTACAATTTAAGAGCTTGATCTCCAGAGGTGTTCAGTGTTCCCATCTCCAACTGATTTTAAATTTTATTGTTCTTAATGGCTATCATGGGGTGGAGTGGATGTAGGTCAGGTTGCTCTTTGGTTTTGTGTGTGTAAATATATATGTATGTATGTTACACCTGGGAGACATTTTCAAAGTAACTAATAATGGCTACAGTAAGCACAGCAGTATGGAAATAAAGTTACTGATGAACTGATGTGCCCTAAAGTACAAGTTGTTCTCCCTTATTTTGTATCCCTTTAAATATATATATATATATATTTTAAAAGCAGCTTTAAAATATTTAAGCTTCTTTTTAAAAATATAATACTCTTAGAAGATATTATAGCACCTGAGAGAGGACAGTCCCATATAACTATTCCTGCTAGTGTTTAGAATCAGTCTTTACATTAAAAGAACAAATAATTTCCACTTAGATCATGGATAGATCGATAGAGCTCTCCAGGTGGACTGCAGTACAGATAAAGTCCCAGCGAACAGCACGGTGACAAAACCAGACACTTAAGGTGGCAGGTTTTTCTTCAGTCATGAATATATTCAGTCATTCATTGCACTCTTATTCTTCCTGTTCTATTCCTGTGAATTGGCTGGTACTAGAGTTCACTTAAAGAGCAGAATGCTGGCAAATGTCAGAACTCTGACTGATGACGAGAACACAGCAGCCAGATAGCAGTGGACAATTGATATTACAGGTAAGCTAGGATTTTCACCTTTAAGGCCTTATTCTCCCTAGCCCCTCTTCCTGGGGGAACAAAGAGCCTTCTGCGCACTTTATGCACTCACACAAGGACCATGAATAATCATCATCCCTAAGCTCAAGGGAGCATGAGTATGGTTCACCCTTCAGGTGCACATAACCCGAAGGGAATAGGGAGGAGGCAGGGTATGACTCAGTGACCAGTTTTTGACAACTGGCAGGGGGCACAGGGATACATAAGGGTTATAGGAATCCCCTGGGTCTGGTAGCTATATACTAGTCCACCAAAGAATGTCATGTAAGGTCTCTAGTGAAAGCTTGTATGTCACAGGTCATTTCAAGATGTATGTATGGAAAATGATGTGAGCATATATACGCTGAAAAGTACATTATCTAGGTCTGCAAGTTAAGGCAGATCAGCAAATGGTGATCCACATAGTCCTGCCAGACAGAGGGGACGAGACATTTTTTCTCTCTGGCTATTATTGTGAATATTATGTATTGTACAGTTCACAAAGGACAGCCATTTATAGTCTGATCAAAATGCTATTCAATAATTTGCTGGAGATGCAAGAAAAAACAAAAACAGCAGGGATCACTCTATTTACGAGTAAAGAGTCCACTTTTGGAACCATATCTGGGTTGATGAGCAGATGAACCCAGTTATCCTTCACCTAAGAAGTAAACTGACAGAGGGTTTACTTCATAAAAGGATCCAAACCAGGCTTGGCTGAAAATGCTGGAATGAACTTTGGGTGAGATAAACTGCTTTAGGCAGGAGGATAAATTGTTAGTTAGGTTTAGGCCATAGAAAGCATGTCAGTTGGTTTATACAGAACCCTTTCTGTTTGCTAGCATATGAATCTCTTACTTTTTATTAAATAAACTATATGTGGTTTCTCCATAAACAAATCTAAGTACAGTGTTTTAGGCGGAGCCATATCCTAAGGCAAGCTAGTAAGCGGTGGTTTACTGTTCCAACAGCAGGCCTGGTAATTCTGCGAGTGTCCACTGGATAAGGGGCTGGATACCACAAGGGTATCCTCCGAGGACTCGGGGGGTTGGAATGTGCCTACTGGTAGTCTGCATGAGGGACAGCAGGGCCCACATGCACCGAGAGGGGAATGCTTGTGCTGCTCATAGCTGGGAGAGTCAGGGAGCTGACTCCTGGTAGACATGGATAAAGCTCCCTTACGCTACGGGCAGGTGGTAGCAAGGTGCCTCATAACCATGGGTAACCCAGGGAGTGTCACGCAGCGTCATGGACCTGGCTTCCTTCTACATCAGCCACAAATAAGTAAGCAGGGCTAAGGAACCAATTTTAGCTTTGTATCAAAATAAGAGAGATGAATCGTGCTCACTTTCCTGGTGTCTCTCCTGTAACACGGTCCCTCCTACAGCTCCTAGAAGTCAGGACATTCCTCACCAGCTCTACTCAGCTGTCTGGAGAAATAACACAATGTAGCCCTTAGTGACAAAGGACAAAATCATTGTGTCATGTTACGAGCCTGTGTCCGGGCACTTGTGCCTTCATGACACCAAGTTTGCATTTGATAATTCAGTATACAGAGAAAATGCATTCAAATTTAACTATTTCACTCTATCCTCAAATTATATCCTAGTTCTTAAGTAGGATTGACAAGGATGCTCTCAGCACATTGGGCTTCAATGGAGTTAGTCTGTGTTTACACTGGTGTAACTGAGAGCCAGTGTCTAACCTTACAGAATATCTCTATATGCTTCGAAAACCAGGCACAACTGAGCGAGTTAAGGATGCAGCTGTGTCTGTCCTTCTCTCTTATTTTCTTTCTACTCTTTGTTTTAAATCAGAAGTCTAAATCTGGCAACTTTCAAAATACCCTTTAGAATACTATTGTATTGACAATGGCCGAGAGTGTGACACATTAACTAATGCTTCTCAAGCAACAGAGACAAGATACAGTGTCTAAATTGATCACCAGTTCCTGTAAGAACATTTCTGTGTTAAGATAAAACGATTTCTAGAACTCCAGTGGGCATGAGTAGAGCTCTGGGCACTGCTATTATATTCCAAAAGAGTATTGATTATACCATTAGAAATCCAATCATGAATTCTGCAATTGACTGCTGGATTTTCTTTCACAGCGTCTTTTTCTATTTTGAATATGATTCTGAAGGAACAATTTATCTCTCTTGATTTCCTGAGGAACTTTAACGTTGTGGTCAGGATTTTTTCTTAGCCAGCATGTCTATTCTTGTTTAATGAAAGCATTACTACTTCCAATATTTCTTATTTACTTCTCTTGGGCTGTGGATCTTGTCTGACACTGTTTTTCTCTCTACTTTGTTGCCAGCCTTTATGGATGGACCTTTCATCCCCTTCACTTGATTGCCAAGATTTTCCTTGACACATCTAGTAAATCATAAGAGATTCAGACTGATGGGTACCTTATTAGTGATTTGCAATCCACCTGACTCAAGAGGTGACAGAAAATTTTACTGGGTGAATCTAGCAAGGCTCAGTTCTTTCCATGTTCCTTTTCAACATCTACATGAAACCACTGGGTGAACTGATCAGATTACATGGACTCTAGTGTTAGTAATATGCAGGTGATACATAGCTTTACCTATTACTATTCCAATAGTGCTCAACACCTCACACTCAGGGCCTAAAACTTCATATACTTACTACTGGGCCACATATGAACAAAGTAGTATGCCCTGAAGGGTTTCCAGGATCTACAGAATGGAATAACAGAAACTTGGTGGGGTAACTCACATGACTGGAGCACTGTTGTGGATGGGTATAAACTGTTCAGAAAGGACAGATGGAGGAGAAAAGGTGGAGGAGTTGCACTGTATGTAAGAGAGCGGTATGATTGCTCCGAGCTCCAGTATGAAACTGGAAAAAAGCCTGTTCAGAGTCTTTGGATCAAATTTAGAGGCCAGAGCAACAAGGGTGATGTCGTGGTGGCCATCTGCTATAGACCACCAGACCAGGAAGATGAGGTAGACGAGGCTTTCTTCAGACAACTGACAGAAGTTTCCAGATCACAGGCCCTGGTTCTCATGGGGGACTTCAATCACCCTGACCTCTGCTGGGAGAGCAATACAGCAGTGCACAGACAATCCAGGACTGGGGCACATGACTTATGAGGAAAGGCTGAGGGAACTGGGCTTATTTAGTTTGCAGAAGAGAAGAGTGAGGGGGGATTTGATAGTACCCTTCAACTACCTGAAGGGGGGTTTCAAAGAAGATGGAGCTAGGCTATTCTCAGTGGTGGCAGATGACAGAACAAGGAGCAATGGTCTCAAGTTGCAGTGGGGGAGGTCTAGATTGGATATTAGGAAAAACTATTTCACTAGGAGGGTGGTGAAGCACTGGAATGGGTTACCTAGGGAGGGGGTAGAATCTTCATCCTTAGAGGTTTTCAAGGCCCGGCTTGAAAAGCCCTAGCTGGGATGATTTAGGCGGTGTTGGTCCTGCTTTGAGCAGGGGGTTGGACTAGATGACACCCTGAGGTTTCTTCCAACCTTCATCATCTATGATTCTATGATCAGGCTCCATATCCATAGCTGATCCCAGAATTACAGTGTCTCCAATATTTTGGGGTCACTACGTTTCTTTAGGTGACACTGTTATTTGTACTATAGTAGCACCTAGGAGCCTGACTTATGGACCAGGACCCCATTGCACTAGGCACTGTAGAAACACAGAAAAAGAAAGATAGTACCTGCACCCCCACAAATTACACAAATTTAGGACCTGATTTTCCACTGGCTCACAGGTGGAGTTGCCATTCACATCTGTGCTAAGTGGGTGTGGAAGTCCCCTAGATCAGGATGGTGTCATTTGAAATCCACTTTGCATAGGTGCAAGTGATAGCGTTTGGTATGAGGCAGTAAAGAACCTGACCCTTAGTTCCTCTAACCTTCTTTGCATCCCTCATGCCATATCATCATTTCAAAGTGTAAGTTGTCCTCATAATAGTCCTCTGTGAATTGTGCTGGAGCTAAAACTCAGGCAAACATTGGGCGTTATTTTATTGCCCTCTTTTATCTATCGGTACCTTTCCTGTTTTGAAATGGGTAATAAAACTATATTCACTAAAGACTGCACACACACACTTTTGTTACTCACTCCAGAATTTTGTATTCGGTACTCCCTGGTTTTATTTTTATGTCATGTCTCTAATCGGTTAATTGTTTTGCCTCGTCAAGATACAAACATCTTTCTGTGATTTCTTCTTCTTCCCCTAAACAAAAGCTGCTTTCTGGCACTTGTTTCCCCATTCCCCTCTGTGAGCACAAAGGCAAAAGATATAATATTATAAAATAATAATCATACATTTTAGACAGTTTTGTGGGAAATTCCACCTCTGTGGGAATGACAGAAATATTTCCTTAGCAGGTTGTTTGAACTAAAATGGTAACCATTTGAACGGGCTCAGGGGGTTGAATTCTTCCATCAACCTAACCACAGTCTCTTGGGGAAGTGGATTACCTACAGTGATAGAAATACTCTGCACCCCCATCGTCACTGTTCTGAAGCACTTCAGGAGTTCCAACACCATTGTGTCACTGTAATGGTTTAAGTGTAGACATAGCCTAAATATCACCTTTATTTCTGCACTGTATTTATTTCTACCCCTAGTGATCTTCTTGCTTACTTCATGGTAAGTTCTTGGCTAAGGGCTTCTTTTAATGTTTTTTTCTGTGTGTGCTAGAACCGTGTGAATAATTGATTTCTTCAATTCACTGGCTGCAAAAATAATTGTTTGGGGTTGACCAAAATGTTTTTTCTTTGTTGTTGTCAGGTGTGTTTAGTTTTTTAAAATTATATTTATGAAAATTTCAAAACAAAATGTTTCAAAACAAAAAATTGAAATGTTTTGATGTTTTGGCTAATAAAATATTTGTCCAGGAAGTTTCATCCTGCTCTATTCTCCTTCTGTTATTCATTTTTCTGCTTTAATATTTGTTATCGTTTCCCACCAGTTAGCTATTGTAACTGCCAAAGGCAATCTAGATGTACTGAGTGATTCTAATAATGCCCTTAATGAGATCCAAAGGACTATTAATTCTGCATTCAACCCAGCACATTTTAGCATGCTTACTGCACTCAGAAAAGTGCTTCATCTGCAATTTCAGAGAAAATGCTTATTGTCATAAATTTGTGTTGATGCATAGTAAACCTGTAGATTAATTATTTAAATGCTATTAAGCCTGACTATAACTTTGTGTTTTATTTTCAAGACTGGATGTGGGTAGAAAGCATGCTGTTGGCCTTCTATTACCCTCCTCCATCTCCAGATTAATTTACTGCAATGTTTTTAATATTTTTAATTACCAAAACATGGCAATATTCAATGTGAATTTAAACTGAATTGATGCAGCATATATTTTCCAGAACAAAAAACCAAAAACCCACTATGTTAAAATGGAGATAAGGTTGAGAGTACATATCAGGTAGTTAAGGCAGATAGTGTAATTATCCCCAAACTAAGCATTACAAACCCAGAACATTTAGAGTGAAAGTTAGACCGAAAAGAAATCTAAACCCATTACCGTGTGTCAGGTATGGAAATGAACCGTTAAGGCGCACAAACAGTTTTAACTCTGCTCAATATTGATGCCATTCAATAACATTACAATCATGACTAAACCATTTCAGTGTTTGTGCTCCAGATGAGATTACACTGATTTTTAAAGGTGGATTAGGGTTTTTTCCCTTCTTTCATGGTGACAGAAATGAGGTTGTTTGGGTGACAATTTAATTGTCTTCCTGATAATTTTCTGGTTTGGGGTTTTGATGACTCCTCACACTCCCAAACTGTATTTCTGTAATTTAGATAAGACCAAAAACACTGAGAAATTTTAGCTGAGGCAAAATTCTAACCCCTACCTCACATTATTTTCTCATCCTCCATCTGACACTGTTATATAAATCACATTTCTGAATAAAGTTTCCTTTATCCTTTCTTTTCCCATAAATCCCCAGGTTTATACAGATACCTAAATACTGGGGACTGGGCTGGGATTGCCAACTAAATTTTTGTAGGTCATCAAATGAAGATGCAGATAACGGAGCCACTGTCAAATAACCAATGCTGGAAATTATATCTAATTACTGTTCCCAAGGTGTCCAATCATATCATCAAAGCCAGCACTGACCAATAACCTTGCGGCAATCTCAGAAAAAGACCAATAATTAAACAGGCATGGAATATCGAATACCTTCATACCCTGCAGTGGGTTATAGGAGCCTATATAAGAAAAAGACCCTAAAATCGAGACTGTTCCTATGAAGTCAGGACATGTGGTCACCCTACTGGGGCTATGATAATACAAATAAATAATAATGTCTGTGGTGAGTCTTGCACTGTTCTGTAGAGAAACAGAAACATTTTGGCTCCTAACCAGCAAGCATATGCTTAACTTTAGAACACGACATCTCATTTAAGATAATGGGACTGCTTCATGATTAAGTTGCTTTGCTGGACCAGGGCCTAACTTCCCAGCATTGTCTTTTCAGCACCTTTCATCAGGACTACATTGACCCAAACACAAACCATTCCAACAAAACCCACAAACAAAATAAAATAAGCAAAACGGGAATGTCTTTTAACCTCATGATTCTCTTATGAATCACATGCATACAGAAAATTACCTGAAGATCCCAAGTGTAGAGCTCTTCCTATCTCCTGGATTAAGTTCAGAATCCAGTGTATTCATTTAAAAATTAATAAAAATAGTTCTCTCTATTAGCTGTTCATTGTATTGCAGTCATATTTTTCCCTCATCAAAACGACAAATATGTTCTGGAAAGTTGACCCCTAGGTCCCTCAAGAAGTCTTGTTGTTTGCTTCCAGCTGAAAATTTACCGAACTGCATACCGATCTAACATGTGAGCTATATGAAATCTTAGCTTTTTATTTAAAAAAAAAAACAGTTCTGATTGCACCAGTTGCTCAAAAGAAAGGAGAGACTATTGCATTTCATTTGGAAGATATTTAAATACAAAATTTCAGCATCATGCAGGGAAAATGACAGCTTGCTACGGGCCCAAAACTGAACTCTTAAATCGAATGACATTCCCCCTGATTTCAGTTGGAGTGTTGCCTGAGTAAAGACTGAAGGATTGCCGTTTAATTATCACACAGATTACCTTCAAAGCACTAGCAGATTACTTTAATGTTGCAGAGCTATCTTTGAGCAACTGATATCAGAAATGGTCCGTGAGTATGTTGATGAAATCATTTAATATTTTCTTTTTAAAGGAGTGTGACGTAGTGGCTAGAGGAGAAGAGTTTCTATTTCCACCTCTACTACGGACCAGTTATTTGACCACAGACAAGTAATTTGTCTAAAATAGTTCTGTTTTTCCATTATAAAAAAGCTGCATGGTTAGTATATGTTTCAACAGCATATTTATTAGAGATGGGTCTGAGCTTGTGAATTTTACATCAGAATACCTAGTTCAATGAATAGCCCTCTCAAAGTTTGTGGATATTTGGATTTAGGATTTTAATTCATAATAGGATTTAATTCATAATAGAAATGGGGGAGCCAGGAAACTCAGTTCTGGAAACTAGGCCAGAATCTGAACCTCCTGTAAAATTCTGAGGTGTCGGGAGCTCAGGTTTTGGCTCAGGATTAGTTCTAATTTTTAGTAGCCATCTGTAACAATAGAAATTATCAATAGCTGTGGTACCCTACAATGGCAACAGTTTAATAGCCTGATCTAGGATTTGCAGCTTGATAGGTGATGGTTAATGGTTAATATGCAAATACATCTCTCTGTGTCTCTCATTATAAAGTACTTTTTACTGTATTGTGACTACACTTTGATATAAAAAAATAAGAAAAACTGTAAAAAAATACAGTAAGCACTATTCAAAGATGTACAAAACCAATACTGTCAAATTCATTGCAGAAGGCTGAGACGTTTCTCAATGCCAACAGATCAAAAACGTTTGGAAGAAGAGAGCTTGTTACCACAACATTTCCAGCCAGAATTCTAGATTAAGGGGATCCAGCAAATCTCAAAGTATTTCATGCATACTGAGCTCGCAGCTACATTAAAATCACTAGCACTAGCACCACCACGCTGGTTTTATCACAAAGTACTTGCTATAAGAAGGGCATATGTGCTGCAGAATTCTAATTGTCACAGACTGTATCCCTTACAACCAAAACTTCAAGAATCAGATAATTCTGTCAGTCCTTTTAATTAACAAAGAACAAGATTCCATCTCATTCCTTTAAAATATTTGATTTATAAAAGAGCTTTCTCAGAAAAGTTGGGATGAATTTGGAGCTGCCTGTAATATTATAGCTCATACATAGTGCAATGCATCAGTATATCTCAGAGCAAATGCACCCCGGAATGAGGGTGTGGACACTTCCCACCAAACACTTAAGATGCAATGTAAGAACCATCTGCTCTGAAGTTCCACCTGCAATACCCTGCTTTGCTCACTAAACAGGCATTGGGTAGCCAGTTCCAAGAGTGTGAGCTGGGAAAACAAAAACTTGGGGCTCAATTTAGAACTCCTCTCAGAATCAAACAGAATGCAAAGATGAATCCAGAGGTTGAGATTCTGAGTGAAGTTAGAGGGGGAGGATGGTTAGACTCTAGGTAAGTTAGACTTGTGTATCGGCCTTTTGCTGATTTCAAAACTTTTTCTCTAATGTTATGCTTTATTACTACTGTAAAAATTAAACAATAATTGCAATATAAGAAGAAGTCTGGTTTGGCTCACTATATTCATAAGATCTCAAAGGGAAAAACGGCAGGTACTGAGTCCAGCAGGACCTGCTGGGCAAGCACTGTTGATATACTGAGTACTGTAGCATAGCACACAGTCTAAGAATGGGAGAATCATGGGATTCCATCTCAGAAAATGGGCCTAACACCTGTGGGGGTGCACTGAGAGAGACCAGAGACGTGGTCAAAAGGTGCAGCTAGCCCTATAACCATGACAAAAGTAGTAATAATATTTCAGTAAAATCCTGATGTCTTGACTCAGGTAAGAGTTACCTAAACTTACACAAAGGCATTTGCTTCAGAAATAATTGAGTAAAATTGGACTAGGACTTTGGGGTTTGTCCCAATAACATTTAGAACATCTGTACTTATTTACAAATATTATTTAGTTGTTACTTTAAAAGTCCCCATATGAGATAGCTAAATAAGCATTACTAAACCTTTTTTTATATATACATGGGGAAATTAATGGAATAGTTAAGTAATTTGGTAAAGTTCAGAGTAAGAGTCTGGCATAATTCACACACTTCAGGCTCCAAACAGGAATATTTGTATTTGTTTGGTCATTTCCTACAAGCTGCATTTCTGCCAACTCCTAATGCTTCTCTGATCACATACAACAAGCTAAAATTCTGCTTAGCTAAAGAAGTGATTTACAGCTTGTCTGGTTAGCGATTGGGACAATCAAAAATACCCATGAAAAAAGTGGCCTGAGCAACCCCCAAGTGTTTTATGCTCTTTTGGCATAAAATAGCTTGTCCCTAAGTGTCATGAACTTAGGTGAAATACAGCTGAAAAAATGAAAGCTGGCATCTTTGATGAATGAGAACACACTCTGTAATGAGGAATCCACTCCATCATAATGACAACAGGTCACAGTGCTTGGCTTTTCATGACCGCTGCACTGCAACTTAAGATTGTGCCTTTTTTGATCTATACAGCACACATCATTTGATATTAGAAAGATAGAGGACTAGACTGAGTTGTGTCTGCAGCCATGCCTCAACATGTCAAGTACCAAAACACCCAGTATCAGAGGTCTGATCAAAATGGGATTCATATAGTCTGTGTGATACAGAAGAGAATAAAGGCAGCAGATGAAAGATTCCCTTTAAAAATAGCTAGTCAAGTTAGCTGGTACAATTATAAACACACAGTTAAATTCAGAGAGACTGTTCAGAATTTTACTAAGAATTTATGGATCTAAAGGAGAGGAGGCCTGGGATTATTTTAAATCAAAGCTGCAGAAGCTATCGGAAGCCTGCATCCCAAGAAAGGGGAAAAAATTCATAGGCAGAAGCTGTAGACCAAGCTGGATGAGCAAGCATCTCAGAGAGGTGATTAAGAAAAAGCAGAAAGCATACAGGGAGTGGAAGAAGGGAGGGATCAGCAAGGAAAGCTACCTTATTGAGGTCAGAACATGTAGGGATAAAGTGAGACAGGCTAAAAATCAAGTAGAGTTGGACCTTGCAAAGGGAATTAAAACCAATAGTAAAAGGTTCTATAGCCATATAAATAAGAAGAAAACAAAGAAAGAAGAAGTGGGACCTCTAAACACTGAGGATGGAGTGGAGGTCAAGGATAATCTAGGCATGGCCCAATATCTAAACAAATATTTTGCCTCAGTCTTTAATAAGACTAAAGAGGATCTTAGGGATAATGGTAGCATGACAAATGGGAATGAGGATATGGAGGTAGACATTACCACATTTGAGGTAGAAGCGAAACTCAAAAAGCTTAATGGGACTAAATCGGGGGGCCCAGATAATCTTCATCCAAGAATATTAAAGGAATTGGCACATGAAATTGCAAGCCCATTAGCAAGAATCTTTAATGGATCTGTAAACTCAGGGTTTGTACCGTATGATTGGAGAATTGCTAACATAGTTCCTATTTTTAAGAAAGGGGAAAAAAGTGATCCGGGTAACTATAGGCCTGTTAATTTGACATCTGTAGTATGCAAGCTCTTGGAAAATTTTTTGAAGGAGCAGGTAGTTAAGGACATTGAAGTCAATGGTAAATGGGACAAAATACAACATGGTTTTACAAAAGGTAGCTCGTGCCAAACCAACCTGATCTCCTTCTTTGAGAAAGTAACAGATTTTTTAGACAAAGGAAAAACAGTGGATCTAATTTACCTAGATTTCAGTAAGGCATTTGATACCGTGCCACATGGGGAATTATTAGTTAAATTGGATAAGATGGGGATCAACAGGAAAATTGAAAGGTGGATAAGGAATTGGTTAAAGGGGAGACTACAACGGGTCCTACTGAAAGGTGAACTGTCAGGCTGGAGGGAGGTTACCAGTGGAGTTCCTCAAGGATCGGTTTTGGGACCAATCTTATTTAATCTTTTTATTACTGACCTCAGCACAAAAAGTGGGAGTGTGCTAATAAAGTTTATGGATGATACAAAGCTGGGAGGTATTGCCAATTTAGAGAAGGACAGGGATATCCTACAGGAGGATCTGAATGACCTTGTAATAGTAATAGGATGAAATTTAATAGTGAGAAGTGTAAGGTCATGCATTTAGGGATTAATAACAAGAATTTTAGTTATAAGCTAGGGATGCATCAATTAGAAGTAACAGAGGAGGAAAAGGACCTTGGAGTATTGGTTGATCATAGGATGACTATGAGCCGCCAATGTGATATGGCCGTGAAAAAAGCTAATGCGGTCTTGGGATGCATCAGAAGAGGTATTTCAAGTAGGGATAAGGAGGTTTTAGTACCATTATACAAGGCACTGGTGAGACCTCACCTGGAATACTGTGAGCAGTTCTGGTCTCCCGTGTTTAAGAAGGATGAATTCAAACTGGAACAGGTACAGAGAAGGGCTACTAGGATGATCCGAGGAATGGAAAACTTGTCTTATGAAAGGAGACTCAAGGAGCTTGGCTTGTTCAGCCTAACTAAGAGAAGGTTGAGGGGAGATATGATTGCTCTCTATAAATATATCAGAGGGATAAATACTGGAGAGGGAGAGGAATTATTTAAGCTCAGTACCAATGAGGATACAAGAACAAATGGATATAAACTGGCCACCAGGAAATTTAGACTAGAAATTAGACGAAGGTTTCTAACCACCAGAGGAGTGAAGTTTTGGAATAGCCTTCCAAGGGAAGCAGTGGGGGCAAAAGATCTATCTGGCTTTAAGATTAAACTCGATAAGTTTATGGAGGAGATGGTACGATGGGATAACATGGTTTTGGTAATTAAATATTCATGGTAAATAGGCCCAATGGCCTGTGATGGCATATTAGATGGGGTGGGATCTGAGTTACCCAGGAAAGAATTTTCTGTAGTATCTGGCTGATGAATCTTGCGCATATGCTCAGGGTTTAGCTGATCGCCATATTTGGGGTCAGGAAGGAATTTTCCTCCAGGGCAGATTGGAAGAGGCCCTGGAGGTTTTTCGCCTTCCTCTGTAGCATGGGGCACTGGTCACTTGCTGGAGAATTCTCTGCTCCTTGAAGTCTTTAAACTATGATTTGAGGACTTCAATAGGACAGATATAGGTGTGAGGTTTTTTGCAGGAGTGGTGGGTGAAATTCTGTGGCCTGCATTGTTCAGGAGGTCAGACTAGATGATCATAATGGTCCCTTCTGACGTAAATATCTATGAATCTATGAATCTATGATTCAGATTGCATGCAGAGAAAACTGTGCCATTTATGAATATGGGAGGGTGAACCAGCTCAGATAGTAAGAGTCAGAATGAACCTTCATTCAAATAGTGAAATTGCCCTTTTTTTTGAGAGAGAGAGATTTGGAAAACTTAGATACATTTTGTTTGTGTTTAATTTCAGAACCTCTTCACTGCAACTAGAACAGAAAAATTAGTGTAATGAGGTTAGATTTGGGTTACTCCTTACACAGGCTAAAACAACAAACACTAGGCTGTTGTACTTTGCACTTCTATATTGTTTTCTATCCAGGGATCTGAAATGACTAGACAAACATTCATTAATTTAATCATATAGTAAGTTAAGTAGAAGGTAGGCAGGTAATGCTATCCCCAATTTATAGATATAGAAACTGAGGTACAAGGAGATATAGGCCCAAATTCAGCAAGATAAGCATCTGCATAACTTTAAAGTGTGTGAGTTGTCCCATAAAGTCAATGGGACTACATTCTTGCCTAAAGCTATGCACATTCTTAAATATCTTGATAAATCAAGCTTGCAAGATGCTGAGGACTCTGGTTCCAATATGGCGAAGAATTTAAGCACCTGTTTAACTTTAGTCCATTCAGACTGCTCGTGTACTTACAGAGATAAAGTTAAGCGGGTGCTGAAGTGCTCTTCTGAATCTGGATCAGAATACTCTGCGTCTTGCAGGATAGTAACTTGTCAAAGTAAGTAACTTGGTCAAAGTCACCTAGGAAGCTTATGGCAAAACTGGAATAGAACCCAGAAATTCTGATACAACTCCTTTTCAGGGCTCCTGAGGTGGTACTGGTATGCACTGCCTTTGCCCCAGGCTCTCAGGAAAGGATTGATCTATTTCTTTCTGTTTTTTTATCCCTGCTCATCAATTGAGACTTTTCTATTATTTATGGCTGAAATATGAATGTGTCTGCCAAAACTAATATACTTCTTTTTTTAAAAAAGTGGAAATGGTAACTAGAGACGTACCAAATGGCATGTGTGTAATTTGGATAGCATTTACCTTGAAGTTCCCATCAACTCAAAGTACTTCACCCTATTTATCTCACCAATTCCCAGATTGAGTCAAGACCAGTATTTGCTAGTCAAATGATTTAGTCCTGGTTTTCCCTTTTAAAACAGATCAACATCAACATTGCAGGAATTTTCCTATCATGTCTAACTTTACATGTCATTGGCTTGGGCCAGGAAAATAACATTAAAGAAAGTAATACAAAATTCAGAGTAAAGTCCCAGCACCTGTCTTTTCTAGGACATAATTGGATTGCTGCAGTGTTATTAAAACTATTAAATTATCTTGCTCGAGTTATGCTCGTCAATCAATCAATCCCTAAGACAACTATAGTTGGTACACAGAAAATTAGATTTGGCTGATTGGATTTTAATTATACTTCATCTGGGGATAGTCTCCCATCAACGCTGCTGTCATGTCCCGCTGATGCAGCACAGAAGGAGAGAAAAGAGAAAATAGTGTGCCTTGTGACAGACAGTTACTAAAAGGGAGGATGGATGAATACTAAAATCACATGAGTTACTTTTACACTGAAGGCTATGTGAATTGCCAATTTAGTATTTGCTTTGAAAAGTAGACAGAAATGGGCTTACACATCACAGCAAGTAGCTGAGAACAGCATGTAAAACAATCCAAGAACATAACTGGATAATGCAGTACATTTTTGTAGACCACTATGTGCTAGTCAAATTATTGCATCAGGTCACAAAAATAGAGTAAAGAAGAATAAATAGCTTGGTCATCCTGTATCATCCATCTGGAGAAGATAATGGAATGATGATTGTAATATTGCCTGTTGAAATTCCACTCGAATGTTCTAGTAAATACATCCAAGAAGATTTAATCTTTTACATTCAATTCTCAAAGCTAAAGAATGATGCGCCTTATTGTGTTTTTTGTATAATAAAGTAGTAGTAGTAATACCTAGATCTTGTACATCACTTTCCATCCAGAGATCTCGAAGAACTTTACACAGGAGGTCAATATCGTTATCCCCTTTTTACCAATGGGGAAAATGAGGTGCAGTGATTCGCCCAAGGTCACCCAGCAAACTAATGGCAGAGCAGGAACAGAACATCAATCTGCAGAGTCCCAGCCTAGTGCTTTATCCACTAGACCACACCCATAAGATAAATAGTTTTTGCTTCTAGAATGGTTTCCATCTGTATATTGCAAGACACTTTACAAAATCAGTAAATATTATTATCCACATTTTACAAATAGAGAAACTAAGGCACAGAGAGGTTAAAGGACTTGTCTAGAGAGTCAAAGCCAGGATCAGAACACAGGTCTTGGAATTCCATCCACAATCCACTAGACTACAAACACATTTTTCCAGTGCATACTACTGTACCAAAAGCTCCGTTCCCAAAGGGCCTATCTCCGCTTGCCTTACACAGACACCCCCACTGAACAAGTAAATCCTGTTAAAAAACAACTTCAATTTCTAGCCACCATTAAAGCTAGAATTTCAAGCAATATATTTGATAGAAGCAACTGTGGTCAAATACATGATTTCCATGTCATTAAAGGGTAACAGACTGTGTAATTAATAAGCAAATATAGGTGTGTCATGTGCATCATTTAATGAAATTCTTTCATATGAACAGGTCATCTGCATCTCAATGGAAGGAGAGGGCAGGAAAAAAAACTTTCCTTCAAATTTTAAGCACAGGTTGAAGACGCTTTACAGCTATTTATCTGGGCTGTTATTGCCTATCATGTCAATATGTAACTAGAGACTCATTAAAATGCACATTATATAGCCAATATAATAGCCTTGCCTCAAACCACTAAGGTTTACTATGCAAATCAGCATTTAGGGATTTCTTTAAAATGATTATTTTTGACCCACTAGCTGTATAGACTCCTTTGGGGAACACTATGTTGCACTTACTACATGAAGACTTTGTGGATCGTTCAGCTGATGCTTATATATGCTGGGCTTATCTTCTAAATACTCTTTTCAGGATATTTTCTTCTTGTAAGAAAACAGGATAATACTTTGGAAGCATCATAAATTCTCTTCTCATTTCCTACCCTCAAAAAACGTCCATGGCACTTGCATCTGTTTTCAAAATGTCACTTTACAAAACACAGTTTGTTTTTTTAGGAGGGAAAAAAATAGTAAGACGCTAGTAACTACTATGTTAATACTCTCACCTTAAAAATAGTCAAAACCTATTTAGTTTGCAGACTTGGTAAATAAAATTAAAGACAAATGGGCAAATCTTCAGCTGCTGTAGATTGTCACAACCCTGTTGACTTCAATGGAGATAGGACAATTTACAGCAGCCAAGGATCTGCTCAAAAGCATAGTCTCTCCAAACAGAGGTCTGCAGAGCAAACTGTGATCCCAGACTTTGTAGTATTTTTTTTCACATTAACTTTAACGATGGAGTTTAACAATGGGATTTTTAAAAGCACTCAGTGTTGGCCTAACTCTACTCCCACTGAAATCAATAGTAAAACTGCAATGGGAACAGAATTAAGACTACTCCTGAGCACTTTTAAAAATGCCATCCTAAAAGAGAATGACAAACTTTTTGTTTTAAGCTACTGAAGATGCAGCTGTATTATCAACCTTTCTCTTCTCTTTCCTCAGTGACACAAATGTTCAGCTTCAACCGAAAACTACATTCATGGCAAACATCTGGTGGAATTCATATTCATCTATTATTTAGTTGCAATGTACTTTCCTGTGATGTCACAAATGCATTTCATACATTTTACAGAACTGCTATACAAGCTATTCATGTTCTATAGATTCACACTACAAAAATTAATGGAAAGTATATATCTAAATTCCCTAGGACCGCTTTGAAAATCTCACACAAAATATTTTGTATTTCAGGGCATTTCCTTTGTACAAGCATAATAAAAGATAAACTTTACATTTTATATTGTAATGCTACTGTATCAATTCATGCCTCTCTAGCACCTTCCATTAGAAGATCTCACAATGCTTTACAAGTAGCACTGCATTACTCCTTACAACACACTTCAGAGGAGGTGCTCTTAAACGCATTCTATAGATGGGTAGAAGAATGATTCCTGCCTCCTCGTCAGATTGTAAATAAGTTGAGTGGTCCACTGGGAAATAGACTCTATCCCACAGGGGAAATAAAATATCTGTATATTGTAGAAAACTGTGTTTTCTGATTTCATTGTCAGTAAATAACTCTCGCAAACAAATAACTCTGCACTATTGGCTGTTTGTTTCCATTCAGTGTGATTAAGAGACACCCCACTTTCTCTCTATCATCTCATGCCTCCAGCCACGGCAAGACCTCTTGAAGCTGAATGTAGCCATTTACGACTCACAGAGACAAAGATATTAAGTGAACACATTCTATCTAACTGCAGACATGACAGCAGGAAACAGAATATACATAAAAAGCTGGTTCCATATTTTCCAAAAACATGTGAAATATCTGCTTCTTTAATGATGCCCAATTCATTTACAAATGTAGGCATCTTAATTCATACATCCAGAGACCACTCCTACCAGGGATCTGGAAGACCAGTCCATGAGTATTCCTTAGAGCAGCCTGCTGGTGGCACCACATCCTGTGAGTAGGTGGCCTGCTGCATTACTGATTATTATTAGTTGTATTAGAGTAGCACTAACAGTCTTCAAGCAACATCAGGGCCCCATCATACGGAGTACTGTACAAACAGAGTAAGGGACAGTCTTTACTCAGAAGAGATTAACACTTAAAGCAGTGTCTATGCCCCATGCTGCAATTGCTTGCCTAGGATTTGATCAGCCTCTGCTGATCTTAGGCACACCTCCTGCCTGCACCCAAATAGGCAATAAGGATGTGCTGGATGTGGAGAGGAATTGCAACCAGGCCCAAATGGCTGGAATTCCAAAGAATTCCAAAGTGTTGTATCACACTCCATGGGCAGTTACTTCACTCCTTGAATGACTGCCCTCTATGTTCTATACCATGGATTCAGGTCACGTGTGGTTCCTTCCACCAGGACTTCCCTGTGGAGGGGACACAAAGCTGGCTACGGGGGGGGCGCTCAGTCTGCAAAGACTTCAGACTCTTTCTCCCTCTCTCTCCTCATGACCGCATGCTCCAACTGTGCAATCCCAGGTTTTGCTTACCACTAGGAGCTGGGGCCCTCACAGCCTTTTCCCCCACTGGACACTAATCACTAGTTGCAATGAGTCATTAATCTTAACCACATTATATGACCCTCAAATTCTATAATTTCTAACCCAACTGTGCCAGGAGTCTGCGAGGAAAGTGAAAAACTCACTGGGTCACATGCCAGTTTGGCGCAATGGGGAAAATTCCTTCCCGATCCCTAAAATCAGGGAATCAGTCAGACCCACAGCATCATAAGCAACACAGCTCCTAATCTGCAACAAATGGGAAGAAGGGTGGGGCACCTAACTACAGAGTAGAGAGGCTTTTGAGGAGTCCAGGTTTAGTTTATATAAGCAAGGTGTGTGGGAGAGAGGCACCTGACAGCCAGTCAACTGGCCCTATTTCCATTGCCCAGCCAACAGCTGAGCAGAGAACTGGGGAATGGAAGTGGGGGTGGGAAACCCCACTTCCTGCCACTCATGCATATTGGGCTTCTTGTGTTGCTTGCTGTCCAGTCAAAGTCCTTCTACACTAAAGCAGTGAGAGGATAATCTATTATATATTATAATTACAAATACCCATGTAAATGATGTTTCCGATCAGAAAGATTGCATTTGTAGGTAAAAAGCCCCTAACTGATTCTCTGAAATGGGGCCACCTATGCTTGGTTAAGCCAGATTGTCAAAACTCCTGCCTCAGAGGAATGCAGATTGAAAAGGAATGAAATATAAAGTGCATCATTGCTATGATGTAAATATAAATGGCTAGATTTCAATTCCTGTGAGCCACAGAACCATGGCTAGCCCTTGGGGGAGGGGTGTGTGTGTGTGTGTGTGTGTGTGTGTGTGTGAGAGAGAGAGAGAGCGCGGTTACATCCACTGGCTGGACCACAGGGAGGTTAATGGATACACTAGTGCCAAACGACAGAGAACTTTAGCTCAAGTGGTAGAAGCCTAAGCTTTTGGAGCTGAAGAAACAGAGTTTTAGTTCCAGCTCCCTGTGTGTGTGTGTGCGTGGGTGAGAGAGATTTTTCTAGTAATTGCCTCAGCTGAATGCATCACATGGATTTGTTACGGGGAGGATGGTAGCAAAGGCATCCAGCACATGCAGTGGGTCTAATTGTTTTTATACCTCCAAGCAGACCTCTGGAACAGTTTCAAGAGCCCTGAAAAGACAGATTAATGATCCCTTTTAACTTTAAAAAACATTTAGACCTACTGCAAGAAGCACACCCCACCTTCTAATAAAGGGTGCCCTGTAGCTGCACAGGGGGCTCCTGGCTCCAATTCTGCTGTGGCAGACTGCAGTTGTTATTCACAAGAAAAACTGTAGAAAAGAGAAAGGAAGTGATTTTTCAGCTCTCTCCGCTGTATGCGGGAGTTTAATTTTCCAGCATCTGGTAATATTTCTTTTTACTGATTCTAGGAAGAAAACAACCCACAAAACTTAGAAGCTACATTAGATAAACCAAAGAAATATTTTGTGTGGCAAACATTTAGATGCGTACGCCATCCCCTTGTTACCAGCAAGATATTGGGCTGGTGAATGGCACAGAATGTATCACACGGAAGGGGGTGCACAAATCTTCCCTTACCAGCACAGCTTCTCACCACAACTCCCAAACCCTTCCATCGCCCAGGTAGGCAGCAGTCACAAGACTCACTACAGTGTGTAAGATTTTTCTTGGGTGTGTAATTAAGCCCCATAACTTCTCAGATGCAAAAGAGTGGGGCTCACCACATCAATGTCAACAATGGATTCTGCATTGCTTTACAAAGCATAAACCACCCCCGCATCTGTTCCTCTCTTTTGACCTCCCCTCCACACAATGGCTCTCCTAAAACCCAGAAGGGAGACACAATGAACAAAAGAGTCCAAAACCTCCTCTTGAAAGTTAGAACCACACCACTCTTCTGCAGCATAACATCTGTCCTCGTCCTCCTTTGTCCCACAGTTGGCTCCATCTCCCCCTTCCTGTTTAACCTCACGCCTCTACAGTTCCCAGTACCTCTGCTTACTTTTCATAATACAAGCATGCTTTATGCTCTCCCATCTTAAAAAACAAACAAACCCTCACTCTTGACTCCAGCTGCCTCTCCAACTGCCACCCCATTTCCCTTTCATCTGTAAGCTCACTGAATGCACTGTCTACAATCATTGGCTGAAGTTCCTCTAGGTACCTTCTGCCTTTTGTATGCCACGCAAACTGCCTTCTAGCCAATGTCAGAACCAGTACTCGATCCTCATACTCCTTACTTTGTCAGTCACCTTTGACACAGTTGACCATGCTCCTCTTCCTGAAATCTTCTTTCCCCTTGTCTCCTAGGACTATGTCTTCTCCTCGTTCTCCTCCTGCCTCTCCAACCACTCCTTCACCATGTCAGCTGGAGGATCCTCCTCATCCCTTTCTATGGGGTCCCTTTCTTTGGAGGTCCTTAGTCTCCTTCTCTTCTCCCTCTACAACTCATCTCTAGGTAATCTCACACACAAACACAAATTCAGCTACCATTTCTATGCCAACAATATACAGATCTACCTCTCTATTCCAGACCTATCTCCTGCTGTCCAACGAAAATCTTACCATGGTCCATGCCTCCTTCATCTCAAGCCTAGACAATTACAATGTTCTCCCCAAGGGAACTGCAGCTTAAATCATCCCCCAAACTGGAGCTGGTGCAGAATCTGGCTGTCTGTGTATTAATGGCTGTATCTCGCCATACCTTTGGAATCTGACTGGCTTCTTACAAGTTTCTAGATGTCGTTGCAGGTGCTGCTTTTGATCTACAAAGCCTTAAAATGGCTTGGAACATGCCTTTCTGAAATACATACCATCTCTCCATGCCACTTTGCCACAGATGCCATCAACATAGACACTTCTGCTGGAGTCCCTTTAATATAAAAGAGTGAGGACTGCTGAAAAAGTATTTCCCATTAGCAGTCTCCAACCTTGGGAATTTACTCCCCCAGGGTAGGTCTGAAATAGCTCAAATCAGCTGACCTTCAGATTAATCTCTTTACTGAGGCTTTTGGGGAAGGCAGGGACACAATAAGGGTTGGAAGGCAAGGCAAGTTTCTGCAATGGTTTGGTTTAATCTCTCAATGGTTATTTTCCTTTTCTCTGGTTTTGGGGTGAGGGGAAGGAGCAGCTATCTATTTTTATGTCATTGTGTTATGTCAAACATTTCTTTTATGTACATTTAACTATGTCAAAGGCTTGTCCAAGACTGTCACTTAAAAAATAAAATGGTTCTACAAATAACAAAGTAACCAACTACATAAATAAGATACCTTCTCATCTAAGATGTTGCTGCAGCATACCCTTTTGTTCTACAGTACTTTATCTGTAGTCTGATTTTTATACTGTCTATTAATGTGACAGAGAGAAAAGCTATGTTGTATTGTGTGTGTCTATGTTATCAGAGTCCATATCTCATTGCTCCCAAGGGTTTGTTGTTGTTTTTTTTTTGGTTTAAATTTGGCATTATATGCAAAGTGTTTGTATCCAAGGAAATGCTGAGGAGGATTGAAACATTCTCTAGATTACAATGCACACTGGGTGAAATTTTGAAAGCAGCCTCAGGGAAGTAGGAAACTAAACCCTAATAGCTTCTTTGAATATCCCAGACATGAATTTGATTATAATGCACATATTATTGTTTTGCAATGCTTTGCTCAATTCTTCTCTGTGAAATATAGAAATATAGCACATGGCCACTTGCATGGATAATATTGTATTTTCAGGTTTTGTATTTATTGGGGTAGGAGCAGACATGCCAAACCCGAGGGAAAAAAGCAGAAATTGAGCTTGTTTTTGGCTTAATTGGCTTGTGGTTGCTTGTTAGCTAGTTTTTGGCTTGCAGCTTGTTGCTTGTTTTTTTTAATCAGCTCCCGGCAAGCAGGTACAAGGGGGATCAAGCTGGGGCAAGGGGGGGGAGAGAGTCAGGGGTGCACAGCGGGCCACCACAGTCCCAAGCTGCATGCTGGGAGGAACTAGTTACATAGAGTATTGGGGTTCTTAGGGATTAGCTTATTTTGGCCTTGTTTTGAAATGGGATTAGCTTGATTTTTGGTTTATTGTGAGAGTTGGAATGCTTATTTACCACGTGAAAGTTGGCAATTGTGGGTAGAAGCTCAGCTGTTGACCTTCTTTTACTTTACTATGGCAGTATGTAAACTTAATAGCCAAAAATGTCTATTGTGTTACACCCATCATCAGTTTTATTCCATGAAAACTGAAATCAGTTCCATAATCACAGCATGTGAGTGGGACTTATGTGATTTCTATTCTACCTACTAGTGTACATTTTAAACATATGATTGAAGATTAAGGAATAAGCATATGGTCATTCAGCAGCCCAATGGTTTGAAAAATTCCCATGCAGTTAGCTCAGAGAGAATTAAGACTGCAAGTTAAGGCCAATTAAGGGTATTCAAACCCATCATGGTTGATCTGAACAATGAAGGATAACAGAATCTAATGCACTTTTTTCCACTGAATGCATCCGATGAAGTGAGCTGTAGCTCACGAAAGCTTATGCTCAAATAAATTTGTTAGTCTCTAAGGTGCCACAAGTACTCCTTTTCTTTTTGAGAATCTAATGAGAGAACAAAATATCAGATTAGATATGTGGATAGACAGAGCATTTGTGTGGCACCCATGGCAATAATATCGTGGAAACCAAAGTACATATGTGATGGTGATAATGGATTTTAGTGGCACTCTAAACATATTTTGTACAATTTTATTTTTTATCTGGATGATATACAATTTGGCTGAAAGCACAATGGAGAAAGCAGAATTCTGAAAAATACCAATAAATAAATGGTACAAATAGGAAAGTTCAAATGAAAGAGTAACCCTGGACAATGCAGAGATGCAGGAGAGACTCAGACTTCAGTTACAGACAGGGAGAGAGAGGGAATGAGATAGTTGTTGAAACTCCATCATGCTTAACAGGAAAAGCAAGGGCAAAAGAGACGGGGCAGGATCACAGTGGGGTCAGGGAGCCAGACTGATGATCAGGAAGGGAAGAAGTGCTGGGGTCTTATAAAATTAGGCTTTCTCTCTAGAAGTAAGAAGTAGAAGGTTACTGAAAACTACTGTTACTTTTATGTTATATTTACTTTGGTTAAATAAAAGTTTAGTGTTTTTTTTCCAAACCCAGAAGTTGGAGACATAGTCAATTAGTGGGATTTTGAAGAGAACTCCAGGGCCCTCTAAACAGAATTAAGAAAAGCAACCAGGATCACCCAATATTCACAGGCAAGTGTCCTGAAAGGAAGTTTAGAAGGATAAAGGGCTGTGCTAGAGACCTAGAACTAATCAGTTTTGAATGAGGTTTGTGCCAAGGAAGGGACAGGACATGATGAAATACGATAATTTAGAAGTACAGATAATAAGACTTTGTATTTACGCACAGATATTCCGTGGACTAATTCCCATATAGCCAGCCATACATCTTTGACCAGAATTTTAGATTTTATGTGGATTCAGAACACCATTATCTTGGAGAGACCAATGATACATAAGAACGATGATCTGGCCCCAAAAGCTCATGAACCACACCAAATTACAACTTCATATTTTCTTTTCTTAAAATACAGCAAAAAATGCAGAAAATATATACTCAAGGACACCAATATTCTACTCTTATAGCTTCAAACACTGCAATACCTCTAAACAAAGATATCATTTTTGGACCATTATTTTAGGGCTTTGTGTTTGTTTGGTGTAAATATGTATGTATAGGTACACCATGAACAAATAGTGGGGTATTTCCTTGAGATGTTTCCAGGATTAGAGGTGGACTATTTAAACAATAAAATATATAGAACTCATTAGATAGATAGATAGATAGATAGATAGATAGATAGATAGATAGATAGTGTTAATGAAAAACATGAATTAATCAAAAGAGAAATTAAATTTTTCAATCGTATCATTTATATAATAAACACTGTCATTTTCATATACAAAAATATTAGCCATTTCCATGAACTAGGCCTTTATACCATCCCACAATTCTTTTCTTTGTGTGCAGCAGAAGATAGTGACCTGATCAGTAAAGTGTTTTTGCTATACCATATATTAGTGAGAAATAATTCAGAAAGTATAGCTGAAGTGTATATGGCCATTTGTAATTCTGTATTTTTTTCCGTCTATCCTAAAGCTAGATATCTCTGGACACAACTACATCTCTAAAGATGTCATTATCCAGTAATCCACATTTAAATAAATATGAGGGAGTCTATGGACTTTATGAAGGATTTTAAACTGTCGTAATTTTTAATGAGAACCAGAAGCTATGTCAATGGAACGCCTTCAATGCTGTAATGACACTAGAAAAAAGAAAAGATCCTAGTCAGACCTAATATATAAAATCTGAATTTTAAACAACACTCAGACCTAATTTTCTGAATTGACTTAATAAGAATTTTTAACACATGAATTATGCATACCATCATGAAAATCTTTCATCTTAGTTACAATCTTAAAACTGAAATTTTGTAACACAATTGTAGTATCTTTGTACCATCAGCTACTCATTACCACCTGTAACAAAAGTGGGAAATGGCACTACATGGGACAATTTAAGTGACAGTAACCGAAATGAAGAAGGAAAATGATACCAATTTTTTTTTACCCATTTTGTTGAAATCTTGAAACTATTATTTTAAAGTCTGTTGGATGCTATAAAGTAATATCGGGATCTAAAATAGCCTCAGTTGTATGTGTGTCTTTGTGCAGAATATATATCTGTGCGCTCAGGCACAGACAAGTATGCACACAATTGTCTGTGCATGTGCACACACATAAACACACACACACGTATACTAGAGGGTGAGCCTTTAATTAACATTGTCTAGCTCTAACCTGTTATAAGATACCATTTTCTTTTCCTCACATCTTTTCCAAATTATACTTGTTTGGCCTGAAATTTTCCAAGCTGGTGTGTGTATTTTATTTTAAGTTTCAGCTAAAATGGTTCAGTCATTTCTGAGAACGAAGTTAAGGAAAAATATACATCTAAGAAATGTCTACAACCATTTAGTTGAGCAACTCTTGTGCCTCCATGCTTTGATGTACAGATATTTAATCTGGCAGGTGGTCTCCCTCCAGATCTGTCTTTTCCTGTTCCCATGAAAATTCACCCCAAATTTGACTAAATTACGTGACTTCAAAAAAACTCAGTTTGCACATGCTCAGTGATGAGTTGTTAGTGTATGGCCACTACATTTTCTGGACATTCTGGTTGCACTGAATATTCTCCATTCCAGAAACAGACAGACAGATGGAAAGATCAACTAAACTTGAAAGAAAGAAAGAAAGAAAGAAAGAAAGATATGAAATATATATATAGAAAATTACCATCTGCTTGTGAATGTCTCCAAGCATCAAACTTAAAAGAGTAAAATTATCTGCTCAGATCTAATTGTCATTCTGAATATTTCTCCGAATTGCCAGGTACATTCAGGCTCCTGCCAGAGGCTTAGACCTTTTATTGCTCTATTCATTGCCCCAATATTCATAATGTTTTATTTCCAAATTTGGTAACAGAGATGTTTACAACAGTTAAACAGATTAGTCTGAGCACAAAGAGATTCAATAGGTGTTGAAGTACACAGGATTTGCATAAACTGCACAAATGAGTGCAAAGATTTTATAAATTTCTATTTTGGGGGCAACAGAACCACAGTATGCAAGTTACATAGCTCCTTTTGTCAATCATTCCCTTTGGAATGACATTTCTGGATGCTGGTTTTATTTTGCATCTGCACAGATGAGATTCAGTCTCCTCACTATCCTTTGCTTTCCATGTGTCTGTGCAGGCGAAAAAGGTTGACCATTAAGCCATAAGCTATGCTTATGTGTTTTAAGACCAGTGAGACACTATAGTACATGCATATTGTTTAATGAAAACCTGATTTCTCTTCGTCTTCCCATTCCTTTAAAATACTGCCCAAGCCTGTAGTGAAGAAAATAATGCAATTCAGTTATTTCCTCAAAGAACATGGAATTCTACTAATAAACATAAAGTGATTCACTTGGCCAGAAGCAATGCAAACAGGGATTTATTGGGGTGCTACATCTATATAACATACATGTTTGTACAACTATATTGATAATTATAAGTACTATTAATCTTCCAAGCACTTTGGTAGGAAGATTGTAGTAATTCATCACTGATTGCTGGAGGAGATTCTGAAAAAGAAAGGAATTCTAAGTACCCTGCTAACTCCTGAATGTAAACTGATCCATTTAGTGGCAATCATATTTCAGGCTATGCCCCATCTTAAGAGTTACTTAACAATTTACAATTAGAGGGCATTTATCTAGCATAGAACAGATTTATTTATACTTTTTATTGCTGTACATAGTAGATTTGGGGCTCTTTACTATAGAAATTATCTTTCTGAAAACAAATTAACTGGAGGGAGATCATCAGTTTATTTGGAGAGTAACATTTAACCACTATTAGTACATTAAAAATGAAAGTTGTTTCAGTGTGGACAATTTAGGAACTCTACAAAGCAGCAATAATGGGCAGAATGGCGTATTTTCCACCATCCATCTTTATCGAGCCTGCATATAGCATCTTCAGTCTTCCTGAGAATATGATGCAAAGTCTGATCAATACCCTCATGCCCAGTAGCACCTTTATGAGGTATAATATTGAACTGGAAGAGTGCATTTGACAAGTTGGAGATGCTGAGGCAATTAAAACAAAATGAAGCAACCTGTAAAGATGCTAACAGGCTCGAAGTAAAGCATTAATTAGATAAACAGACTGAAAAATGTTAGCTGCTATAGGAATATATTATTCTTCAATGACGTATGTGCAAGTTTTCTGTAATGGTTTTGCTACTCACCAGTACAAGCATGAATTTGATTATAACAAAATGTCATGCATACTGTGACACTGCAAGTTGTACAAGGAATGTTATGTACTGCAATGAAATTAAAAACCTATCTTTCACCGAGTACTAAGACACAAAATAAAACCACATGGATTTCTTTAGCAGAGCCCCATTCTGAACACCTGACCCAGACATCTCCTCTCTAGCTCAGGATCTACATGTTCAGAATGCTTAAAGAAAAGCCCAAGGAACTTAGTGTTCAAATGCACCAGTCAAACTTCCTTCCAGACAGCTCTTTTCTGTTCAGATCCAGTTCTACCTGTTATCTAGTGAGATATGTACAACCAGAGTAAGCGAGAATCCTAAGGTGCAGAAAACTATAGACACGCTTCTTTCAGTGACTCTAAGAACTTCTAGCCAATAGGAAACAGGCACACACTTGGGCGTGAAATCCTGGCTCCACTGAAATCAACGAGAGTTTGCCATTGACTTCAAACGGAGCCAACATTTCGCCCTCGAACTCTAATTTAACCTATGTGCATATATCTCAAAATTAATTAACTCTCTAGTTCAGTGGTGAGCAACCTGCAGCCCGTGGGCCACATGCAGCCTATCAGGGTAATCTGATCGCGGGCTGCAAAACATTTTGCTGACGTTGACCGTGCACAGGCACGGCCCTCCACAGCTCCGAGTGGCCGCAGTTCACCGTTCCACCACTGCTCTAGTTACTGGATTAAAATTTGGTGCAAATCACATTTATAAAACATTCTAACTATTAGCTAGGCTACTTCCCCTCCTTGCCCAATCACCACATCTGCTGATATGGGAGTTTGAGATTTTGAAGTAATTTTTTGAAGTAATTTATTGTTGTTTTTTTTAAAATAGATAAGAATTTTGAGATTTTGGGATACTTGCATGGGGTTCAGTGAATCTGAAACTTTAGACACGCACAGTTAAATCCTGGACTGCAAGGAACACGTTGTGAAGGGGGAGTGTTCCGAGAACCCAGACACCAGCACAAGCCTCAATGTCTGCATTGCAATTTTATAGCCCCGCAGCCCCAGCCTGAGTCAGTTGACATAGGCCAGCTGTGGCTGTTTCATTGCAGTGTAGACATACCTTAAGAGACAACAGGTTCTCAGCAACAATGCTGAAGTGATAGTGACCCACAGCATCAAATTCCCAGTGAAAACTTCCAGTTCTTCCAGGAGCGATGAGTTTCTACCTCCACCAAACACTTTAAAATAAGTGGTGATTACAAAGGTCAGCTGTGTTTGACCAACAACGTTCTGTCAATCATAGAGTCGTAGGACTGGAAGGGACCTTGAGAGGTTATCTAGTCCAGTCCCCTGCACTCATGGCAGGACTAAGTATTATTCAGACTATTCCTGATAGGTGTTTGTCTAACCTGCTTCTAAAAATCTTCAATGATGGTGATTCCATAACCTCCGTAGGAAATTATTTCAGTGCTTAACTACCCTGACAGTTAAGAAGTTTTTCCTAATGTCCAACTTAAACTGCCCTTGCTGTAATTTAAGCCCATTGCTTCTTGTCCTATATCAGAGATTAAGAGCAACAATTTTTCTCCCTTATCCTTGTACAACATTTTATGTACTTGAAAACTGTTATGTCCCCCACTTAGTCTTCTCTTTTGCAGACTAAACAAATCCAGTATTTTCAGTCTTCCCTCATAGGTTGTGTTTTCTAGACCTTTAATAAATTTTTGTTGGTCTTCTTTGCACTTTCTTCAGTTTGTCCACATCTTTCCCGAAATGTGGCACCCAGAACTGAACACAATACTCCAGTTGAGGCCTAATCAGTGCAGAGTGGAGCAGAAGAATTAATTCTCATTACAGAAGAATTACTTCTCATGTCTTGCTTAGAACATCTGCTTATACATTCCAGAATTACGTTTACTTTTTTTTTTTTGAAACAGTGTTACATTGTTGACTCTCATTTAGCTTGTGATCTACTATGACCCCCAGATTCCTTTCTTTAGTACTCATTCCTAGGCAGTCATTTCCCTTTAGCATGTGCGCGACTGATTGTTCCTTCCTAAGTGGAGTACTTTGCATTTGGTCCGTACTGAATTTCATCCTATTTATGTCAGACCATTTCTCCAGTTTGTCCAGATCATTTTGAATTTTAATCCTATCCTCCAAAGCACTCGCAACCCCTCCCAGCTTGGTATCATCCACAATCATCTGCACTTTGATCATGCTTTCTACCTATGAAGCTCGACTTTCTTTACAAAGATCAATGAACAAATATGCACAATGCCCCTCTCAAGTAGGTTAGTATTGTTCTTGTACCTATTTTATAAATACAGAAAACAAAGGCACCAAGAAGATAAATAACTTGCTTACACTGACACAAGCAGCTTGAGAAAGAGCTGGAAACAGAACACATGTCTCTTGACAACTAGCTTTGTTCTTTATCCACAAAATCATCTCTCTGTTTTCCAGTGGTATCAAAACACAAGTACTATATCTGACATTTATTGCAAGTAATAAAAGTTATTTTGTTTGAAAGCAAAATTAAAAAACAAAAACAAAAAAAAACCCAATGCCCATGACACCTTTTTTTCCAGTCGACATGATCTATTTGAATGGTTCCTAAAACATGCCATGACAAAACAACAGGCCCAACGATAGATAACCACACGATCAATAGTTAAATAGAAAAGTACGATAGTGAACCTGAAGTTACAGTGCCTGAGGTCAAGTATCGGGGGCAGCCATGTTAGTCTGTATGTGCCTTTGGCTTAATGAATAACCTGATGATAACCTGCTTTTCTGGTGTTGACAATGGTGTTGTCCTATGACATAGGCTATATCAAATATGATATATTTATGGTGTAAAAAATGGTTGAGCATCTCTTATTGAAAAAGAAAAGTTAATTTGTAACAACATAATTAACATCTGGAAAGACACTATTCCAAGAGTAGCTGTGGCTTTGCACACTTTCTTGCTATTCCCCATCCTCGCCTCTTTCCTTTTGGGACAGTAAATAGCCAATAGGAATAATTTCTCAATCCATGCAGCTTTCTATCAAGAAACATGAGAGTTTAATCATGGTCTTTTCTTGAATTTAAGTTTTATAAAAACCACAGCCATTGGTAACATACACCCGTGAAACTTTATATACTGCACCATGTGCACTGACAACCCAACTATCCCATTTTACTGTAGCTGAATTATGATTAATTTAATGCTGAACACATTCAAGGCATTTCTCCTCCTTGAAATGATGCCATTCTCTCTACATTATTTCATATTATGCACAAGTGTCTCCTCAACATAAGCAAACTGTAATACAGACCTGCTTACATATGATAACATTACCATGTTTAACAGTTTTATTGTCTAATTACATTAACTTTAATCTTGAGCAATTTGGCATGTACGGTAGGTCAAGATATTGCATTTGAATGGGTATGGAGCTGGTCTGATTTCTGATTCTAAAATCCAGGATCAGGCATTTCAAGCTGCAAAGAGGAGAGAAAGTATAAATACTGTGTATCAAATATGTGCGAGGGAGGTCACAAGGGGGCTGGAAGAGATGTTAAAAATCTTCAAGAAACAGTGGGAGGCAGGATGTACTTGCAGGACCTCTTAGTGGGAGGTAGACTGATATTTTTGTAATCGGAACTCCGCTTGACTACAGGGTGTATGCAACTTCCAACATTTTTCAGTAGAATATTGGTCAACCCATTTAAAATTAGACATCAGCTCATTTTATCCTCACTATGAAATGCAGCCAGAGTGTTCACTAAATCGTGATTTATGTCCCAGGAAGAGACGTTTTAGGTGTTAGAAAATAATCACACCATAAGGAGATTTGGTGATTATACTACCCTCTCTCCCCCGTGGAAAATTCATAATTTATGGCCAGAGTTTGTTGCAGCAAAAATGTTACAAGATATTTTCTCCCTCACTTTTTGCTCAGATTCTGATGCGGGAAACAGTGATGTAAATCCAGGGGTAACTCATGAGAAATCAGAGAAGGTATTCCATATTTACCCTGACTGTAAGAGAGCTCAGAATCTGGCCCTGTGAATGCACAGATCAAAAAGTATATGTCTTTAGCGCTGTGCTCCAATCCTAAAAAAAGAGATGCTGCACTTCACTCCCATCCTAAATAAAGAAGTGCTGGAACACACTTCCAGAAAACGATAGCACCAGAACGCCATTACAATCTCCCCCGAGAAAAGTGCCAGAACAGCATTCCAGCACAACTCGAGCCCTGTTTTTGCAAACATTCCTGCCAGAAGTGTGAAATCAAAGGTAATATAAAGATACATAGAAGCAACCAGGCCTGAGAAAAATGCCCAGTCTCAGACACTTCATAAAACTGGCTCTGTAAGTAAGATGATGACAAAAAGAAAAACATATACAGAACACCCAGAGGCCTCTTGAATGTTATGCTTTAAGCCTTTTCTGTTCATCTAACAGATAGCCCGTGCTTCAAAAGAATGAAAGCACTCCATATTGTAAGGAGAAACGATTTGCTAACTGGACATAAAAACATACCCTAGAGTTATCAAAAGTATCAAGAATAAAACTACCCACCTCCAAAAAAACCCCAAAATGTGAATGTGAAAGTAAATTGTATTTTGTCCTCTTCAATATAAACTGAATATACATCAGCCTTGCAATAGTGCCATGATCATTTAATAGCAAAATCTATTTTCTCATCCTTTATGGTGGAGGTGGTGAAAATGAGTGAGGAAAAAAACCCAAATATGTTATTTCTTTATAGCAAAAAAAACCCCAACCCAAAACAAAAAAAACAACCTTCGCTATCACATGGCCCTCATCTCTATAATGTCTGAGTGCCTCATGTATCATACAACAGCCCTGTGAAATAGAGAAGTACCATTGTCCCAATTTTACAGGTGGGAAACTGAAGCACATACAGGCTAGAAGGCTTGCCATGGTCACACAGGAAGTCTGTGGCAGAGTAGGGAATTGAATCTGGGTCTCCCTTTCACTGGACCATCCTTCTTACATTTTCCCCTTTTCCAAGTTGGTCAGAAGAAATTTGCAAGACTGATATAAATAGAGAAACAGGGATACATCCAGGGAGTCATCCTCATAAATAAACCTACAAGGCGAACTACAGGATTTGGCATTTTCTCTTGGGACCTATTTAATAGTAGTCAATAGTCTGGTCCCCTTGGCTAGAGAATTCCTAACTACTTTTGAAGCTGCAAAAGTTACCTTGTTCTTGAAAAGTTCCATGGAGGACTAGCAAACCAATGGTAATTCCTGGAGGCATTCGGCTTGTGGAACACACAGGCAGATAGAATGGAAGTTGCTGTAGTAACCCCACTGATATAACACAATCTAGCCAAGCCCAGAGCAGGGAGGAAAGTGCTTTGTATGAAAACTCTGAACCCAATTGCTGCAGAACGACAAAGGCGCTATTACGTTCTGATTTCAATTATAATAGGTCAGGATGAGTAGTTTATACTAAGTAGTATTTAGATAATAAAAATATTGATATTTTGGCAGAAAATAATTGTAAATTGCAAGTTAATAAGACAGTGTGCTTTAAATAAAACACAACAGCTTGAATAATGCTGACAAAACACATCACATACCTTAATGAGTATGGAATTTAAGAGGAAGCCCAATATTCTCCAAAGAGTGACCCTTGGTTCCCCACATTAATTACTGGTGTTACTTGGTTAAGACATACACTACATTAATTAAAGTGAGGAGAAAATGTACTAGATTAAGTTACATTTCCAAATTATAATATTTCCACCTGTCTAGGAGTGTAAATGTCTCTCACCACCGTAGGATCTGAGCGTCTTACAATCAACAATGGATTTCACCCTCGCAACTCCTCTCTGAGGTAGACACATGCCAGCCCTATTCTACAGATCAAGGGGCAGGTATTCTTTTTGTTTGTGTGTTTTCGTTATGGATTTTAGTTTGTAATGAAAAATGTAGTTAAAAGTAAAGACTCAGACTCCACAGATGAACAAAGTTTGCCTCTGCAGAAGGAAATAATCATATTCATTATTTCACATGGGCAACGTCAAGAATAACTGGGAGACATTTGATTGCCTTACCTTTCAGCTAGACTTCATTATGAAAGGACAGCCGCACATGTAAGAGTGGCCTCACTGCTAAGTGCATAAAAATATCCCTTGGGAAATGAGAGCCACTCAAAAAAAATCCATTTCTTTTGCACCAAGTTGGAGACACTTGGAGCAATTTGCAATTCTAAAGATGAAATCCCAGAGGTTTCAAACAGCTATGTATTACACTGTCCCAGTTAGCGGCTAGAGAGCTCCCATGAGCAAAAAAATAAAGAAATAACAATAAAAAATTGCACGGTCATCAGAACTCAGTATAAATCAGTCCAGATAGGGAACTATGCGAGAACAAGCTGCATATAGAACAACGGAAGATATTGTACAAAAACAACTTAAGTACTGTCCCCTACGCTAGTTCCTTCTTGGTGACAAAAGTCAATCGAATAACTATATGCTGATGAAAGCGAGCAAGTATAGAGTAAATTGGACTCACGTTGAGCTGCAGGTCATCTGTCCACTGGCCAATCAGGTGGTAGCCTGGAGTGGTGGTGTTTGTTGTGTGATACTGAAAGATGTCATAGCGCCCTGGTGCATCACCGTTTTTATTAAACATCACGGGAGTGCCCGCACTGCCTGAGGAAGGAAGCAAAAACAGCCAAAGCTTTACAATGCTTGTTTTATTTATTTTGTCATGGCTAAAAGCTTTAGACTGGCATCACAGCTCAGGCAGAGGCCATCCATCATCACAGCAGTTTAAATGGACGCTTTAGGACATAGTGGCATAATCCTATCCCTCTCTCTGTGATTAATTATCATGACTCATACCACTAGGTGAAACGTAAAAGTAAAGTAAAATGACATGAGCCTTGCTTCATATCATGAAATATCATACGGGCTTCCCTCCCCGCCTCTGCCCCCTTCTCCCCTGAGGAAGTTCTTTAGTGAACATCAGTCCTATGAATGGAGCCTCTATATGATTTTTTTCCCCCAGAAAATGTTCCATCTGCTTCTGAGAGATACTGCCATCAGAAGACAGCCCAGGTTTAGTGAATCTTGACTGGCATCCAGAAATAGCTTCCTCCTCCACAATTTGTTCTTATTCCAGTAATCAGCATGCAATTGAGATGGAACAGAACAGAGGACATTATCGGAAAACTATTCCTAATCTCTCCTTGTACGCTGCTTTGTTTACGCCCTAGGACACTGATACCTGCCGAAAAGTAGCTTAGTCATGAACAATATAGGGCCAGATTCTGGACTGTTTCTTGTGAAGCATGCTAGGTAGAGTGATGTGAGAGAGGCAATGAAGTGGCAACAGCAGATCTGAGGATGTCAGAACCACCTTGCTTGGATGGGTCAGGGCCCCGAGTGCAACACACTCAACAATGCTTCAACCTGCTAAAGTAGCTGACTACATGCCCATAGTGCGGCTTGCTTGGATGCATCATATGTACAGAATATCCAGGGGTGGGGCCACACACCCGAAGCCAGCTCATGGGAACAGTCCTTTTGGGGCCGTGGACCAGAATTGGGTATTAGTGTAGCCTCCCACAGGGCATAGGTGCTAGAACTAGGGGTGCTGCCAGACACCCTGGCTTGAAATGGTTTCCATCACACACAGGGTTTACAGTTTGGTTCAATGGCTCTCAGCACCCCATTATACAGATTGTTCCAGCGTCCCTGCCCAAGCTTTCTAATATGTGCCTGTCCTGCCCTTCGCCTATCCAGGAGCTGTGTAGGAGGAGGTGGTCCCCAGCACCTAATCCTCTTAGCACATCCAAACAAGACAGGTTAGAATAAGGGGGCAAAATAAACACACACACGTTACATGACAGCCAGGCATTAAATTCTGATAGCTAATTAATACATTTGAGATGCTATTGCGAAAAGTATCCCAACCAGAAGATGTGCAACTCAGTTAACACTATAAGGCTGTATGGCTACTTCTTAAAATGAGTGTTCAAAGAAATTTAGTATTTTCAGATAGATCTAAGAGAAAGCTTCCAGGACCACATGTGTTTCAAGATGTATTAAAATAGGTTTCTGGGACGTAAAGCAATATTGTGTCAAGATAGAAGGTCATTAGTATATCTATATTCAAAACTTTCTCCTACCACATTGCTTGGGGGGAGGGAGGGCGGGTATGAAAAATCTCTTCAGCTGTAGTACTGAACTTTAAGTTTACGGTTTTCCTCATGATTCCTGTTCTTCACTGAATTTCAGTGAGTGAAAGAAGGTTTGAAGGAGTGAATTAGCATAGTTTCCAAATTCTAACCCTCGTAAATTATTTCTTGTCTATACTGCAGCCTCTCTGAGATCAGACACTGATTAAGTTCAAAGACTGGTACAGAAAATCTTCCACAGAAATCTCTTGTCTCTGACTCCTTATGGATACTAAGCAGATATGTAACTTTGGTTATGGATTCATGCAGCCAGAACATCTTTATGGTGGGAAAACATTTTTAGGTGCATAAGGGCGATAATTCATAAATTCCTTCTCAAAGTCAGCAAAAATAGTAAATGGGATTTAGCTAATCATGACTTTTTAAAGTGTTTATATGATTTGCCAAGCTACATGTTGTTGCAGCTGACATAAAAGAATACAATTCAGAGCATAATAGTCCAGTCTGGCCCTCCATAAATATTTGTGGGTATATCCTTACGTCCCCAAATGACACTAACACAAAAAATGGGTGTTTTTTATACACTAGGGGTCAGATCTTCACCTGACATAAATTTTCACCGCCTGAGGATCTATTCCATAAATTGCGCAGTAATGCAGAGAGGGTATTACTCACATACATACATATGCATGCATAAAACTGTAGGTTTTTTTCTCCTTCTAAATAGACGCAGAATAAACTTGGTGTGTATCAACAAGAGTCAAGGTTAAAAGTTGCCCTGTGAAAGTATAGAGCTTTGTTATTTCATATCTGCAGATTAGTATGATATCTAGTTTTTAAATGACAGATTTCAGAGTAGCAGCCGTGTTAGTCTGTATTAGCAAAAAGAAAAGGAGTACTTGTGGCACTTTAGAGACTAACAAATTTATTGGTCTCTAAGGTGCCACAAGTACTCCTTTTCTCTTTCGTTTTTAAATGGAATCTATAAATGATAAAGTCCAAATGGCAGCTGGGGCAGGGAGACTGTGTTGGGGAGAAACAAGGCATGGAGTCCCTTTTCCCTGGGCTGTTAAACATTAAGTGGATAGTTTGGCTGCTTGCACTTGCTGGTAGTGATGGTGGACCATTAACGTTGCTGACAGTGTTCAGGGCCCTGCAGGGGTATGGCCCTGTGCAACAGTCAGGGCCTGGCAAGCTTTCCTAGTGACAATGTATATTGTCAAAAGAATGCACTATACAAGAGCCTTGCCTGTGTATGTGTAAATAGTTAACTGGGTAAAGGGCCAGTAGCTAGTGCTCAAGAATATGCAGGCCTATTTCTGGGTTTCGAAGGATCAATACAACTTCTTGTTGTGCTCTGCTAATGGCTTCCTTCATGCAGCTTTTCAATGCAGTTCTTCAATATCACAGCTGCTCCACCAGACTAGTTACTGCTGCTGGTCAGCCTGCTCTCTGGTTCATGAAAGCACCGCTGTTCAAGAAATCTCGAGTATGTGATTATCATTAAGCATGTGCTCAAGTGCTCTTCTTAATCTGGTGCTGGATGCCTACTCCTGGCCTCTAAATGCATAATTCTTCCAGACATCATCTATGCAGCTCGCCCACCCTACCCGGTGTGGTTCTATCTCTAGAATCATCATGTGTTATATTCTAAGTTAAATACAGCAAAATAATTTTAAATGTGATTCTATATTAATATGTATTCACCATTAGTATGCATTTATAGTAATAATTAGCAGCATAGTTGATATTTGCTTCTTTTTCTGGCTTGTCCGCTTTCATGAGTTTAAATTTACTTCATCTGGAAATCCACCCACACACCAAAAGGAAGTGAAAAGTGAGGGAAGCTATTTGGAGTAAGGAATGGTACATAGTTGTGATCATCTCAGGTTATAATTCAAGCAGAAGATTTCTGAGTTGCCTGTCTTATTAAAGATGGAGTAACTGGACTATCAACCAAAAGGTTTGCTTAGTAAGTGCAAATCCTACAGTCCTTACTCAGTCTTCGATCCCAGTGTGGGTCTGATAGCATATTTTGGCACACAGTGCCCCACCATTTGATTGGAGGATCTAATTCTTTCATGTGCCTGTTTTAAAGTTGCTACAGTATTTTACTCAGTGCTCTGTTTATTTATGCAGACTATAAGAAACAATGAGAAGTGGTACTAGGAAACCTGCAGGCTGAAGCATATTATTTTCATAACTGGTGCCATTTATTATTTTAATTTTTCTTATTATAACAGGGAGGGGGAAGATTTTCTTGAGGATTCAGGCTGACATACCTTTTTTTTTTCCTTTCATTGAGAATTGTAAGTCTCCACAGTTCCATCAGGTAACTGGGAAACCTAGTAACATGCTCTTCCCTGGTGCTGCCTGCACAATCAATGGTGTTATAAAATATTAATCCATCTGTTCCCAACGACTAAGTAACACACACACTAAATTCAGTGCATGATGCCCCTTTCACATGGAAAATCTCACTGCAAAGACACAATTTATTGGATTTTGCGGGATTTGTGTCTCTTAATCACCACAAAAAAACTCATCATGAAGAAAAGTGCAATAGGAGACGGGTCAGAGTCTTGTTAAGTGTGACAAGCTAAGATATCTTTTTATGACTCACAGTCACTGCAGTTCTGAGGAGCAGCTGTGGTTCATATAAAAATAATCCCTTTTTCAGGTCATTGTGGAGGGGAGGGGGAACACAGACACTTTGCATCATGAGTTGAATATTCAGAATCTTACTGCATCTGGACTTTTTAAAAAATTATTCTCAACATTGTGAGACAACACTGGAGTTCATACTGAGCTCCTAGTACAAATCCACAGTCTCTATTCATTAAAATATCGCTTGAGCTCTTCCTTTATGAATGTCATGGTTTTTGTAAGGGGGGAAAAAATCCCTGAAGTATGCACAGGCAAGATGATTTCAGCTGCATAGTTACAAGGAGATCTGTTTGCATACCTAAATGCAAAATAGGATTGGATCACAAGATCATAAGCTTAAAATGCACAAGAATGGGATACACATTTTTTCCTTCACACTGTCAGGAGAAAGGATTCATGTTGTGCCATTCTCTGTTCTGATTACAAGTCTTGTAACAAGAATGAGAGAGAAGAAGTTTAATTATGTATATGTCAAATGGTGACATTCAGCCACTGGCCCTCCCAGAAGCAGTGTTGGCTGTCCTACCCTCCCCGGGGGGTGCACCAAAAGGGGGCACTCAGCTGAGTGGCTCAGTATGCAGGAGAACAGTACAGATTGCAACCCATTTAGGCCAGGGACTCTGCTTCTTCCCGATCCAAGTTGGGATGGCATGCACCATCAGAAGCACACCAACGGATTACTCTTCATGCTCTCCAAGTGCAGGGACTGTAGCGACAAGAAGCGCTTGGAATGTACCATGCCATCAGGAAATAGGATCCTTGTGCTCTGTCACAATCTGGTCCTATCTGTTTAGTGAATTACAGTAATGTGTAAGACATCCATCTCTGATGTGATATCCCAAAGCAGAGTGGAGAGAATATGGCATCAAAAAATTCTGTGTATTCACGCTACACTTATGCTTCTTTACTGTTGGGCAACCGAGTTTCACTCATACTGATGCAAGAACAAATTTTAAGCTCATACCAGCAAATGTTCGTTTGGGAAGGGGTATATTTTACATGGGATAGGACACTGCTTGACTCAGCAGGGAGACAGGGTTCCCAAAAGCCCTTCTGCAAAAGGCCTGGCACAGAGTTAAACAAGCCAGACAAACAACTGGCCCTACCCCTTTACAACTAGGAAAGCACACACATTTATTGTGACTACAGTAATAGAACATTACAGACCTGGTATATTTTACAATAGATGGGGGCATGAAATAGAAAGAGAACAGGGCTCCAAGAATATCTCTCCAGAGCCTTGGCAATAAGCCTCAGATGTGGCTGCAATTATTCCACGTGAATGGGCCAAGAGAAAATAAACTCTGCACATGAATAACACATCTTAAAGACACCTCATGTTTCCAGGAACATTATCTAGGGCCTGCCCTAAATGGTCAAGAGAAGAAATAGTTTAAAATTATTATTTTAAAGTTCTGCTACCTTCTTGAAGCCTCCATGCTGTTTATGAGTTGTATATAAAAAAAATACCATCTGGCTTATGTGACCAACTACAACTACAGGAAAAAATCTTGCAAAAATGGGTGAATAAATTGAAATAATGAATATACTTGAGAAAACTGAAATCCAGGCAAATTCCACTAAGTAGATTATTTCCTCCGCTCTCTTAAAATGATAAGATGACCATTCAACTGCTCTGCTTTCTAAGAACCTCCTTGAGGCCTTTGGAGGAGAGAGAGATAAATGATCTGCTACAGAATTCTAGGATGGCCAAATTAGTAAAATTTACACAAATACCAAATTTCTCTGAAATTAGTATTATTTTTGCTTTGTAACATTCCGTTTGTGTTCTTTTTCCAGAAATAGGAAGATATGGAAAATCCTATCTGCTCAGTTTATTAATCCAGCAGTACTTGGCTTCTGGCAGTAGCTAGCAACAGGTAATCCAAAGAAGTGGGGGGGCGGGGAATCTCATGCATCTCTTTTGATACTCTGTGCCAATTATGCAATGCTTTACTTGGAGGGAAAAAAATCCTTCCTGACCCTTACAGTGATGAAGTTAGACCATGAAGTACAAGATTTATCTTCCTCATCTGGGTCTCCCAGTCCCTTTTCTTCTACTCTCTCTCTCTCTCTCTCTCTCTTTTTATTAGATTGTAAATTTCTAGGAGCAGGGAAGGTGGCGAAAATTTTCAAGACTTATGAACCTAAAATTGAACACTTCTACCAATAGGCAGGCACCTAAATAAAACCTTGATCCAGCAAAGCACTTTCATTTATGCAAAACTTTCAGTTTGTGAATAGTCCCAGTACGGTCACAAAACTGATTTTCAGAGGTGCTGGGCGTCTTTGGCTATCACAAAAACTTTAATAGGAGTTGCATGACTCCCATTCAGCACTTTTGAACATGAGTCCTCATTTAGGCCTAAATATGGATTTAGATGTCTAACTTTAGGCTACCGGGTTTTAAAATGTAAGTCTGGGTCTCCATCTTGTAGAGCGCGGAGGCAGACAGTTTAAAAAACTCCTGTTACATATATTAGCAAAGTTTATAAGGAGGAAAAAGTGTTAGTATTACAAGCTAACTTCTGTGACTGTTCAATTGTCCTGGCGCTGGGGGTGGGCTCACATGAATCTCCTCATGTATGTTAATGAAGCAAATAACCTTTAAACAAAATTTTCAGAGGTTGGGAAATCCTGCTATAGTATTTAAGCCAGATTCATAGACACTGGCGCAGGGAAGTAAATATGAAAGCCTATCCTGTACCTCAAGGAAGGGCTGCTGTTAGAGTTACCAATGTCCTTGTTGGGATCAGTGGGAGCACCTTTATTTGGAGGATGAATTATAGGCAGCTGAGGTGATATATTGAATCAAACTAACTTTAGCTTGTCCACATCCACATTTGCCTTTTGTGCTGTATTCTCACTATAAGCCTTCTGGGGGAATGGAAGTTGCAACAACCTTCACCACAGGAGACTTTCTGCTTAGCAGGTCTAAGTCACTTGGTTTGAAACCTGAAAATGAATCTGTTCCTTACACTCTAAAGTGTTGTCCTAGTGAAAATGACAGACCGGACGAGTCCTGTGTGACAAAGAAGTGCCTTTATTTTTTTGCCCCAAGTAGGTGGAAATGATACACATCAAAGGATATGCTTTGGATGACTCCAAGAAACTATACATTACCCATAGTTGCTGTGGGTTTCTTTTTTAAGCAGTGGAGTCCAAATTAGGCATTATATAACTCAGACAGATGGGACATATATATTTTTGTCTATCACCCACTTTTGCTGATGAGAGCAAATGTTGAGGTTATTAGCAGAGTTCAGTGGTTTCATCCTAATTTCCAAGTGCAACCATCATAAAATGGTTGCACAATTTAGTATCTTTTGCACAATAGAAGCTAAGGACTTGACTAGCTGGAGTACTCCATGTCAGAAATATAATCATATATATAAAACTCACTGCTTCAAGGAAAGCAGTACACAATCAAATGAATGCTAAACTTGGATTATATAAATGATGGCCACTCCATTTGCTAAGAAATCCAGTGAAATAATGAATAATTGATTGACTAATTAAATTTAAAAATCGTGTGTTCTCTGAAGTGCTTTGGATACACATTGCTTTGGACTCACCGTTAAAGTTAACATTGCGTATATACTTCAGCAATTTTTTGCCTCCTGCTTGTTCCATCTCCGGACAGATTCCAGCATAATCAGCACAAAGATCCTTGTTCATATGATGGAGGGCATGAGCCATGGCATACACAGCATCAATCACAAACTGAACTTTCCCCTCTTGTTCATAATGGGAATCTTTTCCAATTCTCTCCTGCCCTGCACATAAAAACAAACACAAATGCACACACACACACAAAGAGAAAGATGGTGAGGAACAGAATTCTCTGGGTGATGAATACAAGTCAAGCCACTTCATGCAGCATTAAAGAAATGAAGGTTGTTAGCCAGTGCAGGATTTTGAATAGTGTGGTTATGATTTCATTTTTTTCTTGCATTTTTAAATGAAAAAAAATCTTCAACCCTTGACACCGCGACCATTCAACTTATAGACAAAGAATTCACAAAGGCAAATCTAGTCCTAACCACAGACATGGCAGTACAAGCAACAAGGATCCATCTCCGAGAGAGAGAGCCTGGACTCCGTATGCTGAAAACGCTGGAGTCTTTTAATGAAGAAAGCACATTAAAACAATGCAGAGACGGTGTTTTAAAGTCTGGTGTTACATTCTGCCTTTCATAAACCAGTCTCTCACTGAAAGACATAGCCAGATAGAGAAAGGGAAGAATCAAACTAAAGGAAGCTCAGGAGAATTCAGTTAACATGCGTACTGTAAATGCAACCTGAAGCAGCACAGTTTGCACACATTTACTATGCACTTCTCTTCTCTTCCTGCAGGAATTAATGAGCCCTTCAAAATCCATTGATTGCCATCAAAATGCAGAACCTTAGCTTAAAGATTCCAGATTTATACAGTCAAATGAATTGGTACTGTCACCAAATACTAAAAAGGAAATAAGCAGTGATGCTTCAAGAATAATTATTTTAAATGTTTTATTATTTCTTATTTGTATTACCATTAGCAATGGAATTTAGGGTCTGTGTTAGGCGCTGCACATATCCTGTAACAAAGATCTTACACACTAAATATTATCCACATTTTACAGGTAGGGAACATAGGCACAGAGAGATTAAATGGTTTTCCCAAGGTCACACAGGAACTCTGTAGTAGAGCCTGAAATTGAAACCAATAGTCTGAGTATGAGTATAGAGCCTTAGCCATTGTTCCTTTCTGTCATTAGCAAATTGTGATAAACAAATAATGTGATTGACAATGGGACTACAAAAATAGTTATGTATTGGATTTTTAAAAAAATAAATGATAGTTTATGTCAAAAAGTAAAGAAACAAAACTAGAGCTAGTCAAAAAAAATATTCATCCAATATAATATCTGAATAACATTTATGAAATTTCTTGTATACTTTATTCAGGGAATATTACCTACCTGTCCCTAAACTATATTATATATGTGTGTGTGTGAGAGAGAGAGAGAGTCACCATTCCTCATGTAAAAAAGTACACACAGCTGGACACATTTGTGACAGATATGACAATATCCTGGGAAAACCTTATGAATTCAGTTAATATACCTTACTGAATTACATTTAATATCTTTGGGGTCCAATGTGAACTTCAGAAAAGTGTGTTCAACAATATAGCAGACACAATTGATCTTTTGCAACAATGCGTGTGAAGTGGAATTCCTAGGAAGTACTGAGGAGGTGGGGATTGCAAGCCCTCACCTACGGACTTAGCCGTTGAAGCTTCGCCTGGAGTGGGGGACCTTTGGTCTGCTGATCATCTGTTCAAAGACAGTTCAAAGACCCTGTCTGGATTTTCCAGGGACCAACAGACAAAGACAATTTTTTGATAAATAGTCTGGTTTTTAAACAGGCTTAGGGCTGTCTTCCTGATCCATCAAATAGACAAGACCTCTGGGTCCATGGAGGGCCCCAATCCTTAGGGAAGGGTTGGAAGGACTTGGCGTACTGAGGCCCCATAAGACTGCATACCAGTTCTAAGCTAACACTGTTGTGAACTTGTGACCACAAAAGAGACCTGTTTTGAAGGAATCACCTGCCAGAGCCCATGTTGGAGCAAGTGGAGTGAGCTCTGGTAAGCTTATTAGCTTTTGTGTAGCTTTTTCTATTATTGTTAATATGTTTTCTCTGAAAGGCTTATACCCTAAGAATAAAACAGGATTGCATAGGAAGTGTTGTGCGGTAACTTATAATTATGACAATTGCATCATTCACCATCTTTAAGGAGAAAGGCATAGCAGGTCTACATCGGCAATTTGACTTTGCTGGTGAATTCAGAGTATAATCAGGGAACTGTGCATCCTGAAAATACCCTGGTCGTGAGGGAGAGAGGCGTATGTCTCCACCCAAGAGCGGTTACAGCCAGGGAGCTAAAAGCCTGTGAGTAGGTGCCCTTGCTGGACTATAAAGGGGGAATACAAGTGCAGTTGCCCTGAACTGTGACAACATCTGCCAGTAATAAATTGGGACAATGATGTCTGAGGGGTAAACAAAGTACAATATTAGGAGCCAGGGCTTCTAGGTTTTATTCCCCAAGTCTGCCACTATCTTGTTTTACCTTTGGCAAGAAACACCCACATGATTCAATTTGTCCAGCTGTAATATGTGCTGTTATACTTATCAGTCTCACCAGGGTTTTGCAAAATGTAATCACCGATTGTTAAGTGTTCCGAGATACTTTGATGATATAATGGTATGACACTGCAAAATATTACTTTTTGAACAGCTGTAATAGCACAGTCCAATTGTTCAATTACTTACTATATGACACCTTCTTCCAACCTCAGCTTGAGGATCCTTCTGCAGTTACAAAGATCCCAGTCTTACGATGAGCTATGTGCAGTCAGACCCCTGGTACTTATGTAGAGTCCCACTAAAGTTAGTGGAGCTCTATATGGACTTGATCTGGGCCTAACAAGAAACTGGCTCTCAGTGGCAATATGAAAGAATAAATATGCAGGCTTTTAAAGACCGTGCCAGCCCTGAACAAGTTCTCACAAAAATGTCAGTGATCTTTGATCATTTAGGATGGAGATTCATGAGAAGAAATTATTTTTGCTATCATCCTTAATTTGAATGGTACTAACAGAATTGCAAGCTCTAGCTCACATCAGTTTTCACTTTTAGATTGGGTATGTGAAAAGTCACACTGTTAAGGAGTTTTTGCAAAACACATGAATGTGGCAGAGGACAAAATTCACCATTTCTGCTGCAGAAAAGGTTTGTTTTTGTTTGTTTTCTGATTAAAAGAACCATGGCAGAATTCCATCTTTGACTGTGGTAAGAACTTGATTGGGTTAATGAATTGCTTCTCCCTCCCACTCACATGGCCAGATTCTCAGCCTTGGGCTGAGAAAGCACAAAGACAACAGAAAGCTGTCCTAAAAGATCAACCAAGGATTTCCCAAAAGATGTTACCTCCCAGGGTGCTTTCAATTACTCAGAGCCATTTAGGTCCCTAGTCAACCCAAGATCAGGGTACAGAAAGGGGTATTAGGACCTTTTTAAACTTTACACTCTGCTCAGCTGCACCTAGGATAAACTCACTGCACCTGAGGATCAAGTCCACAATAGCACAAATTGAGTCTAAATACATCCTGTAAATTATTTACAGTGAATTCTGCTTATATTTTCTATCCTTTCCCCCGTCCTCTCTCTGTCTTGTCTATTTAGATTGTAATGGCTTCAGGTCAGGGACTGTCTATTTTCTCTATGTTTGTATCATGCCTAGCACAATGTGTCCTTTTTTTAGGTTGGTTTGTAGGCACCACTGTAAAAAACAGCATTAATAATAGTTAACTTTGGGCACAGGGGTTGTAGGCAAAATCTCCTAATTTCTTTTTAGGTCATTTCTGTAGTGAATGCAGTTTTGTGGGGGAAACACAAAGATTTAATATATGATCAACCCAACTTGAACCAAACACACAAACTGCTCACAATCAATCCAATTGATTGTAACAATAAAACATAATTGAGTAAATGTTGTATAATGAGGACAGCTAAGGAGATCACTATCTTCCTATGGGTATCCCATTACTAGAAAGCGTCTAAATATGTCCCAGAAATTATTTGCAGTGAATCATTCACTCAGTTGTACTTGAGACCAGCAAATATAAAATTCCTCCATATACATTTTCAACATTTGTGCAATTTCCCTCCCCCATACAGGCTGCCAAACTGCAAAGTATCAAACTGCAAAGCTCTGTTCTGCCAACCTACACATTATGATTAAGATATCATCTGGTGTAAAGCTCAATTATAATTCAAATCTAGACTAGCAACATCCAGTTCCTTTCAAATAATTCAGCAAGGTGAAATAGGTTCCAGGTTTTGAAGATTTACCTACTGTCCTTTTTTATCATTCCACTCTGCTCTCGTTGATTACAGACCAGATTACATTTCCAGACACTGACAAGGAAAATGCTTTTAAATGGCCTTAGCTGAGCTGAGCTACATAACCAAATTAGTAATGCAACAGAAAGGCAAGCCAAGGGAAGTGATCTTGGAATTGAAACTCTGAACACAAACAATACTGATTAAACATATTAAATGCAAGAAGCATATGCGTGGAAATACATAAGGGGAAAGAAAACCTTTAGTAGAAAAGTTATCTGTGGAATGAGACTGAGCAAAAATCCATAAAACAAAGTTGCATTCATAATATGAAGGTAAATAAAGGGCTGAAAACTGAGAAGAACTTGCAGTGATCATATGATTATTTATGGCTCAAAATAGCTATTTCTTATCTGTATACTATATACCCAGCACATATGCATACTATAAGCCCCAGATTTGTAGAACCGTGCATGTGCAACATATGCATACAAAAAGGTATGCATACAATTTACATGTGTAATTTCTGGACTCGCACATGCAATCACAGTTATTACTTATGCTAAAAGAAGATTTAAAAATCCACTCAAAGGAGACTGACGTGTCTTTGGAATAAACTTTCCATGCCATGCCTATTTTAAATTGACAAAAGCCTCTGCAGAGCAATGAAATTGTTTATATATACAGTCTACAAAATTGTTCTTTTTAATACAATTTTATGGTAAGTTCATCTAAAACTATGTATATGGTAAGAGTTGAGTGGCATGGACTTTTTATTTTAAGTAATTCTCAAGCAAGAGATGGAAATTATTGCACAAAGCACTGAACAAATTGTTGGGAACAAAGCACAACTTAGAAATAACTCAGTGATCGTAACAGCATACACAAAACTTTTGTTTGGTTTTCAGAACTCAGATACCTGTACCATTCGAACAGGTGCAAGCTAGAAGAGATTTCTGGGCAGTAGTGTGCAGATAGGAACGCAGCTTGAATAATCACTATGTGGCACAGTGCAGCATCAAGGTTGTCCAATAAGCAGCCAGACCCAGTTCGGAAGTGTTTTACAAAAATAATGCCCAGGTTCTTTTTTTTTTTTTTCCAAACAACAACAACAACAAAAGAAAATACCGGAACAAACAACAAGGAATAAATACCACCAGTAGGCCCAGACTTTTTTCAAATGACCACTCCTCATGCAACTCTCTCAGCCAGAAGCTAGGGAGTTTTATAGAAAGTTTCCCTATCCAGGATGGGAAGGGAAGTCCATCGCCTGACTCTGAGCGATTGAGAGCCCAGCTGGCCAATCAGCTCTTTCTCTTTCACTTCATGCTCCATCAAACTTAACATTCCGATAAATGGACATTTGGGAATTCAAGTTTAATGAGTCACACTGAATTTATTACATAAATTCATTCAGTTACTTAAAGCTAAATTATACTATCACATTAAAATTGCTACTGTATGACTATAAAAAAAACCTCAGTCAATCTTTGAACATGCAGAGCACTTCTAGAACTCAACAATAAGCCCTGGGCAGCGGCAAAGGAAAAACAGAGTCCATGCATGAACCTGTCAGATTTTTCTAAATGGAGCAAAATCATCATTTTAACAAGCACCTCACAAAGTTACAACCAGCTGTAAGTGGCTATATAATAAACTGTATTAATATCTGAGGACTCCGCATACAACAAACTACCATGTAATCTTTTATTTTAAAAAGAAATCTCCTATATAATAAACAAACAACAGTTGGACCATTTTTGGCAGTTTAGGCAGAGAAGAAAATTTGAAGGAACATGGAATAAGGCACCTCAGAAAGGGGAACTTGAAGACAATTAATAATAATGTTGCTACAGTATTTTAGGCTATTACTCTGAATAGTTTTTGGTGGGCGTGTGAGAAAGGAGGCTGTTTGCTTTTTACTTTTGGTTTAGTCTCATTGCTGTTAATATCTTTCATGCACATTAAAAAAACAGTAGAATTTAAATATGTATAATATTGGTATTGATTGTGTGTACTGTCATGATACACTTGATTTTCACATTTTAAAATTTCATACACATTCCTCACGTTACTCCTCCCTTCTGTGCTATTAGGGGAGTGAAGCATACGGACAGGAAGTCCAACTTGAATCTCCTTCTTTGCTTCTAATAAAGCCCTGGAGGATGCTGACTGCTACCTCAGTTCAAGAGGGAAGATGATGCTGGCGCTGCTTCCATATTGAAGCCTCTTACTGCATAATAATTAGGAATGCTCACAAATTCTTAGACACAAGATGAAGAAATGCAGTTCTCTTCTGGAACTGCTATTGATATCAGCCATTGCACAATACTGAGTGCTGTAACATACATATGCCAAAGTAATCAAGAGGCATCCAAAGTTCATCACTACAGTCAGGCTGGGCTACTTTAAGAGTGATGTGAAAGAGCACAAGCAAACGTTGAGAAGTCGCTGGAGTCTGGTTGAAAGAAGGGCAAGGTTACATGGAAAGCTGCATAGGCAACCAAGAGGAAGACCACCTCAAACACTTATTCAATCCATAGTCAAGAGACTGATAGTAAAACCAGGAAAGATGGAAAGAGTTATTGAGAGCTAAATAAGGAGGATATTTAAGAAGGTGACACGGATGGAACATGCAATATCAAAAAGCATTTTTGAAACTTTGGGGTTTTTTATTTCTCTGGCAAGCAAGATATAATCAAAGCTAGGGCTGACCCTGCAGTTATGTCATGTTGCTATGTGCTGTCACATAGACAATGTGGCTTTTAAACATTGCATTTGAAACCACAGGGTTTAGGGAAAAAGATGCAACCCTAAATATTATGTGAGGGAGTGTCTCATATCAATAACTCATGTATTCTATAGCCTGTTACAGAGCATTGTAAATGGCCATTGAATAGCGCCTCAACCAGACTTCTTCAGATAAAGGTTGCTAATCACAAAGCCTACATAAGAGCTGAAAGGGAAGAGAAGTGGTAGAGATCTCAAGAACTAGGTCAAAAGCTTCTCATAGAAAAAAGAATGAAAAGCTATGTTAAAAGAGATCTAAACATGGGTATTGTAAAAGTTCTACCCACCAAACTTCTGTGCAATTTATCTTGTTACTAACATGAACAATGGAGCCAAAAGATAATACAGAAAGTATCCTTAACATCCATTCTGCTAACAACCATCGAGCCCGAGTAACCAAAGAATTACTGCAGTTTACTCAGTTTCAATGGAGTAAAACCAGTGTAACACTGTAGTAACAGAGGTAATCTGGGCCCATTTTGTGCTTTCCAAATCCAGTCTCCGTGAAGATATCCTAATCACTCAGTCAGTTGGGGTAAGGGCAAGTGATAGCCAAGCACTCTTACCTCCAACCCCATCTTCAGCATCAGTCTTGCAGATGCTCTCCCCTTTCATGCCCTCTGAAGTAGCTAAGCAGAATGTTGTATTCTGCTGTACATATGGCTCCAGAAGTAAATTCACTTACATGCTCTGCCTCCCGCAACTATTATTGTTAAATATACCTGGAAAAAACAAAAAGCCATTAGAGTGTTACAAATAACTATTTTTTTTCTTCTGTAGCTTCAACATCATACATTTGTGACGCTGCTGGGAGATACTCTTCTTGAATCCACGGCCAAAGAACATTAAGATGTCCCTGGAGAATCTCAGAAGAGAAAGGATTGACACGATAGAGAACCAACAGATGGGCTCAAATTTCAGGTATTAAATGAGAAGCCACTACAACTCTCTATGCTGCCATAAGATGCAAAGATAGAAGCAAAACATAAAGTCCACTCCCACTGTGATCTTGAATCTATTGTTGTTTCTATCACACAGCTGTTTTTGTTTGTTTTTCCAGTTAGAGGTATATTCCTGGTCATGCATCAACTCTATTACCTGCACGGTCAACACACCTGACAGCTCGAATTTAAAGACAAAACATAGTTAAAGGAGAGTGCATTATTGACCCATTGGATTTGAAAAGGAATATCTAAGTACAGCAGGAGGAGGAGAAAACACAGTAGCTATTTATGGACCAAGAGTCTGAGTCGCTTCCAAAAGATTTATCTGAAGATGTTGACAGAAAGTTTAATCTCACCTCTCACTATATTCTCAGCTGTACATCATTGTGATTCTCACAGAAGAGTAGAAAGGACATGATCCTCCTATCAGTTTCATGCAATTCTTTTGAATAGGACAAAACTGGAACACAGAAGAATGGAAAACAAAACAGCAAGGAAGAAAGTCTCTTGTATGAGCAGTTCTAAACAATGTAGAAATTGAACACTGGTTTAGATTTGCTGATTCTCCTTTGTCTCTTCATATAGCAACATTATATGTTTTCTATGAGAAAGTAGCCAACTGGATGATTTCTACACCTTCTCTTTCTCAAAGTCTCTCTTTCAGTTTTTGGTCTTTCCTGTTCAATCTTTGGTTAATCCAGGTCTTCACATACTTCAGTGGAGCATGACATGCAGCATGTAGAATACAGCAACTATAATTTTCATGGCATGCAACTCTCGTGCTGGGCAAGAATCAAAACCTTGTTTCAATGGTGCTTTTATTATATTAATTCAGGAGTCTCTTGTGACAGATTTCTTGTATTTCTGAAGAAGTCATTAAACAAGCCTTCAAAGGGTAGTCACAGAACGCTCAACATTATTAAGACCTGATGGCAATTATTAAAAGTGATTTAATTTAAAAAATGCAGCATGCTTATGGTATCAAATAAGCAGCCATAATTTATGTAAACAATATTTCAGCAGCTGGTTAAGTGCCGACATCAAAACATTCACTCCTCATATGTTTGTGAATCCAGCATATAGGGTAGATATTATAGTCACAGTCTACATATCCATAAATTCTGTGGATGCTGTCAAAATTCTTCCTATTGTCTGTATACATTCTTCACCTGTAAATGACACAGTCCAAACAGGATACAATGACATAGCAGCATCTGTTACTGGTGTCAGCTATTTCAAATATATTATTCTGTAATGACATTCAGAGTTATGTAACACACACACACACACATATATATAAACAAAGAAACCTTAATCTGTATAATTGCTTCTGCTCTTCTTTTGGCAAGAATACATACCTACATGTAGGACAGGAAGAAAGAGACAAGTGTGACACTGATCTGTCCTGCTCCCTTGAGATCAAGTACTGTAAATACATTTAGGACATCAATTGTCTCCTGGGTAATGTTAGAGACATTACTTTCCTGTAACCCACAGTTGATATAGGCAGAGCTATAAATATTGGCAGCGCAGGGCGTCTGAAGACCAATTCTGCTTGTATGTCAAAGAAGCTAACTCATATGATTTATACCTCTGTTTAAAATTTAGTAGAATACCCCCTCTGAGCTCTAGACATACTAACAACAAACTGAGGAGTAAAATATAATTAATTCAAAATACTAAGGATCTGACAACCAAGCCACTTTATAATATAATCCTGTCACGGGGTGCTCTGCTCACCACTGGGTGGCACTGCTTCCTCACGATTTGGGGGGATTAGCCCACCCAGGTCAGCGCCCTCTTTCTGGCCTTCCAACATTGCTGTTCTTCTCCCGCTCACAGAATCACAAGTATGGCTGCTTCATGACTTAGCCCTTTGGCCAGGTCACACAGTGATTTCCCCTTCCACGGACGTGCTGGCCGCCACTTCCCGCAGCTCCCATTGGCTGGGAACAGTGAACCGTGGCCACTGGGAGCTGCGGGCAGCCATGGCTGAGGACATTCAATGTAAACAAACTGTCTTGCGGCCCACCAGCGGATTACCCTGACGGCCCGCAGGCTTCAGGTTGCCCACCACTGAGTTAAACCCTTCCTTTTGAGGTCCTTGCCCTTTTCTCAGGAGTTCCCATCACCCCTTCTCTCTCCCTTACCTCAGGGAGAGAAACTGCAGGCTTCCTCCCTGCCCATCCCATCTCACTTTTTCCAGCCTTCTGGCTTTATAGAAGCCCCACCTGTTCCCTTACAGGTGAGCTTCCTTCTAATTAACTTCCTCCACTCAGCCTACATCTCCCCCATTTGCATTTAATTGGCTGATTGGGCCCACCTGGCCTAATTCCACACTCTCAGGACCAGTGTGAGGAACACACCCCATCACAAATCTCAGAAGACTAAGGATTGACATGATAAAGAACCAACAGATGGGCTCAAATTTCAGAGGTATAAAATGAGAAGCCACTACAACTCTCCATGCTGCCATAAGATGCAAAGACAGAAGCAAAACATAAAGCCCACTCCCATTGGATAACACCACCATATCCCATAACATAACTGCATAGTAAAACTTGTATATGAATCTAATGCCACCATAAATAATAAGACCTTTCGGCCCCTACCTCAAAATCCTCACTCCACTCCACATGGTAAAATCTAGAAGAATACTTTCAAGTTTCTATTCAAAATTAACAAAAACCAACAAAAAGCCAGTTCTACTCAAAGACCACACCTTTCTAAACCAAAGGAGCTGTACGCTCAGGCTGTGCTATAAGCCAGGGAAAGAGAAAGGCAATCCCTCAGATAGACAGGGCCCAAACCATTTGTGGCTTAACTGTAACAATTGAATAAGCCTCTCCTCTAATCTGTTCTGCAGGTAACCTTCAACATCAAACTAACTCTCCAAGGTACCATTACTCTAACAAATAGAGATAACTTCATATCTGAAGACAAATTTGGAAATCAGAATGATTGCCCTATATAAATGATGGGCAGGAATGTCTTTTATAATGTGGACTTTGCTAGCTAATGTCCATTTTTACTGGTTTCCCTGTAGGATATTTGCAATAATAGACATTAAGAACCTGATTCTACTCCCACCAACACTGAGGTAAATGAGAGATAACTCCATTGAAATGAATGGAAAACTGGTGTAGGTAACAGGAGACTCAGGCTGTAACTATTCCTTACAACTTATTCCTCCGCTGACATCAAAAGGGAATTCCTGTACTTTAACTGGCCTTCACAAATTACTAATAAAGTTAACAACTATTATGGAGTCATTAGCATTGAGTACTCTAGATGTTATTGCTAAGATTACCAATATTCTGTAATACAGTCATTTTGATTACATTAATTTATAACAGCATCTTAACCCTGAGTGGAAGTGTTCCATATCTCTAGGTTTACCTTACCCATTTGGTGTAATTCACCTCTCTGCCCCACCTGAATCCTGCGATGGGCCTGTATGGGAGCACTGTGAGCAGACAAGACTTGTAAGGAGTGGGCTAAGGCGTGCCCCACATGCTCAGTGAGAAGGATAGAGGAAACCCTCAAAAGTCCTAGTTTTGGGATGGATGAAGCCAAGAAACTCCTTCTCGGGTGTGGAAGTGGCAGCAGCCAATCTTCAAGCCTCAGGGCTGGAGAGGGTTGCACAAAGCCCTGATGACATGGAGCTTTCATCTGTTGGGTCACTTTTTATTCTCAGTTACATCACCAATATGCCAGCTGATGCTCTCAGTTACATGTGTGCAAGTATGTAATATATTATAGGTTCGATCTAAGACAGACCTTTTCTACTTTCCATCAGTTACAGCTCGAGCCATATTCAATACACTTCGTATTCCTGTCAAAACATCCCATGTAACACTGAGAACCACAGCCATGAATATTGTTGGCATGTTAATAGATTCAGTGTGCTCAAGGAACAATGGACTTAGCATACTATACTACAGAAGCCTAGCATCTTAATGGGCAAGCAGAACAAGTTTCTAGTGAATGGCATCAATGATCAAGAAAATAAATATAAAGAAGAGAGCCGTGATTGGGTGATTTATAATTGGATCTATGATACTAGCTTTATATTTGTGTCATAGGAAGAAACATGTAACATGAGTACAAATGGTTGCATTGCACGTACAGGAGAAAGCCAAACTACAGCTTGGTTTTGTTCTTGGCACGTCACTTCTGGAACGTGGGAAAGTAAGCAATGCAACAGCTTGCATTTCAGGAAGATGAACAATTTAATAACCACAGAGAACTTTTACATTAAAAATGGACGTTTCAAGGTTGGTTAAATTTTGGATGCATCCACCTTGGCAGTGTCCTTTTTGGAATTCAGACATATATTTGAAGTCATATAACTCTAAAAGAGATTTATTTTTTAAAATGAAATTTCACAGGTCATTAGTCTATAATGCAGGGTTATGCATTGGGATATTACAGAGAAAATATTTTGTTTAGAAACAGTTACACATAGCTAGTCAACTTTCAGACTAGGATATTACACATTCCACTTACTCCTGGACCAATCCACATTACTGTTTTTACAAAAAAGCTGACTTTTCATTTCCATGATGATGTATGTCATATGTATAGGCACATTAGACAACAGTGAAGCAGTAGCAAAATAAGGTAGAGTGCAATCTAGTCTGAAAACCATGGGCCTGGACACCAGGACTCCTGGATTCTATTTCCCACTCTACCACTCTCCAAACAATTTTAAAATCTCAGATAAATTAATTCCTGGTGAAAACAGTGAAGTCATTGGACTTATGTCAGGGATTAATTTGGCCCAACAGGATTCAGTTTATTTCTCTCGTAGAAGGGTACGTTTTACTGTTGCCAGCCCTCCCGGATCATCCTGGAGTCTCCAGGAATTAAAGATTATGTAATGTGATTAAACCTCCAGCAATACATCCAACCAAAATTGGCATGCTTAGTACGATTATTTTTACATATCTCAAAGGAGAGCTGTTTGTAAAATACTGGATATCTAAGTAAAAGGCAATATTAAAGTGCAAATTATTGTGATTTTTAAATTGTTAATCAGCATTACATTTATTAAAAAACTTTATGATCACATTTGTGTTAAAGATTTAAAGTGAGAATGAAATTTACAGAGAAGAAAACAAATTCAAAAGAAAGAATGTCATCCTTAATATTTTTTTATGTAATTGAATTTTTATAATACTTTATTTTCCTATCATTTCCTACTTGAAATGATTGATGCAACTACTGTATTTCTAGTAGAGCTTTACAGGAACAATATTTTGCTTATTTGTTCTCATAATTAACAATGGTTCCAGCACAACTTTGAAAATTGGCTCTGCTACGCAACTGTTGCTGACAAGTTACCAGATGGAACATAAGAACCTGAAAACATTTTTTTTTTTACTTAGGCCCTGTATAAATAGTGGTTATTTTATTTGAATACTCACTAATTCAGAAGTAAATTACAAATATGATTCGAATTTTGAAGACTTAAAATACATAAATGTGTTCGTCTCTAAGGTGCCACAAGTACTCCTAAACTTTTCATAGGTGATCACTAATTGTGTGTTCCTCATTTTCTGGGTGCCCAACTGCTATTTTGGGGTCTGATTTGCACAATTGCTGAGCACCGACAACTGCATCTGAAGTCAATGTGAGCTGTGTTTTGAAAATATGAAGTGCTATAAAATGCTAAGCACCCCAAAAAATCAGATCCTAGGCATCTCAAATTGTATACCCAAAATTAGCGGAATTTTTTAACCTTAATCTGTACTTCAGCTCCTTACCTGTAAAATGAAGATAATACCACCTCCCCTTACAGGGAATTGTGAAAATGCATTTAGATTGGTTGTAAAGCACCCAGATACATAGTGATGAGCAACATAGAAATTCTCATGAGGAAATTAATAATGCTGTCTCCAGAGCAGAATTTGAATAGCGTGCAGGAAATAATGTATGGGGCCACACGGAACAACGAGGGGAAAACAAAATACTGAAAAACTGCTCATTAATTGAGCACTGTTTATCTTGTGCACTGAATAAGGCAGGGGTTATGTGGGGAAAAACATGGTAGGTGATCATGTAATTAAAGACTGTTATAATGTATACACACAACGGAGCCTGAATTTAAAATTGCACAGGCAACCTTAATTTGGCATTTCCAACTTTTGAGTGCTTGACTCTGAAACCTTAATAACGCTTTTGTAACTTAGTTTTTGCTTGTGCAGTTAGTATTGATATTATTGGATTGTAAGCTCTTTGGGCCATCGACTATCTTTTTGGTCTGTGTTCATACAGACCCTATCAGAAGAGGGACGAAGTCCATGACTGGGGCTTCTAGGTGCTACATCAATAAACAACAGTAATGGCAATAATGTTTTTATTAACAATGTATTAATAATAAAATAATAATAATAATAATAAAGTGCTGAGAATGGGTTTAATGCTCTCCTAGGCAGCAAATGAACATGGTCGCTGCACATAACAGCCTATAATCAAAGGCTCTGAAATTGCAATAGGATATGCAAGGCTGGAGCTCTTCTCCAATGTGGGGCAAAATGCAGGATTAGGGCCTCAAAGTCTGAAATAGAGGGAATGGGATTCACTGGGAGACCAGAGGAAGAATAACTTAGCACACTTATTTATCTGCATCAGAACACAGGATGTAATTGAGAAAATAAATTTTACACCATAGGCTGCCCTTTAACCTCACTTATAGCTATCCGAGCAACCAAAGAAAGACATTTTATTTTTACACTCTCTGCAATGAAATATTATGTATTTTACACAAAAACACACAGAGAGAGCTTCATTTAATTCATCAGAATGTGGAAGAGACATAGCAAGCAGCAACCTTTAAGAAAGTTCTAGCCAAAAGATTTCTTGTTCCTTTTAAAGTCATCAATCACAGAACGCATGCTGGGCCATAATCTGCCCAGATATGTACTGCTGAGTTCAATGGGAGTTCTGTATTTGTACCAAAGGGAAGAATTTGACCCTTTCCAAATTATTCTACAATTTTGCACACAAGATCAATACCATCAAGCTCAGCTAAACATCATCTTAACTATTTCTAGACTCAAGACCTCAACTAGCAGACATTATGACGTCTAAGTGATCCGTTTTTAAGGACTGATGTTTAAATAGGATTTAATTATACAATGTACCGAAGATTCTACTGTGATGAGCACCAGTGGATAGCAACCATTATAGATACCACTCAGGTTACAAAACAGTTTTCATGGAGCTGTTTAGGTCCTAGGATATTAAATAGACAAGGTGGGTGAAGTGATCTCTTTTATTGGACCAACTTACGTTTTGAGAGAGAGAGACCATACACGCCGAGTTGTCACCCACCATCCCACAAAGGAACCCATACAGGGTATTGTCAAACAACTACAACCTATACTTGATGGGGACCCCATCCTGAAAGAAGTCTTTCCTCAACCCCCACTTTTGGACTTCAAACAACACCGAAACCTCTCCAAGCTCATCATCAGAAGCAAGCTCCCCCCAGATCAAGACACACCAACTCAAAGTAGCCCCAGACTCTGTCAGAAAAACATATGGAAAAGCTGCAGACAATATCTCCATTGGTACAACAATCAACACCCCCCACAATACACCATTCAAGATCCATGAATCCGACACATGCCTGTCACTACATGTGTTATACCTCATCCACTGCACTAAATACCCTAATAACAACTATGTAGCTGAAACCAGACAATCACTACACTTTAACGAACTCACACAGGAAAATGATAAAAGACAAAAACACCTTGTCACCTATGGGTAAGCACTTTTCAGAAAGTGATCACTCTATTTCTGACCTATCAGTCCTCATCCTCAAAGGAAACCTGCACAACACTTCAAAAGATGAGCCTGGGAGCTTAAATTCATAAATCTGCTAGATACTAGAAATCAGGGACAGAACAGAGACACTGTATTTATGTTTTATTACCACAATCTATAACCCACCCACACCCCTTTTTAACTATAACTGCAGATGTGTTAACGGGCCACTCTACCTTGAATGGTCTCTTAGAATATGTGCTAACTGCTTGTGCTAAACAATTTGTTCCATCTTGCACTGAGTTGTGATACTCGAGTCCCTTTCCCAGACTTGAAGAAGAGCTCTGTCTGGCTCAAAAGCTTGTCTCTTTTGGCCCAATAAAAGATATATCTCACCCACCTTGCCTCTTCATTTTAATCCATCATTTTAGATGCTTTTACTTTCTGAAACATCTCCTCTTCAGCTTAGTGTAAAGGTGAATTGTCATGGAAAGTTTGAGCTAAAGGTGTTCAGCTGTTTTTCTGAAAGAATAGAGTGCAAAAAACCCTACGCTTTCCCCATTGTAGGTGACTTTTTACAATTTGCCATGGAAATAATTTTCTTGAAGGAGTAGTAACATAATATTGGTTTAGACGAAATGAGTGTGAAATGACCCAGTGATGAACATGTGAAAAATCATGTACATTTACAGTAAAGATTTGCTACTCATGTTACGGCCCCAACCCAAAGCCCACTGAAGTTAATGGGAGTCTTGAATGGGTTTTGGTTGAGCGTTAAATGCGCAAACAGAGCCTAATCTGCACAGCTGAGTCAACAGAAGCTTTGTCATTGATTTCACTGAGCACTGGATCAAGCTTCCAGTAAATCATATACTGCACCATTAACTTAGCTTTACCATTTCTCCAATTTCAGGGTGGGATAACTCAGGCACAGAGATATTTAAGACACTTGCCATATTGAAAGTGTAATAACTGGTCAAAATTTTTACATCTTAGCAATTTTTCGTCAAAATTCCTGCTTTTTTTTTTTTAAAAAAACTTCCTCTGCAAAGGAAATTTGTAGCAGAGATGGGAACAGACCCCAGACCTCTGAAGTCTTATCCGCTACACCACAGTGCTTACCAGGTGTATTGCTTCAACTCTTATGTATGCATTGTGACAATAACGTTTTTTCATGTCTATAAAGCACAGCTATAGAAGAAAAACCTTTGCCCCATTTTACATGTGAGACATTTTCTGTATCACATTGAACAAATCTCTTGATCTTCTTTTTCCACACATAAAGCTATACAAAAACTGCATGAATCTAGATTACCTGAAAAATCTACAGCCTCACAATACACATGTAGGAGAGGACATAATGAAACTTATTTGGACAACGGTAATTTTCATATTTAATTACTTTGGTGTACTTTACTGTGCAACCTTAATTTTGCACAAACATGGGTGTATTCATTCAATTAATTACACTTTGGCTTTCCCTGATGTTGCAAAGAACACACAATTTTTAACATTAAAATTACATGACCAATTCCGGGAACTATGCTGATTTACATCAGTTGAGGATTTGCCCCCTCTCCCCCCCCTCCCCCCCACACCTTTCCCAAGCATGATGCAAGAATTTATTGGTTTCCCTACAAAATGGATTTTGACTTTGAAACTGTACATGGTTATCAAGAGATTTTAAAAGTTTATAGAAGTGGATGTATAATTTTCTTTAGAAACTTTTAAAGGAGGCCATTTACTTAAAGTCAGTGGAAGCCTTTCCATTGACTTAAATGGACATTGAATTACACCTTAAATGAGGGACACAGCTGTTTTAGGGCATAGGAATTTAGAATAAAATAACAATATGTTTCACCTGGCTCTGGAGCCTCCAAAACCTACCTTTTCTGCAGGGTTGATATTTAATGGAGGATTCTACCTCAGCATCTCTATTTATCACCACAAATATTATGAGTAAGGGCAAATAGGGGCTACTGAAGAATCCACAAACTTCAGTACATTGCTGCCAATGTCATCAGTAAACTAAAGATTGCTTTCTTGCAGCATTCAAAGTCTGTCCTCATGTTTCACACACATGAAACATTCATTTGTAGAAGGCTGTCATCCCAAACCTTGAGAAGATCTTGAAAGGGAGCACCGCCTGCCTTTACATCTGTACTAGGAAGGTGTAAATTTAGACCTTATGACCTGCATGATTTAATAGTTCAGCTTGTCAGACACTCTGGAAGACCAATAATTATTCATGCTAATGAATATCATAAATCTAGACTTAAATGTGAATCAGACACACTATGGCTCTTGGTATTTGTAAAAAAGCTGTTCCAGATTTTGGCCATGGGTCACAGAGTTGTTTAAAACATCTCAGGTTTTGTTTTTGTTTTTTTTTTTTTCTGAGATGGAATATTCTGATGGCATTTAATAAACTAAATTTTTCTTTCTGTAATAAATTGCACACTTTACTAATGCACCAGATCACTTTTGTGGTTCAGTTTATAACTAGCATTCTTGTATCCTCAAGCTGTGTTATTTGCCACATCTTTTGTTTCTCATTTCTCTCTAACACTTAGAGATGGCTTAAAACGGTCTCCATAGCTTTTGGTTTTGTTTGCTATACTCTTTAAAGGTAAAGATGGTCATGAACCAAAGCTCATGATCTAGAGAGCTTTGGGAAAGCTTGGAGACCCAAGATATTTCTATGGATGGTTGAAACAAAACTTCAGGAAAGAACATCTCTGTGCTTTGGGAAAATTCAAATAAAATGGAGCTCTTAACATTGTGGTGTGGACTTCTTTCTACTAAAAAGCCATTTTTCTTATATAAAAAACACAGATGGCAATAGCAATACCTGCAGCCCGCAACCTTCCCTACTATACTGCCAGTTAACCAAGAGAAGCTGAATTCTGCCACACAATATGTAAAGCTGCTAAACATCGCGGGCATTAAAAAATCCATAATCCCTCCCTCTCATCCCACTAAGGCTCAACAGTGTTACAATGTGATAAAGATTCAAAATGAGGGACATTTCCCCCTCCCCCCCCAAATAGCCCTATTGATGCAGGAAATTTAAAGTGCTGTGGGGTTCATTGATTTAGTGCCGATAACTTGAATACCTCAGCTATGGAATACTTTATTTCTGTTGTAAATTATTCTTGACACTAAACTTATGTGGAATGTAGGTAGCCTTGGGGCTGAAATGAGTGACATCCCTCAGCACAGGGTAAATTTGAGAGGTACTGCAAGGATGACACTTGTTTGTGCATAAGAAGTGGCATTCTTGGGGGATGGTTCAAGATTATCGATTTTACTCCCACAGAAGCCAGTAATAACCTTAAATTCTGGGGCCTTAGAGTCCTAGTCAAAGCATTCCTCTTCCACATTATCTTCCCAAACACCACAACATTAGGGTTTTTTTCAAAATCACATGTGGTTTTTCTTCACGTGTAGGAGAATCAACTACCTGTGACGAATGTTAGTCACTGTGATTGTCTTATATTTGGAACATACTCAGACACCACAGAGATAAGCGATGTGTAAAAACTAGATTGCCATAGGAACAGAGCACACAGATTCTCTCCCCTATCGGCCTACCCTGTAGATATTTAGCAGCATTCTCTGCTGAGAGAAAGATAGGACTGACCTGGTTATTTCAGACATCAAAGGTAGTGATTCGAGAATCTCATCAAGATGCATGGCTTCCCAAGGAAGCATCATTGAGGACATCTGAAAGTTTACTACTGAAAGCCTAAGGAACAAGTTTCTAGTCCTAGTACTGATATTAATGTGTTGATTCATTTACATTATCAAAAACATACCGTAAATGGAAAGAAAGAAAGAAAGAAAGAAAGAAAGAAAGAAAGAAAGAAAGAAAGAAAGAAAGAAAGAAAGAAAGAAAATTCAAATCTTAGATTGTGTAAATTAGTATTACAAAAGGGCTATAAAAGAGGATCCTCTTCATCTTTATATACAAACACACACATACACACCCCTCCTTTTTAGACAGTGCTGAGTAATTCAATGAAAGATTTGTGGGTATTTAAGGAGACTGGATTGTCAGGTTCTTCTAGAAACAGGTACAGTAAATTCTGCTGAGACACATATAGCAGGACATTTATATTTTGTCTACAATTTTATTCTCAAAATGAATGTGCGTGAAATGAATTACTTGCTGGTATAACTAAAGTTCTCTTACACAAGGGGAAATTCTGACCTTTCCCTACTCTTCCCAAACTACAGGCAGTAAGAACATGTTAAACTATCCACCACTATTGCACTAGTTCTCTGAGTCTGTTTTAGGCATCCATTTTAGAACCCAAGTGCTTTGCTCCAAAGGAATGTTACAGACAAGTTCAGGCATATGCCTGCATACTCAAACAGCATTCCTATTACCCAGGCCTTCCTTGTCTTCCACTGCTTTTCAGTCTCAAACTGAAAGGATTTTCAAATAAGTGTATGTTGCGCTCTGTACTGCAGAGACAGTTGGAGAGAATATACAAGCACCAAAAGGCTTGCGTGAGCTTCTGAACAGAACTTTATTGCAATGAGACTGAAATGGCTATTTACAGTAACTTCTAGTGGTGCTATTTACCTGCCCAGAGCAGGGCTCTCCTTTCTGTACAGAGGTCTTCCACATCTCCATTTGCCCTGAACCTCACCTTTAGGATTAAGGTTCTCTGACGGCTTACCCAATAAAGTAGAAAATCTTTCAGTCCTTCTGAAGAAGCAAGTCTCCCCACATCTTCATTGGTCCCTCTTCTTTTCTTCCCCGGTGAGCTTTTCTTTCCCCTTCCACACATCCTTACATTTCAGATCAGCACTGCTGGTCTGCTACATGAACGCTACAATTCACAGCTCCTCCAGTGATCTGGTTTGGATATATATATATATATATATATATCATTTCAACTTGCACTTCGAACAAAACACTGGATTTAACATCGTTTTAAACATGTTTCTAGGATATGGACATAGCATCCTCAGCATAAACAAACTCTGAGATTAGGTGCAGGGACCAGTGTAGATCAGGAGTATCCCTGGTGAAGACAGTGGGGTTACACTGGAGTGAGAAAGGAATCAGGTCCTTTGTAGATATATTTCTGGTTTGGATACTGTCTTTTCCAGTTCTGTCTCTAAGAACACATACAAAAACTCAGCCTTTTACAAACCCTCTTGCTAAATGTCTGGCCTTTCGCTACGCAAAGACCTTCCTCCAAACACGTCCTTTAGAGCGGTTTACTGTGTGAGCCATCGTCTGGGCTGCACCTTCAGAACAATTACATTTCCAGATAATTAGAAAATCTCTCCAAGTAATAGACATTCTGATAAATGACATCCAGGGTGACATCACCCTTATATCACTTAATTATGTCTTGTCAAGTGGGAGGTAGGCTAAATTAAAACCTATGTTTAACGAGTGAAAACTGCTACACCTACAGTCAAGTGTTGGGATTTTCTTTTCAGTCCTTACTATACCCAATAGGCATAGTTAATTAAAAATGAGTTAATGTACATGTGTATTTGTAATGCTTTGTATTTGTAATATAATGCTTAGATCTTCTTTAAAAATAAAATAAAAGAATCACACAGCCACCATACTAGTAGTGTGCATCTGATGTACTTAGAAATATTCTGCTTCTTCAGGTGAGGCTATATTTCAAAACACCAGCAACAAAAAATATCCCATTTAAAAATTCAGAGGTTAGGTTCTGTGAATATTCTCCTGTGTTGATTTAAAATTCATGGTTTTCAGAGATCATAAAGGCAGAAGGGACCACTATGATTATCTAATCTGACCCCTGAATGCCACAGGCCATAGAACTTCCCAAAAATAAATTCCTTATTGAACTAGAGTATATCTTTTAGATGTTTCTGTGAACATTCTTGCCAGTAAAGTTGAATGCTAGTGGATGTGTGTAAAAATTTAGTTTAATGTTTGTGGATTTTTTTATTTATTTTTTATTTTATTTTTGCAACATTCACTAAACCCTAAAAATCACTCTGATCTCCTGCTCATTTGGGGACTGAATGTGATAGATTGATCACCATATAGGTTTCACATCATTGTCTGTGTCAAGACTTCGGGTTTTGATTTCCAAGTAGCAAACAATGTGAACGATTGGTCACCAAATACTGTATCCCACAATCTGAATTCATGCAGAGAACACACCAAAACGTGCTGCTTATAGGCACAGTACTGTCTCCTAAAAGATGGTACTAAGTTCCAATCGGGCATTGAAAATAGGATAAATTCTGCAGTGCATGCTTGATTTCAGTAATCACTTTGGAAATTAAAGAGATGACAATATATGCCAGTATATCTAGAAAGCACTATTTTATCACCTATTAATTCTAAGAAATTCCATAACTAAATCTTGATGCACTGGCAGATCAATAGAATCTTAGTGTAAGGTATATTAACTCCAACCACTATTTTAGAGAGACGTAGCCTTAATTATTTCCATCTCTATCCTGGGCTAGTCATTTCCTCTCTCTCTCTTTTTTTATTTTTATTTTTTGGCTTAGTACCAATGATTGTAGTAGAAAAAAAGTTTTATTGCATAGTAAAGTTTGAGCCAGATTATATCTTAGAATTGCAGGCAGCTTCATTTCAGTGAAGAAGTGATCCATACACAGACTTCATAGTATATGCGTAGGCCCCAAGCCTGCAGACAGAACTGCAGATCCTTGTACCATTGTGAGTCTCTTTGCAGAAATGGGACCATAATCTGTAATGGGCTCATTGTAAGGTATTATTATCTTCACCTATTCAAGGCTTTTCTCTGCAAAATAATTATTATCATAATAATTATTGTTCTTATGTACCACTGTCCACTTGGCGATTTCAAATTGCTTTTCTGAAACATTACCAAATTAAGCTTCAACAGCCTGGTGTGGTAAAGTGGATGCATAAAGATGCATAAAATCAGCCATCGAGAGGTTAAGTTACTTTCCAAAGCAAAATAGTAAGTCATTTTAAATACTGATGCCCTGATGCAGCAAAGCATGTGTTTAAATATTGTGTTGAATCAGGGGTTAGTTTACTTTAGATGGCAGGAAAAAAAAGGGATATACTCCAGGAGTGCTTGTTTATAATTCCTTAATCGAAGTACCTGATTGATTCCTAATTGATACCACAATAAATCAATTTGAAAGAAAAGATGAAAATTCCTAATGATACTATTATTAATAAATAATACATTGGATCTAATGTTGTCTAGACATATTTAATGCATGTACAAGTGTTCTATTTTCCCAAATTCTAACAGTGTCTATCACAATCAAAGCAACTTTCCCAAGCTTCAATACATCTAAATTATATTCATTCAAGGCACTGATTCATTCAAGGCTCTGAAACAAATATTTCAAAAATATCAGGATACAGAATGCTGTGGAAAGTACATGACAAAATTCCATACTAGAAGTCAATTAGTTCACAAAAGTGTATTCTTAGAAAAACTTTTCTTTTTTTGCTTAAGACTGGAGAACCACCTCCCAAAAAGGATGAAGAATGGGGACCGGCTTAGGGAATCATTTTCACAGATTAACTTAATACAGAAGATCCTAAATATATGCTTGGTATCTCTAGCTAGATTAATGGAGTGGGGTAGAGGTGAGTAATATTTCTAGCTGTCTACAAACTTAATAGCAGATTGAGATTCAGTGTTGGTTAGGGTAGGGGGAAAAGGAGGAGGAGGAAGTTTTGGAGTTCTTCCTTGGTTGATCATCTGGTCTTTTCAGAGGACTGCTATGGAGATTTGAATATTAGTCAGCTGCATCGTTCATTTTCTCTATTGGAATGAAATTCACTTCTCTTGCATGCTGCCAGAGTAACTCAGCTTTATGTAGGTGAGCTGGAGGGAAGCAAAATCCTATGCCTGTCAAGGTGAAATTCATCCACTCCTGGAGGCAGGGCAATGAGCTACATGATCCCCTATGGCTGCTACTATGGCTTACTCCTGCCCCCGACTCCCTGTCCAATGCTTCCACTTGTGTTCACCTGCATGGAGTTGGCATGGAGATCCCTGCACAGCTGCTCTGCTGAGGCCTTTTTCCATAGACGTACAGGGGAATTGTGGAGGACTTTGGACAGCTCCGCGGTGCTGGGCTGAATTTGCCTTGAAAAGTATGTGCGAGGAAGAGCACATTTGGCTGTGAGTCTTTCCCTGGCTGATATCCGATGCAGCTTGGCTTACCATTGCCAGTGCAGTTCCTAAACATGTTCAGAGGAACCCTATAGTCATGAGCAGCAGGTGTCTGTATGATAGTCATCATATGGCAATGAAATCAAGTAGTGCTACAGGCTCAGAGATGAAATCAGAGGCAGCTTGGAATGCCTAATGTGAACTGTGAATAGTTTCCACAGCAATGGAGCCCAAGAGGCCTGTGGAGCTCTGCAGGTCAGCAGCAACACAGAGTAATCATTTTCTGAACACTGCCTCTAGAAAGCCAAGGCTATATTACTAGCATAGGACAGACTCCTGTTCACCTTAGTTACGTGAATAGTCCCACTATAATCAGTGCTCTTATGGAAAAACTTCACAGAGTTTAATAGAAAATGGTAACTTCTCTATTTTGTTAAGGATCCTCTAGAAATCAATAAAGCATTATATTCCTTGTTATAGAATGGGTCAAAAAAACCTGCAGAAAAAAGGTACCAATAGCCAACTACAATTTTCTAGGATTTTAGAACAGTAGTTTTGTAGAAGCCTACAGGTTTTTAACCCTGTATGAAGTTTTCTTCTAGAAGAGCTGGATTGCTCACATGAGTAAGATTAGTAGGATTTAGCCCTAGAGCTATCAATAGTACTTACATGGCCCCTATCTCCGTTCACAATGTTTAACGTATTTGTTCGTGCAACACCCCTGTGAGATATAGAAGTGCTATTATCCTCCTTTTACAGGAACACAGAGAGACAAAGTGATTTCCCCAAGGTCACACAGGATGCCTGTGGCAGAGCAGGGAATTGAACCCTGCTCTCCCAAGTCCAGGCTCATATTCTAACCATTGGACCTTCCTTCCTCTTGGAAACTCATTGTCAGCAGTCTAACATCTCACTTGTTCACAATGTGTTGTGAATGAAGGTTTAGAAAAGAATAACACAGGATAATATTACTCCAACGTGACTTTAAGAGTCTCAATGCTGATGTGCTGGCAAATCATTTTAATAAATTACCTTCAAGATAATTTCTTAATTTGTGGCCAAATTCTACCATTGGATGAGAGACTCAGCATCTCGCTGACTTTTATGCCAACATTTTCCTTTCAGACCCAGCTCTGGCATTTGCTTTCTTTCTACGTGTAGGAGTTCCACCTTAGGGGACACAAAGCAGCAGATCTTGGACAAGATCTGCCAAATGAAAGTAAAAGTAGTATTTGGCCCAAGAGAAGCCCCGTATGCATAATTTCCCTTGGACCAAATTCTGAGATCCTTGTATCAAGCCAAATGTCCATCATTAACCACAGCTGTCAAAAGGAAGATCTTAATGGCCACACCAAGGAAACCTCTAGCATAGAAATGACTAAGGTGAATGGGTGATCCATTCTGTCAATCAGTGCTTACGTATGTCTCAAAACCAACACGTGATACTCTGCTTAGCCTATCAAACAAAGAGCTAAAGGAAATAGTTTGTGAAAAATGTGTAATATATCTATGTATAACTTCAGGGATAGCTTGTGGCCCAGCTTGACACAAATCATAGAGCTGGAAAACCGCTTGTCACTCTCTGAAGGATATACTTGTGAAACTGAGGAAAATTTTAGGAAATTTGGGACTTGAATACTGCACTTGCAAAAACAATCAATAGATTCATCTGATTTTGCATCACTCTTAATGGTACGTGGAACCACAGCCTAACTCAGCATAAAGTAATCAGCCTGTCATTGTGAGGTTGTCCCTACAGAACATTCCCCAACACTTAGTTAGGCCCCTGTGTGAATAATTCCAGGAATGGGCATTCTTTCATGCATTTTCTTTAGAAAAATATACCATTGTCCAATGTACTGTATCACTACATACAGCATGGACTGTTTGTCCTCCTAAGTTTAAAATAAAGAAGCTACAGTTATATTAAATCAAAAGGACACTCTCAAAGACTTTAATTTTTCACTCCATGAATCCACAGTCCACCACTTGCGTCTCCAAACACATTCCAGAATTATTTATCATCATACTTTCAAAAATAAAAAAACTGATCTCACAGCGCTTGAAAGGTAGCTCATGGTCCCTGATCCAGGGTTCTCCAGTGTGTTTGAGGAAGTTGTTGAAAATGAGTGTCAAAACTCATTTCAGTGGAAGACTGGAAACGGGGTCCACAACCCCTAAACAATCCCACTGGGGATGGAGAACTGAGTGGTGGAGAACTGCTGGATCAATATGCACTTGTGAGAGATGGGAGAAGAGGAAGGAGGTTATAAAATTCCTATAATCATCCTAGCATCTTTCTGATGAAAATAAATCTCCTGAACCAGACTTTAACCATGAAGAGAACCTCCTAGAAAACATTACACTTTAAATGCCCATTACATTTTTCAAGACCCAAAATGGGAGATACATAATAAAAAAAGGAAAAAGGCAATGAATCTAACAGTCACAGCTGACCCTATAGGCAAGACGGCTATGAAGTTGAGGCTTTCTGTATTACTGAGGCAAAGCTAGAAGAACACTTCTTAACTTTCTTATTCAAATGAGAATCTTGACAGCAGTGTTATAGTAACTAAAATTAGAATACATGGTACCATATTATCACAATTTCTACTGATATATTTCCTCAAAAGCTGAGTTCAAATACAGAACTTATTGTTAACACTGCTATTCAAAACATTCTGAATCAGGAACATACAGTCTGTATATGTCCAAACAGTTTATATTTCATGGCCAGATGACAAACCAATATTTATGAAGATATTTTTCTTAAAAAAATGAAACAAAACCAAAATGCAAACCCAACCAGCCACCGTATATTCCTCTGAATCCACAGAATCAATAGAAAATGTCAATTATTTCTGGATGGACAGGCAGAAAAAGAAAATGAAAGAATGTATTTTTGCCTCTCTCCATCTATTTCTCCTGTCCTGGAAGGCTTATGCTCCTGTTCCATTTTCTCTACAGCCTATTAAAATTCAATATATTTTTTTCAGTTTGTCTCCAACTAAGCTTCCATACATCAGCTATGCAGACATTCCTATATGGACCACATACAATAGAAGAAGGGTGAAGTGGATGAAATTACCTGTGCATTTACGGTCTGTGTCTTCCTTTTTTGATCCGCTAATCGTTAACTTGCAATTGAAGTTCTCCTCCCAATACTCTGCAAACCACACATTTCTTCGGTTGTTCTCCAGGGTGCGCGAGGTAAAGTAGGTATCAAATCCTAAAAGGAAATGAGCAGAAAGCTGAAACAGGGAACGTGTTTTTACTGGAAGTACTGAGACCCTAAAAATAATTCACGGTTTACATTTTCTTGACTATAGAGCAGACATTTACATAGCTAGCGGAGAGAGACTAAAGGAAAGAATGGACATCAGTTTCATGTCTTGTATTATCAACTATGCTTTATAAGTAGATGATTCTGCCACACATTGTAAGTTCTCAAGTCATGTAAAATAATTGTAAATTATGAGATATTTATTACATTCTATAACGGGATCAGCAACCTTTGGCATGTGGCCCATCAGGGAAATCCATTGGTGGACCGGGACAGTTTGTTTACCTGCAGCATCCGCAGGTTCGGCCGATCGCAGCTCCCACTGACCGCGGTTCGCTGTTCCAGGCCAATGGGGGCTGCGGGAAGCGGCAGCCAGCACATCCCTCGGCCCACACCGCTTCCCGCAGCCCCTATTGGCCTGGAACGACGAACTGCGGTCAGTGGGAGCTGCGATCGGCCGAACCTGTGGACGGTGCAGGTAAACAAACCATCCCGGCCTGCCAGCGGATTTCCCTGATGGGCCATGTGCCAAAGTTTGTCGATCCCTGTTCTATAAGCAATAAGTATGGATTAAATATAGATTGATAAAGAGACAGAGAAATACAGAGATAAATGAAAATATGCTGGGAATTTTTGAGTGAGATCAGTGGAATTGTAATTCTGTAATTAACATCTCCAGCCCTCCAGAGAACATAATTTTACTGTTATGTATTTCTCATCCATTGTCCACGATCTACCTAAGAGAACATAGGCCAAAATAGGTTATTACACATTTTCTGTTCATCTACTTCACACAGGTATTAGGGAACAGAGGAAAAACTTCTGCCAGGCAACTATAAATCACCTCCAGTTACCAGACTCTTGAATTATATGTCCTAATGTGAAAACAGTAAAAGTTTCTCAGGTCAGACTTGTGAGGGTCGATTATTAAACCGAGAGAAAAATCTTGCCACAGGCAGTTTTCTGGGCTGCAAGAGCAAAACAGCTTTCTTCAGGAAACCTTCATACAACATTATTCTGTTATCAGAGGGACTGGTTCAATAAAAACCAAAAAAATGCAGTGGAAGTTTGTCCAAGAGTTCAGAAGCCCTGATATTAAGGCTTCCATGGCTGAGCTACGTTCAGCCTTCCACGCTTATTGATTATGCACAGCAATTACTCTACATGCATGCAGTGTTGGCAACTCTTTCAGTTTGATCATGAGTCTCATGACTTTGTATGCCTTTTCTTAAGCTTCTGAAGGCATGTGATGATATGAGAATGTCAGCTTTCATTTTTTTAAGAAGTGTATAGCTCTCGTGACTGCAGAGAAAAGCTTGAAAATGTGCCCGAAGTAAACCCTACAGGCTCAAAAACAAGAAGAGCAAATAAAAAGAACTCAAAATGTAATATTGTTTTAAATGCTTGGGGCAGGCAATATTGTGTATGTGGAAGTAACACTTTCCCCTACTGTGCTTATTACCTCACTTTACTTATGAGAGAGTCAGAAAAGAAAAATTCGTAAGAAACCTGATATTTTCCACGGTTGGTATTTGTTCAGTATTCTGATGATAAAGAGATAGTCATGATGTACTGGATTTCCCATCCCACAGAACTGAGATTTCAAGTGTTCCTGGTCTGCAGTGGGATGAAATGAAGACGTGTCCAGTTTGTGGGTGATTTTGGGGGCAGGGGGTTGGGTAAAAAACCACAGTGAAAGAGAAATCCCATCTCAGAATAGCCCCTAGCCCAGGGGTTAGGGCATTCACCTGGCATATCAAAGACCCAGGTTCAAGTTCTACTCTGCCTAATTCGGACCAGGGTCTTGAACCCTATTCTCCCACATCATGGGCCTATTCTGGGGTGTGAATCTCTCTCTGCCTTTGACCAGAAATTCCACCCTGGACCTGAGAAACCTGACCAAAACATTTTGGTTTTGACCCATCAGCATTTTCCAACCAAAAAAAAAAAAATTTGTCAGAAAATCCGCAACCAATATTAATCACCTGAACCCAGACAGAGAGTGTGTCTACAGATCATTGTTTCATCCTGTTAAGGATCATCAGACTAATACAGTAACTTAGCCTTGGGGTTTGAAATGTCAAAACTAATGTACAGTTTTATTGCTATTTTGTTTGTTTTTTAAAATCAACTTGCAACCTTCAAATTTACAAGCACCATGAGACACAGGGATTACATTGCCAATATGAACTTGTGAACAAATGCATGCAATTTTTAATTCAGGTCAAATATCCTCTAACAATTTCCTCAATGCCCCTTTCTTTTATGCAGTCTATGGCTGTCTTCCTCCCAGGATTTTAGAGAGAGAAGGTGGGTGAAGTAATATCTTTTATTGGACAACTTCTACTGGTAAGAGAAACAAGTTTTCAAACTTACATAGAGCTCCTCTTCAGGTCTGGGAAACATACTCAGGGCAAGGCTGCACTACAAAATTAAGTCCACCTAAGTTATGTTGCCGTACAACTGCTGCAATAATTAAATCACTTTTGCATGTCTACACTATGCTCCTTGTGTCAGTGGTGCATATCCTCACGAGCAGCGTGTGCATCGATGCGGAGAGCGGTGCTCTGTGGGTACATATCCCATCATGCAACCCACCACCATCTGGCGCAAGGTGTTTTTGGAAGCGTTTGCAAAGCATCATGGAGGCAAACGAGTTGCACAGAGGTGACTGGGAACATGATTTCCATGTCCCATGATTCAGTTTTTTCCATCCCATAATATCTGCAGCCCATAATGATTTGTGCCTTTTTTCAAAAGCCCAGTGAACACACATGTGCACCATCTCTGTGAGAAGCATGGATCCTGCACTGCTCTTCAGTATTGTGCTGACCATTACAAACACAACGCACCTGGTCCTTCAATACTGACAGAGCCAACAAAGGAGCATTCATGGAGCAGTAGCAGATGATGGAGTGCCTGTTGTGGACCAGAGAAACAAGCACAGACTGGTGAGATTGCATCATTATGCAGGTTTGGGATGTACAAGGCCACATTTATGGAACTTCTTGCCCCAGCCCTCCAGCACAGTAACACCAAAATGAGGACTGCACTCATGGTGGAGAAGTGAGTGGTGATTGCTGTGCCAAAGCTGCCATGCCAAATTGATTCTCAACTGATCGGTAGCAATTTGGAGTTGGGAAAGCCACTGTGGGGGTTGCTGCGATACAAGCATCCTGCTACAAAGGACTGGGACCATATTTTAGCACCAGACCACCTTGCCAAAGAGTACATCAACAGAAAGGGCTATTTTTTCTATGGTACTGCAAGTGCTGGTGGATCACTAGGGATATTTTACCAACAACAAGGCGGGATGGGCAGGAAAGGTGTATGATGCATGCATCTCTGAAAACACAGGCCTGTTCAGAAAGATGCAAGCAGGGACTTCCTTTCCAGACTGGTGAATTACCATTGGGGATATGGAAATACTAACAGTGATCCTTGGAGACCCAGCCTACCTCTTACTCCCATGGCTTATGAAGCCGTACATCAGCCACCTTGACAGCAGCCTTGAGTGCTTTGACTACAGTAGAGGTGAGCAACCTGTGGCCCGCACACGGCCTTCAGGGTAATCCGCTGGCAGGCTGCCAAACAGTTTGTTTACATTTGCACAGCCATCCACAGCTCCCAGTGGCCATGGTTTGCCGTTCCCAGCCAATGGGACAAGCTGGCCGCACTGCTTCCCGCAGCTCCCATTGGCCGGGAACAGTGAACCGCAGCTATTGGGAGCTGCAGGCGGCTGTGCCTGCGGACGCTCAATGTAAACAAACTGTCTTGCGGCCCACCTGCAGATTACTCTGATGGGCCGCATGCAGTCCATGGGCCAGAGGTTTCCCACCACTGAACTACAGGCTCAGTCGGTGAAGAATGACTGGTGAATGTGCCTTTGGCCACTGGAAGGGCGCTGGCACTGTCCACTCACACAATTAGACTTTAGTTTAAAAATATCCCCCCACAGTTACAGCTGCCTGCTTTGTGCTTCATAATATCTGTGAAGCAAAGAGGGAAAAGTTTCCGCCGGGTGGAGCATGGAGGTGGAATGCCTGGCTGCTGATTTTGAGAAGCCAGATACCAGGGTTATAAGAAGAGCTCAATGGGGAGCTATTCTGCTCATGGAGGCTTTGAAAGACCATTTCAATAGTTAGCCACAGTAATGTGTCTTATTGTAGAGTGCTCTGCTTGGCATTGTTTTTAGTACCCCGCTATGAACCTTGTAATGAATTCTGCATGTGTGGTAATATAGCATTGCAAATGCACCTATTGTTATTATCGTTGAATGATGTCAGCCCCAGCCATCTTATGTTGCGAACTAATAAAAATGAACTAATATTCCACAAATAGACTTTTATTCCAAACACATGCAAACAAAAATAATTGAAACTGTAAATGAAACTGAAATGAATACAGGGAAAATAACTTCTGAAGGGGAAAGAACAGTCATTCTTATTTCAAACACACAGAACACAAAGCGTGTCTCTCACAGGTGAGTGTATGTGCAGCTGTGATTGTCTGTACTCTCCCTCGGGTTGGAGTGGTATGGGTACTGCAGTGGCCCCAGAGTATATGTGGAATGTTGAGGGTGGGGTGTAGGAAGGTCCCAGAATGTGGTTATTGACAGGCATCAGTGGGAGGCAAGCACAGGTGACTTGAACCTGAAGGTCTATAAGAGTCTCTAGCGTGTCCTTCTGGTGCTTGAGAAGCGCTATCATGTCCTGCTTTGTGTTCTGTCCTTTTGCTGTATGTTTCTCCTCTACACACTCTCCCTTTCCATTCTGTCCACAAGGGTGCTCCTCCAAGCCCTCTGCTTGATATCCACAGGATTTCTTGGAACACGTCACCCTGAGTCCTCTTTCTTCTCCTCCTTATCTGGCTGAGCTGCTTCCTGATGGTGGATGGAGGGAGACTCAAGGCCACATTTCCCGCTGCAGAAATACTATTGTGAGTATTTTCACTGCCCTTGATCCACACAAGCTACAAGTACTACCTTCTCACTTCAGCTTGGGATTCACAGAGCATGGTGGCAGTCCCAGCTGTGGTACATATGGCCCAGTGGGGTAGAGGGTGATTTGGGACACATGGCCATCAGTATATGCAGATAGGGCAACTGAACTGAATATTGACACCATTTTCCACAGATGGTGGTGATTTTAGCTTACATCTCACTTCTGAGAATAACAGAGGCTGAAAGGGAACACCTCCGGCACGCATCTGGCTGCAGACTGGGTCGTATGCTGCTAGCCTGTGTGCCTGCTGAAGTTATTGCTGATTGGTGTAGGAAAGTGTCCTACCATGGTGGAAGAAATAAGGTAGCCCTCCCCAGACATGTTCAGCAGATGATTGCAGCAGACTACACCCAGGAAAGTTTCTTTGAGATCTCTATGGAGAATTCAAGGGACATCCTGATGCACATAAACAAACTGTTCCTCAGGGCCCCCTCTGCTTAGCTGTACCAAGGAATAAGAAGCAGATAACAATTCTTCCTCAATTAGTTATTTCACTACCCCTTCTAGCCTGATTAAAAAGTAGTAAATGAACAGATGTCTCCCTGCAATATCAAAACAAACTGCATACTTACCGGAGGTTCCTTCACCTACATCAGGCTCGCCAGTGCTGGACAGTAGGGATTGGTTCATCTGCTCCGGCATCAGAAAGAGGTCCCATCTCACCACACCACTGGATCCCCCAGTTCCCTGTCCCCCATACTCCTCCTCCTTGTCCATCACCTCCTCCTCACTGTGCACTGTGGAGGCCTGTGACTTCAGTTCCCCCGAAGTATCTACAGGCTCTTGGTGGTGGTGGTGGTGGTGGGGTCTCCCCGCAGGATGGCGTGCTGTTCCTTGAACCAGCGGCGTGGTTTTGGCTCCGCTCTCCCTTGCCTTCTGGTACACCTGCCGCAGCACCTTGATTTTCACACAGAACAGCTGCGTGTCCCTGTTGTAGTCCTTCTCCCACATGCCCCGAGAAATGTGCTCATAGATATTGATGTTTCTACAGCAGGATCGGACATGTGCCTGGACAGCCTCCTCTCTCCACAGACCCGGGAGATCCACCACCTCTTGTATTCTCCAGGCAGGAACGCATTTGCTGTATGGAGTTGGCATGGTCAGCTGGGCAATTGCTATGTGAGCTCTCCACACCAAGCAAACAGGAAATGGAGTGGAGTGGAGTTCAAAATGGTGACCAGAGCAGTCACAATTGAGCATTGTGGGACACCTCCTGGAAGCCACTATAGTCAACGTAAGTAACGCAGTGTCTACACTGACACTGTGTCGCCCTAACTACATCAACCTAAGCGCTATGCCTCTCACAGAGGTGGAATTATTAAGTCGGCATAGCAAGCGAGTTACAACAGCGGGAGCAACATTTTAGTATAGACACATACAGAGTTAGATCAGCATAAGCTGCCTTGCATTGACTTAACTTTGTAATGTAGACCAGGCCTCAGTGTCAAAGATAAATACAAAGTGGAACAAATTTTTAGCAAAAGCAGTTAACACACATTTCAAGGGACCATTCAAGATGAAGTGTCCTTTTAACATCTCTCCAGTAATGGGGGCGGGGGGGCACGTTAAGTAGCTTATAGATTGTTGTAAAAAGCCTTAAATCTAGTGTCTCTATCCAGTCCATGATTTTTAAGTGTCTAGCAAAGTTATCAGTTTAAACTCCCAGGGTCATCTTTTGAAGGTGTTGGGCAGGTTTCCTTTGGGACAAAGCAGTGAGATATACAATGATCCATTTGTGAAGAGAGTTCACACATAGGCAATATGGTGTTTTTGTCTTTTATCATCATGTTTCTGTATGAGTTCATTCGAGAGTCTCAGTCACCCACCTAGTTGTTACTGGGGCATTTCATTTACCAGATGAAGTACTCTAAATGCACTGAATGCCCCAATTACAACTAAGTGAGTGAAATGAGATAATCACTATGCTCTTGAATGAACTCGTACTGAAAAATTATTGCAAATCAATGGACAGATAACCTAAACACTAGCCTGATGTTTGACCTAGAGCCCAGTAACAAATAAAGATCACATGAAAGCATGGTATGAAAACAAACAAACAAAAAAAAGAATCAGAATGTCAGTGTGGTTCAAATGCACAGACCACAGTATCAGTTTGGGTGATATTGCACTGATAGATATTAATGGGACTTCATGCAGCATGAGAGAGCAGTGACTAGCAGTGATCAGTGATCACTGCACTCTCAAAACAAGTCATGCATTACAGGATTAGAAATTTCCTGCCCAGCTAAATGGTGCATTGTGCCTCAGGCTTATGGCTGACTGGCCTCTGAATGGCCTGCTTCAATCCATCTCTTTATTTTAACACTAACCTTTGTTTGTCTGTCTGTTTGTTTGGTAAAGAAATAATCTGTATGGAGCCAAATAAAGAAGCACAGACACAATTACCGACCTTTATTATTTTTATAGCCCAAGAGATAATCTATTTTGAAAGATGTTGTCAAGGTTCCTCCCCCACTCTGAACTCTAGGGTACAGATGTGGGGACCTGCATGAAAAACCTCCTAAGCTTATCTTTACCAGCTTAGGTCAAAACTTCCCCAAGGTACAAAATATTCCACCCTTTGTCCTTGGATTGGCCGCTACCACCACCAAACAAATACTAGTTACTGGGGAAGAGCTGTTTGGACATGTCTTTCCCCCCAAAATACTTCCCAAAACCTTGCACCCCACTTCCTGGACAAGGTTTGGTAAAAAGCCTCACCAATTTGCCTAGGTGACTACAGACCCAGACCCTTGGATCTTAAGACCAATGAACAATCCTCCCAACACTTGCACCCCCCCTTTCCAGGGAAATGTTGGATAGAAAGCCTCACCAATTTGCATAGGTGACCACAGACCCAAACCCTTGGATCTGAGAACAATGAAAAAGCATTCAGTTTTCTTACAAAAAGACTTTTAATAGAAATAGAAGTAAATAGAAATAAAAAAAAATCCCCCCTGTAAAATCAGGATGGTAAATACCTTACAGGGTAATTAGATTCAAAACATAGAGAACCCCTCTAGGCAAAAACCTTAAGTTACAAAAAAGATACACAGACAGAAATAGTTATTCCATTCAGCACAATTCTTTTCTCAGCCATTTAAAGAAATCATAATCTAACACGTACCTAGCTAGATTACTTACTAAAAGTTCTAAGGCTTCATTCCTGGTCTATCCCCGGCAAAGACAAAATATAGACAGACATACATACCCTTTGTTTCTCTCCCTCCTCCCAGCTTTTGAAAGTATCTTGTCTCCTCATTGGTCATTTTGGTCAGGTGCCAGCAAGGTTACCTTTAGCTTCTTAACCCTTTACAGGTGAGAGGAGATTTCCTCTGGCCAGGAGGGATTTTAAAGGGGTTTACCCTTCCCTTTATATTTATGACAGATGTTAACCAACGTGAAAGACAACAAGATCAATACACTCTGATCTCCTTTCAAATATTAATTGAAGATAGGCTGAGACAAGGTGGGTGAGGTAATATCTTTTATTGAAACAACTTCTGCTGGTGAGAGAGATAAGCTTTTGAGCTACACAGAAAGCTTCTCTCTCTCTCTTTCACCAGTAGAAGTTGTTCCAATAAAATACATTACCTCACCCACCTTCTCTAATATCCTGGGACCAACATAGCTACAACAACAAAGCAGACATTGAAGACAGGCTGTAATTCAACTACAAGCATGCATGTGGGTATCCCCCCGCTCCCCAAAAAAGGTATCAGAACTTACCACAACAGCCAATCACTGTTTCTACTGCTTTTATTTCTTTAGCCATACTACTTTGTGACTGTAACTCCATTTAGCTCTCACAGGCTAAGCTGGATAAGACTAGGTCAATATTGGGATGGCAGACTTCCTAAGAACATGAAGCAATACCTGCTCTAGGAAATGGTGACAGTGGTGTGACATTTTGGGGATCACTCAGACCAATAAGGAGTTTTGTCACCACCTGCCCTGCAGCCTTGGACACCTTAATGCCATGCGGCTATAGCTCAGATCCTTAATACCAGTAGCTAGCCCATAAGCATAAAGGTCTCACCCTGGCTTCCGCCAGCCTAATTGCTCCTTGCATGGTGACCACAACAACCGTTGCAGTCCCAAGTCTTCCCAAATCCATCTACCCTGAGTTCTTAACCACCAGACACTCAGACTTTCCTGCTCTGGTCCATCACCACTGAAGGAGTGAAACCTGCCCCCAATTATCAGTTCACTTTCAGACCCACACTGCACACAGTTTGCACACCAGAGACTTGCTTGGGGTAAGGAAGAAAGGAAAACACACACATACAAGTACAAGGAAAAGCCACAAAGTCACACCGTCCGACTTTACACTTCTACACTCGCTAAATTCTCTTTTCTAATATAAGTTGCCTACTGCCTCTAAACAGTTTCCCAACCTAGCCCCAAACATAGAGAGGACCCAGCCTCTCATGGACAGCCTCCCACTTAGAGGCTGTCCCTGCCTCTCAGTTTCTGGATGTCCTTCACTTCAAACCCCTTCTAAGGCTATGTCTACACTATGCAGCTTTTAGCAACAGATCTCTACAGCTGTGTCGCTAAAAGACGCGTAGCCGCAGTTTGTCAGCTCTCCTGCCGACAAAGAGCTGTTCACATCGCACTTGTTGTTGGCAAAACTTTTGTCTTTCAGCATGTGTGTGTGTGTCTGTGTGTGTTTAACACCTCTGAAAGACAAAAGTTTTGTAGTTCAGTTGCCAGTGTAGACATAGCCTAAGGATTTGAAGGTTTTTTCCCCTTTCTCTCAAACTATCGGGATTCATGGTGAGGAAATTCCCCCTCTCCTAGTTTTCCAAGACAAGGGTTTTCTTTTCAGTTTCAAGTTGTTTCAGTATTTCCCCGTTAACTCTAATGGTTGACCATTGTCTTTTCCTGGCTGGACAATGGATGGGTATTTGAAGTTAGTTTTATGTAAACAACTGACATGGAAGCAGCCCCTCCCTGCTATGAGGTGTACTTGGAATTGCAATACCGGTCACGCGCACAGTATTCTGTATACATAAATGCACAGATACGTAATCACAGTCTGCATACATAGCTAATAAAGACCATCAAGTTCAGAGCATTACAAGTTTTCATAAAATCCCTTGGTATACAACCAGTTAATACAAATGCTTATTCTTCGGGGTTCAAACCCCCTGTTCTGCCCTTGGGGTGTGTGGACCCTGACTGTCACAGGTGGCTCAGTAGGTGACCCTCTACCTTCTGTAGTAGAAAGAGAGAGCTTGAATATGGGCCTGGTTCAAGGCTTGAGGCCTGAACCAAAGTCACCAAAAGTTATGCTATGAACAGGAGTCAGGCCCTGTCCAAAGCAGATGCTTGCCTGCAAGTCAGTGTCTGGTACATGAACTCTGCACCAGTATTGCTAGCATTGCTTAAACACGTTCCAGAAGGCCAGCACAAGAACACCCCAACCTAGCGCATGATAAAATGTTTTGACAGAAGTGAAGAATAGTGATATCTTGTCTGAAATATCAGGAGAAAAGTACAAGGGAAGGTAACAAACATGTCATGAAACACGTATGGTGATACGTAAGTTGTTTATCTCAGATTGTCTCCGTCTATAAACGTTGGAAGACCCTGCTTTAACCCTTCGTCCAGCCTATGGGGCAGTGGAAAATCCTACCCCTGATGGAGCTGCCTCCATAGTCACAGGCATACATGTATTCAGTGTACTTGGTGCAAGTATAGGTTACTCATACCGTGCGTCGTTGTCAATAAACTGACCGAAAGCCTTCGCTACTAATGGATCTGTGGTTATTGGGCAGTTCAATCGGAGTCTGATGTATGGGCTATCTGGCCAGAGCCAGTGCAGCATGCAGAGGGAACACACGCACATAGCCCAACATCTGACAATAAATATACCACGGGAAAAAATAACCCAGACAGAATGACCAACATTCCCTCTCAGTAAAACAGTTTGGGAAGCTGACTTAATCTGAACATAAGAACAGCCATACTGGGTCAGACCAATGGTGCATCTAGCTCAATAGCCTGTCTTCTGACAGGTACCCTATACTACAAAATGGAGTCAGAGGCAAAACATATGGCATAATTGAGTTAGCATACCAGTCCAATAATTTTAGGATAACAACAGAGAACAGGCAAACAAATATTTTCAAACCAAAAGGTGGATTAAACAGGGATGGATCCTCAGCAGCAGTATAACTCAGTACACACTGACCTAACTGCAGTACTAATTCATTTCCCATTCATGGTTCTACCACTAAGTGTAGAGAAAAGCAACATCATGATCTTGCAAAACTACCCTGAAAACAAAGTCAGCCTTTACTTCACAGGCATAGAACTAGACCACATCATAAACCACACAATAAATGTCTAACAAGAAGTACATCAGGATGTTCCAGGAGGGCTATAACAGCACTAAAGAAAAAGCACTACCAGCTTTCTGTGCCTGAGATACCTAAAAACCTCCAATCAGAACGCTGCTCAAATTATTTGATGGTATAATCCAACCCATCCTATTACACAAGAGTGAAACTGACAGCCCAAAATGTAACTGCACACTACAATATAACAAATGAGACAAAGCACCAAGAGAAATCTTACACCTGCAGTTTTGCAATCAAACATTACATTCAGAAATTCTTCAATCTATGGCACTAGGGCAGAACTAAGACAATTATTCTTGCTTATCACCCAGCAGAAAAGATAATAGAATGTCTAGTGTAACATCAAAGCACTACATTCTACCACCACCAACACAAGGTGTTAGGGGGCTAAAAACAAGAACAAGACAATAATACGCAGCACTCAAATGTATCAGTAACTCCTCAGGATTTAAGTATACTAACTTCTAAACCAGTTGAACAAATAATCCTGCTGAAAATCAAGTAATACTCAGTGCTACACAGATACCTAGGTTCTAGAAGGAACAAATAACCCATTGAAATCAATGAAAAAGACTCCCATTGACTTAAATGGGCTTTGCATCAGGCCCTATGGGTAAATAAAAGACTTTTCCATCCAAAAGCAAGAAAGAAAAACTGTGTAACTATAGTAGAAAGAAAAGAGAGGACAGAGATTATATCAAAACCCTAAAATATCCTGTCACCAAGTCAGATATGGAAAATAGCATCAAATGAATAACAAGGGATAAAACCTCAGTTATTTATTTCTCTGCTAATATGGAAGCTCAGTTCTGGCTGGATACTTGATGTATTGAGCCAGGGCCAGTCAGAGGCTCAATGTGATTGCCATTTACAACTTTGCACCCCTTGTACATTTTGTGCCAATAATGGCTTTTGATGCATTTTGAGGTTTAAGACAGTACCTGAGTTATATTTTTCTATGCATAGTGGCTCTGCTTGTACCATACCTATGACCATAAAGTTCACAGGGATATCTCCAGGAAGAAAGACACTAGGTTACCCAAATTCCATTGTATTTGGCAACCAACAGAGGTAGCCTCTAACACTACAACAATTAGTTAAGATTAATTTGCAACCAGCAAGACTTTCTGGAGAGTGGCAGTGGCTAGCCGGAAGCCCAGCTGTGAAAACAGCACCAGCAGGGCAGAAGTAAGGGTGGCAATAACCCCCCCAATAGTCTTGAGACCCCTCCCCCCCACAATACCATTTTGGGTCAGGACCCCCATAGTTACAACAGTGTGAAATTTCATATTTAAATATCTGAAACTGTGAAATTTATGATTTTTAAAATCCTATGACCATGAAATTGACCAAAATAGACCGTGAATTTGGTAGGGCCCTATATCTGATGCATATCCCACCAGATCCTGGATTGTGTTGCTGCCCTCAATCAAAACTGTCCATCATAGTTAAACTAAGCCATGCTCCCAAACATATTTTATATTCACTTGCTTATATCCATACATTTGAGCAATGCTGGTCTTCTGTCCGGGTAAGCTTCTGCAATAATGCCTGCATAGATAAGGTGGCTTCCCAATTTTCCCATGTTCTAGCCACCCTTAGCCACCAGGGCATTTTATTGCCCTGCTTCTCTGCCCTGGCTGACTCTCTCTCAGCCCCTCCTGTGCAACAGTGATAATATGTCCACATATTCACCTCTCAGCATTTGTGTTTAGTAGTACTGAAAAGGTGAACTCCCATTGGGTCAGCCACCCCAGCATAACCATATTTGTGACTGACCACTGGGGTGCCCTCTGGCTATGTCTACACTGCAATTAAAACGCCCTGATTGGCCTGTGCCAGCTGACGCGGGCTGCAGGGCTGGTTAACTGTGGAGTAGATGTTCAGGCTTGAGCTGCAGCCTGAGCTCTGGGACCCTCCCACCTCGCGGGGTTCTAAAGCCCAGGCTCCATCCTGACCCCAAACATCTACACTGCAATTAAACAGCCCCTTAGTCTGAACCCCTGAGCCTGAGTCAGCTGGCACAGGTCAGCCGGGGGTTTTTAACTGCAGTGTAAACATACCCTCAGTGTCCTGTGGCTCCACAGTAGCCCCGGATCAGCAATTCTATCCCATGAATTCACATTCCCTATCAGCCAGTCAGTTGTAGGGTACTTGTAAATCACACCCCCATTAAGGGCTCCCACTCCCTGGTGAGGGATCTGTACTACCTGACTATTGTCTCTCTCCCAAACTTGAGTCCATGCTGGGTTTCCATTAGCAGCACACCAGCCCCTCCATCCATGGAAACTCCCAGCTGCTGCTCCAACTGAAGGTTAGCTTGCAAGGGCTGTGCAATGCCATTAGCTTCTGTAGAAAGTGTGACTACCCCAACACAGCTCCTAGGATACCCCCTCCCCGCCCCCACATAGTCTTTTTGCTAGTTTCACTACCCCACAAGGTTCTGCGTCTCCTGCCCTCCAGGAGGGGAGGAGTAAGTGATCGCTCTCCCCTCCCACACTTAGGTCCCCCGAGAGGAAAAATGGGCAAGTTCCCTGAACCCCAGTGAAGTCACTCCAACAGACACCCATTGCAGCAATGGACGGAAGGGACTCACTTTCACACCCTGCCCCTGCAAGTTCCATCTGGTGCTCGTCACACTCATCCCTGCCAGCCACGCACACCCTCCTGTCCTTCAATCCGTTTGTTCAGACGTCCTGGCTCTGGGCAACCCACACACCTTGTAAGCCTGAATTTGTTTGCTGAATTTGCATAGTTTCTGCTGAAATTGTTTCTGCAGCAACTGCCCAGAAGACTTGAATCAATTCTCTGTTGGCTCCCCCACCCCCAAACACAGCTTGTTCACCACTCAAAGAGTTTGCTCCCCCAGGATCCACGCTGCTTCCCAGTAGAGGGGAATCCATTTGGTAGACAGACAAACCACCCTGGGATCTGCCCTCCTGGGTCCACTGGTTAGGATCCCCACCCCAGTCTCCCATGGTGCCTTGAGCCACACTCCATCCCCACTGAGCTGGGTTTGGAACTCCCTCCTGTCTGCCATAATACACCTACTATGGCCAGCTGGAATGAGGGGAGAGAGGGACAATCCCAGTTCTCAGTAGTCTGCTCCGGCCCTGCAATGAGGAGTTTGAAAAGCCTTCCTCTTCCCTTTCTGCTACAAAATGCCCATTTCTGCCACTCAGGGCTGGAAGGGGGTGGAGGCTCCTTCCCCCAACTATGAAACTCCCCCCCCCTCCATTGCTAACCACCTGCTTCAATCATTGCATTGCAGGGAGCTCTTCCCCCCATACCTTACGCGTTCTCACTGGTCTGCTGCTAGGTGGCACCACAAGAGAACAAAAAGAAAAGGAGTACTTGTGGCACCTTAGAGACTAACCAATTTATCTGAGCATAAGCTTTCATGAGCTACAGCTCACTTCATCGGATGCATACTCTACACTTTCCACAGTATGCATCCGATGAAGTGAGCTGTAGCTCACGAAAGCTTATGCTCAAATAAATTGGTTAGTCTCTAAGGTGCCACAAGTACTCCTTTTCTTTTTGCGAATACAGACTAACACGGCTGTTACTCTGAAACCTGTCACAAGAGAACAAAGTTTGCTAGGCTGCTGTTCCTGCTGCTCTGCCCAGTGCAGGTAAAAATGGACTTTTCCTGTACCAGAGTGATCCTAAATAGTCTCCCCTCTCTTCCAGTCACCTGGGGAGAGGGGATGGGTTAGTGTCCCTGTGTTGACCTGCTCTGAAGCTGCCCTAGCAAGTCATTCTCTGGCTATGTAGCCCTTAAAGGGGCCACAGACCTTTTCCCACAAGCCAAACAGCCCCTCCCCCCGCACATTTGTTTTTTCCTTGGTGTTTACCCATTTATAGGAAAATGCCCTCAAAAAGAGACAGAGATAATCTATATTTTTTAAAGTTAACTATTTGTGGTAACAGGTGCACAAAATGCAAACTTTCAAGGGTACTTTAAGGGCTGTGATGTTATGCAATTTGCTGCAAGCTTTGAGGTAAGAGGAAAATTGAAGGAAGTAATACCTGCAGGTATTAACCAAAATATTTCCATTGAGAATACCAAGATGCAGGTAAGCCAATTTCAGTACACATAGGGTGAAAGTCAGACCCCATTGAAGTCACTGGCAAAACTCCAATGGGGCCAGGGTTTCATCTAGAATCTTCATTAGGAATAGTTAAGACATCAAAGTTTTGTTGCTTCAGAGTGACTTCAGTAAAGATGAGCTTCAGTATCTGTAGCTATTACTTATTTACAATGCCCACTGATCACTATCTGACACTCTTTACATCCAGCTACTGGGGGAGAGGGGGAAAAGAATGCGATGTATAGGGCATCCTAAAGTATTAGCAAAATATTGACTGACTGGGATATATATTTATGAGACCATATAAAAGGTCATTTCTTACACTGTGAGACCCCAGTCCTGCTATGCTATATGGGTGGATATCTGCAGAGTTACATTGTCTTCCCTGGGGTATTAGGAATGCACAGAGGATCTGCCCACACATATCATATTTCAGGATCAGGACCTAAAAAAAAAAACAATTAAGGATGGGGAGGAAATGTCCGGAATTCCAGTAATTAATTACATTTTCTTCATTTACTGTCCATTCAAAAGATAGGGTTTTTAATTTTCCATATTACTTTGTTATACTTTTTTTTATAAATGTTGGTATTTCCTAAAACTGTGATGATAACGATTAAAAACCAAACCACGAGCAATTTTTGTAAGCATTCTCTTTAGAGGAATTTCACAAATCTCATAATGACTAATATTGAGTCACTGCCTCCAATGTTAGACAACATGTTTGAAGCTGAATTCCAGCTAACTTGTAATTTGTTAACCCTTGGAAAAATGCCAGCTTGTAATTGGTTCAAAAAATATACAAGAGAAGTAGTTTTCATTCAAAAGGAATTAGATGAGAATGTGAAGTAATGTCCTAAATCTCTTTTCAAATATTGTATTTTTTTCTTAAGAAAAACAATAAAAGTACAGTCAGTCATCAGCACTGCCAATGTATTTTCCGTAGTTTGGGAGGAAGGATGGTCCACATTGGGCACTAGCTTAGGACTTTGGAAATCTGGGCTCAATACTCATTGGTTCTAAAGCTGGCTACGAAAAATCTGTCAGTAAAATAGATGTACTCTTGTGTATGTGCCTGAAATTAATATTTACAAGACACTGTCCATGTGGTTGTAAAAGGGACCAATATACGAATACAATGATTCAGACACTGGCTCACTGGAAGTCCTAGTATAGTCTGCTTCTGTCAGTTTCTATTTGGTCAATTAGTTCTACACTGAAACAGTCCAAAGGCTAGAACCATTTAAAATGTCTTTCACTTGTGTGTCTAATATTCAGGGCTTAGCTTTTGGCTCACACAGCACCTCATGGGGCACACTGTACCGTACCTGTGTCTTCACCATCCTGGCCTATTTGCCTGTTTCTGCAGCACTCTGAAGAAAGTGTGGTGTTTGACACTGAATCAGAGACCTAAGGGATCAAACTACATGCATCATCCATAAATACTTGAAAAGGGCACAAAAAGTTCCAGACAAATAAGATAAAAGTAGTACTAATAGAAAAAAAAAATAGAACAGGTGGAAGAAGGAGGACAGTAGAATGGTTCGAAAGTGGTTGCTACTTTAAAGAGAAGTAGAAGAGAGAGTGAGAAGACGGGAAAAGGAAATGTTCTTCTCTCTTCATTAAATGGAGCACTGAAAACATTAACTAAACTTTGCAGAGTATGGCAGGGAGGAGGACCTTTAATTTAAAACAGTGACAGAAGCAGACTACAATGGAACTTCCAGTGAGCCTGTGTCTGAATCAGTGTATTCATATGTTGGTCACTTTTACAACCACATGGACAGTGTCTTGTAAATATTAATTTCTGGCACATACCCAAGAGCACATCTATTTTACTGGCAGATTTTTAGTAACTAGCTTTAGACTCTACTGTCATACTGTAGACAGATCCTTCTGTAGCGGAAGTGCTGAGTTTCTTTGGTCAGAACTTTAAAAACTAGACAAAGTGTATTGTACCTGTTCTGTATCTTATTGGTCATTTGATTACGGTCATTTAAATCAAACTGTACTGAAAGACTATAGTGTGAATGTCATAAACACCGGATAATAAGATAGTAGTGGAAAGTCATTACCATCTGATGCTTCTAATGTGACCTAGCATGTATGTGTCAGTCTCGCTCTCTGGTCTTAGTCTAGTTCAAAGTGGACAAATATTTACTTCACAAAAACAACCATACCAGCTGCCACACTAGTCAGTAGTTTCAGTGGAATTGCAGTGGAAAATGACCCATGCTCTCACTGCAAGGGGTAGTTTCATCAGAATAAGTATGAAGTATTGTCGTAGAGTAGCACCACTGCCAATATTGCACAATGTCCATATGGATAAATAAGGGGCTTTAGTCTCCTCTACCGTAGACCAGTACCACCCTTCAGAAGCTCATGAAGTCACTAAAAATAACATATACCCATAACTCCACCATCACTTTTGACTCATGAAAGATCTGGTGAATTCCCCAGGAGCTTTTAAACTACTTTCACATTCTGGCACCAGAGTACTCCCACACCCCAATTGCAGCTTAAGTGTAGATGTGGAACCATGTAGGAACAGTGTCACTTTCTAAAACCAAATGAAGATCAAAGTGCATGTGTGTCTTGGTTATCTTTCCTCTCCATAGATACCCTCTCCTGCCTACTTCTCCCCACACCAAAAAAAAAAAAAAAGATTATTTATAAGCACGGTTATTTCATCTTTAACATCTATGATCAGGGCTTCAAATTTAAAATCAAGAAAACCAGAAAATACCTACCTGTTTCCCCTTCTAGACCTTTCAGGCATTTCCCTGCTTTCCTCTGAAAATTAGAGCAATGCCACAGACTTCTTATCAGTTGGCACAACTATTTGGAAATTTCACACGATTGCTGTGTGAAATGAACTAGGAAATAGATAGAGATGGTGATGGAGTCTTGGCAAAAACACCTGAAATGTTAATCACCACTATAGCCTAACACTAAACTGGAAAACAAGACCTGTTGATTTTAGTTGTTTTCAATGCCCCAAAGATTATTTATCTGAAATGTTAAACTCATATCTTTTCCTCACATCTCATGTTATATTTTGCCCACTTTCTGCCTCAGAACATAATGCTCAGCTTCCTTGGCAGAGATGGCTGAAGGAATTGTACATGCTTTAGAGGATAATCTGGGCTTCACAAGTAGGAATTTAGGTTTCAATGGACAGCTGCATTATGGAGAAAAGGCAAAGTTTCACAAAGAAGCCATTTATCATGGTGAACCTGTCAAGCACATGCGAGTAGGAAAAGTACAGCCTGCAAATGAGAAAAATGGACAACATATTCTGTGGAGCCAGGAGTGTGCTGCTGTTCTGATATTCCATCTCTGCCTTGCTACAGCAGCTCAGTAGCATCCCTGCTGGTCCCATGCTTCTTCTCAGATGGTCAGAGTGGCAATAAGAGGTGTAGGAAAAATTGAATAATTCCAATAATATTTTTTTTTAAATTTGGGCCAAATCTTCATCTGGAGTTAACTGGTGTAGATCCGTTCAAGGCAGAGGAAAAGGCCAGTTAGCGAAGAGTGCTAAGGAACAGGATTGCCGAGTTGGAAAATGAAGAGGTGCAGCAGGGAGTAACTGAAGGTAGCAGGGCAAAGAAGAAGAGGAAAGCAGCTAGTCCTACAAGAAGAGAAGAAAAGTCAATGGAGATGGCCAGAGTTCAGAGTCCCCGGAGCAGGGCCGGCTCTACAGTTTTTGCCGCCCCAAGCACTGAAAAAAACTGCCATCGCGGACGGCAAAAGGAAGAAGCTGCCGCCGATTTGCCACGGCAGCGGGCAGAACAGAAATGCTGCCGCCGAATTGCCGCTGCAGCCGGAGGAACTGCCGCCCCAAACGCCTGCTTGGAATGCTGGTGCCTGGAGCCGGCCCTGCCCCGGAGGACAGAAGACTGCAAATGAGAACAAAAGACAAGAGGACTTGAAATCAGAAAGAACAGAAGGAGGAACACTGGAGAATTGCACAAACACCAGAAAGAGGCAGGTCTACATGACTGGGGACTCCCTGTTAAAAAGAGGAGACAGACCTGTCACCAGAGCTGATCCAGAGAACAGAAGGGTGAGCTGTCTGCTGGGAGCTAACATATGGGATATGGACCTGAGGCTGAAGACGATCCTAATGGGGGCAAGAAAGAATCCACTGGTTGTCCTGCATGTAGGAAAAAATGATCCAGCTAGAATCTAGCTGGAACACATTGGGGAAACTATGTCCAGCTGGGGAAGATGCTTAAAGAAATGGAGGCTCAGGTCATCTTCTGTGGGATTCTGCTGTCCCTAGAGGAGGAGAGTGAAGTCGAAAAAAGATTATGATGATTGATGGGTGGCTCAGGCAATGGTGCTATCATCAGGGCTTTGGGATGTTCAACCACTGGGAGGCATTCATGGACAGAGGACTGTTCTCATGGGATTGACTCCACCTGAGTAGGGAGGGAAATAGACTTCTAGGATGGAGATTCAAACAACTGATTAAAAGTTTTAAACTAAGAATTTGAGGGAGAGAATTGGGAGATGGTCATGTAATCTCCATGTCTGATTCTACTATTTATTGGGCGGAAAATTAAGTAAGAGAGGATACAGCAATGGAGAAAAGGAAAAATGGATGGTAGAAGAATGGACATCAAGAGGAAAGATGGTGCCAGTACCAGTGACACTAACAGTCAGGTAGGTGATACTTAAAGTAGAATGACTATACCTAACTGAGCAAGAAATCTGGGCAACGCAGAAACAACCAAGATGTCTGTACACCAATGCAAAGAACCTGGGTAACAAAATGGAGGAACTAGGATTACTGGTGTAGAAACTGAAAGTAGATATTATAGGGATAACAGAAATATGGTGGAATAGTAGTCATGCCTGGAACACAGGTATTGAAAGGGATGTGCTGTTCAGGAAAGACAGAAATAAAGCTAAAGGTGATGGAGTAGCACTGTATATTAAGAAATTAGAAGTGATGGAATGGATAAAACAGAATCTGTTTGGGTCAAAATCACTTTGGAGAAGAAAGGTAACATAGGCTCCACTGGGATAATGCTTGGGGTTTGCTACAGATCCCCAATATCTGATTTGGATAAAGATAGAGACCTCTACGATTTCTAATTAAATAAATACTGCTAGTAATTGTGTGATTATGGGAGACTTATTTCCCAAATATAAATTGAGGGGACGAGTGCTGCTAATAATATTAGGGCCCAGATATTCCTGGACATGATAGCTGACAGATTTTTTCACCAAATAGTCACCAAACCAAGAGGGAGGTGATGCCATTTTAGATTTAGTATTGGTAAGTAGCAAAGAACTCACAGAAGAACTGGTTGTGGAGTACAATCTTGGTTTGAGTGATCATGAGCTACATCAGTTTAAACTGAATGGAAGGATAAACAAAAATAAGTCTGCAACTAGGTCCCTTGATTTCAAAAGGGCAAACTTTTAAAAAAACAGAAGGGAAGCAGAGAAGTGGACTGGACTGAAGAACACAAGGATCTGAATGTGGAGGAGGATTGGAATTACTTGAAGTCAAAGATGCAGAAACTATCTGAAGCCTGCATTCCAAGGAAGGTTTATAGACCAAACTGGATGAACAAGCACCTCTACCAGGTTATTAAAAGGAAGCAGAAAACCTACAAAGAATGGAAGAAGTGATGGATCAGCAAGAAAAGCTATTTCTTGGAAGTCAGAATGTGTAGTGGAAAAGTGAGAAATGCCAAAACCCAAGAAGAGCTGGACCTTTCAAAATAAATTAAAACCAATAGTAAAAAGTTCTTTAGCCATATAAATAAAGAGAAAACAAGGAAAGAAGAAGTGGAACTGCTGAAATGGGATGGAGATTAAACATAATCTAAGCATGGTCCAACCCTTTGCCTCAGGTTTTAAAATAAATAACGAAGAGGTTAGAGGTAGTGGCAGGGTGGCTAATGGGAATGAGGATATGAAAATAGAAATCACCACATGAAGTCAAATTCAAACAGTTTAATGGGACCAAATCAGGAGCCAGAATAATCTCTATTGAAGAATATTAAAGGAACTGGTACATGAAATTGCAAGCTCAATAACAAGGATTTTCAATGAATCCGTAAACACAGCAGTCGTACCCTATGACTGGAGAATTTAAAAAGTGATCCACAGGGAAATATGGGCCTGTTATTTTAAGCTCAATTATATGCAAGGTCTTGGAACAAATTTTGAAAGAGAAAGTAGTTAAGGACAGAGAGGTAAACAGTAATTGGGATAAAAGACACATGGTTCTACAAAAGGTAGATTGTACCAGACCAACCAGATCTCTCTCTTTGAGAAGACAACTAATTTTCTAGACAAAGGAAATGCAGTAGATCTAATCTACCTGGATTGTAGTAAGAAATTTGATACAGTTCCACATGAAAAATTATTGCTTAAATTGGAAAAGATGGGGATTAGTAGAAGAATTGAAAGGTGAATTAGGAACTGATTAAAGGGGAGATGACAGTGGGTCATACTTAAGGTTAAGATTTTGTCATGGTTATTTTTAGGAAGAGTCACAGGCAGTTGTGGGCAATAAACAAAAATTCACGGAAGCCGTGACCTGTTCTGACTTTTGCTATAAAATAACAGGGGAAGAGAAGGCTACGGTGCAGGAGGGAGAGGGAGGAATGACAGCTGGAGTCCCATGGGGAGGGGGATTGACAGTCCCAGTCCCACCACCACGGGGTGGGGGGGCAGCCCTGTCTCCAGCCCCCACTGCAGACATTGGGGGGAAGGGTGGGCACACAGCCCCGGCTTCAGATCTGGCAGAAGTTGCAGGTGGGGACACACAGGAGTGGCTCCGGCTCTGGCTCCAGCCAAAACTGTGAAGTGCTGGGGTGGGGGTCATATAGCCTCGGCTCTGGCTTCAGCTAAAGCCATGGGAGCTGGGGGGTGGGGCACACAGCCCAGGCTCCAGACACAGCCATGGGGGCACGGGAAGAACGTAGATCTGGCATTGGCCAAAGCCATGGGGGCACACAGACCATGCTCCAGCCACAGATGCAGGAGGGCACGTAGCCCCGGAGTACAGAGCCCAGCTCCAGCCCTGGCCACAGCTGTGGGGAGCACGACCTAGGCTCCTGACACAGTGGGGTGCACTGCTCTGGCCCCGGCTGAAGCTGCAGGTCAGGAATGCACAGCTCAAGCCATGGGTGGTGGGGTTGCACAGCCCCAACGCCAAAGCTGCAGGTCAGGGACGCACAGCTGCAGTTCTGCGCCCGCTGCTGACAGCTGAAGTCAAAGTCACAGAGGTCCATTAAAGTCACAGAATCCATGATTTCTGTGACCTCCATGACTAAATCATATCCTTGGTCATATTGAAAGATGAACTATCAGAAAGGAGGGAGGTTACTAGTGGAGTTCCTCAGGGATCAGTCTTGGGACCAATCTTATTTAACATTTTCATTAACAATTGTGGCACAAAAAGCCAGTGTGCACAAATAAACTTTGTGGATGACCCAAAGTTGGGAGGTATTGTCAATATGGAGGAGGATAGGAGTATCCTAGAAGAAGATTTAGACATAAAAACTGGAATAATAGGAAGAGGATGAAATTTAATCATGCAAAGTTCAAAGTTATGCATTTAGGGACTAACAACAAGAATTTTTTGCTATAAGCTGGGGACATATTCGTTGGAAGTGACAGAGGAGGAGAAAGACCTGGGTATATTGGTCAATCCTGGGTCACCAATGTGATGTCACTGTGCTAATGCAATCCTAGGATGCATTTGGTGAGGTATTTCCAGGAGAGATAGATAAGCGTTATTACCACTATACAAGACACTGGTGAGACCTCAACTGGAATACTGTGTGCAGTTCTGGTCTCCCATTTTTAAAAAAAGATGAATTCAGACAGGAACAGGAGCAGAGAGTGGTTACTAGAATGATCAGAGGAATGAAAAACCTATCTTATGAGAGGAGATTTGAGCTTGGCTTGTTTAGCCTAAGCAAATAAAGGTGAGGGGAGATATGATTGCTCTCTATAAATACATAAACAGGCTAAATACTAGGAAAGGAGAGGAGCTATTTAAGTTAAGCACCAATATTGGCACAAGAATAAATGGATTTCAACTGGCCATCAAAAAGTTTAGGCTTGATGTTAACCAAAGGGTTCTAACCATCAGAGGAGTGACGTTCTGGAACAGCCTTCCAAGGGAGCAGTGGGGGCAAAAAAACCTAAGTGGTTACAGACCGAGCTTGATAAAGTTTATATTGGGGGTGGTATGATGAGTTGCCTACAATGGCATGTGGCCCATCTGAAACTATTAGTTGTCAAGAGATGGGGCACTAGATGGGGAGGGCTCTGAGTTACCTACAGTTAATTCTTCCCCAGGTGTCTGGCTTGTAGGTCTGGCCAACATGCTCAGGGTGTAACTGATCACCATATACGGGGTCAGGAAGGAATTTTCTCTCAGTTTGGATTGGCAGAGACCCTGGGATTTTTCACCTTCCTCTTCAGTATGGGGCAGGGGTATCTTGCAGGTGTAAACTAGTATAAATTGTGGCTTCTCTGTAACTTGAATTCTTTAAATCATGATTTGAGGACATCAGTAACTCAGCTACAGGTTATGGGTTTATTACAGGAGTGGGTGGGTAAGGTTCTGTGGCTTACAACTGTAATACTGACAGACGCTGGTAGCTGGTGGGTGGGATCAAACCTGTGACCTCTGGAGCTAAATGCATAAGTCTCTACCACATGACCTAAAAGCCATGTGGCCTTTAGCTAAGGATGTAGCAGACTCGTTAATCTCTCTCCAAGCGGTCTGGGTGCCAGGACATGTGTGGGTTACACAATGTGCAGGAGATCAGACGAGATGATGAAGTTATTGGGAGCTACACAAATTTACACCAGGTGAAATTCTGATGTGCTATGTAAACCACTTGTAATCATCTCATCTTGCTTTGAACTGCAGGCTTGCTTTGGACATCTATAACACAGTGAAATCACTGAGGCAAATAAATCTGATTTTTTTTTAAATTAAAAGTTCTGCAGGGTTTATTACTCAACATATTGTTGATATACACTACCAAGCATCTTTCTTTATGAGTCAATCACAATTTATGGGACAATGTGCTAGAGTCAGATATTACATAAAGACGACAATAATATGGTCAAATTTAAAAACAAAATTGTTGACCTACTTTATTTCTCTTGTGCCTCAAGTAAAATGTTTTCATTTCAGGCAATGTGGTTTGTGTCTAAATATAACATATTAATCCAATTTCAAATGGTGCTTCTTTCTTATTCTTTTATTTCACCTCTGCTCTTCTCAAAGTAACTAAAGACATTCAAACTGTCATGGACCGTGATCAAAATACAAACTTTACTTACATGTCCAAAAGGTATTGCTCTAGTAAATCAGCACTTCCGAAAGACTGCTGAGCCTGTGAGTTGGACTCAATTGCTCTCAAATAATTGTCTGATTTCTTTAGCACTCAAGCCAAAGTAGTTTTATATAATAAGATTAAATCCGAGATGAAAATGTTAAATGTGGAATGACTAAAGCGATCAACATTAAGGTATTCACTCATTTTTCCATTTTTATTATCTTGTCTGAGCAGTAGACTACATATTTTTATGCAACTATTAAAATTCTTTACAGAAGCTCTCTAGACCTCCTTGCCCAATAAAAAAGGGAATACTTCTGAGTGATTTTAATAACTTACTAGCATGTATAATAAAAATGCTTTCAGATTGTCAAAAGATTAAAAAATAGGCACTCTGGGGCAAAATGGAAAAAAACTGGTTTGACATGTTTTCGATGTATAGAGGTGAGATTGTCTAAAACAGATGCAGGTTCTTGTTCTTAGGGCAAATTGGGGAAATTATATTATTGAGCATCTCTATTTTGGGAATCACTACATAAATGCTAAGTACTATTATCATAATCTTATATGGTTGTACAGCATGTAGAACAATGGGATTCTGACCTGATTGTCCTCTAGACACTACTGCAAAATAAAGGTTAATACACTAACAGATTATTAATTATTCTACATTTTAGGACCCTAAAGCAGTCCTTACTATGAAAAAACTCCCACTGGTATCAATATAAAGAGAGAGAGTAAAATAATCTGAAATTATTACTATTTATTATTTGTATCAAAGTATCAGCTAGAGGAACCAATCAGGGATCAGGTCTCTATTGTAATAGGCACAATGAAGAGGTAGTCCCTGGCTTGAGAAGTTTATAATCTCAACAGGACTTCCTTGCATCCAGATCTTCTTCTTCTGGAATGGCACAGGCTTCAGGCATAATATCCCACAAGGTGTCACATTTTTCAGTCTAAAGGGGACAGGACAAATATTTCCTCTATAAATATAGATGATGGACCAACTCCAAGCCTCAAAGTGTCAACAATGCTCTAGGAAGGAGAAGACAGAAGGAGTACCTTTCATGTCCCTCTTCCCCAGAAGCTGTGTTCATATTCCACAGGACCTCTACACCTGAAACCACAGACCTGGTCATTCTAGGTAGAAGTCAATATGAGTTATCTGTGCTGTCTTGTGCATGCTGTGTACCTCTCAACCTGACTACCCCAGTTCTCATTCAAATGACCCCTGGCTTGAAAAATATTAACAAAGCACTGTGCACAGATCCAGGGCCAATTTAATACACTGCTTTTGCTAATGGTTGCCGAAGTCTGTCCTAAAACCTTTATTGCCTGAATCTGGCCAAGTATATAAGCTTTAAAACCATGATGAGGAGAAGAACACATTCCCCCACAACTCATCCTTCCCTACCTGCACTTTATGGTCTTGGTATCTTTCTCATCTGGTATATGCATTGCAAACTCTCATGTGCCAAAGGCAACGTTTTAGTGATTGTAAAGCCAAGGCAAATCAGTCAGTGATCAGTCTTCTCTTTTTCTTTGCAGCAGGATCATTCTTGTGTTTCAGCATTTGACCCTTGTTGTAATGATCTAATGTTATTTAATGTTGAAATACAGATTAATCTCTGCTTTCCTCATTTACATCAGGATAACTTGAATAAAATTAATGGAGTTTCCCCAGTGTAAAACTGGAGTAAAGCAACGATAAATCAGGCCCAGAGGCTGGATGCCTAGATTTCAGTTACTGCCCTATTCAGCAGATAACACTTATCCCCAGCATCCAGTTGTTGCTATGAGCTGTTCTTTTGGCATAGCTACTCCTTTTTTCTATCTTTAAGCTATTTGGGTTTTTATTTGTTTGTTTGTTAACCACACTCCCTTCTTTGTTCTAGTGTGATGTTGCTCATCACCTCTTAGAATCTAACCAGACCTTACAGTGCTTGACCTATGAATTTTTAACAACATGTGAAGGTAAGATCAAGAAGGGACACCCACTTCTAAAGTCTTTTGCTGTCCATAACAGATAAAACATCCATAGCCCCTCTTTGTGAGTTGCACTCTATATGATTTTAGGAAAATATGTTAATGACTGTGAATATAATATAATTAGAATATGCTTCATGAAAAAAGTCTCTTGCAAAGTATCATTGCAAAGCTTATAATCGACTGAGTGTGGTCGTGCTATTTGTATAAATGTATCACTCTTGTATCTGAAACTAGAAATATGAAATGTAACCCTGAGGTCCTACTGTAGTTATGCAAATTGTGGGCCATTAATGGTGGTTTGGAATCTTGATGGCTCCCATCAACCAGGACAATTGACTGTGGATGACTCTGTTTGCCTGCAGACCTTCCTGTGAGTCAGGCTGGGAGGAATGAGGGTTTGAAGTCTTACAGTGACATGTGATCCAGTCACCTGAACTGGGATGCATCTTTAACCTGGTGCTTTTCCATTCAGAAGGAGGGGTGGGAACCCAGAGAGGGACAAAGGATTCCCGCCTTATGCAAAAGATATATAGGGAGGTGGAACAGAACAAAGGGGGCTGCAGTCATGAGAAATCCCCTAGCTACCACATGAACTGGAGCAAGGGCTGTACCAGGGGAAAGGATTGGACCTAGACTAGGAAAGCGTCCAGTCTGGGATGGAAGATATTATTGAAATATCTCTGAGGGTGAGATTTTATCTGTATTCCGTTTTCTTACTGTATTAGCCATAGACTTGCATATTTTATTTTATTTTGCTTGGTAGTTTGCTTTGTTCTGTCTGTTATTACTTGGAATTACTTAAATCCTACTTTTTGTATTTAATAAAATCACTTTTTACTTATTAATTAACCCAGAGTATGTATTAATACTGGGGTGGGGGGGCAAACAGCTGTGCATCTCTCTCTATCAGTGCTACAGAGGGCAAACAATTTATGAGTTTACCCTGCATAAGCTTTATACAGGGTAAAATGGATTTATTTGGGGTTTAGACCCCATTGGGAGTTGGGCATCTGAGTCTTGGAGACAGGAACACTTCTTAAGCTGTTTTCAGTTAAGCCTGCAGCTTTTCGGGGACATGGTTCAGACCTGGGTCTGCGTTTGCAGCAGGCTAGCGTGTCTGGCTCAACCCAGGCAGGACACTGAAGTCCCAAGCTGCCAGGGGAAACAGGCTCATGGGCAGCCTCAGCACATCAGCTGGCAATTCCCAAGGGGTTTGCTGTGATCCAACCCGTCACACTCCTATCCCAAGTGAGTAAAAACAAAAAAAATATATAACACAGAGATACCTTTATATAATAAACACAGTAACCTAGAGCCAACATTAAACATGATCAAAAGCTAAAGCAATCAATTAACACACAAATTGAAAGTGTCAAACTAAATGGGACCCCAGGTCAAAGTACTACATTAAAAAGAGGAAATGCTGCCATCACAAATCCTAACATCCTCCGCAGAGGAAGAACTGAGGTTAACTGATATAACCTGTTTTAAAAGAGTTCTGCAGAAACTTAAGAGAAGAAAGTGAACATGAATATACACATGCTGTAATTTGGGCATTAGGGTAAAAATGATTGCAGATGAAGATTACTCAGGGTCTGAAGGTCATGCCACTTGAAAAGTAATTTTCCATTGTTTTTTAATAAGTTGTCAGACTTAAGTTATGAGCTTGAAGCCAAAAGGGGAAATAATTATCTTCCTGCAGGTAAGTGTACAGACCAACAGCTAAACTTTTTTTTTTTTGATAGAGTTACTCAAATGTTACCCATTTATGAGAACAAACTCACTGCTCAACTGTGCCAGTTATGCACAGCCCATGGGTACACCTCTCAAAGTGAGCATGGCAGAGAGGAAAAACATCTCCAGGAGTTCCCCACCTGTCCTGGGGGTAGGAGGAGGAGTGTGTTACACCTCCCTTTATAGGGAGAAGCATATTTGAGCTCTGCTGGCCGGGGCATTGGAGGGATGCTGCTCCTGCTCCACCTACCTTCTGCCCTCCATTTGGTGCATTATTCTCTTCCCCACCTCACTAAGGGCTAGCTCCAATCTAGGCATCAATTAGCAGATTAACATTTCTAAAATGTTACTTATTTATGCTGAATTTGTATTCTTTGAATATTTAGGGCACACTCCCCCTTGGTGTACACAGCTCAAGTAATACCTTATCAACAGAAAAAAATGATGTCTATAAATATACATATACACATTAGATTAGAAAGAGAGAGAGAGAGAGAGAGAGAGAGAGCGAAGACAGGCTAGATAGATAGTTAGATACCAAAACTGTTGACATGGAAATACTTCAGCTAAATTAAACAGCAATTTGAAAGGAAATAGTTACTATAATGCAGTGCCCCCTTTTTTCAGCTGGTACATCAGTTACACAGCTTGCATGGGAGATTTGTGCCAGTGGGTACTGTGAACTGCAGTAAGGTAAAGCTAACATGTAAGTAGACACAGTAGTAACAACCCACATGGTGACCGTATTGGATTTATTATAATTGGTTGTGGCTACACAGGAAAGTAATTTCTCATTGTGTTTGAGGCTGCTGCATCCACTATCAATCTTACTTTCAAATTCTCCTGAGATAATGAACTGAGAAAAAAACCCCTCAAACCATAGTTGCTTTGCTTGCTCTCATTTTTGACCATAGATTTTTATTTAAAATATTTTTACCTCCTTTATTTTTGACAATTGATTTATTTTAACTGAAAAAGTCTTTAATAATGGCATCCAAGCACAGTCTGTTGTGATGAAAGGCACTGCAATATAATTATTACTGTTCTTTTCCTCCCACTATACAGCTCACACAACTGGTGCTGCTAAAAGTTTCAGCTTTCACTCATACTGTACTGTGCCCATTAATCACAATAAACTACAATTACTATACATAAAGGTGATCGTACGTATTTTATGTAGGGAAAATATATAAAAATGTCACCAAAACATTTCTAAGAACAGAAGGGACCGTTATGACCAATCTAGTCAGACATCCTGCATAGCATAGGGCACAAAATTTCATCCATTAACTCCTGCATTGAGCCTAATAACTTTTGGTTGAAATATAATGCATCTTTGAGAGACATCCAGTTTTGATGAAAAGCTCTCAAGTGATGAAGACTCTACCATATCTGTTGGTAGGCTTTCCAATGATTGGTTATGTTTGCTGTTGACATTAACCAAAGGTTTATAACCATCAGAAGAGAGAAGTTCTGGAACAGCCTTCTAAGGGAGCAGTGGGGAGCAAAAACCCTAACTAGCTTCAGGACTGAGCTTGATAAGTTTTTGAAGGGGATGGTGTGATGCTACTGCCTACAATGGCAAGTGGCCCATCTGTGACTGCTGGTAACAAATATCCCCAATAGCCAGAGATGGGACACTAAAAAGGGAGAGCTCTGAGTTAGTACAAAGAATTCTTTCTCAGGTGTCTGTCTGGTGAGTCTTGATGATATGTTCAGGGTCTAACTGACTGCCATAATTGGGGTCAGGAAGCAACTTTCCTCCAGTTCAAATTGGCAGAGACCTTGGCGGCGGAGGTGGGGGTGGGGTGTTGGTCACCTTCCTCTGAAGTATGGGGCATGGGTCACTTGCTGGTTTGAGGTACAGTAAATGATGGATTCTCTGTAACGTGAAGTCTTTAAGTCATGATTTGAGGACATCAGTAACTCAACCAGCGGTTACGGGTCTATTACAAGAGTGTGTGGGTGAGGTTCTGTGGCCTACATTGTGTAGGAGGTCAAACTAGATTATCGCAATGGTCCCCTCCAGCCTTAAAAGTCTGTGTGAGTATGCACTGCTTGGCTTAGTACAGCAATTTTCAAACTGTGGGTTGGGACCTCAAAGTGGGTCACAACCCTGTTTTAATGCATTCGCCAGGGCTGGTGTTAGATTTGTTGGGGCCTGGGACTTTGCCTTTGGGTCCCATGCCCCCCGGACGTCCCTTTGGTCCTCCTGCCCGGGGTGGCAGGGCTCATGCAGGCTTGGGCTTCGGTCCCCCCTCCTGGGGTCATGTAGTAATTTTTGTTGTCAGAAGGGGGTCATGGTGCAATGAAGTTTGAGAACCACTGGCTTAGTAGATGCTTCAGCAGATGCTCCAAAGTGAATCACATTGATCCCTCCTTAGCCAGAAATCCTGTGTGTGCAACAGATGACCTTGAAGAACAAGGGATGATGTGGAATTCACAGGAGTCATGCACATAAGAGTAACTGGAGAGAGGGATTCAGAGCTGTCAGAGATCGAGGGGACCTGCCCCAACCAGAAATGTATTTATTACTGATGAATAAAGCACTCCAACTAGAAAGAAAGTTTTAATAGCTCTCTAGTAGATAATTTGTATTCACCTCTCTTCATACCAACACATTAACTAACTACATTATTTCTATAATGAGTAGATGAACATGTGTGTGGCTTCCCAAAATTTCAAGTGGCAATACTTGAGTCAAGTACACTTACCTTGGGGATTGATACACCAGCATTTTAAATAATTTCAATAGTTAAAAATAAAATTTAAATTATGAATACACTCTAAATGAAAGAGTTCAGGTATGGATGAGATTTTTGGATTTTGTATTAATACAACCAGTTTAACTTCTCATGTTTTATTTCAAACTTTATATTTGGTCCTATCACAGAGAACTACTTTAACTAAGAATGAGGTCAGTTTCATTCTCTGAGTGCTGTTTTGTTATACAGAAAACAAATGTAATAGGTTAAGCACAGAGATGTAGCCATAACTAGTCTGACTTTGTTTCTTTTTTGTTTGCTGTTGTTGGTATAAATACTTGCTGATATCTCCAGAGAAACTTTGCAAAACATCCTAGGTGTCACGGCCAAATCCCCACTTAGGTTTCATTTAAGTAGGTGCTTATTGCTCTTGAAAAACTTTGAAAACCACTCTATTTAGAAATGCTCATGCTTATGTACAATGTGGGTGTGCAGTTCAGAGATGTGTGCGCACAACATAGCTAATGCACGCCTACTGGTCTGTTAAAAACTTGACCCCACATTTGTAAACAATTATCCCACCAGCTGAGTTTTTTTTAAATTTAGTGTCCCCATATCATGTTGCTAGATATTTGCATGAAAACAGAATCTTTCAACATCCTTAGTCCTGTGTGCCAAGCATTTTTCTCCCCACCTTTAAATCCCTCTTTGGTGACTTGCCTTTACAATGGCTGTGAAAGTGATTAGGATGTTACAGGTATTATGAGCAAACCTAAGGAATAAGCATGAAGAACAAGTAGTCCTTACTGCTAAATATGTTTGCATTGAAATGTACCAAGTAAAAAATACACCCAGATTTATATGATATATAAGCAGAATTATTGCTAAAGGATTTCAACCGTTTCCAGAAGCCATTCACAACTCCTTAACTGAGATCCGAGGGGGTTCCCCTATATTCCCCAGGGGTTTGGGGCAGCTGAAAATGGTAATTAAACTGGAAAACACGGATATAAATTCAAAATAAAGGTTAAAATCACTTGATCATTAAAAGAATAATGAAATAATACGTATACCATGCTAGTCACTGTAAATACTGCAGTGAATAAAACTGAAGAAAGAGAAACAGAAAGAAAAGTTTGGTTTGCTGTAGCTAAAGGAAATATATGGTTAAGGCTTATTCAGCCAAAGGAGTCAATGGAATTAAATCATTTTCACACTGTAAAGAACCAGGCCCATCATATTCACTAGACAAGAGACAGAGGGCGTGATCTTACATATGGAAAAAAACATATTGAAGTCAAAGTTCTACTTGTGTGATGACTTCAGGATCAAGCCTTAAGAGGGAATCTTAATACTTGGCCATTCTGAAACAGCCAGCATGGATACAAATCAGTGTCAATTGTAATGGTGACTAAGTTATGTGGTATGCAACTGACAGTTCCTTGTCAAACAGTGTCAGTTGCATACCACATAACTTAGTCACCATTACAATTGACACTGATTTGTATCCATGCTGACTGTTTCAGAATGGTAGCAAGTACTTTTGGTAACTTCCTCACTAAACAGCTTATTCAAATGGTCCATATTATGAAACCTGAACGTTCTCTCTGGCTTAAGTAAAAAGACTTAAGATGTAAAAGCCTTTGCTTTATTTTGGACTTGATTCCCTATTTACATTGCAGCCCTTGCAGAGCTAATAATGGACCACAAGAAGTGCAAATAGACACCAATATCAGCACCATCTGGGTATCTGCAATCCTGGTAACAGAACTCACAGCATTTGGCTCCTGAAAACTCTGTCCATGGCCAATGACACAACAGAACTGTTCTGGCTCAGCTACTGAGAGAGTGGATACACAGTAGATGGGTTTTGCATATTAAATTCAGGAGAAGGATATAGACAAGCCAGTCCACCTCCCCACTTCCTCCTACCCTGTAATTAGAAACAGAGCTGATTTCCAGTATCTGTGCAGATAAATTTGTGTTCAAAAGAGCCAAGTCTAAACCGCTAGCAAGCCATTGATCTATAATGATACCTGCTCCTTAGACAGAGAGAGAATAAACTTTCTAGGAACATTACCAGTGTAATAGAAGAAGGGAGACACTAAACAGAAATTAAAGTGTGGGTACATATTTCTTAGAACACACACCGATAAATCTGACATACCCGTCCATACATGGAGCTTAATCAAAAACAACAGAGCACCTCTCGCAGCCTCCCCACTGGTGCCTGAATTAAAATGTTGTGCTGTAGAAGGTATATGCCCCAAATACATTGCGTGCATCAAAGCAAAACAAAATTCTACTCCACCAGCAACTAGAGTCGAGCAGAGAAGTTGCTAGAAGAGATGCTGTGCTCCGAAAAGATTTCTACCATGATTGAGGAAGAGTCATGTCAAGTAAGGGAGAGTATTGGTGAAACAAAAAAGAGGGTTGAGGGGGAAGAAGCCACTTTATTGACAGCCCTTGCTAAAACCACATTAACAGCCAAAGGAAATGGAAAAGACGACAAAATTGCTTGGACTTATCTATGTTTAAGAAATCTTTAGGGAAATTAAAAATGGATATCTATAAAGGACAGACGTCATTGAACCTTAAAGATAAAAGGGATGGGTGGAAATCTGAGTCAGTTCAGATCATTTGGGGGACCAGAAACCCTAGTCCTGTTCCAGCTAATGGAAATTTCTTATCTCAATTGACATCTTTCCATGGAAATGGAGCAGTGACAAACAATTCTGAGCTGCATAAAAACTACTGAACTAATTTTACTATCAGGTCAGTATTGGAAGGTTTAAATTACACATGGTGCTATTTTCATTTACAAACATAGAATTTAATTTCAACACTGATGAGGCAAAATGGTTGTATTTACCTTACTTCTCTCAGGATATCAAGTTTGACACCTGTCCTTTATAGCTCTTGATAATTAATTTCCTTTAAGATTTCCTAAACACAGATACACTCAGGCAATTTTTTTCTCAGTTATATTCCATTCCCTTTGCCTCTTAATATGCTTTCAGCAACACCTGTCAATAAAATGAAAACATTCTCTTAAGTAGTTTTGTTAACCCAGCACAAACAAGGTTTGCACTTTGACATTCACTGTGTTATTTTTCTAAATGAAAATGACAACAGGTATTCGTTCCTAACGTATCATTTCAAAAGCTTGTAATCATGACAACATTACAATGCAAACTTAAAAACAAAACAAAAAACCAAAAAGTCTCTACTCATTTCCTGCAATTCTTCCATTAGTATTATTTCATACTTGATTTTTCTCCCCTCATTGCATCTTAGCCTCTTGCGCTCAGCCTGTTTCAGAAGCAGACAACTCAGACAAACTAAGATGTGTAAATGTCGCCCAATAGCCTGCTGGTTCGATTCTTTAAGCCTATTCCTCACATTTCCCGCTGCAGCAGATGCTGTAAGTTAGGAGGTTATCAGCATACTCCACCTCTGGTGGGAAGAGGAAGGATTCATCTTTCAAACCTGATCTCTGTGACTGAGGAAGGAGAAGCGATGACTGAGGGTAAAGCAGATTTCTGGTCAGTGCTTTTGTACTGAAAATTACAGAATGTGACTCAGATCTTAAGGGTAACAGAAGAAATGGTGGGATCCTCAAAGACCCAACAGAAATGCCAATGATCCATGGGGGGAAAGGAAATCAAAACCTCAGGACCATAATACATGTGGTGTGCAAAGCCTGTTGAAAGGCAAAGAGTGAAACATTTGCTATAGTTAAGTTCCTTGGAAGAAATTTTACAAATATGTTCAGCAGTATATCTGTCCTTCAAAATCATTCATGTGTGAAGAATGGCGTTCACCTAAACTGCAAAGAAATGTATCATACAAGAAATCAACACAGGTGATTAGAGCAACTGGGATACCGTTGACAAAAAAGAACACTTCAGAGTGTGAAGTAAAACTTTTTTTAAAATTCCAATTTTTTAAAAAATGTGAACATTATAGACCAGATTTTCAGCCTAGACCTTCATGTTTACCTGCAAAATCTGCAAAGTAGAATCTGCATCTACTTTGTACAGACAGCTGTATTTATATGCAAGTCAGCCAGATGTGGATGACAGATCACTTACAGTAAAACATTTTATTTGGGGGTAATGCCATCCTAATAAAGGACAATCTAAAACTGACTAAGTCTCCTGGTTGCTCTGAGATGTAACTGGATGTTTGTGTGTTTAAAGCATTTAGATTTCACCTGGCTACCAACTAATGATCCTAACTGAACTTTTTAAATACACTATACATTAAGTTAAAAGTAGTACTATATTTGACATGGTTTGCTACTGTATGACAGTGAGACAAGGTAAACGGGTATTATCTAGTGACCAGTGACCAAGAGGTTCACTCTAGCTTGGCTTCTTCCTCCCCTTTCACAGATGCTCATCAGGAGGGCCTACCAGGGTGACTGCTTGGCAGATAGAGAGGAGAGAGTGTCTTTGGGAAGGTCTGACTTTAGACCTGAAAGGCGGAGTTTAACTACAAGGTCAGGGATGTCTTCTCCTTTAATTTTAATTGCTAATTCTATACAATTATTTTAATTTCTTGTTATAAAAATTACACCCTGGAGGAAAAGACTTTGCTGATTGCAACTTTTATTTTTCCTGTTCAGACTTTCTATCAGCTTACAGTACAAACAGACTTTATGTGCACACTGTATTTTCACTGTTGCCCACTTGAAATAAAATATAACCAAGAAATATAGATGAGATGAAACAACTCTATTTTTAAAATCTAAGTAAATTGCATCGTTTATGGACACTTCCACCTGACAAATAAACCCAATTATTCAGTCCGATATACACAATTCTGACCAAGGAGGAAGAATTCTTTGTCTCTTCTCATGTGTCTTAGAATCTTCCCCATTTGAGGTACAAGAGAGTAAGGATATGTGCAATGTGAATGGAGAATGTGCAACACTGGCAATGTGCCTTTCTTCCTTTCCTGTAGGTGAAAAATGGGAGTTTTATATTTAATCTTGTAACAAATACCCATTCAAAAATAGCTATTTTCACACTTCTATATGGTCTAAGGTTTGGTTCAGCAGCCTGGAAATTCCACTATTTCAGGGTCAAGTGATTTATCCATTGAGTTCCATCATTCCCTCAAAGCACTGAATCTCAAAAGGAGATTGATGCAAATTCAAATCAGCCAGTGATGCTTTGACATTTCTGAAGTGTTTGAAAAATGGCTCAGCTCATCCACAATGGAATTCTCCTTTCCTGCAAGTCAAGTTCCAGTAAAGAAGATCTGATTGCTGACACTGCCTATTGCCAGACCTGGAGGGCTTCGCTATACACAAAAGCTAACCCAGTTTCCTGCATTTGGTGACACACGGCAGCACTTTATTGAATTATTGTCTATCTGCAAAAATACCACCTTTCAGATCCCCAGATGGCTGTGAGCCTTTTCAGTGCATTCATCCGGATTGCTCTTTACTCTTGGCTATTATGACGTAACAGAGACTCCCAAAGGGGCTATATAAAACACTTGGCTGCAAACCCAATCCCAGTGGGAACTGTGGATTCTGGAAACTCTGCCCCTTTTATTAACAGACTGAAAACGAACGCCCATCAAGTCAATGAGTCTTACACCTCTGAGCCATCCTAAAAGCAGGAAGGAAGAGTACTGCCTGAGTAGCTGTGCCTACAGACATTATGCTTTTCTAATGGGCACCGGGGCAGGGTGTAAGGTATGCTTTTGGGCTTGCTGTGCCTGTAGCAATCAATTATTTGCCCTCCAAGCCCAGTCCTCCATCTGTTAGCTGGTGTGGAAGGGCCACTACCCACAGACATTCTTCCTGGACACCCCCTCACAGGGATAGAAAATTTTCTTTGCTGTTCTCTGCTCTGCTTGCTCCCCAGGATGCTGGCAAAACAAACAAACAAACAATCAATCAATCAATCTATGGCTATCTCCTGTGGAGGAAGAATGATCTCCCTGTGGACGCTCCCTCCTCTAACACACCCACGGTGTGGGTGAAGGTCTTTTACTAACTATACTACAGCATTCCTCCCCATAAAACATCCCTAATGAACCATCAGATCCATCCTTCTTACCATAGAACCTGCAGATCTGGAATTCTCGCAGGACATCCCTATAATATGCTCTCTGTCAATAACATCTTTGTATTTGTTGATTGAAATATTCTTTCTGAACATCACGCAGCAGACTCCATCGAATATTAAATTGGTACAGGGTACATATAGGTTAACAGATGGGATTTAGAATAAATGAAAAATTATCAGCTCCAGCATCCTGACAGTAACCCATCATTAATGTTTCTCCCCTGTTGAATAAGTTCTCCTCACTATGCCAGTCATACTATTGGTCACAACTACACACACACTAGCAACAGCAGCAAACAATTTTGTCAAAGAGAATGCCACTCTGAACGCATTACTCCGAAGAGGAAATAACCCTAATATAAATAAGGGATACATCTTAGTCAATAAATATCTCTAATGTGAACATGCAAATTTCTTCTATGTCTTTGGCAAATAGTTTCTTTCATTTCAGTGAACTGAAAAGGAGCATCTCAAATCTTTGTTGTGTGGTCCAATTTGAGTCTTATACAGAGTTACTTTTTTCATAAGGCAATACCCTCTAATAAAAGCATCCTCTTTTTGTATTGTGATAGTACTGGTTAAAACTCATCGCTTTGGATAAGGGGGAAAAACATCTTGATAAAGCTGTTCCCGATATTAATCGTCTCTTGCATTGATGAGTGGTAAGCAACTCTCCTCAGAGTTCTAAAAATATCAATTCTGTAACCTTTTTAAGTAAGCCTAAAAACGTAGTCATGGAAGATGATTAAAGACCACAGAGATACAAAGCATTTAGTGAAATGCCACACCAGAATATAATTATTCTGCCTCTGGTTTTCCATGTAGGAAGTTTATTCTTATACATGGCAGCTCAACATGTAAAGACTTACAAAAGTTCTGATCACATAATATAGAATCACAGATGTCAAGTCTTAAACATGAAGGCATTTGCTTTGCCACATTCTGGCTTTCGGAGTACAGCAAGCTAACGATTAACTCTGATATTGCGCCTCTCGGTGACTTTTTCTGTTCAAGGCAGAGGAGATCTTAGAAATAAAAGAGAAGAAAGAAAGCTGCACTGCTTTGAACAAGTTATTAGGAGCTGAGAAACTACATTAAGCTGATAACACCCAACTTTACTGTAGTAAAATTGCATTTCCTAGCCTCCCTATAGCTGCATATCAAAAAGTAACACTTCCCTAAAGTTCCTGGCTCTCTGAAGGTACTCAAACTCTCCCAAAAGCCTTCTTTTCAACCTTTGAAAGTTAAGCAGTGTATTGCTCTGAAACACCGCACTGAGTATGCAGTTGTATATGCAATCTGGGAATAGACCCTGTCTGTTTGGCTGGATCTCAACAACATTACCATATCTATCAATCTCCTGAGACTGTGCATCACTGAAAAGTGGCAGTCAAGCCACTATTTAATTGCACAGTGTTTTTCATGATGAAGCTGCAAACTGGCAAACCATGAAAGAATGCAAGGGGGGGGGGGGAGAGTGTCATATGATGTCTGGCTCACAAAATATTGCCCATAATACTGATGGAGTGCATTATGTTGCGGTGCTCAGATCTGCCTTCTGTCTGGCCAGTTCTAAACATTTATATGGACAAACAGAACAGGCATATGGTCCTTCCTATGAACCCTGCAACCCAGGCAAGAGGAAACAAGATTCAGCACTAAGTGAGGGGGAAATCAAAGCAGATCTTAACTCCCAGAGTGACTTTTCAAGATGTTCAAATCAATATGCAATGAACTTTTGGCTGGTGCAAGTGTTTCTCAGATTTGTAGGTAACCGCAGTATTAATTAAAAATCAATTAGCAGGTTCCTCAGCACTGCAAAAGATATATTCCCATCAAGTTGGCAGACAGAATGACTTGAAACATTGTACTGATTGAGGAATAAAGAACAAAGAGCCGAAGTCTACCTGCATCTGCACCTGTGCACTCCAGTGGTGTCAGTAAGGAATAAGCAACTTCAGCTGAGAGTAGGCGTTCATTAGAATTTACTGTGGATTAAATGACTGGATGAACACACACAAAAAATCATTTTAAAAGGTGAGAACACTAATTAAACATGAGCACTGAATGCTGCTAGTAGGTAGACTCTATACATAACAAGGGCAATGTTCCAGAAAAAAAAATATGCAAATAAGTACACATTTATTCACATTGTACTTCATGCAAATTTCACCTATAACCAAAAGAAAATATCCTAAGTGAGATAAGCACCGGCACCCAGACTATGGGTTCTGTATGGTATTGGAGTGGGGCCTGGAACTCTTTTCTTATTTTTTCAAAACAATTTTATCCCTTACATCCTGACAATAAGAAAATCTAAGTCATTGCATGGAATTTCCCAGCTCCAACAGAAGCCTCTTCCACACATGCAGCAGGGCGGGAACAGCTGAGCGAGGTTTCCCAGCCACTGAGTGAAAACATTGAGGATAGGGAGATTCTCCTGCTCTGCTCTGAGTTAGCACGTGGCTGCCGTAGAGGACAGAATTTGAGTGTTTCAGGCCCTTGGCAGCACCGAGCAGAGGGGGACAGAACAGAGGCAAGAGTGGGAGCGGTCACAGGCTGGGGTGAGCAGGTCATAAAGGGGTCAATGAAAAGAAGGGGCAGAAGAGGGAAGGCTTCTCCAGGATCCTTCCCAAACAACCCATTGCCCTTCATGCGCTCACTCACCTTCCACTGACCCCAGACTTTTCCTTCCACTGCCCAATTCCCACCTAGTAACCTGCTCCCCAATCACCTCTTCCCGTGTTGCAAACTCTCAGGATTTTACTGTCAGTCTTGAGATATTTGGTGTATTGCTCACCACCCCAGCTGGTGGAATCAAGAGGCCGCAAGGTAATCACAGCTTTTATTTACTTTTAAAATAAGCTTCTAGCCCTCCTGGTTGCAAAGAAAAGATTGAAAACCTGAAGGGAGTGCAGCCTAAAGGCTCAAAATCAGAAAACAAAGAAAAAATAACGCAAAGTATATTATTTTACAAAAACCCCTTCATGATTTGTAAGCCAGCCTCATGATATTTTGGGGGGTGGGACTGAAGCACTTTGGTGTTGTTCGTACTCATCTCCTCCCTCATTCTCCCTTGCTCTCCAAAACCTCCTTTTACAGATGGATAAGCTGTGCACAGAAACAAACCCATCCATCTCACTGAAACATGTTTGTGTACAGGCAGTAATAGATGTAACTAAGACAGCATTCCAGTATTTCATTACTAGTGGATATAGCTATCGAGCTGAATATTTTTTCTTCCACGTAGGAAGGTGGAATTTGAACTCTTTAGCTTTGATAGGAGTTGGGTATGCAGATAAAATATTTGAGGACTGCAGAACTAGTGCAACACTGACTGACATCTGTGAGAGAGTCATCTGTGTTATTCTAAAGCAGTATTTCCAAAGAGAAACCAGACAGATCCCTAATTTGAAAGAAACTGTTCCCCCCGTTAACCAGCTAAAGACTATCCTGAAGTCCTTGCCTCAGAGAAATCAACAGCAGACTTGCCAGCGTATAATGACTAGGTAGAAATAAGGACAGAACTTCAGGATTTGGCCTTAGAAGGCCCACTGATTAGTGAACCTTCATCTTCTAAAGCTGATTAAACTGTTTATTCACAAAAAATCTCTTTGCCGCTGTTCAACAGAAGCTAACATTTTTAATTACAGTAATTATCTCATATCAAGGATGTGTTTCCTCTTTACTGTGGAACAAGCCGGGAAGCAGACACAAAGAGAGGAGATGCGTGTTTGCACATGTATACAGTTTATAGAGACGAGACACTAGAATTACGACATTAATGGGTTTTTAAGAAATGAATGTTTGGAATGGTCTAGAGCAATGGACACTGAGTATGCCTTCACTCATAACTTGGTTTAAGTAGCTATCCTTTCATTGCCTAAAAAGAAAGCAGAAAACAAAAATAATTGGAAATTAAAAAAAGCTAAATAAAATCTTGACGCCTCAATCCACCACCTGTTTGGAAGACAAACAAATGGCAGATAAAGGGACAATTAGAAAATACAGGGCCAGTCTCTCAGCTGGTGTAAACTGGCATAGCTCCACAATACATCTGTACTAAATTTATACCACCCGAGGAGATGGCTCTCGGCGTTTAATAAATATGTGCCTAATTCTGCTGGGTTTGTGTCATCTGTAGCCTCTTATCTGAGAACTTCACAGGACCACAAACATTAGTCACATCCACGCTGCTAGCTGGCTTGAACTGAATCATTAATCTTAAATGCATTTGAATCCCATTGTTTACTTACATTAGGCTTTGAGCTCAGACAATAAATTATATTTTTTCATTACTGCCCAAAGTATTTTTCCACACACTTAAAATAATCAATATTGAATTATTTATCAGTCTAGCTTTCTCTTCTATCTGTCCTCAGCCCCTCTCCCCCACTTATTTCACTATGACTGAGTGTCCGTTAAAAACCGATCACAGAGAAGTAAGGACAATGAGAAGGAGGATTTTTAAAAAAAAAAAAAAAGAACAAGAACAAGACATATTGGAGTCTAAAGTCAGTAGCCCGGCTGATTAAAAAAAAACAAGAAGAAATGAGCTGTAACAGCTCCATAAGACATTTTATGACAGAAAATAGGAAGTAAATCAGAAAGGGGGAAAAAAGAAACAAGAAGAAAGTCGGCAGATGAATAATTCTATTAACATTTATCTTTCTCCTGATTCAAAGGCAAAAAGAGAGTCAGAAATCACTTAAACTACCTTCGCTTGAGATGGTATAAGAGAAGTATCTGACAAGGGAGTCTCTCTTAGTTGCATAAAATTAAATACATAAAAATTTTTAAAAAATCTTGCAGGAGTTGGAGGAAAGTTCATTTGATTTAAAAATGCTAATCAATTTACTTGCAGCCCTCAATACTCTAAAAACACCAGCCAAGATTTTTTGGGTGCTCATTTTTTGCATGCCCACCTTGAGGCTACCAGAAGGATGCTGATTCTCACTGGGTGGGAGCTCACCACTTTCCGAGTGTTAGATCCACTAAAGGTGACTCAGGTTGGGCATCTCAAACTTGAAGCATGGATAAATCACTTTGGAAAATATGGGTCATTGCTACCAGATCAGTTTCCCATACAAGGTACAATAAATCACAAATCTCTGTCTGTGGGCCAAATCCTAAACATCTTACCTCAGAGAAAAAGTAGCCTTTCAACTGCAAAAACTTGAGCAAGAAAGTTGGAGAGGACAATCAAGGAAACCATCCCATCTAGGGACTGTGCATTTTGGAACTCTGCCCAAAGCCCATTCAATGGATTCTAGGGATCCATGGTAGAAGGACACGTTGAAGGGAAGACAGAGGGGCTGTCTTGAAGGGATGGTTGTTGCTCTGCTGGTCCCCCACTGCAGCTAGCCACACTGCCATTGCTGATAGGATTAGAGGATGGTAATACAACACTGAGCTGTATAATCTGCCACATGGATTGCTCCCCATAGACAAAAAGTAAAGGAGGACTTGTGGCACCTTAGAGACTAACAAATTTATTTGAGCATAAGCTTTCGTGAGCTACAACTCACTTCATCGGATGCATTCAGTGGAAAATACAGTGGGGAGATTTATATACACAGAGAACATGAAACAATGGGTGTTACCATACACACTGTAATGAGAGTGATCACTTAAGGTGAGCTATTATCTCCTGTCCTCCCTCCTTTCCTGAACTCCACAGAGACCTACTTAAAATCGAGAAGTCAGTCCTTCTTCATCTTGTCACCGATCACTATTAATTTCACAGTGCCCAGGGGAGTTTGTTGGGTCCTTTGTAGAATAAAGAAAGACCCATGGCTTGCCATGGAGAATTCACAATCTACATTTCAGAAATGACAATCAGTGAGACCAACAAACCATAGAGAGGGGATGAGGTGAGGACAAAGGAGCACGTGGCTACTCATTTGGGCATATGGCTACGTACAAACACATATTGACTGACTCCCTTCTTGTAGACGTGACAGAAGAAGTGAGCCTCATGGAAGGTGAGGAATGAGAAGTAGAAAGATGGTCATTTTCTGGTACTCCATATACCCAAGCCCATCTTCATAGTGCTTTATTGGGGCTGAGATAGGCCAGTATGGATGCAGCAGCCTTTTATCACTTAGGATGTGCCATACTTAATTTAATAAATCATTGTAAATCTAGTCCAGCATGTGGTGAAATCCACTTTTCCTTCCTTCCCTTGTGCAATGGATACTTTATCACTGGCACAAGATTTTCCTCTAGCAACAAAATTTAGGAAGTCCTTGCTTAAAAATTATCGTCTGACAGGAAGAACTTAAATGGATATCAGGACCAGCAGTGTTATCCTCTTTAATCAGAGGGACATCCTGTTAGCTCCCCATATAGGTATATGGCAGCACGAAGATAGCTACCCCAGGCAGTTAAAAAGTATAATTAGATTTTGGTATCATAGTGATAACAAGACGACAGAAATGCTTTAAAGTTTATTAAAGCTAGTGCAAAATGAAGAAGTAAAGTGGCATTCTTAAAGGTCAGTGTGTGATTAAAAAGGATACCATAGAAGAAGTTCATTTACATTTATAGAGGAATAGCAGTGAAGTTGTTAGTCCTGAAGTAGTGGTACTTGGACTTCATCTCAAGAATAGTACAGTAATGGTAGGACCTACAGGAATCCAGTGTGGTGTTCCCATACAGTATTTTGTTTGCTTTTTCCTAGTCCTGCTGCTTCGGGAAATTCAAATAAAAATGTTGCAGATGAACAATGTTCTCCTGACTAGCATGCTAAGAGAGAAGATACCCATGGATAACCAACCGTTTGTAAGGTTGAGGGCACAATGCCCAGCTGTGCTGTAAAAACAAAACCCTTGTTTTACTACCATTCACCCATTTTCACAGAGCTACCAAAATCCTTTTGCTATTTGGACAGATTTTATACATTGGCCTGGATAGCTCTTATTTCCCCTATGATTGTGATCACATTTTCATTTCTAAGTCCCCCCACCTCCCCTTCTCCTACTTTACAAACATTCCCTCTTTTTTATTCCTTCTTCATTCCCTTTTCTAGATCAGCACTGGCTTCTCTCTGCTCTTCCACAGAATCTTGCCATGGAACTAGTTTCTTTGATCAAAAAGACCTATCTTTTTGCCAGGCATCTGAAGACACTGGAGCAGGATGGGGGTGGCTGTTTACAGGGGACAGAGTTGCTGTGGGGAAAATCCTGCCAATTTGGTTGGGGGTGGAGTTTTGCTGCTGTTTTGTTTATTTCATTGTTATTTTAATTAATCTCAAAGGCAACCAGAGCAGCAGCTGGGCTGATTATTATAAATTGAAAAAATAATAATAGTGATGAGGATAGATCTCATACCATGCCTAAATTTATTTAGGAAACACCTCTCTCTCTCTTGCCTAAACATCTTCATTTCTCTTACCTTCGGTCACTAATACGCACTCTGCAATTGTATTACATCACTCTGGCAAGTATTTGGGGGAATATCATCTGCGTAAAATATTATACAAAATTAAGCCCTGAGACAATAAACTCTTACACACAAGTATTGTGCCTGCAATATCAAGGCCTAATGTATTGCATGCATTCCTGAAAATATACACGCTGTATCGCAGAATTGTGGCTCTGTTTTTTCTTGTCTCCTGTGACAATGAGGACAAAGTTCCTTTTTATCTAAGAGTTCAGTACATTGATAACTGGGATATCACACTCACCTGTGGTGGGTGTTCCAGAATAAATACATTATTTTTTCCTAAATAAGGTTTGGAAAACATTTAAGTGAAGAAAATCAAGTTCTGCCCCAAGTTCTGATTACTGGTCCAAGTTGGATATGAGTGATTGGTTACCAACACCTAGTAGCTCTGATTAAAACTTTTCATATTCAACTTTTTATAAAGTGATTACTATTTAAGTGTGTACTCCCTCTTTGTCCCTGTGATAATATAAATCAGATGTGACTTTATCCTTTCATTTACATCAAACTTGACTAGGGCATATTAAGGCGGACTTAAGCTGACTAAACTCAGTTCATGCAATGGTTCCCTAAGTCAACCAGTGGGATAGTAACCAAGAAAATCTTGTCCCATGGGTGATGTCAAGCACCTGAAGAAATAATTCCTTACCTGGCCCCTGTTCCTGCAAGATGCTAAAAGCCCTCAATTCCTACTGAAGCCACAGAGTGTGGAGAACACTCAGAATCTCAAAGTTTAGGGCATTCAGAGCAAGATGTATTTAAGCAAACTTCTAGGAGGATTGTTTTCATTCTATAGTTTGAATTGAGAAGCTACGATTTTGGGGAGAGAAAAGTTCATTTGAAAATATTTTTCAGAAAAATGATGTATCATTTTACTGTATGGACTATGTGGGTTGATATTTTAACAGTAGCCCTTACTCTATAAAATGTTGAAAATTCCAGAAGCATATATTTTAGTATGCAGCCACAGTCAATTTAAGTGAGATTTAACATTTGCTCACTAGCCTAATATTTCTTAAGTGTGAGTAGAAAAGGCTGGCTGCATAACACCTTTAAGAAGGAAAAATGTTATTCTCACATTAACAACAAAAACATCCCCAAGGGAAAAAAAGCTGCTGAGATTCAAGTTTCCATTTAAGTCTGTGGGAAAACTTTCTCTAATGTGGCACAAATATAACTCGCCATAGTGATAAGAAGAATTTGAGGAGGAATGATATGGAGTGCTCTGGGGAGTTGAAGAAAAATATGAAATGTAAGGTCCTTTTCACACCATTAGCCGGGCACAAAATGTGATCATCACTGAATACTATGTAGGCAGCCTTCAAAGCTTCAGAGTAGGGATTAATGGAAAAAGTTGGCCATAAACAGTAACTTAAAAAAACCAACATTATTCTACTCTTGTGTATTCTTAACACATACAGTGGGGCTAGATCCTTGAGTATATTTATACTGTGTCCAGTGCAGCCTTAGAGAGGGGGTGGCAAAGTTGATTTTGTGTCACTTTTGCCCTGTCCTGATCTTGGAGGTCAATCTGCACTGAACTGGACCTCTGGTTTAAATCAATCTGGATGCTGTTCTACTTTATATTGACAGCTAAAAGTCACAAAGGACACTACCAGTAAACCCACCATTCCATTTTTTCCCTTGATATGGCACCTGCACCAACAGCCAAAAGAGGATAGGTGTTGGAACCACAAGAGCATCACACCACCCAAGCATCTACAGAAAAAGAGGGAATGCTAATGTGGCTCAATAAGACGATTTTAAATGCATTGCCTTAGAATGCATTGGTGGATCAGGGTGTAATATTTATGTAGCCAAATGAAAGTGATTTAGATGGGAAATTCTGAAGCACCTTTACTCCACAAAGTAAATATAAATTTGAACACTTGTGCACATATCTGCATATGTGTACATATTTATAGAAGATATGTATGTAGGTACATACATACTTTAGAGGGAACTGATTTTGAAAAAGGCAGGAATATTTGCCCTCTCAAAATCAGATCCCTTTGAGTGTTTCAAGTTAGGCATCCAAAAGCTAAGACATCAAAATATGTTTAATTTAAGAAAATTTAAGCCAACACTTTTCAAAATATGAATAAAGGAAGTGTACAGTAATATATACATTTCCAAGTAATTCAGCTTTTGATTATATGAAATGAAGCAGCTCATCAGTTGCCCAAACCAGAACTACAGTCTTTTTGATCTACACAAGCACTTCTTAGCATATACAAGGGGAAGCATTTTATGGCATTAAATCTATAACGTTTGAATCTCTAAAAACTGGAACATGGAATTTCATGTGATAGTAATGGATGGGGAAATCTGCTATGCCTGAGCAAAGCCAAAGTTAAAGAGCCTTTGGCAAGGGTGCTGCCCAGGCCAAGGGATGGTATCCTCCCCTGCAGAAAAGTGCTGGAAGAACCATAACTTCACTGATATAGCGGTCCACTGCCATGGCCCTTGCATTTGACTTCAACCTCTATGAGGCACAGGAGATATCTCAGCACCTCATTACCGCTGTCCGTCATCTGCCACCTCACGGACTCTCCATACCCTGCCCACTGTGCCATAAAACTGCACTGCATCTACTGCAATCCAGAGACTTTAAGACCTTCATTAATCAAAACACTACATCCCTATTGAGGAGAGCACTTATAAGCATGTGCTTAGGTCTCATTGACTTCAGTGGGTCTTAAGCAGATGTTTAGGTGCTTTATGGAATCAGTGCCTCAGAGCCCAAGGCACGGAGTGCAACATTTTTATACAGCACTGTATTAAAAGTAGACTATACTAAGCTATGATCCTGCTGAACATAAGATCCTTCAGGGGCAAATTCATTTACATTTTATCGATTTAGTTTCCTGTCTATCAATTTAAATGGAAAAAATAGCTGCTTGTTTTATTTATTTATTTTTGTCAGAAGAAATGTGCTGGTAAACTTTTGGGAGCAGATGCTTCCTGCTAGATGATTAAAAAAAAAATGACATTAAAATGTCCGTTCTCATTTCACTTAGCTTCATAACCAAACGATAAGAAAGAAAACATGGCAGTCCAATTTATAAATCTGGAAAGCTTTCATGGTAAGATACACACACATACGTGAAAGGTAACCGTTTCACCAAGCAAAAAATAATAGTACATAACCATGACTGACATTCTATAATTAACAGAATGCTCGGAGACGTTATCATCACAGATCGAATAAGATGGTATAATTGGTCTGAAACAAGACATTCTTTCCTATGGGAAAACATTTTATACCACGATTAGTCACTGTGAACGTTTTGAAAATTGCTTAGAAAGAAGGTACGCAACACGAAGAAAAATATCCTCCTTTTTCTTACCCATCACCCTCTCAGTAGGACTATGCAGATGGCAAATACAGATGGTGATTATGGATGTTTGAAATGGTTTGAATAAGGCAAGAACCTTTTCATGTTTAAAGAAAGTTCAGGAACCATTTGCTGCCCCCCCCCTTTTTCCCCCCATATACTCATCCAGCTCCACAATTTTTTTTTGCTTTCAGATTTGAAGCAAAAATATCATTACAATGTGGGCAGGGAAGATCTATTCTTACAGCATTTTTCATGCAGCTTACACCAAGATGTACGGGAAATCTTGTGAGAACACCCTTTTTTCTTCCTAATGAGACACTCAGGCCAATTTCCAAACAGGAGAAGTTCAGAAAAGTTTGACTCAACTCCAAAGCTCCAGACGCTTATCCTAGTATGAAGGTGGCTCCCCAGTCATACTGATGTTCATCCATAACTAATATTAACACTATTAGCTTTGAAAAGCTAGGCCATCTTACCATGCCTTCCCACTATTATCAAGTTCTTGGAGAAAATGTACATGTACACCGTATTGACTATATTTGAAATATGACTTTAAAGACCACAATTCCAAGTGAACAGGCAAAATGGGTAACTGCAGATCAAATTTAACTTAACTGACTTTATGGTTAAATACTGAATTCCACATTGAGAAGTAGGAATTAGCTTGCTCGGTGGACACATTTTTGAAGATGCATCCCCTGTGCTTACATTTGAAATGTGGCTGCAAGAGTTTAACTGATAAAGTATACACCTTGACCATGTCCCTGCGTCAACCTAAAGTATTGTTTGCAACTGAATACTCAACGTTTCCCATGATGTATAATGTATAGAACATGTTTAGTACACAGTAAAGATATTGTTGGGAAATATTGTAGAAGACTTTCATAGAAGTCACTACTAACAAGTATCTTTGTTAGAAATGCCCAGGGGTGCAATATAGACAGTATGATGGTGACAGCAATTGCTTGTTTTTCCACAAACAATATCCCAGTATGTTCTTTAGATATTTATAGGAAACTGAGATGGGAAAAAAAGTCACCTGGGTTTAAAAATAAAATAAAATGCTGTAGTGCATTATAGTTCTGAGAGGAATAATTAGTGAGGCAGTAGTGTAGACAGAGTAAAAAGGAATGCAAATATTTGATCTTCCTTTCAGCGAAGATGGTGGAGCTCATTTTAATGTGTGAAAAGTGTTCGGCGGATTCATCGGAGACCTGGCCTGACAGACAAGAACTACAAAACGACGTACCAACAGAGGAGTTTCTTTTTCTTTACATAGTGTCTCCTTTATAAAGAACGTTTCTTTTCAAATTAAATGAGAACATAAATTCTAATCAGCAAGTTTTGTTAGCCCAGAAGGATGCCAATTAGGTTTCTAAACATCTGTACTGACACAAGGGGGATAACTAAGAGAAGGAGGATTAGAAAGTAAAGTCATAGAAAAAAGAAACAAAAGTTGAGAAAGGAAAAAAGCATTATCTGGAAACCTCTGTGTGTTTGTGTTTGTTATATATCTACTTTATAATATTTATACTTTTTATACAAAAGTGCATGTGTGTATTACAGATAATAAAGGGTTTGTGTGTGTACTTGCACACACACACAAATGGTGTTTATCGTATATTTATCCCATTACATAACTGATGTGTAAAAACTTACAAATAATTTTATCCTTGCAGAAAATGTATCATCACAAAAAGTATAGAATAGCATAGCATAGCATGACAGCTAGGCAGATAAATAGGAGATGTCCAATTTTAGGAGAACCTCAGGGTATTTAGATTTAGCTTATTTTATATTGAACTGATGTCAAGTCTCTGAATCGTACCATCTATACATTTTTGTACATGGTCAGTGTATTGGTCCACCGGTGTTTCAGTTAGATATCAACAATGTTCAATTAAATGAGGAAACAGATAAGAAACTGTGACAGAAAGACTTTCAGAATAGAATTCTTACCCTCTATGGTTGCTCTCTTAGGCAGAATGGTGATTGCTCCCTCAGCAATGTCTTCTTGCTGAATTAGTGGATTTATTTTGGAGCCCCAAGTGTCTGATCCCACCCACAGAAAATGACCGATTTGATCAGCCCTTTTTGCAGCTGCAAGGATCTGCCTGTAGAAAGACACATATAATTCATACATGAATGCAAGATGAATGGAACAGTATTTAGTCACCCAGGAAAAACAACAAGGAGAGCAAGATTGCTGAATGAGCAGAAACAACATATCTGTAACTAACTTTTAGCTCAGAAATTTAACAATCCACATGATCACGAAGTTTTCAAAACAGTCTATCTTCCTCTTTGTTCTTTTATTCTAAGGATGAACTCCTGGCCCCATTTAAGTCAGCTTGAGTTTTGCCACGGAGTTTCATGGAGACAGGATTTCATCTCAACTTTTTTGTGAAATCTTAGTAACAGTTGGAATAGTTACACCATCAACTGACAGAACCTTCACAACCCCTTGGTAATTTAGAAATTACACCACAAATGACTCTGGAATAAGCAGATGTATTTCTGGTGAAGGGTAGATAGGGGATTTAATTGCTTTTAAATTAAATTATTAAAATATCCTGAAAAGCAAATGAAATCTGATCAGAGCAGGTGCTATTGAACGTCCAAGTCATTTTATCATTAACAGCTGCAATTAGCAACAGCAAATATATTGTTTATTAATATTAGCATTTATAGGGCACCCAACAGTGGAGTGTATATAGCAACTTCCATGCAAGAAACTCCAATGTTTTACAACCATTTAATCATGAAGTCTCACAATCTCCCAGTGAGATAGGTTAGTGTTATCATTATCCTTGAGTCACAGAACTTTAAAGCTCTGAGCCTGCAATGCCTTGCACACTGGTGGAGTGCTGGCCCCACACAAAGCCCCCCACTGCAGCCAGTGAGGCTCCGCACATATGTAGCTGTCTGCCTGCACACAGAATGTTCAAGTGATTAGTAATTTGCCCATAGTTGCAAAGTGAGTCAATCACAGAGTGAGGAGCAGAACGGAGGAGTTCTGATTCACAAATCCTTCCCATAGCCAGCTTATACTGAATTAAAACAAAACATGATCTGGATATATTTTAATATTTTGCCATAATTACATCAGTTTTGTTTACACACACGTGTAAAAGTGAAGTTACTGAAATGAAGAAATATCTATATATTGTAGGACGGGGTCAAATTTTGGGGAAAACAAAATGGTGGTACTCTCTGCACTCTACTGCAACTCAGTCTCCACTAGTGCTTAATTTGTAATGAAAGAGGTGCCAGGGCTTAAGCTGGCTTTTTATGTTTTTTTTTTTTTACTTTCATAATTGACAGGGCAAGCTCAGAGGTGCCGGGGCTCAGCCCTGGCACAAATTAAGCATTGGTCTCTGTCCATTCAAAACCAACACGCTCCTCTCTAGGGTGATGGATAGAAGCTACTGAGGCACAATTAGATATCACAGAAGAGCAACACCAAATTTCACAGGTACCAATGATGGTGTACTGGGATCACTTACTGGAATTCAGGTCCCTCTTTGGGCCCCCACACCAGGGTACTGCACTGGTATGCCCAAAGATCTAGGATCTCTGTTGTAGCCCTGTCATGGTATGAACTAGGGTCTGGATTTTCTCACTGGGATGTTTCAGTGGGGACCTACATAGGGTCTGGGGGCTCTCACTGGAGTCCTTGCACTGAGATCTGATGGATGTCCTACACGGCATCCTGGGGTCCTGCAATGGAATGTTCTAGGGTCCCAGTCTGGAGTCCTGCACCGGGGTGTCTCACCAGGGTCTTTCCGGAGCTCTGGTCTTTCTACACTGGGCTCTGGTGTCCTGCACTGGAACACTGTAGGATCCCAGTCAGTAGTCTCTCACAGGTGAGTGCTAGGGTACCTCACTGGTGTCTGGGGTCCTGCACTGGGCTGTACTCCTGCTACAGCAGCAACAGCTCCTTGGACATTTTCCTCTGGCTGCCCAGTAGGGAAGGGACCCTGGCAGCGATGGAGCCTCCAGCTCTGGCAGCGGCAGAAGCTCCAGATTCAGTGGTGCTCCCTATGCTCCAAGCTGGTGGGGAAGCAACTGCCTGAGAGGAGGCTCTTATATTAATGTGACACAGCTGCATTGCCAGAGTTTTGTATCACAGTCTCATACAGGCCAGTGGAATCAAAAGAGTTGTGAAGGGGTAGAGCAAAATGGTGGCAGCTCAGCATGGTTCTGGTATAGCATTTGCTTCTAAGCCCTGGTGAAGGAATCAGCGCTTTGCAAAGTATGGGTGGCTCTTGCCTCCAGGTCAAGACATTCCAGATACTATTATAAGAATCAGTGGCTTTTCCCTACTATTTATACTAGACAGAGTCCTTTGAGCAAAAGTCCACATCTGCCCAGGTGAAAGAGTAGTGATATTATAAATGAGCTTGCTTAGAATAGTAGTATATTAAGGTTTAAGAGATGAATGGAAATTATTTGTGCATTAACTAGTCACTGTAAGACACAGGTTGGTTAAATTCAGTTCTTCATCCTTCCCATGTAGATATGCTGACTTTTGTGAAGTTTATTGAAGAGGGTGGGGGTCTTTCAGATGAATCTTTAAGAGCCAACATCCTGTCTGCTATGTAAAAATATTAATGATCCCTTGATGTTATTTATAATACTAAAGATTCAGTTTTGTGACCTTGGTCAAAATTCCTTTCCCCCATCCCTGTTGTGCAGAATTTTGTGTGTTTGTTGCATGGCTTGCTACCACTTTCCTATAGCAGAGTTGGCTGAATGTCAACACTGGATAACATAATCCTGTATCCCTTAAGTGAGGATAACTTGCATTTAGATCCAATGGGAGTTTTGTATTCAAAGGAACTACATAACAAAGCCCTCAGATTATAGAGAGCTTTGGGATCACCTGGGGTGCGATACGATATAGGAAAAAAATGCAGGACAATACTATTTATTTTAGGCTGAATTTGAAATTGTAATAGTTATGCACATTTTATTTCCTTTCATTATTAAATTAATTTCTTATCATAAGAGTAAAAATGCCTACCAAGAAATCATTTTCCCATCTAGGGTATAGCGAAATATAGACTCATAGAATCATAGAACTGGAAGGGACCTTGAGAGGTCATCTAGTCCAGTTCCCTGCACTCAAGGCAACACTAAGTATTATCTAGACGATCCCTGACAGGTGTTCGTCCAACCTGCTCTTAAAAATCCCCAATGATGGAGATTCCACAACCTCCCTAAGCAATTTATTCCAGTGCTTAACCACTCTGACAGTTAGGAAGTTTTTCCTAATGTCCAACCTAAACCACCCTTGCTGCAATTTAAGCCCATTGCTTCTTGTCTTATCCTCAGAGGTTAAGAAAAACAATTTTTCTCCCTTCTCCTTGTAACAACCTTTTATGTACTTGAAAACTATTATCACATCCCCTCTCAGTTTTTTCTTCTCTAGACTAAACAAACCCATTTTTTTCCCAGTCTTCCCTCATAGGTCATGTTTGCTAGACCTTTAATCATTTTTGTTGCTCTTCTCTGGACTTTCTCCAATTTGTCCACATCTTTCCTAAAATGTGGCACCCAGAACTGGACACAATATTCCAGTTGAGGCGTAATCAGTGCAGAGTAGAGCGGAAGAATTACTTCTTGTGTCTTGCTTACAATACTCCTGCTAATACATACCAGAATGATGTTCGCTTTTTTTACAACAACGTTACACTGTTGACTCATATTTAGCTTGTGATCCATTATGACCCCTTTCCACAGTACTCCTTCCTAGGCAGTCATTTCCTATTTTGTATGTGTGCAACTGATTATTCCTTCCTAAGTGGAGTACTTTGCATTTGTCCTTATTGAATTTCATCGTATGTACTTCAGACCATTTCTCCGGTTTGTCCAGATCACTTTGAATTTTAATCCTATCCACTAAAGGACTTGCAACCCCTCTCAACTTGGTATCATCTGCAAACTTTATAAGTGTACTATCTATGCCATTATCTAAATCATTGATGAAGATATTGAGCAGAACCAGACCCAGAACTGATCCCTGTGGGAGCCCATTGGTTATGCCCTTCCAGCATGACGGTGAACCACTGATAACTACTCTCTGGGAACGATTTTCCAACCAGTTATGCATCCACCTTATAGTAGCACCATCCAAGTTGTATTTCCTTAGTTTGTTTATGACACATTCATGCGAGACAGTATCAAAAGCCTTACTAAAGTCAAGATATACCACATCTACCACTTCCCCGCTATCTACAAGAGTTGTTACCATGTCAAAGAAAGCTGTTAGGTTGGTTTGACATGATTTGTTATTGACAAATCCATGATGACTGTTATTTATCACCTTATTATCTGCTAAGTGTTTGCAAGTGATTGCTTAATTATTTGCTCCATTATCTTTCTGGGTACAGAAGTTAATCTGACTGGTTCTTGTTCTTTCCCTATTTTAGTCTCTGATCCTACCTCATTTTCACTGCCATTCACTATGTTAGACACCCACTTGCCACCACCCTTCTCGGTGAAAATCGAAACAAAGAAGTCATTAAGCACCTCTGCTATTTCCACATTTTCTGTTATTGTCTTGCCCCCCTCATTGAGTAACGGGCCTACTCTGTCCTTGGTTTTCCTCTTGCTTCTCATGTATTTGTAGAATGTTTTCTGGTTTCCTTTATGTCCCTAGCTAGTTTGATCTCAGTTTGTGCCTTGGCTTTTATAATTTTGTCCCTACGTACTTGTGTTATTTGTTTATATTCATCCTTTGTAATTTGACCGAGTTTCCACTTTTTGTAGGACTCTCTTTTGAGTTTTAGATCATTGAAGATCTCCTGGTTAAGCCAGGGTGGTCTCTTGACATACTTCCTATCTTTCCTATGCACTGGGATAATTTGCTCTTGTGCCCTTAATAATGTCTCTTTGAAAAACTGCCAACTGTCTTCAGTTGTTTTTCCCCTTAGACTTGCTTCCCATGGGATTTTACCTACCGACTCCCAGAGTTTGCTAAAGTCTGCCTTCTTGAAATCCATTGTCTTTATTTTGCTGTTCTCCCTCCAATCATTCCTTAGAATCATAAACTCTACCATTTCATGATCACTTTTGCCCAATTTGCCTTCCACTTTCAAATTCTCAACCAGTTCCTCCCTATTTGTCAAAATCAAATCTAGAACAGCCTCCCCGCAGTAGCTTTCTCCACCTTCTGAAATTAAAAAAAATTCTCCAGTACATTCCAGGAACTTGTTGGATAATCTGTGCCCTGCTGTGTTATTTTCCCAACAGATATCTGGGTAGTTGAAGTCCCCCATTACCACCAAGTCCTGTGATTTGGATGATTTTGTTAGTTGTTTTAAAAAATCCTCATCCATCTCTTCTTCCTGGTTTGGTGGTCTGTAGTAGACCCCTACCATGACATCACCCTTGTTTTTTTTACCCCTTTTAACCTTACCCAGAGACTTTCAACAATATACTATGTATTCTTCTGCTATCTCTCTATAAAGTGATCCACAGGTTCCTAAAAATAGATCACTCCATTACATTTCTCTGTACAGTCTTATTTACTTTGCCTACTCCATAAAGCCAGCAAGCACAAATGTATTAATTTTCTCAGTCACACTTACTTTATATCCTCATCGTTGGCAAAAATAACGATGGCCCTGGCATTGGGAGTGTCCAGGAGCTGCCTGATAATTTTATCAAAGTCAATGGTCTTCTCTTTGCGATCCTGGGGAATTTTCAGTGACTGGGCAATGCAGAGCCCACCTGTTTAGGGAAAAAGAAGAAAAAAAATCTGTAAATGAAGAGCAAGGAGAAGAGTGTGGAAAATACACAGAAGTTGGAGAAGAAAATAAAAATCAGTATTCGATCACCATCCTGAGGAAGTAGTTAAGCTCATGTTAAGCCCTGTAATCCAGTCTTGGTTTTTTGTTGTTGTTCTTTTTTCTCTTTGGTATGCTATGTGACAGGATACATACAATATGCATGGGTGGATAGAGTCACAAATGGACAAAAAATAAACCATGCACATAGCATTCATGCAAGGTTCATGCACTTGGCAACATTCAGGGCACACCCAGAGTGTTGTGTAGGAGCAGTGCACACACGGCTCCTCTCAAGGGCATGAACCTTGGAATCTCGCCCAGATGACATGAACCGTGGGAAGCCTCCCAGGACTGCGCTCAAGGCCCGAGAGCAAGGAATGTGGTAGATAGAAATTGGTAAATAAGAATATTATACAAAGCCAGTGTATTCCTTTTATCTGTTGGAGTATGTAATGCGCTGGGGGAGAGAGAGAAATAAAGGAGAGGGTGGAAAAGCTGACAGGCAGACCAGCCCGTCGGCAGACCAGCCTGCTTGCTTGCTTAAAGCTTGTCCTGTCTTGTATTTGAACCGCAACACATGCAAAAGAGAAAAAACAAACTAACCAGACAGTAAAGAGATGATGGAAATGGACAAGATAAAAAAAAATACTGAAATAAAGTAAACTGGAAGGCAATGGAGGTTGATAATGGCAGAGACAAACATACAAAATACTGAACAAGTTTATTTGGCGTAACAGCTTTAATTTTTTTTAACTGCATAAATAGAAAGAAAATCAAAAGAAACCGCTCTGACGAGTTAAATCAAAACAGGAATAATACAGAAGTCCAAATATTGTGAATACACAGAGGTCAATCTCACACATGCTTGTTCATGCAGGTGTCCACCTTTAAAGTGAATGGGGTTACCCCATCTGAATAAAAATTCATGGGAGAGTAAACATTTGCAGGATTTAACCCACAGTTAGTAACCAAAATTAAAGAACAATAATTGCAGCCAGTATAATGGTCGCAAAACAGAAAGCCCAGATGCAAAAGCTACTCAACAAACATAATTCACTTAATTAGGTTTAATTTATTAATCTTGTTTTAGAAAAATAGTTTCATTTACTATTTTACATCTTCTGTCGAGTTCTTCACATCAAGGGGGGGGATGGATTCATATGAATGTGTTTCTTCTTTTGTTACCTAATTATAATATCTATCATCTTAGATACAAACTCTCTCTCCCTCAAAATACTTCATAGTGTTAATTAATAAATTCTCAGATACGCATAATAGGAAACAGCAGTGAGGATGAGTAATTAAGTACTTGAAGCAAAAGAGAAAAGAGATGTTTTCAGATAAGGTTTAAAATAAAGGGAGAATTGATGAGGAAGATTGAAACTCTGTTCCAGAGCAAAGGAGCAGTGGAGAAGACGACTCACACACCACCATGGGCAAAATCTCGAATTATATTTCTCACTGCAAAAGAATAACTCCCTCAATCTGGATTTTTTTTTGTGGGTAGGGGCCACTACAGAGAGACTAAATATTGAAAGAAAAACCCTCATGTAGCCAAGCACATCTGTGAATAAATGCGTGGACTTAATACAGACAAAGATACCAGTAGATGGGCCCTGCATTGAAGTGGACAGAGAAAGCAATTAATATCTACTTGCCACTAAGTGACTTTAGTTTGATGACCAAGCTCACTCTCTCCCCCTCTGTCTCTTAGAATGAAAAATCTCTCTGCCTAAGGAGAGCTTATTAGCTGTGACTTTAAGGCACTGTTACTTTAAGGCCTCTCTGGCACTCCATCAAGCCATGATTTCCACTTTGTATCTCCCTCAAAAGCCTCCCATTTCTCCTGTAAGAAAGATTTGGGAACTTGGGAGAATTCACTGGGGCGGGGGAGGTGAAAGCAGATTGCTGCAAAGTGCCAGACCTGTCACTTGAAAATATATACACTCCAGCTACAATGTTCTTTCAAGAGGCTCCTACTCTGACATAGCAGTAAACAGAAGTAGGCATATTTCACAGTGTCAAGACTAAGGAGCCTTAGTGTCCTAGATGGAACCATTATTTAGACATATCTGAAGCTAGTGCTGAGGTGCTCTGTAATCCAATATAACTCTCCATAACTTAGATACAGAGATAAATCAGCAAATTTCAAGCTACCATCAGAGGGGGAACCAGAGACGTGCACAGAAAATCGTGGATGTGGACAATGAGCATATTTTAAAGTCGGTATCATCAAGAAACTTTAAGATCTCTTTAGGCTGGGAAGGAAGATTGCTTTACAACAGGCTGTCCTCAGGTGTGCACGACAAGATGCAGATATTGTAATGTTTCCCTGCTCTGCAGGTTGATGGGAGGAGAGAGTGGAGATAAAGACACAGAGGAAGGTGTGGGGAGATGAGGTTGAGAGCTGTAATCAATGACAAAGGCATTTCTGTATTGAAGGCTCCAGCTGCAGTAAAGATTGTTTGAATCCACAGAAACATTATCCTTCAGATAGGCCAGCTGATACACTGTTATGACAAAGCTGGTAATGAAATTACTAGTTGATATTGAATAAATGGGTTATATTTGCTACAATAGTACTTGATAGAAAAGCTTAAATACCCAGGACTTCAGATGTTGCAGCCACACCTCAGATAGATATTATGTATTCTGTGGGTCACACACTTTCTGCTGTCTGCATGGAAGAGAGGCAAAATCCAGCTGCAACAGACACCGGTTACCACTGAATGTGTCTGAGGAATCTCTTTGTGTAGAGCAGCTGAGTAGAAGGAGAACTAGGTCCGGGTCCATTTGAACTAGAACCAAAGGCCAGGCCTATGGTCAGTACTGAGAACAAAAGACTCTGATTTGGGACTAAAGGAATTCCTAGGTGACAGTACAGGGACCAGAAAGACCTAGGGTTCTTAAAGCAGGATAATGTCTGAGGGTGCTGCTACAGGGCTACACACAGAAGTATCTTGGCTGACACTTTTGAAAACCGAATGGCCAGTGTGAAGTTTTGCTGTCATTTTTGCTACCTCTGTTCAAGGGTAACAAGACTGATTTGCATTTTGTGAATATAAATTTAGGGGAATATGCCCTAAATTTATATCAAAGTCTCTACCACCAGAGAAAATAACCCACCAACAAACAAACAAAAAAATTCCCCAAACAAATCTGGCAACAATATTATTTGCTTTTTTGGCCCTTCTTTGTCTCACCCCAGTCCAAACAGACCAGCACACTGCAAGAGAGCAAAATCTATTTTAAAGTAATGGCAAGGAGACACACAAATGCTAGACAAATGTAATTAGCTAGTGTTTCTATTTGAGCTTATAAACTCATTTTGAAGAGTTTAAATCTATATTGAAGAGCTCATTACAGATAGTCACATGTCATGTTTAATTCCGTAACAAGAATATATTCCTAATGAATTGGATGGGGAATGGACAAAAAATATGCCTTACTGTTACAACTTGTCCAAGTGGCATATATAGCATAAATGTCACTTTCTTGTATTCAACGTGCACTCCTAAGACAAGAGGAAATGCACAGTTATTTAAACTGTCAAATTAATTCACAGTATTCCTGAGGTAAAGCCCTCAGAGGGAATTAAGTGGTAAAATTGTAAAAGTTGCAAATTAAGGATTTTGTCACAGGACCACTGCAGTACTATATTACCCTTCACTGAAGAAGAAGAAAAACTGACAAATGCTCTGAGTAGCTACAAACTGCCATAGCAATTACAGTGAATCTCATAGTTCTTTAAGTTAAACTGATCCTGGATCATTCTGCTGATAAGTAACTTCATGGCACACCCATCGCAGCTATAAACACAATCTATAAACACAGCAGTACCAAGGAACCTTGGAGTCATCTCACAGATTGGTTTCCATTAAGAATAATGCTCTAGATCCATTGCTCACTGAGAGAGGTTTTTGTTGCTGTTTTTGTCTAGTGACTTAAGAGGGAAATAATTGACATGTTGCAACCTAATGCAGAAGTCCTTTGTAGTGATAAATGGCAAATGGAAGGCATCTGAAAAGATTTGGATTGCAGTACATTTGAGAAGCTTGCGGGCTTTCAAGCAATGCTGCAAGCAGACACCATGTTCCCCCCATTTTGCTATCCTCAGTACAGTATGTTCATCCCAGAAGGCAGATGCCAGATAGTCAAGTTTCCATTATGCTTGGAGAAGGGGAGATATAGTATTCTGGAAGCATAAACATGGTCCCTTTAGATGTTTGAACAAGCAGCTGCATCATTAAGATTTTGATTCTTTTTCGCACTAATGACATCATCCAAATATGAAAGGGGAGGGAGTAGAAATGGAAATGTTATGGAAACATTGAAGGGCATAATTCATTCTCCCTTTGATGTGTACTGAGTATCTCCCATCAGTGTCAACAGGATTTCTGCAAGTGCATGAGCTTGGAGAATAGCTCCTTGATTAATAAAAGTATTTTTTTCTTTTTTCTTCCCATAGGAGATGTTGGGGAGATTTGTGGCTAGTAATATAAATGATCTTTAAGAATTCTGTCATTTTCCTGGTATAGTCAAATAGATGGTTAAGAAGACCACAGTTCAAGATGGGTTTTTGATTGTGTCCTCAAATATTGGTACATGGCCATTTTGCACATGCTTTTTGGGTAGCAAATCTGATTCACATATACAGAATCTGATTCACATATATAGAATAGCCTTAGTGAAACAAGCTGTTGCATTCATGAAAACAGGTGCATTAAAAGGCAAGTTGAGGACAGCAATTTGACACACATCGTATATTACTAAAGTTTCCCAAATCGTTGTTCCAACAGCCAAACACCACTTACATAACCCTGATCCTTTGGAGACCTGTTCATGTGTTTGCAGGATGATGGCAACCACTTCTTGAAACTCTTTTCTCTACCTTGCTATTCATAGAATTCTAACAGAGTCTTCTTTCTGGCATTTTTTTAACCCCTTCTCTAGCACAACCAAATAGTTTTGCGGTACAAAAAGTCTATGAATAGACTACCAGAAATAGACCTGACAGAGACATTCTCCAAATATGCCTTTGTTCATCTTATAAGGAATTCAGATAGAACACTGATCCACAACAAGGAGAGAGCACAAGACAAACTGTTTCCTCCAAACAATAACTTGAAAATTCCTTTGTTTTACAGTTACTTGCTTTCCCAGTGGTATGAGCCTTTCTGGCAAACAGACCCAATTGTTTTAATTTGTTCCAGTCATAACCTTTCCCAAAACTGCAAGACCCTGGAAGTAGCGAGAGCAAACCCACAACAACATTTAGACTGAAACTCTCTAACAAGATCTCCAAATCTTTTTTTAGCAAACAAAACAAAGCTTGCCTTTTCTGTCTTGACTGGTAGAAAATGCGGAAGGCTCTGATTAGCCACTCTGGGGAATTCTGACACAGGTAGCATTAGTTCTTGGAAGTCTTGGTAACAAGCTCAACCACATGGGAAAAGTTGGGGGCTGTGACATTTTAACAGTTCGCTACTGCTTGGAGGCCTGAGCATGAACAGATTATGGGACTGATCAAGGTATCTGTCCGGATTATGGATCCTTTGCAGGTCATCACTGGGTTGAATTGAGTCATTTTTAAGTCATCTCCTCCATTTTTGTGCACAAAATGCAGAGCGAATGAACACCAATCACATAATATGTTTGTTCCCTAAAGTTTCTTAATCTGGTCTGTTTTCAAATGGTCCGATGTAACATTCTTTACTTCACAGCACACAATCTGTGTCATCCTGCAGTAGGTGTCAGTGTGCTATTTATTTTGCCATTCTTCACTGGGGCAAGGCAAAGACATTAACATCAGCCCAACTATACAATGGTATAGTTTCACCTCTTCGAGCGGTGACTGCAACATGTAAGGCAATATCAAATCTGGGCGAGACATGAATTTTAACACATGAACACAATAGCAGAGCCAATGCCAGTCATGTGAATGCAAAGGAACAACCGTTGCTGTGGAAAGGATTTTAAAGGTCTTTTAAAATTCAGCAAAGTGTATTCAAATTGCAGCTAGTCTTCTATGTGCTGCTATTTAAGAAATTGACATCTATGTGATTCAAGCTTAATTCCTGGGAAGCCTAGGAGATAAATGAAAGAGCCTTTTAGGAATAACTCTGTTACACTGCCTCTTCATTTTGCGGAACCTCTCTCTGACTTTATTGCTTGCAGTTTTCCTAGGTCACTTATTGACATTTGTGCACCTGAAAGAACTTGCTTCACACTGGCAAAAAATCTGGCTTAGCCCATTTGAAACCATGTTTGAACTTTGTAACCATTGCAAATGTTCCCCTTCCTTTTTTCTTTAAAGTATGCCAGAAAGAACAAGCTCTTAGTGCTAATGTACTTAGCAAAGGGCCAGCCAAATATTTCATGCAGAAGGTTCTATCCACGCTCCAGCTCTAATGTATTGTCCAAAGAATAAATGAATGAACAAAATTCAAATATGAGGTGGAAATAATTTAGGGAGGGGAAAGAAGTTTGGCTCCCATCGGTATTTATTTATTTGGATTTTTTTTTAAAACTCCAAACCATGCATCCAAGACTCTGAACATCCTTTTCATATATTTAAAAACAACACAACATGGGGCATTACAGACCACATAGGGTTAAGCACTAGGGTGGCCACCTCCAGGACCTCCTTCCTCAGGCAGACAGTGCTGTCAGAAGTTAAGTCAAGTCCTTCTATTGTAAAAAATAAATGTAAAATCTAGGCATTTGGAAAAGGAAAGAGCAAGTGGGTGTCTGCTATAGACCACCAGACCAGGAGGATGAGGTAGATGAGGCTTTCTTTGGACTACTAACAGGTTTCCAGATCACAGGCCCTTGGTCTCATGGGGGACTTCAATCACCCTGACATCTGCAGGGAGAGCAATACAGCGGCGCACAGACAATCCAGGAAGTTTTTGGAGAGGGTTGGGGACAACTTTCTGGTGCAAGTGTGGGAGGAACCAACTAGGGACTGCACTCCTCTTGAACTGCTGCTCACAAACAGGGAAGAATTGGCAGGGGAAGTAGAATTTGATGGCAACCTGGGCAGCAGTGACCATGAGATGGTTGAGTTCAGGATCCTGACAAAAGGAACAAAGGAGAGCAGCAGAATATGGACCCTGGACTTCAGAAAAAGTAGACTGACTTCCTCAGGGAACTGATGAGCAGGATCCCCTGGGTGGCTAAAAGGAGTCCAGGAGAACTGGCTGTATTTTAAAGAAGCCTTATTGAGGGTGCAGAAACAAACCATCCCTATGTGCAGAAAGAATAGCAAATATGTCAGGCGACCAGCTTGGCTTAACAGAGAAATCTTCGGTGAGCTTAAACACAAAAAGGAAGCTTACAAGAAGTGGAAACTTGGACAGATGACTAGGGAGGAGTATAAAAATATTGCTCAAGCATGCGGGGTGTAATCAGGAAGGCCAAAGCACAACTGGAGTTTCAGCTAGCAAGGAATGTGCAAGGTAAAAAGGAGGGTTTCTACAGGTATGTTAGCAACAAGAAGATGGTCAGGAAAAGTGTAGGACCCTTCCTGAATGGGGGAGGCAACCTAGTGACAGATGATGTGGAAAAAGCTGAACTGCTCAATGCTTTTTTCGCCTCTGTCTTCACAGACAAGGTCAACTCCCAGACTGCTGCATGGGGAAGCACAGTAAGGAGAGGAGGTGAGCAGCCCTCAGTGGCAAAAGGAGAGGTTAAGGGCTATTTCGAAAAGCTGGACATGCACAAGTCCATGGTTCTGGACCTAATGCATCTGAGGGAGTTGGCTGATGTGATTGCAGAGCCATTGGCCATTATTTTTGAAAACTCCAGGCGACTGGAAGAGGTACCAGATGATTTAAAAAAGGCAAACATAGTGCCCATCTTTTAAAAAGGGAAAAAGGAGAATCCGGGCACCTACAGACCGGGCAGCGTCACCTCTGTCCCTGGAAAAATCATGAAACAGGTCAAAATAGATTCCTTGAGGAAGCACTTGGAAGGTGATCAGGAACAGTCCAAATGGATTCACCAAAGGCATGACTGACCAACCTGATTGCCTTCTGTGATGAGAAAACTGACTGTGGATATGGGGAAAGCGGTGGATGTGATATATCTCAACTTTAGCAAAGCTGTTGATACGGTCGCCCACAGTATTCTTGCCAGCAAGTTAAAGAAGTATGGATTGGATGAATGGATTATAAGGTGGATAGAAAGCTGGCTAGACTGTCTGGCTCAACGGGTAGCGATCAACAGCTCAATGTCTAGTTGGCAGCTGGTATCAAGCAGAGTGCCCCAGGGGTTGATCTTCGTTAATTATCTGGGTGATGGGATGGATTGCACCCTCAGCAAGTTCGTGGATGACACTAAGCTGGGGGGAGAGGTAGATACACTGGAGGGTAGGGATAGGGTCCAGAGTGACCTAGACAAATTGGAGGATTGGGCCAAAAGAAATCTGATGAGGTTCAACATGGACAAGTGCAGAGTCCTGCACTTAGGATGGAAGGATCCCATGCACTGCAACAGACTGGGGACTGACTGGCTAGGCAGCAGTTCTGCAGAAAAGGACCTGGGGATTATAATGGATGAGAAGCTGGATATGAGTCAAGTGTGCCCTTGTTGCCATGAAGGCTAATGGCATATTGGGCTGCATTAGTAGCAGCATTGCCAGCAGATGGAGGGAAGCGATTATTCCCTTCTATTCAGCACTGGTGTGGCCAGATCTGGAGTATTGCATCCAGTTTTGGGCCCTCAACTTCAGAAAGGATGTGGACAAATTGGAGAGAGTGCAGCAGAGAGCAAGAAAAATTATTAGGAGGCTGGGGCACATGACTTATGAGAAGAGGCTGAGGGAACTGGGCTTATTTAGTCTGCAGAAGAGAAGAGTGAGGGGGGATTTGATAGCAGCCTTCAACTACCTGTAGGGGGGTTCCAAAGAAGATGGAGCTCGGCAGTTCTCAGTGGTTGCAGATGACAGAAAATGGAGCAATGATCTCAAGTTGCAGTGTGAGAGGTCTAGGTTAGATATTAGGAAAAACTATTTCACTAGGAGGGTGGTGAAGCACTGGAATGGGTTACCTAGGGAGGTGGTGGAATCTCCATCCCTTGACTTTTTTAAGGCCTGACTTGACAAAGCCCTGGCTGGGATGATTTAGTTGGGGTTGGGCCTGCTTTGAGTAGGGGGTTGGACTAGATGACCTCCTGAGGTCTCTTCCAACCCTAATCTTCTATGATTCTATGAAGTATATGATACTGACAGTGAAGTTCCGATTTAACCACTGGGGGCAAGATAATTTTGAATTAAAGATTAAATTTTGGCTTGACTCTAAAGCTCCCTGGGATACATACAGATCTACACTACAGCCATTTTGTTCTCAGAGTTCAAGACAGATTGTCGGGAGAGCTGCACCTCATAGTTTCCTATAGTCTTTTTTTTTCTCTTTGTTTTTTTTTTTTGTCATTTTAGGCTGGGATTTGCAAAGCAGCCTAAAGAATGAAGTGAGCTGTAGCTAACGAAAGCTTATGCTCAAATAAATTTGTTAGTCTCTAAGGTGCCACAAGTACTCCTTTTCTTTCTAAAGGAGTCAGGAGCTCATCAATGCCCATTGAATTTCAGTGGTATTTGGGTGCCTAACACTTGAAAATCTTTTCTGTAATCTTTTCATAAAAGTCATCCTCAATTAAAGTGTCTGCTTGCTTCTCACCTATGGAAAGACATAGTTGAGCCATACTGAAAAGGGAGTTTAAGATTATGTACCAATGAAGCCAATGGAAAAGTTTAATCATTAGATGATATTGTGGGCTCTTCATGGCAGGGAAAGTCTTTACTAAATATATAATTATATTATATATAATTATTAATAATAATACATTGTACCTGCCCAAAAAAATTGACAATCTAACTCTGGCAAAAAACAAACATGGAGGAATAATGCAGGAGCATGAAGGTGTGGAAATCCCATTGGTGAGAATAGAGAGGAAAGATTCTGTACTGCATGTCACAGCACAGCAGAGAAGGTCCAACTCAGCGGTAGTAAAGGTGTCTTTAAGCACTTACCCAGATTCTGGGCTAGCTGCAGGCTGATGCAGCCCTCAGTACAAATTACAGTAACCTTGTAGGCTGCCCTAGGTTATAGCAACCCTCCCCATGTGCCAACAGTCTGCTCTGCAATCTGGAATAGCTCAGAATATCTGTAGGATTTAAAAGTCTATCTGGGGACTGACCAGGCCTGACACTGCTTAGCTTAGGAGAACTGGCCAGACCATAGGTCAAGGCTGCCTGTGTCCAGTCCAACTACAGCATGGCTGTTCCCTTCAGCATCTTATTTCAATATGTCTACTCCAGTGTTATCTGACAAAAATAATAATTATTGTAATTAAAAATTACAAATATCCACTGCACCAGGCCTTTTAGGAGGTCCAGGAAAACAGTAATAGCAACAAAAGGACCCCACATTTACAGGCATGAAACACACATTTTGCTCCCAAATTCTACTTTTAAAATGAAAACTTTTCTGAGCACAAGTGGTTAAGGAGGAAGAAACATTAGCACCAGCCAATCCCTGTGCAAAGAGAAGCTTCTTTTGTTTCACTCTGATCCTTACAATGGCCACTGTGCTCTCACATTCTGCCAGAGGAGTTTTAATTGATAAAGTGAGGCTGGAAACCCAGGGGCTTCAATCTTAAGATACTGCTTAGAGTGCAGGGATAAAAGGGGAAAGTAAGCCAAATGAAACAGAATGGTAAGTGGTGACCAGAAGGCTGGGTATAAGTATGAAGAGCACAATGAGTTCACAGAGCCAAATGACAAACTGAAAGACTACTTTTGTAGTAAATGGGATGCCATGACATCTGTTTTCTAGTTCCTGCTTTTACTTTGAGCAGGATGGCTCACTGGGAGAAACCACTTTCCTCAGTTACTGTCAAGAACAACTCCCCAAAACCATTGTCTCCCCAGTGGCATAGAACATGGGCATTTTGGTTTGTTTCTTTCCCCCTCCTCTCCACCCTGCCCCCAAGTACATATTTTATAACTGCCTCAATTTTTCCTTCCATTATATATTTGTTTCATTCTGAAAAATTAGTCAAACAAGTTGTCTTTTAACATTCACAGTTTGTGGCAAGGGAGCTTTAGAAAACTCTCTAACAATAAGGATCTTAAAGCCTAGAACAGGTTACCTAGGGAGGTTGTGGAATCCCTATCACAGGACGTTTTTAAGAACATGTGAAACAAATATTTGTCAGGGATGGTCTAGGTGTACTCCTTCCAGCCTCGGGAAGGGCTGGACTAGATCAGTGGTTCTCAAAGCTGGTCCGCCGCTTGCTCAGGGAAAGCCCCGGGTGGGACGGACCGGTTTGTTTACTTGCAGGTTCGGCAGATCGCGGCTCGCCACGCCGGGCCAATGGAGGCTGCGGGAAGGGCAGCCAGTATGTCCCTGGGCCCGCGCCGCTTCCCGCAGCCCCCAGTGGCCCAGAGCAGCGAACCGCGGCCAGTGGGAGCCACAATCGGCCAAACCTGCGGACGTGGCTGGTAAACAAACTGGTCCGGCCCACCAGGGGCTTTCCTTGAATAAGCGGCGGACCAGCTTTGAGAACCACTGGACTAGATGACCTCTTGATGTCCTTTATAGCGCTACATTTCTATGATTTGATAATGGGAAAAGGGCTTTTTTCTGGAAACAAAAAGATAGTATAAGAAAATGAAATAAAAAAACCAGGGAAAATCATTAGGCAGGGGAAAAAAAAAAAAAGATGCGAGAACATTCCCAAATACTTCACAAACTACAGTGTGTTGCATCACATGGAACCTTTCTGATACAAGCCTCTTCCACTCTTTTTGATTTTCATTTATTTCTCCATTTCAGACACTTTCAAACTTTTCCAACGTTTTCTCCAGCAAACAGAAATACTCATTTTTAAATTAAAGTTAAGCACTATAAGTTGCAAGTGCTTTATGTCATTTACATGTTACCTTTTAAGGTATAGTGTAAGTTTTGGAGGGTCTCTGACGGGTGAATGAAACTTCGTCTGAAGGATTGTGCTTCAATCTTTCTTTATGCCAGTAGTTTATTCCTGCCTTAAATATTATGTAAGAATTTTCTCAAGCTCTGACCATTGGCCTAATTCTGCTCCCATTGAAGTTAATTGGAGTTTTCCATTAATGAGAACAGAGTTAGGCCAGTGCTGAGCACTTTTAAAAATCCCACCTTATATTTTTTCCACCTGAAATAATATATATTGTGAGAGACCCAGACCAGGGGGATACAGGAGTCTGGTAGAAGGCAAATCTATTGGCCACTGGATGAACAGTTTTCTGTTCCCTGAGTGACCAGAGCAGGGGCTGCCCTAGAGCAATCAGGAACCTGCCAGAACCAATTAAGAGAGGCAAGCTAATCAAGACACCTGGAGCCAATTAAGAACTTTCTAGATTCAGTTATGGCAGGCAGGCTAATCAGGACACCTGGTTTAAAAAGGACCTCCCATCGATTAGTAGGGGGGCATGCCATGAGCAGGTGTGCTGCTGGAGGAGTGAAGAGTTTAATCGTGATCAGGCTTCTGGAGGAAGATCCTGCAGTGAGGCTAAAGAAGGTGCTGGGGGGAAGGCAATGGGGAAGTAGCCCAGGGAGTTGTAGGTGTCATGCAGCTGATACAGGGAACATTGTGGACAGCTGCTATCCACAGGGCCTGGGCTGGAACCCGGTGTAGAGAGTGGGCCCAGGTTCCCCCCATCCCCTGATCGGACAGAGGAGGAGTTGACCTGGTCTGTGAGAAACACCAGAAGGGAAGGTCGAAATTGGAAAAATATCTGCCCTGTCCCCGATCCACTAGGTGGGACACAAAGACTGCGGGGATTGTTCTCCGTTTCCCCCATGCTGGCCAGCGATAAGGTTAGCTGAGTGGACAGCAGGTTTGAGCCACTAGCAAGAGTGGCCAAACTGTGGGCTGCTGTGAATCTCTGAGGCAAGAAAATCCACCAATAAAGCGCAGGACCCACCAAGGCAGAGAGGAGAGAGAGAGAGAGAGAGAGTGTGTGAGTGAGTGAGTGAGTGTGTGTGTGTGTCTTAACCAGCCCCCCCAGAAGTAGATGCCTTAAGCTCAATCCTCGATGTCTTGTAATTTACATATTATTTTTCTTCCTCTTGTAATATTTCCTTAAAATCAATCAGAGGGAGGCTGGAAGCTCTTATATGCAGATCCTTTTGCCCAGTGTTAACAGGCTAGAATATCACAAAAGGTCTGTAAACCCCACCAATCTGGTCAGGAGAGGGTTTCCTGCTGTAGGCACTGTGGAAGACCCCCATAAGGCTGCCTTCCTAGAAGTCCTTCACAGGTTCTGATGGGGTGGGGGGGTATTCTGGGGGCAGGGCTGTGCTGTGGAGATTCCTGGCAATGCTTTGTCCCATAGACAGCTGGGTACAGATAGGCACCACTCAGCAGAGGCGAAACAGCCCAGAACTGGGAAGGAGCAAAGTTGGCTTAAAGCAACCATAGCCACCCTCCCTTGGGCTACAAGTTTTGCACTGTACCTCTAAGATTCATACCCCATACTCCTGCCTTCAGTGCAGGGGATTGGGCTAGGTGACCTATTGAGGTCCCTACCAGTTCTACACTTCTGTGATTCTATGAATACTTTTTTTAAGTTCAACTAGTCACGACCTAATACTTGTTCAGGGTGTCACACACCTAACTCCAATATTTAAAGGAAATGGATGTATCTAGTAATCAGAGTGCTGCTTCAGTATCCATGGATACCTGTGATTGTGTAGTATTTTGATTCCAGTGCAACAATACTACTCCGCTTCTCTGACATTCTCCAGAAGGCCCTTTCCTTATCGCAATTTAATTGGATAATCAGCTAGCCATAGACATTTTTTTAAAAAAAATATTTGTGTTCTTTACACAGACATTTTTGATAGCATAACTTGCTGAAGCAACATTTCATTATTATCTGCTTTCAAACTACTAACAGTAAACCCCCATTTTGAATTAATTTGATTCACAGGTTACTTTAAATTAAGAGCCATGAAAAATTGTTTCATTGATGTGTTTATCAGAATTTCTGAATAAAGAATAAGGTCAGGGAAATTTCCCCCTACCTTTTAAAAGGAAACAGCTTGATTTCTTTTCAAGACCCTAAACATTCCTCGAATGTATCATTCTAAAGGGATTGTGTCAGAGTAATTACAAAGCTTGATACTTCTTTAGTTCTATATCCCAGAAAAGCACAGCTCTGAAGTTATCCAAGCCATTTTAATTCACCCTTTCCCATCTCTTCCCCATTTATAAGTCCCTGCCTTTAATCCTCCCCTCTTTCTAACCCAACTAGATCTCCCTTTCTCCCTAACCTCAAAAGAGACATTTTGCTTTAACTAGTATTCTGTGGGTTGGGAGGCGGGGGGGTCTCTAGGGCTTAGTGTTATGTGTCTGTCTTTTACATCCTGAACACAAGTTACAGGGATTCACTGAGTAAATGTACACATGTGTAGTGCAGCGGAGCTCTGAGGAACAACAGTAGCTCCAGCACCCAGGCTGGGCTGCTGGCAACGGGGAGACATATAAGGAAGTGTGGTGTTTCTGTGCTGTTTCTTCATTAAAACTGGCTGGAGACTCCATCAAAAGAAGCAATTATTCACAAAAGAATAATTTTCATCACACTCAGATCCCCCAGGAAGGCCTACATAGAGTATGCGGACTTGGGTAGCATTTCTAATTAGTCTCAGTTGCTTGCTGAATGTGAAAACTTGCAGATTTCCTTATAGTGCTTTAAGGTGCCTTGTAGAATATAACATTATCTGAGTCTGACTGGCATTGAGATGCTGTTACACACACAAAATAAATGTGCTCTGTCTTATTTACAAGGGAAAATGTACAGGTATAAAGGAGCATGCACTAACTATAACATGCTAGTTATTGTGAAGTATCAGAGGGGTAGCTGTGTTAGTCTGAATCCGTAAAAGCAGCAAAGAGTCCTGTGGCACCTTATAGGCTAATGGACTTATTGGAGCATAAGCTTTCGTGGGTGAATACCCACTTCGTCAGATGCATGCAGATGACAAAGGCACAAAAGCTTATGCTCCAATACATCTGTTAGTCTATAAGGTGCCATAGGACTCTTTGCCGCTTATGCTAGTTATTGCTCGGCTAAAATTCACGTACATGCCCCAAAACCTTTCCCTCTTCTTTCCTGTTCCAATTTATTCTTGTCCCCCACTCCCCCAACACCTGAGCCAAACGTACACATACAGTACTTGCACAAAAGTCATCCCCAGACACATGCCCACACTGGTCACTCCCTTCAGCTAATCACCACACCCTCTCGTCACCCAAGAGGGTGTCTAATAAAACCTTTCGGCCACACTATCATATATTCAGTATACACTACATGTGACAGAGAAGCTACTTTAGGAATGTGGGGTGGGGTTGGGGTGAGTACTGGATTCCTTTGGGGAGCTAGGAATCTCTCCCTTCCAGCTGTACGTATTTTGAATCCCACTAGGTCACAAATTATTGGACATTTAAAAAGTGACATTATTATGTGTTTAAGAAGCTCTCTCTGACCCAAGACTGTAATGCACCACCCTGAGCCTTGGGCTGTGCTAATTTGATGGGATTCCCATCAAACTAGGGTCTTTTTAAAAATCAAAAAATAAATCCTACCCTGAAAGTAGGGTTATGACCCCACAGTGAAAAGTGCAATAGACTCCATGAAGTCTACTAGGGACTTTATTATTACTACTAATTTTATATAGAACATGCTCAGATACCACGGTGAAGGGCAGCACTACAGAATGAAACAAAACAAAAACTAGGAAATATGCCACATTAGGAGGAGGAAGGAGAAGAGACTTCTCTAGGAGCTTAATTTAAGAAGCTTTTTAGATGCTTGGAATATTACATGCAGTCCAAGGAGAGAGAGAGGGCAGAGGGCAGGCAAAAAGGTCAAATGTGTACACCTATGTCATGGTTCCGCAGTTTATCACATCATTTTCAAACATGTGGTGTAGGTTTGTACACTGTATATGCACTATCTTAGCTATATTTTGGAACTAATTTCAGCATTATTCCTTGTATTTCTTAGAGTTTCTGCTGTACAATAAACAAGACAAAAATCATTGTAGTAAATACACATCTTAATAAGTGTAGTACTGCATTTAGCAGCCCCAAAGACTGACATTAGAGAAATTGCACAAGGGTGCTTAAACCACAGTTCAGGGTGCCATCATTAGAAAGCTGAGCTACCGAAGGAAGGAACTAGAATGATAGTGTACACCTCATATTCTTGACATGGAACCATGCCCTGCAGCTCAGAGTCAGAGTTATTCAAACAAATGGGGCAAAACCCACAAACTATCCTCAAAGCAATTATTGAAAAGTCAATACAGAACTCAACCGCCTGTTTGGGGGAAAGAATAAAAGTTATGAGGCACTTGGTCAGGTATCAGAGTAGCAGCTGCGTTAGTCTGTATCCGCAAAAAGAAAAGGAGTACTTGTGGCAACTTAGAGACTAACGAATTTATTTGAGCATAAGCTTGCGTGAGCTCACTTCATCGGATGCGTGCACTACATGCATCCGATGAAGTGAGCTGTAGCTCACGAAAGCTTATGCTCCAATAAATTTGTTAGTCTCTAAAGTGCCACAAGTACTCCTTTTCTTTTTGGTTAGGTATGAAGAAGAGATTTTAGGGTAATTTGTTTGGGATACGTCAAGGCCTCTCGTTCACTAGAGCACTGGTTTTCAAAAAAATAAATTAAAAAAAAAAAAAACAGCCTGATAATCTTGATCGGGAGACCCAGAACTTCATATCTGTCCAGAAAGGCAAAATCTCTCCTGCCCTAGGGACAGTGCTGCAATGCAAGCCTCATGGCTGCTACTCCAGCCCACCACCTACAAAAGTGTCTGCACCCTCTGCATGTTGCTGGTCAAGGTGCTGGAGTCAGTGAAAGCATGACAGCTGCCCTACTCAGCCTGCCTCCCCACACTGCCCATCATACTGGTATATTTAGGGTCACTGAGAGAGTGTGGACACTCTCCCGGCCTGGGATCTCACACACGACTTAAATGGTGTGTAAGACATCACACAAGCCTTCTGCTCCTTGGTGATCTTTCACCCTTGTTGCATATGTCTCTGTGTGAGATAAAAGACCCCACAACTAGTCTCAAGGCTTTGCCCTTCCAGGAGAGAAGAAAAGTCTCCAGAGTAAATAAAAAGAAGATGCTAAGTTAGACTATAACTACCTTGGCTGCTGTGTGTGTGACAACCATGCATTTGGCAGCTCAGTCTGCAGTCCCACCTCTTAGCAGGTACATCACAAATCGAGAGGAACTTGAGGAAAGCCAGCACGCATTTGCCTGTCATTGCACCATTTGGCCACTGGAGGCCAAGTTGGCACAAACAGACAACCCAATGTCTCCCCTTCTGTATCACAGCATGAAACCAGCCGCTAAGAGGCAATGACAAGAATAGGCTACCGGGGCAGTAGAACAAGTTCCAGCTCCCTTCCTCCCTCCCCCCCCCCCACCCCGCATAAGCTGGAGCTTGTTCCCCCTCAGTCATTTAAACAAGCCCCAGTCCTCCAGCAATCCCCTAAGCCCCAGCATCCACAGCCCACTTTGCAGCTCCAAGTTCTCTCCCTGCTACACACACACTGATCAGGGCAGGGTATATTGACCATGAGCCTGTGACTGTGTTCAAATTATTTGCAAATAAGCAAATGAAATTATTTATATTAAATAATTTGCATGCAATGTCACACATGGAGCAGAACAAACCTTGGCAATTATGAATACCACAATAATTAACGCCGTTCTTGGATAGAGCGGTTGTCCAACATGGTGCAGATGGGTTAAGAACATGGGTTTTGTAGTTGAAATAGCTCATCCGTTTTGTAAAGCCTGAACTATCCCTGCTTTTTAGCTTTGATCTGGGTTCCCTATTATCTGAACCATCAAAGTTCCTCCTCATCAACCCAGTCAATAACCCAGCGTCAATGCACCTCCTTCATGCCACCTTCTTCCACTGAATCAAGGCATGTCCTCTCCAAGCCCTCTGCACCAGGCCTTCACTCTCTCTGTCGTTCCCCTCCCTTCTAAATGGACCACCACAGCCAACCCTCGCCGACACCAAAACATTCAAGAAACCTTTACAGAGTGGTAGGGGGGAGGATCTAAAGTGACTCCTCTTCCTTTGAGCCTCCCAGGGTGTTTTGTTGTCTCCATTATAAGATGTTTTTTCCCAACCAGTCACAGGAAGGTTTTAGATGGGGTGTGTGCCCGGGTGCTGAAAGGAGGTCCGAGTGGGAAGGAGGGTTGGAGAACAAACCCATCCTGTACTCACCCTGCAAGCAGTGGCTCCTGAGCCACAGGGCTGGGCCTGGCTCACCACTCCAATGTTGTGATTTGGTGCATGGAGTCACTGCATCACTTAGGTTTGGCCCAGCTACCTCTCTGTGGTACTGTGACCCTGTGCACCAGGTAGTAATGCCCAGAATAGCGATCCAGGCTTAGCTCCGTAGGACAGGAGCCACTACTGTGGGCTTAGTGCAGGGCAGGCTCATTTTCCAATTCCCCCCAACTGGCCAGGTTAGGGCTGTGGTGCTGGGGCAGAGGGTGCTGTGACTGGTGGTCTGGGCCCCCTCCATGCGGTGAGGAGGAGGTGGCAGCAGAGAAAGAGAAGAAACCTGGTGTAGGATTTTCAATTCCCAACACACGCACACACACGAATTGGACCCTGGGTGAGTCGCGGAAAAAATAAAAAGACACAATGCAGTTGGTGGGTTGCCTTAGTATTGAGTAATGTCTCCAAGACATGGCTCTCTCAATAGACCTGTCTTGTATAGCAACATAGTATCCATCTTTCACAAATACAACAATTAATAATTATTAGGGCTATCTGGTGATTTAAAAAAAATTTGATTAATCACACGATTAATTTCACTGTTAAACAATAATAGAATACCATTTTTTTAAATGTTTTCTACATTTTCAAATATATTGATTTCAATTACAACACAGAATACAAAGTGTACAGAGCTCACTTTATATTTGTTTTTGATTACAAGTATTTGCACTCTAAAAACACAAAAGAAATAGTATTTTTCAATTCACCTAATATAAGGATTGTAGTGCAATCTCTTTATCATGAAAGTTGAACTTACAAATGTAGAATTATGTACAAAAAAAGGCATTCAAAAATAAAACAAACAATGCAAAATTTTAGAGCCGGCAAGTCCACTCAGTCCTCCTTCTTGTTCAGCCAATCACTCAGACAAACAAGTTTGTTTATCTTTGCAGGAGATAATGCTGCCTGCTTCTTGTTCACAATGTCACCTGAAAGTGAGAACAGGCATTCTCATGGCACTTTTGTAGCCGGTGTCGCAAGATATTTACGTGCCAGATGCACTGAAGCTTCCCTTTATGCTTCAATCACCATTCCAGAGGACATGCATCCATGCTTATGACAAGTTCTGCTCATAACAATCCAAAGCTTTCTTTTTTGGTGGTTCAGGTTCTGTAATTTCCGAATCCGAGTGTTGCTCTTTTAAGATTTCTGAAAACATGCTCCACACCTCGTCCCTCTCAGATTTTGGAAGGCACTTCAGATTCTGAAACCTTGGGTCGAGTTCTGTAACTACCTTTAGAAATCTCACATTGGTACCTTCTTTGCATTTTATCAAATCTGCAGTGAAAGTGTTCTTAAAATGAACAACATGTGCTGGGTCATCATCCGAGACTGCTATAATATGAAATATATGGCAGCATGTGGGTAAAACGGAGCAGAAGACATACAATTCTCCCCCAAGGAGTTCAGTCACAGATTTAATTAACACTTTTTTTAACGAGCATCATCAGCATGGAAGCGCGTCCTCTGGAATGGTGACTGAAGCATGAAGGGGCATACGAATGTTTAGCATATCTGGCATGTAAATATCTTGCAATGCCTGTTCTCACTTTCTGGTGACATTGTAAATAAGAAGCGGGCAGCATTATCTCCTGTAAATGTAAACAAAATTGTTTGTCTTAAAAATTGGCTGAACAAGAAGTAGGACTGAATGGACTTGTAGGCACTGAAGTTTTACATTGTTTTGTTTCTGACTGCAGTCACGTAACAAAAAAAAAATCTAAATTTTAAGTTGCACTTTCACGGCAAAGAATTTACTACGGTACTTTTATGAGGTGAATTGAAAAATACTATTTCTTTTGTTTATGTTTTTACAGTGCAAATATTTATAATCAAAAATGATATTCACTTTGATTTCAGTTACAACACAGAATACAATATATGTGAAAATGCAGAAAAACATCCAAAATATTTAATAAATTTCAATTGGTATTCTATTGTTTAATAGTGCGATTAAAATGGTGATTAAGTTTTTTGAGTTAATTGCATGAGTTAACTGCCATTAATTGACAACCCTAATAATTATATGACTTCATAATGACAGATGATTATTAACTGCCCTGGATGTTGATGTTCTCTTTATCCACAGGACAGGTTCAGCACAGATATCAGCTCTGCAAAATTTTCCATGCTGCCCAGCCACTGTGCCTAAAAGTCTGGTCTGGAGGCACCATTTCTAGTGGAAGGACTAGTCCTTTTCAACCTCCAAATTATTCAATCTTTGGCCTTTCTGCCAAGACTGCCAACTATAATTCAACAGTTAGTACTTGCACAGCATTTTCCAAGACCATGGATTTTAAAAAGTGATGCATTTACCCCATTTTACAGTAGTTACATGCCAAGTTTTGTAAAGGGACTGCTCAGTGCACAAGAAACAAACTCTACTTACTGAGAATGTGCTGTTTTATTCAGCTACATAATGATTAGGGAAGGGGAGAAAACACACATCAACTAAACAGCAAGTGAGGGAGGGGTAGAGCATAGCTCCAACCTGTAACATTCTGAGTAATCTAGTTAATACCTTGATGACCCCTTTACTACGCAGAAAGTCAGTGTTAGCTAGTCGATGTTATTCCTAGTGTATACCACATTAATATGTACTACACATCACATTCATGTTTATAGCAATATGAATGGAAACTCACACTAGTCTGGAAAGGGTTAATGAGGCTGGGAGAGCGCCACACCCTGAGGGGAATTAGGTTTGCTATACAACATCAATTGATGATGGAACCCAGTGAGAAGGAACAAGCAGAGCGAATATAAAACAGTCTGGGCGGGGCTAATCCCCAGAACAGCCAGGAGGCGGCACAGAATCATAGAATATCAGGGTTGGAAGGGACCTCAGGAGGTCATCTAGTCCAACCCCTGCTCAAAGCAGGACCAATCCTCAACTAAAGCATCTCTAGTGGTGATGAGAAAACCCTGTTACAAGCTATTAATACTGCAAACATTATATCACATATGAATGCTGGGTAGTTGTGCTAACTGAATTTTATTATGCTTTCCTAGAATAGTGTTTTTTTCCTGGTCATTCATGCTAAGGTATATATCCCAATATACTTTGCAAAGCTGAATTCAGCTCTTGGTATGGGCAAATACAAAATCCGTCAGAGACAAGATACATGCGTAGTTTGTCCTGGAACAGGTTGGGAGGTACTTCCACAACCCATTGGTACCTGGAAAGCAGTGTTCAAAACAAAGGTACAGAAAAACAAGACAAAAAGCTGATTGGTGGGTTAAATCTTGCCTGGCATATCAAATGTTATCTAACTTGTAAACAACCATGCTACATATTCAGCTAGTTTTGAATACATATTTTCAGAGAAAAATTGAATGTTGTGAAGCTCTGTTCTCCAGATCAGGTTGGTAAAGTATTAACTGTTTCCTTTCTGTATTGCACTGCTTTGTCTTTGACTAATTTTGCTTATGCAGTCTCTTTAATATTGAGCTGCAAGTATAGTTAAGCAATTGGCTACACTTCTGTTAGTATCAGTGGCAAGGCTGGGAACAGAAGTCAAATCTCCCGACTCCGACTCCTGTTTGCTCCCCACTGGTCTACGCTCATGTCAGTTTTGTTTAGGAATAGATTAGAACTAACCTGAATCAAAAGCTAACCAATAAGCAACAACTTCCAAACATTTCAATTACCTCTTTCAAATATTAAAGCAAGAAATAATCTTTGTGAGCCCCTGCCCTCCTTGGTTTTGGCTAAAACTAAGGCAGAAGTACTATAAGGCTCTAAGGAAGATTTCTCTCCGTATTTATGGTCTTCCCAAACCAGGAAACACTGGGATTTGCTGCTGTTGTCTTAAGTAAGCCTGTGTTTGCAAGGTTTCCAGTCCCAATCCCAAACGAATGAGATTCACATGCCTTTGGATAAGCATTAGAACTTTTAAACATTACTTGTAACCTCTGACACTGGAGGTTCTCCCATCGCTGTTTATGATCATGGCTTTTGTAAGGTGGACATAAATTGTGTGGGAACTGGACTGAGGACATCCATGCATTCCATTTAAGCTACTAAACTAGGTGTCGGCAACCTTTCAGAAGCGGTGCCCCGAGTCATCATTTATTCACTCTAATTTAAGGTTTTGCGTACCAGTAATGCATTTTAACGTTTTTAGGTGGTCTCTTTCTGTAAGTCTATAATATATAACTAAACTATTGTTGTATGTAAAGTAAAGAAGTTTTTTAGAATGTTTAAGAAGCTTCATTTAAAATTAAATTAAAATGCAGAGCCCCCCGGACTGGTGGCCAGGACCTGGGCAGTGTGAGTGCCACTGAAAATCAGCTCGCATTCCGCCTTTGGCACACGAGCCATAGGTTGCCTACCCCTGTACTAAACAGTCATCTGATGGCAAAGACTTACACATACTACTACTCCATCTTGCATTATTAGCCTTTCAACTGTACATTACTGGTTCTATGTATCACAATCCCAGCCCTCTGGGCAGTTCAGTCGACCATGTCACAGAGAATAATGTTGGCAACCAGCATGAACCAAAATTTGAATCTAATTATATAGAAATTAGCTTGTTACTACAAACACTTTGTGGCATTCTGTCAATTCATGAACTGTTTGTTGAATTTCTGAAGTGAAAATAGATTAATGCTTTGGCTTCAATGCACTGTGGCTAAGACTGGACAGAAAACATTAATGCAGCTTTCTTTGCATTGCCCTCTGATGAGGACAACTGTGGAGCTGACTCTGCTTCAGTGTTTGCTGATGTAAATTAGGACAGACTCCCACTGAAATCACCACATTATAAAACCAGAGAATCAGGCCTTTCCTGGACACAGAAAATAATAAAAAAAATGGGACAGCATGTAGAGAATGTGCAGGTTTTGTGGAAAAATCTGCAAGTCAAACAAATATTGAATAGAAAGCATTCAGAAATCCCAATCACAGAAATGCAGGGCTGAAAGGAAACTTGAGAGGTCATCTTGTCCAGCCCCCTGCACTGAATCAGGATCAAATATAGTTAGACTATCCCTAACTGGTGTTTGACTAGCCTGTTCTTAAAAAGAAATTCACAACCTCATTTGGAAACCTATCCCAGTGCTTAAGTATCCTTATAGTTAGAAAGTTTTTCCTAATATCTAACGTAAATCTCCCTTGCTGCAGATTAAGCCATTATTTTCTGTCCTACTTTCAGTGGACATGGAGACAGTATCTTTGTGACAGTCTCTAAATGTGTTAAGGGCTATTATCAGGTCCCACCTCAGTCTTCTTTTCTCAAGACTAAATATGCCCAGTTTTTTTTAACATTTCCTTATAGGTCAGGTTCTCGAAACCGTTTATTATATTTGCTGCTCTCTGAATTTTCTTGAATTTGACCACTACTTTCTTAAAAGGTAGTATTCAAAATTAGACACAGTAATCCAGTTGAGGCCACACCAGTGCTGAGTAGATCAGGACCATTACCTCCTGTGTCTTACAGATGACACTCCTCTTAATAAACCCCAGAATATTAGCCTTTTTTGCAACTGCTTCACATAGTTGACTCTCATTCAATTTGTGATCCACTACAAACACCCAGATCCTTTTCATCAGTACTACCACCTACACAGTTATTCCCCGATTTGTATTTGTTCATTTGATTTTTTCCCTTCTTAAGTGTAGTACTTGATGCATATCTTTATTGAATTTCATCTGATTGATTTCTGACCAATTCTCCAATTTATCGAGGTCTTTTTGAATTCTAAACCTGTCCTCCAAAGTCCTTGCAACCCTTCCCAAATTGATGTCATCTGCAAATTTTATAAGCATACTCTCCACTCCATCACCCAAAAGTCATTAATGAAAACACTGAATAGCATTGAACCCAGGACAGACCTCTGAGGGACCCCACTAAATACATCCTCCCAGTTTGACAGCAAACCATAACCATAGTTAACTACTCTTTGAGTAAAATTTTTCAACCAGTTGTGCACTCCCCTTATACTAAATTTCATTTAGACAACATTTCCCTAATTTTTTTATGAGACTATCACGGAGGACTCTCTCAAAAGCCTTACTAAAGTCCCATCAAAGGCATTTGAAAGAGTCCCATTGGCTTAAGTTAACTAGGGGCCTGATCCAAAACTATTTCAATTGAAAACTTTCCAGTACCATGACTAATAAGAGTTCTGTAACCCAAGAAAATCTTCAAAATGCTTTGTGAGCACTGTCTAGAAATCCAAGGGAATCTCCATTTTATCAGACAACTGCTTGTAAAGTTAAAATATGCACTAATGGTTAAATAAAGCTGAAACCAACTCTTCCGTTGAAAATATACATTCGATGAGCATTTGAAGAAACATCATATAGTTCAATCAAATCATGAAACACATCTCTGTGGATGAAAATGAAGCTTGTTTTGGAAAGTGTCCATAAAGATTCTTTACATAAAATATTTTTCAAATGTGTTTTTCTTTTTATTTATTGATTGGTTTTCTCCCCCTTCCCCCAACCATGGTAAACACTCAACACCAAACAGAAGACTCAGTAAACAAATTGGAAGGGAAACTAACATTTCTAGCACAGATTAATTAATTAAAACTTTATTCAATTAAAGTTGTCATGATAATTTTTGGTGCATTTTTAATGCAGTTCCCTAGTGGATTTTATCATCTCAAAGACTCCTTTATTATGACAGTTAAATCAGACTCCCATAATATAGAAAAATCAAGACAGTCACTGGAAGACTAAATTAAAAGCTAAGAATGGTATAAAATGATAATTATGGAAGAGATGGGAAAGATAGCATAGCTTGATGAGCTGATTCTGATCTCAGAAAGGTGTGGGCTTACAGTGCCTTGTATCTTATTAAATCAACTACCTGTTCTCATGAATTCACATTTGTTCATTTCTCAAGACACTCAGTGATATGCTCTAGTGTGTCAGAGATCACAAACAATCTAAACATTTGTTTTACAATGGAAGTATATGGCCAGTCCCAAACTCCCATTTAATAAAGAATGCATGTAATAGATTTAAGCCTTATAACATATCCATGTAGATACAATAAGAACTCAGAGCAAACACCCTAATTTTAGGTTTAACATTATCACTATTGATTCTGTTTGTATTACAGTAGTGCCTAATGGCACCAGCCAAGACCTGGGCTCCACCGTGCTAAGTGCTGTGTATAGAAAGAGACAGCCCATGCCCCGAAGAGCTTACAGATCTAGATCCAGGTTTGGATTCTGAACACCCCAAGGTTTGGGATTGTTTGGATCTACAGTTCTGGTGCAAGCCCATTTCCAACATCCTATTTCAGCATCCACATTAGAAAACTGGAACCCTAGAGTTCAAATATTGCAGAGATGCTGAGAAAAAAAACTGTAAAGGATTCTTGGGTATATGCTCTGGTCCCCTGGGGGGAGAAATCATGATAATACAAACCACTTTGTGCAATCTAGTACATTCCAAATCCAAAAATAATGCATCTCTCCCTCTTCCTGCGGCAATGTGATTCAGACTGTCAGACTAAGCTTGGCACCCCTGTGCTATGGATACGAATGCACAAAAATAGCTAAGGTGAAGTTCTTAGAAATGGTGTCAGAATGTTTTACAAACTAAATTCCCTAACGCTTTATGAACTACCACAGCTGCCTGCCATCACAGGCAGAAACAAACAAATCCAAAATATAATGCAAAAAGTGTGCTGTATATCCGGACAGCCATAAAAATTAGAGCCCTCCCCAACCTACAACTTCATTTCAGGATCCAGCTTTTGCAGAAGGACCCTATTTCTATAGTGGGTTTAACCCAAACTCCTCTGAATGTTGGGGGGCTTGAAGACCTAATCCAAACTTTGAAGCTTGGGCCTATCTGCAATATACAATAAATAAAAATGCCCCAATCCTGCACCTGGGCCCTTTCACTGATTAGGACCCTATTGACACCAATGGGGCATGATTTTCTTGCCTAGATCTGATTGGAGGATTGGGGCCTAAATTAGGTTCCAAAACAGTATATCACCATGGCAATCAAATTACACAGTAGTTCAGTGCAGTATGTCAGTTCATATGTTGCTTTCTAATTATTTTCTTTTACATAAGTGTTCCTTTGTATCAAAATACAAGTTTATGTAACTGCCAGAGTTGAGCCATTGTGGAGTTTGAAAATAATAGAGCTGTTACCTGTCCAAAAAAAGAGATTCCAGCTGAGTGCTTGTCATCGCCCAGCATGATATAAATGTGTGCAGTGGGCATCCACACTCATCCATTTCTAATTTTCAGTTATTTGTTTGCTGACTAAAATGTCTGGGTGCAACACTGCTTACAAACAATACCTTCCGAGGTTGCTTTGGCTACCTTGCAAAAAGCAATTTCCTTCAACTTCCACATACACTAAAGAATCCTATGCTCTATGACATGGATTTATTTGTCTGAACCACGTCTTGGAACTTCACCCTGTAATTGAGGAGATTGTTCAGTGCTGTGCTATTCTTACAAGGAGTTTTGCCCACGGGTAATAACGATACCACCTCTGGGTGGTGAATCATTATAAACTGCAAGCACAAAATGATCTCGAATGATGAGGCTTTTTTAACTATGTTTTGGAGTTTTTCAACTTTATTTTTTCCTAAAATGTGCATAGCATTTTAACCTTTTTTGCAGTTGACTGTACTATACAAAGTAAAAGCTATTTCCCCATGCTAATTTTTCCCCCTTACTGTTACTCACACCATCTTGTCAACTGTTTGAAATGGGCCATCGTTCTTATCACTACAAAAGGGTTTTTTTCTCCTACTAATAGCCCGCCTTAATTAATTGGTCTCGTTACTGTTGGTATGACAACACCCATTTTTTCATGTTCTCGGCGTATATTCCTCTTCCTACTGTATTTTCCACTGCATGCATCTGATGAAGTGGGTTTTAGCCCACGAAAGCTTATGCCCAAATAATTTTGTTAGTCTCTAAGGTGCCACAAGTACTCCCTTGTTTTTTTTGCAGATACAGACTAACACGGCCACCACTCTGAAACCTGTATTTTCTTGGTGGTTGTTCATCTGTTAGGCTAAGTAGAGCCAGGCATTTACCAATCAAAAACAGTGGTAAATGCCTGGCTTGCTGAAGATCCCACAGTGGATTAGAAACGTCAAAAAGGTAGGTGGGGACTGCTGGCAGAACAGGTCTTGGGTTATGAAAGATGGGAAGACCAAGACATAGAACCAGAGAGCATAATGAAATAGAAAGATAAGCATCCAGGGGTGGACAGACATGGTACTCACTAGATCTGCATTAGGGAGATCAGTAAGTGTGCTTGTTGGCACGAAAACAGGCCAGGAGAAGTAGAGGGGCAGAGAAGACAGAAAGATACAAAAAATGTATCTGCTTTGGAAGAAGGTCAAGGTGTAATAGCAAAAAATATTTTGGTAAACATCCAAATGGTCTCATTTTATCCAAAGTAAACCTAATTCTCAAACCTTTTGAGATTTGCTTATTAGTCCTGTATACTTAAAGCAGGACAAAGAACTATTCCCCATGTTCAACAACAACCTTCTCAGATACAGACCTTTGAAACAGGTACAAGGAAGGGGTAGAAAAATAGTAAGAGCCAACTCCTCCACTGCGTCACAGCCAGCATAGCCAGTGGAGCGCATTGGTGTGTATGATTTACTCTAGCAGAAGATCTGGTTCATTGAATTTTGTGGGAGTTTTGCTGGAGTAAAGACTGAACTCAACAAGTAAAGACATCAGGATTTTGCCCCAGGACTAGCTACCATTGTAGTATGTAAGAAATTTTGGTATCTTCTTCAATTGCCATGTATCCTTCTAATGTACTGCTGCACTGACCAGCGATCAAGATGAGCTAAGAAGAAATTAATAAGCATCTACTACATGACACTGTTTTTATTTAACGTTTTCCAGAGATGCCTTTCAATGAAGAGCCTGGAAAAGACCATCTGCTTCTCTTCATTTGGGATCCTAAATTTTTCTTTGCACAGACACCAAACTCAAGAGGTGGATGAAAGATGTGTCAGTATTTGGACTGCCTAAGTCTGACTTTAACCAAGGGAAAAGCGGTGACTGAAGAAGTGTCCTTCGCAATTCCTCCAGTGAAATCCAACCTGCTCAAGAAAACATATGAAAATATTAAGGCGCTTTAAAGGCTTCATTGCCCTGTCAGTGGAGCTATGGAAGCCAACATTTTAAGAGTCATCCTATTCCTTCAGAAAAGGAAGAACAGAGAAGGATTCCATTTTTTTTCAGGAAAGGAAGAACAGAGAAGGATTCGATTTTTCTCTCCTTTGGTGGGTGTGTGATGATGATGCTAAAAAACAAGTGTTAGCACTTGCAGAAATTAGACAGGCATCTCTAAGGTTGACGTTAGGGAATCCTGAGAGATGCCTGAACTACATAGCTCACATGAACTATGCAGCTCAGGTTAGAGAAGGGAACTTCAGAGCAAAAATATCTGCTACCAGTTCACTTGAATAAATCAGATTTTTGTATGACATGAGTCAAAATGTGTGAGTGTGTAATAAAGAATAGAAAGAAAAATGCAAGAACAAGTTTTCAGCATTTCTAGAATGATCTCTGTCTTATCAGGGGTAGTGGAACTTTTCTCAAGCAACAGTAAAAACGCTCACATTTTCTTAAAATGGATGCTGTGGGCAAAATATCAGGCAACTGCTTATCACAAATCATGCCTTGTCCAGTAAGTTTTAAAGGTGATATGCAAATAGGAGTATGAAAATGTGATTGACATTAAATTAAAATGCTGAATGCCCCAAAGAGCAAGGGGGAGAAGGGTGGTCAGCACATTATTAACATTAAAGGCCTGATTCTCCTCTTTCTTACCCGGTTTTATGTTGGACTCTATTGACTTGCATGGATTTGGTCCTCATGCAAGCAAAAGGAGAATCAGGCACAAAATGTACCTTCTCCATTTTGTCTTTCAGGTCCAGTGAAGTTCTGATTCTGTGGTTCCTGCATCTGATGTTGTTAAAGTATGCTAAGAACCGGAAGAATCACACCCACCACAGAAATTCACTATAACACAATACTAGCCTATTGAAAGGTGATTTTTTTTTCCCAAAAAAATTATTTTGGGGGGGAGTTGCAAAATATTTAGTTTCTATGTTTTGCTACCTCACATGGTATGACATGAGCAGTCACAAAAACTCTGAAGCCTCTGTAACATGCACTAGTTTAGCAGCGTTATTACCCAGTGGACTTCTATGGAGACGTCACTATAGTGCATAATGGGATGTTCTTCGGAGTGGAAAACAGTGAGTCTGGAATTCAGAGGACCAAAAAGATGAAAAAGTAAGAGAAATTTAAAATTAATATTCTGAATGCACCTCTTATCCTTGTTGGCGGCATTCATTATATTGGGCTAATTTTAATTAAGTTTTGTTAATTTTTAGATCAAATTTAATGCACATCTACTCCTGATGGTATGCACCTAGAGCAGAGGTGGGCCAACTTTTTGGCCCGAGGGCCACATCGGGGTGTGAAATTGTATGGAGGGATGTGCCCCCCAAAAAGCCTGGCCCCCACCCCCTCCTCTTATTTCCCCCTCCCACTTCCCGCCCCGACTGTCCCGCTCAGAACTCCTGACCCATCCAACCCCCCTTGCTCCTTGTCCCCTAACTGCCCCCTCCTGGGACCCCCAGCGCCGAATCGCCCCCTCCCCCCGGGATCACACCCCCTATCCAACCCCCCCTGCTCCCTGTCCCCTGACTGTCCCAACCCCTACCCACACCCCCACCCCTGACAGGCCCCCCGGGATTCCAACGCCCTATCCAATCCCCCCTGTTTCCCGACCTCCCCAGAACCTCTGCCCCATCCAACCGCCTCCTGCTCCCTGTCCCCTGAGTGCCCCCCTGAGACCCCCCTACTCAATCCCCCCACTGTCGCGTGCGCGCATGCGCTGCCGCCGCCCCCTTACCATGCCGCTCAGAGCGGCAGGAGCTCACAGCCCCGCTGCCAGCGCGGCGGCGTAACTACGTGGGAGGGGGGAACAGTGGGGAAGGGACCAGGGACTAGCCTCCCAGGCCAGGAGCTCAGGGGCCGGGCAGGACGGTCCCGCAGGACGGATGTGGCCTGCGGTCCGTAGTTTGCCCACTTCTGACCTAGAGCTACACTGCTGGGTGGTCCATCATTTTAGCTGTCCATTTATCATATCTGATGGGAATTTAAGAGAGATATGAGCTCATCTTGATGTCTGAGGATTTATGTGTAACTAATTAGCATTAAGAGTAATTTTGCTTGAACTATAAATCCCTGTACTTCAAGATGAGACTACACCACTGAATTTTCATGTGTAGATGTGCTTAGATCTGTGTTCTCCAAAGAGCAATAGTTCCCTGATTTCAGGCTCCTAGTGTAGTCACAGAAGTTTTTAGGTTATTTTCTTAATTATTGTAGTTGTACCTATTTCACTGAAACTAACTTACCTTTACCCTCAGCTGTCTTAACAATACACATACTATAAATAAAAAAAATGATGCATCACACTACCAAAGGCAATCTGTGCAATGAGCACAAAGTGACTGGCTGACTTTTCATCCATTCTCAATGTTGTCTACTCATTGAATCAATCAGAACTAGGAATACTCTTTACCACCACCACTCAATACCACCAGAACACTTATCTAAATCAGTGTAACATTTTTTCCTGAGTGAGAACAGAGCAAGAACTGTCTACAGGAGCTGTCCCCAAATTTCTACATTTATACAAAATAACTTGTGAATTACTGATCAAGAGAAGAGCTTGCTCTTTTGTATTGCATTTTTTATTAGAATTCTATTAGTTTTCAATAATTTCATCCTTGGATTTTGGTACTAAGTGACTGCAATTGAAAACGCATGCCTTAATTTTTTTTTGTAAAGGGTGGACTTTCAAGGCCTGTTGAAGTTAATCAGATCCTACTGGGCAGTTGCACAACCAGGGAAGAGAAATAAAGCTCCAAGCATTAATCCTTTTAAGGCCCTTTCCTTAGGGCTTGTTTTATGATCAAAAACGCAGAACAAAAATAAATCAGCTGAAAAATAATGAGCACTAGTCCACAGAGGCTTTCCCTGCTTCAGCCAGCCATGAAGGAAGAGGACACAGCCTCTCTATGATCCAGCTTCCCCTTCCTGTTATGCTCTGCCATGAGAAGCCAAGTGACCAGCTGAGACCTGTTAAGGCTTCAGCCTCTTTACCATGGAACAGACATTAAATTACTTTATAAACGCATAGTGCTGCATCATTTCTCTTGGAAGACCCAGGCCCATTGCATGAGTGAAGGAATCTAAGTGACATCTTGGGTAAACAGTCTAAATGTTCGAATTTATTTTAAAAAAATTCCACTTTTACAAAAGAGAGAGGAAAGAGTTAACTTTGCCTCCAGAAAAAACAGATTGGCTTTACTTATTTTTTGCTCACTTTGTGCCTGGGAAGATTACCAAAGTAAACCTCTTGTCATTTACTACCTCAACGTGTGTACAAGAAATTAACATTGAAATATAATTTCAAATGTTCACCTCCATTTCAAAAGGTCTTAATTTAATCATTCTTAAATCATATTTTGAAATTCTAGTTATTTCGTGAGGAAATGTGAGAGGGTGGATTTTTAAATGATTTGCTGAAGAGAGCTCACCACTATTTTAGAACCTCATTGCAATATTTTATGCACACATTTTAATGGTTCCTTGACCAAGCACAAAATGCTACATCAAACCTTTTTTGAATTGAGAATATTTAACTTTGTATATAATATTTTAGTTCTTGAAACGAGAGAAAATATCAGATCACTTCATGGTCCACATTCCCAGAGCCATCATAATATTTTCATACTTACCACTCATTTGGAAGTTTTTCAGTTAAAGTCAAGGTTAATCATTAAAGTAATTAGTTAATCATGCCAAATTTTCCTGTGATTAATACAGAATCTTTTAATCAGCAAATATCCAGAATAAGTGGGGTACTCTTTATATATTTGTGAAGATGAACTTTAAAGTCTTGTTTTAACATTAATGTGGGCATGTCTTGTATACCAAAGTCTCCGAGTATTGGGATTACACAGTTAATGTGTTTAAAGATGGGGAGTATAAATACAAACACATGTTGCACACTATTATACCTGGTAAATAATGGTATCCCAGCAATACAGAATAAGTAAAATGTGTCTGAAGTTGCTGTAATTAGATCCACAGCTATCTAGTCTTGGATGGTGATCTCACAAGGCATTGTAAAGTGTTTTGTAAAAATTAGTTATATAATCCATATTTGAATAGGAAACTTGCAGGGAAAAAACACCAAACTGCTGGAAGTTACCCTGATGAGTCAGAAGTTTGTGCTGAATGACCCCACCTAGAATTAGGGAATGTTGTGTTGATGGAGATACTTGGCTTGGATAGCAGGTAAAAGAGAGGCACTTAACATACATGGTCTTCAGAGATACCATGACACTGATAGTCCTACAAAATAATATTTGTTAAATTCACTATGGGGTTTCCTCTGCACACAGTATTCCTTAGCTTTCTCTTGAAAAATTGTCTATTTCTTCTGTGAATTTTTAAAACCTATTCCACCCCAAAGATGCTGCATTTCAATGGTGAGAGAAATTATCCTTGACCTATCTCAGAGGAGTGCTTGTGGGTTAGCTAAAGAGTATTTCTGCTGTCATTTTCTACCATGAAACCCTATTAAACTCAGAGTTACACAGGAGTAAATAATAGAATCTGGTCGGATATTTGACTCAGAATAAAGTACAAAATAAATGCAGAGAGCACTGATGATAATATATATAAACAATAAATTATAGGGCCATATTGTGACCTGGCTAGTGGTGCTGTCCCTTAACCCAATGTTTCAGATTATCCATATCATAGGTAACAGGCCTGGAACAGAAGCACAAGCTGAATGCAGTTCACTCCCTATGACTGGGAGTCTTTGGGCTGCTCCAAGGGTAGTGCGAAAATATGCCACATCTTACTAAGTTCTTATGATTGAGATCCTAATGAGAAATACACAGCAGTAACAATTTGTACGTAAGAGGCGATAGCTGACTGGGAACTTGATTCTCCCCTCCATACACTTTTCAAATTGCCTTTGATGCCAACAGAGAATCAGGCCTGAAGGAAGCAATATAGACTTACCATTCTGTTTCCCTTGACGTTAATTAGGGATTGTTGTGTAAAAGAACCAGTTTAGACAGAAATGCACAATTAAAAATGTTTCTTTTCTTTGCTGTCCTTTAATACCCTATTGTCCTTATGAATGCATTTTTCTTCATGACGTGGTAGGGATGCTGTACGCAGAAGAGACAATATATAATCTCATGTCCTTGCAGGCACTGTAAGTCGCTGAAAATCTTATTTATTGTTTAACTTTTTCTTAGTTAAAGACGGATTTTTTGCGGCAAGGGGGAAATCAGACAATCCCTCCTCCTTTCTTATATCTTCATATACATATACACACACAAACCACTTTTGCTCATTTTCAAAGACATTTGTGTTTCATCTAGGGCATCCTCCTTCACAGTCTAGCATCCTCTCGTCTGACCCAGCTGTGAAATCACAACAATATGGAATCTTTGACATTAAAATAGTATTTCCAAAGCAACAGACTGATATCACAAACACCACCTTAATTTATTTTTCCATGCAACTGGGAGCAGAGGGATTTAAAAGCCAGTGAAATGCAGAATGGGACTGGCTAATAAAGAGCTTGTGCTATAAATGTTCTTTCCTCCTCTATTCTCAAGTTTGATCCACAGTGAAAGTCACACTTTGAACTTGAAACCTCTATTTTTTTTCCCCCGGCCAACTAATTGTGGTCATGTAGTTGCCATTTCAGCATTCAGTTTCTAGCAAAAACTCAAACAGGAAGGTCTATATTCTCCTAAACGTACTGTCAAAGGAAATAAAAACATCCATTAACTTTTCAGCCTAAATAAATATCCTTTCCCTTTTCTACGGCACTCTTTTCACTTTCTGTGAACGATAAGAATTCATTATATGTGACCAGCACCTTCCACCCTTACTCATATTGAATAAAATTTAATTCCACAAATTGTTCGACTGAAATAGGTGAAACTACATCACAGTCAGATTCTACTAAGCACAGGTAAGTGTGGCAGAATCTGGCCCATTGAAAGCAAAAACTACAGAACGTGTTACTTATGTGTTTATAAAGTAATTGCAGCTTTAAATGGTAGGAGAACCTTTTTAAGGAGAATGGTGGTTCTAGGTCAAAATTTTAAGTGGGGCACTGTCACTTGCCTTGGGTGTAATGCTAGCTCCATTTAAATCAATGACAGAAGTCCCATTGACTTCAGCTGAGCCAGGATTCCACTACAGATGTGCCCCTGAGCACTCTCTCCTAGACTGCCAGGTTGTTCAATGCAGCTGTTACTATTGCGGAGCCCTCCTCTGGAACGTACGCTATAAAATATGATGCAGTACTGCAGCTGCCTCTGCGTGGTCCTTCTATCTAGAAGAGCTACTCTATTCCAAGCTATCAGAATATTAGACTCTTATTGGAGTATCACAAAGGTAGCTCCTCTACCGTTCGGGAAACAGGAACTAAAGAGAGGAATATATAAGTAAATTCAAAAGACTCATGCTTTTTTGTCATTTAGGTTTTTACTTAAATTTGTTCTTTTGGGGGAGTGAGTGCTTTTAAACTAAGCTGACTGCATATCCATTTAGCTGGATAGGTATTTGACTCAAATACTTTGAACAGCTCCACTTCATTCAAGTGCCATATGTGCACCAATAGCTTTAGTTTACTGTGGTAAAGCTATTTGTTGAGTCATGCTCTTTTTCCCCACTACATTGAATATCAATTCCCCAGACAGTGTCAGTTCTCAATTTGTTAATCCGTATTTAATTTTAAAATCACAACATACCGTGGTTTTAAAGATAAGCTTTTAAAATGCCCTCCTACACAGTCTTTCTTGCGGTCTCCCAGGAGATCACGGATAAGTGAAAATCATATGTTTCAAATATTAATAACGAGGCTGTTACTGCAAACCAGGAGAATCAAGGCAACATGTCTGTGGTGTACAGATGGGATTCAAACTAAGCATATCTGTCCATGAATATTCCAACTTAGCACTGTTTCCACATGACTAAAAACTAAGAGTATTAAAGGGAGGCTCACAGCTTTTCCATATCATCTGTGGCTGCCTAAGGGAAGACACCCACTTGACAATCAAAGAAAACTGTCAGGGGACATCTCTTTAGCTGAATCTCTAACATTTAGGTGGAAAACTCCATGGATGCCCTGGCATCTTCACTCCATAGGTGTATAGACCTGCTGAAGGATTCAGAAAGCGTAAGACTCATTCAGTTACTAATTCCAGAAGCAGGAGAGGAGTATGGGACAATTTGGGATTTTCAGCAGAGCACAATACCTTTCACCTCTAGGTCATGCATTCAAATCAAGCCTAAATTGGTACAGTTTAAAGTTGGTGGGAAAATATTTGTAACAAAATTGTGTGATTTTGGTGAAATTTCATTTAAATGGTAATTCCCTGACTACCTCAAGTACTGACTGCAAGCTATTGCTATCTGATGATGGCTGTTCAGTAGCCTGACATGCGTGGGTGGTCTCAGCCCATTTCCTAGCGGACAGGTGCTGGTATGACACGACACATTGGGTTCTTATTTATGCCACTCTAGCGGTAAAAGGGATTTTTCAGATGGGTGTAACTAATTTTTATCCACTTTAATGCCCCTTTACACTGCCAGAAAGGGGTAAAAGGAACCTTAGTGTGAGAATCAGGATCACCATATTTATATTCTTAGCAGAGGCCAAAGCACAGCATGGGCATGGAGACCCCACTGTGGATGTGGTCTCTGCAGGTCATGATTAGCAGGGTGGTGTTGGGATTCTTTCCTCACCTTTAACCTATTCTGTGATTAACTAAAAAAAAAAAAATCTTTATTCTCCAGGATTGTTAGCCAGGCACCTTTTAAGAGTATTGTGTTCACTTAAAAACACATTCTGTGAGGTATAAAGGGATGCCCTGGGCTGTAGAGTACAAACTATTCTTTCTGTGGTCATTGAGCTACCATGCCTGAACCTTAAAACAGCTATTGTCAAAGCTGAAAACTCACTAAAGAGTTTAGTAAAGCCTGTGAAGATGGACTTTAATTTTTGTGACACCAGTAAAGTGTGTAAAAATTACAACCATTTTGATAAAAAAAATTAATTGCCTCGTGCTCTCCCAGACCCATGAAATAAGTTGGTGGATAAGGTAAAGCGAGTTTAAGAATTGGCAGATATAAATCCTATAATTCTTTAACAAACATTGGAAGCAAACTTAGAAGTGTATCTTCTGTTTTTAATTTCCTAGATTTAACTGAAATATTTTAGGACATTTTATTATTGTTAATTATTATTAGTAGTAGTAAGATACTATTGATTATGAAGGATGGAACAAAACCCTTTTTTTAGCACTATAGTGTGTTAACTGCTAGATTGTTTGGAGATTTCATCTATTTATTCCCCTTAAAGTTAAGGTTCATTTGTTCTTTGACAGGGTAACAAACGTTGGGGATAGGGTGAAGTGGTAGATGTGGTATATCTTGACTTTAGTAAGCTTTTCATAGAATATCAGGGTTGGAAGGGACCTCAGGAGGTCATCTAGTCCAACCCCCTGCTCAAAGCAGGACCGATCCCCAATTAAATCATCCCAGCCAGAGCTTTGTCAAGCCTGACCTTAAAAACTTCTAAGGAAGGAGATTCCACCACCTCCCTAGGTAACGCATTCCAGTGGTTCACCACCCTCCTAGTGAAAAAGTTTTTCCTGATATCCAACCTAAATCTCCCCCACTGCAACTTGAGATCATTACTCCTTGTCCTGTCGTCCGCTACCACTGAGAATAGTCTAGAACCATCCTCTTTGGAACCACCTTTCAGATAGTTGAAAGCAGCTATCAAATCCCCCCTCATTCTTCTCTTCCGTAGACTAAACAATCCCAGTTCCCTCAGCCTCTCCTCATAAGTCATGTGTTCCAGTCCCCTAATCATTTTTGTTGCCCTCCGCTGGACTCTCTCCAATTTTTCCACATCCTTCTTGTAGTGTGGGACCCAAAACTGGACACAGTACTCCAGATGACGCCTCACCAATGTCGAATAGAGGGGAACGATCACGTCCCTCGATCTGCTGGCAATGCCCCTACTTATACAGCCCAAAATGCCATTGGCCTTCTTGGCAACAAGGGCACACTGTTGACTCATATCTAGCTTCTCGTCCACTGTCACCCCTAGGTCCTTTTCTGCAGAACTGCTGCCTAGCCATTCGGTCCCTAGTCTGTAGCGGTGCATTGGATTCTTCCATCCTAAGTGCAGGACTCTGCACTTGTCCTTGTTGAACCTCATCAGATTTCTTTTGGTCCAATCCTCCAATTTGTCTAGGTCCCTCTATATCCTATCCCTACCCTCCAGCGTATCTACCACTCCTCCCAGTTTAGTGTCGTCTGCAAACTTGCTGAGGGTGCAATCCACACCATCCTCCAGATCATTTATGAAGATATTGAACAAAACTGGCCCCAGGACCGACCCTTGGGGCACTCCGCTTGATACCGGCTGCCAACTAGACTTGGAGCCATTGATCACTACCCGTTGAGCCCGACAATCTAGCTAACTTTCTACCCACCTTATAGTGCATTCATCCAGCCCATACTTCTTTAACTTGCTGGCAAGAATACTGTGGGAGACAGTGTCAAAAGCTTTGCTAAAGTCAAGGAACAACACGTCCACTGCTTTCCCTTCATCCACAGAACCAGTTATCTCATCATAGAAGGCAATTAGATTAGTCAGGCATGACTTGCCCTTGGTGAATCCATGCTGACTGTTCCTGATCACTTTCCTCTCATCTAAGTGCTTCAGAATTGATTCCTTTTGACACTGTCTCGCATATGCAAACTAGAGAAATACAACCTAGATGGAGCTACTATACAGTGACTGCATAACTGATTGGAAAACTGTTCCCAGAGAGTAGTTATCAGTGGTTCACTGTCATGGAAGGGCATATAGAGTGGGGTCCTGAAGGGATCAGTTATGGGTCTGGTTCTGTTCAATATCTTCATCAGTGATTTAGATAATGGCATAGAGAGTACATTTATAAAGACGATACCAAGCTGGGAGAGGTTGCAAGTGCTTTGGAGGATAGGATTAAAATGCAAAATGATCTGGACAAACTGGAGAAATAGTCTGAAGAAAACAGGATGAAATTCAATAAGGACAAACGCAAAGTACTCCACCTTAGTGCACAGTGAACATCAGTTGCACACATACAAAATGGGAAATGACTGCCTAGGAAGAAGTACTGCAGAAAGATATCTGGGGGTCATAGTGTACCACAAGCTAAATATGAATGAACAGTGTAACACTGCTGTGCAAAAAAAAAAAAAAAAAAAAAGCAGCAAACATCATTCTGGGATATATTAGCAGGAGTTTGTAAGCAAGACATGAGAAGTAATTCTTTTGCTCTACTGTGTGCTGATTAGGCCTCAACTGGAATATTGTGTCCAGCTCTGGATGCCACATTTCAGGAAAGATGTGAACAAACTGGAGAAACTCCAGAGAAGAGCTATAAAAATGATTAAAGGTCTAGAAAACATGACCTAAGAGGGAAGATTGAAAAAAAAAATGGGTTTGTTTAGTCTGGAGAAGAGAAGACTGAGGGGGGACATAACAGTTTTCAAGTATATAAAAGGTTGTTACACGGAGGAGGGAGAAAAAATATTCTGGTTATCCTCTAAGGATAGGACAAGGTGCAATGGGCTTAAATTGCAACAAGCGCGGATTAGGTTGGACATGAGAAAAAAATTCCTTTCAGGATGGTTAAGCACTGGAATAAATTGCCTATGGAGGTTGTGGAATCTCCATCATTGGGGATTTTTAAGAGCAGGTTACACAAACACTTGTCATGGATGGTCTAGATTATACTTAGTTCTGCATTGAATACAGGGGTCCGGAATAGAAAAACTCTCGAGATCAGTTCCAGTCCTAGGATTCGATGATTATCACTGAATACCTGTAATTATTTTCAAAATATTACCAGAAGGGAAAAAAGTAATCCAAGACACTGGGTTTCTTCATTAAAGATGACGTACCGGTACTTCTTTTTGCAAGATTGAAGGAGTTAATTCCAGTGTCTGTTCAGGTATGTATAGTGCCTCCAACATTGTAATATCTGAGTATCTCAAAAATTTATCCTCACAATACCGCTGAGAAGCAGGGACAGATTATCATCAAAATTTACATACAAGAAATGAGGCAGTCAGAGGGTAAGTGACTGCTCCAGGGTCACACAGAAAAATCTGTATTTGAGCCAGGAATTCAGCCCAGACATCTTGGGCTCCAGGCCAGTGCCTTAACCACAAGACCATGTACCCTCTCAGTGCCCTGGCACAAAATCAGTTTGAGGAAACACTCCGAGCTATATTATCCCTCCCTTCAGCCACATGTGGAGGGGAAGAAAAGCACTTAGATCCTGATGGGAAAGTGGACACCCTCTGTGACGCCATTCCAAGCCACTCCATAAACGGCCCTCCTCAGGTTCTAAGAATGAGGGAGAGCAGAGTTGTGAGGTAGTGGCCAAGATGAAGGCTGCTCACAGTGGTATTGCCATCCCTGTACATCTGCTCATCTTTAACTCAGTTACCATTAATTTGCCAATCTCCCCCGCCCCTGCCCCCCACACACAGGGACTCTATTACCACCCTGAGCCAGGCTGCCAAGGGACTTGCAGGGGTGCAGAATGAGGGCCAGCGTGTAAACCCAGGACCTCCACATGGATTATCCTTGGCCACTGTGAATCCTTGGAGATTTGGAGCTCAATTTCTGGAGGAGGAAGTGCAAGCCCCATCCTTTGATAAAAGCACTTGTAGGAAACTAGATTCATGCAACCAGAGTTTTGTCCCCCAGATGTGAGGATAATCCAATATGGCTGCTACAATGACAAGTGGATATGGAATACCCATCCAAAATTGATGTGTGCTGTTGCTGCACACTCTTAAATAGCTGTCATATTATATCCGAGAGGCAGCTTCATTTAATTGGTAAGTGAAGCAGCTCCTATGTATGTAATGTTTGTGAAGTGCTTTGGGCTCCCTCAAGATGTAACTAACTATTACAAGTAATATACACTAATAATCATCATCACTGATATTCCAGCCTTTCCCCCCAACACCTTTCTAGAAATGGCAAGCAGCTCTATTATTTTTAAACTGTACTCAGTAGTTTAGAAACCTGGTGAACTGTACATTCTGTGTAGTGTAAATGCACATAGTTCAAAGCCTTTCACTTTATCTCACTGGATTTACTGAATATTAATGCACTCTGCATTTCAGGGCATTGCGTTTGTGCAGCGGAGGAGATTACAGTAAAGAGGAAATTTTGGGACATTTTAACTGCATAATGAATGTTCCCACAGGCTTTCAAATAAGAAAAATAAAACCATTATTGTTACTAAGGGACCTCCTGCCAAGGAGCTGAGGGCACTGCACGCCATATTCAAAAATATGCTTTCGGTTCTGAAACCCACAGTGAAATGCCACAAACAAACAAACAAAAAAAAACAGGTAGAAATCAATTTCTGCATCTGAACATCATTGTCTCCCCCATCACTTTGTAAAGGATATGATGTTCTCATGAATTTGATGTAGCGCACAGTCAAGCATGGAGAGGGCTATAGAGATAATACATTCTCCACGCTGGTTTATAGATTCTCTTCGTCATCAGAGACCATCCATTGAAGAATCACTCCCCTCCCCACAGAATCAATATGCAGTAGGAACGTGCTGAAAATGTTTATTTTTCTTTAGACAAATAAATGGGATTTTAAAATAAGGTTTCAAATGAATCATTCCGGGCAAGTAAAACAGTGTATTAGAAACAGAAAATTATGTTGCAATGTTTAGTCTTATATTTATTAATACTGTCTGATAAAAACATGTTTTAAAAGCTCATCAAATCTCAGTTTTCAAATGTGTCCTTAATATCTCAGTTCAAGTTCATTAAAAAGAACGTTGGAATTCATAAGAGCATTCAAATTCAAAAAACAAGCCGCTTAAACCCTCTCTTACATATATACTGACAGCACTAGAAGTATACTTCAAGAAGATAAACAATATCCTTTGTTCATACCCAATCTATAATGCTGTTGTCATTTACGCCATCATTTCAGATATAAAGCCCTTTTTAAAAGCAGTTTAAAAAATGCAGCTATTAAATTCAAATTGGGATGAAACATGTTACAAGGTTTCATAGGGTCTTTTTAGTCTCCGGCTACGTTTGAAGGGCAAAGGGCAAGTGAAAGGTTTTTTGAACAGTTTTGAACCATTTTTTGTTGTTGTTTAGCAACTGCACACACAACATTCACACACACTGTTTGCATGTTGAATAAACATGGTTGTGTGCACAATTGCAGCCATTACACATAACACATGAGCAGAAAGGAGTCTAAATGATCATTTTCACATGCATTTGTTTCAGTTACACCTGTAAATGTGGTGATTTTGAGCACCGATTTCTGAAAATATGTCCCCCAGATAAGAATGGTAAGTACTTTGAATTCATTTTTAGTAAGCCTTCTGTTTTTCATTTTAGGACAACATAAAAATTGAACTTGTATAATTATAAACTGCATTCAAACTGCCCATACAATCCCTATTGATATCATTGAGAGTTGCAAGCAGCAACTAAGGACAATATGTGGCACTGTAATAGTTCTTTATCAAAAAGAAATCCTGTCCAGCCATTTAAGGAAAAAAAAGTTTGCAAAAAAACCCCAAAACTTTCTCAGAATGAGATCTTTTATTTCAATTTTAGTCAACAAACCCCTCATAACAGACATACAAAAGCAGCAAATAGCTTTTGCAATAATAATGCGAATAACTAAGGCAAGTGAAAAGATTAAAAAAACGTTTGTGTTTGTAACCTATCTAAAACTTTTGCATTAGAACCGAACATAGCTAAGCATTTCAGGTAGCTTCCCAGGCCTCACTGTAATTCTCTTGTCTACCTGACACCTTTGAGACTAAAAGAAAAGAGCATACATTTGCAGAATGACTAGATATACCAACTGACACTCCTTTACACTTCGATTCCAAGTTTTACTGCAGAAAAAACATGAGGATGACAAAGCCTTTGGAAAAATAATAATTTCAATAAAAAATTTAAAGAGTTAAGCCCCACACCATACTGCAACATTACCCAGTGGGATCATAGATGGCTGAATATTTTCATCAGACAATGACTCTTCAGATAAGTGTTCCAACTGGACTTCCTAGAATTCTCTGAACCTTCCTACCATTCTCATACTACCCTCCTGCTATTCACCAGCCTTCTCATCCTTCAAGTGTTGCCTTAAGGGAATTTTCCCAACACGATAAAGTGGGAATAGTTGCTGTCAGCACAGAACCAACCACAGGTAAATATTTGTCCGGATAGCACTCCACTATAGCCTATCTCTGTCATAAGAGTATTCAAACGAGGTCAATCCAAAAATGAGGTAAAACTGAATTACATGGCTTATTATTAGAGGGCTAAGGGAGAAATATTTGTAGAACTTTGTTTTAAAGTAAAATAAGAACCTATCCTATTTGAGTGTCTCCTTCCTACTTTCTATCCCTGTTTCCTTGCAGCACGTCTCCTCTGTTTGTTAGAAAGGGTGTTTAAACGGCTTGCAAAAGATAAAATTTTAAAAAAGTAATCAGGAGGATGCTGCAATTGAGGTGGACATAGGTTGCTTGAGCTCTGAAGTGGCCCATGAGGAATCCTCAAACATCATCCCCTAAACCCCACCATCCAACCCAAGAAATATTGGGCCCGACTACTGAAACCTTCAAGATGCCCTGCGGCTCTGCAACTTCCTCTCTGAATCCAAAAGCCCCAAAGAAACAGGGGATCTGCCTCCTCCATTTCTACAACAAAATGGTTCCTGAGCCTGATGGAATGCAGCTGATGGCTGTACTACAACAGATGGCTGCAAATACTGTTGAAATTAAATCTACAGTTTACACCCTACAGATCACCATGATTGAGATTCAGAGTGCACTACAAGCTCTGTCCAGATGGGTGGATGAAGCAGAAAATGATTTCTGAAGTGGAAGATGATTTTAAAGAGAACAAATTACAGTTTATGAAGAACATTAATGATATCAAAACTATTAAGACCATCTGGAAAGCAACTCAAGATGATTGTGGGTGTGCCTGAGGCAGAGGAAAAAGGTAAACTACTAAATGAACATAAGAATGGCCATATTGGGTCAGACCAATGGTCCATCCAGACCAGTATCCTGTCTTCTGACAATGGCCAACTGGTGTTTCGGAGGGAATGAACAGAAGAGGTAATCATCAAGTGATCCATTCCCTGTCACCCATTCCCAGCTTCTGGCAAAGAGAGGCAAAGGACACTTCAGATCATGGTTCTGCATCACTGCCCATCCTGGCTAATAGCCACTGATGGACCTATCCTCCAGGAACATATCTAATTCTTTTTTGACTTGCTGGATCTGCTGGTAGATATTTGTTTTGGTATAGAACAGGCACGCTTGCCCCTAAGCCAGCTCTGGGAAGATGGCCTAGAACATTGATTGTGAAGTTTCTGAAGTTTACCACTAAGGCGCTTATATTGCAGAAATACAAAAAATAGGAGCTGTTAGGGGAGAACCAGCAATTGAAATACTGCTCTTTCAAGATGATGCCTGTGATGTGTTTGCAATGAGGGCAGCTTTTAACCAAGTGAAACAATTGGCCCGGAAGATGGTCTTGAAGGATTTTATTAAATACCTGACATTGCTCCATATTAAGAATGGTGAGAAGATAGCATCATTCAGTTCTCCTCAACAGGCAGAAAAAAAAAATCTCAAAAATATACAAACTCCTCCCTCCCAAGAAGAGACATGTATGGAATGATCAGACCACATGGAATTTACATATTGCTCTCTGAGATCTGACCTAGTTACTCTAAACAATTGATGGATACTAACTGATATTGATATGTCAGTTCCTTTTTCCCCCTTTTTCATTGGGATGGAAGGGTTAAAGGATTATCAATTTACTCCCTATTGCCTTAACTCCTGGGAAAGGAGCATCAATGTAAAAATCTATCATTTGATTAGTTTATATATAGCACTTTATTAGATGGTGTTATCTTGTAGACTAATGTATAAAGATTCTATAGGTAATTTGGGATTACTATAGTTGTAATGTTTGGGAACCCAGGGGCTGTGAGGATCTTCAAGTTTCACCTGATTCGACTGCCCACTCTGGGTGTCGTGTGTATTTTGGATGTTTTAAACAGATTCTTCATTTTGATTTTATGGTACCAATGTGTATTTCTATCCACTGTCTTCTGTTTTGTTTCACTTATTTAATTCCTCTTTCTGTCCCCCACCTGTTACCCTCCCATGCTGGGAATTTCCTTCCTTCTCATGTAGGATATGTACTGAGAAGTGACACCCTATCCCTGGATTATGTAACTTCTTGAATATCAGCAAAGCAGCCAAACTGTATGCTGCTCAGGGAAAATTGCAGTTTTTCATTTATTCACAAAGTGACTTTATATTTTATCCAGTATATTTTAAACTGGATGTCTCTGATAAGTAAATGTGTCTCCTGGAATATCCAGAGTTTTATTAACCCCATTAAAATAAAAATATATACTTAATGTTTAAAAAAGGAGAGAGAGAGAGAGAGAATGAATGTTGATGTTGTCATGCTCCAGGAGAGACATCTGACAGAATCTGAATATGGTAAATTGAAAAGAGATTGGATAGTCCTCAGTTTCTAGTTGCTTTAATTCTAAAGCAAATGGCATTGCTATACTAATACATAATAAGTTAAATATTAATATTTTGACCACCAGGCCTGACAGTGAGGGCAGATTTACTATCCTCAAAGCAGAAACTGGCAATTCTATATTCAACTTTGTATATCTCTGCAGGTCAAACCAGGATGACCGCAGATTTTTCACATTTTTATGTGTGCACAGGACATGGGCCATCATCCTGTTACTGTAGCTGACATCCAGTTCTTGATATCTCCATCTTGATATAAAAACACTAATACTGATCAGGTACATACATGGCTAATTTAGGCTCACAAGGTTTGTGGACATTGGGTAATCCTACAGCCAGAGACTACTGGGTGTGGTATTTCCTGTTGCTCATTCAACATGATCAAGTTAGTGTTTCAAGACTTGATTAATTCAGTAACTGATTTTGGCATTGGTACTATTGTTATACCTAATCATAATCCTACACACATCTTTTAGGACTCCAGGGTGTGCACCCCCAGCTAAAATGTGGAGATTAAATCTCTCTCTGCTGTTTGATCCATCATTTGTTAACTCCAGCCAACAGGAATTGGAATTAAACAATGTCCCCAATGCTTCATTGGCTACTACATTTTGGGAAATCTTTAAAGCCTTTATCAGAGGCTCTATCAACTGTTATGCCACCTTTAAAAAGCAATGGAGAGAACATTGAATTGATACCCTTGCAGAGGAATTTAAGGCCTTGGATGTAGACTATGATTTCTCTGCCCTCCCCAGAGAAACTCAGAACCCTCATCAACCTAAGATAAGAAATCAACAAACTTCTATCCCAAAAGGATGAATTTGCATTATTCTGTTTGAAGCCAAACTACTGGGAATCTGGAAAGATAGCTGGCAAGCTATTTGCATATAGACTTAAGCAAATGGCTAGCAGAAATAAGATTGCTATTATCATGAATAGCAGCAATAAATTATATACAACAAACAATTTCAGCAGTGTTATTCAAAACTATATTTAGTGGAAGAGGGAATCAGTAAAGATGCCCTAGATAACTTTTTTAGTGGATTTTCTCTGCCACAGATCTGACTCTCAGAAGGAACTTTTAGATACTACTTTAGAAATCACAGAACTGACTCAGGCTATAAATGAAATGAAGTTGGAAAGACTCCTGCTGCAGACAGGTTCCCAATTGAATTTGAGAAATTAAAGTTCTCAAATTTTAATACCTAGATTGAGTATGTTCACTGAGGCAAAGAATGACTAAACTCTACCCACTATTCTAAGAGAAGCTGTAATTTCAGTTATTCCTAAACCTGGGAAAGACCTTGAACTATGTAGTAATTTCAGGCCAATTTCTTTAATCAATTGTGACTCTAAGATTTTAGCGAAAACTCTTGCTATATGATTGTCCAAAGTTCTCACATGTTGTACACATAGATCAGGTACGCTTTCTTCATAATAGACATGGCTCAGATATTGTGTATCAATCGATTGATATTATTGCTGCTTTGGAGAGACTCTAAAGAGCCCTTAGCGATCATTTCTTTAGCTGCCGAAAAAGACTGACTGTACAGCCTGGGAATATCTTTTTAATTTGTTAGTAAAATTTGGATTTGGTAACCAATTTATTGCTTGGATTAAGTTTTTATACTCTAACCCAACTTCCAGAGTAGTTACCAATGATATTCTTTCTGCCCCATTTCCATTACAGAGAGGTACAGTGCGGGGCTTCTCTCTTTCTTCTCTTCTGTTTCATTTAGCTCTAGAACCTTCAGCCATTATCATCCAAGCAAAATCAACATATTTGTGGTATCAGGGTGAGTCAAACAGAGCACAAAATTATGCTTATGCAGATGATGCTCTTGTATTTGTATCTAAGCCCAATGTTACCATTCCTAACCCTCTAACCACTATGAATAAGTTTAGATTTCTCTCAGGATATAAAATTAATTGGGGTAAATCAGAAATCTTAGGTATTAACAAATATGCCCACAAAAAGACTTTCAACAGCAATCTTCTTCTATGAAATATTTAGGGATACTGGTTCCACAAAATATTCAGGACATTGCTAAAATAAATATAGAACAATTATTGTCCAAGTGGCTAACCTTTGGGGAGATGGAGTGTGTTAACCCTCAGTTTGTGGGATAAAATAAATATACTGACAATGAATGTCCTTCCTAGAATTTTGTATGTCTTGAGGGGTCTCCCTATTTCTATTCTTCAAACTTATTTTAAGAAATTCAGTCATATTTTCAGAATGTTCCCTTGGGCTGCAGAAACCTAAGCTGGTGCTGTACATATTACAGCTCCCCCTATCTGTGGGAGGATTTTATTTTCCCAACTTGGAAAATCATCATGTCTTCTTTTTGTTAAGCCAGGCATCTTAGTGGCTTTTACCTATGACCACACAGACCCCACCTTGGGTTCATATCGAATGAGAATTGGTACACCCTGTTCCCCCTATCAGGCAGTGAAGGTTCAAATTATTATAGATTTGAAGGCTCCAGAGCTCCCACAATAATGTCTGTGATGCAAGCTAGGTCAAACTAAGAAGTTCTGCGTCCATCCACTCTTCCATGTAGAGGTGGTCCTATGGGGCAATCCTATTCTTAAAATCAGTGGCAAAACCTTGATGTCAAGGGACTGGATGACAGAGTAGCCATTTGTAGATCTTCAGCAACAATTAGGTTTGCCCTGATATCAAGAATGGGAATATCTTCAGTTAAAGCATTTACTTATGAATGTATTTGGACAGGATGCTTTGGGAGCTCCACAACCTCCAGAACTTTTATTATTTTGGAGGAAGCTTCCTGGATTTCCTTCATCAGAAGTATCCCTCTACAAATTTCTGGCTCAGAAAACTCTGCCAAATATTTGGAAAAAAAATTAAAATTATTAAAAAAAAATAGTAATGGGGAAATTAAAAACGTCTGTGGGGGGGATTGTGAAAGATCAATGTAATTTTTTTTAAAAAAAATATGCTTTTCATGTCATGCCAGGAAGGGTGCACTTCAATCACCTGCACGCAGCCCTAACACAAGGCTTACATTATTGGATTGATTTCATTGCAACTTGAGACCTAACGGGCACATGGCTTCAGAAGAACAGCTTCTCCTCTGGGAAGAAAAGGAGGACTTGTGGCACCTTAGAGACTAACAAATTTATTTGAGCATAAGCTTTCGTGAGCTACGGCTCACTTCATCGGATGGGAAGCAGCATCTTCTCAAGGTAGTAGCCACTAATTTAGGTTTTGTTACTTTTTCTGAAGATGGAATTAGGCTCCCTGTAACCCACTTAAAACAAATAATAATGTAAACTATGTAGCAGTAACTCAGTGGTAGAGTCAGTATCTATATACAATGCCAACAGTCCTTCCTCGGAGGTGAATTTTCATGTAAAACAACATGAGTGGGCATATTAGCCAGTGAGACAGACCTGTTCATCAGCTGAGGACAGACACCGTGTCAGATCTGTCAGAGAAATATCCTGAGAGAAATTTCCTTTTAGAGGAAAGTTTTTGCAAGAACGGTGCATTTTACTTTACCTTTATTAATTCACCACTATACATACAAAACTTTGATAGGCCTTCCCTTTATGGAGAACCACATTTTTACTCTAGCTAGGATAAAATCTACAAGAGCTATAAATCCTCAGGCTACAGGAAATAAGATGAGGATAAGCTCCAGTTTCCCCATGGAATGATATTTAACTGTTAGGATTATTATGGGGAAAGGGTTGTCACCATTTTCTGAAGCATACAAAATCCAATATTGAGCCAAATACTGATCTCAGTTACTCTGGTGTAAATTAATGGAATTGATTCATGTTTACACCAGTTAAGTGAGAACAGATTTAGTCCATTGTCTCCAGGAAACAACTTATTTTGCGTGGATGACCCCTGCACCTCTAGGGAATCCCATTGATTGACCTCAATGGGAGAAGAGGGTCTCTGCACAGTGCAGGGTTTCATTCACGTATGCAGAGTAACTTGCAGGGTGAGTGCCTTAGTTTGTTCTGATATGTCAATTGCTACATTCACAGGTTTAAACTACTTATTTGCCTCACAAACCAAAATGTTTTATTGCCCTTCTCCCTAATCCTAGTCTGACATGAACAGGCTTCCTTTAATAAAATGGTCACTGCACATCCCCAGTGGTGAAAATGAGATATCTCCACTTCTGGTGTCAAGAGATCATATATCTGAGGCACACGGAAGATTCAGCAGGTTTTGAGAGGTATAAGAGCACAGCTTGACAGATGACGGTTGTCAGAAAGCTAAAGCAGCACACAAGGCTTATAAATAGACAGCCTAATCTTTTTGTAAGCAGTAGCCGTATCAGAAGAGTATGAAATCCAATGCAATACAGAATTGGAAATCAGGTAATGCTGTAGATGGCTACATTGATTGATTCAAAGATCAAGAATCTCTTCTTTTGTGATGGGGTAAAAGCCCCAAGGGAATTTAATCATACTTTCTTTCAAACAACAGACTTGGTAACCATCCTGCATTAATCTTATCACTGAGATTTTGCCATAATATGCATATGATATACATATTTACTCATATGAATCTTCAGCTCTCTTTTCATGCTTAGCTCCTCTTCCTTTCACAAGCAATTGCTACTAAAGCTCCTCCCCTGCAGATGAGCTGCATACACTGCTGACAGATTAAATCAATCAGTAGCACGCTGCAAGGTGGAAATATCCCTTATGACATACATCTGGGTGAACTGAAAACACTGCATTCTCTGGGGAACCTCTAACAGTCATAAAATTCAAACACTCATAGAACCCGAAAATTAGAAGAAATTTTAAAAATTGTTATATAGCTGACAGAGGAAAAAAATTACAATCTTTAAATATTTAGCATATCTGTGAAGACAAGGAATTAATTACTCTAGATCGTAATTATGTTTCATCTGGCTCACAGTTATTTGGGCCACATAGACTCAGCATCACCCCCTTCTTGGAGAAACCTACACTAGCATGAAGTTCACATTTCCATCCAAAGACTGGTTAAATGGACTTGGCACATGGGAGTAATGTAGGGGGATTGGGAGGGACAAACCTTAGTCACCACCTAAAGGCAGGGATCAAGAGATCTGCACAACTAAGCTACAATTGCTGTTACGCTCCATGAGTAATGCCTATATGGCATACTATTGGACTGTACATAGGAGTGGAACCACAGAGTTTATGAACCTCTGACCATCCCCTTGACCAGTCTCCCCACTACACATACATACACATACACCCCTTAGGAAAGAGCCATTGCTGAAGTGAACTCCATAGTGACCGAGAGCTGTGAAGTCCCCCTACATGATCTCACTGATTTCCAGTTGTTCACTACCTGATTGTGCTTGAGGTAGAAGGATTTTACCCCTAGAATTGTGTATTCCCACACAAATGTACCTGCCTAGCTAAGTGGGGCTGTACTGGGTGAGATTTGTCCCCACTGCAGAGGGCCTGTGGTAGATCTATATACCACTTAAGTCCCACAGAGGCCCTCAAAACAGGATTTTGATGGTGCATGCACCTTATTCCATCTCTGGACTCAGGGATGAATTCCACTCAGGGATGAAGTCCACAATGAGATTGTGACTAGACAGTGTGAAATATATGCAATGAAATTTGAAAACATAAAAGACACTCAGAATTGGAGGTTTTCACATTTCATTTCAAATCTACAAACTGGCCAAATTTCATGAAAAAAAATCTGATTTTTCTCAGTTGAAAACAAAACCATTTCTGAGTATTCTACTTTTCACAGAACATTTTTAAATTCTAAAGGGACTAAATTAAAATTTACTCCATCAAAATAAAAATCTATGTTCACTTCATAAGGAGAAATTGAACAATTTGGCCTATTTGAAACAAAAGCTAGCAATTGGCAAAACATTTCTCTAAAAGCAAAAATTTGGGGCCATGAAACATCCAGCCATGAAAAGTACTAACTGTTTTTTGGCACTAATTCTTACTTTGCAGATCAGCCAGGTGTATATAACTTAATTTGTATAACATACTAAATACTATGAGTTAAATATTTTTTTGTTTTTAAATGTCAATAGTTGGATTTCACCCGCAGTTTAAAGAGTAACTGAATCATTTGTTACCTACCAAAAATGGAGTTCAAGGGTCTGTGTTTCCCTGGCAACAATTGAAAGACACCATTCACTCCTAAAACAGAGCAAAGAGCTGAACATGCATATTAAATATCTAATGAAAAGGGGAAAAAATAATTGCATTTTTATTTGTGTGCTTCAATAGTGGGGTTTTTTTTAAGTTTGATTTGTATAAAAGTGTATCCATCACAGTTATTATCGGGGAGGGCGGGCGGGGCATGTAAAAAAATCTTAGACAATAAAAATATAATGCTAACTAAAAAACAGACTCACTCAATTTTGGAGGCTGATCACTGTAACCTGCACCAGGAGAGGGGGTATATTTAACCCAAGTACTTGCTGGTCCACGCACGATGATAAGAATCTACGCAAGCTACCCATTAATGGAGATATTCTTTTAGCTGAAGCACGGTAGAAGTTCATGCTTTTAGGTCCGCATGTGAAGCTATCCAAGGCGCTAGATGAGGTCATCCACACTGAAGGTTCCTGGTTCAATCTCTATCACTGATCAACGTTGGAGGCTTATTACGAATTTTCTTAATTTAACCCACTAAAACAAAAGCATGAAAAACTCTGAGCTGTACTGGGTGTGAATAAGGAACTAGGACAATTTGCTGCATGGAGCCCAGTGGTATTATTAATTATTAGTATTGCTGCAGCAACGAAAAGCCTCAAGCAAGCTGGGATCCCTCGGTCGTAGACACGACAGAAAAAACAGCCCAGGGCTTGTTTAGGCAGCTGTTTGGTTTGCGGCAAACTGGGGTGTGAATCTGCCCCGCACTATCCTGCCATGCACTAGGTGTCCACATGGACCTTGCTGATGCACATTAACAGTTAGTGTGCTTTAGAACATAAAAGCATTAGAATGACCATACAGGGTCAGGCCACTGGTCCTCAAGCCCAGTATCCTGTCAACAGAGGCCAGCACCAGATGCTCCAGACGGAACTAACAGAATTGGGCAATTATTGATTGATCCATCCTGTCATCCATTCCCAGCTTCTGACAGTCAGAGGTTTAGGGAAACAGAGAATGGCTAAAGGCCATTGATGCACCTGTTCTCCATGCACTTACCTAGTTTTTTTTTTTTTAATTATTAAACCCAGTTACAATTTTGGCCTTCACAACATCCCATGGCAATGAGTTCCACAGGTTGTGCAAACAAGTACTTCCTCATATTTGTTTTAAACCTGCTGCCTATTCATTTCATTGGGTGACCCCCTGGTTCTTCTGTTATGTGAAGAGGTAAATAACACTTCCCTATTCACTTTCTCCACGTTATTTATGATTTTATCTGTCATATCTCCCTTAGTCATCTCTTTTCTAAACTGAAAAATCCCAGCCTTTTTAATCTGTCCTTTTATGGGAACCATTCCATACCCCTAACCATTTTTGTTGCCTGATTTTCAAAATGACATGGACAAACATGTGTGGCATTGCTTTGTGTAGCAATCTGCCACCAGGTCAGAAATGGAGAGTAATGACAAATGGACATGGGAACAAACCCCAATCAATGCATAGATCTACCCCTGGTAGGGCTAACCTACCAGAATACAGGAGAGTGTCTCTTTTCGTAGTTGGTCATACCCACATATATTAGAATAGGAAAAAGGTAAACTATATTTTTGAGATGGGGTAACCAGCATTCAAGGTGGATATACCATGGATTTCTATAGTGCAATATAATATTTGCTGTTTTATTATCTATCCCTTTCCTAATTCGGTTAGTTGTTTTGACTGATGCTGCATATTCAACAGATATTTTCAGAAAACTATCCACGATGACTCCAACAGCTCATTCTTGAATGATAACAGCTAATTTAGACTCCATCATTGTGTAGGTATAGGTGGGATTATATTTTTCAATGTTTATTACTTTGCACTTAACATACAGTTTCATCTGCCATTTGGTTACCCAGTCTCCCAGTTTTGTGAGGTCCCTTTGTTAACTCTTCGCAGCCAGTTTTGGACTTAACGACCTTGAGTGATTTAGTATCATCTGCAAACTTTGCCACCACATTGTTTACTTTATTTTCCGAAACATTTATGAGTATGTTGAACAGCATAGGACCTAACACAGATCCTAGTCATAGATATAATGTATTCCATCCTGCAGCTCCACTTATCGAGTGGATCTCAGCTTTTTTGTACTAGTCATAGCTCAATGGTCAGTTTCATGCAGCAAATGATATATTAGCTGCTTCAGAACACTACACTGGCTGATAAATTTCTTTTTTTTTTCCAGCCAAATATTATTTTGATTCTCTTTAATTTAAATAAAAATAAAGGGAGGGATATAGAAATAAAAAGAAGTATTTAACTGTCAGCAATAAAACAAGAAGAAACTCTATCATATCCTATTGTTTTGCCATTAGAGCATGAAGTTGACTGGGCAAAACATGCACAAATCAATGAATCTGAGACAAATGATATATCCCATATTATACATCCCCAGATGTGTAACAGTGGCTCATTTAATCTCCTTTATACCTGCCATCAGCCAGCATCTTCTCCCCATACCTCACAACTTACCAACCATTTTAAATGAGTTAATTCTGATAAAGTTAGGATCAAAGGAATTTCCCTAATACTTCTAACTGCCTAACAATAAAATTCTGTGGTACACTGCACTAGTAAGCTATTTTTAAAAGAACTGAATAAACTTCTTAGTGTTTAAGCCCCAATGGGGAAGTCTCTATGGATTGTCCATTTCTGCTTAGTACACACTGTTTTAATGTTGTCTGTCTTGCATTAGTCAGAAACCAGTGATGTATGGAAATGCTGTGATTTGAAAGATATTCAGAAATAATGATAAACAACCCTTGGTGCTTGATTTTCAGTTAGCTGAACCTGCACATAAAAAGAGCTACCAAAAAAAGCTATCCATTACTTGCCAAATCAAAATGACTTCAGAAAGCAATCCCCAAGTCTCCCGTGATATATGTCCAACAGAACCACCTCCTAATCTCTGAGAATTGTTGGTAAGAACTCCATTAAACCAGCCAATCATCAATCTTTGTTCCCCTTGCTATAACTCAACTAGATGTACTACCTATGAGCACTTTGAAAAAACAATTGCAATAAACCACTGTGGTCCAAAGCTAGCAACATGCTTTAGAATTTTACTTGCTGGATTAAACCGTTATCACACACATTCATATCTGGAGTATAACCAAAGAATGTAAATAAAACTAACATTATTATTTGTGAGACAAGGTGGATGAGGTCATATCTTTTATTGAAGCAACTTCTTTTGGTGAGAGACACAAGCTTGCAATCTAAACAGAGCTCTTCTTCGTGTCTGGGAAATATACTCACCATATGTCCACACTTCAAGTGCAACAAAGGCACAGCTGCAGCTGTAGCTCTTCAGCGTAGACACTACCTATGCCAACAAAGGGGAGGGGTCCTCCCATCGGTGTAAGTGATCCACCGTCCTGAGATGTGGAACCTCGGTAGACTGAAGAATTCTTCTGTCAACCTGGCATTGTCTACCCCATGGGTTACATCAGTATAGCTATGGCCATGTCTACACTAGCGAGCGTATAGCGGCAGAGCTGTACCGATGCAGCTGTGCCACTGTAAGATTGCTCGCGTAGATGCTCTATGCCTATGGGAAAGAGCGCTTCCGTCGACATAATTAAATCACCTCCAACGAGCGGTGGTAGCTATGTTGGCTGGTGACATAGTTATGCTGATGTAAGTTCCCAATGTAGATCAGCCCTCACAGTGGAATAGATCATTTAGCATAAGTAGTTACATATTTCAAGGAACCATTCAAGGAGAAGTGGCCCATTCATACCTTTCTAGACACAGGGGGAAAGAGGAAAAAATTAAAAGAGGCTGGGGGAGGGTGTTTAAGTTACAGAGCCTGGTACCTTAAACTCATTACTTTCCTAAATACTAAAAAAATCATGGAGTGAACAGACACACTGGATATATGGCTCATTACAATAATCTGTAATCCACTTAACCCCAACCCCAGCCTCCTTTTTCATTTGTTCTTTGCCCCGGTGACTGGAGATGTGTTAACAGGCCACTTCACCTTGAACGGTCCCTCAAAAGGTGTGTTAACTATTTAAGCTAAACAATCCGTTCCATCTTGCATTTAGCGGTGACACCCTGAGCATATTTCTCAGACCTGAAGAGCTCTATTTGGCTCAAAAGCTTGTCTTCTCTCATCAACACTAGTTGATCCAATAAAAGATTCTCTCACCCACCTAGTCTCTCATATCCTGGGAGCAACACTGTGTACAATCATAGATTAAGATTTGGATTATTGGTCCAGAATTCATTGCTACAGATTTTCCATACCCACTGCTCTAGCTGCTAAAATATTGTGCTCACATCAACATTTAAATGCTCACCCAAAGAGACTAATTCATTAAAATAAGAAAAATCCAAAGACCCTCTGACACTGACAGACCAGCCAACCTGTGTATGACCCATAACTTCACAAGAGGCATTGAAACTGAAATAAAGGCAACCCACTTATGTATGGGTATCAAAGAACTGTTAGACTAACAGGGCCGCTATTCTGAAAGAAATGTTAATTAGGCTAGCAACCCCCAACTCATTCACTTTGTATTGATAAGAATCTAAGAATAGTTGCTAAGTTTATTTGTCTGTGTTTACCTGCATCTTTATCAATGGAACTCAATCAGCTTTTAGATGCTAATTCCCTTTCATATCTTAATTGCCTTATATTATGTATGCGACTGTGTCCAGTTAACCTTCAGATCAAAGATGTGAGATACTGCAGGAAAATAATATTATCTACATTGTCTTCAGCTTAACTATTTTTGTTATAATGAATGACCGACTTGCTGTCTTACAGTGTAACTAATTTAGTTACATGCATAGGAAATAGTTTGTGGACCATTGCTTTGAAGTTAATCTTCTATCTACACTGCCTTTTCTTCCCCAGAGGACAGCCCTGCTGCGACAATTTCTGTGAGGAGGCTCCTCAGCCTGCTAGGGAAGTATAAAAGAGAAGCCTCTGGCCTGATCCTGTCATCGCTAGTCTGCTTAAGCTTTGAACAGGGAAAGTGTAAGCTGTAGGAATGAGATCTTCCATACAATTATTTGGAATACTTTGGAAAATGCATGGAAAGACTATCAGATTGTACATCTAAGCTGCATTTTGGATTTGAACCTTTTGGGATGATTCCAGAGAAATCTTTACAAATCAGTAGCCTCACCATCTCTGCTATAAAACTGACTTAAGGACTTTACACTGATTTGTATGTATATGGACCTTTTAACCATTTATAATGCTCTTCTTTCTTTTTTTCTTTGCCTCTTAGATATCCTACTTGGGTGAGATCTGAGATTCATATTGACCTTTGGGATTGGTAGAACTAAGTATGGTGAATATGTTTTTTAGTAACCTCTCACCATATTAGAAATGGTTGTGTAAAGGAGAACCAAAGGCTGAGATGCCTGAAGGGGACTGTATTTGGCTTTTTGTTAACCAGTGTGGTACAACAGAAGTTCTTTTGTTGCTGGCTTCGTGAATCTAATTATAGAATAAACCACCAGTTGTGTGGATTGTCTGCCCTATTCCTTGCAGTCTGCCATGAGCATAGCATCGTCAATGTAGCCCATCCAGGCCTCCTGTCACAGACCCATTTATTATAGGTCACTAGTTGAAATCCAGCCTATTTCATCAATATCTGATGACTTCTTAGTTCTTCTGTGAATGGGTTGGCAGTATAGTTCTTCCACACTGATATATAAGCTGTGTAGTTTAAACAGATTTATGACGTATCGATTATACTCAGCAGAATTCTAGTTTATTTCTTCTGTTTTATGCCTGCCACTCGGAAGTTGATGTATGTTAAGAGACTGAAGAAAGGTTCCCTCATATTATTTAGAACACTTTCATTCACAAGATAACTTACTTGATCCCTATTCTAAGCAGCCACCATCCCCAATTCTTGGGAGGACTGCACCTTGGCTGTATATGTTTAGCCTCTCTACGAACCTCATATTATGTATGATTGATTGTAACACTTAAAAAATGTCCAAGTGATGAAAATAAACTGGCAGCCTCTGTTTAGTCATCTGAAGCAGAGAGACTGATGGACACGGAGTCCGAACTTCCCTATAGATATCACTTTGAGAACAACGATGTGGCATTGTTAGGAAGGCTGCACTGCTCCTACCCAGACTGTATCTTTTCTCTAGATAAAAAGAGGACTGTTTCCTTTTCTAGTGCCATCATTTTGTTAACTTCCACAAAAATTAAGTTCCCTTTCAGTATTGTACTTTATAAAGCTATTCCACGCACCAAAGTGTTTAGTAGGAAAGGGTGTTGGACGTTGCAGCAAGTGAAGAATGTGTTTAGAGCTGTGCAGAAGGGATGAGATGCCCCTATGCGAGTCCCTTTTCACATTCAAGACACATGACATGAAATTTGGCATATTTTTACACTCATTGATTTGTATGTAAGATATTTTGAATGTTCAGATATGAGAGTTCCAAATTTTAATATTTTTGCTAGAAAATGAGGCCATTTTGAGTGAAAGAAAAATCCCAGAGACTTCATATAACTGAGGGATCTCAGCCCTATACCATCCCCTGGCTATCTGCTGTGGAATTGTGGTTATCCCTGCTTCAGTTTCCCTGAGTTGATTCAGGGATGGAACAGATATCCCACAATCTTCATCTATAACTCAAGTCAACTGACTGAAAGGAGTCTGGTCCCACCCAAAGTTCTCCAGGTCCCTTTTTTGGAGCTTCACTCAATAGTCTCAGGAGTCTGGCCTTTTACCTGAAGGCCTTTCCTAACCCTTTTCCAGTGCTGCTCCCTTTACAGGTATTTTTCCCCTTCTTTCTTCAAGAGGGCAGAAATAAAGTCTGTTAAAGCAGGAACACAAAGGCAAAGTGAAATATTCTGTTATTGTTGCCACCCCTGGTTTGGGTTCTTGGCCCTTGCTATCTGTGCAGAAGTTGTGGTGGGGGGGGGGGACCCAGGCCCACTCTCTCCTTTGGGTGCAAGCCCAATTCCCCTGGCTGGTGCACTCAGGGACTTATTTGTTTAAATCTTCTCCTGTTTCCCTGGGCTGCTCCCTACCTCTGGCCTTGCAGGTACTGCCTACCTGACAATCTTCTCTGATCCCTTCTGGCAAAGAACTAGCTCTCTCTGGCCTGACCTTATGGAGCCCCTTCCCTGCAGCTCTGTGTCTCTTCCACAGCTGCTCTGTTTAGGCTGGGCTGTAGCAGCCTTTTATCACTGCTGCTGTTAGCCTGCCCATAGGCTGCAGCTGGGGAGGCGTAAAAATTGACTTGATTCTTTACTGAAGATTTACCTAGAGCAAGAGAGCAGAATTTGGTCCTACTCTTCTTAACCACTTAGTAAAAGTCTGCCAGAGGCCAGAACAGAACAAAACAAAACTTTCAAATCAAGACCAAGACAAATCTTTATATGACTTCCTATTACTTTTTTTGTGCCCAGTTTACAGCCCTGGTAGAAGCTCTCTTTACTTAAATGATCATTTCATGAAGATTTGAGAGATTACAGGAAACCGGCTCTGGCCCATACATTTGTGTGGCAATTAAGTATCTAGAGATGTGATCAGTGGAACTAAATTAGTTTCATAAACCAGTGAAGGTTACTGATTATTTATGAAGCATTGAGAAAGAACGGAGCTGAGGCTCTTTAGACAAGGAAGTCTCTTTAGCATGTGCTAGCCTATTAAGGCTCATGAAATGACATTTTAAGAATGATACTTAAAACATTTAATTTCTCATTAAATGTGGTATGAATATTTATAATCACTTGCAGTCAGCCTGAAAGCATGAGTTCCTTTACATTGGAGCTAGTATATCCCCAGTTGTACTATCATATTCTTCGAAGAAATGACACTTGAGGAACCTTGTCACTGGATACTGCTGAGTACAGTGGTTGTAACTAAAGCACCAGATCTAAAAACACTGTCGCTTCACATCTTTGGCTATGATGTTCTCATTAGAGGAAAAAAAGGATTTACCAATTTCCCCATCAACCATAATGACTCCATGAACATTAGAAACTTCCCCTGAAATGTCACTGTTTCATGTCACAACTGTAGCATACAGTAAAATATTTCAGTAAGTCTTTTTAGGATTTGTTCCAGCCCTTAATACAGTGGAAGATTAACATCTCTTCAGCTAGGACTGATTCTGTTTTGCATGAACAGTTAATACAAACTCACAATGCTTTTAGGATAAGAGTCAGAAGGAGAAAGAGGATCATTTCTACTTTAAGATCCTTCTCCTTAAGAGAAGTGTTCAAGACGAAGGAATGTACTAATCAATAGTCAGCTTTAGAATGTGATTCAAATCCAAATCCAAGCTGAGTCTGTTGATAAATGTAAAAGCTGTTTATTGAGAACTTGCCCCAGAAGCATGAATACAAACAAGTTAAAAAAACAATCCTCTGTTGCTTCAGGAAGGATGGAAAAGCCTGCATTAGTACCCTCTTGAATCTTCAACTGATTTTAATTTCAAGGTCTGCCATGTTCACAAAGAACTATATGCTAGTCCAACAACACTCAGAAGGAATTGGCCATTGACTATGAAGGAACCAGGATTTTACCCAGTCAGTAATTGCTCAAGGGAGTAGTCTACAAGGAAAAGAAATGACAAGAGCGGGTGACATTTAGTATCAATGAGGATTTTAATGTCATTTGAGAGAAGGATTGTTTAGCTTATCAGAGCTTTGTGTTCAGAAATTCTGCTTATGGTAAAGTAACTGAACAAAGTATCTTCAAGAATATTTTTGTGAAAACATGGCAGCTCACATATGAAACAACAAACAGTTATATGGCTCAGACTCTGTTCTGTCTTTGCTCTCTACACAACATTAAAAATATGACGAAACTATGGACACAGCTGAGTTCCAAACAACAGGTTTACTAAATTTATATGCATACAGGGCTACCTATATACACACTACTGCTCTGTTAGGTCCTTGTGGCTTCTGCAGCAGAAGATAAGGAGGTCCACTAGACAGCTCCCAAACTATTTAAAGGGGCACTAAGCAATTCTTCTACACTACAGATTTTCAAAAGGTTATCCTTCTTTGTGTGTGCCTACGCTACAACATATTCTATGTAAGAAAAAAAAATGATGTAAATTTTAAAAAGTTCAGTTAACTTTTTACTCCCTGTTATTTCATCATACATTTTGCATGCTCAAGACCTGGCTGAGAACAGATGTGGAAGTTCCAAAAATGTGTAATTTTTTATCATTTCTCTTTTACAAACACTTGGGGGGGGGGGGGGGAAGAGAGAGAAAAACAATCAACCTAGTAAGCAAGGGTATGCCAATCTTCTGCCTGTTCCCAGAGCTCTGAGACCAGCACTTCTATGAAGCATAAAGGACCAGTGAAGCATTTAGTTATTATTAACAGACTACATTGCACAACAGACTCATACTTGAGTTCCTTTCTGTGCAGAGGAAGAACACATGGACCAATTTTTTACCCACCAATCAATTGTTCACATAGTTAAATTATAATTTAGAAAGTGGTAAAAGATTAATCTAGATCCATCTGGCTATATCGCATCAAATCAATTCCCTGCCATTGCAAGGGCCTCAGGCATCGACACACCTTGGTCCCTCCTATTCTCTGCATATGGCACACAAGAGTTTCGTCTCTGGAGGACTGCAATACTTTAGTCTAATCTAGATTATTAGGCTCAATGCCGGGTTAAAACTGGGCAGAATTCAATGGCCTGTGATGTGCAGGAGGTCAGCCTAGATGACATAGTGGTCCTTTCTGGCCTTAAACTCTATGATACAAAATTTGACTTGACTGTTTTCTCATTTTCATTTTTCTTCACATGCTTTGGTTAAAGAAGAAAATACAGAGAATGAATAATATCCCATTATCATGGCTTTGCAGATATATTGATCTTAGAGAGCCCTTGTATATAATTTTGAGTGACTATTTTCTTTATCTTTACCAATGTGTCTCTATTGTATTAATGGAACTATAAAACAAATTCCATTCAATGGCTAATTTAACATTGGCAATCATTATGAAGTCTAGCCTAGATCATAAGGAATCTGTCATTTGTTAAAAAAATAAAAAGGCGCAAGTTTAATGCATTTGCGTTTTCTGATACAATTAAATATTTTTTGTTATTTGAAAATGCAGCTACACATAAAACTTATATTTGTTACTCTTCTCTAAATCTGTATATGCCCATACAGCAAGATATAAGTTAAGAGACTCCTGTAACCCAGAAATCCCACAGTACAAAAGGCATGAAGATATAAATTATTATATTTCAGTACCCTACCTGCTCATAGGAACGGGTTAGGCAGGCAAAACAGAGTGGTGATAAAGCCTACAAATACACAATTGGATCAAAACAAAATACGGTTGATAGATCTAGCAATCTTGACAATGTCCCTTTACTACTCAAAAATCTCCTAAGGCCTACTAGTTATTTTCTTTTATATGCATCATTTTATTAGGTGTTAGAGTATCTTTAATGGCAAACTGATTTCTTTTTTTTCAGAACTCCAGTGTTCCTCTTTTCTTTGGAGTCCTCTATATTCCTGCCACCATCCTGAGAATTCCTCCATTTCTAATCAGCTTAGCTCTTCCTTGATCTGAAAACTGCATATCATAAACAATTGTTCCAAAAGAGACAGGGTAGGGGGTCCCTTTGAAACCCATCCATATGTCCAATTCCTCAATCAGCTTCAGAAGAGGCCCCTAATAATCAGAAGGATGATGTTCTGGAGCAGCCTCGTAACAGGAGTTTTGCGGGCAAACAACTTAATTTGTTTTAAGACAGAGGTGGACAAATTTATGAGTGTAATTGTGGGATGTGATTGCTTATGATTATAGGGGGAAGGGCTCAAGAGCCCTGGGTCTCATTTCCAGTTGATATCTTATGTTCCTAAAAGCTCATGCTTCAGGGTTTCAGCCAACCTCATATAGAGGTCAGGAAGGGATTTTTTTACCCCCAGTGTATCCTGGGTTTCAGGTTTTGATCTCCTTCCACTAAAGCATCAGGACGTATCTATAGGCTGGGTATGGGACATTGGACAGGAGGGCCAGGGATTTGAAGTGGCATCAAACATTTGCTCAGGTACTTCACTGGCTTGTTCTTGCTCTCACTCTCAGACTCTAACTGGTCACCATATGTGGGATTGGGAAGGAAATTTTCTCCAGGTCAGATTGGCAGTGTTAATCATTTAACTGGCATTGCAGGGCCTTAAGCACTGGTGCACCTTGATTCCTCCTGTTCTCTGCCTGTGGCAAATAATCGGGTTGTAATGCTTTGGTATAAGTTCACCTGTTGGGGTTAGCAGGTGGGTGCTGGGTGGTGTTGGTGGCCTGTGATATACAGGAGATCAGACTAGATGACCTGGTGGTCCCTTCTGGCCTTCAGCCCTGTGATTCTATTATTGGACCAATTTTTGTTGGTGAAAGAGACAAGCTTTTGAGCTCCACGGAGCTCTCCTTCAGGTCTGTGTAGCTCAAACACTTCTCTTTCACCAACAAAAGATACTGTCTCACCCACCTTGTCTCTCTAATATCCTGGGACTGACACAGCTACTACAATACTGCAAACATGAATCTATTACATAATTTTCCGGCACTTCTCTTCAAATTCCAACCACTCCGGGAAATGAGAGCACACATTGGGTTTTTTTATTATTATTTTAGAATTGGAACTTAAATGTATGCAGTTTGCTTGGTTATCATTGCAGATCCTTTGACAGGCGACAAATGTGCCATTTTAAATCAAGCAGTTCAACAAATGTAGCAAACCAGTTCAATTTGTACAGCCAATGAGTTCCTAAAATTCGTGTATCTATTTTCTTCAAAAAAAAAAAAAAAAAAAAAAAAAAGAAACCACATGCACCTGCATACATACACACACACACACACACAATTCTGCTACTTGGGGTTTAATATTTCCTAACCTCTGTTTTGTTTTTAATACCTTCCACCATTATACCTCAAAGTAGTTTAGACATTTATAAGAGAATCACTTTGCAACAGCTATCTCTGGTCTGAGAAAAGGCAGGGACACAGCAGCTCTAGACCAGCACACAGCACCATTTATTAGTTTAGCACAGTAAGTAAATCATCATAATGTATCAGGCAAACTGCAGGGAAAATTAAAAGAGAAAGAAAAAAGTTATCCAAATTGGAATGATTAGAATGTGGAGGCAGCGCTCTCCATTAGCAAAATATAAGATGTGATTTTTTAACGACCACAAACGGTCCGGATCCTGGGGTTATATCACATTTAGCACTGCTGAGTTTCTAATACCATGCTGGGGTATTACAGGCCCAATTTAAAGCTCACTGAAGTCAGTGGGAACACTAATTGACTTCACAGGATCAGTGTGGCTCAGTAAAGGCTCACAGGGAAATGTACCACATATGGAATCACCATCACTATTTCCTGCTGCACTTGGGATCATCTTTTGAGGTGTCTCAGCCAAAAAACAAAACATGCTGATCTTCTGAGACCTGAGAGACCACAGCCCAATGTGGTCTTGAGGTTTTGAAGAGAAAGCTGACACTACTTACCCGCAGATCAATGGTTAACTAATTTCAAGCCTTTTTCTATCATTGTATTGCCTATATCAATCATTTTTTCACCATCAATCACCGTAGTGAAGACTCACCCACGTGGCGCCTCCTGCTGGTCGCCTTGGGAATTAGCTCTTCAGCCTCAGAGCACCTCCTCGTGGCCTCAGGCCCCATGTCCCTCCCACACCCCAGTGCTCTTTACCTCGCGGTACTGCCCCTGTAGTGTCCCCTCCCCGGGGAACGCCCATTTCCCTATCCCCATCGCGCTTCAGTGGCTACTGCCAGTCATCATCTAGCCCACGTTCATCGGGGCAGGCTGCAGTATAATGGCCACTCATCATTGGCAAGGGGGGTTGGACCAGCTGCCTCTGCTTAACTCTGGGCTGCACCTCTGCAGCCCCAGTATCTCCTTAGGCCCTCAACAAGGCCTGCAGCCTGGGGAGTTGCCAGGCTGGAGCTCCCCAGCTCCTCTTGCCCTTGCCCTGGCCCTGGCCCTGGCCCTGGCCCTGCTTCAGGTACCCTGTCTCTGAGACAGCTAGGTCCTTCTCTCTCCACAGCTCCTGGCCTCCAGCCCTCTTATCAGGGCCAGCTGAGCCCTGATTGAGCTGGCCACACCTGTGGTCAGCTACTCAGTCAGCTTCCCCCAGCTGTTCTCACTCCTCTTATTTCAGGAGCGGGGTAACCACCCTGCTACAATCACCTTATAAAGTGACACCCATGTAGCCTATAGGCTAGCCTGCTTGCTTGCCTTTACATATTTTCTTATAAGTTTCTTATGGGTTTGATTATTTGTTTTATTAATAGGTTTTTAGGAGTATATTTTGGCTGTAACACAAGGGAGCTGCAGGCCACATCCTGTATGTTGAGCTAGGGAAAAGTTAGCGTGCGTGTGTTTGGGACCTATATTGATAGTGATGAACTAAAGCATAAGGTCCATGTATGGCTGTGACCTTTAACATACAGGATGTGTTAAAGCAGGCTGGCATAGGGGCTTTCCTAATGTCATGCCCTTTTAAACTTAACAGGTACACCACAACTTGCAACTTGGAAGGAACCAAAATAATCTGTTAGGACAGAAACAACAAATGTGATACCTAACCACAAAAGGGCCATGGTAATGAATTGACGTATATGATAATACGTTGAGATCATTGATTCACTAACCTATAGGAAAAAGACACTCCAACACTGGTATGGTGAGGAAATATAAATAAGGAAAAGGGGGGGGGGAAATCCCCTACTGAAATATGCATCAAACATAACAGCGTCAGCGTAACATATTATAAAAGTGGCATCCCAGCCTAGGGGCAGTAGGAGTCAGAGATGTAGTCCTTGAGAGGTGCCTGAATGATGGCCACTGGTAATGATGGGGAAGGTGATGGCTAAGACTTCAGGTCGTTCTACAGGAGACGGTGTGAGTATATGGATGTGCAGATGTACATTCTGTAATAGCTCTATCTACCTTACTGAGTTGGGGTGTTTGTGATGGTGCTAAATGTATTACTAAACTATATTTGTAAATATAAAAGAGTTCCTATAGTGTGAGTGTTGCAACTGTGCACATCGGGTTTCCAAACTATATAATAATTTAAATAATACTGGGCCTGATCTTGGGACAAGAACTGTCAACCCTCAAAGTGATAACTGGGGATTCTTAAGTGATCTAAATAATTAATACACAATCTAAAGATCAGGCAACACCCTGGATCCTTTCTTTCTGCTTCACTCCCTCTTTTCCTCTCTCCCTAAAGTTCAAAAAAACTTAAAGGTAGATCCTCTCTCTAGCAGTTCTGTAACAATAGGGAATTGGCTTCCAGTTCCATGCTTTTAAATCTCAGTCCATGAGGGCTATGGAAAGTGGCTACTGCTTAGTTCAGTTGGATTCGCTCCTGCACATTAGTTGTACTGGCGTCTTATAATGTGCTATTTGCAACAAATATTGGTATTACTGTGTCTTTATTTAGCACCATTATTTTCACAAAACCCCATTTTCATGCTGAAAAATATTCTGAGTGGCACATTACATAAGAAATCCAAGCTAAAGCTCTTTCTTTAGTAATGGAGGGGTAGGTAATGGGAATTAGCTTTACCATACACAGCACAATTGTGGAGTGTTGTGCACACAAGCACAATTTACAAAGGAACGAGCAGGATTGGGCAACCTGTATCTGGACTAATGAGAGAACTATGCAGCCACCAAATTACTCCAAATAGCAGAAGTAAGGCCAACGAGGGGTCCCTGAATACCTCATTTGAATGCTGAAGATCATAAATTCTTTGCCCCCTTTAAGCCGACATAATAGCGAGTACAAACAGGATCTGAGGCATACTATCTGTCAGTGCAGGGGAGCATGCCTAGTGCTCAAGTTTATTTGCATCATGCCCATTTGAGGGTTTGTATGCATCATGCTCATGGGAGGGTTTGTAGGACCAAGGCCATCACCAGGAGTAGATTGCTCTCCACCTCCCTGACGGACCCCAAAACATTTCTATTTTCAAGAATGGAAAAATCAGGAGAGCAAGAGCACTCTGAGGGGTAGCTCAGGAGTACGGGTCTGCTCCGGCAACTGGAAGTCAAGCATCTTTTGGCTATTTGACAGAAAAGCAACCACATCATAGTAGAAGTACATCTCCCAGTGAATGACCCATGCAGTGCCAGCTGGATCGTGCTCTATGAAGTTACACACTCATTAAATCCTTATTGCTGGATATGCACTCTAAGAATAGAAAAGAGGAACAAGAGAGATTAAAATGTCAGGGTAAGTAACTGTCAAGGTTCCTCCCCCACTTTGAACTCTAGGGTACAGATGTGGGGACCTGCATGAAAACCTCCTAAGCTTACTTTTACCAGCTTAGGTTAAAACTTCCCCAAGGTACAAATTAATTTTATCCTTTGTCCTTGGAATAACCACTGCCACCACCAAACTCTAACTGGGTTTACTGGGAAATGTAGTTTGGACACGTCTTTCCCCCCAAAATCCTCCCAATCCTTGCACCCCACTTCCTGGGAAAGGTTTGGTAAAAATCCTCACCAATTTGCATAGATGACCACAGACCCAAACCCTTGGATCTGAGAACAATGAAAAAGCATTCAGTTTTCTTACAAGAAGACTTTTAATAGAAATAGAAGTAAATAGGAGTAAAGGAATGACCCCTGTAAAATCAGGATGGTAGGTACCTTACAGGGTAATTAGATTCAAAACATAGAGAATCCCTCTAGGCAAAACCTTAAGTTACAAAAAAGACACACAGACAGAAATAGTCATTCTATTCAGCACAATTCTTTTCTCAGCCATTTAAAGAAATCATAATCTAACGCATACCTAGCTAGATTACTTACTAAAAGTTCTAAGACTCCATTCCTGTTCTGTCCCCGGCAAAAGCAGCATATAGACAGACACACAGACCCTTTGTTTCTCTCCCTCCTCCCAGCTTTTGAAAGTATCTTGTCTCCTCATTGGTCATTTTGGTCAGGTGCCAGCGAGGTTACCTTTAGCTTCTTAACCCTTTACAGGTGAGAGGATTTTTCCTCTGGCCAGGAGGGATTTTAAAGGGATTTACCCTTCCCTTTATATTTATGACAGTAACGCTATGATATTACAAAACACTAGGTCAAAAAGGGCCAGCTTGAAGCCCATCTCTATATTGGCTGGTGTTCGGCTTGCATCCACATTTACTGGTCTAAAAAGCATAGTAAAAGACATATATTTTTGGATCATCAGTAGAGAAGATTTCCCACTGATGGATCATGCATCCAAATGCCATAGAGATGGGCACAAAAAATGACTAAAATAGACAAATTAATACAAAGAAGTTGAAACATTACTGAAGAGGTTTAAAGTTGTTAGAAATGAATCTTGATTGGCTGAAATTATAAAGAGACATATACTTACTGTTCAGGGTTCTTCTGACTGCAGCCCATAGATGTCTATTACTGTGGTTGCAAAATGACTTCAGAAATGCGGTTGAGCAGAATCAAGAGAAATGGAAGCAAATGACTGCCAATAATAGCTGAACAGCTCAGCCATTTGAGGAAAGATGAGCCAAATGGGATGAACAGACTTTTTTAAAATAAGGATTTGTTTACAAAAACAATTTGTATACCTACTGTAATTAAGAATCCATAATCTGCCTCAGCTCTTCAGTATTTCCTGATATACTGTATTTTCTACCTTCTTTTAATACTTGGGGGGTGGGAGGAAAATAATTTGTGATGTCACAAATCTTGTTCATCTTTAATGAAAAAAGTCAGTAACTAAAGAAAATCCTGAGGAATGTAAGCCATGATTCCCTGCAACTAGTAAAAAGCAAATATTGAGTCAAAAACTAAGCAAATTCCCCATATGCTAACATTGCAGTATTCTCTCAATGTACCTGATTTAATCAGTACCGCTCAAAAAGATGAGGATAAACGACAACGTTATTTTTTTTTAAATAGAATGTTCACAGTTAAGGAAAGATCATTTGTACGTAGGAGAGATGTCTGATGAGTATGGTCTATCTGAATTAATTGCTGTAAAACTCGAAAGATGGCTAGGGAAATTTATCAAACATTAACTGACCCAAAATGTCACACAATTATGAAGGCACATATTGACCTATAAAAGGTTAATATTTTTTTCACTGAACTCAACTGTGACCGATTAGAATACAGTAATTCGTATATGCAATCTGATTGGTCGAAGTTGTTCCAGATCTCAGCACTAATCACCATCAGAGAGGTAGATACATAATTACTGCCTTCCACATGAAAATATAAATAGGCAACATTTAAAGAAAAAGGATTGTAACATGCAAGAAGCAACTCTTCCCTTATACATTTAAATATTTGTGCCATGGAGATTATACAAACAAGATAATTGTCAATTTTTTTCTCCACTTTTAACTCTTGCTCCTCACTTACAAATCTGATGGTCTCTCTAACCTGTTAGCAATTTCACAAGTATACACCACGCTGACACAATTGAGTTCACGACTAGCAGATGCATAGCATTATTTTTAACTTCAGCAAAAAATCAATGTACTCAAATTTACACAGAAAGATGTTCTGAGCTGCAGGCAATTTAATGTTGATTAATTTATTTTTCAGTTATTCAAACTGGTTTTAAAAAGGAATAATTTTTCAGAATCCAAGGAACCAGGCAAGGCATAACAGAAAGCAGTAAGATTGAAAATACAGGAGGCTGGAGTCTCACTTAACTTGCATCGATGTGCAAGGTTGGGGAGAGGATGTGAGTAGCATGCACCTTATGCAGTCTTGGGAATAATTACATTCCTATGTTCCCATGTATGCAAGGACTCTGCAAATAAATCACAACAGCACGAGACTCCACAAAGTGGACAGTAAGTGACAGGATTCAGGCCCCTGGTGTTGGTCCCACTTTCGGAGAGTGTGCATAATACAGGTTTGTCAAAGAGTGACTGACAATAATAGCTGTGCTGCCTACAGATGATTTCTTCTCTACTTTATTCCCTGGCACCATGTTAGGCTACAAACAAGTGTTTTAACATAGGCTGTGATTTAGCAAGTACTTGAGCATGTGTGTAAATTTAAGCAGGTGAGTAGTCCTACTGAAGTTAATGAGGATATCCATGTACTTAAGTGTTTTGCTGGATCAGGCCAGAGCGTTCAGCATCTTATAGGATCAAGTCCTTAGTTCCTCGGCTGCTGATATTTTTATTCTGAGTTTGATTTCAAAGAGTATCCAGAAGCTTCAGATATGTGGGGAAATAAGTTAAAATATTGTTAATCAACATCTAGAAATATTATTTTGAAAGCTTTGATACATTAAGCAATATCTGCCAAGAGACTCATCATTTTTTGTCAATAGTGAATGAGGAAAATAAACAAAGCTATGGAACATCCATCCACCCCTTTCCTCTCTGTCTCTTTCTTTTGTTCTGTTTTGTTTTCACACAACCTCTTTTCATAGAGCACATGAGAGAAACTGCTATAAAAAAAATCAAGGACATGAAAAGAAGCTTCTCTTTTGGTTCAGCCATGCAATGAAAGAATTTGGATTCCCTTCCAAAGAATTTACAGAACTCAGAGAGCAATTTAGTCTTTCAATACAGTCCTTAAAGCTCTCTCACCATGAAACACCTCTTTGCTTTTTGCTCAATGGCTCATAAAAGTTGGTTAAAAAAGTAACCACTAGGATATGAAGAGAAGATGGAAAATATTCAGTGAAGCGAATGCAGATTGTTGGAATTGGCTCAGAGCCAATCCAGCTAGTTTTGTGGTTTTTCAAAGTCTGAATACAAACACAGCAGGACATGTGTAGTGATGACAAGACTTGGACACACTGTTCAGTTCTTAGAACACGCAAAGTATTTGTAACAAATCACACAGCAACATAAAACTTGCCATTCTTGGGGTTTCCATTGGGTTTATTGAAAGTACAAGAATATTCAGAGGTACCCTGAACCCTGTTCAAGACAACCTGGGCCAAGTTATGATTCATGTAAAGTTCAGAGCTCCTGATGATTTTCTCCCCAAACCAGAAGAAACTACATATTTTGGATGGATTCATTTTAAAGTTCATTAATATCTAAAACTCAAAATGGTAGCAGAGGTTAAAACTCCACATGGATCGCCACTGAAGAAATGGTTTAGGCAAGAACCGCTGTGCAGAGTAATAACTGAGTCTTTTACAGGCCTGCTAGCATTTGTTGGAATAGTACCTAATGTTCTACACATTAGTAAAAATATGAACAACGTTACTTTTCTATAGTGCCTTCTGTGAGGATCTCAAAGCCATTTGTCAACATTTAACTTAATTGTCACAGTCCCAATATGTAATAGGTAAGTAGTATCCCTATTTTACCATCGGGAAAGCTGAGGCATGCTGGTTAAGGGCCTCATCCAAAGACCACGGAAGTCAAAAGATCTCCATTGACCTCACTGGCCTTGGAACAGACTAGAAGGAAGATGGCCAAGGCCAACCATTTAAACTGTAGCAGAGCTAGAAATACAATCCAAGCTCCTTACTCCTATCATTAGATTTTTACCACAGACCACCCTAACTCCCATCCTTTGATCAAGCCCAGGGATATTCTGAACATATATTATATTACGTTCAGAATACCGAGGTGGAGGGGTGGGGGTGCAGCTGGTTAGAGAACAGTAACTACAATCTCTACATTTTATGGAATGATTATTATTTTTATTATTTTATTATTGTTTTAAACATAAGGGTAACATCTACTCGAGGAAGCCGGCCAGACAGCATATTTAACCAACTGGGTTGTCTGCCTGTATGTTAGCCCCCCTGTGAGTATAATTTTGACAAAGAAATGACATTCTTACAGCTCACGTACATCTTTACTCAGCAGCTCGTTTCTAAAGATTTCATATACCAAACAAATCGGTTAAGGCAGCCCAGTAACAAGCATCTACTCAACTCGCTCCCTTTCACATCCACAGGCACTCCATTTCTCTGCATCTCTCTTGCTATCCTGTCATGTTTGTTTCAAAAATGAACACACGACACTTTCAATGCTATCGTCAGTTCCCCTGCAAAATCTCCACTGTGCAGACTGAACTCACGCTACCTGTGTGCAATAATGAGAAAAAGACTGAGCTCGGTAAAAGTTGCTATTTTTGCTTCATGAATTATTCACACTGAAAAATACAGGGTTTCGGTTTTTGTAAAATTGGAGGCAAACAACAATAGCCAATATTTGCCTGTGCAACTGCTCCACTGACTAAAAACTTCTCAAGGGTCAGGCTGTGGATACCACACAGATATCACATACAAGCTGTATGCAATTAACTAGGCTAATGCCTGTGTACTAACACATAACCTCACCAGAAAACCACAAAAAGAAAAAGATCTGGGCAGTTATTAAACCTTATCCTTGTCTTAACTTTTCAGCCCAAATACACATCTTCTGTGATTACGCCATTAATCTGAGGCACTCTCACTGGTCTGGAATAGCCTAATGGGATGATGATTTAAGATGCATTATAAAGCCCATCTCTATTTTGAGGGTTTAGAGAAGCAAGCAGGGAACTGAATGCTGGGGATGTTTTTGTGTGGCTGGGAACTGTTGTGAGGGGGAGCTTTTTCAATCTCTGTTGGTTTGGGAACATTGCTGGCTTGATTTCTGTTGTTTAAGTTGAATTGCCCTTTTTAAATGGATGTTAAAGGTGAATTTCTATTTTTATAAAAATCTATTAAAATAAATAGGTAACACAGAGGCAGACAGCAGACTGTACTATAAAACCAGGATATTTTAGTGTTGTATACAACAATCAATAACTTGCTTACATAGAACACCAGCTTCTGGTATTTTGTGCTCTCTCTCTTTCTCTCTCTCTCACTGCAACAATCCCCCAGAAAATGACTTTAGGTTCCTTGTAGCTTTCCTGTACCAAATGCGATATTTTATATTCTTCTTAACTTCTTTGAGTTAAACACTGCATTGTTCCACACTATATAGTTTATTCAGTGCAATATTAAAGAAAGCCAGAAACAATATTTTACTTTCCTAGAGTACTGGACATGATAGCAGGTACCCAGAAGAAAAGTGGAGATTTTTATTCCAGAGTTATGTCTAATACATATTCAGCACTTTAAAATGCTTTGGTTTCCTGATCCCCATGCTACACAAGGTCTGGATCAGACAACTTGAAGAATCAGTTATTGTATCCCCCTGAGGAATATTACTACCAGGCAAAACTGTCTACAGTGGCAGACCGGTGTCTAGTTCCAATGTAAAACTGTAACTGATGATGTCTCTGGGTAACTGAATCTGGGACTTTTCTGTTTCTGAACTGAGTTGAAATGGTCTCCCTATTATTCTCATTTGCCCACTGGTCTTCCTTTTTCTCAAAATGAAATGCGTGTGAAACCTCTGCTTTGTTTCACAGCCTGTTTGACTGGTTTGAGAGTTAGCCACTTAGGATGCATTTAATCCTTCTGAGTAGAAACTGGTGTGCTACACGATCTCCTCAACATCAGCTGTGCTGGGCTATGTTTAGCAGCATTTATTGGAATTGGTCACTAATGGAGTCAAGCTAGAAGTGGATCATCTTATTTAAGAGTGGTTTAATAAGCCGTCTCGGACTTGCCATTAGCTTGAGGATAACGCAGGCTTGTTGTATTGTGGAATAAAATATACTTGCGCAAAAATTAAATTAATTCTTCTGCCACAAATTGTGGGCCACTATTGTCCATGCCTTGTTTGTTTGGACTTCCCAACATGCTGTTCATGTATATCTGTGTGATTTCTAACTATCAGTCAACTGAAGCCAAATACCTCTCTTTGTGTAAACTACATATGTCAGCTCCCATGGTCTTCCAGGGTCTGTGTGGCAGCTAAGGAACTGTTTAGGTTTCTCACACTGGGTAGGTGTGGTTTCCTTACCCCACATGGGTGTTGTAAAGACTAATGTTTGTGAAACGGGGTTAAGTCACTGTTGTGATAGGGCCTGTATCAGTATGTATTTTAGACAGACACGATAGTCTGCATGGATTTTCCCATTCCCTGGATACCAGGCAGACATATTTGTTGGTTCATGACATTTATAAATGTTCAAAGGGTCATCACAGAATCTTATAGGGTTATTTTGACATTATCCTTTCTCCGTGACATACAATTCCATTTGATTCTACAAGAGTACTTTGAGAAACGTATCTGGACTTCATTCCTGGACTACATTTCTAATATATTGAGTCTAGACATTTTTCCTAATCTCTAACAGTATCTAAAGTTCCAGTTTTTCCAATAGTGGCCTGTCTGATGTGTTGTAACAATGAATCACATATTGATCTTAAGGTTTGCTGTGTGTTTCCATAAGCTTCCACTTTCTCTGCCATTTGCTATGTTTCTGCATCAGTCACAGCCTAAGGATGACTTTCCCCAGAAGGCGTAGAAAAGGTATATACTGTTGCCTGCACCTTGCAATGCACTCTCTTTGCCTGTGGGTCGTAGGTCATCATACACAGATGTTGTCTGACATCTGACAGGCACATGAGGTAAAGCTTTGCTGTTTAGCTAGGGCAGTAGCAGCTTATGACTGATCACACAGCAGTTTAAGAGAAGTTGAGCCAAGCAGGTGTTTTACGAGTTTGTTTGCATGCCTAGGCTGCAACGAGGCATTCCTCAACTTAGAGACAATAGGTCAGATTCTCTGGTCCACTCTATGCAGAACAGTGTAAAGCTACCAGAAACCAACTTCCTCCCCAGTGGGCAGAGAGCTCTTCACAGAGTGGCCAGGCTGAGGCAGAGAGAGGTTGTGGACAGATTTCAGTGCACTCCAGCAATCCTTAGCTTCTTTGGAGCTGTTATTAGCCAGCATAGATTAGAGTACCCAGCCCCAACCTTCAAAAAGAGATTCAGTTTTGAGTCAGGCTTTGGGTAAAGGTATTGGAAGAAAAAATTCTTATCACTAATCAAGGTGCAAACTAATGTATGTAGTTTTCAATGGGTTCTCATTCCACTGGCTAGACGTGCACAACACATGACTGGAAACCCTGGACGGCCTCCCAGGGTGTTACATGTGTTATAAGAGCAGGATTCTTTCCGTATCTCATGTATCTAATGCCTGTGAGCTCAAGTTCAGTATCTATGCAGTTAAATAGCTCCTGCCCCACCTTCCCTCTGACACTGGTGCCCATCTACTAAATCCTTTTCAGAATATCATCTGCAATAGCTTGCCGTGTTACAATACACACGCAAACTATAAATGAGCATTCTATTTAACCAATTAAATGCCTGTGTTATTTACACCATGCTTTTCACCCTGGTGTCTGAACACTTAAAAATACTCTCAAGTCACTTTCCATATAAACTCCAGCAGAAAATAATGTCTGAAAGCAACCAAAAACAGTTGGTGAATTCTGGCATTGGGAAAATCTCTCTCCCCAGTAACTGGAATTTTCTAATAGGCACAGAAAATTTAGGGACAGTTGATATGCAGTGTTCAATTACGGAAGAAGGGGACTCAAGATATAAGAAGTCCAGAAAGCAGCAGATGGATGAACAAAACTACACAGGATGAGATTTAATTTATGTTTCTTTTCCTTTTAAAAACATTTCCTCATTTTAGCATCTAATGCATTTTCTGTCTTCTCTTGTAGAAAATGTATTCTTGCGTGTCTATGATGCATATGATTTAACTGGTGAAAGAACACATTTCATCTAGTTTAAACAAAAGGGGAGTGACAATATTTTATTTAAATTACATGAAACAACATACAATACGTAAGTGATGTCTAAACAGGTCCCTCTTAAACGTATTTGATTTGTGGCTTTATATGGAACTGATAGGACCAAATAGCTTATCTCACTGCAAATATGTCATTTCTAAAAAACAGTTAATTTTTCAACAAAAACATCAGCTGCTAAAGCAATGAGACATTTAAACTTGATCAGGATATTTAGAGACTGGCAACAAGAACTTTAGCCACTCAACAATAATTGGATTAGAAATCCCTTGGAAGGCTAGACTAGTTGGAATCCTGCCTGGAACAGACCAGATCTGCATATCTTGTATTACCATGGACCAAGTGAAAGAGATACAGGATAGAATTTTCAGATATGCATAAGTGATTTAGGAGCTGAAATCCCATTGTCAAAAATGACTCATTAAGAAAGTTGGCAAGACTTAGGCTTCCAAATACCAAATCCAATTTTAAAAACAAGACACTGGGGTGATTTGAAAATTTTGCCTGCTGTCAGGAAGGTTAGACCCATTATTCAAGTTTGGTTTTTACAAAATATATTGAAAACAAGTTATTTTCATGATTAAAAACAAAAACAGTTTTCACAGATCGCAGATTTTTGTTTAAGTTTAAATTTATTGTGGTATTTACAGCCCATATCATCGCAGCTTGAAGGAGGATCCAGGGATAGGGCATTCGCTTAGGACTTGGGCGACCTGAGTTCAAGTCCCTGCTATGCCACTGACTTTCTCTATGACCTTAGGCAAATTGCTTAGCCTCTCTGTGCCTTAATTCTCCCATTTGTGATACGGGGATAGTACCACTCCCCTACCTCACAGGGCCATTGTGAGAATAAATACATTATACACTGGAAAATGCTCAGTTATTACCACGTAAGTAACTCAGGCTATGTCTACACTATGAGCTAGGAGTGCGATTCCCTTGCTTGTCTATTAGCACTAGCTCTCATCGAGCGAGCGAGTCTCGAAATGGCAGGGTAGCTGTGGAGTGATGACTGTGGAGGTGGAGGCAGGGCCGAGCCACGCCGAGTACAGACTCCCTGGTGTCAGGTGGGTTTGTCTTTGTGCCTCTGCTGCTGCTACCTGAGCTACCACGGCGGCTGTTTATACTCGCACTATCTCAAAGACAGCTAGCACGAGTCCTGTGTGCACAAGCAGGGGAATCACACCCCTCGCTCTAGTGTAGACGCAGCCAGCATTACTATTTGGTACAGAGCTCTCTTTCTTGTTCCCCTCCAGTAAATCCCAAAGGCCACTATTAAACTCATCATCCCCACTAAGTCATCCCTATCAATGCCTCTGTTTCCCATTTGGCATCAGTTTCAAGCTCCTTTTCTCCTCACTTCAAGCCTCTGTCCTTATCTACATCCCTTCACTGGCCTCTAGCCATTCTTCTGTTTGGACCTTGCTGTTTACCAGTTCCACCTTCATCCATCTCAGCAACTTGAACGTCCTCCCTGGTCCTATAAACTGCACAGCCTCTCATCTCCTCACACCCCATTTCCCATAATTCCTTGAACATTCTCTGATTCCCTTTAATTATTAAAATGTAATTGGAAAGAATGACAGAGAGAAACTAGAAACAAATACGGACCACCATTTTAACATACGATCAGACCCTTATTCTGTGTTTTTCGTCATCACCTCCCTTCATTCTCCTTCCTTGTCATTCCCCTTGGTGTCCTGTCTTGTTATAATAAATTCAGATTCTAAAGCTCTTTGGTGCAGAGACCATACACCAAATTCTGTTGCACAAGCTTAAATCTAGAATAGCTCCAATTAAGTTAATAGAGTTACTCCTGATTTATGCTGGTGTAATTGAAAGCAGAATTTGGCCATACTTGCCATGTAAAGGATCATGACTATCTACTGCATTAAATGCAAATGTAAAATAATAACAATGTGACCTACAGTGTTGCAATTAAAGCACTTGCCCAGGACATATTCAGTAAAAGTAATGAATGGAGCTCTGTTTCTAACAGAAGTAACACAAAATATTTTTTAAGTAGTACATGTAAAACTGGCGGTCTGATCAATATCTGGACTTCCGTTGTCAAAATATGCATGCTATATGAACACACATTGTGCGTACACCTCCAGCTTCTGTATTTTGCCAGCAAAGGTATCCAATCTAAAAGGAATATCAAGGCTTTTATACTCTTCCCTTAGATCCTGTACATCAAGCGTTTTCATGACTCTACACTTCTACCTAGGGATCTCTCTGGTTGTCATCAGGTCAAAATGGTACAGTGAAATGGCTCAGTAACAAAGCACCTTTTCCCTGTACTCCTCATTATGTCCTCTCTAAGCGCTTAGGGAGAGTTTGCTGTTACAATGCAAGGGCCCACCTTCTGCACCACTGAGTGTCCTGCTTTGGTAATCTCATGCATTTGCCTTTTAAAGAGGGATTTTAAACACAAAATAGAGTCAAAGCAAGAAGAAAGATTGCAGAATGTAAGTGGTGTGTCGGGGCAAGGCCAGATGGCTATGGAAAAGTAGTGGGAGATAGATATATTAGCTCCAGGCTAACCAAATCCCTGGTACCAGGATAAGTGAAATGGCAGCTGCTCCAGGTCAATTAAGACACCTGGGAAAACTAAGAACTTTCCAGAAGGCAGGGAGAAGGGTAGGTTGATTGGGACACCTGAAGCCAATCAGGGGCTGGCTGAAACTAGTTAAAAGCCTCCCAGTTAGTCAGGTGGGTGTGCATGTCAGGAGCTGTGGGAGGAAGTTGTGCTGTTGGAGAGGCTGAGTAGTACACACCATATCAGGCACAAGGAAGGAGGCCCTGAGGTAAGGGTGAAGTGGAGCTTGAGGAAGTAAGGGCTGCTGTGGGGGAAGTAGCCCAGGGAATTGTACATGTTATGTTTCTAAAAGGTCAGCTACCATAGCTGATGCTATTAGGGTCCCTGGGCTGGAGCCCGGAGTACAGGGTGGGCCTGGGCTCCCCCACCTCACCTTTGCCCCCTGATTAATCACTGAGACTGGGAGACAACAGAAACTGTGCAAGGAAGGATAACTTCTCCTCACCTCCCTCGCTGGCTTATGATGAAAATGGCTCAGTAGACTGTGACCCTTGTCTCTAGAGAGAGAAGGGTTACGTGGAGGGTTGCAGTGAGCCTCTGAGGCTAGCGAAATCCGCCAGGAAACGTGGGACCCACGGAGGCAAGGACAGAGCTTTGTCACAGTGGACAGAGTCCCTGATCTGCTTTTAATATAGACACACATACTGAATTAGTGTCCAGAACTACTGCCCATCCCCAGACCATTTCTGCTATTTTTTTTTTCAACGTAAGTACATCATCATAAAGCTTAAACTGAGTTTCCTCCTGTTTCTGTGGTTTTCTTTGCAAAATCCTCTTGTTTCACTCACAAGCCAGCTCACTTCCATTAAAAACTCACCCAGACAGTAAGGTCAGATGAGTCAGCAAAATAGTCCTGTATTTCCAAGCATGGTTCTAGAACCCTCTTGGATATGAGTTAAAGGTACTTAAATCCAGCATCTGGTTTCTAACAGAACATTTATGAGAAAATGAGAAGCTTCTCCCAATTGCTTTTCCATGGATAGTGATAGAGGGTAACATTTTCAGATGTGCCTAAGTCATTTAGGGGCCTAATTCTATGGGACTTACTTCATTGTGAGCAGGAATGCTCTTGATATTTAACATACCATAGACCTGAGGAATAGCTATTTGATAGGCTAGATCTTCAGAAATTCACATGCAGCTGAGTGACTCACATGGCCAAAAGTTAGATACTTTCCTTGTTTTCTGGTAATTATTAAAAAAGAAGGTCATGTTGTCACTATCATCTTTCTGCTGGGTCATTGCCATTTGCCAGAAATATTCTTTCAAAAACCAAATCAAATCTTTTGCTCATAAGAGCATCTTCATTAAAGTTCAAAGGCAGATTAGGCAGATTCCCTTCCTAAATATGATATAGACACAGACAATGACAACTGTCTTTAAATGCTCAAATGCTAGAATTAATTACTCATCTACCATTTCTTATCTCCAATTCTTCTTCTCCCCCATCAGTTGTGCCTGGCAACCATTTCATCTCCAGTTGTAATGCCCAGCAGTTAATCATCTGTTTCAGGTTAAATCTTACTGATGTACTGACATTACTGATCTTTGTTTTAAAACCACTTTCCCCAAGCCCATATACTGGATCATAGAAAGTGAAAGTTGAGAGGATAATTTGTTTTTCTCACTCATGCAGATTTAGCTACCCAGAAAAAATGTTCTCTCAAGCTGTTCTAAATATGGCTCTTTGTTAAAATAATGTGACTCTTTGTCTGATCATGTCATTGTCATACATTTTGCCTTTGCATATTTAAGATTCTGCACTTTCTTGATCCATTTTCTAGATCTTCGGATTTCTCTATGTGACACTGTTATTTGCATACTTTGAGCTGTCAACCAGTCTTTTGCTAGATTAATTCCCTGCTAATGCTCATGTCTATAACTCCGCTCATAATGAAATCCAGTACTGCAATAAACAATCCCAGAGGCAGAATATAGCCCTGTTAGCATTTTTCTTTTTTTATAATGGGGACCAACTTTGTTTCCCTAATAAAAATACCAAGGCAAGAGAAGTGAAATTCGTCCTTCTGTTCCATATTATTACTTTGAAATGTGAACAGTAGGATGTGCATCTGAGAATCATATCTGTCCTTTGGATCCTGCAGAGCCAACTTGCCCTGGGAGCCTCAGTTTGGGAAGGAACTAGAAATGAAGAAGTAGTTCTGCTTTAATCCAACATAGTACATTTATTAGCAAAGATAACCTTGAAAATATAAGATGATGTAATCCTATCCCAAAGGTTGCAAGGCAAAAATGACAATATTCCTATTTGTAACTATTGTGCTTTGACGAGTGTTGCACATGTCCATTCCACTTCAGGTGTGTGCATGTCAGTGCACTGTGCACACACCTGAAGTGGAATAGACATGTGCAAGCACTCAAAGAACTACCAACAGATAGACTTCACTTCTGCAGCAGGAGATGGGAGATAAGGAAGAGGGGGCAGGCATTAATCCCACCTACCCATATTTTTTTAACGGCATAGTTAAACTTGAGTTGCATCCCAAAGTATGATCTTGCTGACCCCACCCAACATCCCTAGTCCACTCCCAGCCCTATGCCCAGCAGAATGATAATAGTGGACATGAAGTGGTCATATCTGGTGGATGGGAGGGGCAGTTTGGTCTCCAATTAAATGTTTTGTTGGCATGCCTAAAATTGCTAAGGGCTGTCCTGTTAACTACAGTCTTGACCCTGCAAAGATAACATGTGGGTGCACAGTCTGCCCAATCTAGCATTACTCATTCTAGATCAGGAATTTAGCTGGTGATGGATTTTCATGTCTGTATTAGCCATGTTAGATACCAAATATTTTTTCCAGATCTAAAGAAGAGCTTGGTGTAACTTGAAAGCTTGTCTCTTCCATCAACAGAAGTTGGTCCTTTAAAAGATATTACCTCGCCCACTTTACCCTCTCTTAGCTGCATAAGACAAGCTCAAAAGGTATAGTCCTGATTTTTTTTTCTTGTGTGGAGGGGTGCAGAGGGGAAGTAGGGAAGAGCTCATTCTGGGTGGAGCTCACTTTACAATGATCCAAAGAAATGTTAACAAGGCAAAGACATCTTTAAAAATAGCCAAATAATATTTGCCAATTTCCAACTACTTCTGATATAGAGGTAGGGTAGGCAGAGTCTCCACTCTCAAAACTAACAGCAATCTCATCAATGTGACATAGAGCCCTGATGATGTATTAGAGAAAAGCAGCTTATGTACTAATGACATCCAAAATACGCCTTTCCCATCTTTACTGTCTATGATTCAAAGCATCATTTTTAAAGAGTGTGTCACAGCTTAATCAATAGCTCTTTGCTTTAAGGAAAGCCTTTAATAGCTGACAAGGATCATAGAACAGGTTTCACAACAAAACCTGTTCAAGTTAGAACAATATGAGAATAATCTGTTTTGCTTTTAATGTAAGGCAGGTCACGTAAATTTATCCAAAAAGGCCTCTATAAAAAGTTATTTTATTTTGCTTTGCTTACATACAGTGCAAACCAGAGAACCATGCAAAAGAGTTGCACATGCTCAAAATGAGCACAATTATCAGATAGCTTGAGGGTATTTCCTGTCTGCCAGGTAATGTATGTGAATGGGGGGGGGGGGGGGACGAGACGACAAGAGGCCAAAGATCAAGGTATTAATAGGAAATAAAATAAATTGTTTGGCCAAAAGCCAGGGAGTTTGTTATCCTGGGACATAGTTATTAAATTACTCTGGGCCAGATTACATCACCTCTTGCTTCCACTGAATAACACCTTGCTTTGAGAGGAGACCCACTGATTTCCAAACAAAGTTCTACCCAATGTGATAAAAATGGCAGAATCTGACTTTTTAAGATTGTAAGCTTTTCTGGGCAATCATCATCTTCTGGGTCTGGCACAATGCAAAGGACACTCTGACCACTTCAGAAATACTAAATAGTAGCAGGGCATCCTTAAGGACTTAATTACATTCAAGAAAAGTAACCAGGATGAACATTACAGGTGGCCAAAACATGGTTTATTTCCCTGATATAGTGATATACGTTAAGGAGCCAGATCATAGCATGACCTGTGCAGGACCATGCAAGGGGACAAAGGTATGATAGAGACTAAACCCCCAGCTTCTGATCCAGTTTCCTTGACCTTTGTCTATGGTGTGGAAGGCGCAAAGGATGCACTCCTGATACTACCCCTCCCTCTGCACAGGTGGGCAAGAATTCGTCAGAGAGCAATGGGGAATGGATGAGTCCTTGGCTCAGTTCCCTCAATCATCTATTAAAAAGGCCCATTAGCAAGGTTACTAGGACCCAGGAACAAGGGAGGAATTGTACCTCTCTAAGGTATGCTTCCTACATTGGGATGATTTTGCTGCACTTTGGAGTTACAAGAAAATGCACAACCAAGCCCAATGTAAATAATTCCTAATCCTGTTTTTGCAGGAGTGCCACTGACTTTTTACAGTTTCTCAGTGAAGCATGCCAAAGCATTTGAGGAACTGGCTAACAGCATGTGAGATACTTCATTCATTCCTGTTATAGAGAAACCTTCTTTCCCGCATAGCAAAGTCTCTGCTGCCCTTAACCCATATTTTCTTGGAGAACCACAGCAGTTCCAGAAAGGAGGAGAAAAGGCTACAGTGCCACTTTAAAAAGAGATGGTGTTTTAATGGGTTTTAAAATGAACAAGAGCTAGGATTGTAAACAAACTCTGGATTTACTGCACTGTAACTTCATCTCTTTTTTTTTATTGGAGAAGACTGAAAAAACACTGCATCAAAGAGATCTTCAGTGAAACAGCATTATTTGTAAGAGCCTCAAGAGGCACAAAACTAATAAAATTTTGCAAAGCACTCAAAAGTGCTAATTGCTTTTTTAGTGCATCTAACGGAACACTGGTACAATACAGCATCTAAGTGTGAAGAGCCAGAAAAGAGCCATAGCTTCCGACTGCTTCTGCGGAGATGTTTCAAATATGTTTATTTCAAGAAGCAACCTGACAGCTTGCGTATTATATTCTTTAGTTAGCCTGCATCTTATGCAATGCTTTTCTTCCCTCTAGAGTGCCGAATTCCTTTTGATGCTACTAAATACAAGATATTTGATTAAACTAACTGGAGAGTTGATGAAGTGATGTTTGCAGTGATAGCTCTGAGCTTTCTTGTAAGGAAAGGACACCGGAGGCTAGTTAGTTAAGGGAAATGCTAATGGACTATTGAAACTTTCACTGATTGGTCCCAGATTCAATTGTGCAAAACAGGCATTGCTCTGTAAAGACTTTTCACCCATACGAAATGAACGAGTGGTCTCAGTGCAATTCTTAATGGCCAACTTGCGTGCATCACAATATAGACTCTCTTGCCATAAACCAGCACCCACAGTGAAGAGATAATGTATTTATGAATATTAACTGTTTTTCATCCTGAAAGAGAGCTCTTTTGGACTGTTTCCCCACTGAGGTGCATCAGTAAGGGAGCATGTGAAAACCTGTCCCATAGATGTTCAGACTGCACCTTCCCCATGGTTAGAGGACTTCACTCTACACACCGTACACACCGTACACACTCTAAGGCCAAATTTTGAAACCCAGGTGTGTAAAGTTAGATGCCCAAATAAGCATCCTGATTTTCAAGGGTGCTGAGCACCTGAAACTCCAGTTCATTTAAATGGAAACCGCAGATGCCCAGCAACGCGGTCAGTCAATACATTTATATCCCACATATGGATTTAGGCGCCCAAATTTAGGCACTCAGGTGTGGAAAGTATTTTTTAAAGCTATGTAAGCCAACATGAAGGCAGCAATACCAAGCAGTAATAAAAGCAATCGCCAAGTTATGCTGAAAGGCACGGGTTACAATAAATAAAGAGCATCTCTTATAACATTCCATATACCATTCAGCAGAGACATGCCAGGAGTAATATCTAAATTGGCCAATAAATATTTTTAGACATTCTGTCTACACTTTCAGTTGCCTTGATATAAAATTGGCTTTAATCCCACCCTGCCCCTGGCATCCTCCCCCCGAAAAACCCATCTAAACAGCCATGAAAAGTGTTCTTAGTGGGGCTGTCAGTTTCTTTTTTCAAATTGCTCTTTGCACTCTTTATTTCAAAATTAAAACTAAATTAAAGATTCTTCACATAATGAAGCATTTAATCGGTACTGAATATAAGTACTAGACTAAGACACAAACATTTTTCACAACTATCCTGTATGTTCATAATTAGAGTCCAACTTTGCTAAACTTTAGTCCTGCAAGAGCACCCTGCTCACAAAAGGCCTGACTAAATGACGTTCACGTGGGACCTTATCCAATGCTACAGGGGTCTGGAATGGACAGCTTCTGGTTGAAGGAACCATAAGAACAGCCATCCTGAAGAAACAAAGTTTAGGAGAAGTCAAGGCTAGGGAGAAGTCTTAGTCTGTGTTTCAAGTAGTATTAGTTTTAGAATGGTCTTTATCAATACAATAAGACTCACTGTCGCTATGAAGAGTGTAGATCGGGGCGGGGGGGGGCAGTCCTCCAGTTTACACCAAAAAGAAACGCTGGGAAAAGCTGCTTCTGGCTCTTTCAGGATTTGAAGAGAAGTTCAGAGAGGGTCCCACCTGTTAATGAGATGGCAAACAAATGTTCCAAGTAGAAGCCTGCAATTTGTAGAGACTGGCACTAGAGACAGAGAGGGACAGGTGAAGCTAGGTCCTGATTTCCATGCTTGCTGACCTCAAGAGAAGTTCTGCCTGAGCAAGGCATTTTATATATATCCACTCAGAAAGCAAGCCAGCAGAGTATCTAAAGAAAGGAATCCGTTATTTTTAAGTCAAAAACAGGCTAGAAAAAAAAAACAAATTATAGATACAATATAAAATGAGAGTTAATTAAAAAAGGAATTAGACATAGGGATTAGTGAAATTAAGGGGAGGAACAAAATACATAGCTGGGAAAAGGTTTGGTGTTTATAGATACTATTTCACTGGTAATAAATTCAGGTAGTAAGTTCCAGCTCTTTGCCTGTGGATGGCATTGCTCCAGGAGTAGCTTCCCATGAAAGGGCAACTGCACTGTAGAGATGTACAAGTGGTTTTTGTTTCTTTTTCAGCGTGAACATTTGCTTTGTCATTATTATCCTAATATAATGACCTGTGCCTAAAATTTTCCAGAAAGATATGCCCCTCCCAGTGTGGAGAGCTGTGCCATTATCAGCGAAGTATAGTTAGAGAAACTGTTTAATGGGGGGGGGGGAAATCTGGACATTTCCTCAGGATTCCAGTGGGGCTGAAATAGTAAAGCATCCCTCAGCCTGAGGAAGATGGGCAAAATCTGGACCTAAAATCAGTCATTTTACTGACAGCTCTTTGTGCCCTAGTCTTACCTTACTTGCCTACAGTGTGGGGTAGCAGACGTACCCTATTCCTGACAGGTGTTTGTCTAACCTGCTCTTAAAAATCTCCAGTTATAGATTTCAGAGTAGCAGCCGTGTTACTCTGTATCCGCAAAAAGAAAAGGAGTACTTGTGGCACCTTAGAGACTAAGAAATTTTTTTGAGCATAAGCTTTCATGAGCTACAGATCACCTACGATGAATCCGATGAAGTGAGCTGTAGCTCACGAAAGCTTATGCTCAAATAAATTTGTTAGTCTCTAAGGTGCCACAAGTCCTCCTTTTCTTTTTCCAATTATAGAGATTCCACAACCTCTTTAGGCAATTTATTCCAGTGCTTAACAACTCTGACAGTTAGGAAATTTTTCCTAATGTCCAACCTAAACCTCCCTTGCTGCAATTTAAGCCCATTGCTTTTTGTCCTATCCTCAGAGGTTAAGAAAAACAATTTTTCTTCCTCCTCCTTGTAACAATCTTTTACATACTTGATAACTGTTATGTCCCCTCTCAGTCTTGTCTTTTCCAGAAAAAAGAAACCTACATCTTTTCAATCTTCCCTCCTAGGTCATGGTTTCTAGACCTTTAATCTAGATGAGAAGTTAAAAGAATTCTATAGTCCGTGTTAAACAGTTGAGACTAGATGTCCCTTGGGTCCTTAAAATCTATTAATCTAAAAAGATCAACAGGAAAAAAAGAGCAAAAGAGAGAAGACCCCCCCACCCACACTCTGTATTTTCTTCTCTTGGCAATACTGTATGTGCAAACCATTTGAGCTGTATGGTTGTGGTTTGTTTTTTCAGCCAAGAGCCTTGCTAAATATACAACTGTATGCTGGAGCAGAAAAGCCTGGTTATTTCAAATATCACCACAAAGAATTACTTTTGCATGAATATATAAGGAAGGAACATAAATTGCCCTGGTCAGAATTTATGACACATCTACTGTAATTCTGTGACACTGGGGCCAGAGGTCTTCTCTTTCTCTTTTGCTAATGATGTATTTTGTTCCCTTGGAGGAAGTTAGAGAGGCAAGGACTTAAACAGCTTGTAGAATTGGTCAGCAGCACTCATGGAATATTTTGGGCATGCTCATTAATTCATCAGCCCCATAGAAAGACATCATTCAAAGGAGCGAAGAGGGTAAAGTATTACTGGCACTCTGTAATACAAGAGGGTGACATAAAGAAGGAGCAAAAAAGAGGAGCTTGAAGGGATGGAAATACCAGTGTTGCCTATATGCTGCTGCTTTTCTGTGTCTGTGAACAATTTTCCATGTACCCCTACTATAAGGACAAGTACCCCCACTATAAGGACAAAGAGACACTGAAAGTGTAGTGGACAGGGGATGGGGAAGACACTTTCTGTTTCCTGCTGGGCTACAACAGTCAATCTCAAAAGAAAATGCCTTTTTCTCAAAGTTTTCTATGGGAAAATAACATTTTGCCAATAAACCTAATTTTTTTCCTTCGGTAAACAAATGATAGCACCCCAGCTGCCCACCTGGAAGACTCTTGTCTATTTCACTTTCTGCCTGCTGAAAAATTGGGGTTTTGTTTCCCCAAAACAGATTTTTTTAAAATTTGTGTCTCTCAGAAAGTTCAAGGTTTTTATTTTTCATCCTAAGGATGAAAAGTTTCCAAAATCTCAACTTTTTCCGTGGGTGAAAATTCCCTTTTCCAGCAAGCTGTACTGCAATTCTTCCCTGGCGTCAAAACTTTTCCTCCCCGGCTCAACTTCTCAACCTAATCTGGAGTACACTACCCTTCCTCCTTCCCCGCTTCAGCAACCCTTATTCCCCTTCCTGTCAGCAGCTAGCTCCATAAATCCCTCCAGCCTTATTGCCAGTCTGCCCCCTTTTTCCACTCAAACAGCACCCACTTTTGTACCCCATCACCTGTGCAAGCCGCTATCCCCAAAGCACCCCATATTTGCTTATTCTCGCCTCACATCACACAAAGGGCCAGCTTCCTCCAAAACAGTACCGCCCTCCTCCAGAAACTCCGTAACATCAGCAGCCTTGCCCAGGACAACATCCTTATTGCCATAGATGTCACCTCTCTATACGCCAACATCCCTCACCATGATGGCATTGTTGCCTGCCTCCAACACCTACAATATAATGTAGAATGCTTGGAAATCCACCCTAAACATATCACTAAACTCATCCATTTCATCCTCACCCATAACAACTTCATCTTTAACAACACATTATCCAAACCTTGGCAACAGCCATGGATGCTAGAATAGCTGCCCTATATGGTAACCTCTCTATGGGCTGCCTCGAGGAAGAATTACTGGAAAAATGCACTGTGAAACCAATGATATACCTGACATACATCAATGGTATTTTCATCATCTGGACAGATGATCTAAATTCCCCTATTGATTTCCACCACAATTTCAACAACCACCACCCATCCATCAAATTCTCTCTAGAACGCTCCCACCCCAGCATCAACTCCCTGGACAGCACGACAAGCTTAAATAATGGAACCCTACAACAATTATATACAGGAAACCCACGGATCACCATACTTGCCTCCAGAGATCTAACAACCACCCCAGGCATACCAAGAAATCTGTTATCTACAGCCAAGCACTCACCAAATCAGAGAATAGTTACTAGATTTTCTCTCATCAGTTCTTCATCTACCTGTTTAATGATCAAAAATTGCTCTGAGCGCTGATAATGTCAACACATAATTATATGATATAAGCTACTCAATTATGTCCTTATGTGGCTTCCATTACTGTAATATATGAGTTTCTGATTCAGGAAAGCACTGAAGCATGTGCTAAAGTCCCATTGACTTCAGTGTTTTCAAAAATAGGGCTTCAGTGCACCATAAATATTAATAATGTATTTATCTTCATGATAGTCATGTAAAGAAGGGAAATTTCATCACTTCCCTTTTTTTACATATGGGGAAATTTGACACTTGGGGCCCAGATTTTTAAACATATTTAGGTTCTGTTGTGCACACTGTTGCAAAGCTAACTGATTTAGGAGCACCAATTTTCAAAAGGGATTTAGGATTTTAGGAACCTGACCTGAACAGGACTGTCAATGAGATTTAGGCTTATAAGAGGGCTGCTGCGCAGTTAAAATATTTAATTGCACTGTTAAAAAATTTAATCATGCAATTAATTGCACTGTTAAACAATAACAGAATATCATTTATTTAAATATTTTTGGATGCTTTCTACATTTTCAAATATATTGATTTCCATTATAACACAGAATACGAAGTGTACAGTGCTTACTTTATATTTATTTTTATTACAATATTTGCACTTGAAAAAACAAAATAGTATTTTTCAATTCACCTAATACAAGTTCTGTAGTGCAATCATGTTATCATGAAAGTTGAATTTACAAATGTAGAATTATGTACAAAAATAAACTGCATTCTGAAATAAACCAATGTAAAACTTTAGAGATCACAAGTCCACTCATTCCTATTTCTTGTTCATCCAATTGCTCAGACAGACAAGTTTGTTTACATTTGTAGGAGATAATGCTGCCTGCTTCTTGTTCACAATATCACCTGAAAGTGAGGACAGGCATTCGCCTGGCACTGTTGCAGCTGACATCGCAAGATATTTACATGCCAGATGAGCTAAAGATTCATATGTTCCTTCATCCACCATTCCAGAGGACATGCATCCATGCTGATGTCAGGTTCTGCTCAATAATGATCCAAAGCAGAGAGGACTGACACATTTTCATTTTAATCGTCTGAGTCAGCTGCCACCAGCAGGTTGATTTTCTTTTTTTGGTAGTTCGGGTTCTTTCGTTTCTGCATCGGAGTGTTGTTCTTTTAAGACTTCTGAAAGCATGCTCCACACCTCGTCCCTCTCAGATTTTGGAAGGCACTTCACATTCTTAAACCATGGATCAAGTGCGTTAGCTGTCTTTAGAAATCTCACATTGGTACCTTCTTTGCGTTTTGTCACATCTGCAGCAAAAGTGTTCTTAAAATGAACAACATGTGCTGGGTCATCATCCGAGACTGCTATAACATGAAATATATGGCAGAATGTGGGTAAAACAAAGCCAAAGACATACAATTCTCCCCCAAGGAGTTCAGTCGCAAATTTAATTAACACATTTTTTTTTTCAAATGAGCATGGAAACATGTCCTCTGGAATGGTGGCCGGAGCATGAAGGGGCATACGAACGTTTAGCATATCTGGCACGTAAATACCTTGGCAATGCCGGCTACAAAACTCCCATGTGAACGCCTGTTCTCACTTTCTGGTGACGTAAATGAGAAGCAGGCAGCAGTATCTCCCTTAAATGTAAACAAACTTGTTTGTCTGAGTGACTGACTGAACAAGAACTAGGACTGAGTGGCCTTGTAGGCTCTAAAGTTTTGCACTGTTTTGTTTTTGAGTGCAGTTATGTAACAAAAAAAATTGACATATGTAAGTTGCATTTTCACAATTAAAAGTTTGCACTACAGTACTTGTATGAGGTGAACTGAAAAATACTATTTCTTTTGTTTATCATTTTTACAGTGCAGTTATTTGTAACAAAAAAATAATATATAGTGAGTAATGTACACTTTGTGCTCTGTGTTGTAATTGACATCAATATGATTGAAAACGTAGAAAAACATCCAAAATATTTAATAAATTTCAATTGGTATTCTGTTTAACAGTGCAATTAAAACTGCGATTAATCGCAATTAATTTTTTTTAACTGCAATTAATTTTGAGTTAAACTTGAGTTAACTGCAATTAATCGACAGCCCTACTTACAAGTCGCTAAATCCCTTTTGAAAATGACTTAAATATTTATAAAAATCTGCGCCTGAGAGATTAAGGGACAAATCTGTAAAGGTATTTACTCACTCAAAGATGCAGATGGATATCTAGTGGAATTTACAAAGCACCTAAAGAAATCTTAGAAGTCAACGGGAGTTAGACACCTAACCAGTCTTGCCCAAAGTCAGACAGAAGTCTGTGGCAGAGCCAGGAATTAAATCCATGTTTCCCGAGTTCTAGCCCAATACCTCAACCACAAGATCATCCATTCATCTAAATGGATAACCACATAACGTTTCCATTTAAATTATGCAAGAAGCCACAGCATGGTGGGCGAAAGCCTGAGCAAGCCCAGAAAGGGGATCATTAATTTTATTAGTAGCAGGCCAGTACTTCAGTTTTGTACACCGTTTTGTCTTTTCCTCTTTCAGAGGTAACTATTACTACTAAATTGCTGATAGAATCCAAAACACCCTGGAGGATAAAGTCTGATGTATCTTCTACTAGATCAGTAGCAGCTTAAAGGAAACTTCATTTAAACCATTAATAGTTCTATCAACAAAATGTAAAATGAATCTACATAAATATAAGTTATATTACCAGCCAAGGATAAATAAAATACATTTCCACTAGCATCCAAAGTAAATAGGTTGATTAGCATTTCACATGAAAGTGACAAGATTTCAGCTGGGAGTGCTGAATAATCTAGAAATGTTACTGCCATTGTTCTTTTACGTCCTAGCAAAAAAGATCTTGGTAAAGATTTCTCCATGGCTTTAGCACTGTTAGCGAACACAGAATATGAATATTGCTTGTGCTGGGAGGGAAAAACGTCAAATGTGAAAGTTGAACTGCATCAAATGACATTGATGTTGGTACAACACTAGGAAGCATAGGTTTCAGTAACACTGGTTTAAAATGAGAATACCAAAAAATCTAAATTACAGAAATAAGACTCCATATTTAACATACTATCATAAAACATCTAAAAGAACACTACTGAAAATGATAACTGAAGTAAACACAAAAAGGAAAATCTGCATTGAAAAATATTTTATGTACAATAAGGTGCACTATAAGATAAAAACACATACTATTTCATTAATATGTTATATATTTCTTTTTACTGCATTTGTCCCATGAGATTAAAATAGATGCACTAAAAATGAATATAGGTCTACGCGATCAGAAAGCAGAATCATTTATCATGGTCAAAAAAGCAGGTGCATAAATTATGCTTCTTACAAGACAAGTGTAACATTTGCAGCAGCCTAGTAACTCCTGCATCACTCTGCTGTTTTTCATTACATAAATATTGTTCTTTCATCTTGTCGTGATTTATCAGAATGAAGACTCAATGGATGCCAAACCCCAGGGCTATACTACCTCTACCACTAATAAGCGTGTATAATGCAGGTAACAAGTGACGAAGGGGCAAATTGAGCCCAACTTTGTTCCTTCTTCCTCCCAAGATGGGAGACATCCCTTTATGTGAACACTTCACAATCCAGATTCTAAGTGAGCGCAGGTGATCTGTCCAGTCAGGTAAGAGACCTGAGCTGATACAGCCTCTCTGGGCATTACTGGGGGGCAAGAGATTAGAAGTACCACTGCAAAATCCATTGAATGTTTATGCCAATGAGAACAGCATTAATGTGATTCCCATACTTCTTACCTGCATCAGCCAACACTGCTAGGCTGTCAGGACCAGCCCCGCTGACAAATCAAACTGTCTGCCAGGGAGGAGACAGGGCTGGGGAACAGTGTGTTGGGGCCAGAACTCCACCAGGATGCACTGAGATGTGTGGAATTAGGATTGGACTTCACAAGGTCTGCTTGTGTAGGAGATCAGGACCCCTGACTCTCTTTGAGGCTAATCCTCTCTGAGGCAATAAATTTCTTATTCCCATCCTTTGCACCAAAGGGGATGCTATTGACCCAAACTTTCAGGAAAAAGAAAAGGAGTACTTATGGCACCTTAGAGACTAACCAATTTATTTGAGCATAAGCTTTCGTGAGCTACAGCTCACTTCATCGGATGCATACTGTGGAAAGTACAGAAGATCTTCTTATACACACAAACCATGAAAAAATGGGTGTTTACCACTACAAAAGATTTTCTCTCCCCCCACCTTTTGTAGTGGATAACACCCATTTTTTCATGGTTTGTGTGTATAAAAAGATCTTCTGTACTTTCCACAGTATGCATCCGATGAAGTGAGCTGTAGCTCACGAAAGCTTATGCTCAAATAAATTGGTTAGTCTCTAAGGTGCCACAAGTACTCCTTTTCTTTTTGCGAATACAGACTAACACGGCTGTTACTCTGAAACCAAACTTTCAGGAGTAGTTCCTTTACAGTCAAGAAGGTGAATAGAAGTAGATTATACCAGAGATGCAAGCCTAGTATTGCAGAAGAGAAAACAAGCTGGCATGCTTGCATACATCTGGAATTTAACAAATAAAAATCAAAAGCTGCTTTTAATAAAATATTTAATAAACATTTAATAAAATATCAACACGTATCTGAGGAATTTCTAGGTTCTTTGAGGATAGGCCATGGCCTATGTTAAAAAGGGTGTCTATTATACCCACTGTATAGTATGATCTATTTGTCAACTAAATGTCTATGATCAACGGGCTCTCTCACATAACTAGAGGGGTTTATTTTGGTTTTTGTTGCTGCCGCTATTGAGTTCCCCCCCAGTTACTACTGGAAGAGAACGAAGGACAATTTTCAGTAAAGGTAGATTTTTTTCAATTAAATAAAATGTTATGAGGTCAGATTAGGTTGACCAGACGTCCCGTTTTTAAAGGGACAGTCCCGTTTGGGGGACTTTTTCTTATATAGACACCTATTACCCTCCACCCCTTGTCACATTTTTTCCACAGTTGCTATCTGGTCACCCTAGGTCAGATAGATCATGTTAGCCCAGCTTCTCCCAGAAAGACAAGATCTGATCAGTAACATTTGCAAAGTGATTCTTTTCCATTTAGGTCTTTGTAAACTGTAAGACAGAGCATGAAGCACTATTGTTTCTCATGAAAAGACTGGGATGGGTCAAAATACTTTCCATAGACTTAATGTACAGAAATTCCATTGGCATGCATTAACTAAGTGATTAACAGAATACTGGCCTGGTCATGCAGAAATTTCCTTCCTTGCAAACTGCTAACTACTGGGGGACAAATCTTAGTTCCATCTATATCAGTGGGGCTAGGATTCCACTCCAGGACTTCAATGGGACCATAAGACCAAAACAGTATCCTCCAACTTCAGTTTAATGTGATTTCAATTATACATTAATGCAATATTATTTAATACAACCTTGTCCAACAGGAAAAGCATAATAAAAACAGCAATACTTTCCCAAAATTTTAAGATGGCTAGTTCACAGAAATAAAGCTAAGTAAGGTTTTATCCTAGATTAGCTAGTATTTAAACAAACAAACAAAAACATACTACCCACATACTTTGGTCTTCTCTTTCATTTCATTCAACAGTAATTTATTGTACTGTATTTATCTGTGATCCACACTGCTTTCCAATTATCCAGTGCACTGAACGTAAGATTTTATTACCATTACTTCCAAAATCCTGTGTTATTCAGTAAACCAGTGATTTTGGGTTCAGCACTTCATGCCTTCCCGAGACCTCTTTCATAACATGCTAAATTATTTCAAAGTTCATTCCTTTCACAAAGCTGCTTTTTGCATAAGGAACTTTAAATTTTCTGTCTCCTGCCCTCATCACCTTCCCGTTTCTTTATTTTACAAGTTTAAACCATTGCTAGGTTTTCTTAACCTGGAGCTTTATCAGAGAGAGAGTTTCTCTTTATTGTAAAATACTCCAACAACAATTGTGTGTGTGTGGCCTGCAGTCCACTAACAGGGCGCTTATTACACTACAAAAGACAAAAACAATATCAATCTAAACTTTACTCAGATTCTGGTAGTTCTGGTTGAACCTACAAAAGAATGTCACTCATATTACACCTTAGAGACTAACCAATTTATTTGAGCATAAGCTTTCGTGAGCTACAGCTCACTTCATCGGATGCATGTGAAGTGAGCTGTAGCTCATGAAAGCTTATGCTAAAATAAATTGGTTAGTCTCTAAGGTGCCACAAGTCCTCCTTTTCTTTTTGCGAATACAGACTAACACGGCTGCTACTCTGAAACTTATATTACAGCTGAAATTGAAAAGCTAGGAGGAACACCTTCGTTACCCCTTTCCCCTGCACTTGATACCAAATATTGATGCGTGAGTACAACTCCAGATAACCAAGTGATGTCACCCTCTCCTGTTATCTAGCAATAGCTTGTGCTAAATGCAATACCCGACAGAGCACAAAAATCAGCTTCCATTAATAAACACAGATATTGGAATACGGGAGAGAGAAGGCAGGTGAGGTAGTATCTTTTATTGGACCAACTTCGATAGGAGGAAAAGACAAGCCTTCAGACTTCAGAGAGTTCTTCCCCAGGTCTGGAGAAAATAAGCAGAGTATCTGAGATAATCACACAGTGGGACAAATTGTTAAACATAAGCGGTAGGAGACCACTTAAAATGAAGTGTGATTATAGCTGTGTTGGTCCCAGGGTATGAGAGAGACGAGATACGGGAGGTAATATCTTTTATTGAAACCACTTTTGTTAGTAGAAGGAAGATTTTGAGCTTCACAGAACTCTTCCTTAGGTCTGGAGTTGTACTGGAAGACTTGATGAAGAGCTCTGTGAAGTTTGAAAAGCATCTTTCTGCCAACAGAAGGTGGCCCAATAAAAAGATATTATCTCACCTACCTTATGTCTCTAAAATGGACAATTAAGGGTTGTCAGGCAGTAGGATGAGTTGCAGACAGATAGAAAGACTTAGAGTAACTTGGCATGAAGTTGTGTAACTTCTTGATGGATGGTTTGGTGTTTCTTGTTTTTTTCCATGGCATTTTCCATAGCTGATAAAAAAGCCTAAAGTACTGATTTAAAATTCTGTATTACAATATGCTTCTCATTAGGGTTTTACAGAAAGTTTGATCAAATGGTTCCAATCAATTCTTGTAATCATTAGATCACAGGCATTTTCAGGAACATAAGTCCAGTGATTGCCTTCAAGAAAACAAACACTGTGCTGTAAAAGAAAGTGCTTCAATCTTTAGGGAGCCAGCACTCACCTTCCAACTACAGCCCATCCACAGGAGAGAGCTTTTCAGAGGATTAAGCTGCATTCTCACAATTCTGCAGCTGCTGCCTGGAAATGTTCTATCAGGGTTCAAAATGATATATAATTAAAGTTATTTTAAAAATACAGTTCTGCTATTGTAGTGACTATATATGTGGTACATACCTGCAAACCTTAGATTATTTGCTTTATTTGAATGAGTGACCTACTATTTAAAATCTATTAAGCATGACTATGCGACTGAAATGCCCCATTTATATAGAAATATCCTTCTGTCACAACTATAAGGAGGGGAAGTTTGAAAAGTGTTACTCAAGTATAACTTGGGGAAAGAAAAGGACTCTGATTTAGTAGAAGTTGTTTGACATTTTAGTTGGAAAGAGTGTCTGTTTATTAAAAGGAAAGAACTGGGATTCAGGATTTCCAGGTTCTTTTCCGCACTGTCAATGACTGTCATTTGAGAAGTCACTTATATTCTGAAATGTCTTTGCCTTCCCACCCACAAGTGTATATAAATCTTACCTACTGCACAGAGGTGCTGTGAAGCTAAATTAAACAAACATTTATACAGTGCTTAAAATATTATAAAAATAAAAGGCACTAAAATAATGAATACTTGAAAATAGTTATCCTTGGCTAATCCATTATTCCATCCTGACAGACGGACAGACAGACTGCTACTTTGTGCATCCTAGATATAGGCAAGAATCTTAAAGTGGATGAAGGGAGAAGTTTCTGATGGTGTTTCCAGGTGGTGATAACCTTTTAACAAAGACACTACAAAAGCCTTGTGTGAAAGGTTCAGGAGATGTAATTGTTTTTTGTGTTTGTTTTTTTTTCTTCATGTCTTTTACCAACATCAAAAGAAAAGAAATACTATATCCATAATTTCTGTTCTCCTTCCCTTCAGAATATTTGGAAACAGCTAAATCAACCCACAGCTGAAATTAGATCATTTTGGGATGAATGCCCAACCCAGCACGTAATCTGAGTAGGCTCTCAGTAAAGACCCAAAAGGGTAAGGAAAGAGAGGCAGTAATAGAAGTACAGCTGTACAGTCGCAATTCACCGCCTTTCCCATATAACCCCAGCCTGTGCAGTGAGCACCAGAGGATCTGTGCAGTGTGGGAGGCAGTCAGGATGCCTTTTGGGGGAGGGTGAATTCAGGAATGTGGAAACTGGAAAAATGGAATTGAATATTTACAAAAAATATAGAAATTAGGGCCTCTCTTTTAGGAGACATATGTAAAGCACAGCAGTGATGTCTGTCACTAAAGACATCCATGTATATATTTCTTTTACCCAGCAATTAACCTTGTGGTACAGGTTTTCATCTTTTAAAAATCAAAGTTGAAATAATCTTTGAAATTTATATATTCCTTAATAACCTGAAATTGTCCTTTAGATATTCTATGATTAGAGTGTTCTCTTAATTTAGTAATCCCACAGATTTTGGAGTGATTCAAATCTTCATCTTCTGTCACAGTGACATAACCAAACTGGCTTGAAGTACTCATAATAAAAGTCACTTTGTGACAAATTATTAACTCAAAGGATCAGGCAAAAGTCTTTATATTTTGAAAGTAAATTTTAAAATCCAGAGCAGATAACACTCTCTAGTCACTGTTGCAATTCCTAGGATGATGGCTGAATCGGCAACCAGTCTTGGTACAACACAGAATTTAAGGTAATTAATCTGCTACAGATTGGTGGTTGAAGATAAATGTGTTAGCTTTTGCATTAAAATTAACTCATTGTGAGGTGGTTAGAGGGGCTGTCCATGAGCCAATTATGGCTCCCAATTTTCAAACTCTCCCAACCCTGACTTTTAGTATAGCAGCCCTAAGGGACTACAAACCATCTGGAGAATTGATACAGTGGACCGGAGCTCTCCTCTGCATGCTCCCCACCCACTTCATCCCTATGCCAGATAAGGAGAGGGCACTTGGCACAGGCCCTGGCTCAGCCAGATTTACACCAGCTGAGAAATCCTAACTGCTAGGAAAATTCTCAACTGGCCAACTGCAGCCAAATCAAATCCTTTTATCACATCTCAGGCAGCACAAAGTGAAAGGAGCTGGGATTGCGAATCTGGGTCTCTGTATGGATGTATTTGCAAGGTACACAGTTTGGTGTGCTTCTGAAAACACATGTAGGCAAAGATATATATACACACATATTTATTTACTGATGCATTTATTTATATATTGGGTACCTGATTCATAAACATGTATGAATGAGTAATCTGAATGAACAGTACCATTGTTATGTTATTTTAATGAACGTAGTATAGGAGTCTTAGTCATAGACAATGACCCCATTACGCTAGGTGTTGCCCCAGAGAGTTTACAATCTAAATATCTATAAGTGTGTGCAGACCTATTCTTTCTGTAATGAATCTGTTGTATCTCTTGCTGCTATTTTGGGAGGGGGGGTGCAAATACCTGATCTGAGCATGTAGTTGCACCATTTCACATGAGCTAAGTATGCAGTTGGGGAATAAGGCCAAATCTTAAGAAGTGAATCAAGAGTTCAGTGTATATACACATAATGTAAGCCATCCCAATTAATAGTCTATGTCTTAGTTCAGTGGCTCTCAATCTTTCCAGACTACTGTACCCCTTTCAGGAGTCTGATTTGCCTTCAGAACCCTCAAGTTACACCTCACTTAAAAACTACTTGCTTAAAAAATCAGACAAAAATTCAAAAAAGTGTCGCAGCACACTGTTACTGAAAAATGCTTACTTTCTCATTTTTACCATACGATTATAAAATAAATCAATGAGAATATAAATATCAGTGTATAGTATACAGAGCAGTATAAATAAGTGATTGTCTGTATTTGTATGTACTTTGCTTATACTTTTGTGTAGACTGTTGTTGTAAAACTAGGTAAATATCTAGATGAGTCGATGTACCCCGGAAGACCTCTTTGTACCCCCAGAGGTACACGTACGCTTGGTTGAGAACCACTGTCTTAGATGATCCTATAGATAGCTCACTAGAAATGGGGAAAACTATAGCTAGCATTCCATTTAGGCAACAACCTCTATTCCCATGAGACATCTGTCATATATAACACTTGGGTTGGAAAAAGGATAGGTAACCCTGAAATGTTCCAGTTTTCCCAGGAACCAGAGATTTTTTTACAAAGGGCCAAGGAAAAAATCTTGGCCTAAATCCTCATCCCCATTTTGGTGGTGGTTTTATTCCTGGTAGCATTAGCTTTTCTAAGTGTTTCCCACCTGTAGCTTCAGCCTGCTAGCCTTTTCAGATCAGTACTTCTCTGCACAATGTCAACCCACTCATACAACAGCACTGGGCGCAACCCAGTAGTGTCCCTTCCTCTGTTTTCTTCTTGCCAGAATAGGATTTCCCATCTCACTCTTATCATGGCATCACATATTCTATCTGTGCTTGAGTACATTTTTGAAGATATTACACATGATCTACTCTTTTTAGGCCATGGATATTTGATCACATTCAAATACACATACTGTTCTAAGTGCATATGCCTTGTGATGACCCCTTGATACCGAGATGCATTTCTCACTATCTACTGCTCTTTCAGTACTTCTTTATTCATCAGGTATGTCTTCACTGATGTTCACCTGAGTGCCTTCTAAGTAGTTCAAACTAACAGATACAAGAAAAAAAAAACACCTCACCAACTCAATAAAAATACTTCCCTTTATCACCTCTTCAGATGGCTCATATGCTGATATCACAGTGGTTAGCCAAACATGGCTGGTTAAACATGTATGTTTTACACTGTATACTGAAGGCAAACCACCGGAGGGAGTGAATTCCGTACACATAGGCCCACAGGTAAGTTATGAAGTTTGGCCCATTCCGCATACCTACTGAGGAGTAAGGGACTGTTTTGCATCCATACCATAGGTAGCAACACAGACAGGAGACTGACCTCCACAGAACCGCTATGTCCATCCTGTGCCTGTGGGTGGGAGTAGTTGGGAGCTTTGGCTTGGCCCCCTGGTGACCCGGCCAGTTCAGCTGCACCAGTGAGCTGGGGAGCAAGTATATAGTTTGTGCCCCTCAGATCACAGGGGAATCAGGAAGCAGATCACAAGGTCTGCTCCTCTGGCAACACAGCTACCCAGTGCCCCATAAAAGGGTTTGTGATATACCTACAATACATCCCTGAAGTAACAGAAAAATCCTTGATCTGGACATAGTAGTGAATGAAAACAGACACAGGGATGGATTTTAAGCAACAGGCTGCAGCTCTTACCCTTAACGCAGGGGAGGACCACTGCCAGCCCCATCACACATACTCCCACATACCAGGCTTTTTAATTGGTTCCAGTACAGGGGTCATAGTGCTCACACCATTTAACTTGGGATAGACTCTCCTAAGCTTACCCCTCCCTCAACTGGTCAATGAGTAGAGACAGATTCTAGAAGAGGAGGTGCCACCCCTGCATCGCTCCACATGTGCTCTCCTTCTCCTTTCTACTGGGACTTCCCCGGTCATTGCTGGTACCATCAAGTTTTCTACCCATTGAGACAGGTGGGAGGCATCCATTTCATAGCTTGTTATTACTGTGATCAATATCTGTCGCCAGTAAACAATACTTGAAAATTTGGTTCTCATCACTGTGAAATATTTAGGAAATGGGACCACCTAGGATTTTCTGTTCATTCTAAACTTTTTAAAGAAGCAGGGGAAATGGTTGAAAGTTGTTAAATACACGGAATGCCACCTAAGCTGTATCAGTGCAACACATATCCATTCAATGCAATCTTAAGAAGAAAATGATGCTGCACAGCTTTTGAAGTGTATATAGTATGCGTTCCGAGATGAGACAAGCTGCCTATATTAAAGAAAGTTTATGCACTATACCTGCCATATTCTCAGTGTTGTAGGCGTAACCTACATTACCATGCATTTCCCATTGGTTTTAATAGGGTACCCACGCAATTATCATGCTTTATTTTTAACATATGTTTCATTTCATGTTGATTACATGAACAACTTTCCACTAAGTTATTTCTGTAGTGCATCTAAAGCACAAAATTATTCCAGAACTATAGCTTGTCCTTCATGTGGAAAACACATGCTCAGTATTATATTGCAAGAGTGTTTGTGATTCATTTGAATTTTAAATTATAATGAATACTGCATATTGTCACTTCCTGTGGTATTAAATCCAAAATAGTTTTAATACCACATAAATATGCATTCAAATGAACAGATGAATTTATGCAAATTCCAACTTCCTCTGTAATATCAACCTAGTGAAACAATTCCACACTCCCTCTTTCTAAGGCCCTGAAGTGCAGCATCATCACCTCCGCAATTCTTACATGGATTATGCTGACAAACGAGATGCAGTGACTTACTCAATGACAGTTTGGGGAGTGAGCAAACGAGCTAACACCCTCCGACTCGTGGATAATACAGGCAATCTGTAAACGCATGACGTATGCTTCTGAACCAGCTTTATAATAATGGAGAATACAAACCTCAGATGGTTGTTTAAAAGCACTGTAAACCCCACTATAATCTCTGCATTTCAGAATGCTTTCTCCTTAATGGTATGGAGAGAGAATTATGGTTCCAAGTCCTGCAGTGTTTACTCCAATTCAAGTCAATGAAAGTTTTACTTGTTTACAGATGGTAGGTTCAGACACTGCTCTCATCAAAATAATGAAATGTTCATAATGAAACATTCATTTCTATTTAACATGTTAACCCTTGCCAGGACATATCACCATATGTCTATAGAATTGAATTTTATAAAGGCACTGAAAGTGAATAGCATCTTCTGAGTACCCTACCGCTAACTGGCACATGAGGGATCCTCAAATATTTCAGCCTAGAAAAACCAAAAACAATGACTTCCAAGAAGTTAACTTGTGGTGGATTCATTTTCCTATAGAATCACAGAATATCAGGGTTGGAAGGGACCTCAAGAGGTCATCTAGTCTAATCCCCTGCTCAAAGCAGAACCAATCCCCAACTAAATCATCCCAGCCAGGGCTTTGTCAAGCCTGACCTTAAAAACCTCTAAGGAAGGAGATTCCACCACCTCCCTAGTGCTTCGCCACCCTCTTAGTGAAAATGTTTTTCCCTAATATCCAACCTAAACCTCCCCCACTGCAACTTGAGACCATTATTCCTTGTTATGTCATCTGCTACCACTGAGAACAATCTAGATCCATCCTCTTTAGAACCCCCTTTCAGGTAGCTGAAAGCAGCTATCAAATCCCCCCTCATTCTTCTCTTCTGCAGACTAAATAATTCCAGTTCCCTCAGCCTCTCCTCATAAATCATGTGTTCCAGCCCCCTAATCATTTTTGTTGCCCTCCGTTGGACTCTCTCCAATTTTTCCACATCCTTTTTGTAGTGTGGGGCCCAAAACTGGACACAGTACTCCAAATGAGGCTTCACCAATGCCGAATAGAGGGGAATGATCACGTCCCTCAATCTGCTGGCAATGCCCCTACTTATACAGCCCAAAATGCCATTAGCCTTCTTGGCAACAAGGGCACACTGTTGACTCCTATCCAGCTTCTCGTCCACTGTAACCCCTAGGTCCTTTTCTGCAGAACTGCTGCCTAGCCACTCGGTCCCTAGTCTGTAGCAGTGCATGGGATTCTTCCGTCCTAATGCACTTGTCCTTGTTGAAGCTCATCAGATTTCTTTTGGCCCAATCCTCTAATTTGTCTAGGTCCCTTCGTATCTTATCGCTACCCTCCAGCGTTTGTACCACTCCTCCCGGTTTAGTGTCATCTGCAAACTTGCTGAGAGTGCAATCCGCGCCATCCTCCAGATCATTAATGCCCACAGATGCCTTCCAGATTCCCAGCCTATCTGGGGAAATCTAAGCCAGTGTGACAGTTTATTTCCCTGTTTGCTTAGAACATCAGTATTATCCAACAGACATGTTGAAGTATTTCTTAGCTGGACTTTGGGGAATGTGATTTCATCAGTAACTGAAGTCATAGGCAATCCTAGCATCAAAACATCATGATATGCCCTGGGCCCCAAATACTCCTATGCCCTGAAGTATTTTTTCTTGAATAAATGCATTTGACCTCTCTCCCCAGGCTAGTAAGCTTCCTCCCTTCAAATAGAAGAGAATGGATTTCCTCCATGAATTTGCCAAACGAAATGACAAAGAAGAAAATTGATACAATATCTCATAACTGCTTGAAAGGTGGACAGGTAAAATATGACATGAGTCAGTGTCTAATAATTTTCTGCCTTCAAAGAACTTCTAGCTGTGTAGAGATAAAAACTCAGTATTTAAAAATCTGTCTTGTACCATGTCATCATAATATAATATTTTCCACTAGAATACCAGAAGAAATTCAGTATTTTATATTTTCTCCAACCGTGCACGAAAACCATTCAAGTTTCAAACCCTTGAGTGCTTTGTTTCTGGAACCCCATGAGCAGTTTAAGAATGAGAGTGTAAGGGAGCCATTACTGAGGAATTATGAAGAAGTCGAACAATTTTCGAGTCAAATTTCTGTTCAGAGAAGAATAGTACAACATGTAACACATAAATATCTATCCAATCCATACAATCCTGTCTTTGCCTACCTGCCTCTCTGGAAATCTGCATGAAGGACTCCACGCCTTTTTCTCCATAATTTCCTTCAGATGCCAACGTTGACACATAATTCCACCCCAAAGCTTTTACAATGTCAACCATTGCCTGTGCTTGGAAGGAATCTGGAGGGACCACTCGTGAGAAGAAATCGTAGCGCCTGTCATCACTTAACTCTGGTGCAGTTGAGGCATAACTGATCTGGGGAATCTGTAGGGGAAAAAAACAGTTATTGGTAAATAATATGGTCATAAATTCACCAAATTTCTAGCATTAGCTTCAGCTGAATCTCTGTTAGTCCACCCCATATCCATCCGTTATTTCCTTTCTCCATCAGTATTTCAGTACAAGTCAAATAATCCATCTCTTAAATTACGTAGGGAGTGAACAAATTACAAGAAAAGTAATCAGTGAATTAAAATATTTTCTGTTCTTTCTGAAAATTCTCTTGCACTTTTAAGGGACTGATACTCAAAAATGTCAATTGTGCTACGGAATGACTAATTTGCACACAGAATTACTTGTTGTTGCCTGTGCATAGCAAGTGCGGCATGTACAAATGGCCAGTTGTTCATCTAACTGTTCATTTACATCGACAGATATCCAATTTGTAAATGGAGCCATATTAGTATGCACATATTGTCCATGCAATTGCAGTTTTGCACCTGGCATTTTCAAAATCAGACCCTAGATATTACAGTCTTGTATTGACAGTTCTCTTCTCTCCTATGGCAGAGGTTTAAAGGGTAACACTTTTTTTAATAAGCCATGATCTCCAGCTTCCAAGTTAAAACAAGTGGCTCATTCATAAGAAAACCATTGTAGAGCCATTTAAAAATAGTGATTCTTCCAAACTCCCCTCTGAGTTCTTGTATCTTTTTGGGATTAAGCTATTTCCAATCAAACTATTTATATCGTCCCTTGAGGATACCATAGCCAAACATAGCAGTGAACAGAATCCAACTGTGTACATGTCCATTTTACTAGTAATCAGATTGTATTAGTATCTAGCCATTTGGGATCCTGAAGTTCAGCTGAGAGAGGAGGACTCACCATATGCCCAAGCATGATAATAAATTTAAGATGGTTTCAGCCTGCAGAAACATCAATATTTCATGCTACAGTACAGGTATATTCTGTATGCTCTGAGAGTCATCTTCTATCTTTACAAAAGCATTCCTACCAATATATATTGCTCTTCTCTCCCTCTCAAAGGAGGGAACAATACTATACACCCCAGGGTTCAATCCCGGAAAAGCCTCCATTCCTTCAACTCCCACTGAGATCAGTGGAAGTTGAGAATTACTCAACTTCTCCAAGAATCAATCTTACAGGATAAGGGCCCAAATATGCCTTTAGATAATTATGGAAAGACAGCCGCACAGCAATAAAGTAGCCAGCAGATATATACATTTACTGAAACTACATAAAGTGTTAACAATCCCAACAATTGCTGAACCATATAATGCTTCAAATACCTCTTTGATGTAGCCCATTATGAGGTACATCCCTTAATGAGCAGCCATTTAGTTCCATTCCACAGAAGTCTGGGCCTGGTCCTACCTATGCTCCTTGCGCAGAACTCCCACTGAAATTAGTAAGAACTCTGTATGCAAAGAGCTTGCCGAATCTCACTCTTCATTGCTATAAATTATTAACCATAAAAAATGCTTAAAATTCCCACTGGGTTTATAGAAATTGCTACCTCTGTTAGAGAAATGAATTCTTCATTGTAGTATTCTGCCTTTCATTTCTGTTATGTTGAGTTTTTGGTCACGCACTTCAAAAGACTAGTTTCAAAAATCTGAGGCTTAGTATGTTGAGAGCTAGGATGTTGCAGATAGTGGTCACCCATAAAGACTTGCCAGGGTTTCCTTAGATCGATAGATCTATTGCATCAGTTTCAGCAGTATTCCTTACACTGACTATAGGAGATATCTACAGGCAGATTCTCTGCTGACATAAATTGCCATAGCTTCATTTATGACAATTTACACCACTGGAAGATCTGCACCCTAACGATTACTCCAGGTACCTGCATTGATAGTATTGTTACACTTACAGCTATTGGCAATTTTGTAAAGGTGACCGGAGTGCTCTCTTTGGCTTATTAAGAGGGATTTTCTTTTCCCACTCTGTAAAGTGCTGCAAACAGAGTTTATTTCATTGGGTCTCAGCTCAGTTGTCATCCTATTAGGATGGTATCAGGAAAGCATAGTTAACCGTGGACAATGGTATGGCATTGTATACACACTACTAATCAGATTAAAGTCTGGTCAAATATGCAATATTGTGTACTGAACAACTGCGCAATGGGCTGAGTGCAGTTAATGTAAAACACATAGAGGTTAAAAAGTGTATCTTACATATTCAGATATGTGTGGAAAAAAAGGAATCTTAATGTATGTATCAAATTGACAGTAAATGTTTATTAACTAAAATCAAAGGATACACTTTTCACTCCTATATGGAGCAAAACTTCACTGAATTTTGCCCAAAGTTTTCATTATTTAAAAAAATCTTTTGCTTTCAAAATCTTTTTTTCTCACTTATGAAATGTTAATGAGACCTGTCTGTTTCAATCTGCATGCAGCAGTTACAACATTAAAACCAACCCTGTTATTCATATAGTTTCCTTCACAATGTCTAAGAATGTTGTACAAAGACATGAACTTTAGAAAGATTTTCTTAAGGTAGCAGGAAAAAAAAAATAAAAGCCAGGTCTAATATGCACTGCGAACATTGCAATTCAACTTTGTACAATAGGTCAGTGCTTCCATTCCATTACCTGTACCACGGAAGGATATCTACTATTCCCAAGCTCCTTTCCCTGCACACAGTCAGCATCCCAGATGTACAAAGTGAACAGCTGTTCAAGTCAGCTGAAACCTATAGGATATATTATTTCTTTTGCTGTTGAATTTTTAAAAAATCAGGCCTATCTTATTAAGAGATCAAATAATTAAAAAGGTGACAGCTGTAGGCCAGAGAGAACTGGACTCTTGAACTACAAATTATCCCTGGAATAACATGAGATGCTTAACTGTTGGAATAACTGTTGATATGTTTATGGACAATATTATGGCTTCAGCTAAGTGGACACATCCCCCGTTAACTGAAACAGGAACCCTCTGTCATAGTGGTATTGTGCTGTTTTGAGTGAGGGTGATATTAAGATGGAAAAATCGAGTCTTATGTAAGAAATAATGAAAATAGAACATTTAAGTTTCTATTTTCCTCTTTAAGAGTCTCTATTGAGTTTAAACAAACTTTTTGGGCTCACAAGATTAAGCACCATTTCATTTTGTTTTGAAGTTTTAATGACAATTCATAATATATATTTTTCCTCACTGGAGATGGCCCCAGAAGGTAGTGTTTGGATTCAAATTAGGATGAGTCTACGCTTCTAGGCTGAGACCACTTCAGATGTAGGTTTCACATCTGGATTCAATGAACCTGTCCACATCAGACTGCAGATAAAAATGTCAAAGCTTTAATGAAATCAGCCATTCTCTACCATCTTGAACTAAAATATTGTGAGATTTCAACCATGCCTAAACCAGAACTAGAAAAGGTGCAGGTTCTGGGTTTGGAACAGTATAGAATATATATATATGGGGTAGAATTCCGGCCCCACAGAAGTCAATGGGAATGTTCTCATTGACATCCATAGGGCCTTAATTTTACCAATGAATCCTGAAATTCAGATCCACATGCCCATGGAAAAATCAAGGGGGTTCAGATCTAACATTCCAATAATGGCCATTTTACTTCCTATACAAGGAGATTCACAGTGTTCAAAGTTTGGTAAATGTGAATGTAGTGTTCAGAAAAGATGCTGACTTGCCACTCCCACCACCCAAATATCCAATGCAGGATAACTCAGACAGTGGCAGTGTAAGCAACACTGCAGCACCACTGTTAATGAATCTTGATCATTAGGGACAACATTTAAGGAATGAGAAAGTTTATTCTGCATGATACAATCAGTCCTTAGGCTATTTGCTGAAACCACCTACAATCGTATCACTAAGTGTCAGTTCTGATCACATTTTGTGATGTAGACATTTGGAGACTGCCAATACCATTCACCTATGCCACTAAGAGCCATTAGATGGTAATAACTAATGTGCTCTGCATCTACCTGAAAATCAAAGGGAAGCTTTTGTCTATCTTGACCAATCCATTTACCATTTACCCTCTCCGCCCATACTTCACTTTTAAAAACATCTTTTAGAATAAGAACGGCCATACTAGGCCAGACCAAAGGTCCATCTAGCACAGTATCCTGTCTTCTGACAGTAGCCAATGTCAGGTGCCCCATAGGGAACAGAACAGGTAATCATCAAGTGATCCATCCCCTGTTGCCCATTCCCAGATTCTGGCAAACAGAGGTTAGAGACACCATCCCTGTCCATCCTGGCTAATAGACATTGACGGACCTGTTTGATCCTAGGTTTGAACCATCACACCCTGCTGCACTGGGAATCATTGGGACGCCAGCATTACAATGACTTCTCTGAAGGATTTAAGAAGCAAGAGAAGAAAGGCTGAAGGGAAGACAGAATTTGTTTAAGCAAAAATGTATCAGATAATTCACAAAAAAGGCTCATAAATCTATTTTATAAGCCATGTATAACGTATATGGAACACCATCCCAGCATTAGAGCTCAATCTTAAATCTATGGTATGTGTCAATTTAGCTAACTTCAAGGATTCTCATCCAGAACTCTTCTAAGCAGGGATCAAATGATGCATATTTATCAAGTAAATAAAGAACTACTCTTCATTTCTTTCCTCCTCCTAACAATTTAACAAGAACAACTAGAGTGTCTTTTCATTCTAGCCCTGCTATTTAATGAAAGAAATGTCAATTCTAATGAAAAATTTCAATTCTCTGGCAAGAAACTGAACCAAAAATTACAGTTTTAAACAGTATTTGGAATCAAAGTGATAGTATTCACTTCATTATGATGGTAACATGACTTTTTTTTTTTTTACTGCTTAAAAAAACAAACACACATTTTATGCCAAAATGTCAATTCAAAATGACAATGTGGTTAATTTTGATCAAAATTTTTCATTGCATCATTTTGGACTTGAAACTTTTCAGAATGTTTTCTTCCATTACCCTTTTTTTGGGTATTTTGACTTTCCATTCTCATTCAGAACAGAAACTAATTTTGAAATGTCACTATTTCCCACAGCATGAAAAGTCTGTTCTCTGAACAGCCCTTGTATCTTGGTAGCAGACTTGTGCTCTGCAAGCACAAGGACTTCAGTTCCTGCTGGTCTTTTCACAGCCTGGAAAAGCACAGGGGGAAAATTATTATACCTTCTTCCATATCCCTCAGTGTGCATGCATGCAACAGACAGGCACAATCTAACCCAGTGTGTCCCAAAGATAGGGGGCACAAGGGTCCACTGTGATGTATACAATAAGACACACAGGCCTTTATCAGCATCATATGGAAAAGTGGCAGGGAAGTACAATTGACTTCATTTTTCTGAAGGGGACCAAGAATTCAAAAGTTTGAGAAATGCTGATCAAACCCACAATGAAGTGTCAGATTTTTATAAAGTCACTCTGTATTTGCGGTATTTCATTGGATGTTACATAGAACTGGTTAAGATGTTCCTCATAGATGGCATTCTGCTTAAAATAACAAAGGAAAACTGAAATTGATTACATTGCATAAGTCAATGATTAAGTAAGAGTTGTAATTTATTTTTTATATTGGACATTAGCATGAGTCTGTTTCATTTTTTCCTTTAATGAACAGTTCTCTCTACTCGATCCCTTTACGACATTTAGCTGTTCTGAGAAGCGGAGTTTACTGAACACACTGAACACATAGGATATTCTATAACAGGCACAATGAGAGCCTGTACAGAAAACATGCTAAGAATAAAACCACACTGTAGAAAGTAGATGTTTTCCATGATCTACTAAGCTACAATTTCAAACATCAAAACCTCTTCTAAAAGCAGAACTGCAACTAAAAGACAAATGGAATACAAACTTGATACAAAGTTGACTCTGCGTGGCTAGGCCATTAGGGGAAATTTCTGTAGAATGCACCTCCTCTCTCCACCCCCTCACTTCTATGAAGGAGACAGCCATTTTGCCTGAAAGTGCACTAGGGCAGTGGTTCCCAAACTTGTTCCACTGCTTGTGCAGAGAAAGCCCCTGCCGGGCCGGGCTGGTTTGTTTACCTGTCGCGTCCGCAGTTCAGCCAATCACGGCTCCCAGTGGCCGCGGTTCGCTGCTCCAGGAAAATGGGAGCTGCTGGAAGCGGCGGCCAGTACGTCCTTCAGCCCGCGCTGCTGGGCTTTCCCTGCACAAGCGGCGGAACAAGTTTGGGAACCACTGCACTAGAGTATAAAGGGCCGGGACAGAAGTGCTAGACTACATTACGCTGGTGCGTAGTTGCTCACTGTCCTCCCTGAAGTGGCTCCAACCAGGCCCAGTTAGCAGTGCACCTCCTACCCTATTATCTAGCACAGCTCTCCCATCAAGGGGCATAATTTGATCCTTGATGACCAACATACACAATCAGTTTGTTATACATACACCTAACTGGGGGGAGGGATAGCTCAGTGGTTTGAGCGTTGGCCTGCTAAACCCAGGGTTGTGAGCTCAATCCTTGAGGGGGCCATTTAGGGATCTGGGGCAAAAATTGGGGATTGGCCCTGCTTTGAGCAGGGGGTTGGACTAGATGACCTCCTGAGGTCCCTTCCAACCCTGATATTCTATGATTCTAACATCCAGGGGTCTGAAATGTACTCATGTGCATCCCAGAGTAAGCAAGGAGAGACATCTATTCTAAACATCAAGTAATTTTTGGCACAGCATGATCTCCTAAAATGTATTCACAGTGGAGTTCCTAAGATTTTCCATCATGCAATCCACATCTTAATAACATGAATGTCTTGTCCTATTTGCCATACTGTAGCACCCATGTGGCAACTATGGCCATTGCATACATGATAAACCAATATTAGGAAAATATTTTTGTTAGGGCTGTCAAGCGATTAAAAAATTAATTATGATTAATCGCGCTGTTAAACAATAATAGAATACTATTTATTTAAATATTTTGGATGTTTTCCACATTTTCAAATATATTGATTTCAATTTCAACACAGAATACAAAGTGTACAGTGCTCACTTCATATTTATTTTTATTACAAATATTTGCACTGTGAAAATAAAAGAAATAGTCAGGGGTGAAAGTAACTTAAAGGACTTACCAGTACAAAGGGCAGCCAGGTTCCTAGGCAAGGTGCGGGGGGGCCCAACTCTGGGCCCCCAGAAGGGGCAGACCCTCAGGTGGAAGGGGCAGGGCTGGGGCCAGACTCCTCCAGCCAGCCCTTCAGCGCTGCCCGGCCCGTGTACCGTCGGCTGTGTACTGGCCCATACTGGCAGCCACTTTCTCACTAGTACACCGTACTGGCCCGTACCAGCTTACTTTCACCTCTGGAAATAGTATTTTTCAATTCACTTAATGCAAGTATTGTAGTGAAATATCTTTATCATGTAAGTTTAACTTACAAATGTAAAATTATGCACAAAAAACGGCTTTCAAAAATAAAACAATATCAAACTTTAGAGCCTACAAGTCCAATCAGTCCTACTTCTTGTTCAGCCAATTGCTCAGACAAACAAGCCCACTTCTTGTTTACAATGTCTCCGAAAGTGAGAACAGGTGTTCGCATGGCACTGTTGTAACTGGCGTTGCAAGATAGTTATGTGCCAGATGGGCAAGAGATTCATATGTCCCTTCATGCTTCAACCACCATTCCAGAGGACATGCGCCCATGCTGATGATGGGTTCTGCTCAACAACAATCCAAAGCAGTGCAGACTGACACATGTTCATTTTCATCATCTGGGTCAGATGCCACCAGCAGAAAATTGATTTTCTTTTTTGGTGGTTTGGGTTCTGTAGTTTCTGCATCAGAGTGTTGCTCTTCTAAGACTTCTGAAAGCATGCTCCACACCTCATCCCTCTCAGATTTTGGAAGGCACTTCAGATCCTTAAACCTTGGGTTGAGTGCTGAAGCTATCTTTAGAAATCTCACATTAGCATTTTTTTTGCATTTTGTCTGCAGTGAAAGTGTTCTTAAAATGAACAACATGTGCTGGGTCATCATCCAAGACTGCTATAATATATGGCAGAATGTGGGTAAAACGCAGAGCAGGAGACATACAATTCTCCCCCAAGGAGTTCATTCACAAACTTAATTAATGCATTGTTTTTTTAATGAGTGTCATCAGCATGGAAGCATGTCCTCCAGAATGGTGGCCAAAGCATGAAGAGGCATACGAATGTTTAGCATATCTAGCATGTAAATACCTTACAATGCTGGCTACAAAAGTGCCACGCAAACACCTGTTCTCACTTTCAGGTGACATTGTAAATGAGAAGCAGACAGCATTATCTCCCATAAATGTAAACAAACTTCTCTTAGCGACTGGCTGAACAAGAAGTAGGACTGAGTGGACTTGTAGGCTTTAACATTTGACATTGTTTTGTTTTTGAGTGCAGTTATGTAACAAAAAATAATCTACGTTTGTAAGCTGCACTTTCACAATAAAGAGATTGCACTACAATACTTGTGTGAGGTGAATTGAAAAATACTATTTCTTTTGATTATCATTTTTACAGTGCAAAGATTTGTAATAAAAATAATATAAAATGAGCATTGTACACTTTGTATTCTGTCGTGTAACATAAATTAATATATTTTAAAATGTAGAAAAACATCCAAAATATTTAATACATTTCAATTGGTATTCTATTGTTTAACAGTGCGATTAAAACTAATTGCAATTATTTTTTTAATCACGCTTAATATTTTGAGTTATCACGTGAGTTAACTGTAATTAATTTACAGCCCTAATTTATGTATTTTAAAATGTTTTTTTAGTCTGATGAGGGTTCACTTTTCCTCTATATTTCATCTCTCCCTCCCTTCTGTTATGTATTTCCCAGCTGGAAGCAATGAAGAGAGCTAGCACCGTGAGATAAGGAAGCTTTCAGTGGAGCATCAGCAAGGGCTCACAGAATACAACTTAGGAATTTCTGTTTTACCGTTCCGCATACTAACCATTCAGATTCTGCATAATCCCACTGAGCCTACAACTTCATTCACTCACTCCCATTTTTCCTCTCACCTCTTTTGACTCTCCCATTCTGCAAAGAGTCTGAAGGACGACCCATCACTCTCACAGATCTTGGGAGACAGGCCAGTCCTTGCTTACAGACAGCCCCTCAACCTGAAGCAAATACTCACCAGCAACCAAACAACAAAAACACTAACCCAGGAACCTATCCTTGCAATAAAGCCCGTTGCCAACTGTGTCCACATATCTATTCAGGGGACACCATCATAGGGCCTAATCACATCAGCCACACTATCAGAGGCTCGTTCACCTGCACATCTACCAATGTGATATATGCCATCATGTGCCAGCAATGCCCCTCTGCCATGTACACTGGTCAAACTGGACAGTCTCTACGTAAAAGAATAAATGGACACAAATCAGACATCAAGAATTATAATATTCAAAAACCAGTCGGAGAACACTTCAGTCTCTCTGGTCACTTGATTACAGACCTAAAAGTGGCAATTGTTCAACAAAAAAACTTCAGAAACAGACTCCAACAAGAGACTGCTGAATTGGAATTAATTTGCAAACTGGATACAATTAACTTAGGCTTGAATAGAGACTGGGAGTGGATGGGTCATTACAAGTAAAACTATTTTCCTCCCTCCCCCCACTGTTCCTCAGACGTTCTTGTCAACTGCTGGAAATGGCCCACTTTGATTATCACTACAAAAGGTTTTCTCCCCCCCGCTCTCCTGCTGGTAATAACTCATCTTAAATGATCACTCTCCCTACAATGTGTATGGTAACACCCATTGTTTCATGTTCTCGATATATATAAATCTCCCCACTGTATTTTTCATTGAATGCATCCAATGAAGTGAGCTGTAGCTCATGAAAGCTTATGCTCAAATAAATTTGTTAGTCTCTAAGGTGCCACAAGTACTCCTTTTCTTTATGCATATTAATGGTGGCATTACAAAAAATATTACAGCCATGCTACTTTAAGTGTGATTGAATTATGCCACCCCTTTACTTAGTCACACAGTAAAAGTTTAATAAAATGATGGCACCTGACAAAGGACAGTTGTGACAAAACTTCAAAAAAGGCATTTTCACGAAGGATCGTGTGCAATTAAGATAATGCATGAGTGTACCTATTGAGATATTAACGAGCTCCCACTGGGGTATTATTAAATTCAGTTTGTTATAATTTCACTTTCAACTTCCTAATAAAAGTTTTATTGATATGATTTCCTGACTTTAAAAAAAACAAACAAACTGATAAAGTCTCTTGAACTTATCTTGTTTGGAAATGCAGCATCAGTCTCCTTGCATCAACAACCCTGCCAATAACTTTGCTTTCCAAAGTGAGAGGACATTGCAGAATTTTCACTTGGTTGTAAAACCCTTTGGTGTGGATTGATGCATGACTAACCGCCGTGAATCAGTTTAGCCCCTAGATTTACTCATGTAGAAATTTCTTGTGTCAGGACTTAATCATCAGTTAGTAAAACTATTCTTTGTTCACAGTTTACCTCTCTAATTGCATAAGAAATGGCTTCAGCATCCTGTGAATTGCATATAATAGTTTCATTCCCATGAATTAAAATTACATGAACTTTTGTACTAGCTATTTTCTGCAGGCCAAACTCAGAAGGCCTTCCTCAGTTTCTACTGATTCTTAATCATGAGAAAAACTTTCACCAGTGGGAGTTTTGCCTGAGTAAGGACAGAGTAAAAACAGAATGGACGGACCTGCCAGCTACTGAGTAGCCAGAGTTTCTAAGGGTATGTCTGCCCGGATCGGCGGGGAGCGATCGATCCAGCAGGGGTCAATTTATCGCATCTAGTCAAGATGCGATAAATTGACCCCCGAGCGCTCTCCCATTGACTCCTGAACTCCACCGCCATGAGAGGCGCAGGCGGAGTCGACGGGGGAGTGGCAGCAGTTGACTCACCCTACTGAAGACACCACAGTGAGTAGGTCTAAGTACTTCGACTTCAGCTACGTTATTCACGTAGCTGAAGTTGCGTAACTTAGATCGATTCCACCCCTGCCAGGGTAGACCAGGGCTAAGCTACATAAATACAAGGCCAGAAGGGTCCATTGTGGTCATCTAGTCTGACCTTCTGTATAACACTAGCCATAGAATTTCCCCAAAATAATTTCTAGAGAAGATCTTTTAGAAATACATCCAATCTTGATTTTAAAATTGCCAGTGATGGAGAATCAACCAAGACCCTTGGTAAATTGTTCCAGTGCTTAATTACCCTCACTATTAAATATTTACACCTTATTTCTAGTCTAAATTTGCCATGCTTCAATTTCCAGACATTGGAATGTGTTATCACTTTCTCTGCTAGACTGAAGAGCCCATTATCAAATATTTGTTTCCCCTATAGGTATTTACAGACTGTACTCAGGTCACTCCTTAACTTTTTCTTTGATAAGCTAAATAGATTAAACTCCTTGAGTCTCTCACTGTAAGGCTTGTTTTCTAATCCTTTAAGCATTCTTGTGGCTCTTCTATGAACCCTCTCCAATTTATCATCATCCTTCTTAAATTGTGGACCCCATATGCTAGCAGTGGTCACACCAGTGCGAAATACAGAGGTAAAATATTCCTACTTGAGAATCCCCTGGTTGTGTGTCCAAGGAGCTCATTAGCACCACCCCCAAATCTTTTTTTTTTTTAATAGAATCCCTGCTTCCCAGGATAGAATCTCCCATCGTGTAAGTATGGCCTACATTCTTTGTTCCTAGATGTGTACATTTAGTCATATCAAAATGTTTATTGTTTGCTTGCACCCAATTTATCAGTCAATCCAGATTGCTCTGTATCAGTGACATATCTTCATTATTTACCACTCCTCTAATGTTTGTGTGGTCTGCAAATTTTATCTGTGATGATTTTATGTTTTCTTCCAGGTCATTGATAAAAATGTTAATTAGCGTAGGGCCAAGAACTGATCCCTGTGGAATCTACAGGAAACACACCACATGATGATTTCCCTTTTACAATTATATTTTGAGACCTATCAATTCGGAAGTTTTTAATCTATTTAACATGCACAATGTTAATTATATATTGTTCTAGGTTTTTTTAATCAAAATGTCATGCAGTATTAAGTCAACTGCCTTATAGAAGTCCAAGTATATTATGTCAATACTATGAAGTTTCTCAGTCAAACTTGTTATCTCATAGAAAAAAAATCAAGTTAATTTGACAGGATCTGTTTTCCATAAACCCATGTTGATTCACCACTGAAAAAAGTTTGTATAACAGTCTACATACATACAGAAAACTCACCTGTTTTACACATCCCTAACATACTATTTACACTGTTTATATATGGAGGTCTAGTTGCTCTATGTGAAAGTTAGACTCAGGTTTGCCAATTACTAAAGCTATTTGTGTTCAAACAAGATCCTGTTTGCTCACAGCCTATTTTATCCTTGCAGTGAATTCATAATGGCGAATTAGAAATCTCACACAATCATCTAGAATCACATACAGAAAATGGACAGATTTCACAAGGTACAGGAATACAAATATAAACAAGATCAAACTCAATGAAAAGCTAGCTTGGGAGGATGGAGGAAGCATTTAGTAAACCATAGAAACAATATAAATACTAAGAACACAAACCAAGTACATGATCATATTTTGTGAGTGTGAGTGTGTGTGAGAGAGAGAGACAGACAGACAGAGAGAGAAAATGTTGTATAAAATAGTTGTTCTACAGTATAAATCTCATCTCTCTACATGAGCTCACAAATAACCTGCCTATCAGCACATGTAAGGTCAATATGAGTATAGCTAAGCTTGCCCTTAGAGACTAAGACTGATATTGAGAGATCAAGTAAGCAGTCCATTCCCCCAAGTGTAAAAACAACTCAAGGGCTCTGCGCTCACAATTGGGAACAGATTGCCAAAAAGAGCCCAGCTCCCATTTAAGCTCTTTGTTGTTCTGTGTTTGTACAGTGCTTCTTAGAACAGAGTGGTCCTGGTACATGAACAGGGCTCCTAGGAACTACTGCAATGTAAGTAATACTAATTTATGTAACATTTTATTACACGATGTACAACTCTCAAGAAAAATTCAGATCTAGTTATTGAACTCCCCTCCACACCACCTCAAAATTGCATGTCGATTGGGATCCTGGATTTTAGTTAAACTATAACATAAATAGGGACTAGCTGTGAAATTAAGATCTGGGTCCAGGTTTGGATTCCAATCAATATACTCATGCTTCCCCTTGCAACTCAAAAACACCCAGATATCACTGGAGGAGGAAGGGCTTCACGTTTCTCTAAAATTATTATCTATATGTAATGTTTTACTTTCAGTAGATTTGGGTACGTAGCTACACAGCAAAAGTGTTGATCTGTATTCACAAGTGAAGTAACTGTTAGATTGTCTCACACAATGGAAAACATGCATTGATACATTAAAATACTACACAGTTTGTAGCTTAATTTGGTTTTGTACTTTTCATTAATACAGCATTCTTTGCTTACTTCGCATGCATCTTCCCACCAGTCTACACTAATTAACTGGCATCTTAGGAAAAATTAAATTGAAACAAACTATATGATGGATAGGATAGAAAATCATTTCCGAGTTACTACTTGTTATTTATATGGTCATATGCTTGTGTGTGACATTTTATAAATATAAAAGAAGAGAAGGTCCCCGCACTGAGGAACTTCTAGTCTCAGAAGAGACTGGAGTAAGACAGCACAACATGTTGGTGAGGGGATGAAAGGGAGAATGGGGAAGAAGTGGGATGACAAAGCATCAGAAGAAGAAGAGTGGAGATTAACAGGGAGTTCATTTCCTTTTTCAATAATTTGCCTTTTCTGAATTGTCTTGCTTTACAATTTTTAGTTCAGTTTAAACATAGCATTGTTAGATGCTGGAGTAGCCATGGGGATTCCTCACTGCAGATTAGCTGTGGAAAGCTCTCTATAATAGAGAAGCAACTGTAATAGACAGATACAGTCATAGACCATAACAGAGCTGTTAGGAGATAGCGGTGCTCCACTGACTTGACCATCCAGAAATGATCTGACAATGAGTGGGCTTGGGGCATTAGAAACTATTACTCTGCTTAACAGGACCTTGACAAAATTTACATGCCTTCCAATCATGGTAGTACAATGTATGCACTGTGTAATAGGAACAAACAATTCACTCTACTTAGGTTTCTCTCTATCTATGGCATTAGCCTTGAAGCAGAACTGTTCTATACAAATGTGCCCCAAAGTGCACTTTTCTTTTTTAACCAAAACATCTGCAGAGAGTCTAAGAAAAGAAACCACCTCCTGATATAAGAACAGGAGGACTTGTGGCACCTTAGAGACTAACAAATTTATTTGAGCATAAGCCCATGAAAGCTTATGCTCAAATAAATTTGTTAGTCTCTAAGGTGCCACAAGTTCTCCTGTTCTTTTTTGCAGATACAGACTAACACGGCTGCTACTCTGAAACATGTCACCTCCTGATATATACATGAAGCTTCATGCTCTAGCATAAACTGGGGCAAAATCAAATGGCAAAACATCTTCACTAATATTGGTACAGCTGAGAAACTTTGTATACGTATAAGTTCTCCTATGCCTCCCTCTTCCTAGACAGTGAAAAAATGTAACAGTGAATTACTGAGGTGACAAATCACAGTAATTAGTACTCACCACACAGCTCATAAGAGCTCTTTATCTGCTCAAAGAGAAATAGGCAGGGGAGAAATCATAACTATAATATATAATAAGAATGAGAGCTTTCAGCTATTTCATAGCAAAAAGCATGTTCAGAATGAAGACCCCATCACAACACATCACAACACTGTACATTTATAATGCCACTTTGGCTTGCACGTTTGCAAAACAGCTGGTGACCAAGAATAAAAGTTGGGTTTGGTCTTTCAATTCAGTGCTTTGAGACCCCTGGATGGACAACTGTTATGGCAGGATAGACAAAATGGAAATATTTATTTAATACTATCACAAAAGCAAACACTTTCTCTTTATTATTAATAAACATTTTTAAATCATGCCATAGGTAGGCAGAGATTTTACATGGCAAACCAAAACATGGTACATGCCTCAAAGAGCTTGCAAGATATGCATTAAGATATATTTATGATTTTATCCCTTATATTTTTTGTGTGTGCATGCAGGAATGTTAGACACTTGTGTCTTATTGAAGCCAACAAGATGGCTAAGACCCAGCAAATCCTTTAATATGAAGCAGTTTATAAATGAATTTACAAAATCATATTCCTTCCCTCTCAGTTACAAGGCAATGCATTAAAAATCTCTCCTGCTGCACTACATTATACTGCTGCCCTCTGCTCTTCTTCCATAACAATATCCTTCCATTTATTGCAATGACAGCTAGTATGACCTATTCCCCTCTGACCAATCAGCTAGTCATGGTTCTTGAACACTGTCATAAAACACAGTAAAAGTACCTGGAGCAATAAACTACTACTCATTTTGGAGAAACGGAGTGACATCAGACACTCTATATATTAGCCAGGTGGGACTAGGTGCAATAGAGAAAAGAGCAGCATGAATTATAGGTTTGAATTCAGAATCCACATTCTCCGATGAAGTGAGCTGTAGCTCACGAAAGCTTATGCTCAAATAAATTTGTTAGTCTCTAAGGTGCCACAAGTCCTCCTGTTCTTTTTGCATTCTCAAGACAAGCCTTCCTTTATGAGCTTCAGACAAAATATCTGGCCTTAGAGAATTAATCAAAACCTGATACACACAGAGCAGCTAGCAACAGGAACAAAACAAAAAGTCCACGTTTAATTACCTAGAAACAATTGTGAAACCTTATTGATCCAAAAGGGGGTCTGCAGTCCTTATTCGTGTGAGTACTCCCCTTAAAATCAACAGGAGTACTTGCTTGACTAAGGATTATTCAAGTGTGGTAGCATGTCAGTACTAGACTGGGACTCAGAAGACTTGGGTTCTATTCCCACTTATCAGCAACTGATTAGCTGGCCCTCGTGCAAGTTATTTCTGCTCCCTGTGCCTCAGTTCCTTAGTCTGTAAAATGGAGATAATGATACCAACCTCATTAGTAAAGTGCTTTGAAATCTATGGATGAAAAGTGCTACATGAAAGCATACAAGTAATATTTGTTGTTATTAAGAGTATGAATTGTAGAATAGGCTATTAGTCTTTCCCCTTGTAGTGAGGCAGAGTGGCCTCCCACAGACCCACGGTGGGAGGAACCCCTTACTGAGCTCTGGTGGCTGGAGCCAAGCTGTGCTTGCTCCTCCCACCAAAAGTCAGTGGGGAAGACAGAAAGTATGAAAGGTGGGTCTTGGGAGCTCAGTTCTGCTGCAGCCACTGGAGCCAGAGGTCTCCTGCTTGCTCCTGAGCTGGGAGACTGCTACAGGCCCCCGTGGAACTGAGGGCTGGCCAGAGCCACATGCTGACCCGACCAGGATTGCCACAGTCCTTCTACCCTGAAGATCTGGAGGACCCTCTACCAATCCAGGTAAACCCCAAGGGGGAGTTAGGAAATGGCCCAGGGGCAGCCAACCCTCATCTGGCTGCAGCGCTGCTGGAGATTAGGTCAGCATGTTGCAATCAGGATCCCTGCTGACCCAGTGGCAGATCACTCCACCACCGGTAGGGCCCTGGGCCAGGACGCAGTGGAGTGGGTGAGCTTGTGTCCCCCCCGTCAACCCAACCCTCGGCTGGTAGTCTCCCCCTCTCTAGACCACAGAGCCAGTGTTTCTCGGCCATCTGCAGGCGATAGGATGCCTGAACAACCTTGCTGCTTGGCTCTGACTACAGGCCTGAGATATTGACTCTTATTGCCCCGCCCTGACTAAGGGTCCAGGCTCCGTAGCTGTGTTTGCTGCTCAGCCCTGACTACAGGCCCAAGACAGAGACCTTTATTGCCCTGCCCTGACTGAGGGTTTGACTCCCTTAACTGTGTTGGCTGCTCAGCACTGATCATAGTCCACAGACTCTTGTTGCCCCGCCTTGACTAAGGGCCAAGGCCCCTAACTGTGTGTAGTGCTCACCCTCTGAAGGTAGGCCCGAGCTGGAGACTGTTGTCACCTCACTAATTCCCCATGATAGGCGACGCTCAGGGATGTGGTGAGGTGGACTAGCCTCCCATGGACCCGTAGTGGGAGAAACCCCATAGATCTATATAGATCTACATGGAAGTTGTGACCTGAACTTCAAACTCAAGCCAAGGCTGATTCAATCTGTATTCCTGCACCAGCGAAGATCAACCAGGAGTTTGCAGTGTGTTTGACCTGCCTGTTCAAGCTTTTGAAGAGCTTATGTTTTATCAGGATATGAGCATAATTTTTTCCAGCTGCTTTTCCTGCTATACTTTGAGTACAACCTATACTCACTGGGGTAACTCAGAAGGGGCAAGTCAAATGTGGATCTCTAATATGGCCCTGGTTCCCATTTCTAATTCCAGCAAACCTAATCTGAAACCATGAAGACCAGAACATACAACTTCCTGATGAGTTTGCAATGAGATTCAAGCATAGGAATGGCCACACTGCACTAGACAATTAGTCCATCTAGTCCAGTATCCTGTCTCTAGCACTGCCCTATACCAGAGAAAGGGGCGGGGAGAAATGGACACAAGTATTACACATGTACACACCCCCTTCCATGTCGCTATTGTGTTTTCTTCTCTCTGAAGAGAAGAGTCCTAATAACTTCAGTCTCTTCCCATATGGAAGTCTTAGGCAATACATCTCCCTTTGAACAAGGGTCTGTGACTCTAGCGGGGCTTGTACCTTGATGGCCCCTTAAGTCAAGGGGGTGGTAGGTAACCCAGCCTCTCTACACCCAAGTCCATGTTCTAAACCCCTCTGTAGTTAGCACAGTGTGGCCCAAGGACCAGAGTCCATCTAATTCCCGTCCTCTGGTGGGGTAATGCAGCCTAGCTGCCGGAGTCCAACCAACTCACTGTGTGGGGCCACACCCTTTCAAAGGTGGGTGTGAGAGGTAGCGGGACTCGGTACTGCCCCCTGCCCCGTGTCCCGACACAGGGCCCATTTGTGGCAAGTTCTCCTCACCAGTGGTCCGGCGGGGATCCACCTGAAACACACCAGCCTGAACGGTCTTCGTACCGTTCCCCTTTAAGGATTCCCTGGGTCACTTCCTACCCCTTTCTCAGATTCAACCAGATCTGCGGTGTCCTCTGCTTCCCCTCTGCAGCACATCTCTGCATGTCTGGCCTCTGCGTTCTGGTGTGCGGGCCACTCTGCTGAAGAGAGTGATGACCCTCCTTCCCCTCCGGTGGTCTGCCCTGACTGAGCACCTGTGCAGGCTTTTATACCTGACTTCCAGGTGGAGCATGCCTGGCAGAGCCTCAGCGGTGGGGGCCCGTCACAGTGACCCAATCCAGATGGGTTCTGATATTTAAAAAAAATTGCATACACCTTTGAACCAAACTTGTAAGGATCTGCACAAAAAACCACTTTCTATTGGTTCTATTATATGTATGAAAACGGCAATTGATGCCTTTGAGAAAACTGGAAAATAATTTTGACATTGTTACAAATGTTGCATATTGTTTCAGAAAGAGTAGATGTTCAAATGGAATTAAACTGTCTCTCACTTTATGTCCTTTAGGGAATTATGTAAAAAAAGAAAAAAGAGAATAAACCCACACTGTAGCTGGACATGGATGACTCATTGAAAATCATGCCATTAGGATGCTTTTGAAAATGGGTGTTCACCCACACTGTCATATTGGTCTTACATTTCAGTGGGCTCAATTACCATACTAGACAGACACAATGAACATAAATTGAGTGCTTCCTATTTGAGGTCATCCGCCCCATTTATTCTGAGGTCAGTAAAATCAAATGCATTATTCTCCAACAGTATTTTTTTTCCTCAATACATAATTAAACTTATTCATTAAATATAGTAAACACTTGGTGACAAATTTTCAAAAGCTGACTCTGAAACTGCACTCCCAAAATTATGAGCACATCCAGTTTGTATTTATAAAGAGCACTTGATCATATAAGTTAGATACACAATTACCCACTTTGTGTGTGAAAATTCCTCTTTGGTTGTAAAGTTTCAGGTGTGCAAGATTTCAACAGCTTAATTTTCAAAAGTAGCTCAAGAATTATTTTAACTACTAATAAACTATGGAGGAAGAAGGGGCTATGTTTGAAGATCAAGATTAGGAATCAGTAGCATATATCTTGATTTATAACCTATAAGACTACTGTCATGAACTCTCAGAGTGAGATTTCATGCTGTGCCTCTAAGAACATAGCACAGAATTCACAGCCCGACAGGAGGGCAGGCTAAGGTGGCTTTAAGCCCTTCCAATTCTGTGCTGCTCTGGGAATTGAAGCAGCCCCTAGTGACAGCCCTTGGGAGCTTGCCTGAGTTACAGAAGGTTTCTCAGCTGCCACAAAACAGCCTAGAATTTCCACAATGTTGATAACAGAGTGTTACACTAAACCTCTATCAGATTTCCAGCTGCAAACAAAATTATTTCTCCACTGTAAGATCAGATACATTCTTGATAATTAAGTTAAAAAGAACTTGTATCATTCAATATTTTAGAGTTATATATTTGTGATGGTGCAGTATTTTAACAGAGCTGCTAATACAGTAGTAAGATAATAAAGTTCTACTGATTTGAATCAGCTTATGATATATGGTGCATTTGTACAAGATATGATCAACACAGAACACTGGTATGTATGCACGGATTTTATAATATTAACTAAGTGATTCCTCCTTGGACATATCAGTTAAAATATTAGTGGCGATTGCCCATCATTTGTACTGTGAATGTGCACAACTCTGCATATTTTAACTCCAACACTGGAGTTTGAGAACAGCATTAAAATAATAGATGGCACTGTGCGAAAGATTATTTGAAATCTCAACAAAACTTCAAAAGCACTTGTCTATTTTGAGCTAATACTTCAAACCAATCATTAAGTTGAGCTCACATATGGTTGTAGGTGTACTAGGAACCCCTTCACCTTTCTAATTAACACCTTTTTGTAATTACATGTTACAACAAAGTTGCTTATACTGCAACTGGTTTTTTTTTCCCACGTCAACATTTTGATTCAGTCTGTGACATATATAGCTATTTTTCCTCACTTTCCTTGCACGACATAGCACAATGTAAAAATGTAATGATGCAGTGTGTGGGAGGAGAAGAAGGAAGGAGCAGAGGAGGGCCATACCCTATCTTCATTCAGCTTGTCTCACGACTAAATGTTCTTTGCCAGACTCTTGCTTCTATCAATACCTGCTTCTCTAAGGAAAGCATAATAGATTTCTCCAGGTCAGATACTTGGTGAAGACATTTCAAAAAGTGAAGAAAATAAAGCCTGGTCAATGAATGCTGTAAAATCATGTGTTTAGTGTTTATGTCTATTTTCATAATAAATGCTTAGAAATCAATGTAATGTCTAATGTAAACAAATTTGAGAAGCTCATGTAGGCAGAGAGGATTGTATCAAGCTTTATCATGCCATGTAAAATAAAGAAAAATAAAAAGGCATTTCTGACTGTTGCATCATTTGTACCGTACATCCAGGCTATTTCAGTAAATATGTATTCTGAACACAGAAAAAATAATGAAGATGTTTAAGTGACCAGGAGAACATATTGAATATAGTGTGTGGATCTTTGCCAGACTTAATACAATCTCCAAAGAAATTTTCCAAACAGGCACAGATGTGCTGGACAGAGAATAAGAGGAACTATGCATCCCACCCTAAACGTTATGGCTAGTAACTATATTTATTCTCAGCCCTGTGATCAACCTTCTACACATACTGCTCTTGTGTGCTAAAATCTACATACCATGAAATTGAGAACACCAACGGCGCCATTCTTGAATAAATGGATAGGTGAGGTTACATATTTCAAGAATCTTGTATACACAGTAGAGTCAGAAACCCTAATTCCTTTGAATAAAAATCAGAACCAGTGGACAAATACAGCAAGCTAACCTAAGTTGTAAGTATACATATGCATTTTTCCAGCCATCGTAAACATAATATTATTGCATATTTTATTGTTCACGGATATTTTAAAAAGATGTTTTAATCTGCCTGTAAAAATTTCATTCACTTTAAAAGCAGCCACACAGACCTATCAACAGAAAACAAACGTAATAGTTTATGGGTAGCTGGTTTGATATGGAGGAAAGAATAATATGTAACAGTTTTCTGAAACTACATACACAATTTCAGTAGAAATAAAACATTAATGTGGTATAATGTGAAGCACAACTATCTTTCAAAGTATAGTTTTTAGACTAAATGAAAGCTGCCAAATCAGCATATTGAACACATCGCTGCATTCACAGTTGAGTGTCCATATTCCAGTGGTGGAAATTAAGTAAATCTGCAGGTTGTGATTTGAATATTTAAATATGCTAGAGTATTCCCAAGTGGCTTATGATGAAGATGAATGACACCTACAACCTTCTTATACTTAGCCAGGTGTAAAGAAGGGAAACATTATACCCAAAATCTGTCAGTACCAAAAAATTATTTGCTAGAGTTTATTGACATTTTTCACAGCAAAGGCCCAACTTTTCCCAGCATGCAGTTTTCACTATTAGCAAATCTAAAAGTGCCAGACAACAAGTTTTAATGGTCAGAGGTTACAAAATTAAGGATTCAAACTCACATTACTTCAGTGGAAGCAGGCTGAGGCTAACTCTTTCAAAATGAGACATTTCCCCCTCAACTTTCTGTGTAATGGCCAGTTATCTACCAATTGATCCCAAGGGTATAAGCTGTGCTTTTTAATAGTAACACAATGTTGTAACAAGACTTCTGGTGTTCTCTCTGTTCCTTCTCTCCCTCCATCAGAGTCTTCACATGTTTTTCCCACTTCAAAATGTGTCAGAATACTACCTAAGAATACTCAAATGATTTTCCATGGTAAGTAATGATAGCTGGGTCTCTGTTCAAGAAAAACCCAGACACTTTAAAAACTTGATCAGTGCCCAGCTGGGCAGGATTTAAAGATTCCTTTTTTCTTATGTAGACTCACGAAGCACAGGCATGATCGAACTCCAGTATAACCATCACATATTATCGAAAGAAACTATGGGTTTTACTCATCGTGTCGGTCAAACCTTTAAAAGATTATTTGGGTATAAAAGGTTGAGCTGTTCACTGCCTCAGGCTCCATCTATACTAGGGACAATTTCTGTTTCTCATTGTTGCTTGTTCAGCAGAGAAAGAAACCCAATAGTAGACAGGCTGCTGCAGGCGTTTTTAATACTGTCATGTAGCAGATCTAATCAACAGAGTATTAAAAATGCTGGCAACATCCACCGAGCACCTATATTACAGCTTCCAACATCACTAACCTCAGTGGAACTCAACTGGTGTTAGTAGCCAAGGGGAATTTTACATCTGAGCTGAGTCTCCTCAGAGGAATGTGAGGCAAAAATAGGCACGTTGTCCACAAAGCACGCTGTGACCAGTAAACCCACACACAGGACAGATTCATGGGGCCCAACCCTTACATAGGTGCTGTGCAGTGGACTCTGGTGTTCACCCCCAATATACAGCAGTTGGCAAGGGTGGGTCAGATATGCAGGGAACGTAGCCCATGATAATACGGCTTCTGAGCCCCATTGTGTTTTTGGCATATTTTTGTCTCTAAGTAAAGCACTTTTATTTGGGTTTGCTCATTTTTACAGGCTTATGCCTACAAGAAAAAAACATAGGCATTGAGCGCTCTGTTGATAAGGCTTAGCGAAAGATCTGCCTATTTGGGTCACTTCATCTTTGGCCATTTATGCCTACCTGTTTTACTAGTCCTTTCACTGAAGGCTCTTCCCCCCCACACACACACCTTCTTCTTGGCAGAGTAGATGCTTTAAACTGGGCCATTATTACATTATTTGGGTGTTTAATTTGTTGTTCAGCAGACAGCTTTATGCCAGCAGTCACTATACAAATAGAAAAGATAAATTAAATCATTTATATATCCCCCTTGGACATATTCAAAGGGAAAATATCCTCTGCCCTCAAACAGCAACTTTTATTCATGGGAGTAATCATTCCTCCAGCAAGTAGTCTCATTCATGCCAAGCAGGTGAAAGTCACTTTAGGGCACAGGGTCCTCAATACATATAAGTGTGGGTCCTAATATTACAGGAGGACCTGGTAGTAACTCATATTCAAAAAGAGACTGAACACTTATGTGGATAACCATAATATGAAGAACTATAATAGTTACTGCTAACAAAAATTGTGGAAAGGATATTAAAAAACTCATGCTTCAGGGCATAAGCCTATCTTCAATTGTTAGGATGAGACCTTATGTGCAGGGCAGATTATCCGACATCTGCCTACTGCAGGAACCTTGTACCTGCCTCTAAAGCATCTGGGGATGGCCGCTGTTGAAGAGATACTGGACTAGATGGACTTTCGGTCTGATACAATGTAATCGTTCCTATGGTTCTTATTTAGGGTGCCTAACCACTTTCCATTCTTAAAAATACATGCATCCTTTTTTTCAGGAAGCTCTAACACCTTCATGGTTTGCAGCAGGCCTTTAAATCTGGGAGGGAGAAAGACCTCAGATTAGAGAAGTTCCATTCAGGTTTAGCTAAGTTATAAACCATTAAAAATTGCCATTTCCCTTCTCTTGCTTGCATTGCTCAGAAAAAAAAAATGGGCAGCATGCCAAAACAGAACTGAACACAAACATTCAAAAATTGCTGGGACCAGACTGCCACCAAAGCAAGAACAGGATGCCAACCCTGCACTGGGAATGCCCAGGAGAGCCATACCTGGCACATGGCCACAGCATCTCATGATCTTTTTGGAGCACCACATATGGCAGGCACCCCCTCCACACCTCATACCAGTTCTTAATAGATCTCTCTTTATATAAAGAGGGTTGATTTGCTACTGTCTGAATTTTTTTTTTTAAAAGTGCAGTGGGGCCAATTAAAAACTCATCACGGAATGTTACACAAAGTTGTGCTAACAATCGTGTCTTCTGTACTTGGAAGAAGAGATGTGGGGTCATTAAAATGAAGTGCTACATTATGAGTTGTAGTGGCAAACGGTGTGTGTGTGTGTGTGTGCGCGCGCGTGCGCAATTTGCCTTTGCAATTCTTTGATTAATAGGATCTCTCTAAACATAGTATTTAAGTTTTTCTAACCCTATTAGAAATGTTCTGACAAAACTGCAATAAATACGTCACCCAAATATATCAAACATTTGGGGCTAAACTCTGTGTATTCAAGGACAATATCTGAATGCCTTCATATCACTGAAGCATTAGTCTGGGATATTTGAGTTTGTCTGTGTGTCACAAAATCCATCATATATCATTTGCAGCACTCTACGAAAAGTCATCCCATGCTACAGTAATGACAGTACTGCATTGGGGAAAAAAAAATCTATTAAACCATAACCAAATATAATGTAAATGCATTTTACAGTAAACAAATGAGATGTAAACTATAACTATGAATAATTTTGAATTATGAACTGTATACAAGGATGCATAGGATATTAACATAATATAACTCATGCTGAAAACAGAGAAGACACCTCAAGAAATACAAGAAAAGCTAATTTTAAAAAAAAATTAGATTAGATTACAAACTAAGGTACCCATTTCCATATGTGCCAACTTTTGAATGAGAGAATAGTCCCTGGGACTATTCACATGTTTAAAATTAAACACATGCATACTTATTTGCAGGATTGGGACTTCTGTGATTAAATTTAGTTTAACAAACAATGGTCTTCATCCTGCCATCAATTACACATATGAGTAGTCCATACTCTGGGTGAAATTCAAACTAGAGTAACCTAGAGTAAAGTGAGCCATGGAAGGCCTATACACAACTTAAGTCCCATTTATAATCTCAATGCAATACTTAAGTGGTGTTTAAATGATGCATATGGCCTTGTGTATGGACTCAGCTCTGCAATGAATTTCACTCAATGGTAAGAAAGTGGAGTTATTCCTGATTTTCATTGGTGTACATGAGAAGAAAGTCAGGTACATAGTATATAGCTCATGGCTTTATAAAATGATTTGCGGCGTCAAAGGTACCATCTGCTGGTTTATTTTATTTCAATTATAATTATTTTACATTAGTGCTGAATGAATTTGATGCTCAGAGAAGTGAGGGGCTGATAGAATTAGCAAGAATCAGGGATTTAGCCTCACCTTGAAAAGCACAGTTAACTCCCATTAATGCTAATGAGAGAAATGGATCAATAGTGACGGAAGAACAGACTGGAGTGGAGTATAATCTTCACTCACCTGAATGTTGGGTTTCAATACAAAATGTGGAACCTGACCCACATCCATCAAAAGACTCATGTTCTCATACGTTGTTCCAAGTAACACAGGGTGGATTTTGCATTTGCATAAAAATCATAAGGATGTGTGTTTTTTTCCATACTTTTGAAGTGAAACCAGATGAAACTTGCTGGTTTCAAATAAGTTTGACTTTGTAATGTTGGGTTTCTTTCAAATGAAATACTCAAAACAGAATTTCACAGGTGGGGCCAGAGGGAAAACCCATGAAGACTGCAATAAGGGGTGGGGGGAAGGCTTTTTGGAACCCCTATGAAATGAACATGCCACATTTGGCACAGCTCCACAATAGATCCCAGGGTGCAGGTATGAACTCTACCATCTCTAGCACACAGCATTGGTTAAAACATTACAAAACTGGGGAGCTTAATCCTTGCCTCTGCAGAAGACCCTGACTTCAGTAGAGTAGGTACAGGTAGTTCTGTTGGTTGCATGACTGGGACAGGATGCGGTGATGCTGCACGGAATCATAGAAATATAGGACTGGAAGGGATCTCAAGAGGTCTTCTAGTCTACACACGCACTATAAAAATTGTTCCTACACCCCTGTACAACACTCCTGCTAACACATCCCAGAATGATGTTTTCTTTCTTTACAACAGTGTAACACTGTTGACTCATGTTGCCCTTCTTTGCCCCTTTTCCTATTCTGATATGTCTTTTCTGAGCTGAGGTGATCAGAACTGCACACAGTATTCAATGTGTGGGACTTATATAGCGGCATTATGATATTTTCTGTTTTATTATCTGTCCCTTTCCTAATGGTTCTTAATACTCCATTAGCTTTTTTGACTGCTACTGCACATTGAGCGGATGTTTTCAGGGAACAATCCACATTCCCTTAGAATTAAGTTTGCCAGCTAAATACTTGCCTTTACTTTTACCTAACTTATGGGAAAACAAAATTCAATAATAGAAATACAGCTAGAAAGACAAATACTTAGGAGAGAATAATTTTCAGACTTAACTTCGCCGGCTACATAGATATTCCAGACACTGGATAATTACTAGCCATTTCTTTATCGCAAAAGTGCCCAAACATTCTAATTAATTTAAATTGCTTTCTAAGAGCCATGCTATTAGAAATATGCAGAAACAACTTGCTACAGAATAACAGCTGTGCCCTGTCTTATAATTTAAAAAAAAAATCACTCACAGATTCCGTCATTCTATATCCTAACAAAATCCAAACCGCCAAACACAATCAGCAACGCTGCTCTCATTACACAGTTATGAAGTCTGATGTAATAGAAAGAAAGGGGTCAAATACCAGATTAGAAAAATTAGAAACAAAGCCTATTAGGCCATGATGAAATTCATGTTGCAAGAAACAGGCATAACAAGTCACATTTTCTTTTTATGTTGGGATTTCAAAATTGGCATATCAGGGCCAAAATGTACAGTCCTTACTGAGGACAAAATTATGTCCTCCAACAAAAGTTATTGTGCATGGAGACCTGAAAAGATATAAAGTAAGGAATCTTCTTTACTTCACTGGCCCCAGGTATATGATTTGGTGTAGATGATGCAAGCTGGCGTGCTGCCACTGCAACTGGATTGTATGAGTCACAGGCCCCACACATCTTCAACACACATAAGAGTGGGGTGGATGAAGGTGTGGGAAACCATGCACTGTTCTGCAGCCTGAAATTACACCCATCCTTTTATGTGAATCCCAGTTAATTAGTACTGTGTTCCTGCAAGTCAGGGGGAATTTTAATGGCAACTCCAGTGGCAGACCTGTGATCCTTTCCGTTTTATAGCATTCATGCCATGTCCTCAATAATGACTTGTATCATATTATAAACATAAACAAACTAGGGTAATACAACCTAGATGGAGCTACGATAAGGTGGGTACATAACTGGATGGAAAATTATTCCCAGAGAGTAATTATCAGTGGTTCACAGTCAAGCTGGAAGGACATAAGTGGGGTCCCACAGCGATCGGTTCTGGGTCCAGTTCTGTTCAGTATCTTCATCAATGATTTAGATAATGGCAGACAGAGTACACTTAAAGTTTGCAGACGATACCAAGCTGGGAGGGGTTGCAAGTGCTTTGGAGGATAGGATTAAAATTCAAAATGAGCTGGACAAACTGGAGAAATGGTCTGACGTAAATAGGATGAAATTCAATAAGGACAAATGTGAAGTACTCCACTTAGGAAGGAACAATCAGTTGCACACATACAAAATGGGAAATGACTGCTTACGAAGCAGCACTGTGGAAAGGGATTTGGGGATCATAGTAGATCACAAGCTAAATATGCGTCAACAGTGTAACACTGTTGCAAAAAAAAAAAAACAACCCCAAAACAAACATCTTTCTGGGATGTATTAGCAGGAGTACTGTAAGCAAGACACAAGAAGTAATTCTTCCGCTCTACTCTGCACTGATTAGGCCTCAACTGGAGTATTGTGTCCAGCTCTGGGTGCCACATTTCAGGAAAGATGTGGATAAATTGGAGAAAGTCCAGAGAAGAGCAACAAAAATGATTAAACATGTAGAAAACATGACCTATGAGGGAAGATTGAAAAAATTGGGTTTGTTTAGTCTGGAGAAGAGAAGACTGAGATGGCACATAACAGTTTTCAAGTACTTAAAACGTTGTTACAAGGAGGAGGGAGAAAAATTGTTCTTAACCTCTGAGGACAGGGCAAGAAGCAATGGGCTTAAATTGAAGCGAGGGCGGTTTAGGTTGGACATTAGGAAAGACTTCCTAAGTGTCAGAGTGGTTAAGCACTGGAATAAATTGCCTAGGGAGGTTGTGGAATCTCCATCATTGGGAATTTTTAAGAGCAGGTTGGACAAACACCTGTCAAGGATGGTCAAGATAATGCTTAGTCCTGCCTTGAGTGCAGGGGACTGGACGATGACCTCTTGAGGTCCCTTCCAATTCCATGATTAGCTCGATTTGGCGCTAGAGGTACTGAGATCTTTGGAGAGAGGGAAGAATTTATTTTAGCTTGAGTAATATTTGCCAATTGCTATTGGTCCTAGGTGACAGTGTGTGCTATACCTTGTATCATCTGCAGTCCCATGAGTGTACTCTTTCTAATGACAGGCCCTCGGCAAATCAAGGGGTGTCCCAGAACTCTGCCACCTCTCAGACTGTGTCTCTCGACTTCAGAACCCTATTTCACACTATGGCCCCTTTAGCAGGGCCAATTTGGCTTAGCTCCCTGCAGGAGTCTTCCCTCTTAGGAGCTTTGTAACCAGTTCAGTCTTTTCAAATCAGGCATAATTTCATTGTCAACAGGAGCAGGGTAGTCATAAATATGGATTAAAATAAAAAAAGAAGCCATGACACAAGATTTATACCTAATCTTTTAGTTTCTCCTTGATTAGTTAAGTAGGCCCTACTTAGTTCAGGCAGTCTTCAGTCTAGGGTTGCAGGAAAGGCTGCAGCTGCTACCTCCAACTGCCTGCAAGCGTATCTCCAAGTCTCTCCCCTTTTTCAGCTTGTCAGGGCTGGGTTTTTTTGTTTTTTTTTATTTATTAACAGAACCAAATCTTTTTTTTTTTTTAAACTTTCCCACCTCAGTGATTGACCCTTCCTTACCCCAAGCTAAAGGAGCCTGCCCAGCTGGGCCAGAGACATTACTTTACAGTCCTTATAACCTGTGTGGTTGGTGAAGTATTAGGTGATTGGGTTAATTCAGATAATTGTCTCTCTTCCTGGTCTCCTATGTGGAGAGCTTCTGGCAGGAGTTAACCCTTTGACTCCATGTAGACTACAAAACAAATGTAAGTAGGGAAACTGAGTCATACATTCATAAAAGTAATGCAGAAGTTTCCCATGTTCTTCATTGTATTATTTTGTTACCCTTCCCCCACCTGTATTAAATGTGTTTAATTCCTATATATATATATTGACCAAATATTGGCTTTATTTGCAATGCTGCAAATACTGTCCCTTTCAGAGCAGGTAATATACGCAATTCAGTACAGTTACATGTTCAAAGAGAGCAATAAATTTCTGTCCCACAACTTTTTGAGTTGATACACAATGATACAGATGACAAATGTCTGCATTATGTAATCTTTGCCACCAACACAAATTCATAATACCTACATAATACCTACATAATTATACTGTATATAAGAGTCTATCTTACACTAAACCTGCTATTTTCAGTTTCCAAAAGCAACGTTACTGTGGAATGGCTTCTATTAATAAATTCATGGTGGCTAATAGGTATCATTAAAAAAATCATCCAAAAATGAAACTTTTGCTCTCCTTCTGCACACAATGAGTTGGATACACAAAGTAAGGGATCCAGTACTGATGGGGAAGAAACCCTCACTTTATGTGGCAGAAATAAAAAGTACAAAACATATTGTAGCCACTTGATGCTGTATAGACCTACTAACAGTGTTGGCTAAAATCAATAATTTTCAGGTGTTCAGGGTTGCCTAATCAAACATAAAACTCTTCCTCCTCTTCCCCTTTTTCCACTGCTTTGCCTGAATGTGACAAAAGGCATTGTCTGTGCCCAGTGTTAGTCTTGTCTCCATATCATTTGCTATCCTTCCAAATGTATTCAGCCTGATTTGCCAATCTCTTGCCCCCTGTCTCATCACATACAACAATGCAAAGTAGGTTTGAAATGCTACTAAAAATGAGAATTACCCCAACTTTGTACTGCTGTAAATTACTTTTGTGTCGACTACACCAGCAGAAAATGGGGGCCATTGTATTTTCCCTTTCAATACATATAGGGCCAAATCCAAATCTCCTATAGTACTGTTGATTTGAGCAGTGTCATATTAGGGCTAAACATGGCCCATCAACTGCTACTTTTTGCATATTGACACAGTTCTATGTATTTTTTTTTTAACTTGAAAACAAAAAGGACAGTACATTAGTTCAGTTATTCAGGTGATTTCAGTGCAGATTTGGTAGCTTTCCCTGCTCCATCCTGCCATCCTTCTCCTTTCGTTTTCTTCCTCTAGCTGTGGCAAAAAAAACAACACAACAACAGAGGACCGAGGAAAACAGATTAGCCTGGCAATCACAAGACCCAGATGACAAACTCTGAAAATTATTTTTCTTCAGCAGAATGACATGTGGGACTTTTGTTGGCTGTTCACTTGCTTTTGGATTGGCTTTTTGGCTGGCTCACGGCTGTGTCTGCAAGTTGTCTCTAAGCTCTTCAGGGATCAAACTGCTAATGGGCTGACTGGGCTGTCTTGTACTTTTGTAACCTTTTTTCCTGTTTGACTGATCTTCAGTTGGGAGGATTTTGCTGTCAGTTACAATCTGAAATTTTTGCATATTATTTTTTCATTGTATCCACATGCAGGGCTCGGAACCTGTGTTAAGATGAAAGAGCTCATTCTGACCCCTAGCAGCACCCACGACAAAAGGTGAAGCAGCTGATTCTGGAAAGTGCTTGACAGTTCAAAGTTCTGTTTCAACTAACCTATTTGAGTGTTAGGTAACTTTCAACAAAACATCTTTTGCTCCCAACTTATCACTAGGCAGTAGTGAAGCAGTCTTTGAACCTCACAAGCGGTGTACTTTTAGAACATGCTGGCATTTTCTTGGAGAGTGGACTCTTAAACATGAGAATAACTTATTTGAAAGGTCCTCTCCCCCCCCACCCCAGAGATTTATATTAATGATTGTGAGACTCACGCTTGCTTAACTGACAATTAGTTGAGCCATTGTTATTATTGGGATTTAACGTGGGTGGGGAAAAACTTTCGATAATGGTACAGCTCACTTCTCTTCAAACTACCCTTTGACTGTTTTATAAAGGAATGAAATATTTGGATTCTCTGCTGTTGCATGCATTTACTACTGAAATAAATGAATTTGGCGACTCTTTACATAAAGTCTTATTTTAAAAAATGGAAAGTGTTCTCTTATAGACATGTGCTAATATGTTGTTACACAGCGCACACATGCTCATTCAGAACTTGATCTTGCAAGGTGCTTAGTACCCAGGGCTCTGATCCAGCAGAGCACTTAATGCTTCATTTTAAGCAGCACTGAAGTCAATGGGACTACTACACGGGTACTTAAAGTTAAAGCACATAATTAAGTGCTTTGCTGGATCAGAGGCTGCATATTGGGCCTTACAGGATCAAGCACTTAATGCTGAAGTATATTCAAATAGAAGTGCATCAAGTATATAGTTATAGTCAAACAATAAAAGTCAAAGATCAAAATACAGTCATCCAAAGAAACTAGATTGCATGGAGAATATTTCATAGACAACATTTCCTCATAAGGAATCAGCTATTTGTAAACCAAAGTGCAATGTCATTTTCCTCACTAATTTTGAGAACATACTTTCAGTCATATTTTAGCATTTTTATTTGTTCCTTTTTTAACAAACTGAAATATTATGCTTAATTATATTCTATCAGCCCCCAGGACAGACGATGGTCTAAACTGCAGTATGCAAACAACTTCTGCATGTTAGAAATCTTCATTACGTTTTATTGGGAAAAAAAGATGGCACATATGCAGTAAAGAGACTGGTTTCAGCGTAGCAGCCGTGTTAGTCTGTATTCGCAAAAAGAAAAGGAGGACTTGTGGCACCTTAGAGACTAACCAATTTATTTGAGCATAAGCTTTCGTGAGCTACAGCTCACTTCATCGGATGCATGCAGTGAGCTGTAGCTCACGAAAGCTTATGCTCAAACAAATTGGTTAGTCTCTAAGGTGCCACTAGTACTTCTTTTCTTTTTAGTAAAGAGACTGTAACTGAGTCATTTAAAGGTCTTCCTTCCAAACAGACAGGACAGAGAGCTCAGGAAGTTGGTAACCTTTCACGTCTAGGTCAGTAGTTCTCAAACAATGCCCCAAAGAGTTGATTCGGTCTCAGTGGTGTCATTCTGACCTGTAACAAGGAACTCCGTCAATTATTAAGCAGCAACACTTCCTGCTAGTTGTAGCCCAGTCCAGTACCCTTCTAACCATGCTGGACTGGGCTAGAACTAGCAGGAAGCGTTACTTCTTGAAGATCCACAGATGCTTCACTGATCAACTTGGTGGATAAAACCCAAACTTGGGGGGGAACAAAAGCAAGAGCTGTCAGAACCAAAAATGAAAAGGGTCCTGGACAGAGATAATCAGTGAAGTCTGCAGGCAGCAAGGAAAGATTTTGGTACTAATAAATGTCAAATTCTACCCCTCAGGGAGAGAATATGACACAGAAACAGGGTCAGATCCTCAACTGGTGTAAATTGTCAGAGACTTTAAGGACAGAAGTGACCACTATGATCATCTAGTCTGATCTCTGGCACACTGCAGGCCATAGAACCTCACCCACTCACTCCTGCAGTAGGGTCAAAACTTCTGGCCGAGATACAAAAGTCCTCAATTTTGATTTAAAGACTTCAAGTTACAGAGAATCCACCATTTACTCTCCTTCAAACCAGCAAGTGACTCATGGCCCACACAACAGAGGAAGGTATATACCACCCGGGTCTCTGCCAATCTGATCTGGGGGGAAATTAGTTCCTTACTCCAACCCTGGCAATCAGTGAGATCTTGAGCATGTGGGTAAGATGCACAAGACACACATCTCGGAATGAATTCTCTGTCGTAACTCAGAGCCCTCCTCCTCTAGTGCCCCATCTCCAGCCACTGGAGATTTTTTATAATAGCAGTCAGAGATGGACCATATGCCATTGTAGGCAATCTTACCCTACCATCCCCTTCAAAAACATATCAAGCTCAGCCTTGAAACCACTTAGGTTTTTTGTCCCCGATGTTCTGTTGGAAGGTTGATCCAGGACTTCACTCCTATGATGGTTAAAAACCTTCATCTAATTTCAAGTGTAAATTTATTGATGGTCCATTTATATCAATTTGTTCTTGTGCCAACATTGGCCCTTAATGTCAATAATTCCTCTTCCTCACTGGTATTTATCCTTCTGAGGTATTTATCGAGAACAATCATATCTCCCCTCATCCTTCGTTTTGTTAGGCTAAACAAACCAAGCGCCTTATGTCACCTCTCATAAGGTAGGTTCTCCATTTTTCTGATCATCCTAGTAGCCCTTCTTTGCACCTGTTCCAGTTTGAATTAATCTTTCTTAAACATGGGAGACCAGAACTGCACACAGTATTCCAGGTCCCACCAGTGCCTTGTATAAAAACATTTCCCTACCTCTACTGAAAATACCTCATCTGATGAATCCCAGGAGTGCATTAGCCTTTTGCACATCTCACTAGTGGTTCATAGTCATCATGAGATCAACCAATATGCCCAGATCTTTCTCGGCCTCTGTTGCCTCCAATTGATACAGACCCAGCTTACAGAAAAATTCTTGTTGTTAGTCCCTAAGTGCATGATGTTGCACTTTGCACTATTAAATTTCATCCAATTTCCATTATTCCAGTTTTCAAGGTCATCCAAATCTTCTTGTATGATATTCTGGTTCACCTGCATTTTGACAATACCTCCCAACTTTGTGACATCCACAAATTTTATTAGCACACTCCCACATTTTGTGCCAAGTTTATTAATAAAAATGTAAAATAAGATTGGTCCCAAGACTAGTCATTGAGGAACTTCACTAGTAACTTCCCTCAGACTGGTTTCAGAGTAACAGCCGTGTTAGTCTGTATTCGTAAAAAGAAAAAAGAAAAGGAGTACTTGTGGCACCTTAGAGACTAACCAGTTTATTTGAGCATGAGCTTTCGTGAGCTACAGCTCACTTCATCGGATGCATAGCATATCGTAGAAACTGCAGAAGACATTATATACACACAGAGACCATGAAACAAAACTTCCTCCCACCCAGGAGAGTGGGGTGGGAGGAAGTTTTGTTTCATGGTCTCTGTGTGTATATAATGTCTTCTGCAGTTTCCACGGTATGCTATGCATCCGATGAAGTGAGCTGTAGCTCACGAAAGCTCATGCTCAAATAAACTGGTTAGTCTTTAAGGTGCCACAAGTACTCCTTTTCTTTTTTCTTTTCCCCTCAGACTGACATTTTACATTTTGGTATGACCAGTTGTAATCTCCCTTTTAACCAGTTCTGCACCGATTTGTCAATTCTCGTATTAATCCGCATCTTCTCCAAATGAACTAATAATTTCCCCTGGGGAACTGTATCAAATGTTTTACTTAAATCTGGGTAGATTAGATCTACTACATTTGCTTTGTCAAGAACATTGGTTATCTTCTCAAAAGAAAGAGATCAGACTGGTCTGGCCTGACTTACCATGTTGGATTTTACCCCAATTACTGGTTACCTCTATGTCATTAACTACTGTCTTTCAAAATTTGTTCTAAGACCTTACATACAATTGAGATCAAACTAACAGGCCTGTAGTTTCTGGACCATTCCCCTCCCCCCCTTTCTTAAATATAGACACTATATTTGCAATTCTCTATTCATAGGGTACGACCCCTGAATTTACAGATTCACTAAAAATCCTTTCTAGCAGGCTTGCAATTTTATGGGCTAGTTCCTGTAATATATTAGGATGGAGATTACCTGGGATTCCAGATTTGGTTTTATTAAGATATTTGAGCTTGCTTTTCAACTTGGATGGGGTAATTTCTACTTCCATATCCTTGTTCTCACCCTGCCACTATGCTCCTCATTACCTTTGTGACACTACATCCCATATTTGTCATAGTAATATTATATATATGATATGATTATGGCATAATTATGATGCATTTTGTACAAGATGGGCCATGTAAGGTATCATTGGAAAAGTTCGCAAAAAGAAAAGGAGTACTTGTGGCACCTTAGAGACTAACCAATTTATTTGAGCATGAGCTTTAGTTATGATTCGCGGAATATGGTTATCCTATTTGTATGCATGTATCATTTTTGTATCTGGAGTTATAAATATTGACTATATTCAAATGGGCTTACTCTGGAAAACACCCACAGTCAGCCTTTCAGCTACAACAATGAAGAAGCCAAACAGTGCTAATGGCTCCTCAACAAAGACAATGGGCTGCGGAATAGCTTAGCCTTCCTGTTAACATTTCGGCCAGCCTGTAAGTAATGCTATGACTCTGCAAGGGCATGTGACCACACCACATGATTCTGAACTCCATTTTGGGTACCTGTATTTTTCCACAAACTGGTCTGGGAACCAAGTTTGAAACAAAAGAGTTCCCGCCCTTTGGAAAAGCTAGATAAGGCAGGGAATGACATCATCTGTTGTTCTTCACTCCCTCACAACACAGACGCTCTGAAAGAAAAGGAGTTGGAATGCGGGTGGGGAGCTCAAGCTGCAAAGCAAGTGCAGCTTGAGCCTTGAGAATCTGCGAGCCTGCTTGTATCATCAGTCAGGGTAAGAAATTGAGAATTCATATCCCACATTTCCAGTATTTTAGGCTTAGTTTGCGGTTTTGTTTATGTACTAGGTAATCTCCTTTGATCTATTTGTTAGCATTGATAATCACTTAAGATATATCTTTTTGTTGTTAATAAACTTGTTTTTGCTTTATCTAAACCAGTGTACCTTTGAGTGAAGCGCCTGGGAAAAAATCTCAGTTTGGTTAACAGAAGCGTATCGAGCATATCCTTCCCACACTGAGGGGAGGGCAAACATTATGCGCTTACATTGTACAGATCCCTGTGCAGTGCAAGACCATACAATTTGGGGTTTATACAGCAGCAAGGGTGCAGGGTGGAGGAGCTAAGAAATTGGCTGTTGTCTCCTGCCTGTTGTTGAGTAAGGCACTCAGGTAGCTCCGTTTGGGTGTGTGGTGCCACCTGCTGTCGTGTTGGGTGATAACAGGGCCTGAAGAGTCTGTGAGTCACCAACAAAGCAGCGCAGGAGAGGCCAGCCCAGCTGGGAGGTTAAAGTGGTGCAGCAATTCCCATAGCTCCCAGACTGCACCTTAGGATGACAACCCATCACAACCCTATTAAAAATGGAGGCAAAGTATTTGTTGAGGTGTTGGGCCATAGATAGATTATCTTTAATCTCCACCCCATAGCTCTATTGACAGTCAGGAGCTATGACAGTCAACAATTTGAGGATTCAGCCCATACACTTGATTGGTGCTCTACAAATCGATAGAGATATTATCAACCAGTTATACCCATCCTATTCAAGTGAGCTTTTCATGTTTTTAAGTCATCCATATGTATATACAGACACTCTAAACAACATTTTCCATTTCTCATTGAACCTGTTTTTCAGTCATACAGATCCTCAAAATGTTTGGTGCCAAGTTTGTTTGATATCCAGTTGAACATACACGTCTTCATCAGTTACAACTTGAAGACAGAGAAACTGCTAGAATTCTATTGATCAGGGTTTTTAAAATATATTGTTTGACAGATCTTAAAAAATTGATCATTAAATAGGACACGTTATTTAGACTGAATTCAATGCTTTGCATAATTATTAGAAACTTCAGAATAAAATGGAGCCAGAGAATTTGATGATTAAATGATCACTCCAAATTACAACTGTTAAAATAAATGCAAGGTTAGTTATGTGTAAGGTATCATTATTTGACAGGGCAATTGATCCACTTACTTTCTCTAAATTCAATGTCTTATTAAGGTGTGTTGGGGCCATTGAGTGCAGAAGGGTGGGTGTTTGCATAGGGGAGCTGGAATGTGCTGCACTCTGCCAACCCCTGGCTAGCAAACCAGCCCTTAGTCGATTGTTGTCACTGTCCTAAGTTAGGGCAGTCACAGGTTCCTGGGAGATGTAAAAAGGTTTAGAGACTTGATGAGCTCCATTCTTAGTAGCTAAGGATTGGGCTGCACTCCCCTTTTGGCATATGGGGAGAATTATCCTTACCCTCCTGTGTGAAGTTCTTAGAGCTTGATGGATGAAAAAGTGATGCGAGTGCTAAGAGCAAGGGCTGACAAACTTGCCTACAGTGGAAGCTCACTGGAGCTGGGACTCTATTTTTGTGTCCTGTATAGTAACAAAATGTTGGTGATCCTTAATAATACTGAAGATATTTTTATTAAACATACAACATGGGATTTTTGCTCCTCTTAGTGCAATTGTTGCTACAATTCAGCTGCATCTTTACCTACCTAGTAGTAGCATTTCTAAAGCAAGCCCTTTTACAGTTCAGTCTTGCAAATGCCAGTCAGATTCCCAAGCACCAAGCTGCCTAAATAAAACACGGGCTTTTTTCAGTTCCCTACCCTCCAGTTATTTATTCCTCCAGAGGGTAAAGGAACAGGTCCCTTGTGCATACTTCATCAAGATCTGTCAACTTGCTACTAATTACTGCAGTCACAGTTATCAACCTTACAAGCAGTTCAAAAGGATCAGACTGGAGTTCCTTCACTGGGTATGCTCACCCTGCAGTTTACTGAGGCACTGCATCAAGCCACATTTTCAAAAGTTGTGAAAAACAGGAATTTCTGAAATGCTGTGTTCTCAGTCACAAGCAAGCAACAGGAAAATTAGCATTGTAAAATGGCAACCTAATTTAGATAAGCATTATGTAAATCTGTCTAATTTGTATACAGAGTCATTATATGGTCACAACTGGGTGACTCAAGTCAACTCTCTCTTCCGCCCCCCTCCCCCCCACAGACACACATTAACACTGCTCTGTGAGTAGCTTTAGATGGATATGTATTACTTTTAGTGACAGAACACTGACTGTTCAATAGCAAGAGTAAGTGACAGACATCATTATGAATAACTCAAGACAACTGTCAGTCTGGGGTGAGTTAGGTATGTAGCAGATCTTATCAATTTCTCTATAGCCATTCAGCAGCAGATAAGGATTCCCAGCAAGTGTTCAGTTGTTTCAAATTTTTAAAGCAGGTGTCAGTTTGAAAGCACTGGTGAAGAATGCCAGTCATTGCAATTTAGGGTGCACCGCCAACCTTTAGTTATTTTACATTTCCCAATAAACTACTCAGCAAATGGCTTGCAAAGGGTGTCTGCTTTAATCATTAGCTATGCATTTCCACCAGCTACTTAAAATGGCAATCAGCTACTCACCACTATATTTACTATTAAAATCTCACTGCCATGTATTTGGCCATCAGGCAGGATGAGGCAGTAACTGGCACAGAAGACATACAAAGTCCTCAGTCATTTAACACTATCTGCATCCATTTGGAACCTTGGTTGTTCATGGTGCCTTACTGCCTTGTCTATAGTTCATTCCAGCAATGCTTCCAGGCAGCCAGTACTGTTATGCAGTTGTCGATTGCCAACTGAACTTGGAACTAAGTATGGAACTTGTTTATTTGGGGCTTTGCGTTCTTAACAACTATTTTGTAGCCATACACAACAGAAATGCCAGGAAATTTTAACAGCCATGATGACAGATTGGAAATCAGAGAGTTTAATATCACAAAGCTGAGTTGAAACTAGGTATACAGACTACTGCATGATTTTAGAGGAGGTATTTGATTCCCTTAGACAATGGAAGTGGAGGTATTAGGTATTCTCTACTCTCTTTTACTATCCAGGAACAACAGTGTTCACAGTAATATCTTGTGGCTTTGATTGCTGCCAGTGTTTCCATGGACTACTACTTGAATGGCCTACATTCTTGGAAACACGGTGCCACTTGTGTTCCTGCTTTCTTGCTGTTCTTGGTGGCCTATGAAGCCACTTAGATGGGCCTGATCTTCTCCATGAAATTAAATAATTTCTGAGTTCAAGAGGAGTTGGGTTCTGGTATGAGTGGAGGCAACAGATGAAGATCACTCCTTGCTCATCAAAATGTCAAAATATGATTAGATACCCCATTAACAAACAGGAACAGCTAATATTATATACTGCAAAATACAGAATATATCAGATCCAAAAAAATAGAACTACTGGGCCCAGGTTTCAAATTTGGACATTCTGCCTTTATGTTCCAAAAACTGGCAATTAGGTGTCCAAATATCTACTTAGGCACATGTGTGTCAGTTTGAGCACCCAAAGGTGGAAATCAGGTTCCCTAAATTAGGTGCCCACATTTGAACATTGAAGAAAAAACTATGTTTAGTTTCAAGTTATTTTGAATTTGCAAATCATCAAAGTGCAGAGTCATCCCACAAATCTGTTCACTTTCTTATTGGTAAGTCTGCATTTTTTAGCCCAAATACAAGATACTTAATCAAAACTCACTCTGAAATCCATGAAAATTTCTCCTGAGTAAGCACTGAGTAAAAACTTCAAGGTATCATCCACTAAAAATTAAATAGTATAAGAGATAAGAGAATCTCTTAGTTTTTCCTCCTGCATTTGAAAAAGTTACAAATCCTATCTATTGTTTACTGTGGTAAAACAAGAGATTTTAAAAGGTACCAGTTTATATAAATGCTGAACGCTTACGATAGAGCATTTCAAGTTTCAGTGCTTTTTTGCTGTCAAACCAAGTCTTCACACTGTGGCACATTAGAACATGATGCAAGTTAGTAGATGTCATGTCAATAAGCCTGACTCTGTGTGAACAAATGTGGCATTGATGCATTGAAATCAGATCCTGGGTGTGCAGGCATCATTTTAATTGAAGCTATAATGAAAGTGAAGGTGAAGCTAGATAAACAGACCACTGCATGACTTTAGACCAGTTGTTATTTGATTCCCCAAGCTCAGTAGTTCTCAACCTGCAGCCTACAGGCTGCTTGCAGCCCAATCAGTACAGAACTGTAGCCCATGTCACATCCTTGGGGCCATACAGGTAGTATTGGATGCGGCCCACGACGGTAAATATGTTGAGAACCACTGCCCTAGACAATGGAAGTGGAGGTCTCAGGTATTGTCTCCTCTCTTTTCCTATCTAGAAAGAAGTAGGAAAAAGTGAGGCGTCCTGCCTCAGGATCCTATGAATCCCAGTGGCTCATGTGTCAGGCATGAACACCTGACTTCAGACTCGGATTCCACTCCTGTTTCCGGACATTGTGCAGATCTCGTGACCTATAGAGAGACATCCAGGGAAAAAAATGTATTAATGCAATCAAAGTGATGGCTGACCCCACATCTGCCCTTCCATATGGGAAGAAGTGATCTGGCTATGATCACTTACAGCTCACAACCTTGGTGAACAAAGCATGTCATTTCCAACATGAGAAGTATCACTCATGTTTAGATATGTTTGGTTCCATTTAATAAAAAGCAATGCTTTAAAATGAATTGTGTAAAGGGGAAGAATTTCTAGCTATTTACCTATGCAATATTAGTGGAACTTTTCTTTTAAATGATGTTGCTTGAAGAACAAAAACTTTCTGACCACCTTTTTGGGATTTTGTAGAAATATAGAAACTACGGGTAAAAGATATCTTTCAGACCATCTATTCTACCTCCATGCCAAAGCAGAGAAGTATTCCCTGAATTAAATTTACAAGAGCTTTACCAAGCCTACTGCTAAATAACATGACTTCTGTCCTCTCTCAGGAACAAGCTTCCATTGCTCCTTGATATCTAGGAATTCGTATGGTTCCCTTTGCCTTGTTCCCTGAATGTCTCTATAATATGATATTTCAACACTGATAGAGCTTAAATGGGCACCAATGAGATCAAGTGGTATATCTCAAACTTGTGACCAGAGTCATTGTAGACTCTTACCCTCTGACTTGCAATATTTCCTATTTCCACCATAAAAAGGGGCAAAATTACTAGTTAGCATGATGGTATTGCAGGAATGCATAGATATTCATGTAACCATCCCAACTCATTTCACCAATTACTCCTGTTACTTTAGCTCGATTACAAATTGAAAACTCATCATTGGTAGGAGGCTAATTTTTTATGAAAAGAGTGAAAGCTACTGGTATGGCATTCTACTAAAGCTCCAATCGCAGTAAGAAGCATTTTTAAAAACATATAGTAATAAGAATACCTGAAAGTGCTTGTTTGAACAATGTAATATTTATCACATACACTGAGTAGAGACCTCAAAACCTAGCATCTAAAAGGAGCCTTAGGATCCTTTGACCAATGGTGAGATCTATTGTACATGTCCTGCAATTTATACCAGCTTTGGTAGCAAGTGTCTGAGCAACACAGGTCCATGTTTGGGTTTATCAGCTAAGCCAACAGAAACAGTGTTTTTTGACTAAAAACATTATTTAGGAAGGATATTTTTTCTGTGAACAAGTACGTACAGAGCTTCTGTTACTGCAAAGTGAATGGAGATAAATTTGTCATCTCTGCTTGCCAAATTCTAGTGCTGTGACTGCTTCAGACTGGCCCATAATGAATAAGTCTTCATTTCACTAGTTTAATGGGACTTTATAATTTGACACCTTTGTTCTCTTTCTAGATTTCACATTGGTACTTCCCTTTTAAAGTATCTGATCTCAAACAGGTTTCAGTATATGAAATGGCTGATTGTACGACATGTTAAAGCTTAAGTGCTCTTTTTTTGTAGGTATAGAAATATGCTTATACATTTATTTCCTTTCGTAACATTTTCTCACCCACCTCCCACCCCCAAACAGTGCCAACAAATGGAAGTTACAAGCCTGGAATCTACTGAAAAAGAGGAAAATTAAACCATTTCATGGGGAAAAAATATGATTATATATACTTAGCCAGCATTAACAAATTACACTGACTCACAGCAGACTGAGAATTTTCCCTTCTATTCACAAACTGAGGATGACCATTGTTTTGCAACTGCCCACACTGCACTGAATAATGAACACTGATGTATATTCATTATGTACTGGGAATCACAAGCCATCACCAAATGGTTGAGATATAAAGCAGATATCTAAAAGAGTTTAGCTTAGCATGAAGAAAGCAAACATTAACCGCTAACTCATCAGGTAAACATATACCGTAAATCCAGTGTTTCTAACTCACCACACATTAATCATGATTAAAAAGTCAAAATTTGCCACCAGTTACCACACTGCAGCATGTAAAATATGGAGTATTTGATGGTGTTTCCCTCTGGTTTTCTGGTGACACGCAGCACTGCTATACCAGACAGTCATTATTTATAGTATAGTGGTCCCTACAGGTCCAACTGAGAATGAATGGGGCTCGATTGTGCTAGGTGCTGTACATGCACCTGGTGAAACTCAGGCCCTGCCCCGAAGAGCTCACCATTTAAATGGACAAGACAGACAAAGGGTAGGTGTGGAATAATAAAAAGATGAAGTTCCTTGATGACCACCCAGCAGTTTTCCCCCTCCCTATGGTCTGTTAAAGCTACAAATGAGGATTACTACTGTCTTGAACGTCTATAACTTAAGATGCATTTGGCATGGCAAGTGGTACTGAATTTAAAAGGAATTTAGAAGGGACCACACCTAGCTGAGCAGCTCTTCCCCTGATTCTATCCCTTTGCTCTCCACTTCATCATGCCTTCAATCACTGAGCACTTGTGTTGCAGCCACAGTGAGGATGGAGCTAGTTATCAGTTAGGCTTGACAGCTTACACATTTCATCTGTGTGAAGCAACACTCCACCTCACAGGACCAACAATGCATATGGGCCTAAATTAATACAAAATTTGATTACCTACACAGCTTTCATTTTTTTCTGGAGCCTGTGGAAAGACAGATAGTTACAGTGATAACACACAGGCAAATATCTACATAGTAAAATTATTCTTTACAATAATGGGGTGGGTGGGAGTTAAGCAAAGAGTCTGGATTCAATGCTCATATGTTCTTTCCAGAAGAGGGGAATGGAATAATAATAGAATCTCTGTGTAGCCAAGATTGTGGTAGATGAGTCACTGTGATGTATTATGGTTCTGCAGGGCAGCAGCTTCATTTAATAAATAATAAACAAACCACAGAATTTGACTGCAAACTTGCTTTTTCATTGTTTATGGTGCATAAAAAGTGAAAAAGAACAGTCAGCTGTTAAAAAACACATTGGGCTGTTAGAGGCTGGTAAGGAAATTCACAAAACTTATACAATGTATCATAATGCAGCTATTCAAAATTTTAGATGAAAAACAGTTGTTTTTTTTATAGACAGTGTTGATACATACTTGAATGTAATTTTTTTTCTGCTTCCACCTGCTGGTCAGATAGTTACACTGATCAGATTGGGATGGGGGACTTCAGATGCAGTTCAAATCAGATGTGTTCTGATTACACATGGGCCATGGTTGTGGCAAAAACACAATCAATGCACTGAACTTTGTTGAAATTCACAAACCAAAATATCAGTACTTTATGTGGCTTTTTTTCCCCTTTTCAAATTTTTGTGAATTCGTCCATAGGGTAAAGTTTTACCATTATATTATGAAAAGCAATGCAACTGTTCACATTTTATCTTCGTTTTAGTAATACCTCGTGGAAGAAACACCACAAACAAGAAGTATGTGCACACTATTAGATATATAATAAGTCAAAATGAAAACAAATCAATTATCAAAGTAAGTCCATGAATTCACGGGAGTCACAAAAGAAAGGAATTTAGCTATTCTTTCAGATCATGACCATTTGCTTTCAGATATATTTCAAGAGGAGCTTCTCTAAGGCATTAGTCTGATGAAGATTGTATTTATGACTTTATTACAAGGGAGAATTTAGCCCTTATATATGTATAGCCCTTTATGTATCCCTGAGTAGCCACTAAAAATCAAAAAGAAAAGGAGTTCTTGTGGCACCTTAGAGACTAACCAATTTATTTGAGCATAAGCTTTCGATGAAGTGAGCTGTAGCTCATGAAAGCTTATGCTCAAATAAATTGGTTAGTCTCTAAGGTGCCACAAGTACTCCTTTTCGTTTTGCGAATACAGACTAACACGGCTGCTACTCTGAAAACTAAAAATCAAGTTTCATCTGCCACTAATTGGATCTATGGCTGTCGCCATCCTTAACATTTCTGTGCCGTTCTCTTCTACCCTTAAACTATGATATGTCAAAAGAGATCTAATTTGATAATTTAATATGATTAAGTCCCCAAAAGACTGCCACACAATGAATGTGGAAGAAAAATAGTAATAACGAAATGAAACAACTCATTTTTTCCTCAGAAAACCTCATTTTTAGAGTGCATATAATTTGAAGTGGTCTTGCTGTATTACACTAAACCTGGGATGAAAACACAGTACATGTGAACATACATAAATCTGAAATGCAGTACTCTGAAGCTATAGAGTAGAAGGCCCATATAAAATGTGTTATAAGATAGTGGTGATAGACCAAGAAACATGCATGTGTAGGTAATATTAGGACATAAAGTCTGTGTTGGCTGCTTTTACTGGATGGCAACATAACTCTCATATTTTGAGCCTTGTGACACTTTCCATCCAGCAGAAGGCAGTGCAACATGAAAACAAATTGGTCCAATCCCAATTTCCAAATGGTTCCAAGTTTTTGCTAGTTCAGTTGACTTCAGTGTGTGTGTTGAAAGTGCTCATCGCCACTAACGATACGACCCACTGTGAGAAGACAGACACAGATCCAGCATTTTATATAAAGATACTTATCACCCCAGTCTAGCCCGATATAGGACTTATTTGTAGAAAAATCCTGCTGCCAGAATTGTCCTCATGCCTCTATACACAAATAGCAGGAAAAGACTGTCTCTTGTAAAATATTTAGAAAAAGCTGCATAAGAATAGCCATCTAGAATTCATAACACAGAGATCTGCTTGTTAGTTAATTGCAACACAGATCAGGAAATACCTGTTGTGTATGTAGCTAAGTGGGAACCCCAAGTCTACAGTTATATTACAGCTGAACCATTCAACACCTCTTCAATAATTTTTAGCTTTTAACTCCACTCTGCTCCACTGTTAAACAAAACCCAACACACAATTTGTCACTAAGTGCCCATTTTAATTAAGAGTTATGACCTATTTATACAGGTCTGCTGCCAAATGTGTTCCTATAAAAGGTTGGAAAACATCAACAACAAATAAATGATGGAATTTTGCTATTCATACAAGCCTTCCTTCTGCTGTACACAAATGATCTAATAAAATAATGGGACTCCAGATGTGCAGGCAAGTAAAAATGGGAAGAGAGACTGCCAAAAAGGGTCATTCCTACACCAAATAAACAAACAATGTTATGTAAGGAGGGAAAGGGACCACTTCAAAAAGGAGAACTGCACCCTTCAGGGGGTAATTTTACTTTGTTTCCCAGTCATTTATAAAGGTATTTTAGATCGCTAGTGTAGCTATGTAGCATTCTATTAAAATTCTTTATGTTACAGAGAATGCATTGTACATAACCAGCAAGAAAAAATAGATTTGTTTATCTTTTGGGCCAGATTCTCAGCTCCTTTGTGTAGTGTGCCACCAGAAAAGGGATATTCTAGAGTGGACTGGGAGCAAGGAGCCCCTTGTGCTCCAATGACGATGGACAGAAGAGCAGATCTCAGGGAGCTGCTATCCACAGATGCAATTTACTTTGGCTCGGACTTGCTCTGAGGACCCAGCAGTCCCTCAGGATCAGGGGCAGTAAGACGGCGGAAAAGCACCAACGAATCCCTATCTCCAGGGGACACAGAGTGCTTGTTTGGCTTTTCAGGATCAAGACCTTGCATTGCATTTTATACTGATAATCAGCCCGCCAAGCACCTCAGAGAGAGAGAGAATACTCAGGGCCACCTTAGAGCTCTGTCCCACCCCACCCTACCACTTTCCCATTCCATCATTGATACTTCAGAAGAAATTGTGTTGTTTTTTTTTTAAATCTAACACCCACAAAAATTACTTTTGTGGGGAGAAGAAATCCCTTCCTACGTGCATGCCCATCCATCCCTTCATGGCTAGGGCACTGGCCAAGGAAATAGAAGAGAGGGACTTGAAGCTGAGCTGCCCAAGTCCTACTGTGATTCAGAGCAGAGATTTTCATTTTAGACCACTCTAAATCAGGCAGAGCATGGTAATCTTGCACGTGGATTTCCCACATCCAAGGTCAGTGGCCTAACCACCAAATTATAAAGAGAGACTCTCTTTTTCCAAATGCAAACTTTGTCAAAATTGAGGTCTCCAGGAAATTTGATTTCAACGAATCAATATGAAGTATTTAGATAATATAAATTTTCATCCAAAACGTTCCAACCAGCTCTACAATTTACTTTCCACTTTTAGGTCTTTTGGGCATTGCTACTTTCCAAGTATCTCTTTCCCACAAATGACCACTAGTTGATATATATTTTCCCCTTGACGAATGTTAAGCTTTTATTTCTCCAGATTGAACCTGAATGTTAGTGTTTACATATCTAACTCTTCTATATCTCTGTTACTCTCTGTCCTCTCTGACATTTTCAACACTTTTCAATTTAGACTGGTCTGCAATGAATTCCATGACAGCTTCAGAAATACAGAAACAGATGCTTTAAACTACACCTTTTCCATCTTTTTGAACTTCTGGAAAAGAAGGGAGCTGTCAGTATTACCAGTTCTGTGTTTTGCAGAGGAATACGGACAGTTCTTAGTCATTAAAATGTATTAAAGTTAAGTGTGGCAGGCTTGCTTTAGGTCCAAGGGTGTGATAAAAGAGCCCCCATTTCCATTCCCGCCCCCTTTTCTCAACTAATTGAAAATATAGGGAGGTTACTTACCTGTAACTGGAGATTCTTCGAGATGTGTGGTAGGGATGTAAATAACGTGTAAAACCAGTAACTGTGTAGCTTATTAAAATTCTACTGGTTAAACGTTTACGTTTAACCGGGGGAAGTAGGAATGCAGGGGGTGCTGCGACACCCCCATGGTTTACGTGGGATCCCTGCTGCTCGGCGAGGCGGAGGCAGCGGGGATCCCCGAGCGCATGGGGCCGGCAGCCAGGATCCCCGGGTGGGCGGGGCCGGCAGCAGAGTTTAATAGTTAACTGAATCTGATAAGCATCAAGCTTATCGGTTAACCGGTTAAACTTTTACACCCCTTATGTGTGGTCCCTATCTGTATTCCACTGAGGGTGATTAATAAGCAGTACCTAGCTAGGCGGAAGGTGCGAGGAAAATGATGGAACCATGGAACAGAGGACTGCTGTACTGAATGAGGCGTCTGTTGCAGAATCATGCACCAGACCCTAATGAGAAGAAAGGGAGGGTACTGCCATGATGCTGTCAGAAGCCTCTGGAAGTCATTCCTTCCGAACAGAAACAGTGGACCATGTGCAGTATCCAAATCCTCAGGCTCAGGGGAACTGGAGTCCTGTACGAATGGAGGCGCCGATTGGACTGACAGAATGGAGCGTGCTGTAGGAACATGACCAAAAGGTGGCAGATCTGATGTAGAAGAGGGGGCCATCTTAGCAGGTGAACAGACCAGAACATGAGGAGACCTCATCTGTTCCAGGGCAAATAGTTCATGAGGCCCAGTAGCACATCCGATTCTCCCCTGCATCAGTGGCACCTGGTCCATAGATGGAACTGGGGCCGGTAAGTGGGCCTGCCTTGGGACTAATGATTCACACTGTGCTGGTTCAGGGACCAGGGCCAGCCGATCTGGTGAATAATGCGGCTTCTTCTTGCTCTTGTGGGCCAAGGATTCCGCCCCTCCTCCATGACCAGGATTCATGGACTGTGCAGCATCTCTCTTGGATCTGGAGGAAGACTTACGGGCATGCTTTATGCACATACTTCCATGTTTCATGGTTAGGCTCCGGCACCGGGTCCATGGTGCTGGTGGTACCGGAGTGGGACTCCACGATGGGAAGCGCACTCCTGGGATGCTCAGGCTGATGTACGGGGCGGGGGGGTGGTGGGGAGGTCCCTGGCCAGGATCGGACTGTGGCCCCATGGCAGTGTCCATGAGGTGTTTCTTAAGTGCCCAGCCTTCCCGAGTACGGGCAAGGAAGGAGAGGCAGATACTGCACCAGGATGCAACATGGGCTTCCCCTAAGCAGTAAAAATAGAGTCAACGCTTGTCACAGAGCAAAAAGGAGTGAAGGCAAGAAGGACAGACCTTGAATCCCAGCATCTTCGCCATAATCAGTACCCAGACACAGGTGCTGGGGGATGGGGAGAAACCGCCAAAGCGGCATCCCAAAGTCCTTAATCCTAAAAAATTATTATGAACACTAAAACTACTACAAAAATCAGTAAAATCCTAACTATAAACAATTAAAAAAAACATTTTTTTCTGGAAGTTTGAAAAGCGCGTAACCAAGGACAAGAGAAAAGCTGAAGCTGACTCAGATCATGCGGCAGCGAGAAGGAACTGAAGACACGATCCGTCCACTCCACCCTTTATCACCTCGGGCGAAATCCCAAGGCAATGCAAGGGCGCACGCGCAGACCAACGAACACTACTACTTTGCCAACTACTACAGGCTCCAGATGCCTGGCGCATAGCCCTCAGTGGAATACAATAGGGACCATCACTTGAAGAAGAACCAGCCTGGTCCACACCATCTCCTTACTACCCTGCAAACAAAACATGCATCTACTCTTGTTTTCCCAATTATCAGAGAATCATAGAACTGGAAGGGACCTCAAGAGGTCATCTAGACCAGTCCCCTGCACTCAAGGCATTATCTGTCGCCTCTGCCCCACTCTTCATATTTACCCAGTGTGTCTAGCCATATTCTCTTCCCTCTCACCAGATCCATTAGCAGATGGCAAAGTGGCCACTAGGTTCTTTGTGCATGGGTTACTTTCATGGCTGTGTACTCCACAAGCTGCCAGAATCAGGGTCTGGGGGCATCAACTGGCAGATAGATAGGAAGACAAGCCACTGAGGTAGCTGAGTGCAGTATATGCCCATGGTGTATATATTTTAAATAATATTCTTCTTGATCACACAAATTTCTAGTCACAGGTTCACAACCACCTACTCAGTATATATGTCATGATTTAACTAAGACAATTTTCCTCTTTATCATTATTTCCTTCCCATCTTTATGAGTATTGCATTTTATGCTTATCATACAGCTACAGTATGACACTACGTCTATAATTCAGAACAGAGCTCCGAAACCTGCTCCTGTTTATAATTGCGATGCTGTGTGGCATTATGAATTTAGCTTCTCTTAATACTGTAAAATATAAATAAAAGTAATAATCCCCTCTTTTCTAATGTAGATATATATCTGATAGCCTAGTATAGTTATGAGACAAAGTTTTGCTAATTTTTATGGTACATAGAGAAATCAATCTCCCTTTTCCCTGCTCCCCGACTTCAAATCAGGCAAAGAAAACAAAGCCAAACTTCCTCTGCAACAAGCGCCAGAATGCAATTTGAATATTAAAAAAAAGAAATGATACACCTCCAAACAGCATAATTTCAGGACTGGGGCTCTTCAGAATTGAAGTGTTTGGTGCAAATTAGAATTTGCAGACTATGACAAGGACTGATGTGGAACAGATTTCACAGACAATTAGAATCCTCTAGTAGTTTCTTCATAAATATGCCACTCTCTATGGACTTCTAAAACAACCAGCCCCAACAGGAAGCTATTCAAACAGACATGTTAGCAGAGGATATAAAAAGTCCATGACACCTTTGTCATTTTAGATAAGAATGATTTTAATTGCTTAAACCATTAAACCACATTCACTCTTTTTTTAAAGGGATCTGATTAGCAGATCTAAAGCATATAAGAAGAAGAAAAAAATTTTAAAAAGATTCTTTCACCCCCTTCTTGCATTAATTTTTAATAGATTGCTGTTGACAAATCCTGTAATCCCCATAGGTGGCCTTACTATTTATACCCTGTTGTTTAAATGAAAGGCACAACATAATTAACAACGCTTACGCAGACAAACATTTAAGAAACCATTCTAAATGTACTGTTAACTTGGCACTGAATCCTCCCCATATTGGGTTCTACAGTGTAGACAGAGCCAAAATTTTGGCCTGTCTTACATCCAAGAAGAAGCGTACACATGCTGATGAGTTAACCCCTCTTTAGGTCTGATCCAAAGTTCATTTAAGTCAACAGAATGACCCTCACTGATATTAATTGGTTTTGGACCCAATTCTTGGGCAACCATTTAATCACTACCCAAACACCTTGCACTTCTCCTCCTGCACTGGACTGACCAGCCTGATGAAGTGTGGAGTTACTCCTGCATAGTCTAAGGGCATTACAACCCGTCATTCCTGCTTCACACTGTTCTGAACCCTTGGAATGTTCCTCTCCCATAGCACAGTGTGAATTTATTCATAAGCATAACTGCAGTGGCACTAAATAGGTCACAATATTGTTAATAAGAGTCATTCACCTCTAGCTCACCAATTCAAATCTGGCCAGGCTCAGGAATGACTGGAAGTTGTTACTATCAGAAGATTCTCCAGTAGCTTACATATAGGTGGTCCCAAATCCTAATAAGTAAATCTCCAAACCATCACTATGATGGACTACCTTATTGACAGTCTTAGCACTGAGACCACAAACTGAATAGGCCATTGAAACTAGGATATTTTCTAGGATATGGTCCCCTCCAACTGAAGGTGGAGGCATATTTCTGAGGACTAGTTTGGGAAGCTTATAGTGCCAATGTTTGTGCTTTACATGTTCTCTCCAGAGCCATCTGTTTGCCATCTTTCATGGGTACTAACTTCACTAAACATTTAACAAGTGAAAATACAGCATGTATAAAGCAATATCCTAGTATTTCAGAGTATTAAAAGACAGGCACAGCTAATCCAGTTACATAAAATAAAATTCTGCAACCAACCTACTCTAAGTACAGTATGAGAAGAAGAAATCTGAGCACAGAAAACAATTTAAATTATGTGAATAGCTTCAACATACCCTAAGGTAAATGAATCCATATCTTCTAAAATCAGACACTGCACACAGTGGCTAATTGCACAAGATGTGTGAATGTTGCATTGTGTACTTCAATACACATTTAAGCTTTAAGGGAGGAAAAAAAACCCCACACAATTAAAATACACAATGAAATACAATGCTATTCTGAAGAACATCTTTCATTTGAACTTCATCCCAAAATGCTTCACATTTAATTAAATGACACAGTTAATAAAAACAAAGTATTAAAAGAGAAACAAAAAATAACATTTGCAGGCTAAGGAGAAGAGGGATGTTTTCTGATGTGATCTCAAAATGAACGGCAAGTCAATGAGATGGAGGTATTTTAATGTTACAGAGTACTGTTGAGAGAAAATGAGAAGAGGGTTGTTCTTCCAAAGTTCCATTATTTAAACATAAAAAGCCACTTAAAATAAAAAGACATGCTAGTTATAAAGACTATCAAGATTCAGGTGAGCTACTTTCAACCCGGCTTGTTGGAATTTTGAGCAAAGCTGCAACTCCTGGAAGGTTCCACTCAAAAAGTTCATTACCTAAAATGAAGGAGCATGTTTTGACTAGCACAGGGAAGAAAATAAATTTACTACTCATACCACCTGCTGAGACACAACAATTATTGCATATTCCAACTCAAGAAAAAAATTAATCTGGCCTCTCTGTGAGCTGAGCCCAAGGGCACATCAGAGTCTATTTCAGGCATGGATTTTATTCACAGTGAATTAATTGGTCAAAGGTGTCATCTGCCTGTTGGCTGCCAATACTGGCTTATTGAGCCGGTATATCATTACTGATCTAATACAGTCATAGTTAAACCCAGCTTGAAATTTTAAGACATCCGAGAATAGGTTCAGCTCCTGCCTGGTACCTCATTTTTTTTTCTTCAGGAAATGGAAAATGAGTTGACATTTACCATAAAAGTTTATGGTTACAATACAAAAATGTAAGGTGCTTGCCATCCACAGAAACTGATTACGGTTATAGTCTAAAGCATGCTATGATCCAGAATAATGTATTTGTTTATTAACTACCTTACAAAAAAGAGAGACAAATGACTGTATATTAACCGGGTCTTAACTCTTCTGGACCTGTATGCACAATTCCCATTAACACCAATAAAACCTCTGCTCCGGATCAAGAGAAAGCCATGTTTATATAGGAAAGAAGAACATTTATCAATATAAAAACATTGCTCCTCACAAAAAGAGAAACTTGTACAAGGACAACAGTGGCATTCAAGGCAAGATTATAAAGTATTATATTGTGTTCACAAGATGAGCTGCCAACAATATCGTTTTGATACCATTACTATGTGTTCTGTAGATCTAGTCACCCCAAAATGCAGACAGTAAGATTCTATTAATAACGGGTATTCTACGAAGTATTTTCTGGAGAAAGGAAAATTTTGTGGTGGAATACAGAAAGTGATGTTATCTTTGAAGTAGCAAGTATCTATCCAGAAGGCCTTCTCCCATAAAAAACACAAAGTGTTTTGTTTTTTTTAACCCGGCATTGGTACATTTTGAACATGCCTGATTATTTTTTTTTATAAAAAGAAATATGTATTGTTTCTTAAACTATCTTATTAATTTCAGTGTTCTGTGATCACTATAAATGATTGATTAATGTTACTATATAAATGTATGGTTATCACACGAGTTTGACCTCTGCCTTATGTACCTGATGGTCCAGGAAGAATGAGGAGGATGATTCATCCCGCAGCACTTTACAGCTTCACAGCCTACATAAAGAATTTACTTTACCTACCACTGAAAGGCAGCCAACTACAAAATATGACACCTCCAGTATCAGAGAGAGAATGACAGGTCCGGCTCTAAGCACCAGCAAAGCAAGCACGTGCTTGGGGTGGCACAGTTCCAGGGGCAGCCTTCCAGCCTTTTTTTTTTTTTTTTTTTTTTTGGCTTGGGCAATTGTGCTCTTGGAGCTTGGGGCGGCAAAAAACCTAGAGCCGGCCCTGGAGAGTGAGCTCCCCAGCTCCTAACATCATGTTGGGATACTGCACCATTGTTAAACAGGGCGGGGAGAAGTGTCCAACAGTGCTTTCTGGAGCAACCTGAAGCCCTTTCTGGAAGTTTTCGATCCAAGTGCTGACCAGGCCTGATCCTGATTGGTTCATGAGATCTTAGCCCATGTTAGTTTAACTGCAAGTTTAAGAATTCTATGGCCCACATATACAAAAATACCATTAAGTGAAACAATTATCACAATGATCTTATTTATATAATGGGACAAATTTTTCTTTTTAAAACGTTATTTTTAAATTACAGAGAAGCATGTAGGCCTTGATTCAGTGAGATGCTTAAGCACATGAGAATTTCATCAGACTCAATTGGATTGTTTGCAAACTTAAAGTTATGCACATGCTTCTGTATCTTATTGAACAAAGGCCATAACTATTTCTATATACAGTATTCAGTAAACATATACCATACTACAGAGATAGAAATGACAGAGGAAAATCACCAATCCGCTCCTGTGTAAGATCCCACTATAAGTAAGGGGAAGTCAGGTAAAAATACACACACATTATTTAAGAAAATGAATGTACATCCCCCCCACAACCTGCACCTGTTCTCCAAGCCACAAACTAATCTGCCTCATTTGGTCTTCAGTCATCAGTGACTGCTTAGAACAAATTACATTAAACAAAGAATATTCTATTAATTTATTTCAGATCTTAGGAAGTTCAGTTTCTTTTTCTATCTGTATTTAAATTTCTAGCACAGTAACAATCCTTGCAAGTTGCAGAGAACAGCTATGACATGACGAGGCCTCAAACAGATTGTAAACTGGCATGAAACATCCGAGTAATACCTTTCTATCCAAACGTAAACAGGCGTGACCACATTTTATCCAGTTTAAAATGTTTTCGTTCTGTTATCAAGCCAAAATTTCCCCTGCAACTACCATGTATCTTAACATTCCCAATCTTGCAAGAATAAAACCTTGGGGTGACTAGTGGATGTTTAATTAGTTACGCTGGAAGGCACTTTCAGAATTCATAAAAGTCTCACTGCAACTAGAAATGACAGTGATTATGGCTCTAATCCTGCTATGTGGTCTGCATGAACAAACCCCTACATCCATGCTGACCCAATTGTTTGCAGTGAGGCGCCATATGGGTGCAGGAATCCACCCATCCGCATCACATTGCAGAACTTACTACCAATCAATACCTTTGTTGCAACAACAAGCGTCTCTACACCACATGACATGTCAGAGCCAGCTGGAACCCAGTTCCAGGAAAAAGGCAGAAGCAGAGGAAAACAACAAATCAGGGGCACTCTTCTGCAGAGAAATGAGGTATTGTTTCCCTCAGGCTTGGACAGCCTGCCTGAGATGAAATGAGGCAGCAGCTAAGGCACGAAAAGATCTGCACAGGAGGAGATGGCATACCCCATCCCAAAGAAACAGTAGCAGAGAGAGAAAAATGGCAGCTCCTGCAGAGAAACTGGGCTGTAGGTCAGGAAGAGAATTGCTACAGCAAGGAAACCCACATTCTAGGCAACAGAAAGTCGGAGTAGTCCATCTCCACAGGACCAGAGAGACAGAAAGATAGATAAACAAGCTGCCTTAAAAGTATAGACGCATCAAGGAAAGACATTAAAACAAAGAGGGCCATATCCTCATTTGGAGTAAACTGACATTGCTCTAGTGAGCTCATTGGAACTATGCTGTTTACTCCAGCTGAGAAGCTAGCCCAGAGTTTGTAAAGGAACAGAATTTAATTTTAAAAAAAGACAAAGTCAGTAGTGCCAACTCTCAGGATTTTATCACAAGTCTCACAAAAGCTGGTGTTTTTCTCAAATCCCCAGCTCCTGGAATTAAGAGATTACATGAGAATCTCAGCATTTTGAAATACATTTTTAGCCCCCATGATTGTGTAGAAAAATCTAGGGAACATGACCGAAGTGCATACATAGATTCCAAACACCTGTGATCCTTTAAATGAATACTTTCCAGGGCAGCAGGCTTAAAATGTAAATGTGATTTTTTTTTTTACCTCCTCCCCTGCAAATTTACCAAGAGTGGGCATAATCCACGATCAAGAACTCACGTGTGTATTGTTAGAGCAAGTGGCAACAGCTGGTGCTTGTATTCATTGTCTTCCCAGTATCTTTTTCCTCAGCACGTGAGCAAGTATTCAATATTGGGAAGGCATGCTGTGTTGCTCTTTTGCATTATGTATGTGGTGACCAGATGTCCCGTTTTTAAAGGGACAGTCCCGTTTTTAGGGACTTTTTCTTATATAGGTGCCTATTCCAACCCCCGGTCCTGTTTTTTCACAGTTGCTATCTGGTCATCCTCATTATGTATGGTTCTGGTAGAAGCAGGTCTGTGAAACCAGGCAGTGAGAGCAGTAGGAGAGTTTGCACTTTGCCTTCATCCCTGATTAGAGTCAATTCTTAAGACAGAGTTGCTGTCTGGAATCCTGGTATGGGTGTTAGGCCGAGATTCCTGAGACAATGGATTATTTTACATGCTGTTTGACAGTGTCTGTTCCAGGATGGTGCGTGTGTCTAAATAAAACAAGTAACACTTAAACTATACTAGGCACTGCAACACTGCTTTCTTTATAGGGAAGCTAACCTATAATGCCCCAGATATTTCATACGTTCAGCAGAGGGGCAATATTGGCAGCAGAACAGGATAGTGGTATCAGAACATGGAAGGGACAACAGTATTTTATTTCCATCAGCTTAGGAAAGTACCTATCCCTAGATATAGATACTTTGAATATTGAAAAATACATGTAATACCAAAAAATACCTCCCCCCAAACCTGATGAACTCCCCATATCTTAGGTACTTATATGGCCCCCATTCCCATAGTATCAAGCACTACACAACCTTTTACAGTATTTGGCCTACAATTCTCATCATTTTATGGATAAGGAAACCAAGGCACAGTGTAACCTATAGGGCGAGCTTGTCTTTATTATATTCACTGCTTTGCCTTCATTATATTCTGCTTTTATTATAATCAGCAGTAATGCAAGGAACCTACAGGCCTGTAACCTGTAAGACATTAGGTTCAGCAGCTAGCATAAGGCTTGCGGCCTATGAACGTTGGTACAGATGAATGGCCCAACAGTAACCCCCAACTTCTGGGGAACTGAGAATAGTGTGTGTGATGGAGAATTTTGTCAGAATGTATAGGACTTTACCATAACACCCCCAGCCAACCATAGGAATATGAGCTAACATCCACAGATGTCTGACCACAAGAATGCCATGGCAACACATTCACGTATATGGTAATAAGTTGAGATCATTAATATACTAACCTATAGGAGAAGGGCACCTCAACATTGGCAGGGTGAGGAAATACAAATAAGGAAGAGGGGAGAAACCTCTATTGAATATGCAGTAGACATAGGGGAGTCAGCATAACTATTATAAAACTGTGTCCCAACCTGTGTGCGGGGGGAGAGAGAGATGTAGCCCCTGGGAGGGGCCAGAATGATGGCCACTGGTGATGAGGAAGAAGGTGATGGCAAAGAGGAAGATAACGGCTAACATTTCAGGTTGTTCTGCAAGGGATATATGAGTATGGATATTCATACCGTATTATCTCTATCTACATTGCTGAGTTAGAGTGTTGTGACTTAGCAAAAACGTATTAATAAACTATTTTAAATATAGAATGGTTCCTATAGTGCGAGTATTGCAACAATGAACACCTGGGTCCCCACCTATACGGTAATTTTAATAGTAGTAGGCCTGGATTTTGGGACAAGAACCTGTCAACCCTCAAAGTGATAACTGGCAATTCTTAAGTAATCAATATAATTAATACATAAACTATAGATCAGGCAACATCAGGGAGACTAAGTGACATGCCCAAAGTCACACAGGAAGTTTCTGGCAGAGCAGGGAATTGAACTCGCCTCTTCTAAATCCCAGAGTACTACCCTAACCATTGGACTATCCTACCTCTCAAGGTGACTACAAGCACAATACATAGTCCATGGAAATATCAATAGCAACCCCACATCTGATTGCTCCATATACTTTTGCTGACTCGGTTTCCAAAGGAAGAAAATGAGCTCTATATTGAGTCAGGAATTTGTTTCAAACCATCTTTTTGACTCTTCATTTATTGAGCAGGTGATTCATTGAAACTAAGACTCCTGGTGTTTGAGTGTTTCCCAATACTATGAGTTCTAGCAATGGCCTCTTTCAGTGACCACCAGTGAAACATATATAAAACATGCAGCACATTCTGCCTGAGAGAAATGAAATGATGAGAGCATTTATGTGCCACTGAATATCTTAAAAGGCTATCTTAAAACACCTTTTTTTTAATTAAAACAAAACTGAGCCAACTGTTTTAGAAACAAAGGCAATGAATTGAACCATCTTCTGCTAAGTGGCTTCCCTCTAGTGACAAAATGGAAGTGAACGGAGATTTTGTAGCATATGTATATATGCCTTTCCTGATTGTGAAGCAATTTGTATTTAGAGGGGAAAAGACTGGAATCATTGAGTAAGAGACTCACACACTGTGTTTTAAAACGTGAAATGTAGTTTCATTTATAAAGGTAGCCTGTCAAAGGCAAAGTAACACACTCTGATATCATCAAAACTACATTTAGTACCGGATGGGTTAAAAAGTTAACAAAACCAGGACTACCTGGCTAAAAACTCGATGAATGGCTTGTCTAGCCACAATCAAGCTTTTATTCATCTGCTGTTTCTATGACAGAGAGGAAAACCTCATTCTAAGATGTTAGGATGAGCTTGAAAAATGTCCAGACTTGCACTTAAAATCCAATACTATCTACCACATCAATTTGTGTGTTACCTTTAAAAGAAAAAAATATTTCCCTTTAGGGCTTAGGACTTAGTAATAATAATGTTGGTCTTTTAAACGGCTTTTCATCTCTAGTTCTCAAAAAGTATAAGGGGCTTGTTAGAATACTTCCCTGCAAAGACAGACAGCTTTGAATGAACTCTTACAAATCAGAAAGGGACAAGTTCAGATTGAGATCAAACTTGTATATTGTACTAAAAGGCAGTCACTCCTAAAGAGGGAGGGAGGAAGGTCTAGGGTGCTAGCCTGAGATTCAGCACTCACAGGTTCCATTCAGATTTTCTCAATTGGAAGCTAAGTGAATGGAGCTCAAACTAATCACATGGAGATACTCTAAATATGCCCTCAGTGAGACTGCTACCTATTAGAGATGGTCAAAAATGAAAAGCTACTTTCATGCAAATGTTTGAAATTTTGAAGTTTTTTTAATTTCACAGTACTGGAAACTCATAGGTTTTTGGTTTGGGGTTTTTCTGATACTTGTGTGATTCCCCCCCCCCATTAAAAATATTGAAATGGTAATCACTATTTTTAATGTACCAAAACCCCTGGGTTTTGGCAAATGACTTTTTTATAGCCATTTCAATAGTGTTTTCAATTAAAATTGTTTATTTTTAGAAAGACACAAAATGCTCTGCACAAAGTGAAAAAAAATCAACAATTATCACAATTTTCTGTGAAACTTCTTTTGACGTAAACTTTTGGTTCAAAGAATTTCAGCAAGCTCTACTGCTGATGACTCATTGGACTACTAGAAGATAGTCAACACTGACTATTTTAAGTTATTTCTACCTTCTTTAACAGGACTCAATACTGCAAGATGCAAACCAGCTTCAATTCTAATATGATACACAAAAGTAGTGAGAAATTAGCATCTTCCAGGAGGTGCTCAGGACCTGGTAGAATTAGATTCTTATTCTTGGATTCCCCTGACACCACAATAGAACATTTATACACACACACACACAAATACAAATCAGTATGTCCCAGGCTAGAGTATTTTTTATCAAATGCAAAAACACAGTAAAACTAGAAATTCATTTTCATTAGATTCATGGGACCAGAGCCTTAACTAGTGTAAACAGGTCTCTATTGACTTCAGAGATAGGCTGTTGAGGATGTGGCCTATGGAATTAAAATATCTGTACAAATAAGAACAGCAAATATTTCCAGTTCTTCCTCCCTGCTTGCACTGCCAGTTAGGAGCAGTGTGCTATTTCTTGTACTGCTGAGAACTTTGCCAGTGCTGTTCCTCCCTGCTATTTCCTGCCCACATGCCCTCTCTTCCAGCATGCTCACTCATGCACTCCTTGTCTCCATCACAACAGGCAATCATCACACCTTCTGCTGGTGGGCAGACTGGCAAGGTGGTGATGGCATTTGCATTGCAATTCCCTGTTGCCTCTATGAGAGGCAGAGATATTAAATTAACTAGTACTACTGAAATTTTCATACAGGCTGTATATACATTGCTGGAATAACCGGTTTCAGTGGATAAGCACATCTTTTAAGCAAGTGGGAAATTCATCCCATTAGGCCTTATGCAGTGGTAGTGTTTTTAGGGAGGATGTGAAGACACTATGAGGCTGGTGTTACTTAAATCAATGTCACAAGGAGGGATAACATGTTTTTCCTGCATCATCAAGGAAAGGAAAAGCAAACCTATTACAGGATAAAACCATAAACTAGAGTCCTGAATTAATTCAAATTCAATCTATATTATTAGGTTCTAGGCAATCATGTTCCTATCGAGAGTACTCTGGCAAAAAGAAGTTTCAAGGAATGAATATAAGTTTCAAGAAATAGTGTAATCTCTCATTTCACTAAGCTCTGATATCGGACAATGGTTTCCTAGCAAGTCAGAGATAATTAAACATACAGGAAATCAAACCATGGCAGAGGATTTTTATATTAGAAGAGCTGAACTCAGGAGATCTGCTGGGTTCTGGAATGATGAATGCATCATGGGGATCAAAACTGCAGTTTAACTGCTTTCATGTCATGGGAAGTTAATTAATATTAAACCTCTATAGTTCCAGTCTATCATCAAGAAAATATTGGTTAAATAATTTGATTAATTGCTTAGTAAGAGACTGTCTGTAATTTGCCGGGGATATTTCTATTTTATTTTAAGAAGAGAGATTTAATCAATAAATTAGAGAAGTTATTTGGAATTGAATCCCTAAACCGTGCAGGCATTGACACCTTTCCAGCAGTGGGGAGTGTGAGCAAGAAAGGAAGACAGCAACCTAGCTGGGGCCTCCTGAGTTCCTCCTCCCTACTTTTCACCAAGTACTGCCTCATCTCTGTGGACCTATGCCCCCCATGGCCTCTCCTCCTCCAGCCACATGGGCAGCAGGATAGGCATCTCCCTTGAGTGGCACAATCACTTCTCTAGCTGTGGGAAGTAGGACCGCCAGGTATCTTCACAGCCCTTAGACCCCAGTGATGTCAACAAGAGACTACATTGCTCAGTCACTTTCTTCACACTCTGGTGATGGCTGGTTGCTCTGAGTTTCTCCTGCCTTTCTCCTACTATCCGAGTTCATCAGCTGCCAGCCTCATTTTTATGTCAAGCTCAAATAATTCTAATAGGTTAAAGCTGCATGATTTTCATTTACAGAAGCCAGGCTGGTTTTCCCCTCTCATCTCATTTTCATTGAGGTGTTTTATGATTCTATTTTTAATCATTTCAGACAAATTCCCCATCGTGAAATAAGGCTTAATGGTTTGCAATTCTCAGCATCTTCTCTAGCACTTTTATAAAACATAGGTACATATTTAGTTACATCTGGAACCAGCTCCCGTCTGTTGCTTAAGATTAAACAGAGAATACTCTTTCCTGTCGTGAGCTCTTGGACTAACTGTTCCAATAAGCAATTGTTTATGGTATCAAATAAATCTTGTCTTGTTCGGACATTTGAACTAATTCATTATCACAGTTTTATTAGAATTTTTTGTTTCTGGATCTTCCTTTAACATTGCACACTCATTACCCTTTTCCTGATTAAGATGCCAGTAGTATAACTTTACTAATATGACAGGTTTCAGAGTAACAGCATTGTTAGTCTGTATTCGCAAAAAGAAAAGGAGGACTTGTGGCACCTTAGAGACTAACCAATTTATTTGAGCATAAGCTTTCGTGAGCTACAGCTCACTTCATCGGATACATACTGTGGAAAGTGTAGAAGATCTTTTTATACACACAAAGCATGAAAAAATACCTCCCCCCACCCCACTCTCCTGCTGGTAATAGCTTATCTAAAGTGACCACTCTCCTTACAATGTGTATGATAATCAAGGTGGGCCATTTCCAGCACAAATCCAGGGTTTAACAAGAACGTCTGGGGGGGGGAAGGGTAGGAAAAAAACAAGGGGAAATAGGTTACCTTGCATAATGACTTAGCCACTCCCAGTCTCTATTCAAGCCTAAGTTAATTGTATCCAATTTGCAAATGAATTCCAATTCAACAGTCTCTTGCTGGAGTCTGGATTTGAAGTTTTTTTGTTGTAATATCGCAACTTTCATGTCTGTAATCGCGTGACCAGAGAGATTGAAGTGTTCTCCGACTGGTTTATGAATGTTATAATTCTTAACATCTGATTTGTGTCCATTTATTCTTTTACGTAGAGACTGTCCAGTTTGACCAATGTACATGGCAGAGGGGCATTGCTGGCACATGATGGCATATATCACATTGGTGGATGTGCAGGTGAACGAGCCTCTGATAGTGTGGCCGATGTTATTAGGCCCTGTGATGGTGTCCCCTGAATAGATATGTGGGCACAGGTTGGCAACGGGCTTTGTTGCAAGGATAGGTTCCTGGGTTAGTGGTTCTATTGTGTGATATGTGGTTGCTGGTGAGTATTTGCTTCAGGTTGGGGGGCTGTCTGTAGGCAAGGACTGGCCTGTCTCCCAAGATTTGTGAGAGCGTTGGGTCATCCTTCAGGATAGGTTGTAGATCCTTAATAATGCGTTGGAGGGGTTTTAGTTGGGGGCTGAAGGTGACGGCTAGTGGCGTTCTGTTATTTTCTTTGTTAGGCCTGTCCTGTAGTAGGTGACTTCTGGGAACTCTTCTGGCTCTATCACTCTGTTTCTTCACTTCCGCAGGTGGGTACTGTAGTTGTAAGAATGCTTGATAGAGATCTTGTAGGTGTTTGTCTCTGTCTGAGGGGTTGGAGCAAATGCGGTTGTATTGCAGAGCTTGGCTGTAGACGATGGATCGTGTGGTGTGGTCAAGGTGAAAGCTGAAGGCATGTAGGTAGGAATAGTGGTCAGTAGCTTTCCGGTATAGGGTGGTGTTTATGTGACCATCGTTTATTAGCACTGTAGTGTCCAGGAAGTGGATCTCTTGTGTGGACTGGACCAGGCTGAGGTTGATGTTGGGATGGAAATTGTTGAAATCATGGTGGAATTCCTCAAGGGCTTCTTTTCCATGGGTCCAGATGATGAAGATGTCATCAATGTAGCGCAAGTAGAGTAGGGGCATTAGGGGACGAGAGCTGAGGAAGCGTTGTTCTAAGTCAGCCATAAAAATGTTGGCATATTGTGTGGCCATGCGGGTACCCATAGCAGTGCCTCTGATCTGAAGGTATACATTGTCCCCAAATGTAAAATAGTTATGGGTAAGGACAAAGTCAAAGTTCAGCCACCAGGTTAGCCATGACATTATCGGGGATAGTGTTCTTGATGGCTTGTAGTCCATCTTTGTGTGGAATGTTGGTGTAGAGGGCTTCTACATCCATAGTGGCCAGGATGGTGTTATCAGGAAGATCACCGATGGATTGTAGTTTCCTCAGGAAGTCAGTGGTGTCTCGAAGGTAGCTGGGAGTGCTGGTAGCGTAGGGCCTAAGGAGGGAGTCTACATAGCCAGACAATCCTGCTGTCAGTGTGTCAGTGCCTGAGATGATGGGGCGCCCAGGATTTCCAGGTTTATGGATCTTGGGTAGTAGACAGAATATCCCAGGTCGGGGTTCCAGGGGTGTGTCTGTGCGGATTTGATCTTGTACTTTTTCAGGGAGTTTCTTGAGCAAATGCTGTAGTTTCTTTTGGTAACTCTCAGTGGGATCAGAGGGTAATGGCTTGTAGAAAGTGGTGTTGGAGAGCTGCCGAGCAGCCTCTTGTTCATATTCCGACCCATTCATGATGACAACAGCACCTCCTTTGTCAGCCTTTTTGATTATGATGTCAGAGTTGTTTCTGAGGCTGTGGATGGCATTGTGTTCCGCACGGCTGAGGTTATGGGGCAAGTGATGCTGCTTTTCCACAATTTCAGCCCATGCACGTCAGCGGAAGCACTCTATGTAGAAGTCCAGTCAATTCAGCTCCCCAGTGCCTAATAAATTTTAACCCCATTCTTGTTTATACCATCTTCTCATCCACACATTGAGACAGAAGTTTCTCCTATTTAGGTTTCTCTACTTGTGGAACTCAGTGTACATCAGAGAAAGCTTCCTCAGAGACCCTGGTCCAAAGCCTTTTTCTGTATTAAACTACGTTTTAGCTTCTAGGACCTTTCTCCTACACATCTCTGGGTTAGTAATGTCCATATGCACCACAGTCACTGTCTGCCATCAGTGAAAGATTGAGACATAAGGGTTGACTCACAGAGGCACTGCTCAGCAGCAGCCTAGGGAAGGAACTGATCTGGGGGAAAAGGGTGGGGATATGATCTGCTACTATCTCAGACCAGGAGCAGGTTTGTTCAACTGTACCAGCTCATCTTTACTGGCTATGGCATTAGTGGGCACAGAGCCAAGGCTCCACTGTTTCACTCTTCTCCTCCCCTCCTCCACCAATTTACTGCTTACCTCAGCGGAGAAGAGTTGCATAGAGCCTGCTCCTTTTCTCACTGCAGCACATGCAGCAGCATTGTTCAGGTGATATGGCCTTTACTCCCTTGTGAAGGCACACAGGAGAAATTACAATCTTGACTACTTACTGAGAGCAAGTTAGAACGACTCACTCTTTTTTGCACTTCAGAGGTTGCACTTACCATTTTGTTATAAATGGGAAATACCTTGACTATTTTGTCCTCCATCCAACAAAATTATACCAATGCAGCACTATTATTATGCACTTCAGCTCAGCATAGCTAAAGAGGAAAAATTATTACTAATTCCCATGATAATGAAGGTTGGGGTTTTTTTTTACTTGAATTTACTTCACTGAAAGAATGAAATCATAAATGGCACTTTTCATCTAAATAGTACCTTGTCAGAAATGTATATATATAAATATACACACACACACACACACACACACACTATAAATAACTGTTCACTTAAACTAAATCAATTTGCTTTCTACTGTATTCCCTGAGGGACTGGTTTCTTCAAAAAGAAACATACAGCATTATGTCAATACTGTGGATATGAAGAGACACAGTAGTTCACTAGGTCTAAGTTTTCATAGTTCTCTGAGCTGAGTCCTTTCGAAGTTCTATTAGGGCAAACCCCTACCTATCACTCTATAATTATCTATCTTGGATAGTTCTTAAGGACCTGTTACTTGGTATCTAAATGTTGAAGATGGTTCTCTGAAGGCCCCCCAAAATTAAGCTTTTGTGGTATAAAATGTGCTTCTAGAGTTTCATCAAGTGAGGGGAAAATTAACCACAGTTTTTATACTTAAATGAAGATAAATGAAGTTAGGGCGGCTTGATCTAAACACAGGACTGGAAACCAAAATATCCTCGTGGGTAATCACAGGTCTTACAGTTGCTCCCTCTGTGTCTGCAGTGAGTCATAACTTCTCTGCCTTATCTGTACAATATGAATATTGGTATTTCTTTCCCATGGCTGCCATGGAAATTAGTTAGCTAATGCTCGTAAAGTTCTATTATGCTTCATTTTTTCTTTATTTGTTTGCTCAGATGATTCCATTCTATTGTGAGCAACAATTGCAAGAATAATTTTTATCACTCCTATAATGTGTCTGACAATTAGACTCCCTTTACATGTAATGGGCTTGATTCAGCACCTCAGATCATCATCTCCACCTGTGCATAGTGGGTATAAAAATGCTACCAAATCTGAATTCCCTACTTCCACACACTGCTGTTATTGTTTCAAATCACCATGAACAGGTGGAAGTGATGACGCAAGGTGGAAGACCGTGGAGAAATGTGCATTTCCTCAGCAGTTGCACTTGTATATTTACCAAATTTGCTTTAGATAAACAGATCAGACTCATTACTAGCGGTATTCTCTATACTTACTATAGGAGATACTAGTGGAAGGTACAAATATCGCAGTGCAATTATTTATGGCTAATTTGTGCCAGAAGGATAAAATAAATCTGTAGCACAGGGCAGTGCAATACTGCATGAACTCCAAGAGCATCCCAGGGAAGGCAATGTCTTCTCTTAGCCAACTACTCCCCTCTTCCTCTTTAGCTGCAGGGTGAGAGAGATTTCCTGCTAATCTGCACCAGCAGCAAAGTACAACATCCTCATACCAAACTCACTTCTGCTGGCCCAGGTGTGTGCAGTGGGGGTTGCCCATCCCATGTGGGGGTGGGGAGAAGGATGGTTCTTATTCATCCTTAATAGACAAACCCACAATTTAGCATAATCAAAGTCATTATTGCCTGAGGAAATTGTCACTTCTTTTAGGATGAGCACTACAGAGAGGAACCCTTATCCCTCCTTCTTACAAATTGGGCTTCTACCTTACTGTTTATGAATTCTCTGTTTATCATTTAACAATAGGAAATTTTGAAACCTCCTTACTATATATTTTCTCTTTGAGGATTCTGTGACCACCCTTCCTTGTATTATGATGAATATATTAGAGCCAGACATCACGCTTATTCCGCCCCCCCCCCCCCAGCCTCCATTTCTCAGAGAATTTCTAAGGGTATCTCATCACTACCCACCGGATCGGCAGGCAGCGATCGATCCAGCAGGGATCGATTTATTGTGTCTAGTCTAGATGCGATAAATCAATTCCCGAGCGCTCTCCCCTTGACTCCTATACTCCAGCTCCGCGAGAGGCGCAGGCGGAGTCGACAGGGGAGTGGCAGCAGTCGACTCACCGCAGTGAAGACACCACGGTAAGTCGATCTAAGTATGTCAACTTCAGCTACGTTATTCACGTAGCTGAAGTTGCGTAACTTAGATCGAATCCCACCCCCCCAGCATAGACCAGGCCTAAGTGTTCTACTCAATGTGCTATATCCTACGTTTTCATACAGGGGTTTAAAGGGATATTATACAGATGCTTGTCTGAGGCATGCTTGTTAATTGCCTCCAGTCTTTGACACTGTCCTATTTTAAGGATCCTCCACATGCTATTGTTGCTAAAGCACACACACTATAATCTCTGAGCCCCCTTCGAATTAAACAAGAGGTAAAAACAATACACAATGAAGCACACATTTCAGACTGACGAAACAATTCACATCAGCTGGCATGAGAAACCCTGAATTATCACATTGATTCAAATCAGATCCTTGTTCGTGCTATTTAAATAAATAGTCCCTTTCAGTGGTGTTTGCTAGTCAGTGACATCTTTTTAAAATAAGGTCTATTGAGTAATGCTTGCTGAATCTGAGATTTCACTGTGCAATTAATGTAGCTCATTATTTCAAACGTAAGAAAGGTACAGGTGAAGCATGCTATTTGAGGTCTTTGCATAGTATTAAAGGCCCTGATCCTGCAAAGCATGTATTTAAATGCTTAACTTTGAACTCATAAATACTGTCGTTGAGATTGTGAGCAGTCCTATTAAAGTCAAAGTTAAACACATGCTTCACTAGACCAGGGCTAAAAAGAACAACACGGGACCTGATCTGAAGCCTGTTGAAGATAGCGGAAAGAGTCTTGTTGATTTGTCAGCTTTGGATGAGATTCTTTCTGCTGAAGAAATTAGAATCAATCAACTGAGTGAAACGATAGATTTCAAAACTTTTTACAAGGGATGGTAAACACAACCAAGCCAAGAATACAACGCAGGTATCATGAGTACCAGGGTAATGCTCTCTATCCACTGCTCCTAAACTACCTGAACTATATAAACAAAACTGGTGTTTAGAGGAACCATAACATGGGAGCTACATGTACCTGTCTCACAAAGGAATCATAACAAATCTATAGACTAATCTCATCTATCCACAATATTGATAAAAAGTGTCCATCGCCAGAGGTATGGGTAAGTGTAGGTGTAAAAAGCAGAAAGATTCTGCTCTATGTATGGCTTCAATTGCTGAGTCAAGAATTTAGAATGTTTCAAAGAAAAAAAAAGTAATTTAGTGGATCTGTTTAATGGTGGGGGAGGGGAAGCAACTGTTGGTAGCTGTGAAATTGTGCAGATCAAATGTCAAAGAGTAATTAAAAAGAAAGGAGGTTTTGTGTGGAATTGAATCTATAATTAGGAAGGGAGCCATTGTTAAACTGACACTTGGTTTAATAATCTCTGTAGAAATTGATAAAAGTTTCATCCAGGGGAATTATTTTTAAATTAGTTGGAAATGGCAGTGTGAAAATGAAATTGAAAATGAGTGCTTGTACTATTAAATGACGTACAACTCTTCTGAAAGGAAAGGTTCTCAATTAAGATACTTGCAATATAGGGCCATTGCTTCTCAGTTAAATTGCATTCTAACTGCTGTTCTCTTTGGAGATGCAATTTCTCACTGAACTGGACAATTAGGGGTCTGAACCAGTGAGGTGCTGAGCACCTCATATCCCAAATGCAGGACAAGGCTCCCATCACTTTGTGGGCTTTGGATCAGGTCTCAGATGGAGATTCTTAATATGGAGTGTGGCATCATAGCAGGACTCTGGATTGCTTAAAACCATATGATGTATTTTTTTCTGCCATTCCATATCCTTTTGGATATAGCCCCACAGATGTTATGTGTTGAATTGGGACCTTAAACAGGTCACAGAAATGATTTACATGCAAATTTCCTCTCAATGAGCAAAAGCCCCTGTGAGCAGTATTTTAGCTTGTCTACATTTTAATCAGATAATCCATACATTTTACTCTCAGTCTTTATCATCTCAATGCAAGCAGCATTCCCACTGCAAGTTCAGGGCATGGCTGTACCATATGGGTGGTCCTCAAGAACAAGAAACAGAGTGCTGACCTGGTGCAGATAAGAATTGATGAGGGCAATCCCAAAGACAAATGAAGATCTGTGGTTCAAAGAAAACACTGCAGCAGACAGCCAGTAGATGGGAAATTAAATTGCTATGGGTGCATATTCCGAATTGTTAATAAATCCATACACAATGGTATTAAATTACATATGATTCCAGTATTAGGGTCTGATCCTAACAGGTGCTGAACATCTATGCACTGAAGGCAATGAGAGCTTCAGGTGCTTACCACCTCTCAGAATCAGGCTTTTAGCAGGAGAGTAATGCCATTTACTACATCCACATTAGGAACTACCCTTTTAAGTTACAAGGATAGTTGCTGATGCAGTGCTGTAGGCAGTGATCTACTTGACCTACCAAACCCATATCATGCCCCTATTAGATCCACCCATGGAGGAGGGAACCTCCCACACTTCCACGTGGCCACTCACACAGCACCCTGGACACTATGGAAGCTTCTGCTTGTGGTCTGGGCTCTGTGTTGAACAAGAATTGGAGACTGGGTGGGTCTGAGGGAGAACAGGATGGAGCAGGGATGCATATTGTCCTCTCTTCCAGCCCTGCAGAAATGAAGCTAAAAAGAGAACACAGACTGAGGTGGTGTTACCTTTTGCGTATAGCCACCCAAGGAGGATCAGGGGGCATACACAGAAAAGAAATTGGAAGGGAGTGGCCTTTGGGGCCTTAGCTAGCGTGGAGGCATAGGTCCTTTTCACATATGGAACATAGCCAACCCCAGATCTGCAGATTGGGGGTGGGCCCTGCAGACTTTTCTATGTGGAATGTGGGAAAACCCCACCTCTCACAGGATAATATAGGGCAATTTCAAGAAGCCAGTCACCACAGAAATTTCCTCCTTCAGAGTGCTTGGACCCACTTTTTTTTTCCATAGAAGGGGATGATCCATGCACCAACCAGGAAACTCACAATACTACAAGTTTATAGTTCACTCAGCCTGACGGTGTTTGCTGTGTAAAGTCTATGGGCCAAATCATCGCTACCTTATTTCCATGAGTAAGTAGTAGAAGTACACTGAAAGTGGTGACACAGGTTAATATGCTATATTGATCATCCAGAGCATTCTCAGTGCAGACATCCCAGAACCTACAATTCTTAAACAAAATACCAGAGCTGGGCAAAGACCCAGACAGAAAGCTAGGCCAGCCTGAACCAGCTAAATTCAGGTCTGCTGAACTGAACCCAGACAACACGATTGTGGTTCAAAAGGAGCATCACTGCTTTGGGACTGTATCTGTGTAACATTTCCTTAGGCTGCTGGCTCACAATAGCCTTATCCTTGGAGATTTCGACCAGTGTGGGCTTGGGAAAATGGATATTACATATGAGTTTGTTATTATTTGTATTAGACTAGCACCTAGAGGCCCCATGCAGAATCAGGTACCCAGTGTCCTAAGTCCTATACAACATAAAGACACATACCCTGCCCCAATAACCTTATGATAGAAGAGCTTCTTTGGGTGTGCCCACTCAAAAACGTGCAAGGGAAATTCTGCTCTCGAATGAGTTTGCACGGCTGTTAAAGACATCAGAAGGAAATGCACAGCTTTTAGAGAAAGGCTGGTCCAGGCTCTCATTCAGCAAATCATTTAAGCTGGTGCTTAACTTTAAATCTATCCACCCCTCTCTTTAGCTTTGAGCATGTGCTCCACTTCCACTGGCTTCAATGTTTAAAAGTTATGCACCAGCTTAAGTGTTTTGCTGAACTGAAGCCTAAATGCACATTACTGGCACTCAGAAACTATTTCCAGTTAATATTGTGACTCCCGGTACTAAATAGTGTCAACAGACTCACTTGTGGCACTATGATTAATTGAAAAACGCCAGTGAACATAATACAGAGCCTATTCCCTTCTCAGTCTGCATCCATAACTCCCATTAATGCCAGTGGGAGTTGCAAACAGTGAATCAAGTGCAGATTAGTTCAGCTCAGTATTTTTCTTGGCAGAATGTAAACCTGAGAGCTCCAGAACAAAGAGAGATTAAACTCTCTGCTAGCTGTGTTTCTCCTTGCCCTTGCACTAAATTATAGATGTTAGACAATTCTAAGATAGGAGTGTTAATTATTAATGGGAATTATTTGAATTAATTTTCAATTACAGATTATTATTTTCTATTACATTCCTACAAGATTCTAAGAATGCCATTAAATCCAAAATCATCTTTCATTTCCATTAAGACACATGTAAACCAACTATATTATATCTGTTGAAGTCAATGTTTTCCATTATACATTTCCATTCATTTGAAGTGATTCCATTTCAAATGAGCTAAAGTAACTTATCAGTTCCTGGGCCCTCTAATTTGACAGGGACACAACCTAGCTCCCAGCACCTGTTTCTGCACATTCACAAGTTAAAAACCTCTGTTGGGCTTCATGATTGACTGAAGCAGGCAGCCAACTCATTTAGACTATTGTCTTTGGACAACGGAGACTTCTAGGCTCCCGTTAAATCTCACTTCAGAATCCTGACACCTAAAAATCAAGGGATTTTTGCTGCCTAGAAAGGAGCTGTACTGTGTTTTGTCTATTTTACTCTATAAATGCTTGATCCAAAGACCACTGAAGTCAGTGGCAGAGGCTGCTCAACAAAAGCGGTTTATCTAGACAACACTTCAGCGTGCCACTCAAATTTGGGCCGGCCATCCCTTTCTCAGGGCATCAGGGTCAACTCTGCCCCCTAGCCAGCTGCCCAGAAACCTGCCCCCATAGGCAGCTGACTAGCTTGCCTCTAGCTATAGAAGCCTCTAGTCAATGGCATAACTCCCATCTACTCCAACGGTGTAAGGTCAAGAATTAAAGCACCTAATGCAAAGTCTAGGGTAGTCAATAGAAGTCTTTCTACTGATATCAATGGGCTTTAGATCAGGCCTTATACTCTATCGGAAAGGTAGCAAGTCTTTTTCTATATTTTGTACAAATGTACATTTGCTATATGTAAATGTTTATTAACAACATAATAATGCAGAGTTTGCAGGAAGCACCAAAATAAATCAGGTAATTTTCATAGATCCTTATTTGCTAGAAAGCATGACAGGAAATTAAACATTAAGGAGCCTCTCAATCATTTATTCTAATTACATGCTTTTAAAGTATGTTTATAAAACATCCACTTTCTGAGGAATCCCTACACTGGTAGAAGTTCTGCTTAATATTTACTCTGCTTTATATGCTCTTCAAAACACAAAGGGCCAGATTCTCCCACTGTTATTCATGCTGAACAGTACCCTTATGAGTGCCCAGTCTCACTAATTTCAGTGGGACTGCTTTACAATTTACTGGGATTAAGGTGCTACTCAACATGAGTAGGGGTATCAGACTTTGAAAACCTGAAAATATTTGCAGGACAGCACTTCACTTTTGTGCATTTAAATATATCTGGATTGACTCATGGGCCAGTTGCTAGATTACAGCATATGAATACTGTATTCTGACACAGGAGATATAGAAAATGCTTACCTCTCCGAGTCATTCTGTTTGTAACTCTTAGAGAATGTTATTTGGGCATGGGGAAAGAATATTAGCTTTATTTCAGTCTCTAGTCACCCTCAAGCTGGGAATGTGAACACTAATGATGTTCATTTAACTGCATTTCTTTAAAAAAACAACCTAGAGATCTGTTGAACTATCAGCCATTAACCCTAGGTTCACTGACCACAGGTTGCCTACCAAGTTGCAGGTAGCATTGTTATTTATCTATCTCCAGTGTCGCATACCTACAGGTTTCCTTATAGATATAGATATATATTTGATGCAGTGTGACTCATGCACCCAAATGCATAAGGTTACGTCAACCTGTATCATGCCATATCATGTGACAAACTATACTGACATGACCTATTTGCTCCTTTCTATTTGAGTAGAAGCAGGTGATAAGAAATGAAAAACAGATGCTTAGTCATTGTCTAGGCCCAAAGAAATAGGTGGCAGATACACTCACACGTATACAATGCATATGCAGGTGAAGATTATGGGCCTGAGTTTTGGAGGTGTTAGTGGAAATTGTGGATGATCAGCATCTCTGAAAAAAAAAACAAGCAAGAATGAGAGAGACACAGGCAGGAAGGCAAACAGAATCAGAGAGAGAGATCTATACAAATTGTTGTACCAATAAAATAAAAACCAGCAGGATCTTATTAAAGGGAAAAAGGCAAAATACCACATTTATTGTGAATACAGAAAGAATCATAGTAAGCAGTTAGTTATAGCTATAACATTCCATTCAATCTCATATTTATTCCATTCAATCTCATATTTATTCACACATTCATTCATACACACACACACACACACACACACACACACACAGGTTCTGCAAAGTTGTTATCATAGTTACCAGCCTTAGAGTTGCTCATGCCAAGCCACTGGCCAGGTGGCCTGGACATGAGGAGGGAGCAGGGCCTTGTCAGATGCTCATCTGATGCTCCTGGAAGTTGGTTTGCAGAATCAGACCCCAAAGTTCTCACTTTTTAGAGTCTATTTTTATAGGAATTTCTTCCTATGCCAGTCTATGGGAATTGCTTCATCATGCTGTTGCTGAATCAATCAGCAGATAGTACATTCCTGATGGCTCCGTGCTGCTAGATGTTATCTTGTTCTTTGGTTCTCCCATTCTTGAGGCTGTCGGGTGGATTCCAGTCTGCCCTCTGGGGGTCCTCTGGTTATTTCCACTTGACGCCTTCTTCAGCCGATGGACACTGGATTCTTAGGCTGGCACCTCCCTGATCATTCAGTTATTATCCACGCCAAGCATCCATCCACATACATCCTCTAGCTCTATTTTAATCACAATTGTTAATACAACAAAAGGGCGGGGAGTCTCTGGGTGCTGTTTCTGTTGTTACAGAGTATTGCTTTGGGTCTCTCTGTGTGAATTGCTTTGAGAACAGACTCTGTCTTAGAATGTACTAACACAATTAGCAGCTTGCAAGTTTCACACATAGAGGGAGAGAAACAGTACCAAAAACCAAGAGACCTCTTAATTAGTAATACCCTGGAATTTAAACTATGGGGAATCAAACTCATTTGTGATTTTAATACAGAACTTCTTTAATATGATCCAACATAATGAATATGGAACAAATAGGTTATATCAGCACCGTATCCCTTGGTAGGGCAGGACATATAGATATATCAAAACTTTTACTCATTTACGTACATGCTCAGTAACTTCATTCAGTGCTGTTACTTTGGAGCAGGAAGGAATTATACAGTAGCATCCAACTTTCACAGGAATCAATAGCAGCAAGGGTTAATATAATGGTCAGAAATCTGAAGTTAATCTGTAAAACCAGAGATCAAAACAGAAGGGAAAAAAAATCATACTAGTCCCATGTACCCCACACAAGCCACTCTGCTCCGGCACCTGGCTTCCAGTCCTGGCTACTATGTACACAGTCCTGCTTCGCCATCACTCTGTTTTGCTCTGTTCAATGATACAACAAACCCCGATCTTCCCTGCCAGCCTGAATTGCTCCATCCCGCTAATAAGACCCACTCTGCTCCACCACAGGGAAGACGCAGTCCCCCTCTATCATTTTAAATGGCTTTACACAGATCATCTTAATTCTATTTCTTTTTAACTCACTGTGCTCACCAACTATACATTCATAATCTTTTTTTAAAACTCCAGAAAAAAATGAATATTCTAAAAATGAGTAAGAAATCTATTTTGTCTCAGAATGACCAGAATACACACAACACCCTTATAAACAAACATGTAGAGTTAGCCCTAAGTAATATCAAAAGCCGCATGGTAAGCTAGTTTGATTTATTTCTATCCTTTCTGGCTGCATAGGACAACTCATTGAAAGTTGACAAAAATGTTTCTAATTAGAGTTGGCCAGAAATTTTCTGATGAAGTGTTTTTCATCTGAAAATACCAAAAATTTCATCAAAACCAAAACTTTTTGTAGAGCCTTTTTGGTTTTGTAGACTCAGGATAGACTTTCTGGTTAAAAGGAGTAAGAGAAAAGACCACTCTCTCTCCCCTTCCCTCGCTCAAGAATAGTCTGGTGGCTAGGGCACTCACCTGGGATGTGGGAGACCCAGATTCAAGTGTCTACCTCCCAAACATGGGTCTCCTGTGGAGGTGCCCTACCCAACAGGTTATTCTGGAAGGGGGGGATGTCTATCTCCCCTTGAAAATTTTCAAAAGGTCTTAGTCTCATTCCAATACAGAACAGGATTTTTTAACTCTTGAAAATGTTTCCCACCCACATCTATGTCCAATGCTTCTAACAACAAAATATGGTATCCTCAAGGGCCTGATTCATCCCCATTGTGTAAGATGGTCTACAAACATAGCTAAAATTATCTTATCAGAGGGTTTACGATCTAATTGCAAAACAAGTGAAGTAGGATTGATAGCGTTATAGCCCTTCCATAATGAGAATTATGTAGAATAATTTAGCAGCTTTGCTAACACACTACATTAGTTACAATAGTTAGAAGACAAAGGACAGCATCCAAAGCCCACTGAAATTAATGGGAATTTTAGCTCTGAATAAATCACTGGAAATATATAAAAAATACACTTCATTGTTCATCCAGTTGTCTTTAACTGCAATTTTGGCTCAAATTTCAAGGTGCATGAATTTGAGACCTGATCCAAAGCCCAGTGAAGACGCCAGGAAGCCTCCTGCTGACTACCATGTGCTTTGGACTTTTATGCACTGACTTTGCAATGTGAGAAAATAGAATTTAGTAGACAGTTGCTCCACGACAGCATCTTTGCCACGAGTTTGTTTGAGAAAGATTTTGGGTCTATGCCATGTTTTTACTGTTAGTTTCTAAACTGGATTGATCTTGTATTGTTTTCATAAATATAAGGAAATTCTGAATAAGCTCAGGCATGTTGTATGACCAAATAAAGAGAGAAGTATCTTTACAACAGTGTTGGTGTTTGCCTACAGAGAACAGTTGAGAAAAAGCAAGAGTGGGAGACAAGCACTAACAAAGTATTGTACTGCCTCCGTTGTTGGGGTGTATATAGAGATATATAGATACCTATATCTATACTGATAGATATCAATATACATTGAGATTCATATATCCATGTAATATGTTATAGGTCATTGAGGCCTGGTATGAATGACACGTGCTTGACATGAATGCATGCATTGCAAGTTAGCAACTGAAGCAAGGTCAAGGGCTATTAGAACTTTTTGTGCAAAAACAATCTTATGTTCGAGAAAAATACAGAAAATCATTAGAAAAGGAAATAACACCAGCTAGACTGATATAAAAAGAATATTGTAAAATAATTGGAGGAAATAGCATGCCTTGGATCATGGCAGCCCACCCAGGACTGTCTCTTTGGAATTATGTGGGAAGAAGGCCTAGTAAACAAAGGCAAAGAACTGATGATGCGACAGAATGGACTATAAATGGATGCCTATAATTTCTGCAAATCGGAGTCGTTTATTAATCCAGAGTCCCATGTGGATATAGATGTGGTTTTTACCGGCTCCCCACATCTTATGATCTTATCCTGACGAAAGGAACCTCAGCTGATCATCGGGACCATTCTGACCTTTGGACTCTGATGTAGTAGGTTTGTGGTCTAAATGTGGAGTGAGTAAGGTTTGTTTTGTAATCAATAAAGACCATTTAGAGTATTGTATACCAACACCGTGTCTGGTATATTTGCTTCCCATCCCGTAGAGAGACCTCTATTGCGGGTCTAACACCATGTGCAAGCAGATTATCTGCCCTTAACTTCCCTCCTAATGCAACAAACATCTCTTTTTTTCCCTTTTCTTTACTCTTTCCAGTGTGGGAGGCAGTGTTTTCTAATGGCTTGGGGCAGATGCATTGAGAGTTAGGATCTCTGACCTATTCCCAGGTCTGCTATGGGTATTTGTCTATACAGAGGTGTCCTAAAGACAACGAGAAGATAACCACTAATTGAAAGTCCTGATCTGAAATTTTTCTCATACTCCACCAATATCCTATTTGCTCTTTTCTGCACTTTGTCCTAGTTGTCCAATGAGTTAGAGAAATTTCCTAGGGGTCAAGGCCCACACTCATGCTAACCCTCTGTGGGACCTGTAAGAAGTGTGAATTGCTTTGCACATTTGCTTACCAGACTTCAAAATCTTTATTTACATAGGCCTATATTTTCAAATGCTCCACACCCATAATCATGGCCAGGAAAAAAAAAAAGTCAAGAGTAGGAAGAGATATGGAATGGTTAGACAGAGATTTGGAGAAATAATGGAAAAGTGAAAACAGATAAGAGCAAACAGACAGGGGTTATATGGTGAAAGCCTTAAAGGCAAAAATAAAGAGCTTGAAGATTATGTGAAACAGAGGAAAGTTAGTAAAGGGATTTGAAAAAAAGATGGACATGATCATATTTTTTGCAAGCAGTGTTTTGGATGGATTGAAGAGGGGTGAGTTGAGATGGAAGCTAGAAAATAAGTTGGTGATAAGCTCTCCCAAAATCTTGGCACTGGGAACAGAGAGAAATGGAAGGATTCTGGAGAGGATATAGAATTAAAACAGGTGGGATTTACTAACAGTTTGTGGAGAGACAGAGAAGAGAGAGGACTGAACACGAAGCCAAGGTTGTGAGCCTGTTTGGAATTGCCAGTGATTATACAGAAGTGAGGAGGCCTTTGGTGGAAAGAGAAGGATGAAATCCTGGCCCAACTGAAGTCCATGGGAAAACTTAATGGCATTGACTTAAATAGGACTAGAATTCTATCCATGGAGATCAGTTTCTGCCCTGTTAATTTGAGTTGAGGGCAGATTATCTAATAACTGAAGCTGAACAGGAAGCTGGAGATGCAAGACTAAACAGAAAATGTTTGGAGATGTGGATCTGAGAGTCTCTCTTGAGGAGGTGGTAACTGAATCTATGGGTGAATTAAATTGCTTAGGGATAAAGTATAGAAGTACAGGAAGAGCGGCAAAGAACAGAGCTTTGAGTGACCGATAGAGAATGAGGATGGGTGGGGTGGGGGGTGTTGAGAAACTATTAAAGGAGGAGACACTAGATGAATTGCCTAAGAGACGGGTAAAATCCAGGAGAGCCCAAAGTCTTGGAAACCAAGGGAAGAGAGAGAGTGTCCAGGAAAAGGGAGTGTCAACTGTGACAGTCAAAAGAATGGCATTTTGAGGTCATCAGATGAAAAGCACAATACTAAGAGCAAATAGTCACCAACAGAAAAGTCTTTTAGAATTTAATGGGGATGAAATTGATAAGGTCTTATAGCAAGTATTCTGATCCTATGGAATTTGATATCAAATTATTTAGCAGAGATCTGATATTCTATATCAAGTGGATGGTTTGTATAGAATGGTTATAATTCTCTTAAATTTTGTAGGAATTTTCCAAAGGGGTAATATTTCTCTAAAAAAAACAAAGCACAGTGCAATCAAATTTTTAAATCCCAGAACACAAGTCCATTTTCTGGTAAATTTTTCATCAAGTCAGCTGGTATTCATTATGGTGTAACAACTAGGTGTCAAATATATTATAGCTGAATTTCTATTCAATGGTTCTGGGAGCTTAAGAAAATGAATTAACAAAGCATATCTTCCTCAGTTTGTATTATCCTTGTAAAATCAATACCATCAAGCTTTTTTTTTTTCTATTGCTTGTCTTTTTGACATGGCATAGGTGTTTTGTCAAGGCATGGAACCTTCCTGCATAAGAAATAGCTATGAAATCCTGTTTGTCTTTGATGTGGAATTATCCTTAGCATAAGAAATATTTGTTTGTGTAAATAAAATGAAAAGTTATATTCAGCATAACATTATTCTTTCTGCTGCATGGATATGATGTGAAATGCACATTCCACACTCCATTCCATACAACTGAAAGAGGTAATATATGTTGTGTGGAAACTGTTACTGAAAAACAAAATTATTCTGCAGGAAAAACACATTATTCTGAAGGGGCATTCATTTGCAAGACAATATATGAAATTACAGTAAGCCACACACACAGCATCAAGTTACTTTATTCTGCATGCCATTTTCTTAAAACTCCTGTGCAAGACTGCACCTTTCAGAATATATAAGATAAACTGGAAATACAATTAATATATTATCTTCTCTATTTATTGCCCATATAAATAAATATTCCTTCTATTAATATCTTTAGCTTGGTGGCTTCTGTTGGCAAAAATAAATCTCAGAATCCAGATGTCCTTTAAATTTGGAGAATGATTTACTAATGGCTTCATGGGGTTTCTTAACTTTCTTTTTGGAGATAATAGAGCTTGCAGTGAAGACATTTGCATTAGCCTTAGTGAGACCTCGGTACATGGAAAATACTAGATAATTAATATTGCTACATACTATCCATAATACAAAATTGAGAGGAAATTTACACAATGATTATTTTTAGTATTTTTATTACCTTTAGTCCTGACAATAGGTCATAATGATTGAAACAGAAAAGATATGCAAAATACCCAAATCTTAATCTCCCATCAGTAAAGACAATATGCTACGGCAGCATTCAAATTTTTTCCTGGCTCTATGCCAGAGATGAAGAGCTGGCTCCACTGATGGGAGTTTGCATGGAATAAGTCCTGAAAGATCTTCCCTTCGGTCCCTGTTCCAAAGAAGTTACAAGCAAGGCACATTACAACAAACGTGAGCCAGCCCAGTTGACTGGGACAGGATAGTAGTGTTGCAGACTCTTGTGAATTTATCTTGAGCCTTACACTATTTAGTGTTTTTCTTAAATCCCTGGCTCCTAGTGTCATGTGATTATGGGAATCACAGCTTTATTTTTTTTAAAGTAAATGTCTAGCCCTCATGGTTGCAAAATATATAAACACATATACATGAACCAGAAAAATAATCTCAAAAACCTCAAAATGTAATATTTTTTAAAATGTCATTTTTAATGGAGCCAGACTCCTGATTTCTGAATGCTGGAAGCTGACAAAGGATAGGCAGAGAAAGTCTATAAAAATAAAGTACCGTAAGCACTTGCTTAGGTGCTTTCCTGGAAAGACATTTAGTTACGTGCAGATCTTGTGTCAAAAGGTTCCTACTACATGAAAATCTGCATCTGGCCCATCCTCCTTACATATCCAACTACTCTCTCTCCTCAATCCACAGGACAGCCTAGGATAAATCATCTAGAAAACAATCCACAGATCTCCCAGGCAATACACACCTCCTTCAGTACAAGTCCCCATCCCCTTCACGGCATTCTTGACCTCAGGGACTCCTATAGTTACAACATCTACCCCCGCACTCCTCTCAAGCCACTCACCAAATTGCCTAAATGAACAGCTATCTGGCAATGTCTCAGGCAAAGTCAGCCCACAGGAAGTGGCTGGAGACAACAGGCTTATGTGATGTCTAAGGGTCAATGCCAACCTGATGCTGTTCTACACCCTCCCCACCCAGGCAGAGATTGTCATAGGCATCAAGTAAGAAGACATTATATGGTGTAAAGACCCCAACATGGCCATATTCATCCTTGTTCTACTTGTGTGACAGTTCTGATAGCTGGTGCAGTTTCTAGGTATATGTTGAGCATCCCTATTGACCTGCATAGAGTCTGTTATTGTAAAGGGGTCAGGCCCTTCACCCATAAGCTTTTCACAGTCAGCTTACTTTCTGTAGGACTCAACTTTTCTCCCGCCAAATAATATCAAGCTAAAATAAAAACAGCCCTAAAGTTGCTGCTATCCCAGGGAATACATCTACATGAGGTTTATAGACTTTGTTTTCCACAGTCAGCAATAGTGCATTTAAATGTGAATTCTCCTCCAAAAAGATGATTTTCATATATTGTCCTCCATAGCGAATTGGACAAGAGATTCCTGAATTATGACCCTCTAAACTAGTGCCATAAGACAACAACATTAAGTGTCAAAAAAGTGTCAAACGACTATTTCTCAAATAAAATATAGCTGTTCAATTAAAAAGTTAATCATCATAGATGCTGTATATGGAGCTATATTTCATTAGATGATTCCTGCCCCAATACTGTACTCTTTGAAATCAACAGTAAAATTCCTATTGACAGAAAAGGTGTTGGGCAAGACCCATAGTTAGCAAATGTAGTCTTGTAGCTAAATAGTTTCAAATATATACTTGTATGCTATTTTCTTGTAATTTCAAGGTATCTGGGGGCCACACAGATAGTTATTGCATTATAAACTATGCAGCACCAATTCTGCTCTGCACTGCTTATATAACGGGTTCCCTTGCAACCTTTTATCATAGAATCATAGAATATCAGAGTTGGAAGGGACCTCAGGAGGTCTTCTAGTCCAACCCCCTGCTCAAAGCAGAACCAGTCCCCAATGTTTGCCCCAGATCCCTAAATGGCCCCCTCAAGGATTGAACTCACAACCCTGGGCCAATGCAGGCCAATGCTCAAACCACTGAGCTATCCCTCCCCTGGGCATTTTTTTTATGAACATGAAATTTAGATGATAACACAAAGTAACCGGAGATTTCCTTCCTGTGAAGCTTAGATTACATTATAAACGGGTAAAAGCAAAACGGACTTCCCCAAACTTCTGAACATCCAGAACTGGATCCAAATTTTAATATCCAGCAAAAGCAGCCAGGGAAAAGAGAATGTTATCAAAATGTGGCTACACTGATGCATTACTATTTGTTTTAAATTACTCAGCATCTGCTGCCAGTTTTAAGTTTCCCCTCCATCATCACAGAGAGAGAGAGAGAGAGAGAGAGCGTGCTTGTAAGTATATTTTGAAGCAAGCTTTCTTCTCAGACATGACACACTGTATGAAATTTAGGAATAACTGCCGGTTCAAACTGAGGCTACGCTGATTTACACCACCTGATGATCTGGAGCAGCATTCTCATTGTCTTTCAAAAACACATGCACTACACACTCCTCCTACCTCACCATGAGGTTTATTTAGCCCAGAGCCTACAAAATCATTTTAAGTGCTTTGCAACTAAACATAAAATGTCACAATTTAAATATTAATAGTGTGTAATGGAGAGACAAGGTGGGTGAGGTAATATCTTTTATAGGACCAACTTCTGTTGGTGAAAGAGACAAGCTTCCAAGCTTACACGGAGCTCTTCTTCAAGTCACTGAAGAACATGCAGTGTGTAATCTAATCTTGGGGTTCTGCTACAACTCATAAAAACCCTAAATTTTCCTTCTGGAGTTCAGGACATGAGCAAATCTGCTAACTTATGCCTTATGTCCTTATAGTCATTTAAAGATCAGGCCCTATCCCACATGCCATACTGTAAGTTAATTAATTTATTCCCTCAGACAAGAAAGGTGCACGAGACTAAGAGCAACATTTCTAGCTCAACCAAGTACAAACAGTGGTGAAGGTAAAAGAAAAAAAAAAACCTAAACAAAAGAGGAGAAAACATGTACGACTGTTACACAAAGTCCCCTTTATACAGCTCCAGCAGCATTAAACAACCATAAAGAGAGTGAATATGCACCCTCCCACCCCCCATCTCTACAGGGGCGGCTCTACCAATTTTGCAGCCCCAAGCAGTCGCCACCAAATTGCCACCGCCCCAATAGCGGCGGAGCTGCCACTGAATTGCTGCCAGCCCCAGAAGAGCAGCGGAGCTGCAGCCCAAAAGCCGCCGCGGCAGGAAGAGCAGCGGAGCTGCCGCCGAATTGCCACAGCGGGACATGGACTGCCGCCCCGTTCTGAATGCCGCCCCAAGCACCTGCTTGGAAAGCTGGTGCCTGGAGCCGGCCCTGCATCTCTAGTAATGCTCCAGGTACTAAGGAGCAGGACTTCTCTGGCCGGTGCAGAATTGTTATACAGGCTCTATGCCACCCAATGGCCCAGACCCATGGCATAGATTTGGGGCCTGTCAGGGCGTATAATCAGAAAGCACTATACTGCACCTGTGTTCTCCTTCCTGGGACCTATCACTTGTATCATCTCAGAATATAGGGTGCATGTAAGTGCCTTAAAGATTCAGTTTTCATCCCTGTCCCAGTTGCAGGAATGGAAAGAATGTAAAGCAGGCCCAACGTATTTCAGATTAAGCATCTGAAAGTGGCCTTCTAAATCTTTCAGAGCTCAACAATCATTATCCCTTTATGTATTTCTCTGGACAATCCATGTGTCCTCCTGAAACATTAATCTGATAGCAGCAGCTTCAGGAACACAAAATATTTTACCAAGTTTCAGAACATTTTTGCACCCTGAACAAAAAAAAAGGAAGGTCTGTTTACAAACCTTTAGGAGAATACTTGCTCATTAGCAAAGCCGAGTCATTCTTATGCAGCTTTCTTCATCCACCTTTTTGATGTAATAATTTATTACCCATCTCTCTCAACTCAGCTCACCAATTTTATACTTCTCGTGTCAAGAGAAAATGTGGCTTTTCTCCCTAATTTTTTTTTTTAAAGAATCTCGTATTATTTTCCCCAATCATCTTCCTCTTTGTTGAGATCTTTCGTCCTGATTGCTTTTATTGAGTATGGGGAAAGCATAGTGATCTGGCTCTTTGTTTAAGCCAGGTTCCTTCTTCATTGATGATTTCTTATTCTTTAAGAAAAAAAAAAAAGAGATTCCCTCTTCTATTGCTCATATAATTATAGATTTATTTACTCACCAATTTCTGATTTGACAACAGACACCAGCCTCTCTGGAGTTTACAGTGTAGAATATTTACTGTTATATTTTGCTACTTGTTGGATAATCCTGTTCATAGAGTGAATCCGTATACACCATTATAACTCAAATTTAAATCCCACAGTACTGACATTAACATTTCCTTAGCACTTTGCATAAGCATGACATGATGAGCCATAAACTTGTACAAATTACTACTGATTCGACTTATGTTGTTGTTCTTGCTTACAAATGTTTTGATAAGCTTCTGTTAAAAGACAGAAATACGTCTTGACAAATTTCTCCAGAAACTATTTTGACAAGGTCCAGGTACACTGTGAATGCTAAGCCCTGTAATGAGCTGCAGATTTTTTTGGCCTGTGCGCTAATTCATTGGGGGTCTTTACTATGGCAATCCACAGCCATAAATATGAAGGATTTCACCCAGCAATTATTAGACAGAATTATAGATTGCCATATCCACAGAGAGTAAATCATCCACCCTTTTTCAGTCATATCTACTGTAGACGGAGAAAAAATAGGACATTCATCTTTTATAATACTTTGATTCTTGCAGGTGTTCTTGTGAGAATTGATGGAAATCAATGAGTCATAAAACCAGATCCTGAGTCTATGTAAACTGGCAGAGCTGATGTCAATTTCAAAGCAGCAATAATGAATTTGCACCTGTTGAGGATCTGGCCCATTACTTTTTGGGAGTCTAACCATTAAACATGGATCACGGCATGAGGCTACCAGGCTAGTTGTTTTGTTTTGTCTAAACTAGACAAGACCCAGGCTGGTCTTAATACACTGTCACTATTGTTCTGATGGAAAAGGATTGGGAAAGAGAAAAACCTCACACGATCATTTACTCCATATTTCCAGTATCAATACGTGTAACTGTCTCATTTAGTTATCCCCCTCTCCATCCCTAAACCACACACAACACCTGTGCCACAAGAACCAAAACTTAATAACTTTGCCTCTTGAACTCCTGGCATTGCTTCATTGACAGCTACTGATAAAGCATGATCCATAGGCCATATCTGAGAAATTGGCAGGCCATAGTTGAAGCATTCTTAACCTTTAAGGACAAATGCTACTTACTGGAAGCAAAGTTTTCTAGGCTGTCCTTCAGGACCTTTTCAGAGTAGTAGCCGTGTTAGTCGGTGCATATATTCATTTGGATGTTCCGAGCAATGTGTAGAAAGTGCATAACTTTCACATTTTAGTATCAGAGGTAAAAGTCTGCAACAGCTCAAAGCACCTCTAAAGGTGTAGTGCTGGCCTCTTGTGATAGAATATTCATCTTTGATTTTATTCACTGCCTACTATTTTGTGGGGAATGTTTGGTTTAGGTTTTTGTTTGTTTGTTTTATGAAAGGGATTATATCTTTCCAATTGGAAGAATTACATGATGTCAGAAATCAAAAACAAAGACATACTTCTTTGGGAGGAAATTCGCTCCAGGCCTCTATTAATTATTTAGGCCACCATACAGCTATTCACACCTACAAAGATTATATCCTTCCATCAGGAGAAACTGCATGGTATCAAATAATAATACACAATGCGATTTTAACTAACAGATACAGGGAGCTGTGATCTAGGCTAACTTAAGTACCAATTGACAGACAGCTATTCATAAAGGATTCTTCATTACCCAGGAAAGAAGTGAAAGGAATTTCCAATACTCACTCTAAAGTCTACAAAGCCCACCGCATATGACATGAGCTACAGTCCATAGTGGCAGGTTTCAGAGTAGCAGCTGTGTTTGTCTGTATTCGCAAAAAGAATGAGGAGGACTTGTGGCACCTTAGAGACTAACAAATTTATTTGAGCATAAACTTTCGTGAGCTACAGCTCACTTCATCAGATATCTTTGTTCTATTTGGGGATTATTAGTTGGTTGCTTCAGGGAGACAAAAATTTACATGAAGATAAACTGAAACCTTCACTTGGTGATAATGTAGCTTCTTGGGATTACAGGAGGTTTGCTATTTCAAAGAAGGTAGTAGGAGGTTTCACAGGGTGTTCCAAACATCCAACAGTGGTTAGCAGACCCTCCATGACATTCCTATTCTTATAGAAATATTGTTTAAGGCACTAGTTCCTAAACTTGTTCCACCGCTTGTGCAGGGAAAGCCCCTGGCGGGCCGGGCCGGTTTGTCTACCTGCCGCGTCCGCAGGTTCGGCCAATCGCGGCTCCCACTGGCCATGGTTCGCTGCTCCAGGCCAATGCAGGCTGCTGGAAGTGGCGGCCAGTATGTCCCTCGGCCAGCACCACTTCCAGCAGCTCCCATTGGCCTGGAGCAGCGAACCGCGGCCAGTGGGAGCCGCGATCGGCCGAACCTGCGGACGCAGCAAGTAAACAAACTGGCCCGGCCCGCCAGGGGCTTTCCCTGCACAAGCAGCAGAACAAGTTTGGGAACCACTGGTTTAAGGAATGAAAAGTAGAGGAGTGTCTCAGAGTCTGATCCTTTAGATATGCCATGGATATTACATAGAGGAAAAACTGCCTTCTACTGAATGGGATGCACTTAGCTACTACAGTGATGGGCACTTATGTTTGTCCACATAAATAAAAAATGCATGAAATTTGGGCTGCCAAGTCCCAAAATGTGGCCTGTGGGTCATGCTTTATGTATAACTGCAAAATTGCCATTTGAGCTCTGATCAAGCAATAGACAGAATGTCAGACCTGCTAAATTGCATGCAATCATATCTCTATAGTGTCTGGAGTCTTACAGGGCTTACATGCCTAAATACAAATACAGCAAACAAAGATTCTTCTTTATCTCAAGTGGTAGGTTTTCCAGTGGTCTTCAACACCTCACATCCCAGCTTCAGGAGCACAGAAATCCTGCTATCAGACATGTAGGGCTGGAAGAGAGCTAAAGAGATCTAGTCCAGCCCTCCATACTGAGGCAGGACCAAGTATACCTAGGCTATCCCTGACAGGTGTTTGTCTGAACTGTTCTTAAAAGCCTCCAATGATGAGGATTCCACAACCTCCCATGGTAACTAATTCCAGTTTTTAACTATAGTTTTTATAGTCAGAAAGTTTTTCCTAACATTGAACCTAAAATCTCTCTTGCTGCAGATTAAGGTGATTACTTCTTGTTTTACCTTCAGTGGAGGAGAACAGAAGATCACCATCCTCTTTATAACATCCCTTAACATATTTGAAGACTATCAGGTCCCACTTCAGTCTTTTCTCAAGACTAAATGTAATGAGTTGTTTTTATGTTTCCTCATAGCTCAGGTTTTCTAAACCTTTTATCAGTTTTGTTGCTTTTTTCTGGACTCTACTTTGCCCACCACTTTCTTAAAGCGTGCACCCAAAACTGCACAAAATACTCCATCTGAGTCCTCACCAGTGCAGAGTAGAGTAGAATGGACCAATTACATCTTGTGTTTTACATAGGAGAGTCCTGTTAACATACCCAGAATGATATTAGCTTTTTTTCTTGCAACTACACCATATTGTTGACTCATATTCAATTTGTGATCCGCTAACCTCCAGATCTTTTCTGCAGTACTACAGCATAGCCAGTTATTCCCCATTTCGTAGTTGTGCATTTGATTTTTTTCATCTTAAAAGTGGTGCTTTTCACTGGTCATTAAACGAGCCCAGGCTTCCTGCTTGGCAATAGAGAACACTTATAAAGGCTACTAATCTGCTACTAACTCCCATTAATTGAACGTATAGCCTGTTATGACATGAAAATCTTCTGGATTCTATAAGAATGTGTGACATCTTGGTTTGACTCTTCATTAAACACTAATTCCATTATTGCATTGATACAAGATTGAGAGAGGTTTTGATTAAGCATATACAGGATCATTTCATTCAATCTTTTAGCAAAGAGAGCACCCACAGGTCAAGACACAATCTACAAGAGCTGTTGCATACTGTGTTTCAGCTTGGGGGTTGTTTCCTTTTCTTGGGAGAGGATATTAAAAAAGAAATGCGTGCTAAAGGCCTGGTCCTGGTGCCTTTGAAGTCAATGACAAAACCAAATTGATTTTAATGGTGTGGAATCAAGCCTAAAGGCTCAGAAATAGCCAGACAAGTCCCTCACCCAGTCCTGCCTATTGCTGTTACACTGCTCACAGAGTAAGCCCTAGCCTCCAGTAACATTCTTTACATTACAACCCCAGACACTCTAAAGGAAGCCTGGTAAGAAGCAGGATCTTGTGATATGCACTTAGACACCCATTCTTACATAGTCCAATTTTTGTTTGAGGGCTTATACATAACTTCTGGTTTATTTAAGAGCACAGGAACCAAGAATGGAGAAACAGAGGAAGGGAAATAAAATAAGTGCTGCCCAATAGCTTACAAACCAAACCCCAAAGCATTTCTGACTGAATACATTTCATCCTATTGAATAGGGATATGAATGACACAATGGGCATGAGGCAAAGTAGTCGGTATCGGATTTCGCATAAACAGTTCTACCATATTTGTCATTAAGATTGTAGCTATTTTGCCTCACTCTCATTGTGACATTGTAAGAATCAGTGTACAGGGTCCCTGAACATCATTGTCACACACCTGTCTAACATAACAAAAGCCAACCTGGACAAGTCCTTTGAGGAGTCAGTCAAAGAGGAATAGCACTGATCAAGATGTGGGGGGTCAGTTTGTGAGTGATGATATCTTTCAGCCTTTTTCCACTGAGGAACTGTAAACAGGATTGAGCTGCAGGAAGCAGTACAAGATTTCACCAGAAATGCTACTACACCTTGGTAAAAAGAACATAAAATGTCAGTAAATTTTCATATCCATGTTATCCAAGAGAACAAGATGCCTAAGATGTAGCGGAAAGCTCCAATGATAGCTTACCAAAACAAGAAAAAGACTGTTCCTTTCTAGCTAGCTACTGGCCAATGTCACTTCTGAGCTGGGCTTACAAACTTTTAGAACCACTATTTCTGCAGAGAATCATGCCCACAGTAGAACAAGGTCTGAGTGATGACCAGGCAGGTTTCAGACTTAAAAGGAGCACTTGTGACCAAGTTCTTGCTCTTACCGCTTATATAGAAAATGGTTTTCAAATGAAGGAAAAGACAGGAGCTGTGCTACTTGACATGACAACAGCATAGGATACCATCTGGAACACTTGCCTTCCGGTCAAGATGTCAATGATGTTACCGCAGTGAGTTGTCACAGCTGCAGAAATGATGCTTTGAAACAGACAATTCCATGCAACATGAGGCAATAAACAGAGCACACCAGGGACCCACAAACCCTGGCTCATTCAGGGATGTGTTCTTACCCAACATTTTTCAGCACAGTTATGAATGATCTGCTTCCAACAATCTACTACACATTCCAGGTTTGACAAACTGGTATTTTCCAACAAAGCCTTATTTCATCAGAAAATTCTTTGCTAGCTCTAGATGAGAGTGCACTCATTCACTGATAAATCTGTGCCAAATGAGAACAGAGTGGGTTTAAAAATGACTCCGCTCATGTGCCTTAGATCCTCTGTGCATAAGTCTCCCTCTGTAGGACGAGGGCTCAACAACCTCCACAAAGCTGTCTTCCTATACCTCCCACTCTCCAGAGGCCTTTCAGCAAGGTCCAAGTCCCAGGCAGGGGACATGTGCATCATTCCCTTTCCCAGTTCTGCAGAGAATTTCAGAATAAGATAGAGCCCCATGCGCTATTATTTTTCATGGTCTTCCCAAAGTAGTGTTTGGGGGGGGGCGGGGGAAGACTGCCTCATGGAAACTGCTTCCCGCCACAACCTTCCCCCCTCAACTTTACCCTGGGAGTGTGTGATCTGGGCCATTCTGATGGGTAACATTTGCATAGGGATAAATACCACAAGATCCAAAGCAGCAGGGACCCAGAGACAGCTGTGGAAGACGAGAACTCCTTTCCAAGCTTTTCTCCAGGAATTCTTTTTAAACACGTACTTGAGCCTTCACCTGCTCCAAACAGTAAGCTGAAGATAAAGAGAACACAAGTGGAATGCTCACCATGGGAAAATGAGGTTTCTGTCTCTGTCTTTGTCTCCCTCAAGGTTTTAGCCTCTTAACCATCAGGTTTTATGATATTTTTAGCTGCAATGCTCAGCAGGAGAGAGCTTCCAGAGGCCCAATGCTTAAGCTGACTCAGGAGAGTGAATTTTAGTGTCATCTGAGGTGATTAGGGAGTTCCTGCACTGACCATGGAAAAAATGAAGGGGAAGCATTAAGAAACAAACAGTTGGCCAGCCTTAGAAAGCTAAGAACAGATGAGAGATATGGAACTTGATTGTCTACTGCCTTGTACCTTGGGTCATCCTTTATCCCTGGGCAAAGAGGGTGTAAAATTCTACTCCTTTGATTCAGTGGCATCTTTGCACTGACTTTGCTTGACTGTAAATGGCAATGCAAGTGACTGGTCAATGAAGAATAAAGGCCTTGTGAGAAAGGTATATTCTAGGAGTTAATCAGATTTCCCTCAGCAGACCTCAATTTGTGGGGCACGATCCTCAGCTGGTGTAAATCAAATGTAGCTTCATTGACTTCAGTGGACCAAATGAGCACTGGCTTTCTCAGAGCCCACCCTATCACATGATTGATCATATAGTCATTGCCATTAATAGAAATCTTGCATGAAATCTTTGCAGTCAAAGAAAACTATGTCAATAAGGACCTATTGGAGGAGGAGGGAAAGGAGTTCAACTAGATTTAAACAGGTCTTCTTTCTATAGGAGAGTAAAAAAAGACACACAGAAATGGAGAAGACTGGTGTCACTTTCAGTATGACCCAGTAATTGCTGTGCTCTATTTATTTTAGCATATGCCTGATGGTTTGCTACTTTTGGATGCTCCTCTAAGAAAAATCGTGACCATTTGCTTTTTAGATGGCTGTAGAACAAGATTGTCCTGTCTTTGTATCCTTCAGACTGCCAGATGACTTCAGTTTCATCATGTGTCATGACCCAATTTAAAAATCAAATACTTGTAGAGGTTGTAATGGGACTGAGCAAACTGGTTTGGTTAAAATAAATCACAGTCTGAATCTAAGCAGAAGCTTTGAGGGTAATAAACGCTCTCACCCCATCTATTTTTACTTCAGAGCTTTTGTTGCATACGTTTCCTACCAGAACTCAAAGCTCAAATGCCAAGATACTAAGAGAATTTTCAGCCCAATTGTCTTCAGGAAACACCAGAAATCTTCTGAGAAAGTCTCACTTGATTTCCAGATGAATATTGCAGATGGGAAGTACTGAGAGTTTGGAAAAGCAACAGAAATTTAGGCTGCTTATCCAAACCAAACACAAAAGCTAAGCCTTTTGAAGTTTGTCCATCACTAGAAATTAGTCTTAAGTGATAAACATTTGCAGAGCCAGTGGGTATTTTTGCAGCCAATGCAAGATTGTCTTTCCATTTATTTTCAAAACAAAAAGGAACAAAAAAGAGATTTCAAAACCAAATACATGAAACTAGCTGACATAGCAAATGCTTTCATTTAAAAAACAGAAAAAAAAGAATTCAAAGAAAAAAGAATTGTACAAAATACAAAGCAAAACATTACACTTACACTGTGTGAAAAAACAGGCACTGAAAAGAAGTAGAAGTGACACATGGAGTTTTGACATATATGAGATCAGAACATGTTACACAATAGCTACTGTCAGCTTTCTTGAAGAATCAGTCCTGATGCCCTGCATACTCCATTTTACAAACAATCCTTGGTCGCATTAGGCACGTATTATTGCAAGGGCTCCAAGAGAAATTAACTGTCATGTTCATTAATCACTAAACTCAGTTATTCTTTATAAAATCCTTACTAATAATTAGTAATATGGTCCTGTATTTTAGTTTTTCCAGAAAAATTATTTGTTTTTCCTTGTAGGCATCAGAAACAAAAGAAATTTTAATTCACATGAATAGAGTAGTGGAAAGGTAACATTTTCAAAACCATCCAAATGACTTAGGAGTGCTTTTGAAATTCCCCCTCCCCTTCAGAAATACATCAAAGCTGAAATTCATTAGACATGGTAACAAAAACACAATATTTAGTGTTTTGGAATATAGCTGTTAATTATACCACTGGTGTTATGATTATGCTTAGAAGCACCAATTAGGATCAGGTCCCTATTACACTGAGTGTTGTACAAACACAGCGAAAGACAGCCGCTTCCTCACGTAGTTTACATCTTAGGCCAATTTTGTTAGCTTTTGTACATGGGCGGAGCATCACTGGTATTTCACGTGTCTGGAGGCCACCCTCCAAAGCAGCGTGCAGGTCTGGGGCTCTCAATACACTCAGTCATTGCTTGCTGTGAGCAGAACTATGGAACAGACATCACCTCTCTTTTTGAAGCAGCATACGAAGAATGTAATCATAAGAAGTGGTTTCAATAAGTAGAAAGCTCACTACCCATCTAATGCAGGGGCAGGATGGGGTCCCCTTCTTTGAAAGATGTTTATCTTAAAATAAGTTTTCCTATTGACTGGTAGATTAAAAAGAATATTTTCTGCACCTGCTGATAATTTCCAAAATGAACAGATTTGGCACAGAAAGCTTGGGCAAGTTATAAAATAACCAAGTTTAGTTTCATAAACCACACAGCTCTCTCCCTAAGACAATGTTATTAGCACGAAAGACAAAGTGCTCATACTTCTAGAAAAAAGAAATTCTATGACTTGTTTATGTTTACTGAGATTGCATTGACAGTAAATGTAATATAATTTAACATCCATTCAAAACCCTGAACCTACAATAATAAATAATAACACCACCTCTCAACCTGCTGACTTCATTGTTAAAATTGACCTATTAGTAGGGTACAAACTGATTTTCAGTAAATCTCATTTTCAAATGCTTTTTCTGCCAAAGTAGCACTCCAAATTTCTGTGATTTATAACACTAACTGATCATGCCTTTTAGATCTAGCGCTCCTTTCAATGGAGGGCTCTCAAAGTGCTTTACAACCATTAAATAATTTGGCTGTGCAATACCAGGTATGAAGAAGTTTACTGGTACGATATAGCAATCACTTCATCCAGTATTAAAATATAGACATTTCTGAGATAGAACCCCACAGTTAACAGTACACAGCAACACTACATAATGTCTGACATCAAATGAAGAATGATGTGTGCAATATAAAAATACAGATGAAAAAATACTGTTTCCAATTCAGAGAGGAAATTTAGCAAGGGGACATTTAATTATTTGAGTTGGGATTTGATATGACACCATAATGAATACATCTATTCTTTGGGAAAGTGCCATGGAATCTTTAACAGCCAGGCTGGTAAAGACCATGGTTTTATATTTCATATGAGCAATAACAATACCAACAGCATAGTGTCCATAATACTATGCTGGTACAGTAATTTACTACTGTCTCAAAGGATGAAACCACTAAAACCACATCCTTCAGCACCTAAATATTCTTTGGTGATCTCCCATCCAATACCGACCTGGCAGCTCCATAAAACAGGTTGCATAGAAATAAATCCTTTTACTCTCTCAAATTCATATACATCATAGCCAGCTAGAACCATTCTGTTGACTGCCTAACCCAGAAGTAGAAATTTAGTAAGTTCATCTCACTAGTTAAGACTGTCAGCCAGACTTAATTTGGCCTCCATTTTAATACATCCACTTGTACATGAAAAATCTATGTGCACGCAAATTGCTCACAGTTCCTGGGCCCAGCGTCAGACTGCTTTCTACTTGCCATTTATCTATCTATCTAACTAACTTTCTGGCCTTGCGGATTAAAGGGGATGAATCATGGGTTAGATCTAGGAATACTGCATATAGCATTTGCCAAGTAGAAGAAAAACGTGTGACTGTGTATTATCAATATGGAGGTCTGCAGTGCAGGAAATTGAGAACGTAAAAAAAGTCTTTGATTAATTAGTTTGTATTTCAAGAATCAGCATAGCCCGGAAGAATATAAAAATTTCTGGTGTCATTGCAACTTACATACGACTCTTCACACTTCGTGGGGGAGGGAGGAGGACAGGGTGCAGGAAGGGTTGTTATTATATTTGCTTTCTATGCTTGGAAGAAGGAAATTATTCCTGTTTGCCAAGCATCCCTCATCTCCTCCCTCAGACTTCTACTAATCCACATATTTCGCTTCGCCTACCATGGCTGACTTCAAAGGATTGTTTCATCCCACCTGCCCACACCTTTTAATTTGGGAGGAGGAGAGCTGGTTTGTTTGTTTGTCAAAATTTGCTTGTAACGTCCTCGGGTCAAGCACAAGGTCTGATTTTCTCCATACAAGATGCTATAGGCCCCTAAAGCATTATACAAATAATAATTGGCTAGATTGTACCACTCACTTCTTGTGGACAGAATCTGAACTGTGTGTCATAGGACCTATATTGCAGACAGCTAAAGGAGATATGCCTTTTAGCTCAGGACTTTGCTTTTGGAGGCAAGAAGATTAAAAATCTCTTTCCACTGTTGTTGTAAAGTTCTGGTGGGGCATAATGTGTAGCATGATGAAAAAGACTTAGAGGTAGACATCAATTTGCAACAATATTTCACTTGCAAAACATAGCTAAAGATTTTCATTTCATAATGCTATAGTGACAACTTCCTCAATCTGTAATTGCTCCAATTATTTTGTCAAGTAGTAAGCAGGACTAGCAGGCCAGCTGTGAAAGTACAAATTAAATAATAAAACTGTATACAGACAGCATTTAGATCTTGTCAAAGTGCTCTACAAACACTAATTAAGCAAGACACAGAACAGCCATGTGAGGTGGATAAATGGAGTCACAAAAAACTTGGTTGGTTGTCCCCTACCCCCAAGTTTACACACAAGTCAATGGTAAAGCTAGAAGTCAAACTTGAGTGTCAGCATTCCCGGTTCCCATTTCTAAACACTAAACCATGGCCCCTATCAAAATAAACACATTCATTAATTTGTTAAACAAGGGTAGTTTTACACTACTTTAAACTGCACCTGAAGCACTGAACGGTTCATGAACCAATTTTAAAAACTGAGGAATTATCTTCCATGCTTATTTTTCTTCACAGCAAAAATTTCATTTTTCCCACAGGCTGGAGGTTCGCAACCCCTTTCTTATCCCTATTCTGGATTTAGAATGGCACGTGCCTTCACTTTTGTTAAGAAAACACATGAGACATTTTTCTTTTTATATTTTTGATATTGATGTTGTAGCCATGGATAAAAGATAACAGGTGTATTTTGGATATAGAGATGAAATCTAAGTATTAATTAATGCTGTAATAGGGCCTACAGGCCTCCGGCCTGTAAGCTTAGCTAAACAAAGCCTCAAGCCTAAAGATATACAGTCATTCATTATGTCAGCCTATCACAAGATGAAACATTTACACATACAGAAGTATTAACTGCTGATATTTAGGAAATGTATATTGCAATATACAAGGTAGTCTGGTTAGAATATTTTGGGGATTTTTTCCAGATATAGCGTGTCAGCAGTGAGTGTATTAATCACCAGTTATGGTGAAAGAGTGACAACATTAATGACTGTAAAGGGAACTAAGAAGTTAGCCTTGTTATGAAAAACAGATTTAGTGAGGTGTGAAAGTATAAATAAGAAATAGGGGTTAAAACCTTCATAAACACGTTTGAACCCCAGTGGGTGTCAGCCTAACGCATTATAAAAGTTGTATCCTGTCCTCTGTGCCTTGGGACACACCAGGATGACACCCACCGGTGACAATGACAATGATGATGATGATGAGGGAAATAATGACTGACACTTCTGGGTTCCCCACAAGGGATAGAGAGAGTAATGCAAGGGCTGGCCAGTCTGTATTCTCTCTCTCCTCTTAGGATCGCATGCTACATTGTATCAGTTTAGCTTGTTAAATGAAATTGTTTATGAGAAACAATCCAATGCCTTTATTCCTGTGCGCTCTTTGGGTCTCTTATTCTAATGACATTGGTGGTAATCTTCCTGATGCTGTAGCAGCTCAGAAGACTAAACCCTTATTGACCTCTGTGGTATAAGACAGTGCTACTCAAAGTGGTGGCACCGGTCCGCGAGCCACCAGCTGCCGGTCTGCATGCACATTGGGAAAAAAAAAAGCCAGTCCCCCACATCAGATAGCTTGAGAAGCACTGGTCTAAGAGATTAATAAATATAATAATCCACCAATTAGGGTACGGTGTAAATGGGTATAGCTCTATTGATTTCAATGAACTCATGCCAATTTACACCTGCTGATGATCTGGTTCAAGGTTTGGGTCAATTTCCATGATAGTTTGTAATCCAGCATGGAACCTGGCTGAAGTTTATAGGTATGTCGGGTAAACATTTGATGAGAGTGACCATATTTCCCTATGCTGAATATGGGACACCTGGTAAAATTACTCATATTCAAGCAAGTTTAATGGCAATCAATCAGAACTAGGCAGTACAAACCTGCAAATTAACATCAAGTTGACTGAGCCCATGTTAAAAAGAAATACTGCATAGCTGGATTCTTTTATTTACCTTCTTATCTTTAAGGCTTTAGGGTTCACATGGGAGAGGTGACACACACATACCCCTCTCTCACATGGGGGGTGACTGACCCAACCCGACCTTCCCTGCTGTTGTCTGCCCTCCATGCCTGGCTGGGCCCCAGGGAATGGACCCGCCTCTCCTGGTACCTGGCGCCACGTCCTCCCAAGGAACATGTGGGTGGCAGGGGGTGGGGAGGAGGAACGTGGGGTCACATGCCTCCCCTCCCCAGATTTCTGCCAGGGTTCACACCAGTACGTGGCCAGCAGTAGCCTTTTGGCACTGTATGGGAGGGAAGGGATGGGAGCTGCTTCAAGCCACAGGGAAAGGGAGTAGGAGAAGGAATAAACTGGCCTGTGTCTTTGCAGAGCTCATCTCTTCTCCCCCCTGCCCCCATGGCTGGAAGCAGATTGTCCATTCCTGCCTGCACAGGGTTGAAAAGCACCTAACACCTCCTGGCTGCTGGCCATCGATATAACCCAGCCGCCACCTGTTCCCTGGCTACAGCGCAGGCAGGAAGGGGGTAAGCCCTAAGGATGCATTGTGCACCAGGCCACCTGACTGCAGGGGCTTCAGCAAACCCAGCCAGAGAGGTGGCTCAGCAGGGAGGATACCTAGGGGACAGAGCAGCCCTGCACTCCCTGTGGGTAGGACCCGGGGTAGATAAAGAGGGTGCTAAGCCCGAGTCCAGGGGGCTACTGTGGAGCCTGCAGGGCTGAGGCATGAACAGGCTGGAAATGGTTTCCCCCCACCCTTGCTGCTCCAGAACTTAGCTGAGAGGCTTCCCCGTGCCAGTGCTGTGCAGGGCTTTGGCACATGCAGGGCTTGGCTCCTCCTGGCCAGCGCCCCAGGCTGGCTTGTCTTGGGCTTTCCCAGGGCACCAGGCCAGCCTGAGGCAGTGAGCGAAGGAAGGAATCTGCCAGCCAGGCTGTTGGTGAGCTGAGAGCTCTGACCAGGGGCAGGTTCTCCGCACAGCCCTGGGAGCGGGATGTACCCTGCCATGGGGGGAACATGGAGGAGCAGCAGAGCTGGAGGCGGGGGGCAAAGGGGCAAAGCAGGAAGAGGACAGCGAGAGGGGAAGCACATAAAGGGCTGATGGGTAGGCAGCAGAGGCGTCATGTAACCAGCCGCTGCCTGGCACCTGCCTGCACTCACCAGCCACCGCAGCCCGTGCTGAATGGAAATGGGCCAGGGGGTGGGGCCCTGCTGGCTGAGAGCTGGCATGCAGTGAGGGCTGTGCTGACAGACCAGCAGGGAGAACGGCCGGCCCTGTGCACAGCATCTTTGCCCTGCCACCAGCCTTGCACACCCACCCCCAGTCGGCCACTGGATGCCCCCCCCAGGTCAGTGCTGGTGGGCGGGTGGCTGGTGAGCAGGGATCCGGCCAGCAGCAGGACCTGCCAGTACAGATCAGGAGACAGAAAATATGGGACAATTTGCCCATTTTAAAGAAAAAGTCAGGACCCCTGCAGGAGAGCTTAAATATGAGACTGTCCCTTTAAAAACGGGACATTTGGTCACCCTATGTTTGATGTACATTTTGATAATGAACATGAGTAGTTGTTTGGTAGGTCTCATTCTAGTTACGTTGGACAGATCATTATAGAACACCCACAACCAGAGTTAACAATAATTACAACTGGGGCTGGCAGTTTCAGAAGAGCATCTTAAGATGTGATGGATATTGAAACTGAATTCTCAGTGAACTACCTCTTAAGGTAATCCCTCCAGAGTAGGACTGCGGAATTTTCGTAATATAAAGAGGAAACAAGCACAGTTAGTGTGCGCTGCACCTGGTCCTTGGCTATATTGAGATCATTCCTCAGCTTTCATTATCATAAAAATGTATAGAGACTGAAAAGTTTCCCAGTAGAATCACTGCCTTTTACCCCCTCCTGTACACAAAAGGTTGTATGATTTTCTAGACCAGCACACTCTGACATAATGAGAAGTTACTCAAGGTTTGGTTTTGTTTTGGTTTTTTTTTTTTTTGGGGGGGGGGGGGGAGGAGAATTGTCAAAAAGCTTTTCCCCCTCCGCTTTACTGAAGTTTCTAATTTTGGGAGGTCCTCTCCTTTAATAATTTTGCTTTAAAAATTATTGTTTTAATTGTGCAAGTTTGAATTTTAACTGAATTTTCACATCCACAGTGGAAAGCACCAAATCAGCATCAATATTTTTTTTTCCACTGACAGTTCTCTGTTAGATTTCATCTCCAACTCCAGTACATACATTGGTAAATACATATACTGGTAAATACAAAGAGTTCTTAATGAATGATATTCTAGATCTTACCACCAAAATTACAGAGATAAGAAATCTGCTAATATTTCAATATAACACTTCCATCCAGAATTACATACATAGTCTCAAATTTTGTTGGTGCTTGCTTTGAAACAGAAACACCCAATGGGTAGCAAAATGCTGACCACTTAAAAAAAAAGCAGGGGGGGGGAATCATGATAAAAGGAAGCCCTTTAAAGGGCAGCATGGGATGTTAAGATACATTGTAATCTTACTTAATTACATAGCACAGAGGACCTGTCTTAACATGGGCCCTTTGGCAGGTTTTCTGAAATAATGATTTCTTTCTCTCTATAGTTAACCTTAAAGAATTACTTCTCCATAATCAAATTGTGACTGATAATAGCAACAGACAAAGAAGCTGTTTAAATTTGAACAGTAAAATAATAATGGTTAAAAATTATTTTCCTGCATTATTATAGCATTGCCACTGCAGAGTGCTTAAAGCACAGGGTCTTCCAGAATGTTCGTTACAACTGCATTGCTCTGTGGGGGGTTACAATTTTGCTACGGAATTTTCCTGGTGGCTAATATATTTGGACCACTCCTAGGAGACAAATTACCTTGGCTGTAGTTTTGAAATTATACATATTTAAAAATAGGTTCTTACAAGTTATGCAACAAAAACTGTTGCATTTAAATGAAAAGAGTTGGCAAAAAATACACAAACGTGTATTACAATCACTTTTTTTTTTGCGCTGCGTTGAAAGTAAAGATAGCTTTCATGTACCCTGTGTTCTGTATGAAGATGAGGATTCCATGTTTCTAAAACTAAACTGGCTTTTTATTAAGAGAACTATTTACAGAGATGCTGCAACTTCAGCTATCAGTCAAACCATGGGCAAACACACTGAATTCCTGGTGTCTCCTCCAAACTCTCCTGCAACCTGTGCTCTTCCCTCCAAGTTCCATGCAGGTTGCTACAAATATGATAAATAGATAACACTGTAGCTCCAAATCAATTGCAATCTTTTTCTTGAAAGCTGTGGGCCAGATCGTTAGCTGGTGTCAATCAGTGATCCTCTTGGCTTCAATGGAGCTACACAAATTTACAATAACTGAAGATCTGTCTCAATTTAAAAAAAAACAACAAAAAACTAGTCTTGTCAGAGATACCAAAGTCACATGAAAAAATTAAATATTCTCCGCAGAATATTCTTTGTGGCTTTATACATTCAGAAAATAAATAAAATGTGAATCTTATGGAAAAATTTCCTCATTAACAAAAAAAGGCAGTAATTATTTATATTTCAGCAGCAACCAAAATGTGAGTTGCACTGTAGAAACATATAGAGAAAGACGAAAGGGAATGTGTTAGTTATTCAGTGTGTGTCTACCAAGTGAGATAAAACAGTTGAAATAAATTGCAACTGACTATCCTGGTATCCTATACAGCAGGTAAATGGGGAAGAGGGATTGTCTTTCTTTATGCCAATCCCAGGAGGTTCTCGGTGCTATCAGGGCACACAGCATTTCTCATGAAAGAGTCCCAGGGAGATCTGGAATTACACTCTCTCAAACCTTTTGCAGGAAAGGCAATACAATGGGAAAGGTAGTTGCTACCAGAAATGACTGAGAGCAGTGAACTGTGGAATACAGGGATGGATTTTGCCCAAGCTTAAATGCTGCCAAAGCAAAGAGAATGAAGCACAACTGCAATGAAAATTATTAACACATGGCATTTCCCTTGGGGAGGGTGTACACTTGTAACTAGTGTGGGGTCTGGGAAGGCCAGAAAGGTCTACAATAAAGCCCCATCTCAGAAGAAAAAAAAGATAGCAAGTCAGAGGTACCATGATTCATATTTTTCCTCTAGAGATTCAGGTCTAATACACTGTATGCAGTTTGCCCCGATCCTTACCTGTATTCATATAAAGAATTACTGTATATGGTCCATCCCTGCAATGTAAATTATATCCCTTCTCTTAAATCCATGAGGATTAGTAAAAACCTAGTGGAAGTTTAAAGTTTCAAAATAGAGGATTGAACGTCATGGGTAGCACACAATGGATCTATGACCACACTGAGTGTGTCATCCTCTCCACACACGCTCTCCCTGTTGCTAGTTTATATTCCTCATCCTCTCTAAGGAAATCAGGTGACTGCTGCCAGTTAAGCTTTTCCATATCTCCCCCAAGGAACTCCAGTCAGTTTATTAAGTTTAAAGGCATTGCTGGGAGCAGCTGCAAGAGTACAGATTGCCTGAAGTCCAGATATTTTTTTTTTAGCAACCCTTCATTACTTCAGCATTTTGTGGGCAACACCAACCTGCCACAGTAGGAGTGGGATTATTACTCACAATTCCTCAATACTAGATGCTAGTAAATACTTCTTCTCAGGGTAGGGAAGGTGTCTTCTATAATGCCAAGTGGACTGAAGCCAATGGACACACCTTGTAACTCCAAAGAAACACATTGCACGTGGAGAGAAAGGAACATGGTAAGCATATTCCTGAAAGTGCAGGACCAATCCTTCTAAACAGAGTCACCAGATACAGTTAATGTATTCTCACCCAGAACTAAAAGCTTAGCTGCTGAACTGACTGTCTCTTACTGCCCTATATTACAGAGCAGCTGCTTCAATCTCCAACTAAGGTTTTCATTTTTAAGCCATTGAGAAATGTGAAGGATAGTTTTATTTTCCTTCTTCCTCACTTCAGATGTTTGAATCCTAGAGAATAAAATGATTGTGCTTTCCTTAGCAGCACAAACATTATCCTTGGTTCTTAGGAATAAATATTCTACTCTGGAACTGTACTGACGCAAGTGGTTTATTTGTACTGCTAGTGACACCAAAAGCAGATCTTTCTGTTATTAATTGAAGCCACTGCGGTAATTGTTTTCATTTTGGCTACAGTTAATCAGTCTCTCAAATTTGCAGTGGAAAATGTAAAGCTCTCCCCCCCCCAAAAAAAAATTAAAAACACTTGTATAAAGCATCTTTCTTATCTTGAAACCTAATGGAGTGGATGACAAATTATAGTTAAAAAATATAAGTGACACACAAGCTGATGCTTCAAGACATCAACGGGGTGAGTTACACATACACAAACCTCATTAGAACTCATGATATATTTTATTTATATTAAATATGTTTTTGTACTGAAATGATCTCTGATTTGGAAATCATTCAAGAGCAGCAGCAGTTAAAAGTTCATGATGAGGCACACACATTAGATAATATAGGGCAATCCGTTACACGGAATTAATGTTCTACTCCTGACACTTTAATTTCAAATATCTTCAGCCACACTTCCTTCACTACAGTACATCACTCACCATTATGAAGGGCAATCTGATGCTGCAGAAAAATAGAAAGGGAGGCGAATGAGAAGAGATGCAGAGACAGCTTGGAAGAGAGAGTTTTAGAGAAGACCATATCAAACTTATGGGAAAGCCATATTTCTCAAAATTCATCACTTGCTAATAATGCAGGAGAAAAGACTGGAGGGACATATGAAAAAGGCCAGAGAACATCTAAGAAAGCCAATAGGAACATCAAATTATCTTATTATCTTGGACATATTTCTAGAGTGAACAACTTGTCCTTTCCTAGATGCCTCTAGCTTAGTTTATGTACATATGGAGTAACTGAAGGATCTTATAAATTATGCCCAAGATTTTCAAAGTGAGAGCCAATCACTTATCAGACCCTTGTTAGGCACCCACCTGATTTTCGAAAGCACAAAGGACTCAACAGCTCCCACTCAGCTGGAAGCTGTTGGTTGGTTAGAGCTGGGATGTCCACATGCACCTAGTTGACTTAGGAGCACAAGTCCCATTCACTTCCAATGGAACATGGATTCCCCGAAACTTAGGCAATTTCAAAAATTCGATGTTAGGAGCCCAACTGTAGGTTTCTATTTTTTGAAAATCTTGGCCTTAGGCTCCACATGAATCTCACATTGCAAAGCAAAAGAGGGTTCTTCAGAGGCACAATATGTAATTCCAGCAAAGTTAAAGTCTATTCAACAGCGTTCTTAATCTCTACAAGAGACAGGCAGATGATTCTGTTGGGGTCCAGGTCTGGATTATACTGAGGCTAGATTGTAGATTTATGGCCTAGGATTATTATTCACAACCAAAATAATGACCAGGTAATGGGTTCAGATTTGATAGTGCCAAAATCTCATGAGCAATTCTTGTAGGCTTTTGCCCTCAAGCAGTGGATTGAAGGAGCTCAAGTCACAAAATTTCAACCATTTGCAACCAAATTCCCACGAGAATGGCTGCGCTCTAAAGAAAACCATAATGGGCCTACTTTTCCAGTTAGCGATCTGGCCAAGAAATAAAACTGTAGAATGGATGGTTCGAGTGGTAAGACAGAGCGCTAAAGCTCCCAAATTTCAAATAAGAGTTCTGACCAGAATTCTAGCTTTGGCCACTTCAAATGGGCCATTCAGAATTAAGGCATAAACATCCTTCCATTCACCCACCATTGTTATGTTGGTTCAGCCGACTGTAAATGATTGTTTGGGCTCATGGAAGGCACAAAAGTGATGTTACCAGTCAGGATGCAGCTGGACTTTCAATGCAGTTCTAGTCTGGAAAGTTTGATGGTATAAAAAAAATGAAGCTTTGCTGAAATATCCCATGAAGAAATATACCTATGTTGTCTAATAGTCAGAGAAAGGGACTGCTGGGACTTTAGACAAAATGACTTAATTGTTCTGTGCCTCAGTTTTCCCACCTTCAAAACTGGAATAATTTACTTCCCACAAACATTTAAGAAAAAAAAAACTAAGTCATGTCTTCTGTAAATCTGTGTGCTTTTCACATGAAAGGTACAATAAGAAACGCAACGGTGAATGACAGATCTTAAACAAGCCCTAGAAATGATCAGGGAAGAACTACATATACAGCAGAGTGCCCCAGCTTTTAAGAGACAGCTTAATTTGTATGTAATAATGGTATCTCTTCTTCATTACTAGCGTTCCACTCTGATGTTCCTCTGCAGGTAAGAATGTCATCTTGACAAGCTATGATGAGCGAACACAACAGTGAGATGCAACTGAACAGTTCAGAGGCTACACGCAATCTTACATGTTGATCAGCCAGAGATTGAGGCATGACCAGCATATTATTAAGCAGAAAATCTGCATAAGAAATAAAGGTTTAAAAATGTGACAACAACAAAGACATGTTGCAGAACAAGCTTTAGAACGTGTAGGATGATAAATTTTGCAAAGAGAGGAAAACGAGCCTGAATATTAGTGATTCAGCTACGCTCACAGGTACACCAGAACATTTGGTACTTTCATTATATTTGTTTTATGTGTATAAATCTTAAGTGCTGGGTCATATTTTGCTCATTAGCTTAATGAGAATGCTGCGCACACAGAGATACGATGCCTGTCTGTAACTGTGGCTTTAACAAATTGTTACAGAACGTGTGGGAGAGCGGGAATTCATTCATAGACTGTATATACTGAATTTGTTACAGCAAGAAGATGAAGGCAAACCTGATGTCACTGGTGCCTAAGATTTACTTTGATTTTTAGTAAAAAGAAAAGGAGTACTTGTGGCACCTTAGAGACTAACCAATTTATTTGAGCATAAGCTTTCATGAGCTACAGCTCACTTCATTCTGTAGCTCATGAAAGCTTATGCTCAAATAAATTGGTTAGTCTCTAAGGTGCCACAAGTACTCCTTTTCTTTTTGCAAATACAGACTAACACGGCTGTTACTCTGAAACCTTTAATTTTTAATGTAATCTACTGAAATCCTAAACACACCATTCTACAGCTCCTCAGTTGTTGGCAAGATGATGATCTGCTCAAGTGTGGGAGATACAAGCACTTGCCCCCTTGAACTTGCTTCATGGCACTGCCCAATGAAAGCAGCAACTGAAGATGGGGCTAATTTCATATAGGTTCAAGTCAACTGAGCATGAGACTTTCAGCAAGGTCTCTGAAATGCCAAGCATTCAAAAGCTGCTGAAATAAAACATATCTTCTGTTTGGTTTCCTGCCAACCCCAGAATTAAATGACAATTACTTTCTGTTAATGTCTTTTACAGCCATTCCATTTTTCGTACATCATAGCTAGTTGGTGGTATAATCAAGGGCTTTCCCTATCCCCTCCGGTTTTCCCGGGGTGGGCTATTGGCCCCATGCCTCTGCTTGCCTTTTGGATGTCGGCTATCATATTAGGATACCTAAGAAACAAATATATAATTCCTATGGTCTTTGCATCAAATCCATTAAAGTCAACTGGAGTCTTTTCATTGACTTTACTAAGGTTGGGATCAGGCCCTATATACAAGGGAACAATCTAGTATGGGAAGAGGGATTTACATTCAGGACTCTACATTAAGGGCAGGTAGTTATGGTGATGATTAAAGTATGTAAAAGTTTTATTTTTTAAATTTATTTTCAACAAATTTTATTCTAGTTAGCACAGAATCAGTTTGATGTCAGCACTTCTAACTTAACTTCTAAGAAACTAACTAACTAATGTTACATCTAAGAAAAAAGGTAGAGGGTTCAAATGGCACATCCATATCAAGTACCTGATCCTGCAAGCTGCTCAGCATGACTGGACACCTACACTGAGGCAACGCTGCACTGACTTCAATCGACCTGTGTGGACCAAAACCTAATTTTCTGTTTTCAGTATATATTTCGTAAGTGTTTTGTAGCTTCCTTCACTTTTCTGCTCTACCTGGGAAGAGCAGAAATTTGATCACATCTATAAAGCCATTAGTGCAGATTCTGTCTCACGTGATCTCCAGTGGGGTGAATGAGAGACAGACAGACAGACAGACAAACACACACAGAAACACAGGAGGTTTCTAACCTATTCATCGGGGAAATTTAAAGTAATCTGGTGTCCAATCAGCACCTTTCACTTGAACAAAGGATAAAATAAAAGACAATGACAGAGACAGGGGAATAATATATATTGCATACCGATATGGGTGTGAGTCTGTACCCCTACGTTCACCCATTTTATAAGATTATGTTAAATTTTGTACGAAGTATGCCTTGTGAGGTATCACTTGAAAATTCAATTTCCTGATCATTATTGTCCTGGTATAATGTGTGGCAACCTTGTATGTAAAGTTATAAAATTCTACTGTATAAAATTAATAAAGACATGTTCCAAGTCTGGAGAGAAGTCACAATCCAGTACCCCAGAGAAAAGGCTAGCTGATGCCTCAGCCAGGTATCAACAAAATCAAATGGACCATCACCTAGTTAAGTGACCATTCTTTGGCAGGAAAGAGGGGGTCAGTGAAAAAAAAATCTATATATTGACAAAGAAACAGGTTGGGGTTCGCTTTCACTAAGATTTTGTGTCCTGAACTTCATAGGATTCTCAAGGAAGGGAGAGCAGATACCCCGAATTCTCTCTCCCAATCTCTCTACCCAGCATCGACAACACTTGAAGAACAAAGAAAGCAGCATTGGACTGGGGGAGGAATCACTGGCTGAAAGAAATTTAACCAATAAGACTGATGAAACATTTGGTCAAAGAGACCTTCGCTTTGAATTAACTTAGTTGCATTTTATTTTTATTTTCTTGCAACCAATTCTGACTCTTATGCCTCATTACTTATAGTCACTTAAAATGTACCCTTCTGTTGCTAATAAATTTGTTTTATTGTTTTATATAAACCAGTGTGTTTGGACTGCAGTGTTTGGGAAACTCCATTTGGGTTAACAGGATTTGTGCATATCATTTTCTATTAAAAAAATGACAAACTTTATGAGCTTGTAATCTCCAGGAGAAAGCTGGGCAGTACATGATGTAGATTTCTGGGGGAATGTCCGGGACTAGGCATTTGCTGGTGTTGTTCTGCAGTCTAATTCATGAGTGGCTGGCTATAGCACTCAAACAATATAACTGGGAGTAACTTACATGCAGGAGGCTGGGGTGAAGGTGCAGACCAGGAGTGGTATCTCTCTCACAGTGATGCAGTGAAAAAAAGCACCCCAGGTAGAAAAACTGACAGGACACAGCTGTTCATCAGTCCATATTATACCCTAGGTAATGACACGGAGTGTAGAAATCACTAGAGTGGTTGTTGGACATTAATTTCTCTCAGCAAAGCCATTGATGGCCTTACTTATTGTACTTTAGGAGATACATACTTGAAATAATTTCCCCAGGATCTAAGGCTATGTCTACACTATGGACTTTACAGCAGCACAGCTGTACTGCTGCAAGTTCTCCCGTGTAGCCACTCTATGCCTGCAGAAGAGAGCTCTCCTGCCAGCATAATTAAACCGCCCCAACAAGTGGCAGTAGCTACGTTGCCGGGAGATGCTCTCCCGCTGATACAGAGCTGTCCACACTGGTGCTTTTGTCAGCAAATCTTTTGTCATTCGGGGTGGGGGGGGTTCACTCCCCTAACAAAAGTGCTAGTGTAGACACAGCCTGAGACCAGCAAACCTTGCTTAAACAGGTCACTGTAATCTGGGGCAGTTAACATGTTGTTGAGAATGACTGGTTAAGCTTTTTCTAGTGTTGAACATAATTAAAGATCCAGAACATCTGATTTACTTGCCTGGATGAACTGAGCTTGTCCCTGCTTAGACCACTCATATACAGAAATGATGTATGGTCAAATAACTCCTCATCTGTGAGAAAAAAAAATGGCATAAATCTCTTTATTTTGTGTATTCTCTCCTGTTACCATGCAGAGTACAATTATATCACTGAGCAGTATATATTAAGGTGAGACACTAGTCTCCCATTATAGCACTGGTATTGACACACAGCCACTGCCCTCTTAATGAACACATCTCATATTCTTATCAAATATAAAGAAATTCATTCTGTATCACAACACAACATCCTTAACTGTAACCCAATGCTGCTAATTCACCAGTAATCAGAAAACCCTTGCAAAATGTAAATATAAAAGTTATACATGAACGCATCAATTATATATCTTGATCAGCCTCAAATGCAGTCCTACATGCATACTTTTCCTGTCAATTATTATTCACTTTCCTGTTAAACTACACATAAAACATTTCCAAGAAACAGCAGTTGTAGATACATTACCAAAATATCCCAACGTCCATTATAGTAGCTGCTCAAATTTTCGAATTAGCAGCATCCTAGAAAAGAAATTTTGTGATACCAAAAAAAAGGTAACAAAAAGCAATAAAATAAATTTAAAAAATCCATGGGTCAGAGTTTCAGTTGTGTTGTGATGAAACAGGCATTTCTCACCATAGTGTAGTTATGACGACAATTCGTGTCTTATGATTACTTTTAAAAAAAGAAGGGAAATGAATAGTTCAGTGTTGGGGCTTTGTAAATTATGTGACATGTAATTACAGTTTTGTCACTTTGCAGCAGAATTGATTTTTGAAACTTTTTTTTGTTTTGTTTTGAATAGTTTATGCCGGGTCTGGTTGTGGCAGCATAGTTGAGGTTGGGAGAAAGAGTTCAGTTTACTAGGAATTAAAAAGCTTTATTTGTTTTGTAAACTTGTTTCAGTTTATGAATTTTTCATGGTGATTTGATGAAAAAAACTGATCAATAGAGAACAAGAGTTCAAAAATCACCATGATTTGAAATTTCTACTGAAGTATCTCACCTCCACTCCCCAACTACTTTTGCAAGAAACATGAGACATGCTGAGCTCCATATGCACCTCAGACTGCACTGCCAGTTATAATTGATCGTGTTTATCTAACAATGTGAGAGGTTTTCAGAATCACTGAGCCACCAATAACTCCCCTCCAGGCAATCACAAAAGACCCCAGACTCCTCAGCTGAAGTCTCCCCTCCGACTCTTCATATGTCCAGGCATTTCACCACTCCAGGGCCAAAGGGGAAAGAAACCACTAGAGGAACTTCAGAGCCACAGTTCCTTCCAGGTCTCCTTCTGCAGGTCAGTCTACCCCATAGTTACTACAGAATCAAGAGGTCATTGCAATAATGGGTGATGCTGACAAGAAGGACAATCCATGGAGATGAAGGACAGTCCAGCAGTTAGGGCACTAGCCTGAGACTCAGGTGATCCAGCTTCAACTCCTTGCTGTGACACAGGACTTTTTACATGACCCTTGAGCAGGTCACTAAGGGATCGTCTCCACTGCAGTTAAAAACCTGCAGCTGGACTGTGCCAGCTGACTCAGGTTCACAGGCAGAGGGGGTTTTAAATTGCAGTGTAGACATTTCGTTTCAGGCGTGAACTAGATTCTAGAAGCCTGAGAGAGAGTCCCAGAGCCTGGGCTACAGAATGAGCCTGAACGTCGACACTGCAATTAAAAAAACCCTTAGCCCAAGTCCTGTGAGCCTGACTCAGCTAGCACGGGCCTGCCACCACTGTTCCCTCGAAGCTGTGTGCACGCACCCAGATCCGAAACCCCGCGCACACGGCGAAACACCAGGCGCACAAACATTTGCACAGAAGAATTTTTTTGCACACACAGCCTGTCAAAAACTAGAGGGAACATTGCCTGCCATGGGTGTCTCATTGCAGTGTAGCTATACCTTTAGTGTCTGTGTGCTTCAATTCTCCATTTCTAAAATGGGATTATGGTACTTTGTGAGGACAAATACGCTGAAGATGGTGAAGTGTTCAGTTACTATGGTAATTAGTACTTAAAATAGATAATAATGATCATCATGTTTTCATATTAGTGTCCATTGTTTAAATACAAATTGGCCTGGCCCAAAGTTTTCAGGTTTTAACACATTGTTTTCCTAGTGAAGGGCAGCAGAGCACTTAACTGTCCAGCTGGAAAGTTAGCACAAGATGGTATAAAGCAATAGTTGTAAGAATGGAAGGAGTAATAAGCCATAAGAAACCTCTGTTTTATTGGCAAGCGTTGTATAATGGAAGGAAGATTTTGATTTAACCATTATGTAACAGTTACATGCAGAGGACTCATTACATAACTACTCGGAAGACAACATCTGATGCCAGAAGTCCAAAGACAATAATGTAACGTGATTGTAAAATACGTTACCCTGCAGTAGAGCACAATCACTTGTGAATACTTTGAAGTGATGAACAATGGTCAGGCAGCAACTACTTGACTTCTGGTAGTTTATCATCACTGCCCTTCAAGCTTTTGCACATTAGTATTTACATCACTGGAGTGACTGTGGGTAACCTGCATAACCAGCAAGACCTGAATATGGCCAAACATGTTCTTATACAAAGTAGGTTAGATCCATGGGTCATGGTCAAGCTCTGCTCGGCGCAGGACTCAATGGGGAAAAAAGATTGCTGTACTCCACTTCTCTCTTGCCCTGATTCTGGGGCTAGCTAGGAGTTGGTCCAGCTCCTACACAAGCCTCAGGGCTGCTTTAATTTGTACCTAGTTTCAAGAGTCCCCCCCCCCAAAAGGGCTGTTCTAGAGCTGGAGTACCACACTCTCCTCTTTGCGATCATATCCTGTTTCAGGAGGGAACCAGGAAGGGTGAGTAAGAGCTGCTTTTTCTGACTCTACTTCACCAAATGAATTTTTCTACTCAGATAATAGCTAAGGATGCTTTTGGCTGTTTTGCGCTAGTTACACAGGGGCCACGATCTACCTCAGAGAGGGTAATTTAGAAGAGACAAGGGTCACATACTCTGATTTCTTGAGGTATGATCTGCTTCTAAAGTCTGAAGCCTCCAATTCTTAAGCGTGTGACTACTACAGGAAAGCGCCCCAGGAGTATTACCTCTTAATATATTGCATGCTCAAAAGAGTTCCAGTCCAATGAAAATTTGTATCATTTACTTACACTAACCTAGACTGATGCACAGGAGCACTTTAATTTTCAATTTCTCATTCCATTTGCAGCGCTCCCATCTCCTACCAAAACTAATTCACTTCAGTTCTTTGGTCTGGGAGAGTGCCAAGCTGACAAATATTTCAGGTCAGGCACCCAGTGTCCTTCAAGAGGAGTAATCGTCCATATGAAATACCAGGAGGCCTGGTTCTAAATTAGATATGGACACCACAGTTGAAAATACATGCGCAATTTCATGGAGTAGCAAGGGCTTCTACACCCCCAATATGCCCACCATCTTCAGGAAGGAATACGCTCCACTACACAAAGATTCAGCAAATGCCTCTAAAAGGAGAAGAATGTTTTTGTTGCTTTATTATAATTGGTTATTTTGTCTTTTAGTATTGTTTGTCTTTCAGAGTGAGGACAGGATGGAATTTTATTGATGTTTGTACCTGCTAAAGACTCAGATAGACTGGGTGCAGGGGTGGGGGAGCATATTGTTGATGGTGGTGGTGTTTTTGTTTGTTTACTAACTTTCCTTACTTTACAAGGTTCATGAACTTGGATGAATATTAGGTGATCAAAGCACGTGCAGGTTTTATGTCAATTTCTTTTTCAGCCATAAATAAATAGGATTATAACAAAATTGTATAGGGTATGTTACGCTGGAAGAAGATGTTAATGGCTGCCAGCAGGGGAGTGGTGGATCCACAGGCACTCAGACTTCTTTAAAAGCAAAGCCTGTGACACATCCACTCCCAGTCTTTAAGTGGATGTGTCATTACACAAAGTAAAACTATTTCCCCATTTTATCTTCCCCCCTACTGTTCCTCACACGTTCTTGTCAAAGGCTGGAAATGGCCCACCTTGATTATCGCTACAAAAGGTTTTTTTCCCCTCTCCTGCTGGTAATAGCTCACCTTACCCGATCACTCTGGTTACAGTGTGTATGGTAACACCCATTGTTTCATGTTCTCTGTGTATATAAAATCTCCCTACTGTATTTTCCACTGCATGCATCCGATGAAGTGAGCTGTAGCTCACGAAAGCTTATGCTCAAATAAATGTGTTAGTCTCTAAGGTGCCACAAGTCCTCCTTTTCTTTTTGTGGATACAGACTAACACGGCTGCTACTCTGAAGTCTGTATGCAGAAACTGCCTGCAAGGATGACATCATCAGTCCTCAGTTATCTTCACAAAATGTGTGTGTGTCATTTTAGAAGTGATCATTCTAGGACTACACAGTGGCTGATGAGATTTTAGAGCAAGCAAGACAAATCCTACTTAGAAAAAAGCAAATCTGCAAGTACACTTGAAGGAGAGCAAAAGTCATTATATATCCATCTTCGAATGCTGGCAAATAATGTTCTTTGCTTGAGCTTTCTTTTAGACCAGGGGTCTCCAAACTACTGCCCGCGGGCCGGATCCGGCCCAGGGCTTCCATTTGTCCGGCCCTCCAACCAACAGGGGAGAAGCAAACGGCTGAGTAGGCACCCTGAGCAGGCAGGGGGGAGGGCCCGCCAGCAGCAGCTCACACAGGGCAGCAGCACAGCTGAGCTGTGTGGAGGGGTGAGTGCCCCCGGGAGCCAGTGTCCCCCCAAAAGGGGAGCCAACTTAGGGGAGACTTACTGCTGCAGCCGAGGCCCTTGCCTTAGAGTAAAAACACAAGCCAGATGCTTAATTACATCTCCAATAAATGGAGTAAAGAAGATGGAAATTAACAATTTCATAATGGTTACATTTTAACTACAGCACTAATGGAACCAAACAGTCCCAAGCAACAATGGGAACCTGGAGCTTCTCTTACCAAAGTACAGCCAAACTTTCAATCCTTTGTCATTTTCTTCAGCAGAGCAGGCATGCCTAGCGGGCACAGGGAGAATGGAGCAGGCACGGGGCAGAGCAGACCCAAAAAGGGGAACCTGATTTAGAATTTAATGCAATATTGACACAGAGTAGTGTTGTTTTTTTAACGATTTTGCATATATTTAAATTTTTTTCCACAGTTGCTTCGGCCCACGAAGCCCCTTCAAAAATCTAATATGGCCCTTGTCTCAAAGTTTGGAGACCCCTGCTTTAGACAATACTGCAAATTAGTCAGCATCTGTCTAAGAGTAGTGCCACAGGACTTGAGCCTCAGAAAGAATATTACCTACACATGTGTTCCTGCATCCACTGAGGCTATGACTCCAAGTAATCTGTTAGTTTAAAAATATGGAGAGAGTGTCCCAATAACAGAAAGCTTTCCCTTTTCCCTGTTAATTAAGCACATTTAACTTCCAAAGATGGAGTCGCTATTTTAGAAAGGACATAGGCCACAAAAAGCACTGCAAGAGTTACACAGATTCATAGACACAAGGGCAGAAAGGACCATTATGCTCATCTAGTCGGACCTCTGGCATAAGACAGGTGGTAGAATTTTACCAAGCGAGTCTTGTATTCAGTTGGCGAGATACAGTTCTGTAAGGTGAGTGTAAGTAGCTTCATGGGATGCATCATAATGAAATTTGGTTTTATATCATAAGTTGGGGAAGAAAATACTATATATTTCCATATGCCTAAAATTCACAGCTGGTAGAATAATTGTAATTCATGTCAAGTGAAAAAAAAGAGAGACACACAAACCCGAAATAATCAAAGGGGGAAAAATGAACTGCCACAAAAATGCCCAAACTTTCCAGAGTCCTAGTTTTCCTCAGGTTATGCTTGATCCTGGCACTGTTACCACACTAGGTGAATTTTTTGCCTCGAAGTAGCACCTTCAGTAGATAGCATTTTTAATCACTTTTGAAACTGATAGCAGCTGTAACAAATTATCCTCCTTAACTTCAGACTAGCTCAAACTGATAACTACTATTTGCCTCTAGGTATGGGCCTTAAATAGATGAGAACAGTTGAGAACAAAATAGTTTTTCTTATCCAGCTCTATCTGCCACAGAAAGGAGTGACAGATTCATTGCACTGCTTCCTGTCCACATTTTCTAACATACCCCCGCACCCCGCCAATCACAATGGGGATTATACCAGTCTGCAAAAACCGCTTTATTGGAAGGTACCAAAATAAGGCCCTGTAGGGTATGTCTACACAGCATTTTGGACTGAGCAGGAGCAGGCATCCCAATCTGGCTCAACAGACTTGGGTTAGCAGAACTCACGCTAGTGCTCTCTATATAATTGTACAGACAATGCTTTGAAGTTGTGCCTTGGGCTGGAGCTCGGACTCTGAAGCCTAGGAGCGGGGATGGCTTCAGAAGCGCTGTCTATACAGTTATCTTTCAGGCACTAGCACAACCCACGCTAACCTGAGTCTGTCAACCCTGGCTGGCAGGCTCACTCCTGCTCAGTCCAAAATGCTGTGTAGATATCACCGCAGCAAGTCTGGATTATAGGAGAGTCTGACACAGATATGGAACAAAGCAAATTCAAGAGACACAGTATACATCTGTTTTTTTTAAAGATGTAATTCTGCCATTTTAAACAAATATCAGTCCTTTATGTTCATATTTTGTTATTGTGTATACTGTTGATTGTTTATGGCTTGATCCAAATCCCACTGAAGTTGATGGATATCATTCCATTGATTTTAATGGACTTTGGATCAGAACCTTAAACTCTGCTGCCAACTCTCTGGTCTCGCCCACATATAATGCTGTCTACATTTACAGAATTCATGCAGTATTTGTCCCCGCACCCCCAACATACAAAGAAATCATGTGTGGTGGTGGTGAGGAAATGGGCTATATCAATGCATCTATTTTTAAGCAGAAAGTCCAATGATGACCAAATTGATGCTACTATATGGCCCATAATTTGTTGATTTTATAAGCCAGCCTTACCCAGGAGGTGCAGTTGCTGTACAATAACAGTGCAATGGTTATATCAAAGACAGAACATAACACATTAATTAAGTCCAATCAAATTAATTCCAACCAAGTACAGGAAAGATCAGTCAAATCCTGTTGGAGCTCATCATATGAGCTCCTAATTTATTTTCGCCCAAAACTCAATCCAGGTCTGTTTTGAATTAATTGGTGTTACTAATTACTGGGGAAGTTTGTTAAACACTCCAGCCACAGTACTTCTGAATCACATACTGTATTGCGTTTTCAATTTAATCCTAAACTCTGTGTGTTTGGGGGGGGGGTGTTTGTTGCTGTTTGTTTTAAATCTCTCATTTGTCTTGTAAATTACTTCTGAACAGGGATAGTCACATAATTAAGGACACTACACAAATTAATTTTGGAGGGTGAGGGAAAGTCTGCATAGTTTATGGAGAAAAACCACATTTCATCACAAACAGATTTGTTTATATGTATTTTATAAGAGCTTACAAATAAATCAAACTGGCACAAAGTTATTTAAAGATGAGTCAAAGGAAAATAGTGCCCAATAGATTAAAACAGCCATTGTGAAACCCAATCTGTTCAAAAACTACTAAACACAACTGTCTGCAAAGCCTGCCAAAGTGACAGATGTTACTAAAAGATTCCATAACTTAGCATCTGGATTGTGTGCTTGCAGTCTACAAAGAAAGAAGGAAGAGTGATATAAAGTGCCAACAAAAATGCTGCTCACCACTGCTCATCTTTCCTTGCAGTGGAACTTAGCATTAGCATCACTGGATAGTCAAGTGGCTAACTATCACCGTGTACTTCACTGGGTAGGACTAAGGACTAGCACTCAGGAGACCTGGTTTCTATTCCTAGCTCTGTCACCAAAATGTGACAAGATACCTTATCCCCCTGTGTATGTGTCATGTGACCTGTGTTACTGCCTCTGTATTCAGACCGCACCTAGCACAATGTGGTCCTGGTCTCAGCTAGGGCCTCTATATGCCCCTGAAATAAATAATAAAAGGATCATTTAGACACCTCATCCAACTTCAGTAAAATAACTTTGCAAACTTATTTTGGGGATGGAAACCTTCTCATTGAAATGCTTATTCAATCCCCCCAAAAATCCATCAGCGTCAATGAGAACATTTCCATTGACTTCAATAAGCTCTGGCTCAAGCCCAGTATGTTCAATGGGGTTAATTTTGCTTCCATTTTTGGCTCCTGATGTACTCTAAGATGAGAGGTCAAACTAGCCTCTGACACTACAGGTTTAAAATCCTGTAAGTCCAGGAGAAAGCAGAGCTTTTTATAACCTGTGCAATGTTCTGTTTCTTCAAGAGTAATGAGAGTACAAAACTGCAGTGAATACAAGTGTGGCTGCCCCTCTAGAGCAGACAGTGGCAAACTGTGTAAATGTTCGCATCTCTTCAAATGCTAAAATAATCTAATATTTTCCTACTTTCTGTCCCCTCCAAAATCCTATTGAGTCAAACTGAACTAATGACTGAAGATTCTTTACAAGCATCATGCCTCACTGAGCACAGTTCCTTATGCATAATTTTGAGACATACAAAAAGGACTGTGGCAGTCAGTTTCGTTCAAGTGATTAGAGATATCTTACAGCTATATAGTATGATGAGAGATCTCTAGGTAGGTTAGTACTAAGATAAAGCCTGCACTTACATGACCAGACTTCCCAAATGTATTTTTCCCCTGCTTGGGATATTATACCAAACAAATTGCATTATTGCTGGGAGGCCCCCACAGTCTAGTGTTAGCACAGGATGGGGGTCTAGCATTGCTGCTGATTTTGGGAAAAATCACTTAATCTTTCCATCTTATAGGTCTGTAAAATACAGCTTCACTAAGCAATTTGAGATCCCTGGGTGAAAAATGCCATCTATGTTTATTACTGTTTTACTATTGAAGATTGGTAAAGCCATTATAATAGGGACCAACTTTTGTCCCAAAATCCAGACTGAACCTTGGGAGGTTTGAGGAAGTGCAGTTAATATTTATTTATTTAGTCTTGGGGCTGGGGGGGGGGGGAGGAGGGTTGGCTGATTTCTCGGCATCAGCTGAGACCTAACATGCAAGACGACAAATACAAGAGGCTTTTAAAAAAGAAAAAAAAAAAAGGATTTTCAATTCAGCCAGAACCAGGAAGTCCCAAAAAATCTTCTCCTAGTGATATTTCCTTCTTGACATCTAAGAGAATCAGAAGCATGGATGAGCTTCAGATGAGCATCTGAACTTCTGTCTTTATGTAAAAAGGAAATTATGTCTCAGCATTCAGGATTATAAAATCTTGTTTTACCACATCGCAATGGTAGGTATGTAACATAAGAAATAAATGTCTACTAGGATCAGTGTGGTCATGACTAAGCTGCACCATGGCTGTTCAGAAGTTCCCAACAAGAGCAAATATCAAATTCAGAACACTACCTGCTCCAAAATCCGCTGCACACACGCTACTTGAGCTAAAGGAGACTTTCCTTCAGCTGCTAACAATACACACTTATGGAACACATTGAGCAAGTCAGATTCAATCCAGTGGAGTGAAGTGGAGCACACAGATAAATTATTTTCTTTATATGGGAATAAAAATGTTTAGATCAATCAATCAATCACTCTCCTTCACCTCTATGTACTCTTCATTCACCCTGAAAAATACATGTTTTTTACAATAAGCTTATGTATTTTAATTTGTTGGACAAATATCTACCACTATGTTTGCCGCTCTGTAGAAATCATGGACAGGCTAAATATGACCAGTACATTTCTAGTTATAATTATGTTTTTCTTCCAGAAGGATTTCCAACTGATTTAAGATGTTGTGTGAAATAAATGTAGGAAGTGCATCTCTCAGTGCTCGAATACAGTGGTCTCTGAAATAAAATACGGCTGGTGTTTCACAGCACACGACAATTCTATGCAACAGTTTTGGAAAAGGAGATAAATTTATCCAATTGAATCCAAAGGAGAATTTATTTTTAATGTAAGCAAAATATAACTAGCCGCACTGGAATTTGGCTAGGACACCACGGTTAACACTGTTTAAAATTCACCGCTTCCCAAAGTTACAGTGGAAACTTGGAACATCTAACTCATCTCAATTTAACAATTCTTCACCTAATTGTATTTCCAGGTAACAAAACCCTGTAGGAACACATTTAATCAGAAGAGTCTGGCACTGATTTATGATATTTAATAGCATAAATTCGGACTAGTTGCCGTTTAGTTTGAGAGATTTGCCAAATCCTGCTATCTTGTACAAAGTAAATGTACAATGTTTGAAGCTTTTGCTTTACTGGGACTCTGTGCAGGTAGAGGCAAAATTGGGACTCTGACAGCAAGTCCAGGGCAGGAGACTAAGATTGGCTGGACAAGGAGACTCTATTGGGATGAGAAGCCTGAGGAGTAGAGCTGGGACTGGCTTGGTAAAGAAAATGGCACTATGAGCCAGGGGTGAAGAAATGATAGATCTGGGACAGGGACAGGTTGAAGGGGAATCTCAATAACATTATTTTCACGCATGAACTATTTGTATACTCAGCCACTTGTTCTTCAGAAACAAAAGGTTTCGAACTTTGTAGATAAAAACTTTTGAAAGGCTTCATTAGTCTTTTCCTTCTCTCTTCACTTCTCTGGAAGTTTGATTACATAATGTCCTCAGAAATACTGACATGATTCCCATTTAGAAACCACTTACAAGCTATGATTTTAGCTTTACATGACATCTTCATTGTTAACAATATCCACTAGCCGGGTCCTATAGCCTTTGTTATTTCCTTTGTAAGGGACAATTATTCTTTCACAGTTCTATATTCTACCAGCAATCCCTCCAGTTTGGTCTGTAGTTCTCTCTCTTCTCCTCTGGGTTGGGAATAAAGGAAAAAGTTCAGCTGTCTGTATGTCTCACTGACATTCACACTAAAAATAAAATGCAGGAACTTGTAATTAACATCCCAAGCCAACTGAGGGGAATTCAGGGTAGCTTCACCTTTGAATGAATTCCTGCAGTGAAATTTCCAATTCATTAGAAAGGTTTCATCCTTAAGCAAGCAGTATATATTTGGTTTAATCTGTCTCCATTTCCATCTCTCCTTGACCTGTAAGTTCATACAATCATAGGACTGGAAGGAACCTCAAGGGGTCATCTAGTCCAGTCCCCTGCACTCATGGCAGGACTACGTATTATCTAGACCATCCCTGATAGGTGTTCCTCTAACATGTCATACACAATTCCAGTAACGCAAGGCCTAATTAAGGTAGTAAGCATTTTCCTCCATGGCATCTCTTCACTGTTACCTGTGCCCCTAACTCATAGCTAATTTTCTGCACACCTTTATATTTACTGTAGAAGCAAGAGTCCTCAGGTTGTACACCCCATAGGGCTCAGAATTTTTTTGTATGAAAATTATATTGGCAAAGCATGATATTCCATCCTGATAAGTCTAACCTCACCCAAATACTGTACATGTTGGGGCCGGGTCATAGGCAGCCAGTCCTAGTGGTCAACAGCCAGGGTCCACGGTCATGAGCCAAGAATCAGGCTGGGTCTGGACACCAGGCAGTCAAGCCAGGGGAGTGAGAGTAGGAGCGGGAGCAGGAGGCACAAGGTACACAGTCCAGAACAGGGCGGATCCCAGTTGTTCGGACAGTTTCCTGTTTGTGGCTTAAGTAGGGCCAGTGGGCCAATTGGCTGCCCTGGGACTCTGCCAATGGGACGTTAGGGACGGAACCTCAAAATTGGGCCTGAGCCAGCAGTTGTCAAGAGGCTGTCAAGTGGAAGGTTGAAGCATGGCTTTTCATGTGGACCCAGGTTCAAGGGTCATGACGGTACTTGGATGAGTGTCCCAGATTTCTTTTTATATAAAAATAAAATAAAATAAAATAAAATAAAATAAATAAAGTATATGAGCAGCAGAGTTCTCCTATGGTGTAAGGGAACAACAAATAATTAATACGGCTCTCAACTATATGAAATTGAACTTCAAAAATGCATTTGATTTTAAGAATCCTGCATTGTCTTGAAAAATGCAGATATGTCTACATTATAAAATCTATGCTGGCATGCCCTGCTAAAAACACAGAGTATGCCAACAGGAGGAGTTTATCTGGTGGCAAAGTAATTCCACCTCCCCAAATGACATTCACTATGTTGACAGAAACACACTGCTGGTACAGTTGAATCTACACTGTGGGTTTTGCTGCCCCTGCCATGGTTTACTCCTAGCTGACCTAGCTAGGCTGGCAAAACTGAAGTGTAGAACAGGCCTGTTTCTCTTTCATCCGCCATTCAAAAATGTTTTAAAAGTTTGTAGAAATCCATTTTCTCCTACTGCACCCGGGTAAGGACTGAACATTTAGCCCCGATAAAGGAGATGTATAACTGCACCAGTTGCGTAACAGCCATTTGAAGTCCTTCTTTGGTTCCCTTTTGCTTCAGGGGAGAAATAAGTTACAGTCACCCTTTATAGGGTGCAGCTTACTTTCCCCTCACGCTGTTGAATATTACCTCAAGTAAGTGATTACCTTTTTCTCTAGTCCTTAACTTGGACGGTCACTTAAAACAAGTTTCAGTGTATTCCTACTTGTACATTGGGAAAAACAGTGGACAGGAAAAGATTTTCTAGACCTAACTAGACTGACTCAAGTATCTTTAGTTCATTCTCTTCTTCTTGCTTACTTTTCACTGCATCTTTCACAAGTAAAAAATGTGTATTGATTCTAATTTTTAATACAAATTACAGTACAAAGACCCTCCCACAGTCCTATGCATCACTTAACCCCAGTAACACACGGGATAAATAGGGTATGCGCGCTGCTTATGTGAACTTTCTACATGGAGTAAATTTCACTGACTCATTATCATCAATTTTATGGCAACATATTTCATGATATATTTGCAACCACATACCTGAAGTATGTATCTGAATTCTGATTGTGCCTCATGGATTTGAGTGGTGGAAAACTACTCTAAGATTAGAAGTAGGGAAAGGGGAAAAAAAAAACCACTAAAAGAGGAAATAAAAATGTGGATTTTAAAAAAAAACATAAATGTGACTTCATATCATCTAAATATATTTATCTTGCTCAATTTATTCTTTTGCTGCTACTCCCCCCTTTCCCATTTTTTTAAGCATAAGAAAATGTTTTGGTTTGGAGCTTTGCTTGCAAAAATAGCACAAACTATTAAACCTGGTATTAGGCATTTGTAGAGAACCTGTCACTTGTCCATGAGTTGGCTCCTACATGCCACTTGCAATATGCACACCCACACCTCCCCACCACCCCAAAAAATGAATCCATTTGGCCTTCCAGTCCAATTTTGGCCCTAATTTCCCAATACCTACATTGATTTGCAGTAATATTTCATTTATTTGCTATCAAAGGCAATAGATCCTTAAGTGCTCTCTCAGTGTAGTCTAATCACATTTTGCTGCCAGACATGTACAAAGAAGCTAGAGCCTTCTGCAATCATTTTAATAGCATGGCATTTAATGCCCGTGAAAGTTGCCAGTTCAACAAGGACCCTATTCACAGGGACTAACAAACAAGCACTCAAAGGCACTACTTATTAGTGCAGCATCTTCCACTTAATGGAGACTCTCTGAAAGTAAATAGATCAGAAGGCTACAATTATGAGCTTTAAGTGGCTACAGTTTGTAATGAAAAGCCATTTAGGAATATATCTGGGGAGGTGGGAGAGGGAGAGAGAGAGAGAGCGCATCACCTGTTTGATTCTATCAATTCTAGGAACATTGGAAAAGCAGTCTTAGTGGTCAAGAGCCAGGGTCCACAGTCCCCAATTTCAAGAGCCAGAAATTGCACATATTTTTTCCTGTGCAAAACAGATCGACTTAAGTTCACCCAAAATGATCACAGCACTTTCGGTGAAACCTCAGCCACGTTAAGTTTGTAACAAAAACCACAAAAACAGGCAACTTTCATTTGATTTGGGTGTTTGCTTACAAACCCTTTAATATAGTTCCAGTCAATGGAACTCTGAAACAGACGAGGTAAATGAAGTCACAGCAGAACAGAGTTTACAGAGTAAGTGTTCACAATATGCTATTTGACAATGTGTGCAGAAAAAGATAAGCAGCAAATTGCAGGGTAAAGCCAATATCAGTCACTACATTTAATACAAACATGAACACAGAAATTCACTAATTGGATATAATGTCATTTCAAAACAGATACTGCAAGGGTGAAGGATCATATATCAGAATCTCCTTATCGTTATTTTGGAGTTCTCCATAGTGATTCATTGGGAACCAGCAGGTTCAGGGGACTGGTCATGAAGTCTGGAGCCTTTCACCTCCAGATCAGCCATTCAACTCCTTCCTTGCGGGTAGCATCAGCCATTCCACTGCTTCCCTGCTAGTAATTACTAATTAAATCTGAACTCAACCATAAATACCTAGAAATCGACCCCTAACAAACAATACATAAAAAATACAGAGTAAACACAGACCACAATAGAGCGGGGAGAGGATGCCAAGTAGGCATTACACAGAAGAAAGCAACAGAGAGTCTGGGGAGCACCCAGAGGTGTGGGAAGAGCATTACAAGATTTTGTGCCTTCTGTGGCGAAGGCCCTATCTTAAAACTGTACCTGAGGCTCATTCATCCTACCAACCCTGCCCCTGTTGCCATTGTTCTACATAACAGCCACATGCAGAGCTTTTGGGTCCATGAAGATGGAATTAGAAACAAAAGTTTTATCACAATTCTGAAAAGTTTTTAGCTCTTTTCTTTGTGAACATGACTTGAAAATATGACTCACCTATGATATGAGTGACACGTAGGAGGCTGGGGCACAAAAGCTCTCTCTCCTGACAACGTTTTCAATGCAAGGAGCCCCTTGTGTGAATAGCCAAACATTTTCTTCTATCATTGAAATGACTCATCCTTAAGGACAAGTTCCTATCTTCTTTAATATGCACATAGTATAGCTTATTTTGCAATTGTCATCAATTGACAATCGAACTTTTGGGTACATGTAGGTTTAAGTCAAATATTTTTGCAGATTGTAATACTAGCAATCTAAAGACTAAACGTGTGACCCAGTGTGCAGTTTTCACTGAGCTGTCTCTTGTATTGTTACATCGTCACAGAAAGAAACACAGTCAAGCCTTCACACATGTCCTTTGATATATACAAATCTGCTCAGGCCGATACACTTTTTGAATGCTATATTTCAAACCACAACGCAATCTCTCCAGCATGGGGATTCCTCACACATGTAAATCCTGCTTTGACATTTTTCTGACACACATTGGAACTTGCAGAGAAAAAAAAGACTTGACTATAATAAGTTCAGTGGAGTTACACCAAGGATGAATTTGGCTTACGGTTTCAGTGGGAATGTCTAAATTGCCATTAAAAACCCACAAGCTGATGCAGACTCACAGGGCTCAGATTAAGGGGATGTTTAATTGCAGTGTAGACTCTGGGGTCTTCTTACCTCGCAGGGTCCTAGAGCCTAGGCTCCAGCCCAAGCATCTAAGCCACA